>NC_064615.1:998930725-1000292600 GCF_023898315.1 Schistocerca nitens | reverse complement strand
TGCTCCGGACACTGCGAGAGAGCTGTACAAGCAATGATCACACGCACGGCACAGCGGACACACCAGGAACCGCGGTGTTGGCCGTCGAATGGCGCTAGCTGCGCAGCATTTGTGCACCGCCGCCGTCAGTGTCAGCCAGTTTGCCGTGGCATACGGAGCTCCATCGCAGTCTTTAACACTGGTAGCATGCCGCGACAGCGTGGACGTGAACCGTATGTGCAGTTGACGGACTTTGAGCGAGGGCGTATAGTGGGCATGCGGGAGGCCGGCTGGACGTACCGCCGTATTGCTCAACACGTGGGGCGTGAGGTCTCCATAGTACATCGATGTTGTCGCCAGTGGTCGGCGGAAGGTGCACGTGCCCGTCGACCTGGGACCGGACCGCAGCGACGCACGGATGCACGCCAAGACCGTAGGATCCTACGCAGTGCCGTAGGGGACCGCACCGCCACTTCCCAGCAAATTAGGGACACTGTTGCTCCTGGGGTATCGGCGAGGACCATTCGCAACCGTCTCCATGAAGCTGGGCTACGGTCCCGCACACCGTTAGGCCGTCTTCCGCTCACGCCCCAACATCGTGCAGCCCGCCTCCAGTGGTGTCGCGACAGGCGTGAATGGAGGGACGAATGGAGACGTGTCGTCTTCAGCGATGAGAGTCGTTTCTGCCTTGGTGCCAATGATGGTCGTATGCGTGTTTGGCGCCGTGCAGGTGAGCGCCACAATCAGGACTGCATACGACCGAGGCACACAGGGCCAACACCCGGCATCATGGTGTGGGGAGCGATCTCCTACACTGGCCGTACACCACTGGTGATCGTCGAGGGGACACTGAATAGTGCACGGTACATCCAAACCGTCATCGAACCCATCGTTCTACCATTCCTAGACCGGCAAGGGAACTTGCTGTTCCAACAGGACAATGCACGTCCGCATGTATCCCGTGCCACCCAACGTGCTCTAGAAGGTGTAAGTCAACTACCCTGGCCAGCAAGATCTCCGGATCTGTCCCCCATTGAGCATGTTTGGGACTGGATGAAGCGTCGTCTCACGCGGTCTGCACGTCCAGCACGAACGCTGGTCCAACTGAGGCGCCAGGTGGAAATGGCATGGCAAGCCGTTCCACAGGACTACATCCAGCATCTCTACGATCGTCTCCATGGGAGAATAGCAGCCTGCATTGCTGCGAAAGGTGGATATACACTGTACTAGTGCCGACATTGTGCATGCTCTGTTGCCTGTGTCTATGTGCCTGTGGTTCTGTCAGTGTGATCATGTGATGTATCTGACCCCAGGAATGTGTCAATAAAGTTTCCCCTTCCTGGGACAATGAATTCACGGTGTTCTTATTTCAATTTCCAGGAGTGTACATAATTATGGATTAAGTAAATTTGAAGTTAAGCCTGTAGGGTCAGCTAAGCAGCTACTACTGATTCCCTCAATCTCAAGATTTTAAGTTAAATTTTCGGTCTTACATGGCCTAAACTTTTACTTCGATACCTCCAAACCGTTATGCTATGACCTGTACTGGCTCTCTGGCGATCACATTACCCAAGAAACTTCCTCGCAGATTAAAACTGTGTGCCGGACCGAGACTCGAACTCGGGAACTTTGCCTTTTGGGGCAAATGCTCTACCGTCTGAGCTACCCAAGCACGACTCACAACCCGTCCTCACAGCTTTACTTCTCCCAGTATTTCGTCTCCTACCTTCCAAACTTCACAGAAGCTCTCCAGCGAAACTTGCAGAACTAGCACTCCTGAAAGAAAGGATACTTCAGAGACATGGCGTAGCCACAGCCTGGGGGATGTTTCCAGAATGAGATTTTCACTCTGCAAGAAGTAAAGCTGTGAGGACAGGGTGTGAGTCGTACTTGGGTAGCTCAGACGGTTAGCTCAGCGTGTTCGGTCTGAGGGTTATCTACCCACTGTAATAAAAAAAAACTGAGTGAATGGATCAACTAAGGATCTAAACGGGTGTCTTCGGACGTCCGCCCCGGAAGAAAAAAAGACGGTAGAGCACTTGCCTGCGGAAGGCAAAGTTTCCGAGTTCGAGTCTCAGTCCGGCACACAGTTTTAATCTGCCAGGAAGTTTTATATCAGCGCACACTCCGCTGCAGAGTGAAAATCTCATTTTGGAGACATACCCCAGGCTGTGGCTAAGCCATGTCTTCGCAATACCCTTTCTTCCACGAGTGCTAGTTTTGCAAGTTTCGCAGTAGAGCATCGGTGAAATTTGGAAGGTAGGAGACGAGATACTGGCAGAAGTAAAGCTGTGAGGACCGGCCGGGGGTCGTGCTTGGGTAGCTCAGACAGTAGAGCAATTGCCTGCGAAAGGCAAAGGCCCCGAGCTCGAGTCTCAGTCCGGCACACAGTTTTAACATAACAGGAAGTTTCATATCAGCGCCCACTCTGATGCACAGTGAAAATCTCATTCTGGGCACATTACCGATGTTCTCCATTCAATTGGGAAATGGTGATGAAACCTGAAAATGACACTTCCAATTTTTCGGTCTCTTCTCTTTCAGTAATTCATGTACTGGTCTTTGCTAACCTATATCGAGGTTTACAGAAGAATGGAAAAGAAAATTGAGAATGAGCTAGATGGCGATCACGTTGGTTTTAGAAAAGATAAAGACAACTGAGGGGCAATTCTGATGTTGCGGCTGTTAATGAAAGGAAGACTAAAGAAAAATCGAGACACGTTCATTCGATTTTTCCACCTGGAAAAAGCGTTCGATAATGTAAAATGGCGCAAGATGTTCGCAATTCTGAGAAAAATAGTGGTAAACTACAGGGAGAGATAGTTATTATAGAATATGTAAAAGAGCTAAGAGAGAATAATAAGAGTAGACGACAAAGAACGAAGCACTCTGATTATAAAGGGGTTAAGACATGGATGTAGTCTTTCCCTCCTACTGTTCAATCTGTATATTGAAGAAGCAATTCTGGATATGAAATAAAAGTTCAGGAGGGAAATTATCATTCAAGGCGAAATGGTATCAATGATACGATTCGCTGATGACATTGCTGTCCTGAGTGAAAGTGAAGAAGAATTACAAGATATGCTGAGTGGAAAGAACAATCTAATGAGTACAGAATATGGACTGAGAGTAAATCGTAGAAAGGCGAAAGTAATTAGAGGTAGCAGAAACGAGAACAGAGAGAAACTTAACGTCAGGATAGATGGTCACGAAGTAGATCAAGTTAAGGAATTCTGTCACGCAGGCAGCAAAATAATCTGTGACGGAAGGAGCAAGGAGGACATCAAAAGCAGGCTAGCACTGGCAAAAAGGGCATTCTTGGCCAAGAGAAGTCTACTAGTATTAAACATAGGCCTTGAGGGATAAATTTGTGAGAATACATTTCTGGGGCCCAGCATTGTATAAGAGTGAAATATGGACTGTGGGAAACAGGAACAGAAGAGAATCGAGGCATTTGAGATGTGGTGCCGCAGGGGAATGTTGAAAATTAGGTGGACTGGTAAGGTAAGGAATGAGGAAGTTCTGCACACAATCGGAGAGGAAAGAAACATGCGGAAAACACTGACCAGGAGAAGGGACAGGATGACAGGGCATATGTTAAGACATGGGGGAATAACTTCCTTGGTACTAGAGGGATCTGTAGAGGGCAAAAACTGTAGAGGAACACAGAGATTGGAATACAACTAGCAGATAATTGAGGGCGTAGGCTGTAAGTACTACTTTGGGGTGAAGAGCAGAGAAATTCGTGGCGGGCCGCATCAAACCAGTCAGTAGACTGATGATCTCAAAAAAAAAAAAAAAAAAAAAAAAAAAAAAAAAAAAAAAAAAGCTGTTTTTTTTTTCAGTTCTCTCTATATGAATTGTTTTGGCGGAAGAATGATCACTGTTGGTCTCTTCCATGCAGTTTTTGCCAGTCCCTGTGCTGGTCATCAAGAGAACAAGCCTACCCATACCTGCGAAAGCACACTCATTCCGAGACGCTTGCTATACAGGGTGAGTCACCTAACGTTACCGCTGGATATATTTCGTAAACCACATCAAATACTGACGAACCGATTCCACAGACCGAACGTGAGGAGAGGGGCTAGTGTAATTGTTTAATTTGTTTAATACAAACCATACAAAAATGCACGGAAGTGTGTTTTTTAACACAAACCTACGTTTTTTTTAAATGGAACCACGTTAGTTTTGTTAGCAAATCTGAACACATAAACAAATACGTAATCAGTGCCGTTTGTTGCATTGTAAAATGTTAATTCCATCCGGAGATATTGTAACCTAATGTTGACGCTTGAAACCTCCGACGTTCAGTTGCGTGTTGTAACAAAAAAATGGTTAAAATGCCTCTGAGCACTATGGGACTTAACATCTGTGGTCATCAGTCACCTATAACTTAGAACTACTTAAACCTAACTAACCTAAACACATCACACACATCCATGCCCGAGGCAGGATTCGAACCTGCGACCGTAGCGGTCACGCGGTTCCAAACTGAAGCGCCTAGAACCGCACGGCCACACCGGCCGGCCGTGTTGTAATAAACACGGGCCACGGTCGGCGAGCAGCATCTGCAGGGACATGTTTACGATGACGACCGTGTTTACGGGTGTGGCTGTAGTGCACTGTTGTGGTTTGGTCTAGCAGTCGCAGTGTCCGCATGTAGCGCTTGCTGCTATTGTTATTCTGCATTCGTCTCCGCACGCAGACCAACTGTAGTACACCGTGTTACCAGACGTCTGTGATAGTGTAGTGTTGTAGGAACTGTGACCATGTTGTATCCGAACTCTGCAAAGGCGGAGATGATACTCATCTATGGCGAGTGTCGACGAAATGCAGCTGAAGCCTGCAGGGTGTATGCAGAACGGTACCCGGACAGAGAGCATCCAACGTGCCGCACATTGCAAAAAATCTACCGCCAACTGTATGCAAAAGGTATGGTTGTAGCACGCAAACGGGTCCGTAACAGGCCCGTCACAGGAGAAACGGGTGCAGTTGGTGTGTTAGCTTCTGTTGCCATGAACCCACACATGAGTACACGGGACATTGCGAGAGCCGGTGGACTGAGTCAAAGTAGTGTCATGCGCATACTGCATCGTCACCTCTTTCATCCGTTTCATGTGTCGCTACATCAGCAATTACATGGTGATAACTTTAATCATCGATTGCAATTCTGTCAATGGGCATTAACAGAGAATGCGTTGCAGTTCTACCTGTTTACCGATGAAGCGGGTTTCACAAACCACGGGGCAGTGAATCTACGGAACATGCATTACTGGTCCGTGGACAATCCTCGCTGGCTCAGACAGGTAGAGCGACAGCGACCGTGGACTGTAAATGTATGGTGCGGAATCATTGGCGACCACCTCATTGGTCCTCACTTCATTGCAGGGGCCCAAACAGCTGCAACATACATCGCGTTTCTACAGAATGATCTGCCAACGTTGCTCGAAAATGTCCCACTGGAAACGCGTCGACGTATGTGGTATCAGCACGATGGTGCACCTGCACATTCCGCAATTAAAACTAGGCTGACCCTTGACAGGATGTTCGACGGGCGTTTCATAGGACGTGGAGGACGCATAAATTGGCCAGCCCGTTCTCCTGATCTTACACCTCTGGACTTCTTTCTGTGGGGTACGTTAAAAGAGAATGTGTGCCGTGATGTGCCTACAACCCCAGAGGATATGAAACAACGTATTGTGGCAGCCTGCGGCGACATTACACCAGATGTACTGCGGCGTGTACGACATTCATTATGCCAGAGATTGCAATTGTGTGCAGCAAATGATGGCCACCACATTGAATATCTATTGACCTGACATGTCGGGACACACTCTATTCCACTCCGTAATTGAAAACGGAAACCACGTGTGTACGTGTACATCACCCCTCATGGTAATGTACATGTGCGTCAGTGAAAAAGACCAATAAAAAGGTGTTAGCATGTGGACGTAATGTGCTGTTCCAGTCTCTTCTGTACCTAAGGTCCATCACCGTTCCCTTTGGATCCCTACGCAATTCGGTGCTCTCCGATACACACGATCGAACAGCGGAGGAGTGGTACACAAGCGTCAACTTTAGGTTACAATATCACCGGATGTAATTAACATTTTACAATGCAACAAACGGCACTGATTACGTATTAGTTTATATGTTCAGATGTTCTAACAAAACTAACGGGGTTCCATTTAAAAAAACGTAGGTTTGTGTTAAAAAACATACTTCCGTGCATTTTTTTTATGGTTTGTATTAACCAATTACACTAGCCCCTCTCCTCACGTTCGGTCTGTGGAATCGATTCGTCAGTATTTGATGTGGTTTACGAAAAATATCCAGCGGTAATGTTAGGTGACTCACCCTGTATATGGGCAGAGGTAGCACAGGGTGTTTACAATATTGGCGAGAAGATTTCCTGTATGCGAAGTGGTTTTTGATGGGTAAGGTTCTGCAGTCAATTCGGCCACGCTATATTAGCATCTGCGACTTATTTTCGCTACAAAGCCTTTTATACTCTGGACAGCAACAGATGTGGAAATACATCTACATAAATAAAGAACTACAACTGTTAAATGATCGTTTATTGAAACGACTGGTTTCGCAGCTTATAGCTGCATCCTTAGGTATACATAATCAATTCATATAAAATGCTGAACTGGGCTAAATGAACGACCCAGCTGAGAATGTTGGGCACTGATCATATAACCTGAGGGTGGAGCTATAAATTGCAAAACCGATTGTTACAGAAAGGATCATTTAATAGCTCTTGCAGTTCTTCATTTATTAATTTGTTATTTTCACTAGTTTTGATTCCAAAAGCTAATTTAGAAGGTGAGCTAAGATTCATTTTTTTTTATAAGAGGTGGAGGCCCTCCACTCCCACACCGGCATGATGGCCAACACAAAAGGTCTACTGCCATCTCTGCATAAGGGTTAGTATTCACTAAAGTGAGGTGTCGCAGGATGTGGGTACTGCGATGTTTGCGTACGTCTGGTTAGGGTTAACCATTAATACGCGCTCATCTGGAGATAGATTGGTCGAAATCGGACGAAGGGTAGCGGTTTGAAGGGCAGAGGAAAAAAAGTGCCAAGGCAAGAGCCAAGGGAAAGAAACCTCTGCGATAGTTAGGTCGGGCGGTAAGAGCAGTAGCGGTTGTCTTGCTGCCTGCGATAGGTCGTGCAAGGATAGGCTTTGTTAGTAGTGGGTATCATGCATGTCGATACCTTGACGTTGTGCGTTTGTGCTGCTCGGCGGCTGGCGCTGGGTGCTGGTACAGAGTCCTCGTTCAGCGTCAGCAACCTGCAACAGTTAGGTTTGTTATCGATCTTGTGTCCGATAGGTCATATACCGGAGGAACAGTGTGAGGGAATGTTGGCAGATTGTTCGTGCGTCTGCGGGCGAGCTCGTCGGTGTCCTTGCTGTGGCCTGTTGATCGGCTCTAATAGCAGCTGGTAGTTGCCAGTCAGTGTTGCTGATATGCAGGGGCTTACCGACGTTTGTCGCTGTTTGCGTATGTTAGTTTACCATAGGTGGCTATTCCCTAGCTAGCAGTGTCTTTGGCCGCTTGTGCTTCCACCAGTGGATGTGATTAAGATTCACGTGTGGTATCATAAATTTATGCTTTTGGTGAGCTTGAAGATGGTTACAGAATCGCATCTTATTGATCCAATCCAATACCTTAAGCACTCAATTACGATGGTCTCCTTCTCAGTCACTCTATACTTTTGTTGGAGTTGTGCACACATGTTTAAATCTTTGTTATTAGTCAAATTGTCGACTTGTTGCATGTGTATCTTGAATGCCAAGTGGCTCGTATCCTCTATTTCCTTGATTTTAAGTCAATATATCACTAAACAGCATTACACTTTTCTCATTTCCGTTTTCGTGAGTCGTTTATTGAATATTACCAATATTACTGGTGCATGCTTTGTCTAACGCCATTTCGTAATGATACACTGCATGTACCCCATTCTGTCTACTTAACTGTCATGCCTGATAGAGAGGTGAAGTAATTCCGTTCAGAGGTAGTTTCCCCTTATTTCTAGTAATAAATATCCCATTGTTTAGACGAAAATTTGCAGCCATGGGGTAAGTATGTCGTCTGTTTGTAAGTGGAGAAGTGCTTTGTACATGTACTCATGTTCTACCGAGTAACGTACACAGAAAAATTGTTTCGATGTGTTCAGCTTTAAGTAATAATTCATTCATATGCAATTGTTTTGAACCACACCATCAGGAAAATGACTTGTAAGTATATGGCTGAAACTGAACGCTTGAAAGGATTAAATGTAAAGCCATGAACTTATAGGGTTGTAGATAAAAATGAAAGTGAATCAGAGATAAAGTAGCAATGAAACAGATATTTCGCGACATCTTTGTATTTATGCCATAATACACCTAACACCTCACCATGCACTTGTGGTGGAAGAGTGCTATACTGTGTAGGAAAATTGATGAGAACAGTATACCATTGTCTGGAATACTCATTATCTGATGAGGTACAGCTATCAGGTGACCAGTTACCCATGCCTTGCATGTCAGTATGTCAGCCTTTGTTCTTTCTTCCATTTTTCCATTTCTTGTGAGGCATATGGAATACGACAGAAAAAAATTTCTTATGCAGTATATCTTTACATGCTCAATGAGTTGATAGTACATCATCATATTAACTAACAAGTTCTTCTATCGACAACAAATTTAAATGATATAACAATCTACTCACACCAGAGGTAACTTAAGAGTGTATATGGGGTGGAGACCCGCCACACCCACGTTAATGTGCTGACAATCAAAAAAGTTCTACTGTCACCTCTGCAAATGGTTAGTATATGGAATCAAGGAATTTACAGGATGTGGGTCTGTGATGATTTTCATACATTGGGGTAAGGTTACCTGCTACCATGGGCCCATTGTGAGGTAGTAGTTGACAGAAACGTGTGAATAAATGGCTAGTTAAAGTCACAGGAAAAAGTGCCATGGTAAGCGCCACAGGAAGAAACCTCTGCAACAGTCAGGACTTGTAGCAAGGGCAGTTAGTGGACTTGCTTGCTATCTGAGACATCATGCAACGGTAGGTTATGTTAGTAGCGGGTATCATATAGCTCGATGTCCGTATCATTGCCAAGAGGTCATAAACTGCGGGTCATGGCCCATCGAACATAGGCCGGTGTGAGGTGGAGGTTACACCATTACGTTAAGTTCAAAAATGGTTCAAATGGCTCTGAGGACTATGGGACTCAACATCTTAGGTCATAAGTCCCCTAGAACTTAGAACTACTCAAACCTAACTAACCTAAGGACATCATATACACCCATGCCCGAGGCAGGATTCGAACCTGCGACCGTAGCAGTCCCGCGGTTCCGGACTGCAGCGCCAGAACCGCACGGCCACCGCGGCCGGCTTTACGTTAAGTAACGGTTTAGACTTTGTACACAGGTACTGTTTGTGTTTCCCTTTTTCCGTTTATAAACGTATAGCTATGGTGTTCTTTTAATCATTGACAAAGGTCTTCTTAGGCACTTGTGGGTTTTATTGTTCTGAAGAAGGTGTAGTTATCTGCGCCGAAACCTAGGTAAACACTAGGTGCTTTTTTCGCAATCGAGGCGGGTTTCTAGTTTTTTTAATATATTAACCAACGATTGCTGACGCGCTGCAATGTTGAAGGTTCTTACATAGACCTTAATTTGAGGAAGAAGTTTCTGAGGATGAACGTGTTGAGCACAGCATTGTATGGAATTTAATCATACACTGAGGGAAAACCGGAAAAGAAGTGAATCTAAAGGTTTGAATCGTTGTGTTGTACAAGGACGTTGAAAATTAGGTTAGACTCATACGATAAGAAACGAGGGTCTCCGCCAAACTGCGAGGGGAGGAACATGTGGAAAACGTTGGGAAGATAGCACAGGGGACTGGACGACAGGACTTGTGTTAAGACCTCAGGGTACTTGACGGAGCTGTAGAGGGTAAAAGTTGTAGGAGAACACAGAGACTGGAATACATCCAACAAATACGTGAGAACATGGAGTGCAAGTGGTTGTCTAAGCTGTAGTGTTCGCATAAGAGAAGACTTCGTTAGAAAAACATTATCATCTCTGAGATATGTTCCATCTGTGTCATTAAATAAAAGGCTGTCTCTTTTTATAGGATACACTGTTCACTTCCCTTTATTTACGAAGTATCTACAACTGCCTGTAATAGATGCTTGTTGTAAGTACACTGCTGGAATAAAATTTTTAGACCGTTTTAGATGTTTGCAATTCATTCGAGATTTATTGATGCAACAGTACAAATGGAGTATATGAAATGATTACATTTACAGATCAATACCACGGGCGGTTCTGAGGTACCAGGTATCGACCCATGCTGAACACCGATATTAGTATATGATGCGGCCTCCTTAAGTGGCAATGCAGGCGCTGACTCTGGTATCTAGTCGATCATATAGAGACGAACACTGACCTGGGATACGTTACGCCACGTTTGGTGGACATGTTGACGTACACTACTGGCCATTAACATTGCTACACCAAGAAGAAATGCAGTTGATAATCGGGTATTCATTGGACAAATATATTATACTAGAACTGACATGTGGTTACATTTTCACGCCATTTGGGTGCATAGATCCTGAGAAATCAGTACCCAGAACAACCACCTCTGGCCGTAATAACGGCCTTGATACGCCTGGGCAATGAGTCAAACAGAGCTTGGATGGCGTGTACAGGTACAGCTGCCCATGCAGCTTCAACACGATACCACAGTTCATCAAGAGTAGTGACTGGCGTATTGTGACGAGCCAGTTGCTCGGCCACCATTGACCAGACGTTTTCAATTGGTGAGAGACCTGCAGAATGTGCTGGCCAGGGCAGCATTTTCTGTATCCAGAAAGGCCCGTACAGGACCTGCAACATGCGGTGGTGCATTATCCTGCTGAAATGTAGGGTTTCGCAGGGATCGAACGAAGGGTAGAGCCACGAGTCGTAACACATCTGAAATGTAACGTCCACTGTTCAAATTGCCATCAATCCGAACAAGAGGTGACCGAGACGTGTAACCAATGTCACCCCATACCATCACGCCGGGTGATACGCTAGAATAGCGATGATGAATACATGCTTCCAATGTGCGTTCACCGCGTTGTCGCCAAACACGGATGCGACCATCGTGATGCTGTAAACAGAACCTGGATTCATCCGAAAAAATGACGTTTTGCCATTCGTGTACCCAGGTTCGTCGTGGAGTACATCATCACAGGCGCTCCTGTCTGTGATGCAGAATCAAGGGTAACCGCAGCCATGGTCTCCGAGCTGATAGTCCTTGCTGCTGCAAACGTGGTCGAACTGTTCGTGCAGATTGTTGTTGTCTTGCAAACGTCCCCATCTGTTGACTCAGGGATCGAGACGTGGCTGCACGATCCATTACAGCCATGCGGATAAGATGCCTGTCATCTCGACTGTTAGTGATCCGTTGGGATCCAGCACGGCGTTCCGTATTACCCTCCTGAACCCACCGATTCCATATTCTGCTAACAGTGATTGGATCTCGACCAACGCGAGCAGCAATGTGGCGATACGATAAACCGCAATCGCGATAGGCTGCAATCCGACCTTTATCAAAGTCGGAAACGTGATGGTGCCCATTTCTCCTCCCTACACGGGGCATCACAACAACGTTTCACCAGGCAACGCCGGTCAACTGCTGTTTGTGTATGAGAAATCGGTTGGAAACTTTCCTCGTGTCAGCACGTTGTAGGTGTCGCCACCGGCGCCAACCTTGTGTGAATGCTCTGAAAAGCTAATCATTTGCATATCACATCATCTTCTTCCTGTCGGTTAAATTTCGCGTCTGTAGCACTTCATCTTCGTGGTGCAGCAATTTTAATGGCCAGTAGTATAGTTGTGCAAGAATTGTTGGCTGACGGGTCACACGAGTGACTTCTAGTCCCATCATATTACACACGTACTCGACTGCATGTAAGTCTGGAGATCGTACTGGTCAGAGAAGTTGCTATGCGTCTTGCAGAGCACATTTTCACGGGCACTGTGTGGGTGAGCAGTGTTGGAACAACACACCTGCATGTTCCACGAATAACAAAAGAATGGGTGTAACAACATCCTGCACGTACCGATCCCTGATCAGCGTCCCCTCCAAAAACACCAAAGGTGAACCAAAGTCGTAGCTTATTACACCCCAAACCATAATGCCTGGAGTGGGGCCAGTGTTTCTTGGACTAATGCACTCCACCATACAGCGCTCACTCGCTGTACGTTATAAGTCCAAGCGACCATCACTTGCGTGAAGGTGGAGTCTGCTTTCGTCACTGAAGACCACGGAGCACCATTCCAAGTGATCCTCTGATGGCACCGGTCGGGCTGCCCTCGTCGATGCTGTGGTTCCGTGTTCCATTGATCAATCGCACGGTACGGTATCCGTTATGATGTGGAACGTGTCGAGTGCACAAGCAGTACACATATGAAAAAAAGATTTAAAAACAAATATATATATATATATATATATATATATATATATATATATATATATATATATATATATATAGGGTGTTACAAAAAGGTACGGCCAAACTTTCAGGAAACATTCCTCACACACAAATAAAGAAAAGATGTTATGTGGACATGTGTCCGAAAACGCTTAATTTCCATGTTAAAAATCATTTTAGTTTCGTCAGTATGTACTGTACTTCCTCGATTCACCGCCAGTTGGCCCAATTGAAGGAAGGTAATGTTGACGTCGGAGCTTGTGTGGACATGCGACTCATTGCTCTACAGTCCTAGCATCAAGCACATCAGTACGTAGCATCAACAGGTTAGTGTTCATCACGAACGTGGTTTTGCAGTCAGTGCAATGTTTACAAATGCGGAGTTGGCAGATGCCCATTTGATGTATGGATTAGCACGGGCCAATAGCCGTGGCGCGGTACGTTTGTATCGAGACAGATTTCCAGAACGAAGGTGTCCAGACAGGAAGACGTTCGAAGCAATTGATCGGCGTCTTAGGGAGCACGGAGCATTCCAGCCTATGACTCGCGACTGGGGAAGACCTAGAACGACGAGGACACCTGCAATGGACGAGACAATTCTTCGTGCAGTTGACGATAACCCTAATGTCAGCATCAGAGAAGTTGCTGCTGTACAAGGTAACGTTGACCACGTCACTGTATGGCGAGTGCTACGGGAGAACCAGTTGTTTCCGTACCATGTACAGCGTGTGCAGGCACTATCAGCAGCTGATTGGCCTCATCGGGTACACTTCTGCGAATGGATCATCCAACAATGTGTCAATCCTCATTTCAGTGCAAATGTTCTCTTTACGGATGAGGCTTCAATCCAACGTGATCAAATTGTAAATTTTCACAATCAATATGTGTGGGCTGACGAGAATCCGCACCCAATTGTGCAATCACGTCATCAAAACAGATTTTCTGTGAACATTTGGGCAGGCATTGTTGGTGATGCCTTGATTGGGCCCCATGTTCTTCCACCTAAGCTCAATGGAGCACATTATCATGATTTCATACGGGATACTCTACCTGTGCTGCCAGAACATGTGCCTTTACAAGTACGACACAACATGTGGTTCATGCACGATGGAGCTCCTGCACATTTCAGTCGAAGTGTTCGTACGCTTCTCAACAACAGATGCGGTGACCGATGGATTGGTAGAGGCGGACAAATTCCAAGGCCTCCTCGCTCTCCTGACCTTAACCCTCTTGACTTTCATTTATGGGGGCATTTGAAAGCTCTTGTCTACGCAACCCCGGTCCCAAAAGTAGAGACTCTTCGTGCTCGTATTGTGGACCGCTGTGATACAATACGCCATTCTCCAGGGCTGCATCAGCGCATCAGGGATTCCATGCGACGTAGGGTGGACGCTTGTATCCTCGCTAACGGAGGATATTTTGAACATTTCCTGTAACAAAGTGTTTGAAGTCACGCTTGTATGTTTCGTTGCTGTGTGTTTCCATTCCATGATTAATGTGATTTGAAGAGAAGTAATAAAATGAGCTCTAACATATTTCTATTATTTACCCCATTCCCTTAAATGGCACAAAATGCATATACTATATTTATAGACTTATTTATTCCTATTCAGGAATTCATCTATGGTACAGAAGGAGTTGTCTAGGAGATATGATTTCAATTTATTTTTGAAGCTATTACTGCTGTATGTCAGACATTTTATTTCCTCTGGTAATTTGTCGAAAATTTGTATAGCAGCATATTTTACCCCTTTCTGCGACATAGATACGTTGAGTAAAGGACAGTGTAAGTCTTTCTTTTTTCTGGTATTGTAATCATGAATGTCACTGTTGTTTTTAAACTGGTCCGTGTTGTTGAGAACGAATTTCATTAGTGAGTAAATGTACTGTGAGGCTGTTGTAAGAATTCCCAATCATTTAAAAAGATGCCTACAAGATGTGCAACTATGAACCCCACAAATTATTCTAATCACTTTCTTTTGAGCAGTGAATACTTTTTGTCTAAATGTTGAGTTACCCCAAAATATTATTCCGTATGACATCAGAGAGTGAAAGTATGCAAAGTATGTTAGCTTACTAATTTATATATCCTCAAAATTGCAAATTATTGTGATTGCAAAAGTTATTGAACCTAGTCGCTTTAGAAGATCCAAACTGTGAATTTTCCTATTAAGATTCTCATCTATATGTACACCCAAAAACTTAGTATGCTCTACCCTGTCTACTGACTGCTGTTGATGTGTTATATTTATTGAAGGAACTGCACTCTTTGCAGCAGGAAATTGGATGTACTGGTTCAAAAAATGGCTCTGAGCACTATGGGACTCAACTGCTGAGGTCATAAGTCCCCTAGAACTTAGAACTACTTAAACCTAACTAACCTAAGGACAACACACACATCCATGCCCGAGGCAGGATTCGAACCTGCGACCGTAGCGGATGTACTGGTGTAAGAGCCCATAATACCATTGCTGTTAACCGGTTCACGGACGTGTGGTCGCGTCTGGGCTCACAACCCCTCTTATCTGTGCTGTGATAGTTGTACGATGTGTCACCGAGGCCCTTACTGTTCGACGACGATCCTGGCGGGCATCTGTGCTGCGTGAAATCCCAGAACCTCGTTTACGGGTTTGAGAATATTCACCTGACCACTGCCACCAGCACTGTGTGGCAATTCTCTGAAAGGGCCATCCCACCACTCGCAAGGCCACAGCTTGACCCAAACCAGACTCATTCAGTTGGCTGTAGGCAGCAGGAGTGCACGGTTGCCTGCCTGCTCCTGCTCCTGCTTCACACGTTTGCGCCGCACTAAGCTTTCTGCCTGCGAGCATTCTCTACTAAAGGATAGATACAGATAACCCTCTGGCAGCTGTACCACAAGCTGGCTGTTCGCCGACAACGTTGAAACTACTATCAGTACCTCTACTATCCCCCGGGGGGAATATGACGTCATCGCATCAAAATCGACATCGTCTTTCCAGGAGTTCTAATTTTTTTCTGGCAGTCTAAATAATAAACGTGTTACATTATGCTTCAAGATGCGTTACTGTATTACAGTTTTATCATTCTTCTCTTTCTTTTTAGGTACGATATAACTTTCTGAATACAAGTTTCGCAAGGATAAACTACTCATTTTCCATTTACAATGTTGTTGTTGTTGTCTTCAGTCCTGAGACTGGTTTGATGCAGCTCTCCGTGCTACTCTTTCCTGTGCAAGCTTCTTCATCTCCCAGTATGTACTGCAGCCTACATCCTTCTGAATCTGCTTAGTGTATTCATCTCTTGGTCTCCCTCTACGATTTTTAGCCTCCACTCTGCCCTCCAATACTAAATTAGTGATCCCTTGATGCCTCAGAACATGTCCTACCAACCGATCCTTTCTTCTAGTCAAGTTCTGCCACAAATTCCTCTTCTCCCCAATTCTATTCAGTACCTCCTCATTAGTTATGTGATCTATCCATCTAATCTTCAGCATTCTTCTGTAGCACCACATTTCGAAAGCTTCTATTCTCTTCTTGTCCAAACTATTTATCGTCCATATTTCACTTCCATACATGGCTACACTCCATGCAAATACTTTTAGAAACGACTTCCTGACACTTAAATCTATACTTGAACTTAAAAAATTTCTCTTCTTCAGAAACGATTTCCTCATTGCCAGTCTACATTTTATATCCTCTATACTCCGACCATCATCAGTTATTTTGCTCCCCAAATAGCAAAACTCCTTTACTAGTTTAAGTGTCTCATTTCCTAATCTAATTCCCTCAGCATCACCCGACTTAATTCGACTACATTCCAAGATCCTCGTTTTGCTTTTGTTGATGTTCATCTTATATCCTCCTTTCAAGACACTGTCCATTTCGTTCAACTGCTCTTCCAAGTCCTTTGCTGTCTCTGACAGAATTACAATGTCATCGGTGAACCTTAAAGTTTTTATTTCTTCTCCGTGGATTTTAATACCTACTCCGAATTTCTCTTTTGTTTCTTTTACTGCTTTTCTAATTACAATATATGCGATATTATCACACACATGTCGTGCTGGAATTGTACCTGTTCGCCATGTGTACACCAGAATGTCCGATTCTTGAGATTTGTAAACATATTTCACACTTTCACTTGTTTTTAACGCCCCTTAAACGTGTGTGTTTACTGTTTAATATGTTGATATGATAAAATCTGGAAAATTAACGAAACTTCAGGTAATTCCATTAATTCTCTCTCTCCACCATACCGCACGGCACTTAGTTCTTCTCAACAGAATTATTGTCAATGAAAACCTATATCTTCATCAACTTGTAAATCTCTTCACAAGCCTCACCTGTTTCATTAATTACATGGTCTCGTATCGACGTACAGTGCAAACTCTCCCAAAAAGACTGCTCACCGCACTCTTAAACGTGCTCTGTCGACAATGCTGTCCTCACCCACACCAACAGTGAGGCAGCCTACAAAAGGGCTCCCGGTGGAAAAAAGCAAAGGAACACTGCCCTGGACTAAGCCCGCTACTAGCCGAGGGAAATTGTTGGCGCAACTTTAGACTACTTCCTCCCCTTACATTGGAGAATTGGCATTTGAGAGGATAACTTATTAAGCAACATTTTATTTCCTTGGACATCTGCTTAAGAAGAAACTCTGAAGGTTGCTATTATAAATGCGTAGGCTTCCACAGTCCCTCAAACATAATGTTTGCTGAGTATGGTAGCGCGTCATATTTTTAAAAACTGTCGTAGTGAAACCGTTTCTGTCAGTAGACCCAGAAGAAGGACTCCCTAACCGCGACCAAATCGTTGATTTCATCAGTAACACTTTTTCACAATATCACACGGTACCATACCCAGAAAACATTTATATTTAAAGTTAAAGATTACTAAAACTGTGAAAACGTCAGTTTGATGTAATAATTTATTATAATAATGTAACTACGTCCTTTATTACTACGAAAATGTGAAATTCTTTCTTTTATGAATATATCAGTGTTCTCCTCCAACTTAGTAAAATTAAATGTGGAATTCCTTCACTTTATTAATGTGTGAAGTATTACTAATAGCACTTTTGTAAAATATACATAATAAATAAATAAATTGTACTTCTACAACATTTTGTTGAATAAGGCATTTTACATACCTTCATACAGCCCGCTGCACCTCGTTAGAGGGGAGGACGAAAAGTGTAGAAAAAAAGATCAGTTATCAGGACTGCTTGGAGGTGCTAACAAGTCAGTTTACCTCAACATCACCGGACGAAAACACTCGCCTGAATAACCAGGACCATTTCAAAATCATCATACGCTGGGAAAGCCTAAAATCGCACGTCAAGTTGGTAGCTGATACAATCTGTTGAACTTCGTAGAAAGATGTGGTTTGTGGTTTTGGGATTCTGGTTTGGCGAAATAGCATGTTGAAGTATAAGACGTGCGCAATATGGAGTATATTGACAGCCAGTGGTGCATAGATTGAGTACTGCGACCAAGCATAAGATTTTCCAGAGTTTTCGTAGCACCAGAATTTTGCTGCGAGGACGATTCGAGCTTTCAAAAAACTGATTGTGATTGATTCATTATATCAGCGCAAGTTGAGACAGTACCTTATTCGTCGTTTGATTTACTGCTGAGAAACAAAGACTTTCGTGTTTTGCACTAAGCAGTAAAAGAATGTGGTTTTTATAACATCTGAAAATGCTGATATAAACCATCGGAAGGCAAAGTTACGTAAATTAAATACGTGACAAACGCAGATTACCTTTTGCTTTACGTCTAATTATCAGTTACAGCTCTTCACATGCTGTCTTTCATAATTATTACAAACATTTATCTTCGAATCCAAAATTTTCTATTTACGTGTTTGGATTAGCTTCGCGTGCCAAATGTGTTATGTGCCAAATTTACTTGTAGCCCCACAGTACTATTTTCTTATTTTCTTTTAAGTATCATTAACTTTGCACAGTTTGGCTCAACCAGTGACAGGTGATCATTATAACCTAATAAATTTCTTACCCTGTTCAAATTTGAGGTCTCATTTAACGGCATGTTCATAAACTTGTCCAATTTTGAAGTTGGCATGGTAACGACCGTATACAAGGAGAGTTCTCTAAGTAATGCAACATATTTCTTTTTCTGAAAACAGGTTGGTTTTATTCAGGATTTCAGTGCACCATATTATTCCCCACTATTTTCGCTATTTGGCTATAAAAACCTATTTTTCAACATAATCTCCGTTCAGTGCAACGGCCTTACGCCACCTTACTGCGAAGGCCTGTGTGTCCACATGGTACCACTCTACTGGTCGACGTTGGAGTCAAAGTTTTGCTGCATCGGTTACTTCCCATCAATCACGTACTGGTACACACGGACTCCATCCTTCATTGGGCTAAGCAGATGGACGCTCATTTTCGTTTTCTGTTTGAGTACCCAAACGGCTGGACGAGTGTGTCAGCACTACCAATAAAGACGTCCAGTTGATCGGTTCAAATGGTTCAAATGGCTCTGAGCACTATGGGACTCAACTGCTGTGGTTATCAGTCCCCTAGAACTTAGAACTACTTAAACCTAACTAACCTAAGGACATCACACACATCCATGCCCGAGGCAGGATTCGAACCTGCGACCGTAGCAGTCCCACGGTTCCGGACTGCGCGCCTAGAACCGCGAGACCACCGCGGCCGGCCAGTTGATCGGCGAATTGGTTAGTTGTGATAGGTCGATCCCCTCGAATGGGAGTGTCCGCACGTTGCAACACTGCAGGAGTCCCGCCTGTGTGCGGCCGGCCTGCACGCGGAAGATCGGACATCTTTGCGTGACCTTGTTGCGATAATGCGAGACGCCTCACCCAGTGACTCATCGTGCTTTTGTTCACTGCCAGGTCTCCGTAGACATTCTGCAAGCGCCTATGAATACCTGGTTTTCCGAGAAAATAAACTCAGTGGCAGCTTTATGCTTGAAACACACCTTCGTTGCAACGCCATTTTGAAGACTTCATATAGCGCCGCCAGCTGTCGGAACTTCATGAAACTATTGGGGCTCAGACGGGAATATTCCTCGACGTTCCACACAAAATTCAGCATTTTTCTAACCGAAACTGGCCGAGAAAGAAATGTGTTGCATTACTTATTGAACGCCCCTCGTACCTTACCCTCATTCTGTTTTCCTACTTTTGCTCTGTATTCCGGTCCGGTGCAGTGTCTGTGCAGTACCACCTGGGGTGCAGACCGCTCTGTTCTCTTGCGATTGTATCAGGCGTTGGTCCAGTCTCGTTTAGACTATGGAAGTCCTGTCTATGGTTCTGCGTCGCCTTCGACACTGCAGATACTCGACCCCATCCACCACTGTTGGGTCCGACTTGTGACTGGTGCCTTCCAGACTAGCCCCGTATTTAGCCTTCTCGCAGAGGCGGGGATTCCACAACTGCGAGTTTTGCGCCAGCAAAAGCTAATATCTTATGCGCTCCGTATTCGCTGCACCCCAAAGCATCCTAATTATGGTCTCCTTTATCCAGACACGGAGATCCCCCTGCCTCAGCGGCGGCCACGGTGTGGGCTTACCATGGCTGTCCGCATTCAGTCACTCTTTTCTGAGCTCCAGTAATTGCCTTTACCACCCATCTTCTTCACTCACACACGTACCCCTCCAAGGTGCGTCTCTCTTCATCTCTCAATCGACTCAAAGGATTCAGTCCCTCCGATGGCTCTTCGCCACCAGTTCTCCTGTCTCCTCAGTTCTTTTCAGGGTTCAAAAGTGATCTATACTGATGGCTCCATGGTTGGTGGCCGCACTGGTTTTGCTTACACCTAAGCGCGACGCACGGAACTTCGTTCCTTGCCAGATGGCTGTAGTGTTTTTACTACAGAATTGGTAGCCATCTTGCGCACACTGGACCATATCCGCTCCTGCTGAGGACTATCTTTCACTATCTGTAGTGATTCATTGAGCGGTTTGCACGCTATCGGCCAGTGCTTCCCTCGCCACACGTTGGTCATCGCTATCCAGGACTCCCTTTCTCTCCTCGTTCAACATGGATGCTCGGTGGTTTTGTTTTGGACCCCAGGCCATGTTGGGATTCCTGGCAATGAACTTGCCGATCGAATGGCTAAATTAGCCACTACCAGACCATCTCTTACTATTGGCATTCCGGAAATAGACCTTCGCTCGGCATTAGGTCGTCAGGTTTTGGGCCTTTGGGATGCAGAATGGAGCACTCTTTCTTCGCCGAACAAGCTCAGGGCAATTAAGGATTCTACAACTCCATGGCGGTCTTCCTGAAGGGCCTCTCGTAATGCCTCTGTCGTCCTCTGCTGGCTCCGCATCGGCCATACGTTTTTGACTCACGGTTATCTCCTCCATTGTGAGGACCCCTCTCTCTGCCGTTGTGGATCGATGTCGACTGTGGCTCACACCTTATTGGACTGCTCCAATTTAGTCACCCTAGAACGGACTTTTATCTTTCCAGAATCGCTACCCCTAATGTTGGCTGACAATGCCTCAGCGGCGGATCTCGTTTTACGTTTTATTCGTGATTGGGTGTTTTTATCGCTTTATTTAAGGGATAACATAACTAAGGGATAACATAACTAATGAGGAGGTACTGAATAGGATTGGGGAGAAGAGGAGTTTGTGGCACAACTTGACCAGAAGAAGGGATCGGTTGGTAGGACATGTTCTGAGGCATCAAGGGATCACCAATTTAGTATTGGAGGGCAGCGTGGAGGGTAAAAATCGTAGGGGGAGACCAAGAGATGAATACACTAAGCAGATTCAGAAGGATGTAGGTTGCAGTAGGTACTGGGAGATGAAGAAGCTTGCACAGGATAGAGTAGCATGGAGAGCTGCATCAAACCAGTCTCAGGACTGAAGACCACAGCAACAACAACAACATTTAAGGGATGGACCTTCCACCTTAGCGGTGAGTGGAGGGGATGGCAGGCCCTCTTGCTGCCCCCTTCGCCCCGACTGAATTGGCTTCAACTGGGCTTGGTGGTTCACCCCGGCCCTCTGCCTTCACACTCCTTTCGTTACGAGGTCTGTTATGTCTTGAGCGTCTCCCTTGTCTGCTGTGCTTCTTCCTTCCCGCCCCTGTCATTAGTCACTTTCTTTCCCTCACATCTTCTTCCTCCCTTTTTTTTCCTTCCCTTAGTTTCTCATTTTATGGACATTGTAGTTGCCTCTCCTAATGTGGGATTTTATCGGTTTTAGTTAATCTATGGTCGGAGGGACTGATGACCGCGTCGTTTGGTCCCTTCTACACCCGACCAACCATCCAACCAGAGCAGGAAATGACGAATTGAAGCGAACATTTTGTTCGCTCACGTACAGTAAACGGAGGCGACGGATGGTATTGCAAACCTTTTGATGCGGCGAGCGCTTAGCGGTGTGGCAATATTCTAGCCCTGTAATCCGAAGCGGGCCTTTGTTGGAGCGTTCCAGCGTGCGTGTGTTCTGCCTGCGAAATGTCGATACTCTAATTAGGCGCGGCGCGGCGCGGCCCGAGGGCAAAGCTTTGTGGTGACATCTCCCTGGAGGAAGAGGGCGGCCACGCAGCCTCCGCGCGCTCCGTGTGCCGAGTGCAAATCCACTGGCGGAGCAGGCGGCGAGCAAATTTAATGAGGGCGGTCGCTGCAACAACGAGCTGCGCTGCTTCCGCCGACCGCAACTCGTCGCACCACTGCTATGCCGGAAAGGTAACTTTCCTCGCGGACAGTCTGATTCTCAGAATCGAACGGTACCACAGCCGCATGTATCCGCGCCTGATCTCCATAGGGAGTACCAGAAGGAATACTAACACGCTTTTTGCTCGCGTATCATGTCATTTCTGGAAACCCAGAATCTACTCTGTACGAATCAATATAGATCCCGGAAACAGCGATCGTGTGAGACCCAACTCGCTTCATTTGTTCATGAGACCCAGAAAATATTACATACACGCCCCCAGGTAGATGCCATTTTCCTTGACTTCCGGAAGGCGTTCGATACAGTTCCGCACTGTCCCCTGCTAAACAAAGTATCGCCTACTAAACAAAGTAAGAGCATAGGGAATATCAGACCAGCTGTGTGGCTGGATTGAAGAGTTTTTAGCAAACAGAACACAGCATGTTGTTCTCAATGGAGAGACGTCTACAAACGTTAAAGTAACCTCTGGCGTGACACAGGCGAGTGTTATGGGACTGTTGCTTTTCACAGTATATATAAATGACCTAGTAGATGGTGTCGGAAATTCCATGCGGCTTTTCGCGGTTGATGCTGTAGTATACAGAGAAGTTGCAGCATTAGAAAATTGCAGCGAAATGCCGGAAGATCTCCAGCGGATAGGCATTTGGTGCAGGGAGTGGCAACTGACCCTTAACATAGACAAATGTCATGTATTGCGGATACATAGAAAGAAGGATCCTTTAGTGTATGATTATATGATAGCGGAACAAACACTGGTAGCAGTTACTTCTGTAAAATATCTGGGAGTATGTGTACGGAACGATTTGAAGTGGAATGATTATATAAAATTAATTGTTGGTAAGGCGGGTGCCAGGTTGAAATTCATTGGGAGAGTCCTTAGAAAATGTAGTCCATCAACAAAGGAGGTGGCTTACAAAACACTCGTTCGATCTATACTTGAGTATTGCTCATCAGTGTGGGATCCGTACCAGGTCGGCTTGACAGAGGAGATAGAGAAGATCCAAAGAAGAGCGGCGCGTTTCGTCACAGGGTTATTTTGTAAGCGTAATAGCGTTACGGAGATGTCTAGCAAACTCAAGTGGCAGACTCTGCAAGAGAGGCGCTCGGCATCGCGGTGTAGCTTGCTGTCCAGGTTTCGAGAGGGTGCGTTTCTGGATGAGGTATCGAATATATTGCTTCCCCCTACTTATACCTCCGGAAGAGATCACGAATGTAAAATTAGAGAGATTCGAGCGCGCAAGGAGGCTTTCCGGCAGTCGTTCTTCCCGCGAACCACACGCGACTGGAACAGGAAAGGGAGGTGATGACAGTGGCACGTAAAGTGACCTCCGCCACACACCGTTGGGTGTGTTGTGGAGTATAAATTTAGATGTAGATGTATATGCAGATGTACACTCTGAGACAAAAAAAAAGATAAAAGATGCACCACTAAGGAATTATCCAAATGGGACAGAAGTAGGTAGATGTGATGTACATGTACAGACAAACAAATTATAAGAATTTCTGAAAAATTGCATCATTTATTCAAGGGTAAGAGCTTTACAAACTGAGCAAATCAATAACACTTTCGTCCGCCTTTGGCCCTTGTGCAGTGAGATATTCGGTTTGGCATGGATTGATAGAGTTGTTGGATGTCCTACTCCGAGATATCGTGCCAAATACTGTCCAATTGGAGCTTTAGAACGTCAAAATCGCGAGCTGGTTGGAAGGTGCTGCCCAAAATTTTCCAAACGATGTCAGTTGGGGAGACGTCCAGCAATCTTGCTGGCCAAGGTGGGACTTGGCAACCCCGAAGACAAGCAGTAGATCCATTCACCGTGTGCGGGTGGGCATTACCTTGCTAAAATGTGAGCCCAGGACGGTTTGCCATGAAGGGCAACAAAATGGAGTGTAGTATAGAATCGATGTATCGCTGTAACGTAAGGGTGCCGCGGTTGAAAACCTAATGGCGTCTACTACGAAAAGAAATGGCATCCCAGACCACCACACTTGGTTGTCGAGCCGTATAGCCCGTGACAGATACGTCTTCGCTAGTCGTCAGGACTCATCACTGAAGAAAATTCTACTCCGATAATGAGATCCCTTGTCAAAGTTGTGTCTGGAGACGCCTCGGACAGCGATGGTTTACCAGTCTGACTCTCTCCCGCCATACGGCTCGACAACCGGGAATGATGGTGTGAGGTGTCATTTCTTTTCGCAGAAGAACTCCTTTGGTTTTCAACCAAAGCACCCTTACAGCACAGCAGTACGTCTATAATACACTGCTCCCCTTTTTGTTACCATTCATGACAATCTATCCTGGGCTTACACTTCAGCAAGGTAATGTCACCCCATACACGGTGAGAGTTTCTCCTGCTTGTCTTCGTTCTTGCCAAATTCTACCTTGGATAGTGAGGTTGCCGCATCTCTCCCAAACAGAGAATGTTTGGAGCATTATGGGCATGGCCATCCAACCAGCTTGGGATTTCGACGATCTAACACGCCAATTGGACAGAATTTGTCACGATATCCCTCAGGACGATATCCAAAAATTTTACCAGTCAATGTCAAGCCGAATAACTACTTACATAGGAGCCAGAGGTGGACCAATGTATTATTGACTTGCTCAGTTTGCGAAGTTCTTTCTCTTGAATAAATCATCCAATTTTTCTTAAATTGTAATCATTTGTTTGTCTATGCATGTGCCTCACATCTACCGACTTCCGTCCCATTCGGATTACGCCTTCGCAGTACCTTTTTTTTTTAATTTGTCTTAGAGTTTATTTTATAAGGTGGCCACATAGGCTAATTCCAATAAAAAAATCCATGTAACGTGCATCCAATTTTTATCAGCTGCAAAAATAAAGCTAATCAGAGATATTACTTTTCATCTGGAGTGTTGGCGATCCACTTTTTAAGATTCATTTGTCGACTGTCATTTTTATTTTAAAGTTCAAGACATATAGCTGCACTTCAGTTTACATAATTGAACTTTCAAACTGTGATTATGTTTTTTTGGCCAATTCTACTGTATCCCTTAAGCATTCTGCACATATTTGTAAATGGTGAATATCCTGATATGGTATCTATGTACAGGTTTGTAATGAAAATTGCTCCTGCAGCTTGTACGACGTACGGCACACGGCTGCCAAACCGCAGAGTAACATATTGAAGAGTGTTCATTCGTATTTCAGTTAAAAAGCGCGAGACTAGTGGAGTACCAAGCAGGATATTGTTTCAAAAACATGCAGAAATTGTTTACTAACTAACTAGTAGTAGTAGTTATTATGTAGCCTAACAAACGTGAAGATGGGATTGGAGAAGGTGCTGGGAGGTTTGCAGGGTGGGGGCGAGGGCAAGGAAGGTGGTGTCATCGGCGTATTGGAGAAGGTATAAGGGGGGGGGGGGTGAAGGCGTTGGCATGTCCACCGTGTAAAGAAGGTAGAGAAGAGGGGAGAGGACGGAACCTTGGCGGAAACAGGCAGAGGAGTGGAAGGTATAGGAATCCGTGTTATGGATGGTAACACAGGAAGGACAATGAGAAAGGAAGGAGGCGATCAGACGGACGTAGTTAATAGGAAGGGCAAACGTTTGGAGCTTGAAGAGGAGCCTCGCTAAGTGAGAGATAGGGCACGTTGCTATTGGCCGCTGAGACCATGTGCTCCACCGTGGCGCTTTAATCGAGGTCTATGCAGAATGGCGCGGATTCGAAACCCGCGGCGCTCAGTACCAGATGATCAGCATCAGTTACTTCACTACCCAAACATGGAAACTTCTACTACTTTTAGTGTCTTATTTTCTAAACTGATTCCACATCACCTCATTTAAATCGATTACAATTGATTCAATTTTGTTGATATTTATCTTATCACCTCATTTCAAGACGCTGTTCATTCCACACATTCATGAGACTGATGAGATGGTAGGCTAACCATATCAAGTCGTAGAGAATATCTTGAACGAAGACGGACTTATGAAAAATCAGGGCGCAAGATCAAAAACGTTGGAGGGAAGATATTTCGGACTATCATTTTAAAAAACTGAAGTATAATCCTAGAGTCTTCTAGAGTCTTAACTGTACATTCACCATTAAAAGCCGCTGCACATAACATCAGTCCAAACAGTGAAATGCATAATGACTATTGATAAAAGTGTTGTATAGATGGCACAAGGAATTATCGCTGTTTTTGGAACTCATGGAGTGTTATCATGATTGGATATTTTTAATAGGGTGTAAAAATTAATGGCTCTCACTAAGCAACAGTACTGAATCGTTTGTATAGTTATTATAAGAAGAAAGGACCAAAATTATAGGACTCTTGGACTGAGATAAAGCGTCAGCTGACACACAGTTGCCGGACGTTGGGGCCAAGAGGTTCTAGGCGCTTCAGTCTCGAACCGCGCGACCGCTACGGTCGCAGCTTCGAATCCTGCCTCGGGCATGGATGTGTGTGATGTCCTCATGTTAGTTAGGTTTAAGTATTTCTAAGTTCTAGAGGACTGATGACCTCAGATGTTAAGTCCCATTGTGCTCGAAGCCATTTGAACCATTAACACATAGTTCCCAGAAAAAAAATGTATTTTTACATAAGAATCCTGGAAATTTAATAGTTAGATCGGATAACTAAAGAAGTTGTAGTGAATCGAACTGGGTAGAAAAGATTTTTATGACAGGGTTTGAGAAAAAGGTCGGTTAGGTTCATAGGACACATATTTAGGCATCAAGGAATAGACGTTTTGGTGATGGAGGAAAGTGAGAGGGGGGAGGATTTGTGAAAGGAGAGGATACAAATTTTTGAGGGATATTCAATAAGCATATTGAAATGGATGTGGGAAGCAATAGTTATGCAAAGAGGGCTTCATGAAACACGACTTCGGACTGAAAACTGCAACAACACGAACGACCTTTCTGTAGTTCATATTCTCGAGAATTTCTCGAACTGTCCTCCGAGTGCCATTCCATCTTCATTGATACACAGAGCTAAGTAGGTGGGAGATACGCTCCTGGTCGAGTCACCAATGCCAGACTGGTCGGTATATGAGATACCAGACAAAGAGTAGTCCCCGTAGGTTGCTCCATTATTGGAAGTGTGTGGGTGGCAACGACATGGGTCCTTAGGTAAGTCCGACATTTCACTTACTTGTGTCAGATTTCTTCAGTATTCTTTGTTGTCATCTTCTATTGGCCAACTTTTGCTCTTTAGTATTGTGTTATGAAGGCTCTCTAGTCTTATCTTCCATGAGAGAGGAACGTCTTTTCAAGCCGGCCGCGGTGGCCAAGCGTTTCTAGGCGCTTCAGTCCGGAACCGCGCGACTGCTACGGTCGCAGGTTTGAATCCTGCCTCGGGCATGGATGTGTGTGATGTCCTTAGGTTAGTTAGGTTTAAGTAGTTCTAAGTTCTGGGGGACTGATGACCTCAGATGCTAAGTCCCATAGTTCTCAGAGCCATTTGAACGTCTTTTCAGCTCCTAGGAACAGCATCTGAGCAAACAGCACGTAGTGGAGTGGCAGTATTGATAGACGCAAAATGGGAAAATAATCGATGGCAGTGTGGCATCCATATGACACTGATATTTGGTAGAGGACAACAAGCAGTTGATTGGAAATAACAGAGAAGATAGCACTGACAGTAATGAAAAAAATTTCAAAAAGTATGTTCCCTTTAATGAACTGAAAGTAAGTAACACATTAAAAAAAAAGAAAGAAAAAAAGAAAGGTACGCATGAATATAAATGGTCTGAATGAATTCACAGATCTCTTACTGATTACATAATAGTAAATAAATATTTAGGTATTAGAAAAACAAGTCATGCGAGCGTATAAGGGGAGAAACGTGAGTCTGGACGACTGTCTCATTAAATCAAATATCTAGCTATAGTAAAGTTGGAAAAAACGCAACAAGAGACAAACTGAAACCGAAACAAAACTTTTAAGGTGTATTTGCCCCAAGACGATAGTTTAAAGAATTATATCAGTGCATGTTGAAAAATGTATCGGAGAAGTGTGATAGGACCGCTGTTGTTCTCTATATACATAAAAGATTTGGCTGACAGGATGGGCAGCAATTTGCTGTTGTTTGGTGATGATGCTGTGGTGTACGGTAAGGTGTGACTGTGGGAAGACACAAGACGACTTAGACAAAATTTCCAGTTGGTGTGACTAACGGCAGCTAGCCCTACATGTGGAAAAATGTAAGTTAATGCGGATGAGTAGGAAGATGAAATCTGTAATGTTCTGCTACAGTATTACAAGTGCCCTACTTGACACAGTCAAGCCGTTTAAATGTCTGCAAAACGATACAAGGTTGAACGAGCATGTGAGAACTTTGTTAGGGAGGGCGAACTGTCGACTTCGGTTTATTGGGAGAATTTTAGTAAAGAGTGGTTCACCTGTAAAGGGGACCGCACATAGGACGCTGCTGCGACCTATTCTAACGTCTATTTGCAGTAGGGTTTTGGAACATATGCTGTATTCGAACATTATGAAGTACCTCGAAGAAAGCGATTTATTGACACATAGTGAGCACGGTTTCAGAAAATATCGTTCTTGTGAAACACAACTAGCTCTTTATAATCATGAAGTAATAAGTGCTATCGAAAGGGGATGTCATATAGATTCCATATTTTTGGATTTCCAGAAGTTTTTCGACACCGTTCCCCACAAGCGTCTTGTAACCAAACAGCGTGCCTACGGAGTATCGTCTCAGTTGTGCGACTGGATTCGTGATTTCCTGTCAGAAAGGTCACAGTTCGTAGTAATAGACGGATAGTAATTGAGTAAAACAGAAGTAATATCCGGCGTTCCCCAAGGAAGTGTTATACGCCCTCTGCTGTTTCTGTTCTACGAGTATATTAACGACATAGGAGACAATCTGAGTAGCCGTCTCAGATTGTTTGAATATGATGCTGCCATTTATCGTCTTGTAAAGTCATCAGATGATCAAAAAGACTTGCAAAATGATTTACATAAGATATGTGTATGGTAAGAAAAGTGGCAATGGACCCTGAATAAGGAAAAGTGTGAAGTTATTCACATGAATACTAAAAGAAATCAGCTAAATTTCGATTACGCGATAAGTCATATAAATCTGAAGACTTTAAATTCAACTAAATACACTCCTGGAAATGGAAAAAAGAACACATTGACACCGGTGTGTCAGACCCACCATACTTGTTCCGGACACTGCGAGAGGGCTGTACAAGCAATGATCACACGCACGGCACAGCGGACACACCAGGAACCGCGGTGTTGGCCGTCGAATGGCGCTAGCTGCGCAGCATTTGTGCACCGCCGCCGTCAGTGTCAGCCAGTTTGCCGTGGCATACGGAGCTCCATCGCAGTCTTTAACACTGGTAGCATGCCGCGACAGCGTGGACGTGAACCGTATGTGCAGTTGACGGACTTTGAGCGAGGGCGTATAGTGGGCATGCGGGAGGCCGGGTGGACGTACCGCCGAATTGCTCAACACGTGGGGCGTGAGGTCTCCACAGTACATCGATGTTGTCGCCAGTGGTCGGCGGAAGGTGCACGTGCCCGTCGACCTGGGACCGGACGCAGCGACGCACGGATGCACGCCAAGACCGTAGGATCCTACGCAGTGCCGTAGGGGACCGCACCACCACTTCCCAGCAAATTAGGGACACTGTTGCTCCTGGGGTATCGGCGAGGACCATTCGCAACCGTCTCCATGAAGCTGGGCTACGGTCCCGCACACCGTTAGGCCGTCTTCCGCTCACGCCCCAACATCGTGCAGCCCGCCTCCAGTGGTGTCGCGACAGGCGTGAATGGAGGGACGAATGGAGACGTGTCGTCTTCAGCGATGAGAGTCGCTTCTGCCTTGGTGCCAATGATGGTCGTATGCGTGTTTGGCGCCGTGCAGGTGAGCGCCACAATCAGGACTGCATACGACCGAGGCACACAGGGCCAACACCCGGCATCATGGTGTGGGGAGCGATCTCCTACACTGGCCGTACACCACAGGTGATCGTCGAGGGGACACTGAATAGTGCACGGTACATCCAAACCGTCATCGAACCCATCGTTCTACCATTCCTAGACCGGCAAGGGAACTTGCTGTTCCAACAGGACAATGCACGTCCGCATGTATCCCGTGCCACCCAACGTGCTCTAGAAGGTGTAAGTCAACTACCCTGGCCAGGAAGATCTCCGGATCTGTCCCCCATTGAGCATGTTTGGGACTGGATGAAGCGTCGTCTCACGCGGTCTGCACGTCCAGCACGAACGCTGGTCCAACTGAGGCGCCAGGTGGAAATGGCATGGCAAGCCGTTCCACAGGACTACATCCAGCATCTCTACGATCGTCTCCATGGGAGAATAGCAGCCTGCATTGCTGCGAAAGGTGGATATACACTGTACTAGTGCCGACATTGTGCATGCTCTGTTGCCTGTGTCTATGTGCCTGTGGTTCTGTCAGTGTGATCATGTGATGTATCTGACCCCAGGAATGTGTCAATAAAGTTTCCCCTTCCTGGGACAATGAATTCACGGTGTTCTTATTTCAATTTCCAGGAGTGTACTTAGGGATTACAACTACAAATAACCTAAATTAGAACGATCACATAGATAATATTGTGGGTAGAGCAAACCAAAGACGGCAATTCATTGACAGAACACTTAGAAGGTGCCACAGTTCTACTAAAGAGACTGCTTACACCACGCTTGTCCGCCCTATTCTGGAATATTGCTGTGCGGAGTGGGATCCGCATCAGGTGGGACTGACAGATGACACCGAAAAAGTACAAAGAAGGGCAGCTCGTTTTGTATTATCGCGAAGTAGGGGAGATAGTGTCACAGACATGATAAGTGAATTGGAGTGGCAAATCATTAAAACAAAGGCGTTTTTCGTTGCGACGGGATCTTCTCATTAAATTTCAATCAACAGTTTTCACCTACGATTGCGAAAACATTCTGTTGGCACCTACCTACATAGGGAGAAATGATCATCACAATAAAATAAGAGAAATCAGTGCCGTTCGAGAGTGGAACGGTAGAGAGACGGCTTTAAAATGGTTCATTGAACCCTCTGTCAGGCACTTTATTGTGAATAGCAGCGTAATCACGTAGATGTATATGTATACTTGAGTACTGTTCCAGTGTTTGAGATGTGTACTAGGTCGGACTGAAGGAAGATATCGAAGCAGTTCAGAGGCGGGCTGCTATATTTGTTACCGGTAGGTTCGAACGACACTTAAGTGTTACGGAGTTATTTCGAGGGCTGAAATGGGAATCCCTGGAGGGAAGGCGACGTTCTTTTCGAGAAACACTATTGAGAAAATTTACAGAACCGACATTTGAAGCTTACTGCTGAAAGATTCTACTTCCGCCAACAAACATTGTGCATGAAGGACCACGAAGATAAGGATACGAGAAATTTGGGCCCATACGGAGGCACAGACAGTCGTTTTTCCCTCGCTCTATTTGCGAGTGGAACAGGGAAGGAAATTACAAGTAGCGGTACAGGGTACCCTCCGCCACGCACCGTACGGTGGCTTGCGGAGTATCTATGTAGATGTAGAGATAGAATTAGCCAAAAAAGTACTACATCAAAGCCCGCCCGATTAGCCGTGCGGTCTAACGCACTGGTTTACGCGCGGGAAGGCGTGCCAGTCCCCGGCACGAATCCGCCCGGCGGATTAGTGTCGAGGCCCTGTGTGCCGGCCAGTCTGTGGATGGTTTCTAATGCGGTTTTCCATTTGTCTCGATGACTTTGGGCTGCTTCCCCTTAATACGCCTCAGTTACACTATGTCGGCGATTGCTGCTCAACCACTTTCTCCACATACGCGTACACCATAATCACTCTACCACGCAAACATTGCCGGCTTAGTGGCCGAGCGGTTAAAGGCGCTACAGTCTGGAACCGCACGACCGCTACGGTCGCAGGTTCGAATCCTGCCTCGGGCATGGATGTGTGTGATGTCCTTAGGTTAGTTAGGTTTAAGTAGTTCTAAGTTCTAGGGGACTTATGACCACAGCAGTTGAGTCCCATAGTGCTCAGAGCCATTTGAACCATTTTTGAACGCAAACATTGGGGTTACGCTCGTCTGATTTGAGACGTTCCCGTGCGGGGGTGGGGGATCCACTGGGGCCTAACCGCACAATAACCCTGGGTTCGGTGTGGGGCGTTGGTGGGCTGAGTGGACTGCCGTAGCTTATTGTGAGGTTGTGTACCACTGTGGCTGCGGCGGGGACGAAGCCTCTCCGTCGTTTCTAGGTCCCCACTTCAATACAATACTATGCAGTACCACACCAAATGTATTTGCAGTTGCCAATGTGTTCCACCATCATTTCTATAGTGGAATGACAATATTGAAAATTAGTGCCGAACCGGGACACGAACCCGAATTTCCCACTCATCGCGAGCGGTCGCCTTATCATTAGGCTATCCGAGCACGACACACGGCCAAACTCGAAGTTCCATATGTCGTCAACCATGCGTCTACGGCCTGTACCCGTACATCCAGTATGTATATTCCCGTATGGGGAAGATATTTTACTTGAAAGTCGCTTGCTCGGTGTAGTGCCTGTGTTATTCCGAGTTACGATGCAAAGTTCTTCCGAACGCATAGAAATAGAAGATACAAGAGAAAACAAAAATTAAGGACATAAGGTGTTCTTGTAGAAACAGATTAAGGAAGTAAAAGAAAAGTATAATAGAAATGGACAGAAAAATAGTAAGACAGGCACATAGAGATTCATGGGAAGCATTTGTAAGTAAGTTGAACATGATATTCATGGTAGACAGGAAGCAGCATAAAAGTGAATAAGACAACGAAAAAGAACAGAGGAAGATACTGCAAATATAATTATGATTCCTTCAGAAGTCTGAACAGATCACTGTAAGCAGTTATGCTATAATTCGGATGCACAGCAGCCAGTGCAAGAAAAATCAGGGGAAGGAACAAATCTAATAGATTTGACAGACTTAAAAGAGGCATTATAAGAAACAGGAAAACGGAAAAGAGCCTGGATTAGATAGAATTATCTCAGAACGGACGAGATATGGTAAAACACTTCTCGAATTCAGAGTAGTTTAAAACGTGTTAGTGTGCAGGTGAAGTTCCAGAAGAATGGGAATGCGCTGAAGTTACTTCATTGCTTAGAAAATTATACTGGAGACAACTAACTAAAGTGTAATAATTATTATAAAATCTACAGTAATATAACTACTGAAAGGCTTCGAAACATTTCTAATTCACTTTTATGAGAACAGCAAATAGGCTTCCGTAAAGGAAGATCCTGTGGTGACTATGTTTTCACTCTGAATTAAATTATACAAGAAATGCAAGATTTAAACTGGGAAACACACCAAAAATTATGGACAATGAAAAATAATTTGACCGCATTCATAAAAAGAGCTCTGGTCAATAATGGAGAAAAGAGGTTTACCCAGGCTTCCGATAAAAGTCGACAAAGGCTTATATAAAAACACAAAAACATGATGAGCTGGCACCAGGTATACAGATAAACCAGAGAGTAAGGCAAGGCTGTAGTGTCACCAGCACAGTTCAACAGTCGCATCGACGAAGTGGTCAAGGAATGAATGAAGGATAGAATACTTCAAGGCACAAGAATTGGGCTGGTAAATTTCTAAATACGATCCTTTTTGCCGGCAACCTGGTAATCATACAGGACAGTGAAGACACATTCCACTATTAACGGTATTTAGCTTCAACAGTATAAGCCTAAATTATACGAGGGCGGTTCAGAAAGTAACCTCCGATTGGTCACAGTGCGGGTTGTGGGGGGAGTAGCGACGCCATCTGTGCGTTCACGCACTCAACAGGTCAGTTGGCATCAAGCCGTGGTCGAGTGAACGTCGTACCTGCGCTAGTTTAGTTTTTGTGGCAGTTTGAAATGTGTGCTGCAATAGAAAACCCCGCCAAATGTGAAATGCGTGCTGTCATAAGGTTTTTTACAGCCAAAGGATATTCTGCAGCAGCTATTCATCGTGAGCTTTGTGCCGTGTACGGACCAAGAGTTATGAGTGATGGAGTTGTCCGTGAATGGGTACGTTTATTTAAAAGTGGACGAGAAAACGTTCATGATGAAGAGAGGAGTGGTAGACCATCATTGGTGACTGACGACCTCGTTCAGACAGTTGATGCAAAAGTTCGTGAAAATCGACGTTTCTCAATGTCGGAGTTGTCTACTGGTTTTCCACAGATTTCTAAGACTCTCTTGTACGAGATAGTGGCAGCAAGATTGGGTTACCGTAAGTTCTGAGCTCAAAGATGCGGTCACAGGCTGGCTCCAGGCACAAGCGGGTGATTTTTATGCAGAAGGAATTTCAAAGCTTGTGAAGAGATACGATAAGTGCATCAATCGCTATGGAGACTATGTAGAAAAATAGTGCAAAGATGTAGTTGTAAGATGTATATATTAAAATATTTTTATTTAACTTGGTGTATTTTTTTAAACCAACCAGAGGTTACTTTCTGAACGGCCCTCGTATACTGAAGATATCATTAACAGAAAAAAACAATGCTCCTTTTAGGAAAATACCCTGTAAGAACTAAGATAATCATCGTTACATAGTAATAGCTGTTACATTTCTGTAGGATGAGACACAGCTTTTGAAGAAGAGAAAGGCATAAATAAAAAAAATTAACACCTATCAACATACATTTGGCACGATAAGAAGAACATTAAAGGGTAAAACGTGAAGAGAAACCAAAATGAAACTTTGTGTAGTCATGCCATTACCCGCAGCACCAGATAGAGCAGAAAGGTAAAGGCAAAGATCAAAAGATCTAAGACAACTTGAAACATAGGAAATGAAGATCCTTAAATCAGGGAAAGGCTGCACAAGAGAAACCAAATTAAGAAATAAGGAAACAATTTTAAAAGTGACTATGGCTCAAAAAAAATTCCTGCTCCATGTAGAAAGTTGTCAGTGAACCCTGGATACTGCCTGCGAGTGCCAATATCGTCTCACTTGTTTACTTTGTCGCTCTGGAATACGTTTCTTATACTTCACACAAACAGTTCTCTAATGGAGGAATGTCCAGTGAGATCTGTGGCAAAGTAGCATACCTGGTATGGACGATTAGTCGGTGAAGGGATGTTCTGAATGTGTAGTGCATAAGAGCTACTCATGCTGAACGACCATATCCAGTCGTTTAGCATAAGGAATTCCATTCTACAACAGCAACAGCCCATTTTACGTTATATGATCCCGTGAGCCTGTATTTCTGTCCCGTCTAACAGTGCGTCTAACAAACTGGGACGCAAGCAAGGAAAATCAGATTGCTTGGAGTCCGAAGTATTGCACTCGGTCTCTCTTACGGTCGACAATCAAGCACGGAGTTGTCACATCGCTTAATCAACGTTGATCATGGTGATATGACTGATCAAGCAGGGTCTTACCTAAATCAAAGCACCTGGAAGAAGCAAAATTTGACTCGATACTTGAAGAATACCGTGAACCCAAGTTTAACATTTACTTAAGCGAACAAATATTCTGCACTGAAATCTGGTATTAGAAGTGGTGGTCATTTGGTCTCTCGGATTAACAATAGTAGCAGTCAAGAATCAGTGACAAAATGAATTTGTTATCACATCTAACATGAACTATAGGGTCGAGACGAGCAAGAAAGAGCACTGTGAGCATTGAGAGGCAACAAAGTGTAATGCTCCATTTAAGTTGTAAGCAACAAACTTATACATAAAAGTTAGTGCATTTTAGATATTAATATTCGCAATTTTTGCTGCACTAAATTATTGTGAGAAAAATATAATTACAGACAAATTACTTTTTGCTTTCTCTTGCGTCTAAGGTCGGTTTGTCACGTAATAATTGAAACACATTTCTTCGCTTTTTTCGTCATCTATTAGCATCAAATCTACCGGCATGTGAGCCAAATGACAAACAGCTTCAGCCGAACGGCATAGTACCCTACAGGTAAGAAGTTAATCAAAGATTCTCAGGCATAGTATCTTTTTAGATCAAACGCAGACTCCCAAAATTGGCGCCCGATGTCCATTTTTATAATATCGCATTTCCCGAGAGAATTTACTCGAATCAGAAACTTTTTAATTTAAATAATTTTATAATTAGCACATTAATATTGACAAAATTATACATTCTTGGAAACTTGAGACACATTGCTACAAGAAATAATATTACTAATTCATATATTATTCAGTTTTACAAAAGAATGTTCTAGAATGCAAAGGTTTTTGTCATCAGTAACATATCAGACAAATTATTTTTGGAAAAGGAAAATTGTTCTTCTGAAAGTGGAGAAAAGCAGGTTTTACTTGAAGTTGTCGAGTCTAATACAAGTACACTACTGGCCATTAAAATTGCTACACCAAGAACAAATGCAAATGATAAACGGGTATTCATTGGACAAATACATTATACTAGAACTGACATGTGATCACATTTTCACGCAATTTGGGCGCATAGATCCTGAGAAATCAGTACCCAGAGCAACCACCTCTGGCCTTAATAACGGCCTTGATACGCCTGTGCATTGAGTCAAACAGAGCTTGGATGGCTTGTACAGGTACAGCTGCCCATGCAGCTTCAACACGATACCACAGTTCATCAAGAGTAGGGACTGGCGTATAGTGACGAGCCAGTTGCTCGCCAACCATTGACCAGACGTTTTCAATTGGTGAGAGATCTGAAGAATGTGCTGGCCAGGACAGCAGTCGAATATTTTCCATATCCAGAAAGGGCCGTACAGGACATACAACATGTGGCCGTGCATTATCCTGCTGAAATGTAGTGTTTCGCAGGGATCGAATGAAGGGTAGAGCCACGGGTCGTAACACATCTGAAATGTAACGCCCACTGTTCAAAGTGCCGTCAATGCGAACAAGAGGTGACCGCGACGTGTAACCAATGGCACCCCATACCATCACGCCGGATGACACGCCAGTATGGCGATGACGAATACACGCTTCCAATGTGCGTTCACCACGATGTCGCCAAACACGGATGCGACCATCATGATGCTGTAAACAGAACCTAGAGTAATCCGAAAAAATGACGTTTCGCCATTCGTGCATCCAGGTTCGTCGTTGAGTACACCATCGCAAACACTCCTGTCTGTGATTCAGCTTCAAGGGTAACCGCAGCCATGGTCTCCGAGCTGATGGTCCATGCTGCTGCAAACGCCCTCGAACTGTTCGTGCAGATGGTTGTTGTCTTGCAAACGTCCCCATCTGTTTACTCAGGGATCGAGACGTGGCTGCACGATCCGTTACAGCCAAGCGGATAAGATTCCTGTCATCTCGACTGCTAGTGACACGAGGCCGTTGGGTTCCAGCACGGCGTTCCGTATTACCCTCCTGAACCCAACGATTCCATATTCTACTAACATTCATTGGATCTCGACCAAAGCGAGCAGCAATGGTGCGATACGTTAAACCACAATCGCGATAGTCTATAATCCGACCTTTATCAAAGTCGAAAACGTGATGGTACGCATTTCTCCTCGTTACACGAGGCATCACAACAACGTTTCACCAGGCAACGCCGGTCAACTGCTGTTTGTGTATGAGAAATCGGTTGGAAACATTCCTCATGTCAGCACGTTGTAGGTGTCGCCACCGGCTCCAACGTTGTGTGGATGCCCAGAAACGCTAGTCATTTGCATATCACAGCATCTTCCTCCTGTCGGTTAAATTTCAGGTCTGTAGCACGTCGTCTTCGTGGTGTAGCAATTTTAATGGCCAGTGGTGCAATATAAGTCTGTGGAGAAATTTTAGACACTATTTGTTGTGTACATACGTTATTTCATTATATTTTCTCATATAAAATTTTTTTTATAGAACTACCTACAGCAGTACAGTCAGGAAACTGATACCTAAATCAAGACAAAAAGCAGTTAATGACATTAGCTGCTGGTGGACATTGATTTAAATCAGTGGTGAAAGTTCAAAATTTCTGCCGGGCCAGCAATCGATCGCGAGTCTCCTGCTTCCTGGACTTTTAATTTCCCGCCATATATTGTGGTGTCCCAGCAAGCAGTTGAAACTGTTGCCCTCGGTCGTTTCAAGAGGCGTGTCATACCATAGACTGCTAACTCCAACTTAGTGAAAAGCATAAAGTAAATATCTATGGAGTGAGCACTCACATGTGCAGAAAAGATTTTGTGTTGTCAACATACACTCCTGGAAATGGAAAAAAGAACACATTGACACCGGTGTGTCAGACCCACCATATTTGCTCCGGACACCGCGAGAGGGCTGTACAAGCAATGATCACACGCACGGCACAGCGGACACACCAGGAACCGCGGTGTTGGCCGTCGAATGGCGCTAGCTGCGCAGCATTTGTGCACCGCCGCCGTCAGTGTCAGCCAGTTTGCCGTGGCATACGGAGCTCCATCGCAGTCTTTAACACTGGTAGCATGCCGCGACAGCGTGGACGTGAACCGTATGTGCAGTTGACGGACTTTGAGCGAGGGCGTATAGTGGGCATGCGGGAGGCCGGGTGGACGTACCGCCGAATTGCTCAACACGTGGGGCGTGAGGTCTCCACAGTACATCGATGTTGTCGCCAGTGGTCGGCGGAAGGTGCACGTGCCCGTCGACCTGGGACCGGACCGCAGCGACGCACGGATGCACGCCAAGACCGTAGGATCCTACGCAGTGCCGTAGGGGACCGCACCGCCACTTCCCAGCAAATTAGGGACACTGTTGCTCCTGGGGTATCGGCGAGGACCATTCGCAACCGTCTCCATGAAGCTGGGCTACGGTCCCGCACACCTTTAGGCCGTCTTCCGCTCACGCCCCAACATCGTGCAGCCCGCCTCCAGTGGTGTCGCGACAGGCGTGAATGGAGGGACGAATGGAGACGTGTCGTCTTCAGCGATGAGAGTCGCTTCTGCCTTGGTGCCAATGATGGTCGTATGCGTGTTTGGCGCCGTGCAGGTGGGCGCCACAATCAGGACTGCATACGACCGAGGCACACAGGGCCAACACCCGGCATCATGGTGTGGGGAGCGATCTCCTACACTGGCCGTACACCACTGGTGATCGTCGAGGGGACACTGAATAGTGCACGGTACATCCAAACCGTCATCGAACCCATCGTTCTACCATTCCTAGACCGGCAAGGGAACTTGCTGTTCCAACAGGACAATGCACGTCCGCATGTATCCCGTGCCACCCAACGTGCTCTAGAAGGTGTAAGTCAACTACCCTGGCCAGCAAGATCTCCGGATCTGTCCCCCATTGAGCATGTTTGGGACTGGATGAAGCGTCGTCTCACGCGGTCTGCACGTCCAGCACGAACGCTGGTCCAACTGAGGCGCCAGGTGGAAATGGCATGGCAAGCCGTTCCACAGGACTACATCCAGCATCTCTACGATCGTCTCCATGGGAGAATAGCAGCCTGCATTGCTGCGAAAGGTGGATATACACTGTACTAGTGCCGACATTGTGCATGCTCTGTTGCCTGTGTCTATGTGCCTGTGGTTCTGTCAGTGTGATCATGTGATGTATCTGACCCCAGGAATGTGTCAATAAAGTTTCCCCTTTCTGGGACAATGAATTCACGGTGTTCTTATTTCAATTTCCAGGAGTGTACATTGCCGGCCTGGTCACGTGATCTCGGGACGTCGTGTTTTTGTTCGTATAGCGCCCTGTATATTTAGAATGTCACTACATCCCTAGTACAGACGGATTCTTTTCGTACGTGTCGTGGATTATTTATATATGTTGCGAAGACATTTTAACACTATCCATTTGATACCGGGAATAAACCAGCTACGTAACTTTTAAGGGCATATGATATTACATTTAGGTTCTTTGCGATAGGTGTCATAGTTCAGATGCACTCGATTTTTGGTAGTTTTTGGTATGATACCGCGCTTTATAGTATTACAGAGCCTGAAGTACATTTTTGCAGTGATAGTCCTGCAAAACGACTTGACAGTACGTTAGTACTTTCGTAAGTGTCCGAAAAACACCGAATTTACCACACATTAGCGATTATATCCCTGCTAATTCGTCCTTTTTTCTTGTATTTCTGCTTATTTATTTTCTCGTTTTTACGACCTAAAGCAAAATATTTCTTACTGGTGGCACTTTGAGGTATTTATTTAACGCATTTTAAGTACTTGCTCCCAATTCATTAAATAAATAGTAGACGGAGTAATCTATATACATAATTGACAAGTCACTGATAAATGCATGGAGGATAGTATTTACTGAAACAACTAACCTTTCCCTTTCCTGTTCCACTAGCAAATTTACGAGAGGAAGCGATTGTTTGTAGGCTTTTGTACGAGCCGTAATATCTATTATATAGTCATAAAATCGTAGAAAAATAGGTCCACAGAATCAAGTCTTGATTATAATGCGTCTCGAAATTTTTAAACGTATACAGTGTCTCTTACTAAAATGAAAACTATAATTACAGCTATATGGAATGTACCCATGAAAAGTTACTATCGCTCCTTTCACATATTTTTCTTTCCATTCGTAGCAACAACGTAATTCACCATCGCTATTAGACTATCAACAAAGGGTGAAACACAACAAAACCTCTTGGTATTATAAACTTCAAACGCTGCAGAAAGCACACAGGCACAGCGAAGTCCCGAAAATACGTGACAATCCTGGTTTAACGTTGACAACATGCGCAGAACGCAATGCTCACTCCAGAGATATTTACTCTATGGTGGAAAGGACCGGTAGGTTCCGTGATCTTCAGTCGGTGGCCACTTGACATGCACAAGCCGGCACAAAGTTTTGAGAGCCCAGGACACGCATGCCATATTCAGAGAAGTGTGGGGGTTGTGCATTTCTTACTTTTTCACGGACTGGGATTATCAGCTCCTTTACCGAAGACCACTGAAATTTTATAAATTCCATTTTCCCGTAATAAATCAACATAATGAGACTTTAAGCAGATGCAACTAAAGTGTTCTGCCTATCGCCAGTCGTGACAAGAGGCAGGCAAGTTTAGCACAAAAGGAGGAAAGCTAGGTGGCTTGCAATCCTCCAGTATAATAACAAGGAAACAATGCATACGCTATAAAAGAAATTTATAGTGTGATAAAGATCGAGAAGAAAGTTCTTCTATAATAACTAATAATAAAAAATGGCTCTGAGCACTATGCGACTTAACTTCTGAGGTCATCAGTCGCCTAGAACTTAGAACTAATTAAACCTAACTAACCTAAGGACATCACACAAATCCATGCCCGAGGCAGGATTCGAACCTGCGGCCGTAGCGGTCGCTCGGCTCCAGACTGTAGCGCCTAGGGGACTGATGACCTCATAAGTTAAGTCCCATAGCTCTCAGAGCCGTTTGAACCATTTTTGAACTGCATTGTCTATAACTGAAATTATTACATCATTCTTAAAGACTAAGGTTACCTCACCAGCTTCATATCTTGCATAACAGATGAAGTAGTTTTTCCATGGTATCTTCTCCCTAAAATCAAAATAACTCTGAAAAAAATTGTAATCTACTTCACGTACCTTGTTTCGACGCAGGTCTTTTAGAGATCTCTCAAATACTTCTCGCAGCATCATGTCTTCAATTATATTTATCTACTCTTCCTTCCATTTACACAATATTGTCTGCAGTTATGTATTCGTTTTTATTTCCGGATATGTGTTTATCAAATACACTCCTGGAAATTGAAATAAGAACACCGTGAATTCATTGTCCCAGGAAGGGGAAACTTTATTGACACATTCCTGGGGTCAGATACATCACATGATCACACTGACAGAACCACAGGCACATAGACACAGGCAACAGAGCATGCACAATGTCGGCACTAGTACAGTGTATATCCACCTTTCGCAGCAATGCAGGCTGCTATTCTCCCATGGAGACGATCGTAGAGATGCTGGATGTAGTCCTGTGGAACGGCTTGCCATGCCATTTCCACCTGGCGCCTCAGTTGGACCAGCGTTCGTGCTGGACGTGCAGACCGCGTGAGACGACGCTTCATCCAGTCCCAAACATGCTCAATGGGGGACAGATCCGGAGATCTTGCTGGCCAGGGTAGTTGACTTACACCTTCTAGAGCACGTTGGGTGGCACGGGATACATGCGGACGTGCATTGTCCTGTTGGAACAGCAAGTTCCCTTGCCGGTCTAGGAATGGTAGAACGATGGGTTCGATGACGGTTTGGATGTACCGTGCACTATTCAGTGTCCCCTCGACGATCACCAGTGGTGTACGGCCAGTGTAGGAGATCGCTCCCCACACCATGATGCCGGGTGTTGGCCCTGTGTGCTTCGGTCGTATGCAGTCCTGATTGTGGCGCTCACCTGCACGGCGCCAAACACGCATACGACCATCATTGGCACCAAGGCAGAAGCGACTCTCATCGCTGAAGACGACACGTCTCCATTCGTCCCTCCATTCACGCCTGTCGCGACACCACTGGAGGCGGGCTGCACGATGTTGGGGCGTGAGCGGAAGACGGCCTAACGGTGTGCGGGACCGTAGCCCAGCTTCATGGAGACGGTTGCGAATGGTCCTCGCCGATACCCCAGGAGCAACAGTGTCCCTAATTTGCTGGGAAGTGGCGGTGCGGTCCCCTACGGCACTGCGTAGGATCCTACGGTCTTGGCGTGCATCCGTGCGTCGCTGCGGTCCGGTCCCAGGTCGACGGGCACGTGCACCTTCCGCCGACCACTGGCGACAACATCGATGTACTGTGGAGACCTCACGCCCCACGTGTTGAGCAATTCGGCGGTACGTCCACCCGGCCTCCCGCATGCCCACTATACGCCCTCGCTCAAAGTCCGTCAACTGCACATACGGTTCACGTCCACGCTGTCGCGGCATGCTACCAGTGTTAAAGACTGCGATGGAGCTCCGTATGCCACGGCAAACTGGCTGACACTGACGGCGGCGGTGCACAAATGCTGCGCAGCTAGCGCCATTCGACGGCCAACACCGCGGTTCCTGGTGTGTCCGCTGTGCCGTGCGTGTGATCATTGCTTGTACAGCCCTCTCGCAGTGTCCGGAGCAAGTATGGTGGGTCTGACACACCGGTGTCAATGTGTTCTTTTTTCCATTTCCAGGAGTGTATATTGGAAAATGAACCATCTCCTGTAAGAATATCAGTACGTTTTTTAAAACACTCTGTACAAACCAAAAACGTGGAAGTTGGAGAAAAGGTTGTTTATTGCAAATGTTTATACGGGGTGTTTCCGTAAGAGAGCGCAAAAATGTAACAGAACATAAAGAATGCTCCACTGAACAATTTGAAATAGGGAACCTCGCGTCTTAGAAGCCAACATAAGAAGATATGGAAGTAAACTTGTCTACCGCTTTGTCAAGCATTGCTGCTTTCCATCTTATTTATATCTAACGTGCGTACAAGTTTACGCGTACTGTGCTGTTTATTTACCTGTACATTTCCTATTTGCTGCACGGAAACAAGGAGGAGGAGCCTGATTACTTGGAAGTCATGATGCATGTTTTGTTCACTTTACTTATCTGTAAAGGTGACTCTGTTTAGATTGTCCCATGACAGAATGTGCTATGAATCGCCGACAGAGTTATTTATTACTCAGTGTTATACAGAGACGTACAGTACAATACGATGGAGCAACACCGATACAGTTTCGCAGAACTCACTGACATGCACATTGCGTATGAGGAAGTACGTTGCAATATTCTCGCGGCTGAAAGGCTGTAGAGGTAACGCTTTTCTAATGGCATCAACCGTCACGACGAGTGTTTATTTCTCACGAATGCGGGAAACTGGTTCATTGGAAAGGAGAAACTTTGCAACATGAGGACTACTCGCACACCCGATTTTGAAGAGGAGGCCTGCGAGGTCATCTGACCCGAATCCCCTTGATTATTTCCTATGGCGATATCTAAAGTCACTTGCGTATGAGACCTCAGTGGATACCGAGAAAGAATTAGTTGCTAGAATGCTAACCGCTGTAATGTGATTCGAAACACACCAGGGATATGTCAGGGTGCGTCAGAATCTTGTTTGCCTATGTCATGCTTGTATTGACGTTGATGGTCGTCAGTTTCAGCACATTTTGTACGATACAGTACAAATGGTACGTTCGTTGAGTGATACTTGCAGTTAACTGTGACTTGCGTAAATAGAAAAGTAGACAGTAATGTGATTTTATAATAGATTTCCTTAAGCTGGCTTCTCCGACCCCACGTTCCCTACCTCAAATTGTTCGCTGGACCATCCTCCATGTCCTGTTAAATTTTTGTACGCTCTTAAGGAAACACGCTGTATATCGCTATGGAGGTAAGCGGGCTAGTTTCCGAACATCGTTTGCTCTGTCCATGTCAGCCCCCACAGATCAGTGGGTAGCCAGGTTGGTAGATCAGTGTGTTGGGTCATGGGGCTGCCTGGAGTGAAATGTGAAATATTCAATCAACTATCAGGGTAGTCATGTGACGTAAACCCCCACCAAACGAGATAACAATAAATGAATATTTACTATTAAAAACAGTCTTGATCACGATTTATTTATGAAGGTGACCGGTTTCGACCACTACTGTCGTCATCTTCAGACCATTGAGTAGGAACCCTGATAAATAAATCGTGATCAAGACTGTTTTTAATAGTAAATATTTATAACCACTTGGCTCTGAGCACTATGGGACTCAACATCTTAGGTCATAAGTCCCCTAGAACTTAGAACTACTTAAGCCTAACTAACCTAAGGACATTACACACACCCATGCCCGAAGCAGGATTCGAACCTGCGACCGTAGCAGTCCCGCGGTTCCGGACTGCAGCGCCAGAACCGCTAGACCACCGCGGACGGCTATAACCAATTGATCACTGCCACTCCCATAATGTATTCAAAAGTAATTAAAAAAATGAATGTTGCGGTCAGCAGCAGGCCCGGGTTCGATTCCCAACCGGATCGGAGATTTTGTCCGCTCGGGTATAGGGCGTCGTGTTTTCCTCAACATTGTTTCGTAATCATTGACACCCAATGCAGCATCAACTGAAAAGACTTGGAACTCGGCGGTCGAACTTTCCCAGGTGGGGACTCCCGGCCATCAATGCTACACGACCATTTCACTTCATTTCAGCGTTTGGTCAGGCGGATATTTTTTTTTTTAATTACGGAGTAACTTTTGGTCTGCCGGAAACGAGTAGTGTCACAACTTTCACTTAACCATCGTAAAGGTCCGGATTAGCGGGAGTGTGAAATGCCCTCTGCGATTTTTGAGGGCTGATCCACCATTGTGTGTAGTGGAGTCGTCTGTCAGGAGCCACGGAGAACAAAGCGGCCAGCGCCGAGAAGTCGGCCAGTGAACTTAATGAGATGAGCACGAGGCGATACGCTGCAGTCGCGGCTGGTACTCGCGCAGCGGCTGGATATACTGGGTCATCGCGGCGTCTTTTTATGCGCCCGCCGCCGGAATGTGGCCCGCGGCCAAAGTGGCGAGGCATCTCTCTCGTGGCGCTCTGCGTTCCTTTTTTAATTGTGAAATCTTGTGAACTTCGGGTAGCGTGACGCGGTCTCTATGTAACAGCGCACGGAGACTTACAGCAGTGTTTTAAGCTGCAGAAGAACGAGAGAGAAGGGTTGGGAAAGGCATGAAGAGAACTCACGGAACGCTCGATGAACAAATACACGTATTTAAAATACGACTTCTTCCGTTTTTTGTTTTCCATTTTCATTATGGGCAAGAAGTGACTCACCTACGAGTCTTCTGATGCCGCCACTTATACTCTCACTGATGAAGCTACTATCGAAGGTACGACAGTAACAAATCCATAAAATAACTAATTGCATGATAAAATTCTAGATATCTTCATGGCCATTTCAACATCTACAGCTACACTCCACAATACACCTTATGGTGTGCTGTGGAGGGTACTTCGGTCACAACAATCACCCCCGCCCCCCCGTACCCTCCCCATTTCCTGTTCCACTCACGAACGTTACACGAGGCGAACAGTTGGTAATATTACAATTTTCAAACACTACCGTCAGCTGTAATTTCATTACGTTTATTGGTGATCGGTTTTGACGATACAATTCGTAATCATCAGGTCCTACAAGTAATACAAAAGCAACTAAATTAGCAGCAACATGACATTAAAAGCAAAACTGTACGTAGAATTGAAATATGTAATACGTTAATGCAGTTTAATGTGGATTTTCACATTGTAGAGTTGATACGTTACCATGTTCTAATAGTGTTGACTAGCAATAAGGTTCAAAAATGGTTCAAATGGCTCTGAGCACTATGGGACTTAACATCTGAGGTTATCAGTCCCCTAGAACTTAGAACTACTTAAACCTAGCTAACCTACGGACATCACACACATCCATGCCCGAGGCAGGATTCGAACCTGCGACCGTAGCGGTCGCGCGGTTCCAGACTGAAGCGCCTAGAACCGCTCGGCCACACCAGCAGGCCTTTTTTTGGTTCCTTAGGTATTTTATTTTAGCTCCTCTAGCGTATATGGACATGCATTTTCATGTTCATTGCTGATTACAACATTGACTAGTTATATAGACATGTGGTGTGTACGATCGCGCTCCAGATTAGTGAATATATATTGCGTGATGCCATTAACCATGTATTTTTAATTTTGTCGTTTATTGTGATATGTATTGGTTTCCATTGTTTTAGTCTTGCAAGTGCGTACATAATTGCTCCTGTAATTGGTTTCAATTGTATAAAGGTACTTATTACTATTTTCACAGTACATTGTTTATATAGTGATTGAGGTTCGCTATAGTTGACCGTGTGCGTAGCAATACTGACATAGAGTACAACATTATGATTACACCCCTATATACATATATTTTTATTACAGCATTTTATAGTACACTTATTAAGGCTGAATTTAAATCGTTTTTAATCAACAGAATAACTACGTATTAGTTTTGCATTTGAGGACATGCTGTTGCAAACGTAACTGCTTTTAAGATACTTTTAGGGTCTGATGATGACTAAGTCGATCGTCGAGACGGTTACCAATACATTGATAATGAAATTACAGGTGACGGTAGTGTTGAAAATTTTTGTGTTCCTATCGGCTGTGGTCTTCTCCTGCTACTTAACGAGGCTTGACATGTGGAGATTATTGGTAAGTCTCTGTACGGGCTGGAATCTAATTTTACCTAATAGTCTTTTCACGAGATATGTGTAGGAGAAAGCAACATATTGACTGACTCTTGTAGGAACGTACATTCTCGGAATTTTAAAAGTAGACCACAACGTGATGCAGAACGCCTCTCTTGTAGCCGGCCGAAGTGGCCGTGCGGTTAAAGGCGCTGCAGTCTGGAACCGCAAGACCGCTACGGTCGCAGGTTCGAATCCTGCCTCGGGCATGGATGTTTGTGATGTCCTTAGGTTAGTTAGGTTTAACTAGTTCTAAGTTCTAGGGGACTAATGACCTCAGCAGTTGAGTCCCATAGTGCTCAGAGCCATTTGAACCATTTTAGCCTCTCTTGTATCGTCTGCCACTGCTGCTCGCTCGTCATCACCGTGACGCTTTCGCGCTTACTAAATGAACATGTAAAGAAAGGCGCTGGTGTTCTTTGGATCTTCTCGTTTCCTTTATGCTGTCTGGTAATGATCCCAGATTTACGAGCAATATTATCTGCCTGCTCTTAGTATTGTATTGTAGTTCCACTTAACATTTCTCCACACGCATATCCCTGGATTATCCAGTGATAGATCTGCAATCTTGGGATCACACAATAAAAATAAGGGTGTTTCTACCTGTTTATGCACTGTACGGTACATCTGTTTATGTTAAGGTTAAACTGTCAGTTCCTGCACCAAGCGTAGATCAGCCACAGGTAATTTCGCTAGATTTTTTAGCGCTGCGACGTCTCTGTCTAGAGCAACATTATATTCGCAAAGCCTCATACAACTTCCCACGTCATCCACTAGTTCTTTTACATATATGGTGAAAAGCAATGGTCCTATGAACCCCCGTGTAGTACCCCCGTGTTACTACTAACAATGAACCCCATGAGTCCCAGGTCGCAAAACGCCACTGATGCATTCGCCAACACACACATTATCTACCACGGAACCATAAGACTGGTTACCAGTGGCAACAGGGAGCAGAAGTGGAGATGTACTATGTAGAACACAGTATGAGGCTACGGAGCGTAGTTGAACTGCTTAGTCGGCGAGTAACTCACAACAGTGCTACAGTGCTAGTGGTGTTGATACAAAGCAGGGCTATGGGAACGATAAACAAAGCAAACATTGCATTATATCTACAACAACAGTTGTCGACATTGCGTCAGAGAGGAACACAAGAAATTTCGCAGAGTGAGGAAAAAGTGGCAGATGAAATGTTAGCGTTTCTGCAAGTTGATTCAGTGGAATGTGTGGTGTCGTATGCGCTCGACTGTACGGTCAGTGTCTGTGAGGAGTACAACGATGATAATACGCACTTAACAGGTGAAAGTGCTATTGAAACATGTATCAAAAATGGTTCAGATGGCACTGAGCACTATGGGACTTAGAACCTGTGGTCATCAGTCCCCTAGAACTTAGAACTACTTAAACCTAACTAACCTAAGAACATCACACACATCCTTGCCCGAGGCAGGATTCAAACCTGCGACCGTAGTAGTCGGGCGGTTCCGGTCTGCAGTGCGTAGAACCGCTCGTCCACCGCGGCCGGCGAAACAGGTACCGATCCCTGTAGTTCATCATCCTTGTCTGACATGGAGCCACAAATCCCGTCTCCAGTGAAACGAAGTAAACGACAATCGTTGTCCAATGAGCGGGTACTAAACATAATCACGTACATGGAAGATAATCCACAGCTAGTAAAAAAAAAATTGTGAAAAGATTTTGAATAAGTTTGCAGCAATATGACCGTGTAGTGCATAAGAAAAACTACAGATATTGAAGGGAGGAGGAGGCGCCCTTCTTACAGAAACTGTTTGCGCCTTTCAAGTATGCTCCATACAATTTATACGATTTGCATGATAGTGACCTACTACATTATGGCCGGCCGCTGTGGCCGAGTGGTTCTAGGCGCTTCAGTCTGGAACTGCGCGACCGCTACGGTCGCAGGTTTGAATCCTGCCTCGGGCATGGATGTGTGTGATGTCCTTAGGTTAGTTAGGTTTAAGAAGTTCTAGGGGACTGATGACTTCAGATCTTAAGTCCCATAGTGCTCAAAGCCATTTGAACCATTTTTTTTTTTTTTACTACGTTATGTACATCAAACTGCGTGCGACAAACCTCACAGTGATTTCAAGACAAGCAGTGAATGGTTGTATAACTTCAACCAATGATAAAGAATTGAAAGACGCAAGAGAACGAAATTCCAAACGAAGTGTCAACTTGATAGTGCACAGCAAACAGCGGAATCGGCCCGAAAATTTGTAGATGAGATAAACAAAAATGTTCCATTTTTCGGTAAAGAATTTGTTTCCATCTCCGACCAATCGAGATTTGAAGAGGAAATGCATATGAAAGGAACCGTGAACATTAGAGGTAGCAAGAGAGTTGTATCAAGAGTAACTGTCATCAAGCTTTAATGCATTCGCATACAGTTATGTCGGCCGTTAATCTGGGCGGTACGTTGACTGGAAAGTTATTTATTGTGCTGTGAGGCGTTGAACATGCTCTGGCCCCTACGATTCCTTCTCGTGTGCTTAATCTTGAAGAGCAGTAGGGAATATTTACGTCACAGCGAGAAAGAATGGGAAAATGTGTTTAAGAGAACTGCAACTATGGTATGAACACTGCCTTTTGCCAATAGCTGATCAAAAGAAATTGTTTTTTTTTTATTCCTGGCCTGATTAGAAAAATCATATTCCTTTAGAGCAAAGCTGGCCGAAGTGGCCGTGCGGTTAAAGGCGCTGCAGTCTGGAACCGCAAGACCGCTACGGTCGCAGGTTCGAATCCTGCCTCGGGCATGGATATTTGTGATGTCCTTAGGTTAGTTAGGTTTAACTAGTTCTAAGTTCTAGGGGACTAATGACCTCAGCAGTTGAGTCCCATAGTGCTCAGAGCCATTTTAACCATCCTTTAGAGCAAACTATCCGTTCTGAAAAGGACGTGATACTGCAGTTCATATCACCTGGAATCACTGGACAATTTCAGCTTCTCGATGTTTGTTTTCTGCTTGCCTGTAAAATACGTTATTGCACTACCCGCAGCTACGCCTTGAAGGATAGCCGATTTCACGATAAGCTCCACGACAGAACGTCTCGCATTCGGTTGCATGTCATCACATTCCACCAGTTAATATTACTCCTTTGCACCAATACGATTTTATACGCATTCCTTAAGATTGGATACCTAACTGAACGTCTTACTCGGTTATCACTCCAAATTGTGATCACTGTAGCGCGCCAATTTTTATTCTGTTTTCATGGTGCAAGTTAATGGTTTGTTTTGAACATTACTTGAATGCAGACGACGTCCACCTTGTCACGGACACACAGTTTCTGTGACCCTCCTGATGCGCATGCTGAGTCATTAGTAGCTAATATTCCTCCTGTCACAACTGTTAGCACACCACTTTCAAATGAGCCTTACTAAAGATTGAAATTACGAGCTCGCACTCAATGGTTCCTAGTCAGGCCGAAGTTTATTCTCCGTTAAGAACTACATGCTGTATTGTGTTTCCTAGGAAGAACTCGTTAGCCTAGTCACATAGTTGCGCTGAATCGGACCCTCGTATTTTGTTCATTAGGAGGCCGTGCAAAACTACATCGAATGCCTTCTGGAAGTCAAGGAACACGGCATCAACCTTGGAACCGGCGTCTACTGCTTTCTCGCGAAATATGATAGAACTCATGTAATGTGATAATTGGTCCAAGTGCTTTACCAAACCTTCTTTAGAGCCTTACGCTACCACATCAAAGGGGGTGCAGATTTTGCTACAGTTGTATGATCACAATTCAAGGACACTTAAATAAATTAAAGTGATATTTTGTTTAGCGAATAAAAGATAAAATTTAAATAACGGTTTTTTACGTGTTCACTACGCGAGAGAGAGAGAGAGAGATGAAGTTATGTAATGTTCTTCGTTAGGTGTGGAAATATGTTTCGATGATTTTGATTTAAATTCTTTTAATTTTTAAAGATACGAGCACTTTTTTGTTTTGAGTTATCAGTCTCCTCACTAGTTTGATGCCGTCCGCCACGAATTCCTCCCCTTTTCACCCCAGAGGAGCACATGCAACCTACATCTTCAATTATTTGCTGGACTTATTGCAATCTCTGCCTTTCTCTATAGTTTTTAGCCTCTGCAGTTCCCTCTAGTACCGTGGAAGTTATTCCGTGCTATCTTAGCAGATGTCCTATCACCCTGTCCCTTCTTCTTGTCAGTCTATACCATACATTCCTTTCCTCGAAGATTCTACAGAGAAGGTCCTCATTCCTTATCCCATCTGTCCACCTAATTTTCAATATTCTTCTGTAGCACCACCTCTCAGAAGCTTTGTCGTTTCTTCTGATTTTCCCACAGTCCACGTTTCACTACCATACAATGCTGAGCTTCAAACGTACATTATCAGCAATTCTTTCCTTAAATTCAGGTCTATGTTTGATACTAGTAGACTCTTGGCCAGGGTTGCCGTTTTTCCCAGTGCTAGTCTGCTTTTTATGTCGTCCTTGCTCCCGTCGTCATGAGTTACCTCTGCTGCCTAAGTGGCAGAATTCCTTACTTCATCTGCTTCGTGATCACCAGCCTTGATGTCAAATTTCTCGCAGTTCTCATTTCTTCTACTTCTCGTTACTTTCGCCTTCTTTTGATTTTCTCTCAATCTATATTCTTTATTCATTAGACTGTTTATTCCATTCAGCATATCCCGCAATTCTTCTTCACTTTCACTCAGGATAACTATGTCATCATCGAGTCTTCTCATTTATAGCCTTTCACCTTGAATGTTAATTCGACTCTTGAAGCTTTCCTTTATTTCCGTCATTGCTTCTTCGACAAATAGTTGCGCAGTAAGGGTGAAAGGCTACATACCCGTCTTACACCCTTTTTAATCCGTGCACTTCATTCTTGATCTTCGACTCTTATTATTCCGTCTTGGTTCTTGTACATGTTATACACTCCTGGAAATGGAAAAAAGAACACATTGACACCGGTGTGTCAGACCCACCATACTTGCTCCGGACACTGCGAGAGGGCTGTATAAGCAATGATCACACGCACGGCACAGCGGACACACCAGGAACCGCGGTGTTGGCCGTCGAATGGCGCTAGCTGCGCAGCATTTGTGCACCGCCGCCGTCAGTGTCAGCCAGTTTGCCGTGGCATACGGAGCTCCATCGCAGTCTTTAACACTGGTAGCATGCCGCGACAGCGTGGACGTGAACCGTATGTGCAGGTGACGGACTTTGAGCGAGGGCGTATAGTGGGCATGCGGGAGGCTGGGTGGACGTACCGCCTAATTGCTCAACACGTGGGCGTGAGGTCTCCACAGTACATCGATGTTGTCGCCAGTGGTCGGCGGAAGGTGCACGTGCCCGTCGACCTGGGACCGGACCGCAGCGACGCACGGATGCACGCCAAGACCGTAGGATCCTACGCAGTGCCGTAGGGGACCGCACCGCCACTTCCCAGCAAATTAGGGACACTGTTGCTCCTGGGGTATCGGCGAGGACCATTCGCAACCGTCTCCATGAAGCTGGGCTACGGTCCCGCACACCGTTAGGCCGTCTTCCGCTCACGCCCCAACATCGTGCAGCCCGCCTCCAGTGGTGTCGCGACAGGCGTGAATGGAGGGACGAATGGAGACGTGTCGTCTTCAGCGATGAGAGTCGCTTCTGCCTTGGTGCCAATGATGGTCGTATGCGTGTTTGGCGCCGTGCAGGTGAGCGCCACAATCAGGACTGCATACGACCGAGGCACACAGGGCCAACACCCGGCGTCATGGTGTGGGGAGCGATCTCCTACACTGGCCGTACACCACTGGTGATCGTCGAGGGGACACTGAATAGTGCACGGTACATCCAAACCGTCATCGAACCCATCGTTCTACCATTCCTAGACCGGCAAGGGAACTTGCTGTTCCAACAGGACAATGCACGTCCGCATGTATCCCGTGCCACCCAACGTGCTCTAGAAGGTGTAAGTCAACTACCCGGGCCAGCAAGATCTCCGGATCTGTCCCCCATTGAGCATGTTTGGGACTGGATGAAGCGTCGTCTCACCCGGTCTGCACGTCCAGCACGAACGCTGGTCCAATTGAGGCGCCAGGTGGAAATGGCATGGCAAGCCGTTCCACAGGACTACATCCAGCATCTCTACGATCGTCTCCATGGGAGAATAGCAGCCTGCATTGCTGCGAAAGGTGGATATACACTGTACTAGTGCCGACATTGTGCATGCTCTGTTGCCTGTGTCTATGTGCCTGTGGTTCTGTCAGTGTGATCATGTGATGTATCTGACCCCAGGAATGTGTCAATAAAGTTTCCCCTTCCTGGGACAATGAATTCACGGTGTTCTTATTTCAATTTCCAGGAGTGTATATTACCTGTCTGCCGGCCGGAGTGGCTGTGCGGTTCTAGGCGCTACAGTCTGGAGCCGAGCGACCGCTACGGTCGCAGGTTCGAATCCTGCCTCGGGCATGGATGTGTGTGATGTCCTTAGGTCAGTTAGGTCTAATTAGTTCTAAGTTCCGGGCGACTGATGACCTCAGAAGTTAAGTCGCGTAGTGCTCAGAGCCATTTTTATATTACCTGTCTCTCCCTATAGCTTACCGCTATTTTCCACAGAATTTCGAACGTCTTCCACCATTTGACACTGTCGAACGCTGTTCCCAGTTCGACAAATCCTATGCACATGTCTTGATTCTTCTTTAGTATCGTTTGCATTATCAACCGCAACGTCATAATTGCCTTTCCGATGCCTTTACCTTTCCTAAAGCCGAATTTATTGTCATCTAACACATCCTACATTTTCTTTTCCATTCTTCTGTATGTTATTCTTGTCAGCAACTTGGATCCATGAGCTATTAAACTGTTTGTGCGATGATTCTCGCACTTACGAGATCTTGCAGTTTTCGGAATTGTGTTGATAATATTTTCCCGAAAGTGAGATGGTATTTCACCAAACTCATACACTCTACACGTCAATGTGAACAGTCGTTTTGTTGCCATCCACCCTAACGATTATAGAAATTGTGTGGGAATATTGTTTATTGCTGTGGCCTTATTCGGTCTTAAGTCTTCCAATGGTCTTCTAAATTCTGATTCTAACATTGGATTCCCTATCTCTTCTATATCGGCTCCTGTATCTTCAGTTATTCAGGCATGCCTTCGCCCTCATAGAGGCCTTCAATGTACTCTTTCCACCTATTAGCTCCTTCCTCTGCGTTTAACAGTGGAATACTCATTGCACTCTTAATGTTAGCACCCTTACTTTAAATGCCATTGAAGGATGTTTTGGCTTTTCTACATGCTGAGTCAGTCCTTCCAACAAACATTCCTTTTTCGATTTCTTACATTTTTATGCTGCCTTTTCGCCTTAATTTCCCTATTTTTCCTATTGATTTAATTCCTATGTGACTCATATTTCTGTATTCCTGAATTTCCGATAGCTTTTTGTGCTTCTTTCTTTCATTGATCAGCTGAAGTGCTTGTTCTGTCAGTCACGGTTTCTTTGCAGTTACAGTCTCTGTATGCTTTTCCATCCGACTTCTGTGATCGCCCTTTTTAGATATGTTCATTCGTCTTCAACCGAATTGCCTACTGAGCTATTCCTTATCGGTTCATTCCTTAGTACTTCCGTATCCCACTTCTACACGCCTTGATTCTTCCCGGCTAACCTCCTGAACATCAGCCAACTCTTCATAACTACCAAACTGCGATGTGAGTCTGTACCCGCTCCAGGGTACGTCTTACAATCCAGTATCTGATTTCGGAATCTCTGCCTGACCATGATATAATATAACTGAAATCTTCTTGCTTCTCCTGGCCCTTACTTCCTCCTCTTGTGATTCTTGAAGAGAATATTCGCTATTACTAACCGAAATTTATTGCAGAACTAAGTTAGCCTTTCTCGTCTCTCTTTCCCAGTACATTCTTCCGTAATACCCGTTCAATATCGTCATATGCTTTCTTTGCCTCTTCATCTTCGGCTTTGCGACGTCGGCGTGTATGCGTGAACTATCGTTGTGGTGCTGGTTTGCTGTTGATTCTGCGGACGACAACCCTATCACTGAACTGTTCCCAAAAACTCACTCTGTGGCCTACCCTCGTATTCATAACAAGTCCTGCTCCCGTCATGCCATTTTCTGCTACTGGACGCATACCTGTAGTGTCGTGGAAATTCGGCCAGGCAGCACCGTGGCAAGGGCAGCAGTCTGAATGGCGCGATAATCGGGGTTTTACACAGTGGCGGTGACCAGGCAATTGACAGAGGCCCGGATGCACGCTGAAGTCGCACTGACGGAAAGGACAATAACTTCGGCGGCCGACTAATCCAGACCGCCAGGCAAACTGCTTGCTGTCAAAGGGATCGGTTCTCAGTTGGAGGCGTTGAGATATGACGCTGAGATTGCGCTGTTGCGTTTCTCCCTGGGAGAACATCATAACAGCCAGGTTGTGACTCTGCAACTTTGGGCTTTCCAGGGAATCCACATATTTTCCTGTACGTGACCCCCTGCAATGGTTACTTGCAATGACAGTTCCGTAGATAGTGTACACAGATGTGGACCCTGTTCTACTTCATTTCATATGTTATTGTTCATGAGCTCACAGCAATTCTGTGTCTCAATACAAACGATTTTACCCCAGTGCCGGCCTGGGAGAGGCTCGGCGCGCCGGGAAGACACGACCAGGGGCTAATCCTGATGTCCATACCGGCCTCTACTACTGATGGACGTAGTTGCGCAATTGCTACAGTTGTCCGTGAAAGCGCAGGCCTTGGATTTACCCTCAAATTTTTGCGCTTAATGCAACAGCAATGGAGACTGTGGGCCTCATTCCAACGCCACATACAGCAGCGCACAGCCCTCTGACTCACCACTCTGTGAAAAGACACATCGATCTGAGTGTAGTGAGCCACGTGTCTTAGTGTGATCGTGTGGCAGTAACAGGCACCTCCAATCTCCATAACATACTCGACAGAAGTCTCAGTCTACAGTACACTCTGAACAATTGTACCGCACCAAATCTACGAGGGCAGTTCAATAAGTAATGCAACACATTTTTTTTTCTGAAACAGGGGTTGTTTTATTCAGCATTGAAATACACCAGGTTATTCCCCAATCTTTTAGCTACACAACACTATTTTTCAACGTAATCTCCATTCAATGCTACGGCCTTACGCCACCTTGAAATGAGGGCCTGTATGCCTGCACGGTACCATTCCACTGGTCGATGTCGGAGCCAACGTCGTACTGCATCAATAACTTCTTCATCATCCGCGTAGTGCGTCCCACGGATTGCGTCCTTCATTGGGCCAAACATATGGAAATCCGACGGTGCGAGATCGGGGCTGTAGGGTGCATGAGGAAGAACAGTCCACTGAAGTTTTGTGAGCTCCTCTCGGGTGCGAAGACTTGTGTGAGGTCTTGCGTTGTAATGAAGAAGGAGGAGTTCGTTCTGATTTTTGTGCCTACGAACACGCTGAAGTCGTTTCTTCAATTTCTGAAGAGTAGCACAATACACTTCACAGTTGATCTTTTGACCATTGGGAAGGACATCGAACAGAATAACCCCTTCAGCGTCCCAGAAGACTGTAACCATGACTTTACCGGCTGAGGGTATGGCTTTAAACTTTTTCTTGTTAGGGGAGTGGGTGTGACGCCTCTCCATTGATTGCCGTTTTGTTTCACGTTCGAAGTGATGAACCCATGTTTCATCGCCTGTAACAATCTTTGACAAGAAATTGTCACCCTCAGCCACATGACGAGCAAGCAATTCCGCATAGATGGTTCTCCTTTGCTCTTTATGGTGTTCGGTTAGACAATGAGGGACCCAGCGGGAACAAACCTTTGAATATCCCAACTGGTGAACAATTGTGACAGCACTACCAACAGAGATGTCAAGTTGAGCACTGAGTTGTTTGATGGTGATCCGTCGATCATCTCGAACGAGTGTGTACGCACGCTCCGCCATTGCAGGAGTCACAGCTGTGCACGGCCGGCCCGCACGCGGAAGATCAGACAGTCTTGCTTGACCTTGCGGCGATGATGACACACGCTTTGCCCAACGACTCACCGTGCTTTTGTCCACTGCCAGATCACCGTAGACATTCTGCAAGCGCCTATGAATATCTGAGATGCCCTGGTTTTCCGCCAAAAGAAACTCGATCACTGCCCGTTGTTTGCAACGCACATCCGTTACAGACGCCATTTTAAAAGTTCCGTACAGGGCTGCCACCTGTCGGAAGTCAATGAAACTATACGAGACGAAGCGGGAATGTTTGAAAATATTCCACAAGAAATTTCCGGTTTTTTCAACCAAAATTGGCCGAGAAAAAAAATGTGTTGCATTACTTATTGAGCTGCCCTCGTAAAATGACTCTGGGCCGCTCCAGTAACCAGGGTGGCAGACGGTTAAAATCTTGGACTAGGGGTCGTACTGGCAAAACACCTAGTGACTCCAGCACATGCTGCACACGGATCCCAAATGGCATTGTGGGGTGTGGACGGTTGGAAAAAAGGCGCTCCAGATGTGGACGAACAACAGTATGGTGTGCGGGTGAAGTTGGAGCTGCGAAACTTACGTGCTTGGCTCACTTTGAGCAGCTGGCGCCGGATGGTAAGTGGCGGTTCCCCCGCCGCAGCACAGAGGCTAGGTATGGGAGGAGAGATAGCACTCCTGCTTTTGTTTTTACTCCTGTCTTTTCTGCCGTTTTATTTGACCACGACCATGTAGCTGGTTTTACAGATGCGTCTAAGCAGGGTGACTCCGTTGGTTGCTCTGTCGTCTTCCCGGGTTGTGTCCTCAGGGCCAGACTGCCTCCCGAATTTACCATCTTTGACGCAGAATTATTTTCAATCTTGCGGGCACTGGAACAGATGAGACATTCTCCCAGTGTCATATTTCTCATCTTCTCAGATTCTTTGAGCGACCTTTACTCTCTCCAGCGTTTGTACCCAGCAGATAAAGTAACTTATCCAGAACGCCCTCCTCCAACTACAGCGATTGGGGAAGGAGGTGTCTGTCTGCTGGGTACCAGGGCACGTGGGAATTCTGGGGAATGAAGGGGCTGATCGAGCAGCCAAGGAGGCGTTTCGTGACCGTCAGGTCTTTCAGTGTGCTACCTCCTTTCATGCTCTCAGCTCGCTGTTGAGTTATAAAGTCCTGTGTCACTGTGAACATGAGTGGCTAGAAGTGACCGACAACAATCTCCGTGTCATCAAGCCCACAACACGGCCGTGGCTTACTTCCTTCCAGCCACGTCGACGGCACGAGGTCCTCCTTACTCGTCTTCGCATCGGCCACAGCCCTATGATGCATGGATTTTTACTCTGGCGAGAGGAACCTCCAATGTGTGGTGCTCTGGCGTGCAGATCACGGTGCACCACATTTTATTGGACTGAATTTTATCTGCTGACCAGCGGACTGCAGCGGATTTGCCGGCGGATCTGTAGTCTATTTTTATGCAATGATCAAACGAATATGGTTCGCGTTTTAAAGTTTTGTGAATTGTCCCAAGTTTTCTAACAAGATTTTGGGGAGATGTTTTTAATATGTCAACAGGGTGGCTAGCTCACCCAAGTTTTTTGTAAGTAGTCAGCCAATCACATTTCCCTGTGCTGTTCTTTTAGCTCTTCTCTTTTTGTTTTCCCTCTGTTTTGATTTCTTGATTAGCTATCTTGCCTCCTCATTGGTTTTAGTGTATCTGGAAGTGCCTGTGTGATGGAGTATTGAGTGGTCATTTTTGTGTGCATGCGTGTACGACAGTTTTCGTTCTTATTCACATTCGTTTATTTTTATCATTGTTAGGGCACTGATGGCTCAAATGGCTCTGAGCACTATGGGACAACTTCTGAGGTCATCAGTCCCCTAGAACTTAGAACTACGTAAACCTAACTAACCTCAGGACATCACACACATCCATGCCCGAGGCAGGATTCGAACCTGCGACCGTAGCGGTCGCGCGGTTCCAGACTGTAGCGCCTAGGACCGCTCGGCCACCCCGGCCGGCGCAGGACGCTGATAACTTCGCCGTTGGGCGCACATAAGTTCCCAAACCACACTGAACAATTGTACAATTTTCCCTTTATCAAGAGTACTAAAATCATTTACGGTATATTGTTCATAAATGTAGCACATTAGGACATGAAGATGCACATGTGTGTAACAAGAATCTTGCCAGAAGCAACTCTAACCAATGGCCATGACCGATACATATGACTATTTCATATCCATACTGTAAACGAACAATTTACTTCAGTATGGTGCAGTTCTCTTTACGTTTTGATATAACCTAAGATGTCCTTACAATATTAGTTTAACATGTCTTCTTTACTAAATTCAAATCATGTATACGCCAGCCAATACCCCAGTCACACTTGCGTTATTTCATCACTATATGCTAGATAATTTGCATAATGTCATTTGTGTGCCCACTACTTAACCCTCCATGATGTAACCTGTATCACATTATTCTACTGCTGCACTTAACACCCATTTTGTTCAACTCTGACTTCATTTTCCAAGACATTGTTCATCATGTTTGTGTAACCAATCTAATGGCCAACTCGTTCTTTATACCTTGCATTCCAGTGGTATGTGACTGCATGTATCACATCTTTCAGTAAGCAATAAATCTTGCAGCTTATCAGAGAATTTTTCAGTCGCTCTTCTACTTGAAAGAGGCAGAAATTGTAACTTAATTAAACGAGAATATCTGGCATTGTAAAGTCGTATGAATAGATCTTTTATAGTATACACGTATTTGCAAAACTTTGAATGTACAATAATGCCAGAATCCTAGCTGATAACTTTGTATTAAACAGTAACTTTGAACAGTTAGTAGCTGTACTTGCAGCCATTCGTCGTTATTTTGGTGTTGTACTTGTTAAGTCTGCTGGTGCAGATACTGTGTACCAACGACATCAGCCCATTTTATATTTATTCCAGTTGTGTGCAGGAGGGGCCTATCCTGTGGTTGAACGTGGAGTTTTTATTCTGCTTCCATGCTGCACATTTCAATGTTTTATAAGGGACTACGACCAGTTTTGATAAGTGGTAACTTTTTATTCAGGAATTTTGCTTGGAGTTGCTTAACTACCGTGCTTCGGTAGGACAACTCCCACTCAAAAGTCTATTGCAAGGGGGAGGCTATGGGAGGTTACAAGCCATCTGGCTTGACTCCTTTCATTTATAATAAATTTATCTGCCCCTTGTCATGACTGGCGATGGGCAGGACACTTTAGGTGCATCTACTTAAAGCTCCATTATGTTGATTTATTACGGGTAAACGTATTTTATAAAACTTCAGTGCCCGTCGGCAAAGGGGCTAATAGTTCCAACCTGTGAATACGTGAGATATGCACAGCACACACACTGCTCTGAATGTGGCGTGTGTGTCGTGCGCACTAAAATATTTGTGCTGACTTGTGCATGTCAAGTGGCTACCGACAGTAGCTCACGGAATCTACTGGTCCTTTCCACTAAGTCTGTGTTAACGGCCTGTGGCACGACTCGCCACTTGAAATCGCCTAAGGCAACATTTTCGACTGCTTGCTGGAACACCACAATTTATGGGGGAAAACTACGAGTCTGGGAATGTGGTTTGGTCGGGGGAAATTCTAAGGTGTTGAACTACGCTCTGAGTCTTCCATCGCCGGCTGATGCCAGACGGGAATTTCTAGGACAAACTAGAGAGGAAGATGTGCTGTGATTATCCTGTGAATGACGACATTCCGAGGTCGGAATTTGTAGAATGTGGCACTGATACGCTATTGGCGCAAAGGAGTAAAATTTTTCCTGATTGGTGTTTGCTGTCACATTGGCGCAAATGGCCGAGTTGGGAGCTGGTGGAAGAAAAAAGGGACACTCTTTGTTTGAGGGAGGATGGAGACAGATCACAGTATAAAGGACGACGTCACAAGAAGAAAACGTAGAGATGGAGAAAGTATATGAGGATGCTGAACAGGTATTTGGTACCTAAAGTGAGATGAAAATCTAATAATCATGTAGGGTTGGAAAGCGGTAGTAGGAAAATGAATGGAAGAGAGGGTTATGGGAGACTGTGCGATCGGTATTAGGAAAGACAGAGGGAAATAACTAATTATTGACTTCCGCAGTAAACTTAAACTCATAATAGCTAAAACAGCGGTCAAAAATTTAAGAGTAGTTGGTACACTTGAAAATGCGTGGAGTCATGGGAAGATACCAGCTGATTTACATTTTGGTCAAATAGAGATTCCGAAATCAGATATTGGATGGTATGGGGGTACTCAGGACAAATATAGACTAAGATCACAATTCAGTTATGATGAAGAGTAGGCTGAAGTTTAAGAGTGTAATCAGGGAGAATGAACTTGGGAAGCCGTGGGTCATTATAACGCTAATGAATCATAATATACGTCTGTAGTTCTCTTAGGCGGTAGATGCTAGAACAGTGGATAACAGAGTAAGCAGTTCAGCTGAAGATAAATGTACATCTGTAGAATGGCATTTACAGGAGTTGCACATTAAACATAGGATCAAGGAAGATAACTGCAAAGAAACCTTGAGTAAAAAACAATTCTTCAATTGGTCGACAAAAGAAGTAAGTACAAAAAAATACTCAGCAAAATAGAGGACTATTTCAGTATAAGTCACTTAGGATGAAATAAGCAGTAGGTGAAGGGAAGCTAAAGCCTGCAGGGAAAATGTCAACAAACAGATGGAAAAATGGTCGTCAGAAGGAGAGATTCAGCATATAGAAAAATCGGAACAACCTTTGGTGAAATTAAAAGAAAATGAGTCAACATTAAGAGTGCACTAACAATTACATTCCTAAACGCAGAAGAGAGAGAGGAAAGATGGAGAGAGTACATAGAAAGAGGATGGGAAGGAATTGTCTGACAACGTGAGAGAGGAAGAAATGAGAGTCGGAGTATACAGTAGGAGTTCAGCAGAGCTTAAGAAAGAAAATAAGTCGGAAGGCATCGATATCATACCCTCAGAAATTCTGGAATCATTGGAGAAAGTGTCATCGAAACAACTATTCGGTTTGTTGTGTAGAGTACATGAGACTTTTAGAAAAATATCATCCACAAATTTCCGAAGACAGCAGGAGCAATCTGCATAACAGCTCATGCATCAAATCTATCGACAAGAATAGGACACAGAAGAATGGAAAAGAAAATTGGGGATCCCTGTTATGTGATGGTTTGGTTTTGGGAAAGGTAAAGGCACCAGAGATGCTTATCTTGCGTTGCGCTAGATAATGCAAGCAAGACAAGAACAATCAAGAAACATTCGCAAGATTCGTCGACCAAGAAAAAGCGTTCAACAGTGTAAAATGATGGAAGATGTTCGAAACTCTCAGGAAAAATATTTATAAGCTGTAAGGAAAGATGAGTAATGTACAATACGCATAATAAGAATAAGGAACTATAAGAAAAGAAGACCAACAACGAAGTGCTCGGATTAAGAAGGGTGTAAGGCAAAATGCAGTATTTCTCTCCTACTGTTCAACCTGTACTTAGAATAAGCAATGATGGAAATAACAGAGATGTTCAAGAGTGGGAATAAAAATTCAGGTTGAAAGAAGATCACCGATGAGATTCACTGATGACATTGCTATTTTCAGCGGAAACGAAGAAGCATTACAGGACATACTGAACAAAATGAACAGTCTACTGGGCACACAAGTGGAATGAGAGCGCCGGCCGGAGTGGACGAGCGGTTAAAGGCGCTACAGTCTGGAACCGCACGACCACTACGGTCGCAGGTTCGAATCCTGCCTCGGGCATGGATGTGTGTGATGTCCTTAGGTTAGTTAGGTTTAAGTAGTTCTAAGTTCTAGGGGACTTATGACCACAGCAGTTGAGTCCCATAGTGCTCAGAGCCATTTGAACCATTTTTGGAATGAGAGCGAACAGAAAAAAGTGCAAAAGTAATGAGAAGTAACGGAAATGAGATTAGTGACAAAATTAACATCAAGATTGGTGACCACGAAGTACACATTAAGTGAAGCAATTCTGCTACCATGGAAACAAAATAATCAACGATGCACGAAGCAAGGAAGACGTAGAAAGCAAACTACTACAGAGGACATTCCTGGCCAAAAGAAGCCTACCGGTAGCAACCATCGGCCTTAATTAGTGGAAGAAATTTCTGAAAACGTACGTCTAGAGAAAAGTGTTGTATGGAGGTGAATCTTGGACTATGAGGAAAGGTGAGAAAAAAAGAATCGAAGCGTTTGAGATGAGGTGCTATACGATAGTAATGACAAATAGGTAGACTCAGATGAAAAAGAGGTTCTAAGCAGAATCGACAAGGAGATAAATATCTGGAAAATATTAACAAGAGGAATGGACAGGACGGCAGGACTTGTCTTAAGACATCAGGGAATAACTTTCGTGGTACTATATGGAGCTGTGGAGGGTAAAAACTGTAGTGGAAGACCGCGATTGGAATATTTGCGACAAATGATTGAGGTTCAACGGTATAAGTGCTACTCTTAGGTTGGCACAAGAAGGAAATTTTGACAGGTAGCATGAAACCAACCAGATAAAAAATAAATAAAAGTTAAAATAAAAAATTAAATATTGAGAAATCTGTGTTGAACACCAGGTACCAACTGGACAGGGAATTAAAGTTCAGAGAGAAGATATTAAAATTTTGAGGTACGATGATGACACTGTATTGAAAAGAAGGTGTAAGATGAATATCAACAAAAGTCAATCAGTAGTAATGTAGCGTAATGGAATCGTTTGAGGTCATTAGATTAGGAAAGAAACGTTAAAGGTACTAAACAAGTTTTGCTATTTATCCAGCTAAATAACTGATGACAGCCGAGGAAGAATGCAATAACAACAAATACGATTATGGAAAAGAGTAAATTTTAAACGTGGAATATACATTGAGGTGACAAGTCACAGGATACTGATATGCACATATGGAGATGGCGTAGTATCGTGTTCACAAGGTATTAGGGGCAGTTCATTGTCGGAGTTGTCATTTGTACTCAGGTGATTCTTGTGAAAAAGTTTCCGACGTGATCATGGTCGCACACGGGGAATTAACAGACTTTGAACGAGAAATGGTAGTTGAAGCTAGTCTCGTGGACCATTCTATCATGGAATTAGGGAATTGAATATTCCGAGATCGACACTGTTAAGAGTGTGCTGAGAATACCAAATTTCAGGTATTGCCTCTCACCATGGGCAACACAGTTAACGAGCGAGAGCAACGGCGTCTGCATAGTGCTGTAAGTGCTAACACACAAGCAACAATGCGTGAAATAACCGCAGAAATCAATGTATCAACGTATCCGTTAGGACAGTATGGCGAAATTTGCCTTTCATGGGCTATGGCAGCTGACGACCGACGCTGGTGCCTTTGCTACCAGCAGGTGTCTCGTGGAATTTTGCCCACATCAGTTGGACCCTATATGGCTGGAAAATAGTAACTGGACAGATGAATCCCTATTTCAGTTGGTAAGAGGTGATAACAGGATTCGAATATGGCGCAGACCTAAGTTGACAACAAGGTAATGTGTACGTTGGTGGTGGCTCCGTAATGGTCTGGTCCAGCTGAACTGATCATTGACTGGAAATGATTATGTTCGGCTACATGGAGACCATTTGCAGCCATTCATGAGCTCCATGTTCCCAAACAACGATGGAATTGTCACCGGGTCACAACCGTTCATGATTGCTTCGAAAACCATTCTGAACAATTCGAGTAGATAAATAATTTGGCCACGGAGATCGCCCAATATGAATCCCATGGGAGATAATCAAGAGGTAAGTTCGTGCACAAAACCTTCACCGATAACATTTTCGTAACTGCTGACGGCTAAAGAGATAACACGGCTCAAAATTTCTGGAGGAGACTTCCGACTTGTCGAATCCATGCCACGTCAAGTTGATGCACTACGCCAGGCTGAATGAGGTTCGACATGATATTAGGGGATACCTCAGGACGTTTGTCACCTCAATGTAATCTTAAGTGCCAGGAATTATTTTCTGAAGATATTTGTCTGAAGTGCATCAGGGTACTTAAATGAAAGGTGGACGATAACTAGTTGCTAAGAAGCGAATAGAAGCTTTGAAGAGTGATGCTGAGAACAAAACTGAATTTTAGACGGGTAGACAGAGTAACTAATGAGGAAATACTGAATCGAAATCTTATGGGAAAATAAATATTGGTACACCTATACTTAAAGAAGGAATTGGTTGATAGTTTATATGGTAATGGAGAGAAATATGGGCGGCAAAATTTGAAAAGGGTGAGCCAAGATTAACTACAGTAAACAGTCTATGAAGTAGATTGAAGTAGTTATACAGAGATGTGAAGCCTTGCGCAGGATAGACTGTCATGGAGAGCTACATGAAACCAGTCTTCAGCCTGAAGACCGCAACAAAAATAATGCCCGAAAAGTAATACTTGTTGAGGTGTTGACCATTGTGTCCTACGATATCCATCTGTTCGCTTACACTATACAAAGAGCTCTTTATGATTACCATTGACAGCTACTCATCTTCCACACCTTCTTCTCAATGAATCACTAGCTGATACGAATATACCTGGCTGCCCACAGATTTAGATACACGCTCCTGTAAGGTGTGAACATTGTCGGCGAGTGTACTACACAACGAAGTCCTTAAATGATATCATACTCAAAATCTAAGTGATTAATATCAAAGGAACGGGGAAGCCATTCTACCGTACTTCCTCGACCAATCTGCCCTGTACCCACTGTCCGCCTGCGGCATTCGGCAACCCCTCAGACACTAAAGCATCACGAGGTTGCATATATACAAGGCGTTAGCTACCCGGACTGCGTCGATCAGAACAAGGACGACAGACGGCAGGACAAGCGCCACCAGAGTCGTCTGTGGTGTCACCGCCAGACACCACACTTGCTAGGTGGTAGCCTTTAAATCGGCCGCGGTCCGTTAGTATACGTCGGACCCGCGTGTCGCCACTATCAGAGATTGCAGACCGAGCGCCGCCACACGGCAGGTCTAGAGAGACTTCCTAGCACTCGCCCGAGTGGTACAACCGACTTTGCTAGCGATGTTTCACTGACAAAATACGCTCTCATTTGCCGAGACGATAGTTAGCATAGCCTTCAGCTACGTCATTTGCTACGACCTAGCAAGGCGCCATTCAGTTACTATTGATGCTGTACAACATGTACCGTCAAGAGCGATGTTCGCCATTTATGGATTAAAGTTAAGTATTCCACAGCTACGTCCTTTTTTGCTAGTCTAATTTCCTTGACCTGTTCCAGACCTCACGCCAGCCTGCGTGAGCTAAAACGCGTGCCTTTCGGCTTCCTCTCAAAAACGGGGTGGCTCTCTTGCCAATCCACAACATCCTCTGTGCCAGCGACCTATTTCCTCCGCCCTGTCACGTGTGCGGAACTGGATCGGCACGAATTCCTCCGCGCCCCCGGCCATATAGCGTGGCGCAAGCCAACACGTCTGCCGTTCCCGCCACCTGAGCTCTGGGTCAATTCATACGCTGGCTCGTAGCATCCCATCTGTCAGAGCCCGGTCGGAAGCCACCGCAGCGGGACGTACGACTTTCCAGGGATATCCCGAGACGTACCTGTCGACCAACTACCCCGAACGCTCAACCCCCGTCGTTAGGGATAATCAGTGGCATAGTCTTAGCGTGCCACTACGAATATTCACTGCATCTTCCTGGCTAATGCCTGTTGATGTCTGAGAAGTTGCATTATTTCTTTATTGAGAAGATTTTTCCTTTCGTTACTGTGGTGGTGATAAACTCTCGTTATCGTTTACCTGTGTCTTATTATTCTTACCAAGAGTCTCCACTTGGGAGATATAGCACAATCCCCTTAAGCGTTTGTAAGTTATGCCGCGTCGTGCATAAACCGTATCTTTTATCTTTTGTTCCCAGGTATCCTCCTATATGACCACTTTCTCTAGTTTAGACCAATACATTCTATATGAATATTTGACACTATGTTTGCAGGGTGAGAATTATTGAACTATTTGAAGTAAAATTATCATAACGTCTGAACGGTTTGCCTTAGGTCGTTCAAACTGCGCGGCTGGCTGCGGGCGTGATGGGAATCAGCTTGATGTGAAGCCCACTTTCATTTGGATGGGTTCGTCAATAAGCAAATTTGGCGTATTTCGGGGACTGTGAATCCACAACGGGTGTCTGTGTGGTGTGCAATGACCAGTCACGGAATAAACAGTGCGATATTCCTTGATGGCACGGTGACTACCGAACAGTATGTAAAGGTTTTGGAAAATGATTTCATCCCCATTATCCAAAGTGACCGTGATTTCGACAAGATGTGGTTCATGCAAGATGGAGTTGGACCCTATCGAAGCAGGAGGGTGTTTGATGTCCTGGAGGAGCAATATGGGGACCGCATTCTGGTTCTGTGGTACGCAGAGGCCACTGGCATGAGCATCGATTGGTCGTCATACTCTGCGGATTTGAACATAAGCGACTCATTGGCTCATATTTGTGGGGCTATATTAAAGACAAGGTGTACAGCAATAACCCCAAGACCACTGCTGAGCTGAAAACAGCATCGATGCTGCGACACTTTAGCGGGTCACGCAGAATTTCGCTGTTCGTCTGCGCCACACTATCGCCAATGACAGCAGACATATCGAACGTGTCATAACCTAGATCCGAATATTTGTAGTGACGTTTATTTGTTGAGTAAAGTGTGTGCACGCCGTAATTTGTAACTAACTTACGTTTTAGTTTCCATATGCTTCATTAATTGAAACCCTGTATCCGTTACAAGGAATTAGCTGTTACATAAAGTTATCTCACTGTAAATGACACCGTCTACAAAACTGAAAATAAGTAAAATTATGTATTTATTCAATCTGCCAAAAATATGGAACGGAAAATCTGAAATATGATACAAGGAATTCAGAAGATCGCCCATTTGAATGGTGTTGCCGTTATAATGGAGGATAGCAAATGAGATCCTACATACGGCACTTACTGATAAAGGTGCTTAAAAATTAAAAGTGTAAACTGTTGGATCATGCACCATCGTCACCGAATTCAGATTTTGTAACTTCATTTATTTCCGCATATAAAGCAGTTCGTGCCTAGGAAACGTATGAGTCCAATGAAAAGATTATGGCAGTCATCAGTGAATAATTAGGAAATATTTCACAGGAGCCGAGGAATCTACAAACCGGAAAAGCAATGGACAAAGAACAACTACGTAGAAATGGATTGTATCAAAAGAGGATTTAATTTTTGAAATAGACTACAGGCCATTAAAATTGCTACACCGCGAAGATGACGTGCTACAGACGCGAAATCTAACCGACAGGAAGAAGATGCTGTGATATGCAAATGATTAGCTTTTCAGAGCATTCACACAAGGTTGCCGCCGGTGGCGACACTTACAACTTGCTGACATGAGGAAAGTTTCCAAGCGATTTCTCATAGACAAACACCAGTTGACCGGCGTTGCTATTGAAACCTTGTTGTGATGCCTCGTGTAAGGAGGAGAAATGCGTACCATCACGTTTCCGACTTTGATAAAGGTCGGATTGTAGCCTATCGCGATTGCAGTTTATCGTATCGTGACATTGGTGCTCGCGTTGGTCGAGATCCAATGACTGTTAGCAGAATATGGAATCGGTGGGTTCAGGAGGGTAATACGCAACGCCGTGCTGGATCCCAACGGCATCGTATCACTAGCAGTCGAGATAACAGGCATGTTATCCGCATGGCTGTAACGGATCGTGCAGCCACGTCTCGATCCCTGAGTTAACAGATGGGGACGTTTGCAAGACAACAACCATCTCCACGAACAGTTCGACGACGTTTGCAGCAGCATGGACTATAAACTCGCAGACCATGACTACGGTTACCCTTGACTCTGCATCACAGACGGGAGCGCCTGCGATGGTGTACTCAACGAGGAACCTGGGTGCACGAAAGGCAAAACGTCATTTTTTCGGATTAATCTAGGTTCTGTTTACAACATCATGATGGTCACATCCGTGTTTGGCGACATCGCGGTGAACGCACATCGGAAGCGTGTATTCGTCATCGCCATACTGGTGTACCACCCGGCGTGATGGTACGGGGTGCCATTGGTTACACGTCTCGTTCACCTCTTGATACAGAAAATGTTCGACTGCTGCCCTGGCCAGCACATTCTCCAAATCTCTCACCAACTGAAAACGTCTGGTCAATGGTGGCCGAGCAACTGGCTCGTCACAATATGCCAGTCACTACTCTTGATGAACTGTGGTATCGTGTTGAAGCTGCATGGGCAGCTGTACCTGTACACGCCATCCAAGCTCTGTTTGACTCAGTGCCCAGGCGTATCAAGGCCGTTATTACGGCCAGAGGTGGTTGTTCTGGGAACTGATTTCTCAGTATCTATGACCCCAAATTGCGTGAAAATGTTATCACATGTCAGTTCTAGTATAATATATTTGTTCAATGAATACTGAATACTCATTTATCATCTGCATTTCTTCTTGGTGTAGCAATTTTAATGGCCAGAAGTGTAAAAACACAATCTTTCCCTACGAGGTTCAAAGAGTCATATTTCGCCCTCGCAGTGATGAATTCATACCAGAACAAACAAAAAAACGTCGAAAGTTGGCACAAATTTACAAATAATTTAAGCATGGTAGCAGCTTCATCCTAAAATTATGTGAATTTGTTTGAGGTGGATCTATTTGATAAAGGTCGCGAAACCGATGGGCGCTCGCTTCAAGTTCCTGCGCTGAGGAGGGAAGCGGGCGTTAGAAGTCAGTGAGCCTGTAGAGGGTTCAGAAAAATGTCCCGCTAGTGCTAATGTAAGACAGGATACTGTGTTGTGTATCCGGTATCAAAGGTTTTGTGGGTCTTACGACATGGACTTCAAACATCACTAGTTGTCACTGCTGCTGAAAGTTAGATAATTTGGATTGGATGTAACAGTCAGATGTTTCACGCGGTCGTTGCAGGTGGACATGTACTATTCAAGTACACGTCCTAAATGTTATTTCCATTATGTTTGCGTCTTCTATAGATGCGTCCTCTTTTGCAGAAGATACGGCATAGTTGTAGCTCCGTTGATAGCACTCAATTTGACTCCAATGAGGACCGTTATTTTTAAGGCTCCGTACCTCTCAGTAGTACCCTTTGCTGTCCTTTTTGTCCGTCAGTTAAGACTACTTTTTCTCAGGAACGGGTAGTAATGAGTAATGCGTGGGTGGGCAAATGTCTATAAGGTACAATACATATGTAGAATTGTTGTGGACAGTTGGGAATGTGAGTCTCACGGGAAGCGTGCAAGGGATAAGACCCTGCAGTCGCGCTATTCATCTGTGTCTTCGGTGGCTCCGATGGATAGAGCGTCCGCCATGTAAGCAGGAGATCCCGGGTTCGAGTACAGGTCGGGGCACACATTTTCAGCTGTCCACATCTAGGTATAACAACAACACCTGTCGGCAGCTGAGGTTGTCAGTTAGTCATCATTTATTCCAGGGAAAAGCTGCACGGTCATCAACAGTAACTGTTCTTTCGAGAACAAGTTACTGTCTTCGTATATATGTTGTAATTAATGTTCATATTTCTAAGTTAAGAGGGAAACTTACTTTTGCGTTGTTCTGACGTATGTATAACATCTGGTGTGACAGCACGTTGTGAGTGATGTCGTTATATTTCGCGAGAAATTCTAAAATATCGATTTCACGTCGATTTTGTGATGTTTTATACAATATAGCATAATATTTTGATATAATATTGTAAATAATCCCGTAATTTTTTTGATAGTTCACACCATAGATGTTTTATATTTACATAGTAACAGACTACTGTCAGAGGTGATTATATCCTTAGGTATCTCCAATGTGTGTATCGTATCTTTGGTTCTCAACTTATGACTGTTCTTGCTACTTTTCGTAAGCACAGACTTTGGTCAAAGATTACAATGTCTTTAGCCATTTCTTTCGCTCTCAACCTCTATCGCTTAAGTCAATACGTTATCTAAATAATTTTTGTGTTTGAAATCGGTGTGATCATTAAGAATTTCATTCGGATATTTTTTGTGTGAATATATGTCTCAAGTTCTTCAAAATATTCATTTCTAACCCTTTTGGTGTTTTAAGTGACATACTTGGAGAGGTTTCGATGTTTTGTGCTGAGTGGTTTTCGTTTTTTAGATGTAGATAGAAATTTGACTGGTTGCTTTCACCGAATCTGACGTGTTCACGGAATCGTGTGATGAAGTTACGTCCTGTATGACCGATGTAGAACCTATTGTAGTTATCGCATGTGATTTTGGAAATTCCTAGTTCTGAGTAATGGAGAATTCTGGGGACTACGAAACTTAGTTTCGTTCTTAAATTGTTTGCAGTGCGAAAAGCGAATTTAATCACAGTGTTTTTGAAAATTGCGTTAATTATGTTGGAAATGTTAAGCAAATACGCTGTGGGTATGTATTTAAATTCAGTGCATGTTCTGTTTTCCCTAAGGAGGTGGATATCTTTTCCATCGAAATCTCTAGATGAACTGTCTGTGTACATAATCGCACTCGTCCGGCTTTTTAGAGGTGCCAACATATCTTTTTTATCACGGTAAATATTCTTGTGCAATGTGTATCACTCATATTTACAATCACTTCGGATAATAGTCACACTCAATTGAAATTAAACGTAATTAATATGATTCTCATATAGAGCACGTGCCCACAATACGTCTGTCTTCCTCCATGTACATTCTCGTCCCGACTGTCTAACCACACTTCCATGTGACCATATTCTGGAACCCGTGTGCTCTGTTAGTCAGTCAGAAACGACAGAAAGGGACCACGTCGTCATGAGAACGTGCTCTAGACATCCAACGGGAGACCCGAGAAACGTGTTTTTCGTATTTTCCCGTGTTCGACCACGCACCCAGTGCTTCATAATGGCGATGTAGGTAACGCCATCTCCAAGCTGGGTTTAGCCCAAACTGCAGAACATACAATTTCCATAAACCGCATTATATGGACGGAATGACTGTCTCGCAATAAATAAGCGTCACGCTTCAGTTTTGATAGATTTTATCACATGGTCAACTAGACAAAACTATTATATAATGAGTGCACGGATATTTGTGAGTTCTTATCCGCTATAATGGTTTTACTTGTGGGTTTCCACATTCTGTAATATCTGTTCTCAGTTGTGAAGTGGCCTTTTAAGAGAAGCAGTATTATCAACTAAATGTACCACCCCTCAGAGGAGTAGCAAAGACCACTAATTGATTGAAACATAACATCAACAGTGGAGGAGCACCAGTATTTAGGCAGATGATACTGGCTGCTGAACGGTCGATATTCCAGAACCCTTAAACGCATTTCGAAATTATGTGAAATACAGGGTGATTCAAAAAGAATACCACAACTTTAGGAATTTAAAACTCTGCAACGACAAAAGACAGAGCTAAGCACTATCTGTCGGCGAATTAAGGAAGCTATAAAGTTTCATTTAGTTGTACATTTGTTCAAAAATGGTTCAAATTGCTCTGAGCACTACGGGACTTAACATCCATGGTCATCAGTCCCCTAGAACTTAGAACTACTTAAACCTAACTAACCTAAGGACATCACACAACACCCAGCCATCACGAGGCAGAGAAAATCCCTGACGGCGCCGGGAATCGAACCCGGGAACCCGGGCGTGGGAAGCGAGAACGCTACCGCACGACCACGAGATGCGGGCTACATTTGTTCGCTTGAGGCGCTGTTGACTAGGCGTCAGCGTCAGTTGATGCTAAGATGGCGACCGCTCAACAGAAAGCTTTTTGTGTTATTGAGTACGGCAGAAGTGAATCGACGACAGTTGTTCAGCGTGCATTTCGAACGAAGTATGGTGTTAAACCTCCTGATAGGTGGTGTATTAAACGTTGGTATTTCAGCCAATAAAGTTTTTGGTCCCTTTTTCTTCGAAGGTGCTACTGTAACTGGACTACAGTATCTGGAGATGTTAGAGAATTGGCTGTTCCCTCAGCTCGAACAAGAAGCACAACAATTCATATTTCAGCAGGATGGAGCGCCACCACATTGGCACTTATCTGTCCGTAACTACCTGAACGTCAACTACCCGAGGCGATGGATCGGCCGCCAGGCAGCCCGTGACAGAGCACTTCATCACTGGCCTCCAAGAAGCCCTGATCTTACCCCCTGCGATTTTTTCTTATGGGGGTATGTTAAGGATATGGTGTTTCGGTCATCTCTCCCAGCCACCATTGATGATTTGAAACGAGAAATAACAGCAGTTATCCAAACTGTTACGCCTGATATGCTACAGAGAGTGTGGAACGAGTTGGAGTATCGGGTTGATATTGCTCGACTGTCTGGAGGGGGCCATATTGAACATCTCTGAACTTGTTTTTGAGTGAAAAAAAAAACCTTTTTAAATACTCTTTGTAATGATGTATAACAGAAGGTTATATTATGTTTCTTTCATTAAATACACATTTTTAAAGTTGTGGTATTCTTTTTGAATCACCCTGTATATTGCTTCTAGGCCTTGAAGGTATTCCGTTTGCAGTACCGCACATCGTCTTCCTAGTGATTTTGGAGGCCCGACGTGTGGTATCGTTCTGTAGCATCTCAACTTCCTTCCTGGGTGATGGACAGCGGGAGACATTCTCGTGCACTGTCCAACTAGGCACCTGCCTTGAATTCTCTCAACTTTTACTTGTGGATTACCGAAGAACTTCGGTGCGTGCAAAGGCGATTTCTATTATCGAGACTTCTGAAGAGTACTTTCCAAACAGCCTCTTCACGTAATTCAGAAAGAGGAAAAACGTTTTAGCGACCGAGGTAATATACGATAGATATGTGGTCGCTCAAATTGCATTGCGTCAGTTCATTTGGAGCATCTAATACGCAACATTCATCATTGACGTAGACCACTCTTCAACAAATGCTTCATTCCAGTCTCACTGTTTATTGCGAGTCGTAATTTGTTCCTTTTTCAGTCACTTTCACAGAACTGTTGCTATGCGAGGAATTTCAGTATCTCGCCGACAGACATCGAGATACAATAGATCACGAACAGAGCATTTTTTTTGTTCAGGAAGTTATTTTTTATGTAATAGGTAAAGGTACGAGTGGAGGCAGCAATCGTGCCAGATGTGTGAGCTTGTTTGTTGTTCTACTTTCAAGCATTCATTGTGAATTTCCAACTTTTGGTTACAAGAGAGCGTCACGATCCACTACGAACTATGAATTGTTTGAATATGACTTAGTGATAGGCTTATGTCAACGGAAAACCGTACACCCTATGAGCCTTATTTGCAAACTAGGATCATCCACGTCACAATAACGCTTTCAAGAAACTCTGGCCAAATATTTGTTTCCTTATGTAAATGTAAATCACTGGTGTGGAATGAACACTGATGATCCAGAACATTGGTGTTACAGGCCCGCGATGCAGTAAGGGAGGTATATAAGAGAAGGAGAAATGAACAGGGAATCATTCCAGCGACGACATGGGCCGATAATAGGGAAATGCACTGACGTAATCGCCGGCCGAAGTGGCCGTGCGGTTAAAGGCGCTGCAGTCTGGAACCGCACGACCGCTACGGTCGCAGGTTCGAATCCTGCCTCGGGCATGGATGTTTGTGATGTCCTTAGGTTAGTTAGGTTTAAGTACTAAGTTCTAGGGGACTAATGACCTCAGCAGTTGAGTCCCATAGTGCTCAGAGCCATTTGAACCATTTGAACCACTGACGTAAGCCCCTTCGACGAACCCCACATTGTTAAGGCCCGGAGCCTGCGGACAGGCATCGCGGAGACAGTGAAGACAGTGGTCTGTTCGTACGCAGTGGCTGGAGGATGGTGAAACCAGGGGAAGGCCACAGGCTGTTGCCCGTTCACACCTCATCACAGAACTTAGAGGACGGAGGCTTTTTTGCTCTCCAAAGCAGGAAAGGCGGCGATCTGTGACAGAACTGAGGAGAGAGAACAATACTAGTGCAAGTGTTTCAGGTCATACCGTTCAGCACATACTGCTGAACGCGGTACTCGGCAAAAGATGACCCATGCGAATTCTCATGTTGATTCAATACCATAACAACTCAAGATTGTAGTGGCCACTGGACCATCAAGACTGGACTTAGATCAGTGGAAACTTGACGCCTGGTAGGATTAATCGCGTTTTTGTTACACCAAGTCGTGTCCAAATATGTCGTCATTTAGGCAAAAGGTTAATCGAAGCTAGCATAACACCAAGAACTCACGGTGTTGGCGACGGTATTATGCTATGACGGACACTCTCCTGAGCTTCCATGGGATCCATCACGACCTGCATCCGTTCACGCTTGAAGTCTTCCGCAATGGCGGTGCCATCTCCCATGAGGATAAGTGTCGGTGTCACAGGGTCAGAAACGTTTCAGGGACTTTGGGAGCAAAACAATGAACTCACTTTTATGTCATGGCCACGAAATTCTCATGATCTGAACGCAACGGAACCTGGGATGGATTAAACGCCAATTCTGAGCCCAGAAATTATAAATCCGTAATTTACGGGAATTGTATCACCTTTGTGTGGTATGTCGTATCATATACTTACCTAGGACTTTCAGAATCCAAGCCACACTGAATCTCTGCTGTACTGCTATCGGTAAATGATCCAACACATTACTAAGCAGACAGTCGTGATGTTTTGGCTCATCAGTGTACGTTCCCCTTGTGATCCCTATGGTCTCTCAAAGGTTGTCGTTGAATTCTCAGAGTAGCACTTAAAATTAACGTTCTTAATATTTGCTTGATGTTTTCCAATATCCTTCTTCCCCTACAGTGTTTACCTTCTACAGCTCACTCTAGTACCATGGAAGTTATTTCGTGATGTCTTAGAACGTGTTCTGTAATCCTGTCCGTCCTTATTGTCAGTGTTTTTTTTACAGACTACTTTCCTCGCCATTTCTGCGGAGAACCTCCTCATTCCCTACCTTATCAGTCCACCTAATTTTCAGCATCCTTCTGTAGCACCACATCTCTTCTGTTCCGATTTTCTCACAGTCCATGCTTAACTACCAACAACGCTGTGCTCCAAACGTATATTCTCAGAAATTTCTTTCTCAAATTAAGATCCGTCTTTGATATTAGGAAACTTCTCTTGGTCAGGAATGCCATTTTTGACAGTGCTAGTCTGCTTTTTTTGTTCTCCTTGCTCCATCCGCCATGGGCTATTTTTCTGCCTACGAAGCAGAGTACCTTAACTTCATTTAGATCGTGGTCACCAAAACTGATGTTAAGTTTCTCCGTATTCTCATTTCTGATAATTCTCATTACTTCTGTCTTTCTTCAGTTTACTCTCAGTCCAGGTTCTGTACGTCATTTGCTTTCAGTCCGATGTCGCATGAAACGTGATTAGACAGGCCACGAGTCACCCCGCAGGGTCCAGTAACATTACTGACGTGCAAATTCCGGCCTTCATCGCTAATGAGCAGCAGTCGGCATGGATAGACTGTGTATATTTGAACTGTGTCAACCGTCTTATGAATGGTTTCAGAGAAGTAGCACGATTTTCCTCTCATAGGTCAATCTCGTCATTTCGTAGTCGCACTTACACAAAAATTCCTCCGTATTTGTATTTCAGTATCTGTCTTTCCCTACAAGAGTTGCTCTCTATGGCTGTCTAGTTCTATAGACGTTGTTCTCACATCCCTTTATATCTGTGCTATCCTCCCAACCAATCTTTTAGTAACTATTTATCACTTCCTCTCGTCTCGTGCTATATCATCCCCAGACTTCTCAGCGTCCATTTGTAATATCAGATACCAAACTCTTCAACAAATAGTGACCATAGAAATATAATTTCATTTAGTGTCATGATACATAGACGTGTATTTTGTGATATTATGTGAGTGTTATCTACAAATAGTATATCTAAGCCATACACTGCCGTACTGCTCCTGTTCCTTCTGCGTAGGGAGTCCTCTCCACCCTGCCAGACTTGGCCACTGTTTCTATGTTTCGATACAGTGTATCGATACGTTGAACTGTTTCAGTGTTTCGGAACGGCTGTCGTTCACTGTTTCGAAACAGTAGTGTTTCATTCCGCCCCTGTCTCGGATAACCGCACCAGATTCGATCTCGAGCCAGACACAGAAACTGTATCGTTGTTAAGGCTGTTTCAGTCCACCTATGCTAGGAACGGACTAATTGTATAGAAACAATGATGTTTCATTCCGCTCTGTGTCGTACGAGATTCGGGCTCGGCACAGGTACTGAAACACAACACAACACTTCATGAAACACTTTCAAGAGTGTCCAAATCTTTTTGACAAGCAATAGCATGAAGCTTAAGATATCCGAAAATAAAGCTTCGTTTCTAGCTGACTGTCCTATTACTAAATGGCATAACATCTGCTTTATAAACACTAACCAAACGATAAAACAACGCATACTATTCACATTCAAAATAATAAATATGTGAAAATCATTCGATTAAATTACACTTTTTTTATAACATACGCTTCTCTTTTTATGTACAGTAATCATATGAAGAAACGCAAGTAAGCCTACAACATTTTGAATAAAAAAAGGCGTAGAGTGACAGTTATTAGACATATACATAAATTTGATGTAGGTATAATTGCAAGCAATCTGTTTGACATATCACTGATAGTGTAATGGTGAACGGGAAGGGCTGGGAAGCATGGTGAATTTTTATATTTTGTTATTTATTCGAATTATTTGGCGTTATTTGTGAGTCTATAGTCACTGTGCCTATTATCCACAATGATTCCCTGTGTGTGCATGGAAATTAGCAGGATGGGTATATTACCCATACTAACGGAATGTGGGAATCCCAATAGCATATCCGTTGTTTCTGCAGTTTGCTCCCACCTCCAGTTCCATTCGTGGTGGTTCTTCTGCTATAGCTGTCCTCAGCCAATTGAAAAGTATGAAAGTCACACAACTCGAAAGCAGCGCATTTGGTGCAGGAAATACGAAACTGCCAAGACGCCCAAGTGATAGTTTCATACTTTCTGCGATATGATTAGTGCTCTCGCACTTCATTTGTGTTTGTATGGACATACTTCTACAGTAGACATTCAAGATGATAAAATGTGTAGGTTTATTAGACTACAAAACAAACTGTTTCACTGTTTCGAAACAGCGTATCGAAGCATTACATTGTATTGTTTCATTTGTTTCGAAACAATTACGTGTTGCAGTTTGCCCATCTCTACACCCTGCGAATAGAATAACTTTGCTTCGTGTTCTCTTCGAAGGTGGTACATAGTGACCCAAAATGACTTTGCTTCGTGTTGTCTTCGGGGGGGATGCATAGTGACTTAACGATTTATTTTACGTGTTTTACCTACTACTATGCCTTATCAACACATACTACTACTCTTTTATAAACGTTAATGTGTAGGCTTTCTGTTAAATCGACTGCGGGAAAGAAAATGATGTGCTATGCTATGCTGGAAAATGTGCTATTTCGTTTTTCTTCTCTTAGTCACTTTTAACTATGATAGCAGGGCATTTAAATCATCAGACACGTTGTTTCCCCGAGATGTATATACAAGAATTACTTAAACTGTTTTGCTTTCTTGCTCACAGAACAGAGAACAGGAAAGTTGTTTTTATGGCTCATTGGGTTATGATTCTACTATGGGATCAGAATCGTCCGAAACGGTGGTGCTGACCATTTTCAGATTAAAACTACACGAAATACTGTCGTTGGAACTACTGTCTTCACAGATCCAGCAACAGGAGAGGCATCTGATACCCCGCATACCGATGATCCCTGCCGATTTACCCACTCATTTTAAGCGATTTCAATTCCCAATCAAGGTTTCATTGGCAATAACAATAAACAAGGTTCAAAGTCAGAGAGATGCCGAGGAAGAGGAAATGGACGGAAAGGGGAAGGGGGGGGGGAGCGGGGAGTGAACGTAGAGAGGCGTTGATGGGGAGGTAGAGAGAGGTGGGGGGGAGAAGGAGATGGGCAAAGAGAATGGGAGAAGGAGATGAGAACGTACATCCAATTCCCACATGTATTGAACAATAGCGAAGCAGTGCCGAGTTCGCTAGTTTGCGTGTATCTTCAATCGTCTGCCAATTCATTAATTACGTAATGCCTCCTGTTACCCAGTCATACGTGTTGTGCTGATTTCTATACGTTCAGTGTACTCTGTTAGTCCTATTTCGTGCCGGTCCTATACAGTTGACCACAGGTATTTACTAAGTAGTCTCTTTCGTTGAATGACTACTTTTCCACGGTATCCTGCCAGTTATCAAAAGTCTTGCACCTGGTTGACATACGGTTGGACCTATGACATCGTCCCATTTCATATCTTTACAAATTGTTGCACACAGTTATTTGTTTCAGTTGATTGATATTGTAGTGCAAACTGGCTGACATTCTAGTTGTAGGATATTGTATTTATTAATTACAATTTATGTTTTGTACCGTGAAAAATTACATGTTTCTGTACATTTAATACGCAAAGCCAGTCCTTTTAGAACTTGAAATCTTATCAAGGTTTGACTGTATACTTGAGACGATTTTGTCAATTAGAACATCACAGATAACTGCTTCATTTGTAACATGTCTGAGGTTACCATTAAGAGTCTCTGCCAGGCCATTAACAAACCACATAAACAGCAAGCGTCCATTTACATTTCCCTGTGGTACGCCTGGTGATACTCCTAAAGCTGTCGATGAATCTTCAACCAAAACCATGCTTCACCCTGCCAACGAAACAGTCCTCAATCCAGTCACAGATTTCGTTTGACACCTCAAATGATCATAGTTTTGTCAATAAGCATTGGTGTGGTACAGCTTCCAATGTTTTTCGTAAGACAAGAAATTCTTCTTCCATCAGATTTCCTTGATCCATTACTTTTAAGGTGTCATGGGAGAAAGGTGTGAGTTGGGTTTCACATGATCGATGTTTTAGGAATTCACGTAAGTTGACACGAAGGTCATTCTTTTCTATACACATTATGTTTGATCTTACAAGGAATTCGTTGAGTGAGAGGTCACAAGTTAAGTCTTCAGTAAGGTTCCTTTGAAAGTATCGGAGATGGGATTTGTGGTTCCCTATCCGTCAAGGATGATGAACTACATGGCTGGACAAATGCTTCAACATCACTTTCACTTGTTAAGCACGTATCATCATCATTGTAATCCTCATCTACAACGACCGGATTGTAGAGCGTATACTGCACCAGACATTCCACTCACTCATTGTGCAGAAACGCTTATGTTTTATCCGCCACTTCTTTCTCACTCTGTGAAATTCTTTAGGTTCCTTTCTGACGAAATGTCAACTTCGGAAACTGTTGCAGATATAATGCAATGTTTGCTTTGTTTGTCGTTACCCTAACACCACTAGCACTGTAGCACTGTTGTGAGTTACTCGCGGACTGAGCATTTCAACTACGCTCTGTAGTCTTATGTTGTGCTCACCATTGGATACCTCCAACCCCCCTGTATACAGAGAAATTGCAGCATTAGAAAATTGCAGCGAAATGCAGGAAGATTTGCAGCGGATAGGCACTTGGTGAAGGGAGTGGCAACTGACCCTTAACATAGACAAATGTAATGTATTGCGAATACATAGAAAGAAGGATCCTTTATTGTATGATTATATGATAGCGGATCAAACACTGGTAGCAGTTACTTCTGTAAAATATCTGGGAGTATGCGTACGGAACGATTTGAAGTGGAATGTTCATATAAAATTAATTGTTGGTAAGGCGGGAGCCAGGTTGAGATTCATTGGGAGAGTCCTTAGAAAATGTAGTCCATCAACAAAGGAGGTGGCTTACAAAAGATCCAAAGAAGAACAGCGCGTTTCGTCACACGGTTATTTGATAACCGTGATAGCGTTACGTAGATGTTTAGCAAACGGAACGATTTGAAGTGGAATGATCATATAAAATTAATTGTTGGAAAGGCGGGTGCCAGGTTGAGATTCATTGGGAGAGTCCTTAGAAAATGTAGTCCATCAAGAAAGGAGGTGGCTTACAAAAGATCCAAAGAAGAGCAGCGCGTTTCGTCACAGGGTTATTTGATAACCGTGATAGCGTTACGTAGATGTTTAACAAACTCAAGTGGCAGACTCTGCAAGAGAGGCGCTCGGCATCGCGGTGTAGCTTGCTCGCCAGGTTTCGAAAGGGTGCATTTTTGGATGAGGTATCGAATATATTGCTTCCCCATGCTTATACCTCCTGAGGAAATCACGAATGTAAAATTAGAGAGATTCGAGCGCGCACGGAGGCTTTCCGGCAGTCGTTCTTCCCGCGAACCATACGCGACTGGAACAGGAAAGGGAGGTAATGACAGTGGCACGTAAAGTGCCCTCCGCCACACACCGTTGGGTGGCTTGCGGAGAATAAATGTAGATGTAGATGTAGTAAATGTACCATTAGCAGCCAATAATGTGGTTGTACGGTGGACAGTACGTGGGACGTCGAATTCCCTAAACATCATTGGCCTCTTGCAACCTAAAAAAAAATAGCACTGAAGGGGTTCCGCGTCACAATATGTTATACGATACTACAACAATCAGACTGAACAGTAGTTGTCGTGTAAGCTCACGGAATATAAATATTTCCTGGAATTGTCATATAATTTCATCTCAAAGATCCGTTCTTCTCATTGGGACATCGGGCATTCATGGCACAACGGCGGGTATCGATAGCCTAAAATTAGCCGCCCAGCGCCGTCGCGAGGTAGACAGAAGGTCCTTTAAGCGGGGCTGCGGAAGACAGCCCTCTAAGCAGCGCCGCTTCTCACCGCCGCCGGCATTGTTCTCTGCTCTGCCAATCGCGCTAAAAGCTCCCTCCCCTCAGCCCACTTCCGAACAAGGCTGTTTTCTGTTTCGTCGAGACGTGGCAGCGGGCGTCAGAAGAGGACAAAAAGAGGCTTACTCCACACACAGGTCAGCCAGAGGACAACGGCGCGGGAGACAAATGAAAGTAGCTTATAGGCGGCAGTAAGTGAACGTCAAGAGGGCGAATTTTCCTGTTACTTCGCGGTGTTTGTATTAATTACGTCAGAGCACGCTCGTCTGCAGAAATTTACCTCGAGGAGAAGAGAGAAACGGGGTGGAGGGAGAGAGACGCTAAAACAACGATTTTTTTTATGTTAGCCTAGCTGAGAGGCAGAACAGTAGGAGATATGAAGATTAATTTAGCTTTAGGAAAGGTGTAAGTAGGCTGTTTAGGTTTTTATGTTGGTAACGCCACGTAGCACCCTACATGAAAATCACTGACTGTCCTGTGTGAAGTCTGTGGCTGGTTTGCATTGTTGGAATATTTGCCATTGTAGTGCTGGGCAGTTGGATGTGAACAGCGCTTAGCGTTGCGCAGTTGGAGGTGAGTTGCCAGCAGTGGTGGATTTGGGGAGAGAGATGGCAGAATTTTGAAAGCGGACGATCTGGACGTGTGTCCATCAGAAAGAGTAAATTTGTAATACTGGATATCATGAACTTTTATATATATATTATGACTTTTGAATATTATTAAGGTAAATACATTGTTTGCTCTGTATCAAAATCTTCCATTTGCTAACTATGCCTGTCAGTAGTTAGTGCCTTCAGTAGTTAGAATCTTTTATTTAGCTGGCAGTAGTGGCGCTCGCTGTATTGCAGTAGTTCGAGTAACGAAGATTTTTGTGAGGTAAGTGATTCATGAAAGGTATAGGTTATTGTTAGTCAGGGCCATTCTTTTGTAGGGATTTTTGAAAGTCAGATTGCGTTGCGCTAAAAATATTGTGTGTCAGTTTAGTGTTGATCAGAATAAGTAAAGAGAGTAATGTCTGAATACGTTTAGTTTTGCTCAGCTGTTCGACAATCAAATAACGTAGAGGTTTATCAGCACAGTAATTCATTAATTTTTCAAAGGGGATGTTTCAAAGGTAAAGGCTCCAGAGGTGCAGCTCTAACACTGCGCTTGATAATAGAAGCAATACTAACGAAAAATCGAGACACGTTCACAGGATTTATCGACAGAGATATAGCATTCGGCAACGTGATATGCTGCAAGTAGTTGGAATTACCTGGAAAACAGATGTAAGGTGTAGGTAAAAGTGGGTAATTTAAAATCTGTGTGAGACCCAAGCGAGAAAAGTAAGAATGGAGGATCAAGAAAGATTCGACAGCAGTGAGTGAACTCGATAGTTTCTGCTCCGAGCAATAGTTTCAACATGTAGTCACTAGAGTGGGGTCCAAAGATATCCACATCGGGTCGAAACCAGTCACCAGTTATGAATAAAAGTGTTTTTATGTGCTCAACACTGTTTTATATAATATTTTATTACCAAAGAAGAAGTTCTCGGATAAATTTGTACATCGAAGAAACAATGACGTATGGTAAATTCAATTTCGGAAATCGACAGGGAATTCAATATTCCGAGATCCACAGTATCAAGAGTGTGTTGAGAATATCAAATTTCAGATATTGCCTCTCACTGAGGGCAACGCACGGGACGTCGGCATTCACTTAACGGCCGAGAGCAGCGGCGTTTGCCCAGAGTTGTCAAAAGAGAAAAGCAACACTGTCTGAAATCATCACAGAAATCAGAGTGCGACGTACGACCAAATATAAATCACCTGCAGCGCCTTTTCTGACCTCGTGACCATGTTGGTTGGACCATAGATGAGTGAAAGACAGTGGCCAGCTCAGATGAATCCCAGTTTCCCTTGGTAAGAGCTGATGGTACGGTTCGAATGTGTTGGTGACCCTAGGAGGCCCTGAACCCAAGTTGTCAGCATGACACTGTGCAAGCTGGTGTTGGCTCCCTAATGGTGTGGGATGCGTTATATGGAACGGACTGGTTCCTCTGGTCGAACTGCAGCGATCAGTAACTGGAAATGATTATGTTCAGATACTTGGAGACCATTTGCAGCCATTCATGAGCTCCATGCCCCCAAACAACGACAGAATTGTCAGCGGGTCACAATTGTTCGCGACTGGTTTCAAGAACATTCTGGGAAATTCGAGAGAATGATTTGGCCAGTCAGACGGCCCGGTATGAATCCTATTGATCATTTATGGGACAGAATCAAGAGGTAAGCTCGTGCATAAAATCGTGTACCGGCAGCATTTTTGTAATTACAGAAGGCTAAAGAGGCTGCATGGTACAATATTTCTGCAGAGCAGTTCCAACGACATGTCGAATCCATGCCACGTCGAGTTGCTGCACTACGCCAGAAGAAAGGAGGTCCGACACAATATAAGCAGGTACCCCACGACCTTTGTCACCTTAGTTGCACTAAGGACGTTGGGTGTATGTGCTACTCTGAGATGAGGTGAACACGTTGGTACAGGAGGTGAATTCATGTCGTGCAGAAAAAAAAACAATCCGAGGACTGACGACACACACACACACACACACACACACACACACACACACATTCCCACACAAGCTCGAAGCTAGTTGCAGACATGGCCAACTTCGTTTCAAGCAGTTATTGAGGAGGCGAAACTCTGCTTAACATGTATTCCACACATCTGCAAAGTTGAAATTTTTTTCTATTGATCAGTGTCAATTTCAGAATCACGTTTGTGTATTTTTGACAGTGTGTGAGGAAACTGCAGTTGAAACAGGCTGTTGGTCATGTTTGTAACTAATAGGTGCAATTGGCTGTATTTGTAATTAAAGCTGAAAACTGATTTATACTTTGTCCTACACACTCGCAGTAACTGGTGTTGTCAATAATGAATATTCTCTGTTTCTGTCAAAGTGTAACAAACACAGAATTAACTAAAGGAAATTTAAAAGGTGAACGTTTTATGTACTATACAAAGACTTTTAATTTTCTGAACTCGTAACTTATCTTTATATACGGGCAGAATAAAATCTGGAAAATTATTTAGCTGTTGCGAAAACGTATGCAATGCTGTTAAGAAAGGTTTACCTCGGGAAAGACACGTCACAAATGCGATGACACGATGCGGTTACTAGTTTAACACACATCGCAGAATTCTAATTAATTTGGTTATTGTATTGTATTGTATTGTATATTAACCGGGGGACTAGCAACGAAGGAGAGGCTCCGTCCCCACTGCAGCCGCAGTGGTCCACAACCCCACGACGACTACCGCAGTCCACTTCACCACTCCGTCGCCCCACACTGAACCACTCTTTCAAGATTATTGTGCGGTTCGGCCCCCGGTGGACCTCCACAGGGAACGTCTCACACCAGAGGAGTGTATCTCCTATGTTTGCGTGGTTCAGTAATGGTGGTGTACGCGTACGTGGAGAACTTGTTTGCGCAACAATCGCCGACATAGTGAAGCTGAGGCGGAATAAGGGGAACCAGCCTGCATTCGCCGAGGCAGATGGAAAACCGCCTAAAAACCATCCACAGACTGGCCAGCTCACCAGACCTCGACTCAAGTCCGCCGGCCGGATTCGTGCAGGGGACCAGCGCTCCTTCCTATCCGGAAAGCCGTGCGTCAGACCGCACGGCTAACCGGGCGGGCAATTTGGTTAACTCTCATCAACTTTAGCGTGTTACTTATTCCATCGAGATTTTGATGTTCTCTCAATGTACCATGCCCTGGTAGCTATCGTACAATGAGAGGCAATGAATCTCGACATGTACTGTATCCTAACTATTATATTGCTTCTATTTGACGATGTGAGCACCAAGTTAAAGGTCCACACACCGCTAGAGTTGTGATCATTCGCACTTTTTGTACTTGGGCATGCGCTATGCTCTGTTGTTGGTATCTAAATTATTCGGGCAGGGCGATCTTTTTGCCTTTCATTGTACATCGTCATTGTTTGATAGCACTGACAGTGAGCGCCTCATCTGCGCTCATGACCGCAGGGGTTGGACCGTAGACGAGTGAAAGACTTTGGCCAGCTCAGATGAATCCCAGTTACTCTTCGTAAGAAGTGATGATATGGTTCGAGTGTGTTGGGGACCCCATTAAGCCCTGAACCAAAGTTGTCGGTATGGTGTTTCGAACGTCTCCGAAAGAACGGAAACCATGTGGAATCCGCAGCTGTGTTACACTTTATGTAAATTGAAGGTGGAGAGGAGAGAAAGGAAAGGAAAGGAATGGGGAGGTACTGATGATATCAGCAGCATCGGGACTTTATGCGACCTCAGCGGCAGCAAGTGATAATGTGTGCTGGACCAGGTCTCAGACCTGGGAGTTCCTGCTTATTAGGCAGTTGCATTAACCACTGCATCCCCAGGCACTGTGTTAACTGCAAATGCGTGGACTAACACGGCATACTCCTAGGCCAGCCCATTTTCCCGCCTAGCACCAACACTTATTCGCAGTCCCTGTCCGTGTCCTCTATGCTGTCTAATTTTAGATCCACGCTGGAGATCGAATGTCAATGTTTGTCTGCACTGATGGTTGTACATTCATAGCCCATCGAGATATATCAGTTATTTTTCCAGCTCCACAACTGTTTCCATTTTATTGAAGTATATTTCTGTTGCTATGAAAACGCTACCACTTGGTCTTAAAGCACGACCAGTGAAGGAGAAAGCACGTCCAACACGCAGTTTCGTTAACTTAGTATTTTAAGAGAAACAGTAATAAGTACTACGAATATTTCACGGAAACACCTCTCACAACACAGTGTCAGCAATAGCTGATTAATATCTGCTCCCATAAGCACTCTCATTGCCAACAAGACTGAACCAAATCTTCTGATTAGTAGATTTTGATGTTTTCGTGACTACAGCGTTTCGGAGTTGGGCATTTCTGTTGCAGAGGCAGATTTTTTAGCACTTAATCAACTCTCTGTTAGAAATTTCCGCCAAAAAGTGCCCTCAGATTCCGCACTATCTTTACTGTAAGAATCAACCTAAATATCGGTTTCGAAAAAAATGCTAATGGCCGTGTTTGCAAAAGGACTATTCAGATAACTGACTTGGTGAACTCGAACATGTGCCGTAATGTGTATTTGGATGGTTGGCTCATCTCATTACTTCCATGATCAACCAGCCAGCTTAATGCCACCCCCTTTCTACTGATAACATTAATGTATGAAAAAGGGTGTGAACAGATATATAGGAGATTATATGTGAAAAATTTTTAGCACTGTTGTTGTGTTTTTCATTTTAACGAGAGTGACAACTCACACACCAGTACAATGATACTGAGAAATGGTGCTGTTAACCACTCTGTTTATCAGCCAACAACTTTATGTCCAGCCATCCATCATGCCACAAAAACTGAACTTTATATATAGTTAAAAGGCAAGAGTTTCAAGTAAACTTTTGTATTTAATTAAATTGATTATGGAAGTGAAATGGTTTTGCAGGTGGTAATTGATATTACATCCTCATATGACTAATTCTGATATCGCACCCCAGCAAGAACGGTAAAACAACTAAAAAATGCATTACTTGAGAAAACTCAACTTAAAGAATTAATTCTACGAAACTTGCACTGAGATACTACAGGCTTCCTTTAAATTTCAATTAAGTGATACTGGCATTAAATTCCGTTATACTCTTTATGCATGTTAAGGCACTTTACATGCATTTTTCAATGATATAAACGAAAGATCCCGTTTTTCGACTTGTGACAATTTCTTTCCCGGGATGTGATACAATTTCAGCAAACTTATTAATAAGTTAGGCAATAAAGAAATAACACGAATACAAAAGCTATTTTCATTTATATAACAATACTGTTAGACTGGTATGAAAAATAAAAGAACTGACACTAAAAAATACACTCCTGGAAATTGAAATAAGAACACCGTGAATTCATTGTCCCAGGAAGGGGAAACTTTATTGACACATTCCTGGGGTCAGATACATCACATGATCACACTGACAGAACCACAGGCACATAGACACAGGCAACAGAGCATGCACAATGTCGGCACTAGTACAGTGTATATCCACCTTTCGCAGCAATGCAGGCTGCTATTCCCCCTTGGAGACGATCGTAGAGATGCTGGATGTAGTCCTGTGGAACGGCTTGCCATGCCATTTCCACCTGGCGCCTCAGTTGGACCAGCGTTCGTGCTGGACGTGCGGACCGCGTGAGACGACGCTTCATCCAGTCCCAAACATGCTCAATGGGGGACAGATCCGGAGATCTTGCTGGCCAGGGTAGTTGACTTACACCTTCTAGAGCACGTTGGGTGGCACGGGACACATGCGGACGTGCATTGTCCTGTTGGAACAGCAAGTTCCCTTGCCGGTCTAGGAATGGTAGAACGATGGGTTCGATGACGGTTTGGATGTACCGTGCACTATTCAGTGTCCCCTCGACGATCACCAGTGGTGTACGGCCAGTGTAGGAGATCGCTCCCCACACCACGATGCCGGGTGTTGGCCCTGTGTGCCTCGGTCGTATGCAGTCCTGATTGTGGCGCTCACCTGCACGGCGCCAAACACGCATACGACCATCATTGGCACCAAGGCAGAAGCGACTCTCATCGCTGAAGACGACACGTCTCCATTCGTCCCTCCATTCACGCCTGTCGCGACACCACTGGAGGCGGGCTGCACGATGTTGGGGCGTGAGCGGAAGACGGCCTAACGGTGTGCGGGACCGTAGCCCAGCTTCATGGAGACGGTTGCGAATGGTCCTCGCCGATACCCCAGGAGCAACAGTGTCCCTAATTTGCTGGGAAGTGGCGGTGCGGTCCCCTACGGCACTGCGTAGGATCCTACGGTCTTGGCGTGCATCCGTGCGTCGCTGCGGTCCGGTCGCAGGTCGACGGGCACGTGCACCTTCCGCCGACCACTGGCGACAACATCGATGTACTGTGGAGACCTCACGCCCCACGTGTTGAGCAATTCGGCGGTACGTCCACCCGGCCTCCCGCATGCCCACTATACGCCCTCGCTGAAAGTCCGTCAACTGCACATACGGTTCACGTCCACGCTGTCGCGGCATGCTACCAGTGTTAAAGACTGCGATGGAGCTCCGTATGCCACGGCAAACTGGCTGACACTGACGGCGGCGGTGCACAAATGCTGCGCAGCTAGCGCCATTCGACGGCCAACACCGCGGTTCCTGGTGTGTCCGCTGTGCCGTGCGTGTGATCATTGCTTGTACAGCCCTCTCGCAGTGTCCGGAGCAAGTATGGTGGGTCTGACACACCGGTGTCAATGTGTTCTTTTTTCCATTTCCAGGAGTGTAGAACAGCTGAGGGAAGAGTAATGTAAACGTGTTTAGTAGAAAATCTGTTATGAATGGAGGTGTAGAATGTGGATAATTAAATACATCTGTGACATTTTCTAACGTGGATACGAGATACATCTGTTGTTGTTGTTGTGGTCTTCAGTCCTGAGACGGGTTTGATGCAGCTCTCCATGCTACTCTATCCTGTGCAAGCTTCTTCATCTCCCAGTACTTACTGCAACATACATCCTTCTGAATCTGCTTAGTGTATTCATCTCTTGGTCTCCCTCTACGATTTTTACCCTCCACGCTGCCCTCCAATGCTAAATTTGTGATCCCTTGATGCCTCAGAACATGTCCTACCAACCGATCCCTTCTTCTAGTCTAGTTGTGCCACAAACTTCTCTTCTCCCCAATCCTATTCAATACCTCCTCATTAGTTACGTTATCTACCCACCTTATCTTCAGCATTCTTCTGTAGCACCACATTTCGAAAGCTTCTCTTCTTGTCCAAACTAGTTATCGTCCATGTTTCACTTCCATACATGGCTACACTCCATACAAATACTTTCAGAAACGACTTCCTGACACTTAAATCTATACTCGATATTAACAAATTTCTCTTCTTCAGAAACGATTTCCTTGCCATTGCTAGTCTACATTTTATATCCTCTCTACTTCGACCATCATCAGTTATTTTACTCCCTAAATAGCAAAACTCCTTTACTACTTTAAGTGTCTCATTTCCTAATCTAATTCCCTCAGCATCACACGATTTAATTTGACTACATTCCATTATCCTCGTTTTGCTTTTGTTGATGTTCATGTTCATCTTATATCCTCCTTTCAAGACACTGTCCATTCCGTTCAATTGATCTTCCAAGTCCTTTGCTGTCTCTGACAGAATTACAATGTCATCGGCGAACCTCAAAGTTTTTACTTCTTCTCCAAGAATTTTAATACCTACTCCGAATTTTTCTTTTGTTTCCTTTACTGCTTGCTCAATATACAGATTGAATAACATCGAGGAGAGGCTACAACCCTGTCTCACTCCTTTCCCAACCACTGCTTCCCTTTCATGCCCCTCGACTCTTATAACTGCCATCTGGTTTCTGTACAAATTGTAAATAGCCTTTCGCTACCTGTATTTTACCCCTGCCACCTTCAGAATTTGAAAGAGAGTATTCCAGTTAACATTGTCAAAAGCTTTCTCTAAGTCTACAAATGCTAGAAACGTAGGTTTGCCTTTCCTTAATCTTTCTTCTAAGATAAGTCGTAAGGTTAGTATTGCCTCACGTGTTCCAACATTTCTACGGAATCAAAACTGATCTTCCCCGAGGTCCGCTTCTACCAGTTTTTCCATTCGTCTGTAAAGAATTCGCGTTAGTATTTTGCAGCTGTGACTTATTAAACTGATAGTTCGGTAATTTTCACATCTGTCAATACGTGCTTTCTTTGGGATTGGAATTATTATATTCTTCTTGAAGTCTGAGGGTATTTAGCCTGTCTCATACATCTTGCTCACCAGATGGTAGAGTTTTGTCATGACTGGCTCTCCCAAGGCCATCAGTAGTTCTAATGGAATGTTGTCTACTCCCGGGGCCTTGTTTCGACTCAGGTCTTTCAGTGCTCTGTCAAACTCTTCACGCAGTATCTTATCTCCCATTTCGTCTTCATCTACATCCTCTTCCATTTCCATAATATTGTCCTCAAGTACATCGCCCTTGTATAAATCCTCTATATACTCCTTCCACCTTTCTGCCTTCCCTTCTTTGCTTAGAACTGGGTTGCCATCTGAGCTCTTGATATTCATACAAGTGGTTCGCTTATGATGACTTAAAACAGAATTGCCCACACCAACCACAGTCAAAATCTAATAAGAATAAATTCTTCATTCTGTATACAAATTTTTTTCATTTGGATCACATAATGTAGAATAATGTAGGTACCACGATTAAGAAAAACATATATTATGGATGTACGTTAACATACTACTGTAAGGTACAACTAAATTTGCGACATCTTTTAACGCAGATATGAGATACGTCTACACTGACCAAACAGAACATTATGACTACCTACCTAACAGCCGTTATCTCCAACTTTGGCACGGATAACAGTGTCGACGCATCGTGGAATGGAAGCAGTGAGGCCTTGGTAGGTCACTGAAGGGATCTGCACACACAAGTCACCTAATTCCCACAGATTCTGGGTAAAGGGGCGAAAAGATCTGACGCCACATTCAATTACATCCGAGATGTGTTTTAATGAGTTCAGTTCTGGTGAGTTGCAGGGCCAGCACATCAATTGCAACTCACCACTATATTCCTCGAACCACTGCATCACTCTGCTGGTCGTGTGACATGGCGCATTGGTTGTTGTTGTGGTCTTCAGTCCTGAGACTGGCTTGATGCAGCTCTCCATGCTACTTTATCCTGTGCAAGCTTCTTCATCTCCCAGTACCTACTGCAACATACATCCTTCTGAATCTGCTTAGTGTATTCATCTCTTGGTCTCCCTCTACGATTTTTACCCTCCACGCTGCCCTCCAGTACTAAATTGGTGACCCCTTGATGCCTCAGAACATGTCCTACAAATCGATCCCTTCTTCTAGTCAAGTTGTGCCACAAACTTCTCTTCTCCCCAATTCTATTCAATACCTCCTCATTAGTTATGTGATCTACCCATCTAATCTTCAGCATTCTTCTGTAGCACCACATTTCGAAAGCTTCTATTCTTTTCTTGTCTAAACTATTTATCGTCCATGTTTCACTTCCATACAAGGCTACACTCCACACAAATACTTTCAGAAACGACTTCCTGACACTTAAATCTATACTCGATGTTAACAAATTTCTCATCTGCTAAAAATTGCCACTGCCATCGGGATATACGATCGTCATGAAGGGCTGTACGCAGTCTGTAATCAGTGTACGATACTCCTTGGCCGTCATAGTGCCTTGTACGACATGCTCTGGACCCATGAATGTTTCCCAGAGCATAATGGAGCAGCCGGCAGCTTGTCTACATCCCACAGCACAGGTGTCCCTGGAAGACGACGCATTCGTGCCCTCCCCTTGGCATGTTGACGAAGGAATCGGTATTCATCAGACCATACAACGCTCTGCGACTGCGCCAACGTCCAGTGGCGATTATCAAGTGCCCATTTCAGTGGTAGCTGCCAATCTCATGGTGTTAACATTGGCACATGCATAGATCACTAGCGGCGGAGGCCCATCGTTAGGAGTGTTAGGAGTGTTCAGACACACTTGTACTCTGTCCAGCATTAAAGTCTGATGTTACTTCCATCACAGTTCGCCACCTGTCCTGTTTTACCAGTCTGACCAGCCTATGACATCCGACACCTGTAATGAGGGTTAGTCACCCAAACCCACGACACCTGGACGTCGTTTCATTGTGGTTTCGCCGCGTGTTGAAGGCACTCACCACAGCACTTTTCGACTACTTGACAAGTTGTGTAGTTTCAGAAACGCTCATGCACCAGCCTCCAGGCCGTCACAATCTGTCCTCGGTCAAAATCAAATAGACGGCACGCCTTCTCCATTCTATACACGGACAGCACATTCACTGATACTACATGCACCATGCTTGTGTCTGACTAGCGGTCATTCTGCGTCAGGTGGCACTGCTATCACCTGAATGAGTTTATATCGCCAGTAGGTCAATGGTCATGTTTCGGCTGATCAGTGTAAGTGTGGTGACGTGAACAGAACTATCCACATCTACAATACCCTAAATATCAGTATGCAAGTAGTTACCATATGAACCATTTTACGATTGGTATTTCTGTTATCCATCATAACAAATTCATTTCTCTTTAATACATGGTCTGTGAAAATGGGAAAAACCCAAAACTAGTCAACCAATAAATAAACAACAGCTCTGGTGTTAAAATGTCTTTCCTTCAAAATAATACTGGATGTCAACAAAAATAACAAGTCAAAGTTTGACGAACTGCCTATTGGCTTCTGTCTCGGGTTCTTCGGCCGACGTTCATCTAATGATTTTTCTGACGTTTCGCCAGCACGAGTGGCTGGCATTGTCAAAGCTTCACCCTCCATTGCCGGTGGTGAAGCTTTGACAATGCCAGCCACTCGTGCTGGCGAAACGTCAGAAAAATCATTAGATGAACGTCGGCCGAGAACCCGAGACAGAAGCCAATAGGCAGTTTGTCAACAAGTGGCCACGAAAGCCTTAACAATTTTGTAAGTCAAAGTCTCTTTGAATAAATTTTCTCAGAAGCGAAAGTTTAGAAACAAGCATTTAAAACTTTCTTAGTAAACTTAACATTTATCTATAGCACAGCTTACAAAGATTTCACCCTTTTCCAATCGACATATTGCGTTGTTTACATGCCTTGTATTTTTTTACTTTGACTGTAATAAATAAATGTTGACAATTAGGTGTTGGAAGCGACATTTTCTGTTGCTTGTACAACTTGTAAGTCAGACACAGTAACTGCCTGGATGAATGCAAGACACCTCCCACAACCACACTGCACTAGATAAACACAACTGATTTATAAGAGTCGAAACAAGTCTGTCTCCCTCTTCGCAATTTTATGACTTATCCTGCAGCCACGCCATTGGGTTGTAGGATTCTGAACTCCGCCTCTGTCTGCTGCCTTGCTATGACGACAAGCTGGATAAGGTGCCGACTCCTGCAGATGGCGTCTTGCTTGGAGAAGGAACAAGCAAGTTTGTTTAACCCTTTAATTGCTCTGGACGTGTCAACGCGCGCGCCTTTGTACCTGTCCCTGTGTGCTCTCAACGTGTTTACGCGCGCCACCAGTCCTACCTGGTACTCTGAACGTGTCTCTGGCGTGGGGTCGCTCGTATGACGGCGCGTTCGGTGCGGCCATGTCGGTTGTCCGTGCACCGTAAGGCACGGAGGCTCGCACTAGGACGTATCGCTTCTAGTCGGGCGTGCCGCGGCAGTCCTCACAAGGGGAAGTGACGCGTCTCTCATGGCCTCTCCTTCACAAGTAACTCTTTCCGCCTTCCCGTGGTGCCAGACGCCAAGCTCGGCATTTCTCGAATTCGCTCGAACGCTGCCTTGCGACAGAAGGGAGAGCTGCGAACCAACCCGATGCGAAAGCGAAGGGTGCGTGGCACAGGGAGAAAAAAATGGTTCAAATGGCTCTGAGCACTATGGGACTCAACTGCTGTGGTCATAAGTCCCCTAGAACTTAGAACTACTTAAACCTAACTAACCTAAGGACATCACACACATCCATGCCCGAGGCAGGATTCGAACCTGCGACCGTAGCAGTCGCACGGTTCCGGACTGCGCGCCTAGAACCGCGAGACCACCGCGGCCGGCGCACAGGGAGAGCTGTGTCTGATGGACCGAAGATCTGTCCCTCTCTCTTTTCGCAGGGCACAGACCAGCAGGTGTTCTGCATGCCGACGACCTCGTTTGTCGGCGTGGGATCACGGCGCGAGTCAGAAAGGGTGCTTCACCGCGCCCCTGGGTAATCGGGGCGTGTTCTGCCAAACCCAGGAGGTGGTGACATCGTTTGGGCCAGGTTAGATGGGTGCAGACAGCTGAACGACTGGGTGACCGGCCCGCCACCTGAGTAGGAGTGGGTCCATGGCCGAGAGGTGGAAGCTCGGGCTAGTAAGCGGCGAAGGGCGAGAGGTGCATCCGCCTCTCCGGAGTGCGGGGTGCACTTGCCGAGGAGCGTCGGGTGAAATCGACGATGACGGAGCCACCGATGGGGACCAGTGCGTTGGCGACGGCGCGCTGAACCCTGCAGTTCGTGAGTGCCCTTAGTCTTGTGAGGGCGAGGCCGGTGGGCGAGCTGCGTTATTGTCGCCCCCCCCCCCCCTCCCCCACCATGCCAGAGAGAGACGGGCTCGCACCTTTTATCACTCGTTAACTAAAGATGGCTACAACTGAGACGAGTGATTCGAGTGCGCTCAAGCGTGCATACTCGATGCTTGATCCCTCTCCTCAGGACGAGTTGGGACAGGCAGATGATGAAACCGTAACTCAGAGCCATGCACGAGCTTCGTTGCTCCTGGAGCAAAATATTAAAAATGGAAAAATCAGTCAAGCGGCAGTGTCAATTATTATAAACAAGTCGGCTGCATGGGCCATTGCCCACGCCAAACTCGAAGGCCGCGTAGAGGAGTTAGAAAAGGAAAATGATAGATTGAGAAGGCAACCAAGCAAGACCTGGACGGGAGTGGTCGCGCAAGCGCCACCCAAATCGCAAACTACAAAAGAAATAATCGCCAAGGTTAGCAAGGCGTCAGATACGGCGGTCTTTCTCAGAACCTTACCTGGCCGAGACACAAGTGTGAAAAAGATCCAGGAACTGTTGACCACAACCATTGACCCGCTAAAGGACCAAATTAAAATTAACAAAGTCAAACCAAGCAGTAACTTAGTGATTGTTGAGGTTGCCACCGAGGAAGAGAAACAAAAACTATTAAACAACCCCAAGCCGAGCTCGGTGGTCAAATGTGAACCACCGAGAAAAAGAAACCAACTGATCATTCTATATTACGTTCCTACAAATCTAACAAATCAGGAACTTTATGAAGCTATCAAAGAATAAAACTTCGACCAAGTGAATAATGAGGAATTCAAAAACTCCTTTAAGCTCAGATTCAAAACGGCGCTTCGGGATCGTGATGTTGTACACCACGTTGCTGAGGTTACCTCACCCATTTGGAGGAAAATAATAACAATGGGCACACTATATGACGGTTTTCATGTTGTTAATGTCAGAGACTATCTCGTGGTACCTCGCTGCCATAATTGCGGAGAATTGGACCACATTCTGAGGCACTGCACCAGGGGGTCGGCGTGGTCCAGGTGCGGCGAAGACGGTCACACCCGAAAAGAATGTAAAGTTGCAAGTGTCTGTATCCCGTGCATAAGACGCGGTAAGAAATCCTGTGGAGCCACAGGACGAAATTGCCCTACATACCGTATGCTGGAACAAAGATTGATTTCCAGAATCGATTATGGTTGAGTACGTCAAACAGAACAGGAGCCAAAGCGGAAATCCCCGAGCAAAAGGAGGAGGGATGCCATTAGGGCGAAAAATTTCAAAGAATTCTTGAGGTCTCTTTCGAGTGACTCGAAAATTGAGACAGTTGATAAAGGTGTCCAAACTGACCTCCCAATGATGGACAGAAGTATTCAGACGGAGCCAACCCTCATGGTCACAACTCCCTCCTCTTTCAGCCGGGGAACGAAGCCCGTTAAAGACCAGCAGCGGCAAGGGAAGTACTAAGAACGGAAGGAGTATATGCAGGATAGGCATAATCTAAGAGTAGTGAGGGTTCCGACGTAAAGCTGATAGGTGTTGGGTGAAGAAAATAAGTTAATACTAAGTGTTGTGTCGAGTGAGCATCCTTGAGTGATGAATGGATACGGTGCTGGGCTAACATTTGGGTATGAATTACAGGAAACGGAGCGGAGACAGTTTGTGCATGTGTTGTTTTATCTGTGTGACTTCGTAAATGTAAATTGACTCCCCACGGTCCCTTGCGGAGGGAGCAATAGGATGTTTTGTGTAACTTTTGATTTCATGTAGTTCTGTATATTTTCTTGTGAAACTGGTTTAATTTTTGATACAGCTTTACTTACAAAGGTAATTTGTCATGCATATAAGTAAATTCTATTTGAAACGTGTAGGATCTAAATATCTTGCAGCTAGTAGAAACAAGTTTAAATTTCGAAAATAAGTGTTTTTCTTAAATTATTGATGACTGAAACTTTATGAATTACTGAGCAGGGATAAATCAGCAGAGAACGGTTCGAACTCCACAAAATTCTAATCTGATTAGGGACATTAGTCGTCTCTGACCCCAGAAAATATATGGGTGAATAAAAAATACTGCTGCAAGACATTTTTAACAGCTTATTAATTGTTTAGTTGAAGACTGTGGTGTTGCAACGGGCTTAGGGTCCACGTGAATCGTACTACTCAGAGCAATGTCCATATGTTCTTTTCCCGGGCTTGCAGCTTTGCGCGAATGAGTGAAACCTATGCTAAATGATGTCAAGTTAGGATGCCTTCTTACGTGAGGTCTTGATTAGCAAAGTCGCCCCTACCACGTATGTTATCATTCCGAGATCTCAGTACAATCTGATGATTTGCTCTCTTCCGGGTCACACGCTATCATTTTGAACTGAGACACTTTTCTTTGAATGTATTCCAATCTCTGTCTTACTCTACAGTTTTTGCACTCTACAGCTTCCTCTAGAACCATAGAAGTCATTCCTTGATGTGCTAACAGATGTCCTATCATCCTGTCCCTTCTCTTTGTCAATGTTTTCCACGTATTCCTTTTCTCTCCAATTCTGCGCAGAACCTCCTCATTCCTTGCTTTATCAGTCCACCTAATTTTCAACATTTGTCTGTAGCATCACATCTCAAATACTCCGATACTCTTACGTTCCGGTTTTCCCCACAATCCATGTTTCACTGCCATACAATGCTGAGTTCCAAAAGTACATTCTCAGAAACTTCTTCCTCAAATTAAGGCCTATGTTTAATACTAGTAGGTTTCTCGTGGCTTCTTTCACCTTGAATATTAATCCCGCTTCTGAACCTTTCTTCTATTTCCATAATCCCTTCTTTGATGTACAGGCTGAACAGTACAGGCGAAATACTACGTCCCTGTCTTATACCCTCTTCAGAGTAATTCGTCCTTGGTCGTCCACTTTTATTAATCTATCTTGTCTCTCCCGATAGCTTACCCATATATTTCGAACATCTTGCGCCATTTTACACTGTCGAACGTTTTTTCTGTTGACAAATCCTATGAAAGTGTCTTGATTTTTCTTTAGTCTTGCTTCAGTTATCAACCGCAACGACTGAATTGCCTCTCTGGTACCTTTACATTTCCTAATGCCAAACTAATCGTTATCTAACAAATCCTCAATTTTGTTTTCCATTCTTCTGTATATCATTCTTGTCAATTCCACCTACCTGTTCTCTACTTTGCATTTAACAGCGGAATTGCCGTTACACTCTTAATATTACCACCCTTGCGTTTAATTTCACCGAATGTTGTTTTGACTTTCCTATATGCTGAATAAGTCCTTCCGAGAATCATTTCCTTTTCGATTTCTCCACATTTTTCAAGCAGCCATTTCGTCTTAGCTTTCCTTCACTTCCTGTTTACTTCATCCTTCAGTGACCTGTATTTCTGTATTCCTGAAGTTCCCTGAACATTTTTGTATTTCCTCCTTTCATCGATCAACTGGAGTGTTTCTTTTGTTAGGCACGGTTTCTTCGCAGTTACCTTTTTTTGGAACTATGGTTTTCTTTCCTCCTTCTGTGATTGACGTTTTTAGAGGCGTCTATTCCTCTTCAATCGTACTGCCTACTGAGCTATTGCTTACTGCTGTATCTATAGCCTCAGAGAACTTCATGGGTATATCGTCGTTCCTTAGTACTTCCGTACCCCACTTCTTTGCGTATTGACTAATCTCTTCAAATGGTTCACATGGCTCTGAGCACTATGGGACTTAACTTCTGAGGTCATCAGTCCCCTAGAACTTAGAGCTACTTAAACCTAAGGACATCACACACAACCATGCCCGAGGCAGGATTCAAACCTGCGATCGTAGCGGTCGCGCGGTTTCAGACTGTAGCGCCTAGAACCGCTCGGCCACTCCGGCCGGCTGACTAATCTCTTGAACGTCAGCCTACTCTTCATCACTACTACTTTGCTATCTTAATCTGGTTCTGTTCCTGGGTGCGCCTTGCAGTCCAGTATCTGATTTCTAAATCCCTGTCTGCCTTGATGTAATCTAACCGAAATCTTCCCGTATCATCTGGCCTTTTCTAAGTGCACCTCCTCCTATTCTGATTCTTGAACGGAGTAATCGCTATTACTACCTGAAATTTGTTACATAATTAGTATTCCGTCTCCTTCATTCCTTCTCCAGAGCCCAAATTCTCTTGCAACCATTTCTCCTACTCCTTCCCCTACAACGGCAGTCCAGCCCCCAGTGGCAATTATTAGATTTTCGTCTCCCCTTACGTACTGTATTACCATTTCAATATCCTCATATAGTTTCTCTTCATCTTCAGCTTGCGACGTCGGCATGTATACCAGAACTATCGATGTCGGATTTCGTTTGCTGTCGATTCTAATTAGAACAAACCTATCATTGAACTGTTCACAGTAACACACTCTCTGTCCTACCTTCCTATTCATAACGAATCCTGCTCCCGTTATACCATTTTCTGCTGATGTTGATACTATCCTATACTCATCTGACCATAAATCGTTGTCTTCATTCCATTTCACTTCACTGACACCTATTATATCTAGACTGCGCCTTTGCATTTTCCTTCTCCGAATTTCGTGCTTCCCTATCACGCTCAAGCTTCTGACATTCCACGCCCCAACTCGTAAACGTTATAACGTTATCCTTTCGTTGGTTATTTCAAACTTTTTCTCATGGTCACCTCCCCACTGGCAATTCTCCTCCCATAGATCCGAATGTGAGATTACTCCAGAATCTTTTGCCAATGGAGAGATCATCAGGACACATTTTCAATTACTGGCCAAATGTCCTGTGGGTACACGTTATGTGTCTTCAGTGCAGTGATTTCCTTTGCCTTCAGCATCCTCATGCCTCTGCTCGTTCCTCTGCCCTCTTCGACAAGGCCGTTGGCTGAATGATCGTAACTTCTTATACGGAAAGTGTTTGGCTGTGAATGCTGACTGTGAATTAAAACTTAAACGGAGGCGGGTTTCGAACCTGGGAACGAAGACGTTCTGATTACTTATCCTAGATGTTACCCCCCCTTTTTTTGCATTTTGTTCGTTGTTGATCGTTGTGTTTGGTCGTTGCGGACGTCCCGTAACACCCGTTCAAGTTCATTTGTTGATCTTTCCACTCAGTTTTTTCTTTTATTACAGAGGCCAACCAGCTCTCTGACCGAACACGATGAGCTACCGTGTCGGCATTCTTTAATGTTGTGGGTGACTAAGCTTGAGGCACGGTTGTTACATGAGTTACTGCTACGCATCGAGAAAGTGGCATAGGATTGCAGCTCCGGCTTGTAAGGGGATACAGAGTCGCAGTCCTGACACTTTTTCTCAGCTGCACCAAAACAGTGTAACTCCTGTGTAGAATAAATCCATCAAAATCTATTCAGCGTTGGATAATTTCAGATTGCGTTATCCATTTTTTTGAGTCAGGGTAAATAGATTACGCAGATAAACCTCAGTATCTGCCAACCAAATGCTGCCCAGTGGAGTGCTAATTGTTTGTTGCTCGTACTTGTGTTGCCTACAGTTCAGGATTCATTTGCCCTATTTTATGATTAATAAACTCTTGTCATTTTTATATAAGATTAAACCCGTGTCGGTACCTTAATCACCCATTACTAATTGAGTAGAATAATGACAGGGCCACCTCTTTATTAATTTATCTCAGAATTCAGTTTTTATTTAAGATTCTGATAAAAGTGATAGCTTTCAATTCAGACTATCAGTAGTGACTAATCTCAGAGGGCAGGTTAATTTAGCTGACGCATGGCCATGAAGGCAAGTGGAAGGCTTACAAGTTAAAGCGATTGCTGCCTGGGTGTAAACTGGCAGTAGCCTGTGGTCTTTCAGATCAAACCACAAGACCAGTGTAGTCTTGCAAATTGTACTATAATCATTGCGGAATCCCGCTTGTTTTACGCATTGTCAGTTTTCTGCATCAGCATTGATGCGATTTGTTAAGACGTTAGTGAATAGTTTATAGATAACATGGAGTAAAATGATGGGATGACAATTCTTCAGACCGTGAATTCTTTCTTCTTAGTTGGTTGGGTTGTTTGGGGGAGAAGACCAGACAGCGTTGTCATCGGTCTCATCGGATTGGGGAAGGACGGGGAAGGAAATCGGCCGTGCCCTTTCAAAGGAACCATCCCGGCATTTGCCTGGAGCGATTTAGGGAAATCACGGAAAACCTAAATCGGGATGGCCGGACGCGGGATTGAACCGTCGTCCTCCCGAATGCAGTTTCTTCTTAGTGTACAAGAATTATCTTTGCTTTGTTACAGGAGGCGGGGAAGCTGCCTGCTTGTGTACAAGCAGGGACGGAATTTTTTTGTTTCTTCACCAATATTTCAATCGTTAGATTATCATGATCCCCTACTTCAGCATTTAGCATTTAATTTACGTGAAGTTGTAACGTTCTTTATAAAAGAAGTGACGTTCTTTAAAAAAATTGTGTTGTTTGTTTGCCAATGAATAGGAAATGCATAATGTTTGTGTCATGCAAATTTATTCTGTGATGTGTTGTTGAGCAAATGGTGTACTTAACCACTTTTACTGTAATCCAAAAAAATAAAAAAACTTAATCTGGAAAACCAGTATGCAAAGCCTTTAACAAAATCAATGTCTCTGTAATTTACCCAGTCTCGTGAGAACCGAGTTCTATGGCCCTGTGCAATAAACTGACAAAATACCGTATGCAAATAATTAATGAAATAAGTTTCCTTAGCTATAGAGTCGCAACGGATGTAATCTTAGTATTTTGTTCTCTCCGCAGTACGCATATAAAATATTCATACTTGGCACAGCGAAGTGTAATGCTGGCCTTAAAAAATCTTCAATCAGTAGATTGGTTGATAAGTGAATAACCTTTCAAATGTTCAGTGAAAACATTGGATATTGGCTCACCACTGTGCAATGCTGCCAGCATTGTAACTGTTACAAACATTAACACTTTTCTGATTCTAACACATTAATATTTTTCTGACTCTGATTGAAAAATGATTTCTTTAAAAAAATATTCATTGGATTCAAATAAACACGACATGGAACAGGATGAGGTACTGATAAGGGGATATCCTAAGACCAAATGCTTCAGTTTGAAAACTGTATTCAAAATAAAGTTTCTCCTTCACAAAATCTGATATGAAATATTTTACATTAATTTCAAAATCAGTGAACTTCTCAACTGTTCTACAATTCTCACTTACTGCCGTAATTAAAAACACTTGGATTGTTCCATGACAAAAGTATGACATCGTTTGACAAAATAGATTACAAAATTTATCTTCTCTGTATCCGGGTTACAAAACACACAAAATATTAAAATCGCATATACCCAATCAACGTATACATTAAATCTGATGGAAAAAACTTGGTTCCTACATTCAAAGGTCAGCACTGTAAAAATTAGTGAAATCCACATTGCGTTGCTGCATGCTTAAAACTAAATATACAAAATTCCATTACCATAAAATTTGTTCCAGTTGCTTTGCCTTTGAGTTACAGTTCATTACTCTCCTCTAATTGCCATGGACAATGGTCAATATTGTTAACGATCAGTATCCTTTCAATTCTTGATAATCTTATAGCCAAACAAATTAATGATACACACTTTACACTTTTATAGAAATAACTACGACCTGACATTTACGGGATCTAAGTGAGCGCAAACAATACCATTCATCACTTCATTTTATAAAAACTGTATTATGCTCCGTCCTTAGACTAACAACCAAATTCTCACAGCTAGCCACTAAAGTGCGCGTCATTTATGTTAGCGGCCGAGTTTAGGTTCGTTCTGCGCATCTGTCAAAAAATACAGTCAGCGAATGAACAGAGAACGACGTTGCCAGATCTCGACTGCAGAGCAGAGCACGGACGAGTGTCTTCAGTTTTAGAAACGTTCAGTCATAAATAAAGTAATAGAACAAAAGCAATGTCTTGATAGCAGACTTTGTTTTTTGAAAGTTTGGAAAAACCATTCTTTATACCAATTGCTTCATTTTCTATTAATTAAACCAAACAAGCAATAAGACTCTTAATGCAGGCGATAGCAAGGAAAGGTGTTTGTATCAATTTCACGAATCGCTTTTTCGCAATAAAGAACTGTGGTAATTGTTTATTTCCTATTGTACTTCGACGAAGTGCGAGTAATTCATAGGCATACCAATAGTGTTTGTCAGCAGTTTGCGTTACCTGTTAGACCCCTTATGGAGAAACATTGTAGGACAGGCTGCGTTAGCGTAACGGGTAAGGTGTTGGGTTTGTAAGTGAAAGGTAAAGAATTCAAACCTTGTGCAATGCTAAATATTTTCTTTATTTAAAAACAATATCGAAGTGTCTTACTTCACGAATTTTATTCGTTTAAATGCAATTTTATGAAATTTCTGGTGCTTTGTCTCTTCATTAATCCTTTCGCTGCTGCAGTCACGTGCTCCCCGCATTCCGCTCTGTGCGCGATTTTGTCATCACTGGACTGCTCGCCTGTGCAGACACATGGTGTTCTCACTGCTTTGACACACTTATCATTCGATTTCACAAAAACTATTTGGCCCAAAAATTAGATTTTTACACATCTTCTTGACTGATACCTTCCCCCCATAAATGACTTAATTTTGTTTTTATGTGCAGCATTAAATGTAGTAAACCATTGCACGAAATTTTGAAGAGTTTGCAGAGGTAAAAGTCCATAGCACATACTTTCCGTATGGTCAATTTTAGTTGCCACAATGTTGAGAATGAAATGTGGACAAGATACCTAAATTTCATATAATATTTACTGTATAACAATATCTCATTTAATTTAAGTACGACATAGGTGTCGTATGTAATATTGAGAAATATTCAGTCTTTCGCGACTGTAATAAAAGTTTTATTTACACCGGGCCCGTTTGGCTTTATTTTAAAGCACTTCAATCAGTCAAAGGAAGTGGGGGGAAGGTATCAGTCAAGACGATGTGTAAAAATCTAATTTTTGGCGAAATAGTTTTTGTGGAATCGAATGATAAGTGTGTCAAAGCAGTCGGAAACACCATGTGTCAGCACTAGAGATGGGGGATCCGCTCCTGAACAGATTCATAGAGTTGAATCTTTCAAAGGAGTGAACAATCAGTGATTCAGAAAAAAAGAACGGTAGCTCGAAACGTTTCACACAGCAGAGAGAGAGAGAGAGAGAGAGAGTCGGAGCAGGTCAGCGGGGCCTCTGCTGGTCAGAGCACACTGCACGCCACACAACACAGCCGGCGCCGGCCTCTGCCCTGCTTCTGTCTTGGCTGCCTGCATTGTGCAGTGCCCCATTGGATTTTGTGTTTCACATATGCCGTGCCGTCTCTGTGCTTCCTCTGCCGCGTGCAGTGTCTGGCGCACCTTAACTTAGCATCGCACTCCGTCGGCGATCGTTCCAGTCGCACGTCCTGCCCTCTGGGCAGTTGATGCGAGCAACAGGACAGAGAGCCTCCTAGCGGAGAACATAAGAACTACTTGCAACAACCTGCTCGCAAGAGAACGGACGATTTGTCTCTGAGCGGGTGACTGGTGGCCGTTCACCGCTCACCCCACCCTCGGAACTCGCCCGCTCAACGCTAACCCCACCGTTCTCGACTCTAGCCAGAGTGTTGAGCAAAGCAACTCAGGTGTCACTCTGGTCTCTGCGATCTTAGCTCACGCAGCAATACAGCTCGCGGCTCGACCAGCTTGACTCAGCGCCTCTGCATCAGAGTTCGTCTATACTGGATATTGTTCTTCGGACTAATACCGATATGTATATTACATAATTATGTTATGTATACATCATTTGTTTTTATTTTATTTTTATTTGTTTAAACTGATCAGATGAGGTTCCTGACGACTCCTCTTACTATAGGATTTTTTATTATGGACACTCGAATTTACACTTTAATTACGAGTGAACCAATAAACGTATCGCAAAATGTGATACACCAATATTTTCCTTGTTTTATTCTGCGTAAGGCTATATGCAGCACTTTGGTCTTACAGTCAAATTTATATTTTTTTTCTAATTGTAGTACGGATTTTGCGATTTTGGGCGTCTTCGGAAGGAAACGTTCACTTTAAAAATATATGGCTTGGGATGTATTTGTATGAGGTTAATGAAATTTTAATACATTATAGCCAAATACATTGTTAATGTAAATCTCAAGTTACAACATTTTCCGATCACCCAAAAAACCACGATAGTGCAAAATAAATCGATAATCAAAAACTTTGTCATATCGTGGAAATTTCAATAAACAATACAAAATTATTACTCATTATCTGTGTTACTTCAAAATAGGACCAAATAAGATCAAAATACAGGTATAGTACTGGAATAAACCAAGTTTAAAGGGCAATGTGCCTTCCATTTATTTTCTATTGTGAATGAGTGGTGAGTCATGAAAAAGACCTAGTTCATTTCAGGGAGTGAACAGTTCTGATCCGATCTCTGAAAAGAACAGTTTTGCCCATTTCTAGTCAGCACAGGCGAGCAGTGCAGTGACAAAATCGCGCACAGCGCGGAATGTGGGGAGCACGTCTCTGTAGCAGCGAAAAGGTTAATGCGGCCGTAGTGGCTTTACTTCATAAACTGCGCGCTCCTCCCTAAACGTAAGCTTGCGAACTATACTATACTATGGCGTTGCTTCTCTTGGCACGTGCGTCGTGTGCAACTGGCAACGCAGCAATCTCCCGCTTCTGGGCTGGCATGCGCGAGCCGCCAAGATAAAAGAATTCAACTATAGCTTCAAGTCTTACATCCTGCCTATAACAGAGTGCAACTGCTACTGCACTCTGCGCGCCCCTACTTACAATCGATTCTGCCACTGAGGCAAAATCTTTGGTTGAGTGGTGTCAAAAATACAATCTCTTCTACATATGGCAATCACTTCAGGTCTTTTTCATGAATTGTATTGTAGTATCGGTCTCCACGTACAAGTGCACCCCCTCACGAAATATTCTCAACGGCTCATGTTTTCGTTCGCATAGTGTGCTGTACAAATTCTTCATATTCTATGGATCTATGGACTTTCTTCCTTATATTTTATGCGTACTTTATCAGTGTCAATTGCTATTACTTCTTTTTTAAGAATCATAAGATTTTGTTTCACCTTGTTACAGCCTTCTTTCATATAAAAAAGAAGTAACGTGAAGGACAATCAAACAATTTAGAACGAGATATGGTAAAATAGTCTATATTAAAGTAAGTAAAAGTCCATATCAGCAATAGCTGTTTATTGTGTTTATCATTGCATGACGACTGTTCTTATGTTTTACTGTTCGTGCACGGTTCAGATCGGATGTACGCCTGCTGTTTCATTCGTGGTTTTACTGAGAGGCGGCATTTTTTATGCGCACTTGCACCTTGGAAGTCGTGGCACATAAAGTATTAATTTCATGTGACCTGAAGATATACTTCCAGGGTTTGAAACCGATTGTCATACAGCGATAAACAAAATAAACAACTATTGCGGATGTGAACTTTCACTCAGTTGAATACAGACTATTTTACCAACACCGATTCTAAATTTTTTGATTGACCATATTGTGTATAACTTCTTTAGCTGTGGTTGTTCGACCTATAAGATTACTTGTATATAAAAAAGAGTATATTTTGTGCATTTTGCCTACAAATACGACGCGCTTCTAGCTGAGAGGCTGCCTTTTCCATATCTGAGCTACGGGGTTTTCCTCTTCACTGAAAAATGCTTCGCTATCGCAGTCTGACTTTAAAATATGATAAAGTTCACATTTCAGCTCTAAGCACTTAGCGCCTTAAAAACCGCGTAAAATGGAAGCAAAGTCACTTGTAATCTATTCCTAGAGCACAACGTCTGTTCCTAGATAACATTCCAAGGTCAGAACCGTTTTTCTCTTGGTCACACACGCCCTGACGACACAAAAGAGAAGGAAGGGTCTGCTTTTACGAGAGCTGTGATATGTGGACTGCATCCTCGAAGCCCGTTTTATGGCTCCAGTTATTCCTCTGGAGTTGCCAAACATAAATATGGATACGCTATAACTGTTTCCTCTACTGATCGTAGCAATAAATCTGTAACTCGCTACTCCGGACAGAAAACGTTTGTGATGTATTTTCGCAATTTCCTTTTGCATGAAGCATATTTTATGATTTTTGTGCTTGTGGCCGAGGCTACTGCGTATCACGGAGTTAGCTTTGTATAGTCAAGTACATGGTATGCGATTAAAATATCGTTATAAATATTTTACTTGTTTGGCGAGTACTGATTTCCCGGAAACATCATTCGAATGAAGGAATTCAACCTTCCTGTTACGTTATTTTAATGAACATAAGCATACCAACACGTCGTAATGCCAAATCTGGGTGAGGATGCTATAGGGCAATTACATGTCATTTCAACACAGAAAAATAAAGCGCTCTACTCTGTCATTTCAGTTCTCTTTCAAATTTGGTGCATCCAGTGACCCAAGTAAGACGTATATGACAATTGTGAAGAAAGTTACAGGGCAGCTAAGTTTGAAAATTGTGTCAAATTTCATGCATATGGCTCAACATACATGACAGTAATTATGGTTATCATCTAGATAGAGCAATGGAACCTTTGTCATTGTAAAGGTAATGAGTAGAGCTTTACACTGACATTCCACATTGCTGGATTGCAAGAAATTTCACACGAAAAATTGCTGACCTTGACCTTCGACCTTGAATATCTCAAAATATAACATCTTCAGTTTTACTAAAAAAAAAGGTATTGTGCTGATTCATTATGTTACTATGTTTCTATGAGTATGGTAATCATCTAATGCCACACCAAAGGCACCATTCCAAAAAAAATATTTTGCTAACCACAGTCAACTATCAAAATGCAAAATATAGCACATAAATAAGAAACATAAATTAACGAAAAGTAATATTCATAATTAACATTGAAAAAAAGAATTAGGTTTATATCATAATAAAGGCTTTATGAATCATAAAGCAGTAAAAAGTGGTGACAGCTTTATCACACAAGTCTCCAATTAAATAGTTAAGGTTTATCACATATGATGCAGACAGAATGTGTGTCCTTCCAACTGGTATCACTGTATCCAGTCTTGTCAGAATGTTACATCTTCTGATAACACAAGTGTCTGGCAGGAAACACAAATGATGGATATGCTCCACATCGATGCAAGAAGCTAGCCTATACTTCATCAGTTTCTTCGTAAGTATGTAAGACAAATGCAACCCATCAATGACTATCATATATGCAGGCGAAAGATCCACGTCGGTATGTCTGTCTACAGCATTTTATTGAGCCCGGCAATGACTGACTCTTCTCGACTCACTAAAGAAGCGGTATAAGTCTTTACCTTCACTACACATTTGTTAAAAGGTATTACGGAATGAAACCTGTGGATATCTGGAACTGTCCTTGTATTCTTGAAATGTTGATTCAGCTTGGTAATCTCTTCATCGTGATGGGAAGCCGATGTATAATCGAAGACACATGAAGGAATATTTTTTTGGACCCTTGTAACAAACGTCATGGTGTCAAAATATGGTTTTCATGAGGTCGGTTGAGGCTTGCAAGCGTAGCGTCCCTGCTACCTATCACACTTTAACATGTGCTGTAGTACAAAAGCCATTCTGCTGTAACTTCAAAATCTTCCTGATTGTAGGACTAATTTACGAAATTCTTTGCTTTCTTTGTATCGGGCAGCACAACCATCCTAAAGTAAAGTGTGGTTTTAAGTTAAAAAGTGTCATTTTAAGAAATTGATGAATTTTTGCTGGAAAGAATACACTCTTTCACTGTATTATGTTGAAAGCAGTCAAGTATTTTCACATATCACACATTACTTCATTAGCAACTGCACCTCTGTAGCAAGCTACACATGGTTGAGTTGTAGTGTGCGAATTATTCCAGTAGAATCCTTGTACTTCATCCTGACTGGTGAAGAAGTAATCCTCTGCAAAATCACAAACAACAAGGTATTCAATTTATGGATGTCCAACCTATTGCATGGACGAGGGACTTCGGCTGATGATATATACACTATGTGATCAGAAGTATCCGGACACACCAAAAAACATAGGTATTTCATGTTAGGTGTATTGTGCTGCCAACTATTGACAGATACTCCACATCAGTAACCTCAGTAGTCATTAGACATCGTGAGAGAGCAGAATGGGGCGTTCCGCTGAACTCACGGTCTTCGAACGTGGTCAGGTGATTGGGTGTTACTTGTGTCATACGTCCGTACGCGAGATTTCCAAACTCCTAAACATCCCTAGGTCCAATGTTTCCGTGCAAAGGTGAAGGGACACGTACAGCACAAATGCTTACAGGCCGACCTCGTCTGTTGACTGACAGAGACCGCCGACAGTTGATAAGGGTCGTAATGTGTGATGGGCAGACATCTATCCTGACCATCACACAGGAATTCCAAACTGCATCAGGATCCACTGCAAGTACTATGACAGTTAGACGGGAGGTGAGAAATCTTGGATATCGTGGTCAAGCGGCTGCTCATATGCCACACATCACGCTGGTAAATGTCCAACGACGCGTCGCTTGTTGTATGGAGCGTAACCATTGGACAATTGAAGAATGGAAAAAAGGTGTGTGGAGTGATGAATCACGGTACACAATGTGGCGATTCGAAGCAGTGTGTGGGTATGGTGAATGCCCGGTGAACGTCATGTGCCAGCGTGTGTAGTATCAGCAGTAAAATGAGGCGGTGGTGATATGGTGTGGTCGTGTTTCTCATGGAGGGGGCTTGCACCCCTTGCTGTTTAGCGTGGCAGTATCACAGCACAGGCCTACATCGATGTTTTAAGAACCTCCTTGCTTCCCATTGTTGAAGAGCAATTCGGGGATGACGATTGCATCTTTCAACACGATCGAGCACCTGTTCATAATGCACGGCCTTTGGCAGAGTGGTTACACGACAGTAACATCCCTGAAATGGACTGGCCTACACAGCATCCTGACCAGATTCCTACAGAACACCTTTGGGATGTTTTGGAATCACGCCTTAGTGGTGGCCGAGCGGTTCTAGGCGCTACATTCTGGAACCGCCCGACCGCCACGGTCGCAGGTTCGAATCCTGCCTCGGGCATGGATGTGTGTGATGTCCTTACGTTACTTAGGTTTAAGTAGTTCTAAGTTCCAGGGGACTGATGACCTCAAAAGTTAAGTCTCATAGTGCTCAGAGCCATTCGAAACATTCGAATCCCGACTTCGTGCCAGACCTCACTGACCGACTTCGATACCTCTCCTCAGTGCAGCACTCTGTGAAGAATGGGCTGCCATTCCCCAAGAAACCTTCCGGCACCTGATTGAACGTATGCCTGCGAGAGTGGAAGCTGTCATCAAAGCTAAGGGTGGGCCAACACCATACAGAATTCCAGCATTACCGATGGAGGGCGCCACGAACTTGTGTCATTTTCAGCCAGGTGACCGGATACTTTTCATCAGGTAGCGTATGAGAAAAAGTACCACCACAGCTGTATCTTAAGAATGCCTTTGTTGTATCACACGACTAGTTTCGGTGACACATTACAGCCATCCTCAGACTCCACCAAGGCAAAAAGAGTATTAGATTTCCTTGGCACTCTTATTGTAGAGTCCTTGTTACTAGTACACGTGGCCTAGCTTTCCGCAGGAGCGTCTACTGTACACCGTGTTGTCTCCAATGCACTCATGTGTCCCTAACGTGCCCACAAAGAGCTGGTAACAAGGACTGCACAATAAATGCGCCAAGGAAATCTAATACTCTTTAGACCTTGGTGGAGCCTGAGGATACCGCTGTGCCGCAGAAATTAGTCATGTGAGACAATGAAGACATTCTAAAGATGCAGCTTTGGAGGTACTTTTTCTCATATAACAAGATATTCGTTTACTATGAGTTCTTCTCATTTTAAAGAAATGTGATTTCTGTTGGGAAATAAATGAGTGTGGCAGGATCTATCGTAAACTCTATGCAAATACCCCGATGAAGCCGTCTGCTGATTTTGTTATAGTCACCAGAAATACCCTGCCTGCAGTTAACCAGGCATTATATGTAATTTCGTCAGTGGAATTCGTACCGAATAGTTCGAAAAGATAACATCAGTCTTGTCACATTTAGGCGACAGGGACATGCATCTAAGAAATATGCTGCAAGTGTAGAACTGAATGTAACAAATGCTACGCGGTGTTTATATGACAGTAACGTATGTTCATCACATTCTCTTACTTCTTTCAATTTACACTCTTCAGTTATTAACTTAAAATTATGTTGCGAGGCATACACTAAAACAGCATGTGTCCCAGTAGCACTGGCAAGAACACAGTGCTTTACTCACAACTCACAAAATATTTACATCTGTGTATGTGTCGCTGAAATATGCATCTTCTTTCACACACACAGCCTTTTTTTCCTCGTGTCACACGATCACAGTAAGACTCACATACACTTCGGACAATTTTGTCACATAGTTTCTTACCTGCTTTTGGAGTTGGTGTTACTAATGTGAAATGTTCTGCTAATACTGCTTTTCTCTCTGTACCACGCAATCTGAAGTGGAAAATTCTTTCATAGTTTTCTGTTATGCCCCAGTTCTTTGGAGATACGGTCATAGTATATGATTTTGTCACACATACAGTCTCAATTGCGAAACTTATCTTTCAGCTGGGCTATGATTTACCACTTTTCTGTGTCCATTTGTGTCACGTAAAGTATGCTCCAACAATGGTGTACACAATGTCATACACTGTCTTTATATTACATTACAATGTTATTCATAAATGCGTGCGTGCACGGGACAGTGTTTTGACGATTACAGCTGTTGTAAATATTACGAAACAATGGTGTAAACAATGTCATACACTGTCTTTATATTACATTACAATGTTATTCATAAATGCGTGCATGCACGGGACAGTGTTTTGACGATTACAGCTGTTGTAAATATTACGAAACAGGTTCGTAAACAGAAAATACGTATTGACGTCAACTCTACATTCTATTAATGACACACGAAAATTTTCCGTTTATCGCGAACGGTCGGCTTAACCACTTTGGATATCTGTGCGGGACTCACAAATTACTAGTATAGGGATACGGACAACGTATGGAAGTTTGGGTAGCTCCAGCAAGCGTGCTCTGCTCGATTAGCCGGAGTTAGCCGGCACGGTAGCTCAGCGTGTTCGGTCAGAGGGATAGCTGCCCTCTGCAACAAAAAAACTGAGGGAATGGATCATCGATGAACTTGAACGTGTGTCATGGGACGTCCGCACCGAACAAATCCAACGAACAACATCGAACAAAATGAGATTAGGAAAAAAAAAAAGAGTGAGGTTGTTAAGGCGACCGCTCGCGACATCCGGAAATCCGTGTTCGATTCCTGATCCGGCGCATATTTTCTTGCTTTAATGTAGTGGAAGCTGACGTCAAAACTTAATCGAAATTTGTGAATTTATTACGTAATACGCTCCGAAACTAAATGTGTCTCAGTTTTTGCCTTCGGTTCTATTTCTCACTCTGAAGCCTCTTTTTCATCACAGTAGATTCATCTAAATACTCAAGGTACTATTTAATGAAACCAGCATGGATTTGATACTGTTTCATATTCACTTACCTCTGAAACAGCTGTGCCAACACCTGCAGTGGTTGACGAGTTTTGTGATGCTCCATTAAATTTCGGGCGTGTGGCCGCATAAATTTTGCCTCTTCTTCTAATGTTTCGGCTGTGTATCGTTCAGCCGTCTTATGAGCGAGCCGAATGGCGGACGTTCCAGCACTCGCCCCGTCTTTTTAAACCCGCGGTCCACGCCACTGTGTATGTAGGCACAGATACGCAATTTCAAATAATTGTTTTGCTCCAGTTGCTTCACGGGCGTTGACACTAGCGTCAAACACAAACGATCTCTGCATAACAAGCAACAATGAGTTCTGCTTAGTAGATTTTCTTACGATTACGTGACATATATTTTGTTCCCTAGTTTAAATTAATACAGTCCGCAACTGTTCTCTTATTTTATTCCTTATTATTCTATAATTTTGATGTTACTCCCTGTACAGTTTGGTACCGTTATATGTTACTACATATTACCACTGTATATAAGGCGCTGCCCCCTGTTGTTACGCACTTCATACTGTTATCATTGTTGTCTATACGAAAGGGCCTGAAGGTGGCGTAATATATCGCCGAATATGATAGCCAAATAACATAACAATCCGAAAATGGTGAAAGGAGTTTGATTTGATATTCTGTTCTGAACAGCCGAAGCCTCGCAGACATATGTGAAAAGATAGGTATAAAGTCACAGATACATTGCTGAATGTTGATGACACTTTTGTTGCGTGGCCCCACGGTGAGGATAAATTACAAGAATTTTTATATTACCTGAATTGCATCGTTAGACTAAACCAGTTCGCAGTGGAAATCGAAGAAGCGGGATGCCTTCCATTTTTGGATGTTCTGGTACGACGCGAAGATGATGCCGCTTTGGGACATGCAGGATATTGGAAATGGACGCTTGTAGATTTATATTTACGTGCAAATAGCCACCCTTCTCAGACAATGAGTGTTCTCAGAACTCTGGTACTCGGAGTACACATCATTGCTGGCGAGAGAAATCTGTAGGACGAGCTTCTACGTTTGAAGGGAGTTTTTGAAGACAACGGGTGTTCTCCAACGCAGATATGTACGGCTCTGCGAATGACACCATGCGTGGGCGTAAGGAATGCAGAACAAGACACGGAAAGTTTTAAATTCGTGGCTTTCCTGCCATATGTGGGAAGCCCATTGTCAGAAATAGGATGGATGTCCACCAAACGCGAAGGCGACTTTTCACCCTCCACCAAAGACATCAACACTCCTGGGTTCCATTAAAGAAGATTTGGTGCTACAGAAGGCTGGAGTTTACAAGATCTCCTGTGAATGTGGCCGTTCATATATGGGATAGAAGACACGTACAGTCCATGAGAGATGCACAGAGTGCCGCAGGTAGAACCGGCTCTTACAGCCTAATAAATCGTTGGTGGCAGAGCACTGTTTTGATACTGGGCACTCTATGGTGTACAAAAACGTCGAATTTTTACCCTCAACTTCATCATTCTGGTCGAACAGTTATCCTCAGCTTCATCATTCTGGATTGAAATTCGATTGGTGACGAATTTAATTAACAGAGATAGCGGCTTAAGCTTGGATAAATCATGGAATCCTGCACTGTCTGTAATAAACTTACAAAGACGTCGGTACAGTACAGCTCGCAGTGATACATCGATATCCCAGAGTGGGTCGACTGCGCAGCCACACGTCGAATTCCAGCATATTTGTACGTCCTTGCCGCCGATCAACGTCTCTGGCGCTTTGTGTATCTGTGACCGGATTCGCAGTGAGGCGGTCCGCGAGTTTATGAGGACGGAGCGAATGCTAGGGCATCAGTCATTCGGCTCACTCAGAAGATGGCTCAACGATACACAGCCGAAATATCAGAAAAAGAAGTGGAATTTATGTAGCTACACGCCTGAAATTTAACCGAGCAGTCACTGGGCTGGAAAAACATGAAGACGCACGAGTTTTGTGATACTTGCTTTCTACATTTACTGCACACTTTTGCACCGAGCAATACATTCGGCTCCTCCTTTGTAGTCCATTCCTGAACATTCCTCAAATTATTCTGTGGTCTTGCATGGCCTTCTCTTTAAATTAGTAGCCACAAAACTATTTTGACTTGAAATCCATTCCTACAAACTATTACAGATACTACTGACAGAAAATGTATACTGTGCAGTTCGATTAAACAAGCTACAACCAAGAAATGAGTTAATGATAACTGGTTGAAATAAATATCCCTCTGATTAGCTGTTCACAACAAGAAATGATCAGAAATTGGTCAGAACAATAGTTACTGCTGTTGTTGAAAAAAATGGATCTCTATTGGCTTAATTAATTTTGTTAGCCTAGCGATATAGGGAAAATAAACTTTTGGACGTGATGTCTTTGGTGTACCGTCTTGATGTTCGCCACGATTATAGTTCAGTATTTCGAGAGTGTATTCCTGAGTGTACCGAGAATACGAAGTTTCAGCTATTACTTTTCACCACGGAGAATTTCACGACCGAGATCAGAGACGTTTGCTTTGCGTAAAGCTGTCAGTGGTAACAGGCCAGCAACTCTGCGTGAAACAATCGCAGAAATCAATGTGGGGCGTACGACGAACGCATCCATTAATACAGTGCGGCGAAATCTGGCGTCAACAGGCTATGGAAGCGAGTGCCTTTGTTAACACCACGACACCGCCTGCAGCGCCTCTCCTGGGCTCGTGACGATATCAACTGGAAAACTGATACGACAGACATTCTGGCATCATATGCGATTTCCTCAGATGTTTTTCGTCCATCCTCTGTCAAAATGTCATGATCAATAACCTGAGAGGTGTAGTCTGTTGCAGTTGATGGCCTTCCACTTCTTCGGTTGTCCTCAGTGCTTAACCGACTTCCGCGGGTTGGACAGACCATCGTCATACTGTGCTACGATTCAGTAAACCATTCACACACACCTCTCTCAAAGCGTTGTAAATGTCCGTTGGGTTCTTTCCACGTAGGGATTCGATTTTGACGTGAGTGCGCTGGTCTACATGTAATCCGACCTGACTCGGTTTCAGATTCCATTTTAAAACTGAATTACTCACGACACAACAAACACACATATGACCGTCACGCCTGAAGTGTCGCTCACAACTGACATGAAGTGCAACGTGATCACAACTCCATAAGTCACGCAGGAGCAGTGTGCAGGACTTTTGAAATGACCCTCTTATGGAGCTATGTAGCTTCTTTGTAGTGTGTTTGAAACTGAGTTAAATCAATCTCTCTCTCTCAGCATGGAATCCAGGTTGGCTCCGGTGGTATGTCAGATTTTTGCCCCGTGAAGAGGAACGTGGCCAATGAGATGCGACATCGTTTTACGTCACAAGCAGAACACAGGAACGACCATAGCGCATGGCGTTACAAATAGTATTTGGGGAGTTTTCTATCTCATAGACTACGTGACATGTATACAAAGTGTTTTAAGTCATCAGAAAATTGAGAATCTTTCGAAAATACGTCGTTCTAGCTACGATTTATTACAATAAAATGAGAGGAAACTACATATCGTGAGAGGAAACTACATATCGGTAGGGAAAGGCTTCAGAGCTTTCAGTGCCACGGTACAATGATGATCCATCAAAAGTACGTCTTTTTGGTACAATCTGCAAATCAATTTTCAAATAATGACTTACGTTGATACAGTCTTTGCACAGTATATACCTTATCAGAGGAACCATTGCCATGTTGAAGCTGTAACGCAGTTGCTCTCATTTTTAGGTCTTGTGTTGTGATGTGAAAGGTAGGTGGTTCGTGTCCGCATCCTGCCAAAAATTTTTTTCACCATTTGTTTTCTAAAATAGTCTGGATTTTTTATTCATATAATAAAAGTATTATCACAAAATTCGGTGTTATTTATTATAAATAATATATTTGTTGCAATTCTGTTGCAAAGACTAACGACTGGACTGAAATGTTTCCCTAGTGGCCATAAATCTTAACGTGACTGCCAGTCTATGTCTGAAAGTAAACACGAATTACACACTGGACGTGTTTGCTTTTATGAAAATTCTTGTAAAATATACCCACCTATTTCTGAGTTGATGGACTGTCTCATGTTTTATCTTGCCTTTAATACAGGGTGTTTCAAAAATGACCGGTATATTTGAAACGGCAATAAAAACTAAACGAGCAGCGATAGAAATACACCGTTTGTTGCAATATGCTTGGGACAACAGTACATTTTCAGGCGGACAAACTTTCGAAATTAAAGTAGTTACAATTTTCAACAACAGATGGCGCTGCAAGCGATGTGAAAGATATAGAAGACAACGCAGTCTGTGGGTGCGCCATTCTGTACGTCGTCTTTCTGCTGTAAGCGTGTGCTGTTCACAACGTGCAAGTGTGCTGTAGACAACATGGTTTATTCCTTAGAACAGAGGATTTTTTCTGGTGTTGGAATTCCACCGCCTAGAACACAGTGTTGTTGCAACAAGACGAAATTTTCAACGGAGATTTAATGTAACCAAAGGACCGAAAAGCGATACAATAAAGGATCTGTTTGAAAAATTTCAACGGACTGGGAACGTGACGGATGAACGTGCTGGAAAGGTAGGGCGACCGCGTACGGCAACCACAGAGGGCAACGCGCAGCTAGTGCAGCAGGTGATCCAACAGCGGCCTCGGGTTTCCGTTCGCCGTGTTGCAGCTGCGGTCCAAATGACGCCAACGTCCACGTATCGTCTCATGCGCCAGAGTTTACACCTCTATCCATACAAAATTCAAACGCGGCAACCCCTCAGCGCCGCTACCATTGCTGCACGAGAGACATTCGCTAACGATATAGTGCACAGGATTGATGACGGCGATATGCATGTGGGCAGCATTTGGTTTACTGACGAAGCTTATTTTTACCTGGACGGCTTCGTCAATAAACAGAACTGGCGCATATGGGGAACCGAAAAGCCCCATGTTGCAGTCCCATCGTCCCTGCATCCTCAAAAAGTACTGGTCTGGGCCGCCATTTCTTCCAAAGGAATCATTGGCTCATTTTTCAGATCCGAAACGATTACTGCATCACGCTATCTGGACATTCTTCGTGAATTTGTGGCGGTACAAACTGCCTTAGACGACACTGCGAACACCTCGTGGTTTATGCAAGATGGTGCCCGGCCACATCGCACGGCCGACGTCTTTAATTTCCTGAATGAATATTTCGATGATCGTGTGACTGCTTTGGGCTATCCGAAACATACAGGAGGCGGCGTGGATTGGCCTCCCTATTCGCCAGACATGAACCCCTGTGACTTCTTTCTGTGGGGACACTTGAAAGACCAGGTGTACCGCCAGAATCCAGAAACAATTGAACAGCTGAAGCAGTATATCTCATCTGCATGTGAAGCCATTCCGCCAGACACGTTGTCAAAGGTTTCGGGTAATTTCATTCCGAGACTACGCCATATTATTGCTACGCATGGTGGATATGAGGAAAATATCGTACTATAGAGTTTCCCAGACCGCAGCGCCATCTGTTGTTGAAAATTGTAATTACTGTAATTTCGAAAGTTTGTCTGCCTGAAAATGTACTGTTGTCCCAAGCATATTGCAACAAACGGTGTATTTCTATCGCTGCTCGTTTAGTTTTTATTGCCGTTTCAAATATACCGGTCATTTTTGAAACACCCTGTATCTTTTTCAGTGATGGTGAATAGCTTCAGGTAATGCCTGAAGATGGTGTATTTGATCACCGAAACTGGTAGCCATATAATAAATACAATGTAAAGGATGGCTGTAGGTGGTCGATTTTATTACATAAGTTTCGAAAATATGTCTTCTACTCAAATAAAATTACGAAACGAATTACGATCTTGAAAATTGTGTGATAAAGAGCGTCATTACAGAGCGTCGATAGTCAATGTATTATCGAGAATGTGTATGTTACGCATGCACAATCCCAAATGGGGTGAAAATTCAATTGTGTTAACGAATAAATTGAGGGTTTTAAAGCCAAAGTGGTGTAAGTCATGTTTCATGCATTTTGAGAAACAGAAGGTTTTGTGAGAATCATTATAATAAATTCCACAAGAAATCAATATCACTTTTTTTGTGTTTTACATCACAGGAAGGTGTCATTGTTTCAATGTGTTCATAATTGGAAACGGTTTAATACAAAATTATGTGTCTTTTGAAGGGCCCAAATGACTTACACCATGTTGCCTTTAACCAATCTTGTATTTGCAGTAAATTAAAAACAAAACCAAAAGGTATTTTTAATGACAAATGATATATTTCAGAAATAACTAAGAGCAGTACAACGAAATACCCTTTCTTAGCTATGACAATGTTCAGTCACGTTCAGTATCAACAACATCCAGCGGGCCTGCATCATTTACTGTTGCTTCAGCTGTTGTAAGTCCCTGGAAGTAAGCATGGTTGATGGGTGGAATGTATGGTAGAAGATCTAGCATGTCCCTTTTCTTTTCCTTGGTTACAGGTCTTGGTCCATGGTATAGGTTTTCCATAGCAATACGTCCAAGTGAAACTGGCCTTCCTGGTTTGGCTGGCCTTAGACATAGAGCAGAGAATGGAAAATCCTCATTCAGAGTCTCCTTGTAATAGAGCATAAAAGGTTCGTTCTTCAGTAAACGAATCCACTGCATATTAAGCTACGACACTGGTTTTTTAGCGACATTTTATTTTCTCCTTGTAATAGCTTGTTCAACATTCTTGGTAGACTTGAAGTCTTCACGTGACATTTGCGTAACAATAAAAGCTTTCTTTCTTCTTGATTTTGCGATTATGGAGCACCAATCAGCAGGAACATAAACTGTTTTACCTCTTGCATAGTATTCTATAGATCCAAAATCTGAATCTGTAGGGAGATAGGAGTGGCCACTAACCATAAATTTATGGTCGAAAATGTCGATGTTAACACTGGTGTGAAGCAATTTCATGAGACACAATGCAAATTTCAAATTCCTATTTTGCTCCGTACAAGTGTCACTACACATGACAACATGTTTTGAAGATGGAGCTCTTGTAGTAATATGTTTTGTAACACAAGAACCTATTTCTTGTGACCCACGTGAGTCCATTGTCTCATCCCTTGTGTACATAAAGCCAATATCAGTTGACAGCTCATGACAGCCAAAATTGTATAAGTACTTGTTTCTTTTATAATAGGCCACAGAAGTGGTGAGTTTGGGGAATGGTAGAGATTTCTGCAAGTCAAAAGTGAAGGCATAATACAATTTATCTTTCTGTGACTTTTCTTTATCTAATTTCATGGATGTTCTAGCAGCCTCCGCCTTTCGAAGATGAAGTTCGTGTTGTACTTCCACGTTCTTTCGTTCTATTGCATCTTCAAAAGTGGACATCTGTATTTTGTACTTGTCACACTCCACACAGGTATCTTTACGTGGAGCATGAAAGTGCAAGTTGAAGTCATGACTGAAACATCTGCGATAAATGGGCTCTTTAACGGGTAAGATTTTTTCTCTTTGCAGTATTCTCTGTATAAGTTATACATAAGATGTACATTAAGGTCAGGGGATAAATATTTTCTGTTTGGATTTTGAGCTCTTGTATAATGAGACTGGTATGAGGCGAATGATGAAATATGCTTCCGGACAATATCATTTCTTTCATCAGAGATTTTGTTCACGGGTATCCCACTTCCTCGTTTGTCCTATCCTGGTTGCTCTCCCATTTTCAACTTTTTTTCAGCTCTGGTCATCAGCCCATCTGATATTTGGAATGTTTGAAGGAAATATTTTTTGCATACTTTAACACTAGTTCCATCAACTTGAATATAAAATTGATTGCTGGTTGACTTTGGCAATCTTGACCCATCTCTAGGACGCCTGTGTTGAGGACTTATTTGCTTAATTAACCCACATAGAAAAGCATTCTGACAGGAAAAAGAACCTAAATTCCAAAATGTTTCGAATGAACTTCTGCGTGTCACTTCTGAGATCTTATCTAACATTTTAATCTGCAGCTACAATTTATGTTTGAGAACGTCTTTTCAGGAACCTTTCTCCTTTACTTAGTTTCATATGCCTGACCCAAATTTCTTTTTTTCTTTCTTTCCTGCTTCGTACTCCCCATTTTTTGCCTCTTTCTACTTCGATTTGGTAATTAATGTTGTGTTATTTCCACTTCTTCCTCTGCAACCAAACAAACACGCATAATTATTTTCCGAATGTTATGATACGACGTTTTGAGTTGTGTATCAAGACTGTTATTATTTTTACGAATTGCGTTGCAGAAATTATGCTACATCATTTAGCTCGCGCACCACGTTTGCTATTATTTTCAGTGAAATTATGTTTATAGGCCAGCCATTGTTAAACTTCAAAGATATGATAATGTATTACTAACGTAATTGGCGAAATGATAGACTACGTGAGTTAAACTTACCTGAAGAACCAAACATTTCATTCTCTGAAGGATCATAATCATCACTAGATCCTGCATTTTGCAATATACTGGGTTAACTACTTGTGTCTTCATCAAATTGAGGATCCATCTTCACCAAAACACGTAAAGTACACAGTACGAAAGCACACCTTAGAAAGCACACCTAGAATAATGGCGTAAGTCAGACTTGCACCGCAATGCCTGTAAACAAAGCGGCCGTTTCATTCACAAGTGAAACTGCTAACGCCATCTATGGGGGTAAGAACAAAACTGTTAGTTACACCGTTCTTCCATTTAACAGAGCTATATTTCAAAATTGTATTGCAGCACTTAAGTCAATACTTTTAAAAACGTGACTTACACCACTTCGGCTTTAACCCCGTCAATTCTACTACTATGTATCTCAAATGGTTGCACTGCATTATATAAGTGTTCCTCTACCAGTAACTCACTGTTTAATCCATCGACGAGTCCAGAATGTTCTTCGCGATTTTCTGCGGTGTTCTTTCACAATCGCTAACAATGTTCAGATAACTTACGGGTTTGCTGCCGAGTGACTTCGTCGACCACCGCCGATATTTCGACAGGAACACACCCTGGCATTCTCAAGGCACAATTGCAAGGAGGAAGCAGTGTGCAAGGGAATTTAATACCTCGGTTCAGAGAGGAGAAGCAAGGAAGATACCACACACAGAATAAGTAACCGTGAGTCAACACACAACCAAAAATAACCAACACCAGAAATATCGATAGTGACTATTAATCAACAGGTGAGGTAGCACTAACTCCGTCCCTCTTTTTTTTGATGAGAGACAGTGCCGGATTCCAAGCAGCATTTAAACAAAATCCACCATCTCTGGTTGTAAGGTTGCTTGATAGTTTGATTTCAACAGCTTCCTTAATAACACTATCCCAATAGCTGGACGTGCAAGCTAACACAACAACACGGCTTGCAAGTCCAGCTATTGGGATAATGTTATTAAGGAATCTGTTGAAATCAAACTATCAAGCAACCTTATAACCAGAGATGGTGGGTTTTGTTTAAATGCTGCTTGGAATCCGGCACTGTCTCTCATCAACAAAAAAGAGGGACGGAATTAGTGCTACCTCACCTGTTGATTAATAGTCACTATCGATATTTCTGTTGTTGGTTATCTTTGGTTGTGTGTTGACTCTACGGTTACTTGTTTTGTGTTGTATTTTCCTTGTTTCTCCTCTGTGAACCGAGGTGTTAAATTCCCTTGCACATTGCTTCCTCCTTGCAGTTGTGCCTTGAGAATGCCAGGGTGTGTTCCTGTCGAAATATCGGCGGTGGTCGACGAGGTCACCCGGCAGCAAACCCGTAAGTTATTTCAACATTCAATTCGCCGGGAAAAGTTAAGGTCTCAAATCGGTAACAAGTTCACACAGCTGTTTTACACGCGCCCGCTTCCGTAAAGAAACTCTATTGTTTGCGAGCCAAATAAAGCCGACAACGGCCGCTGGAGAGTGCTGGGACCGTAAATCGCTTTAACTAGCTCGTCCCTCCGTGTGCCGACGGCTTCGTCTCTCGTGAGGTCGCATGACCCATCCACGTCCGCGTCAACGTTAGCTGTATCGTCCCGTGTGAGGGCAGCTTCAGACACGGTAGACCACTGATCGTGGCGAATGTGTTTGTAGAGCCGATATACAGCTCGTCTGCGCCACACCTGTGTAACGGTTTAAGATCGTAGAAACATTCACTTTCCGACAGTGAAAATCCACTGTAGACACTGTTAACTTGGGAAACCCGAATTCTTATGTATTCTCTGGTGTGTTATGACCATTGGTCTTGCAACGGTCATAATACCCCTTTCACAGTCGCTGAACTAGCGACGTGCTGCCGGAGACCTCGCCCTCACACCTACCCTTATAGGTAAAATGTCATTCGGAGTCACAGAGAGCCTGAAAGCTATGCGCACGACACTAATATCGGTCACTTTCAATTATTTCAGTAAATAATCCCCTGCACACTCTCGCTGGCAGTCCTAGGGTTGCTGTCACTGTCTGATACCTACAGAACGTTTACAATTTAGTACGTTGTGCGTGTACGAAGTTTGGCTAAAACTGCTCCAAGCGTTTCTGAGTTATGTTGCAAGGTACACGTATCTCTTAATTTTAACACATCCCTTGACGAGCGTAAATATTGTGACCACCTGCTTACTAGCGTGTCCGTCCACATTTGGTTAGCGATATAGCGACGTTTCTTCGCGACGTGGATTGGACAGTTTGTCGGTAGCTTTGCGGAGTTATGTGGTACAAGATATCTATGCACGTACCTCGCAATTCCCGGAAATTATAGGCTGGTAGTTTGTTGGACATCCACGTCTCACTCTGTAAAGGAGGACAGACGGCCACATCTGGAGGTTCTGACGACACGACACGACGTCGGTGCTGGAGCTACTGTTTCGGAACACACATTTCAGCGGAATTTATTGAACATGGGGCTCCGCAGCAGACGATTCCAAAGTGTGCCCATGTTGGCCCAACGACCATCTGTTGTAACTGCAGCAAGTGAGCTACGGAGTACACTGGGACCTGTGGTAGTAGTTGAAGACACCATGACAACTCTGGACTACGTGAGTATAATTGTGGACCACTTGCATCCATCATATTTGTCTCCGCCGACAGAGATAAGATCTACCAGAAAAACACAGAATCTTTTCAGTTGTTTCAGGTAGATGATGCGAAAGCAAAGAGAGCTTCACTACAAATTTAAACGCAGCCAAAACCTCTTGGACTAACAGAAGCTAAACGATGTCACAGTTAGCGTAAGGGTGTGCTCCTGTCGAAATATCGGCGTTCAGTGAATTCGAAAGTAAAATTCTATGTACCGACTTGACAGAAATGCATAGGAAGTTCTGGTCTTACGTTAAATCAGGAAGTGGATCGAAACAGCATATCCAGACACTCTGGGATGATAATGGCATTGAAACAGAGGATGACACGCGTAAAGCTGAAATACTAGACACCTTTTTCCAAAGCTGTTTCACAGAGGAAGACCGCACTGCAGTTCCTTCTCTAAATCCTCGCACAAACGAAAAAATGGCTGACATCGAAATAAGTGTCCAAGGAATAGAAAAGCAACTGAAATCACCCAACAGAGGAAAGTCCACTGGACCTGACGGGATGCCAGTTCGATTCTACACAGACTACGCGAAAGAAATTGCCCCCTTCTAACAGCCGTGTACCGCAAGTCTCTAGAGGAACGGAAGGTTCCAAATGATTGGAAAAGAGCACAGGTAGTTCCAGTTTTCAAGAAAGGTCGTCGAGCAGATGCGCAAAACTATAGGCATCTCTGACATCGATCTGTTGCAGAATTTTAGAACTTGTTTTTTGATCGCGTATCACGTCATTTCTGGAAACCCAGAATCTACTCTGTAGTAATCAACATGGATTCCGGAAACAGCGATCGTGTGAGACCCAACTCGCTTTATTTGTTCATGAGACCCAGAAAATATTAGATACAGGCTCCCAGGTAGATGTCATTTTCCTTGACTTCCGGAAGGCGTTCGATACATTTCCGCACTGTCGCCTGACAAACAAAGTAAGAGCCTACGGAATATCAGACCAGCTGTGTGCCTGGATTGAAGAGTTTTTAGCAAACATAACAAAGCATGTTGTTCTCAATGGAGAGACGTCTACAGACGTTAAAGTAACCTCTGGCGTGCCACAGGGGAGTGTTACGGGACCATTGCTTTTCACAAAATGACCTAGTAGATAGTGTCGGAAGTTCCATGCGGCTTTTCGCTGATGATGCTGTAGTATACAGAGAAGCTGCAGCATTAGAAAATTGCAGCGAAATGCAGGAAGATCTGCAACGGATAGGCACTTGGTGCAGGGAGTGGCAACTGACCCTTAACATAGACAAATGTAATGTATTGCGAATACATAGAAAGAAGGATCCTTTATTGTATGTTTATGTGATAGCGGAGCAAACAATGGTAGCAGTTACTTCTGTAAAATATCTGGGAGTATGCGTACGGAACGATTTGAAGTGGAATGATAATATAAAATTAATTGTTGGTAAGGCGGGTGCCAGGTTGAGATTCATTGGGAGAGTCCTTAGAAAATGGTTCCATCAACAAAGGAGGTGGCTTACAAAACGCTCGTTCGACCTATACTTGAGTATTGCTCATCAGTGTGGGATCCCTACCAGGTCGGGTTGACAGAGGAGATAGAGAAGATCCAAAGAAGAGCGGCGCGTTTCGTCACAGGGTTATTTGGTGAGAGTGATAGCGTTACGGAGATGTTTAGCAAAGTGGCAGACTCTGCAAGAGAGGCGCTCTGCATCGCGGTGTAGCTTGCTGTCCAGGTTTCGAGAGGGTGCATTTCTGGTTGAGGAATCGAATATATTGCTTCCCCATGCTTATACCTCCCGAGGAGATCACGAATGTAAAATTAGATAGATTCGAGCGCGCACGGAGGCTTTCCGGCAGTCGTTCTTCCCGCGAACCATACGCGACTGGAACAGGAAAGGGAGGTAATGACAGTGGCACGTAAAGTGCCCTCCGCCACACACCGTTGGGTGGCTTGCGGAGGATAAATGTAGATGTAGATGATAGTCAATCTGATGACCGATAGTGTCCCAGATGTGTTTCTTAGATTTCAGATCAGGCGAGTTTGGTGACCGAGACATAAACATGAGTTCTCCTCAAACCGCCGAAAACATTCTGGTTGTGGAACATGCACTGTTAATTTCCTGGAAGCTGCAATCTCTGTCGGGGGAGACAAGTATGAAGGATGCAAGTGGTCCACAGTGAAATTCGCGTAGTCCAGAGTTGTCATGGTGTCTGCAACTACTACCACAGCTCCTATGGAAGCTCAGGCCAGTGTCCTCCATAGCTCCAGTGCTGCCACATCGCCCTTGGACTGTGACATGCATGTTTAGAGTAGACGTTCACCTGGATGGTGGCGTATCTGGACACAGACCTGGTGTAACAATAAAAGTGGTTCATCCGTCCTGGTGAAACATTACTGTTAATCTGTCGTTCCCGTGCTCACAGCAGTAGATGAAGCCGCTGGTCAACATCGGCACACGTGAGAGCCGTCTGCTGCAGAGCCCCATGTTCAACAATGTCCACTGAGATGTGTGTTCCACAACAACTTGTTCCAGCAGAGGCGTCGTGCTCTGTCACCAGAACCGCCGGATATGGCCCTCTGCCTCGCTTTACAGAGTGAGGAAGCCACCGACGTGCACGTCCTGTGCCGGCCGCCTTGACCTCGCGGTTCTAGGAGCTTCAGTCCGGAACCACACGACTGCTACGGTCGCAGGTTCGAATCCTGCCTCGGGCATGGATGTGTGTGATGTCCTTAGGTTAGTTAGGTTTAAGTAGTTCTAAGTTCTAGGGGACTGATGACCTCAGATGTTAAGTCCCATAGTGGTTGGAGTCATTTGAAACATTTTTGAACGTCCTGTGATGAGACGCCGATGTCCAACAGCTTGTTGTCCACTCCCGCTTTCACTGTCTTTCCCCCACTTTCAGTAAATTATCACGACAGTAGCGCGCGACCACCATGCCGGTTTCGCCGTTTTCGATACGCTCGTTCTCAGTCGCCAGGTCATAAATGTATGCTCTTTAGAGTCGCTTGTGTCAATGGATTTTCCCAACTGCGGCTCGTATAGGCTCTAAAATGATTCCCCATTCATCTCTGCTATGTATATAAATTTTCTTCCCTACTTCATATGCCTTCAGTGCCAACAGACAGCATTCTTGCAAGAACAACTACCTCGTATTAAAACGCCAGAAATGTCGCAGTTTAGTCGGTGACTCCGTAGACGGTTGTATAAGGTGCGTATAGTATAACTGGCCACGCTTTCCCACTCAAGTTTTGTGATCATTAAGCCAGTCTGTCTTTGAACTAGCTTGGTGAGCTGCCGTGTAGGAATTCTTTCTGCCTGTTACGCGGAGATGCCCTCGTAGTTTTATGTCCCCTTACAGAGCAGTAGCAGCGCGAAGTGTGTTACTACTGTCTGTGTTTTACGTACCGTAATGAAGTGGGAAGAAGTTTTTCTTTTTTTTCAAATAACTTTTTCTGGGGATGATATTTAAAAAAATGGAAATGAAGTCCCATGCGTCTTCACAGAGCGTAGGGGGACGATGTGGGAGACCCGCACTGCCGTACTAGACGAGGTCCTATTGGAGGTGGTTTGCCATTGCCTTCCTCCGACCGCAATGGCGATGAATGATGATGATGAAGACGACACAACAACACCCATCCATCACGAGGCAAGAAAAATCCTTGACCCCGGCGGGAATCGAACCCAGTACCCCGTGATCGGAAAGCGAGAACACTACCCCAAGACCACGAGCAGCGGATGACATTAATGTGTGTTTATTTAACAAATGCCGTAAAATGAAATTGTTCACACTTATTATAAGCTAACTATCAACGGTACGAGAGCATGTTCTATCACATGCCACACAGTCGCACTGAGCGTACAATCGGTATAGTTCATATAAGATCATATATCTTCGATTATGCCAAAGTTATCCATTTATTTATTAATATCAAAGTTTCCTGGCATTTTAAAATTACTGAAAGGTAGTATTTATGACTCATAGACTCCTCCTAGTGTCTGAGTGGCATAATGCAACTTTTGTAATCAAATATTTATTAATTACAATTACTTGATTCGCGTCAGAGTAAATGTACATTCTCTACGTATCTCTCTGCTGACGTCACGAGCGATTTCTGCATCGGAACCTCATCCCACTGGCTCTGAAAGCACCAGGTGGTCAACCGTCGCTGCTATCCAGGTGGGAACCTACCGCTCGCTCCTTACTCCCTGATAAAATCACTTCACCTATGTGAAACAGCAGAATTGGAAATAAAGTAAAATGCGCTCTTATCTGCAAATAAGGGGTACCTTACATTCTTCTTCACAGTCGGCAGTGGTCACAATGGTTTGGTCCATTACTGTATATTATACGTATTACGATTTCGTAAAGTTGTATTAGTTAATATCTAGAATCATCCTGCACAACGAAGTGCCCTTGGTAGCAGCTCACACAGGAGATAAGGGTGACCAATACTGATGAGGGCCATCTGATACTTCCCCAGAGTTCCCACACTAATATTAGACAACAACATGAAATTACTTAAACGTCGTTACAATAACACTTTCACTAAAGCATCCCTTGAGGGAGAAGTGTTGTTTGTTGTTATGGTCTCCAATCTCATGCAGCTCTCCGTGGTAGTCTGTCCTGGGCAAGCCTCTTCCTCTATGCATAACTACCATGACGTAGATCTATTTGGAACTGCATACTGTGCTCCAGCCTTGGTCTCAATGTACTACTTCTACCACCCACACTTCATTTCATTGCCAAACTGACAACTTCTTGATGCCTCACAATGTCCCGTACCAACCGATTTCTACTTCTAGACAAGTTGTATCACATTTTCTCACCCATTTCGATTCTTTACTTCCTCTTTTATCACTCCATCTATTTTCAGCACTCTTCTACAGCACCAGACTCTTCTGAAGTACGTATCGCCCAAGTCTGTCTTCTGTACAAGGGTACATTGCAGACAAATACCTTCAGAAAACGAAACTTCCTGGCAGATTAAAACTGTATGCCCGACCGAGATTCGAACTCGGGACCTTTGCCTTTCGCGGGCAAGTGCTCTACCAGAAGATACCGGCAGAAGTAGAGCTGTGAGGACCGGCCGTGAGTCGTGCTTCGGTAGCTCAGACGGTAGAGCACTTGCCCGCGAAAGGCAAAGGTCCCGAGTTCGAATCTCGGTCGGGCACACAGTTTTAATCTGCCATATCAGCGCACACTCCGCTGCAGAGTGAAAATCTCATTCTGGACCTTCAGAAAAGACTGCCCTGCACTTGAACTCATATTAGATATTAACGATTTCCTGCTTTTCGGAAATGTTTATCTTGCTATCCCTGTACTTCGAGCAGCATCAGTCATTTTACTGCCCGAGTAACGAAACCCATCTACTATATTCAGTTTTTCACCTCCTAATCTAATTCCCTCAGTATCGCGTGATTTAATTCGACTACAATGCATTCTTGTTTTACTTTTATTTATATTCATCTTATAATCTCTTCTGGAAATAATTCGTATATATACAATGACGACAAAAGAAATGCAACACCAGACCGAGTTGTGTGACATAAACGAAAGTTGGTAGATGCGTCCCTACAACTGAAAGATGGCACCTATTCAAAATTCGCTCCAATCGCCTAAGTAAGAGATGTGCTAGTAGTGCCATTACGAGAATGCAAATCAAATTTGCGTTAAATACACATTGTAACGGTCGTGAGCGTTAGTTGCTTTGAGACTGGATGTGGTGAGTTGATGTTAATCAAAAACACGTTTAAGGCGATAAAGATGACACTCTTAACTCCTCATTGTGTTTGAACGAGGGCGTGTAAGAGCGCTATGGTAAGCTGGATGTTCCTTCTGCGATACTGCAGAAAGACTTGGGAGGAAAGTAGCCACTGCACATGATTGTTGGCAGCGGTGGTCACGAGAACGTACGGTCGTCGTCGGAATACCGGGCTCTGGACAGTCAAGTGGCACTACCGAAAGGGAAGTCCACCATGTTCGGTTCAGATGTTCAATAGTGGGTGAATTTCTAAGGGACCAAACTGCTAAGGTCATCGGTCCCTAGACTTACAGACTACTTGAACTAACTTAAACTAACTTATGCTAAGAACAACACATCCACACCCACGCCCGAGGGAGGACTCGAACCTCCGGCGGGAGGGGCCGCGCAATCCGTGACATGGCGCCCTAAACCGCGCGGACACTCCGCGCGCCCCGTGTTCGGTGTACGGCTGTGGCTCATGATACTTCATCTGCGGCAGCAGTGTGAGCAGCAATTGGCATCACAGTGACACAACCAACTGTTACAAATCTGTTACTTCAAGGACAGCTCCAAGTCAGACGCCTTGCAGTTTGCGTTTGAGTGACCCCAAATTACTACCAGTGGCAACTTCACTGTTGTCAAGTGAGAGCTCATTGGAGGCCATCCTGAGGTCTGTTGTGTTCTCTCATAAAAGCTGGTTCTGCGTCGATTCCAGTGACGGCCGTGTTTTGGTTAGAAGTAGACCAGTTGAGAGCCGCCAACCAACCTATATGTGTGTTACGCACACTGGACCTACACCTGGATTTATCGTCTGGGATGAGCTTTCGTATGACAGCAGGAGCAGTGTCGTGGTTGTCCCAGGCACGCTGACTGCAAAACTGTACGTCAGTATGATGATTCCTGTTCAATTGGTGTTTTCCAACAGGATAACACTCGCCCACATACCGCTATTGTAACCCAATATCCTCAATAGAGTGTCGACATGTTGTCTTGACCTGTTCGATCACCAGAAGCGTCTCGAGTCCAGGGCACATGAGGCATCATCGGACGACAGCTCCAGCGTCATCCACAATCAGTATTAACCGTCCCTGTATTGACCGACCAAGTGCAACAGACATGGAAATCCATCCCACAAACTGGCATCTTTCACCTGTGCAAACAATGCATGCACGTTTGCATCCTGCATTCATATTCTGACGGTTACACCTGCTGCTAATATACCAGCATTTCGCATTTGCATTGCCTGTTTCGCACTTACATTAACCTGTGATCTTACAATGTTAATCACTTAAATATGGTACAGTCCTGCTCAAAAGTATCCGAACGACCTGAATTGCATTTCGCCTGATTCGCATGCAATCCACATAACGCAGCTGTCTAGCAGTTCCTCTAATCGCTCCTGGGTACAGTCGTTCGACTATTGAAAATGGTCCCAACAAATCACCACTAGAAAATACTGCTCTGTATCGCAATAACTCAAGATGTAAAGTAATACCACGATACTACAAATATAAGGGAACACCTTATCACAGATAAGACTGCTCTTAAGGCTTGTAAGCTCACATTTATTACAATAAATGATATACCTGAAATGTTACCACTCTCATTATTACGTCTGATAGGTAATGCACGTAGTAAGTTCGTCGTACTCATGTTTTCCTCTTCAAAGTAACATACCGTACTTATTATTTAACACAAATGAGATTAAAAATTTAAGTTATTCACCAGCAGCTAGTTGAGGATATGTATGAACTCCAAATGACACGACGAACCGTCTCGTTCTGCATATGGATTCAAACCCAGGTCATGCAGACTAAGCAAAGATTTCGTGACTGACGGAAACTAACAGTCATTCCTGATTAGTCATACAGAGAGTGATATACCTCGATTTTAGACAGTATCAGTTAGCAAATACCAACTTTAAATTACATAACGCAAGCATTTTTAACGGACGCGAATTCCTACCCAGCACCTATTGTCCCTGTTAACGAACTACGAGAGATGTTAAATATTGCTTCTTAACAAGTAACTTACTTGAATTGCCGTGAGGTAAAGCTTTGTGTTGGACACGGATTCGAACCCAGAACCTAATCGGATAGATATCGACGCACAATCAACTGTGACATTTTGGATTTTTTCGGCAGTAGCTAGATGTTTTAACTGAAATGACGAGAGGAAACATTAATTTTTTTCCTTCCCAGGACTCCAACCCGGCACCTATCGCTGTTATATTCTAGAGAAAACGAACGTAAAATATGGGTTTGTTGCACCAGCAGCGACATGTGAGCATGTTTGAACTAGAAATAATATGACGAAGAGTTCAGTGCTGACTAGGAATAGAGCTCCACACATATCGTTGTTGACTACAAACAAAGAGACATCAGCTACCGAATTTTTCTCCAGCTCGGACTAACATCTTGAACTTACAGTGATCTCGTAAATAGTTCTGTGTCTCACTGGGAGTCAAAAACGTCACATATCGTTAGTGTTGACAACGAATGAAAATACATTAAAAATCAAAATTATTATCCACCAGCAGATGGGTGTTCTCATGCTAGAGCTTGATAATACATAATGAAATATTTAGTGCCAGGCCAGGATTCGAACGCATTCACGCGCAATATGTGGAGATGTTGAGGAATCTGCAGTTTTGAACAAACAACAAATTGTAGCCGAGCTGTATTGTCACGAAGGAATCAAATTCCGCGTTAAGGACGGTCTGATTTGCATTCCCAGTTCGGAACCAATTTTATCGACATTCAGAAAAATGGCTCTGAGCACTATGGGACTTAACATCTATGGTCATCAGTCCCCTAGAATTTAGAACTACTTAAACCTAACTAACCTAAGGACAGCACACAACACCCAGCCATCGCGAGGCAGAGAAAATCCCTGACCCCGCCGGGAATCGAACCCGGGAACCCGGGCGTGGGAAGCGAGAACGCTACGCACGACCACGAGATGCGGGCCGACATTCAGAAGCTCAGGTAAAAGATGGAATAAGTGTCCTGTGAGCCTACATAGCGTTTGTTTCGTCACTAGAAATAAATAACTAGTATAAGAAAGGTTACTGGTGATAGAGTTTCTATATGTCGCCACTCCAGACTTCATTGTGGTTCAACATAACGTCTACTTGGTAGAGAAGCAATATCATTTTTAATGTTAATTTCAGACCACAATGCCATTATATCTTCTTCACTTGGTGTAGCGAGAAGAGAATGGAATCTGTCTCTCCCTATCTAAAATCATTGACAGAAGTGGGAATCGAACCCACACCATAGATATACAAACATATAATCAGTCCAACAGACCACCAAACCCTCTTCTCTGTGGCTCATTTTCCTATCGTAACGCCGTTGCGCCACACTGGTTGAGAATTCTGACACACAGGCTCCCTGTAGTAATTTGCAGCATGTTCAGTAAATTCATTTACTTGGTTGACCGAATCACCATTAAATAGCTGCCTCGGCTACCCAGTGCATACATTCGACTTTATTTTGTTATCACCGAAATACACTCCTGGAAATGGAAAAAAGAACACATTGACACCGGTGTGTCAGACCCACCATACTTGCTCCGGACACTGCGAGAGGGCTGTACAAGCAATGATCACACGCACGGCACAGCGGACACACCAGGAACCGCGATGTTGGCCGTCGAATGGCGCTAGCTGCGCAGCATTTGTGCACCGCCGCCGTCAGTGTCAGCCAGTTTGCCGTGGCATACGGAGCTCCATCGCAGTCTTTAACACTGGTAGCATGCCGCGACAGCGTGGACGTGAACCGTATGTGCAGCTGACGGACTTTGAGCGAGGGCGTATAGTGGGCATGCGGGAGGCCGAGTGGACGTACCGCCGAATTGCTCAACACGTGGGGCGTGAGGTCTCCACAGTACGTCGATGTTGTCGCCAGTGGTCGGCGGAAGGTGCACGTGCCCGTCGACCTGGGACCGGACCGCAGCGACGCACGGATGCACGCCAAGACCGTAGGATCCTACGCAGTGCCGTAGGGGACCGCACCGCCACTTCCCAGCAAATTAGGGACACTGTTGCTCCTGGGGTATCGGCGAGCACCATTCGCAACCGTCTCCATGACGCTGGGCTACGGTCCCGCACACCGTTAGGCCGTCTTCCGCTCACGCCTCAACATCGTGCAGCCCGCCTCCAGTGGTGTCGCGACAGGCGTGAATGGAGGGACGAATGGAAACGTGTCGTCTTCAGCGATGAGAGTCGCTTCTGCCTTGGTGCCAATGATGGTCGTATGCCTGTTTGGCGCCGTGCAGGTGAGCGCCACAATCAGGACTGCATACGACCGAGGCACACAGGGCCAACACCCGGCATCATGGTGTGGGGAGCGATCTCCTACACTGGCCGTACACCACTGGTGATCGTCGAGGGGACACTGAACAGTGCACGGTACATCCAAACCGTCATCGAACCCATCGTTCTACCATTCCTAGACCGGCAAGGGAACTTGCTGTTCCAACAGGACAATGCACGTCCGCATGTATCCCGTGCCACCCAACGTGCTCTAGAAGGTGTAAGTCAACTACCCTGGCCAGCAAGATCTCCGGATCTGTCCCCCATTGAGCATGTTTGGGACTGGATGAAGCGTCGTCTCACGCGGTCTGCACGTCCAGCACGAACGCTGGTCCAACTGAGGCGCCAGGTGGAAATGGCATGGCAAGCCGTTCCACAGGACTACATCCAGCATCTCTACGATCGTCTCCATGGGAGAATAGCAGCCTGCATTGCTGCGAAAGGTGGATATACACTGTACTAGTGCCGACATTGTGCATGCTCTGTTGCCTGTGTCTATGTGCCTGTGGTTCTGTCAGTGTGATCATGTGATGTATCTGACCCCAGGAATGTGTCAATAAAGTTTCCCCTTCCTGGGACAATGAATTCACGGTGTTCTTATTTCAATTTCCAGGAGTGTAAAATCACGTAACTGCCACCTACACATAACTGCCAACAGTGTAAGATGCAGAAATTGGAATAGGAAGTATTTCTTTCCACTTGAGCTACTCTATTGCGCTGTCTCTTTGTTGAAAACGTCGTGCAGTGCAAATGTGGTATTTCATAAATAAAGTTTTGTATTCCTAGAAACCCAAAATTTGTTTGTCAGCGGCGGGAAGAGGAGTTACCTGTTGTTCAGCATTTTAAGTTTTTCATCATTGCCCCATGAGCCGAAAGTATTTTCTTGCGATTTCCTTATCGATGTTTGAGCTGACTGCTTGTAGCTCTTTCACAAAAGGGATGAAAACGGTACGGTCAGTGAGACTGGAACTGCGAACCATAACAGAAGCTTTTTCACAGGTCAGCACCTTACCACAGAGCTGGCGAAGAAGTATGTGTCTTGGCTTCCTCTTACGAGATCAATAGTGCCTAGAACTCGTAAACCGCTATTTAAAGGACGAGATTAGTTGCGATTTTACGTGCAACGACTTTCCTGGGCTGAAAACAGTAAATTTACAATCTTTTTTAACACCTCAAGCGATAATAACATCTAACTACTGCCGAAAAAATCCGAAATGTCACAGTTGATTGTGCGTCGATATCTATCCGATATCTATCCGATTAGGTTCTGGGTTCGAATCCGTGTCCAACACAAAGCTTTACCTCATGGCAATTCAAGTAAGTTACTTGTTAAGAAGCAATATTTAACATCTCTCGTAGTTCGTTAACAGGGACAATAGGTGCTGGGTAGGAATTCGCGTCCGTTAAAAATGCTTGCGTTATGTAATTTAAAGTTGGTATTTGCTAACTGATTCTGTCTAAAATCGAGGTATATCACTCTCTGCATGACTAATCAGGAATGACTGTTAGTTTCCGTCAGTCACGAAATCTTTGCTTAGTCTGCATGACCTGGGTTTGAATCCATATGCAGAACGAGACGGTTCGTCGTGTCATTTGGAGTTCGTACATATCCTCAACTAGCTGCTGGTGAATAACTTAAATTTTTAATCTCATTTTGTGTTAAATAATAAGTACGGTATGTTACTTTGAAGAGGAAAACATGAGTACGACGAACTTACTACGTGCATTACCTATCAGACGTAATAATGATAGTGGTAACATTTCAGGTATATCATTTATTGTAATAAATGTGAGCTTACAAGCCTTAAGAGCAGTCTTATCTGTGATAAGGTGTTCCCTTATATTTGTAGTATCGTGGTATTACTTTACATCTTGAGTTATTGCGATACAGAGCAGTATTTTCTAGTGGTGATTTGTTGGGACCATTTTCAATAGTCGAACGACTGTACCCAGGAGCGATTAGAGGACCTGCTAGACAGCTGCGTTATGTGGATTGCATGCGAATCAGGCGAAATGCAATTCAGGTCATTCGGATACTTTTGAGAATGACTGTACCTAGACAAATGTATTCTGGAAATACTATTATTCTACATTAATTACTATTTGGTATAGCAATTTTTTCCGACAGTGTATTTTGAACCCATTACCAGTATGATAACATTTTTAGAAGGCATTTGGTCCATACAAACACTGTGGGCCTCCAGTGCGTGTAGGCTGCCTCGCACTGGCGCCAGCCTGAAGTATCTCTGTGTGCCGTTGTTGCGCGCATCGCGTGCCAGTAATCAGTGCGTTATTTTGCTAGCAGCCGGCCTAAGGGTACCGATACGTCCTCACACAGAATCTCACGTCCGTCCAGTGCAAAAACGCCGCTCCGAAACATCGCTTGCGGAGTGATGTCGTCTTCCTCTCTTGCGTTTCGTTAAGGTAGGGCATTAACTCACAAAGAGCACTACCAATTATATTGCTTCTGGAAAATATTATATCCCCGTAGTATTTTTTTCCTCGTTCTGGTGCTTTTTAGACGCAAATGTTTATTAAGGACCTGTGCTACACAGCTATGCGGTTTGTTGCAAATGGTAGCTTAACTTACGTGGTTTTTTGTGGATACATACACATTTGCCATGACGCAAAACGATTCCTTTTATTTCTCTCTTCTTACTGATAGAGAAATATAGGAATGCTGCTGATACAACTGTGTCCATGCAGGAGAAAGCGTACTGTGTTTGTGGTTTCACGAAACGCAGTCATCTATTACAGTTAGGCGACAGCTCCCAATTACCTATGCTCGAGATCTTCCAGATGTGAAGAGCATCAGATGATGGTATGAAAAGTTTCAAGAGGCGATAGTGTTGGTGAGAAGGGAAGAAGCGGGTAGATCTGGAGAGAGTGAAGGCAATGTTGATGTCGCGTGTATAGCATTTGATCGCACTCCGCCGAAATCTACGGACCGTGTATCGAGGGAAACAAACATGCCTCAGAGCCCTGTGGTGAAGATTTTACACAAACTGAGACGCTACATTTTCATGCATACATGGTACAACTATTGTATGCTTCGCAGCCAGATGATATGTCCAGACCTGCTGAGTTAGCTAGGAACATGCTGGAACGAATCGGCGTAGATAATGACAAATAAGGTTTGCTTTTCCGATGAAGCGACTTTCCACATCTACTTGAAAATAACCAGGCATAATGGTCGGATCTGTGGCTCGGAGAATCCACAAACCGAGGTACAGCAGATAAGTGCCAAACCGAAGGTGAATATGTCGTATGTCGTAATGCACTGCACAGTTACTGGATAGTTCATTTTCACTGGTACTACCATCACACCAACTGAAGATGCTGAAACTTGATGTTGCACCTCAGTTACCGTAATTTCAACCAAGAGTAGTGTTTCCACAAAATGGTTCACCGACACACTGGAGGTTATTTGTTCGCCTGTTTTTGGATGAGACATTTCCAGACAAGTGGATTGTTAGATGTTCATCATCATAGCCACCACGTTCACTAGACATATCGCACCTTGACTACTTCTTGTGGTGAGGTTACGTTATGGCTAAAATACTCAGTTTATCAGTTCCTGATGTGCAAACTCTTACAGATTCTGTAGACAGATCATGGATGAGATGTTGGCTAAGACTTGGAATTCAATATCGCCTAGACATTCCACAGGTAACAAACTCAGCACATGTGGAAGCGTATCCACAAAAATATCTGAGTTAAGCTACTATTTGCAGTAAACAGTACAGCCTGAAACGGGACAAGTTACACTCTCGCCTATTTTTTGCATACGGAAAATTATTAAAAATTTCGTTACAACCTGATGCACCTTGAGCGAGACTGCAGAAGGCTAACGGCCCGAACAGACGTTGATGGAGCCTGGTAGGGCGCTACAAGCATGAGGTATTTTTATGATGCTTAGCTCATAGAAACGGCTTGTTGGGAGTTGAAAGCAGTTGGAGGCGAGCGCATCCCTTAGTAAATCTTGCAGGACAGGCCCACAGCCGTAAAGGGCAGATAGGGCAGCCCCTCATCGAGACAGGACTCCAGCAGAACAGTGCTGCACTACCTGCAACGGTGCCAGCAGAAGCCTGAGTTGGGGCGACGGTCTAAAGTAACACATCTACACAGCGGAGTCCTAAACCGGTCATTGTGTGAAGAGCCATGAGTAATAAAAATTCACGAGTTTTCATGATCACCAATATTGCAAATAGGCCAGTGGACCGTCTCGGTTGTATAAGAAAAATCCGGCGTCTGAGAAACGTTTAGAGATATAATCTTTATTACACCTCATATCTAGGCTTAACAAGCTCCAAGGCACAGGCGATTTAGATAAAGATTTTTGAGATTGTATCTGTTTGCTTGTTGCTGTGGGAAGAGATATGGCTTCGGAAAAAAATCATCTCTTCCCCCTCTGCGAAAACTTAAAAAAGCCAGTAATTGGCGGTTTCTTTTTTTTCAGAGATGCAGGTTTCTTAACTCTTGCCCTGGTTCGACATGAGTTTGTGCTGTCGTGTGGGAGGGGAGATTTAGCGCCTCTAGAGCTCTGTGATTGGCTCAAGACGGTGCACTTTGCGGGAAAACGGAGACTGACTCCACTTGCGAGTAGCCTAGACTGGGGAGCCTGTGGTGTTCTTACTGTACGGACAGTGTGACTTCAAACGTCTCGGACTACTCGTTTGCCGAGGGAACACTTATTCATATTTGGTTTACCAGTCTTCACGTTTGGTATCCTTGTGCGCTCTGTCATATAAGTGAGCCAAGTTGGTTCTTGGTACGACCAGCGAATGGGTATGTCACACTCTGAAATCAACGTGATTTTAGGGCTCTGGTAGAAAGTAAGTTTCGATCTATCTGCCTGATCGCTAGACCGTGAGAGTTGTGCGTTTCTTTCGTGGCCGCGATCGATTCACAGGTGCCGCCTCCAAGTCTCACCTCCGCCGCACACATCTCGCTAGGTGCAAGTTACATCGCCGCACGAAACAGACAGGGTAACGTGCTGCCGCTCCAGCATTGTCAGGGTGTACAGATCTCAATCGCCGCTTCAGCTGCACCTGTGTAGAGGAACTTCAGTAGATTTGATCAATCGAAGTCTGCTCAGCGTCAGATCAATTCAGCTTCCGTTATCCACATTTTTAGTGCCACAGTACTCGCTGGTCATCTAGTTAAATTCTCTCTGCCAGCCAGGATCCTTGTCCAGTGTAGTCTCAAATCACCTGTTAGTAATGTAGAGTATTCAATCAATAACTTGTTTAGTATAATTTATGTCTTTTTGGGGAAAATAGATGTTGTTAGTACACGAAATTTTGCCTACATTCTCAATCATTTAAATAGTCACACCAGAGTTGCCTTTCAAGCCATGTATAGCATAGTGGCTTAGAAATATATTTGTTGTAATCAGGGAAAGAGTTTATGTTGAACGCGTACACAGAGTGACAAAAATTCAGTGTCGAAACTGACAGATGTGGTGGTGGAGACAACAGACATATTTCGTTAAGTAACCACTGTCGGAGATGCACATTGAGTGAGTAAATGTGTTTCAGCCGTTTATTTTTCTGATCAAATGTTACAATAAATGTTCAAAATGAGCTCCATTTACATCATATTCGAGCCAGTACCGACGTAGCAGGACGTCCTATGTTAGATGGAAAACGTGTGTTCTGTACGTGTGTGGCCGCTGTAAGAATTCATGCAAATTGATTCCTCCTCTGAATCCACAGGGATTGATTTCAGTTCGGTTTTCATGCAGACCTAATTCTAATAGGGTTAGGATCCTTCAGGTGGATATGCAGGTCCTCCCCATTCGATCCACCGATTACCGGAAGTACGGTTAAAGCAGCTCGTAGTGTCCATGCAAAGTACGTCGGCGCTCCATAATGCTGAACAGCATCCTCTCCCTGATACGTAAGTTTATCTCCTCCAATAACATCGTTAGGTGCTATGGCAAGAATAGTCTGTACATGGTCACCTGAGTCGAAGAGACAACACATATGGCCCGAGGAAGCAGTCACTGAAGATACCACCTCACATATTTACTGAACATTGGTCCTGATGACATTGCATCAGCCAGTCGGGGTGGCCGAGCGGTTCTAGGCGCTACAGTCTGGAACCGCGCGACCGCTACGGTCGCAGGTTCGAATCCTGCCTCGGGCATGGATGTGTGGGATGTCCTTAGGTTAGTTTGGTTTAAGTAGTTCTAAGTTCTAGGGGACTGATGACCTCAGAAGTTAAGTCCCATAGTGCTCAGAGCCATTTGAACCATTTTTGAGATTGCATAACTGTTGTATGTGGGAGTTAACAAGCCCAATTGCCTTCAGCTCCACCGTTGACCAAGTGCATGCCCTATACTGGCTCAGTGCGAAAGTCAGGACGTGGCTCTGCCTCAAATTATCTTCGGTATAACGACTGAAGAAGGTGCCATTGGTTTATCTCCTTCGTCATGGGCGTACTTACGCATGCTTGGTTCTCACTCAGATATGGTTGCCAAACTAAATATACAGGGTGGCTCATCTGCTCCTACCGATGTCGTTTTACGCAACCCGCAATGTTATATCTTATCGTCTAAAACCACAAGCGAGATTTTCATGTTCTCTCGTTCCCTACGCACAAACTATTATTCTTACAGAATAAAATAAACAATGCCTTTTTATAGGAAATTTACTGTAGCTAAATTATGTGCTGCGATAAGTTTACCATACAGTCCGTAGTTTTCGAGTTGCTCAATAAGAACGTACGAAAGTGACCTTCTTCAAACGTACCCCACTCCCACACTCAGTCCCCATCGGTCAGGACTTCTAGAATGTCGTTCATCGCAATCCCACTAACTACTGCACAAAAATTTTCCACTGCATGAATTATTTCCAACATTTCTCATTTTTTGGTCTTAATTGACAGACGTTACGTAACCGGCTTCGTCGAGCGCTTACAAATTGTAAAATTCTCATTTGTGTATATTTTGACTAACAGGTTTGTGAACATTAACAGCGTGAAATAAACAATTACATCATTGTATTCGTCAGGCCTTCTGACTAGTTAGTACTGTGCTCGTTCGAGTCAAGTTTGGATCGAACAGTCGACGTAATTAGTTTTAGTATAACGTTCAAAAACGTCGTTTTTCTCTCATTACTCTCACTGGCACGCTGAAATTAATAATGTTAACGAAATAGCTGAGTACGCTAGTGGCCGGCCGCGGTGGTCTCGCGGTTCTAGGCGCGCAGTCCGGAACCGTGCGACTGCTACGGTCGCAGGTTCGAATCCTGCCACGGGCATGGATGTGTGTGATGTTCTTAGGTTAGTTAGGTTTAAGTAGTTCTAAGTTCTAGGGGACTGATCACCATAGCAGTTGAGTCCCATAGTGCTCAGAGCCATTTGAACCATTTTTGAGTACGCTAGTGGCGTAATACTCCAGTCAATAGACAAAAGAAGGTCGAATATCGGAAATCGTTCGTGTTGTCGGGCATCTTTTATACAGTGGTAGGTGGGAGGCAACGAACAGCGTACTAGAAATCCTGACTGGTGAAGGATCTGTGGGGATACAGTTGCATTTGAAGGTGACTTTTCTGTGTTTTTCTTGAATAACTCTAAAATCGTTACCTCCAGTAAACACGCATGCCAGCACAAAATATCCTACAGAAAGGACTTGTTTATTTTTTCTCTAGTAGTTTGCAGGTAGGGGGTGAGAGAATATGATAACCTCGAGCGTGGTTTATCAAAGCTACATTGCGGGTTGCATAAAACGACATCGGTAGCGGCAGCTGAACCACACTGTATTTGTTGTTGACTCCACTGCAATATCCATCAGACTGGGCACTAAATTTTTTGAACTGATAAATGTTAAAATATGTTTTTAAAAAGCTCTTAATAACTAGTATGTGCAAAACACTTTGTTTGTTCAACAGTTTCCACGGGTTTTTAGGCAATGGGATTGTCTCAATTAATAATGTATGTCTACCTTTCAAATCCTCTGTAGTGTTTTATGTTTAATTCTTTGGAATGATATATAATTGTAAGGACTGTACTTTTAAATCTTAGTATGTATAGAGGGCTCTCATTAACACTACAGAGTTTTTTCACTGACCAAAGTCCTTCTATAACTTTTCTATAAAGTGACAGCATACAAGTTTAAAGCACTCCGTCTTCAGGCCACTAGTGGCATACCGGGACCATCCGACCGCCGTGTCATCCTCGGTGGAGGATGCGGGTAGGAGGGGCGTGGGGTGAGCACACCGCTCTCCCGGTCGTAAGATGGTATTCTTGACCGCAGCCGCTACTATTCGGTCAAGTAACTCCTCAATTGGCATCTCGAGGCTGAGTGCACCCCGAACAATGGCAACAGCGCATGGCGGCCTGGACGGTCACCCATCCAAGTGCCGACCACGCCCGACAGTGCTTAACCTCGGTGATCTCACGGGAACCGGTGTATCCACTGCGGCAAGACCGTTGCCACAGCATACAACTTTGGCTTTTCTATATCACAGTGAAGCTGATAGTATGGTAATTTGTAAGAACATGAAATAGAACAATTATGTAGGCTCAGTCGTAAATAAGCAGGTTCAAATGGTTCAAATGGCTCTGAGCACTATGGGACTCAACTGCTGAGGTCATTAGTCCCCTAGAACTTAGAACTAGTTAAACCTAACTAACCTAAGGACATCACAAACATCCATGCCCGAGGCAGGATTCGAACCTGCGACCGTAGCGGTCTTGCGGTTCCAGACTGCAGCGCCTTTAACCGCACGGCCACTTCGGCCGGCAATAAGCAGGTGGCTGACCGATTCTCTGGTGGAACAGTAGGGAAATGTGTTATGATTCTCGTCGTCAGTTGTTATGATGATAGGTGGCCAATGCTAAATAGAAACATATATTGCAGGTTTGGCAGTGAAGTCGGTAAGGAGCTAGCTGCATAGTCTGTATCTGCAGCGACTAAAATAATTAGTAGTCGTTGGCAAAAAATGATATATATTGTACTTAACTTGTGTTGCAGGCTTCTTCATATGCTGCATACACGTAATTACAAACATATCTTGAGAGGCATTACTTACGCCATACTCGACTAAGCGCCTTGTTAGAAGTTGCTTCCTATCAGCTGAAGGCTATGCTACTTTACTACTTGACGTCCCGAGCAAGAGTGGACGAGAGCTCGCCGGCCGGAGTGGCCGAGCGGTTCTAGGCGCTTCAGTCTGGAACCGCGCGACCGCTACGGTCGCAGGTTCGAATCCTGCCTCTGGCGTGGATGTGTGTGATGTCCTTAGGTTAGTTAGGTTTAAGTAGTTCTAAGTTATAGGGGACTGATGACCTCAGATGTTAAGTCCCATAGTGCTCAGAGCCATTTGTACCATTTGACGAGGGCTCGCTAGAAACTTGTCACAAGCCGCGGAGCGGCGCTGGTCGCGACTCGCGGGTCCGGCGATATCTATTACGGACCGCGGTCGATATCTGCAACTCCTGACAAGTGTGGTATCGAACGTTGATACCACAAAATGCAATCAGTCTAGAAAGGAGATTCCTTACAAAACACCCGTGTAATCCATCCTAGAATATTGTTCAAGTGTGGGAAAACTGTAGAACATAGCTCTAACAGGGGATGTTCAATGTATACGAAGAAGAGCAGCACGAATGTTCACAGGTTTGTCTCGCTCATGGAAGAGCGTCGTGGAGATGCTGAAAGAGATGAACTGCCAGACTCTCGAAGATGGATGCAAATTATACAGTGAAGCCTCTACTTAATAAGTTCTAACAAACAGCTTTAAGTCATACATCTAGGAAGAAGCACCTGCATGTCACTCCCGTCGGATCTCGAAGATAAGATCAGACTAAATATAATGAATATGTAGACGTTTGAGCAGTAATTTTTTCTGCGCTCCATACATGAGTGGAACGTAAGAAGCCCTAATAACTAATACATTGGGAAGCACACACCGTCATGCACTTTACAGTGGTTTACAGAGTATGGATATAGACGTCGATGTAAATCGACCACCATTACCACCACGTTACTTGATAATCTTTCGAAAACAAACGGTCACTGATTCCTTGTTCAGCTGACACACACACACACACACTGAAAGGTAGCAGTCTGTCACCCCTTGTTAATCACTTAGTCCCTGCAGAAGCACTGCAGCTATCTCAGCTACGTAGCGAGCCATCGGCATGAGTAACTAGAGGTATGACAGGCAATGACAGAGTTTGTTTGCCGCTAGCAGCTAGTAGTTGCGACACTAGGATTTTTTTTTTTTTTGTAATGGTGAAGAAGGCACAGAAAGGTGGCCAGGGCGGCAGAAGTGAAAGAAACAGCCTTAGGCTTTTCCAGGAAAGCATCCAGACTTCCATAAAAGGGTGACCACTTTGCTTGTGAGTGCTGGCGGTGACATGTCGCTATAAAGCGCCCAAACGACGGCGGTCCAGGCTTCAGCAGGACAATGCCCAGTAGCCTGCTTTCCGGAGACGTATTGTCCACCTCGGATGTGCGGCTGACAGAGTTTTATGATGTTCTCTAGGAAGGAGAACATACTCCGAATAAGTGCGTCGAGAAGCATCCCACTACCAGTCTAATCCGAACTGTGAACGAGATATCTAAAATCTTGAACACATCCCGGTCCGCAGATAACCTTAGTCGTATTTTTCAAACATTTCTAGTGGAGTTCGAAGCACAACAGTCGTTTTAAAACAGTATTTTTATTTAATTTCCTGTATGACCCTCGAATTTATTTCTGCCCTTTAACACAATATGGCTGGAACTCTTCTTTCGGCTGACCTTTCATGACAGCGCATGCCATTCAAAGTAAACGCAATTACTAGGCAGTAGAATTTTCTGTTGCCTTTCTGTTCGCTTTGCTTCACATTCAGATTCGTTTCGGCAGCGACGCAGAGCCCAATATTTACATCTGCTGCTTTTAATTTCGCGAGTCTGCTAATTAGAATCTCTGATGGTGGAAAAATTGAAATTAATTTTGCTGTTCATGTAATTGGACGGCACCGTAAACAATCTTTTTCTGAGAAAACAAAGAGTGTGTGTACCTTAGTGAAACACACTGTAAGGTGTTTCATTATTGATAGAAAATAAACGCAACAGAACTCTAAAAAAATTTTTAACTTTTGTGAATCGTCAGATGACCCAATAGGGAATCAATATTTGGTTCCTTGCTGGGAGTCTCATTCGAATATCATAGGGGCTAGGGTCACCGACTGGAAATTGTGTAATTCGTAATTCAGTTTTAATAATATGGTACCAGAATAAGCTGACCTTCAAAAGTATAATATTCGAAATTTTTTGTTAATGACTGTTCTATTTGGCTCTGGGGCGGTGTATGCTGACATGTACGGTGTCAGGTAAGAGATAGCTGCTACCTGTTCAGGGTATTTCACAATTCCTAATACAGGCTTCTCTATGGGTAAATACAGTTCTGAGTAGATAAATTTTTGATAAGGAACCCTTGTCCGGAAATATACCGTTGTGATATAAAATAAGTCTGAAGCTCGAATAACTTGCAAATCTCCTGTTTCACAGTACGCGCACAGGGGAGATAAGAAGCTGTGAACTTTTTACTCTGTAGAATCCCTTTTTCCCGAACTATATTCAGTACCTCCTCAGTAGATATGCGATCTACCCATCTAATCGTCAGCATTCTTCGACAGCAACACGTTTCAAACGGTCCTGTCGTTTCCTTGTCTGAACTGCTTATCGCCGACATACAAGGCTACACACTCGTTCACGGATTTCTTACAAAACTCGGCAAAGTTAAGGTTTTCGAAAGACGGGGATTTTATAGCTTTGTGCATCTGGTTGTTGCTTCTTGTTCGGAGCAGTTGTGAGACGAGAGAGATAAGCTAGAAGTTATCTTGTACTTTCTGTCATTTGTATTAACTAATCGGATCGTAAAATCTCTGTACGTTATTTCCTTCGGTAGAATATTTAAACCCAGTGATTGCATGATTTGTAATTTTTCAGAAACACGAAGCATTTTCGAATCTAACAAGAACTTTATTTGCAATGAAAGGTCGTCAGCGCGTTGAGACTACGCAGACAACGCAAATAAACACAGGGAGGTCACATTAGCAAACTGAGCGAATCGCGGGTAGACTTGGAAATGGACGCGTTGTGCACGGACTGAGAACTGGCGCTTACATAGGTAAATGCAGTGTGATGCTAGTGAGTGCAGTAACATTTTCGAGATGTCACTTGTTGTATTAAATTTGAGTTTAAAATCATTAAAATCTGCCTCATCTCGAATAATACATTTCCTGATATTTGCAATATCGTGTCATTAAATTACATCGGACTGGATTACCATATGGAGCAATGATCTGTACGCTTCTCTTGTAGTAATCATTTGTGTAGTGAAACGACTATACCGAAAAGAGATTAGAAGATCTGCAAGAAACTCACGTAATGTGACCTGCATGCAAATTAGATGGAATACAATCATGTGGTTCGGATACTTTTGAGCATGAGAGTATGTACCGGGTGATCAAAAAGTCAGTATAAATTTGAAAACTGAATAAATCACGGAATAATGTAGATAGAGAGGTACAAATTGACACACATGCTTGGAATGACATGGGGTTTTATTAGAACGAAAAAAATACAAAAGTTCAAAAAAATGTCCGACATATTGCGCTTCATCTGATCAGAATAGTAATAATCAGCATAACAAAGTAAGACAAAGCCCAGATGATGTTCTTTACAGGAAATGCTCAATATGTTCACCATCATTTCTCAACAATTGCTGTAGTCGAGGAATAATGTTGTGAACAGCACTGTAAAGCATTTATAAATTATAAAAAACAGCTACCAGCCACATGTATGGTTTAAAAAGGTTTATTATCTTCAGACCATGACCGGTTTCGGATTTTTCTTTACAAATCCATCTTCAGATGGCAGTTACAAGCATTCTTAGTTGGACCTAGTTTTGGTCCAACTAAGAATGCTTGTAACTGTAATCTGAAGATGGATTTGTAAAGAAAAATCCGAAACCGGTCATGGTCTGAAGATAATAAACCTTTTTAAACCATACATGTGGCTGGTAGCTGTTTTTTATAATTTATAAACCTTAAGTACAACAGCCACGTTTCTCAACATGTCGACTTTCGACAAAATAACTGTAAAGCATGTCCGGAGTTATGGTGAGGCATTGGCGTCGGATGTTTAAGCATCCCTAGAGATGTCGGTCTATCACGATACACTTGCGACTTCAGGTAACCCCAAAGCCAATAATCGCACGGACTGAGGTCTGGAGACCTGGTAGGCCAAGCATGACGAAAGTGGCGGCTGAGCACACGATCATCACCAAACGACGCGCACAAGAGATCTGTCGGACATTTTGTGAACTATGTTTCTTTTTTGTTCTAATAAAGCCTCATGTCATTCCAAGCATGTGTGTCAATTTCTACCTCTCTATCTACATTATTCCGTGGTTTTCAAATTTATACTGACTTTTTGATCACCCGGTATATTACTTTTATTCTCTTTGTGAAATAATTTTGGAGGCAATGATGTATGCATAAATATGGACTTCAAGCGCAGCACTGAAATGAAAATGACGTGAAATCTGCGATTACTTAGGGTAGTTAAAGTCTGTATCACATGTAAGATGCATCAGGTGACACCAAGAGTTTTTGTATGCGCCAGTCAAAGCATCAGACCAGCGACCTCCCGTAACAGACCAATTTACCTCATCAACACTTGGAGCTTCTGAAACTCGTGACAACAGCAACAAGAATTAATCCATAAGCAGTGCAGAGACAATTCTCTACAACTGTCTTTGAATTCTTCCTTCTCAAAGATGGCCAATAGATTCAGAGCTGGAAAGGCAGTAAGAGACTAGGAACTCCATGAAGTTTCGGGATTGCACCCGGATGATGTCGATATTTTGACACAATATTTCGGCTGACAACCATTTAGCCATCCTCAAGTGAGTGTTTAGCACTAGCGAACGCTAGTTATCACCGCTAACTTCATACCAAAAAATGGCACAGAGACTCATGTGCAAAGGCAGCCGCTGCATGAGCGCCCTCTGATTGCATTTGCATTGCTTCCGCATTCAGACAAACAGCGACCACGGAGTATCACCACTGCGCATGAGCGTGCGAGCCATAGATGGAGCAACATCCGAAGAGGGCGCGAAACTCGACACAGGTCGCTCATGTAGCAGGCATGTAGCATGCATTTTTGCTGTATGAGATCTGTTCAAAAAATTCCTGAACTTTGTCCACAAAACTTTTCTACGCTTACATCGGTCTCCTTCACAATTGATACACCTCTCCCAACGGCGTTTCCACTTCCGGAAGCAGCGTTGGTACGCCTCTTGCTATACCGCGCAAAGCGCCGTCTGCGAATTTTCTTTTATCTCGTCTATCACTGCAAATCTTAGTCCTTTCAATGGGATTATCTACTTTGGAAATCAAAAAAGTTGACTGAGGCCATCTCTGGAGAGTACGAAGCTTGAGGCCGCGCACTGATTTCGTTATTTATGCAATAGACACGCCACCAACAGTGATGAATGTGCAGATGTGTTATCGTGAAGCAGGAGCCATGAATTGTCTCGACCCATTTCAGGTCGTTTCCTTCTCACATTTTCTCGCAGGCATAGCAACACGTCCCTATATCACCATCGATTAACAGTTTGTTTCTGCGGCACTATTTCAAGATGAAATAATTCTTCAAAGTCAAATAAAATTACCAGCAAGACTTGACCTGACTTGACGAGCTTTTTTTGGTCTTGGAGAAACTTTCCCGACCCATCGGAACATTGAACCTTGGTCTTAACATCATAACCGTAGACGCAAGTCTTTTCACCGGTTACGATTCTCTTACGGAACATCTCTTTCTCATTTGTGTGACCCTGAAGTTTTTCACAGATTGCGTGCTCGAAGGTCTTTCTGGTGTTGACTCAAGAGCCGTGGGAAGAGCTTGTTGGCAGCACGATGCATTCCAAGATGCTGTAGCAGGATTCCATGACATGATTCAACTGAAGTGCTACATTCTTCTGCAGTCTCTCGGACAGTTAGTCTTCGACTGGCACTCGCAGTTTCATTGACGTTAGTGACATGAGCATCACCGGTAGACGTCAAAGCGCATCATGAACGAGGGTCACCTTTAATTTCCGTCTGGACATTTCTAAACAGTGTGAGCCGTTCATAACACAAAGTACACCTGAAGCGCTCATTACCGTAGGCTTTCAGCAACATTTGGTGTGTCTCTGTAAAGATTTTATTGACTTTCAAGCACAGTTTAATGCAGACGCGTTGCTCCTCTAAAACTGCCATCTCGAAATTCGCGAACTGTGCGACACAACGCGCCAGTGAATATACCGCTGAACAATAAATAACAAATATACAATGAAACTTCCGTCACTTAAACATTAAACATAAGCGTGTGCAGGGATACCAACCGCATTTTGCTCCAACAAACAACTGGCGCGAAATCATGAATGTGAAGGATATTTTGGAACAGCCTCGTAAAGTTGGCAGTGTGAACTAGCAATCTCCAGTGCTAAACACTCAAATAAGATGGCTGAATGGTTGTCAGCCGAAATAACGTGGCAAGATGTTGACATCACTCGGTTGCAGTCCTGAACCTTCATGGAATTTTATAATTAAATGTTTCCCTGAGACATTTAAGTTGTTGTTTTTTTTTGGGGAAGGAGACCAGACTGCGAGGTCATCGGTCGACATTTAAGTCTCTTCTTTATGTACGATAATGATCGAAGCAGAAGAAATTAATAAAAATTTGTGCTGCGGCCAGGACTCGAAAGCGGGTCTTCTTGCTTGCTAGGCAGAAATGGTAATGAGACTTAAATGTCGCAGGGGAAAGAATTATCTAAAAGATAAGGACTTTCCCATTACGTCCAACACTGGTGTGCTATTCCAATGCCGAAGAGACCTGGCAGTAGTGGTAATGTAAGGGAAAATAAGCTGAACACTGTGTTGGGGCCGGCCTGAGTGGCCGAGCGGTTCTAGGCACCGGTACCGCGCGACCGCTACGGTCGCAGGTTCGAATCCTGCCTCGGGCATGGATGTGTGTGATGTCCTTAGGTTAGTTAGGTTTAAGTAGTTCTAAGTTCTAGGGGACTGATGACCTCAGAAGTTAAGTCCCATAGTGCTCAGAGCCATTTGAACCATTTGAACTGTGTTGGGGAGGGTACTCAAATTGGGTATTTCGTGCAGCAGGGTTGACCATTGTGCTGTGGTGGTGTAAAGGTTAGCACTTCTTCCTACGAACAAGAAGACTTGGGTTCGATTCCAGGCTGCAGCACAAATTTTAAATCATTTCTATTGCTTCGATCTTCATGGAGCTCTCTTTACACCGGGAAAATTTCAAGAACCAAGAGCTTACTTCAGCACATATGTTCTAACACTGAAGACGCAGCTGTGAAGAGATCTTTGGTTACGATTTTACCACACGACGAAGAAAGAGCTGATACAAATATTTTTAATGGCGATGGAGAGGACACAGTTTACGTCTGCAGCTGCGATCTCATCATCCGATCAAAAAGAACGGTAATGTTGTTGTAATGCATGGGCTGTTCAGAATGGAGCCATCCACATTATCCTTGAGTTAGAAACAGACAAAAAAATCGCGAGTTGGATCGATAAGACAATGACTGTCTCATTGTTTGAACTGAAAGTACTATACAGTACTCGAACACTTGTGAAATTTTAAATGCGACTTGTGTGTTTGTAAGTATGCAGGTAACGTAAGATATTTTAAAAATTTTTAATGGTTATTGTTACTTTGTTAGGATAAGCTTTAATTCAGGTATTACTTGTTAAACCTGTATGCTAATGCTCAACACTAAAAAAAGAATATGTCTCGTATCGGACAGCCCAACGTGACATGGTTAAATATATTTTTAACTGTTCATGAAGAAACTTTATTATTTTATGCGTAAACTTCTCTAAAAATAATTATGGGATGTAAAATTTCATTCATTCAGTTTCAATCGGCCTAAGTTAGCTGTAACATGCAAATTAAATATTAAAATATAATTTTTGGGCCAGCTCCTTATACGTTAATCATGTGAAATTTCTGCACTCGACATCGTTCATTATCTCTCTCACGGGCTTCTAACTTCTCTTGAATTATCCACTTGCAAACGTCCGCGGCATACGAAGATTTCCTCGTGATTCGGCAACAGAAATTTTAGGGACACTATCTGATCAAATTTCCGAGACACTCCCACGTAATGAGAAATTGACCACTAGATATCACGAGAGCTGTCGGAAAAGGAGGTGGGGAGTATTGTGTTGTTAGTAGCGAAACAGTAACAGGGGAATGGGTCATTCAGCAGAGCTCAGTGATCTCCAAAGTGCGCTGGTCACTGGGTATCACCTTGGTAACAAATCCATCAGAGATATTTCAAATTTTCTAAAGCTGTCCAAGTCGACTGTTGGTGACGTGACTGTTAAGTGGAAAAGCGATGGCACAACCACAGCCAAACCAAGACCAGGGAGACCTCATGTGCTGATGGACAGGGACCGTCGATCATTGCGGAGGGTGGCTGCAAAAAAATCGAATGGAATATGCGGATCACTCGTGAGTTTAAAAGTGCTACCAGCACCCCAGGCAACGGCCTTGCCGCAGTGGATACACCGGTTCCCGTGAGATCACCGAAGTTAAGCGCTGTCGGTCGTGTTCGCCACTTGGATGGGTGACCATCTAGGCCGCCATGCTCTGTTGCCATTTTTCGGGGTGCAGTCAGCCTCGTGATGCCAATTGAGGAGCTACTCGACGGTATAGTAGCGGCTTCGGTCAAGAATACCATCATAACGACTGGGAGAGCGGTGTGCTGACCCCACGCCCCTCTTCTCCGCATCCTCTCGTGAGGATGACACGGCGGTCGGATGGTACCGGTAGTCCACTCGTGGCCTGAAGACGGAGTGCTTTACCAGCATCCCAACTGGCTAAATGACTATGCGTTATGAGCTACAGAGGATGCGATAGAACGGTCTAGCAGCTTCGCGTAAGCCACACATATTTGTAATAGGTGCTAAGCAAGGCTTCAGGTTGTGTAGGGTGTGACACTGCTGCACAGTGAAAAGCTGGAGATGGGTGATTCGGAGTGACCAGTCATGCTATTCGGTGTTTCAGTCCGATGGAATGGTTGGGGTTGGTGAATGCCTGGAGAACGTTAATTGCCATCATGTGTTGAGCCAACAACAAAGTACTGTGGAGGTGGTGTTCCGGTATGGGTGTGTTTTTAGTGGTTACGGTGTAGTCCCCTTATTGCGTTTCATTAAAAGCTAAACGTGGAAGAACATTAAAACAGATGTGACTCTCCAAGCTTTCCTGGTGGATATATTGTAAATAGCCTTCACGGTTTTGCCGCCGGATGACATTGTGCAAATTCCACAATATTTCCTCTGAGCAACTGTCCGACATCTTCAGGTGGTACAACCTTGCTGGTGGCTACGTGCGACTTCCTAGCCACCAGCAAGGTTGAACCGCCTGAAGGTGTCGGACAGTTGCTCCAAGGAGCCTAACATACGATGACAAGCAGATAGAAGAAGTGGACAGTGTTAAATTCTTGGGATTACAGCTTGATAATAAATTCAACTGGAAAAAGCACACCACAGAACTGCTGAAGCGTCTTAACAAATGCGAATGCATGGAATCAATACTAGAAATAAGAATAATCTTCACAAGGATTTAAAGTCACTTAGTCTTGTACAAAAAGGTGTGCATTATTCAGGAAGACACATTTACAATAACTTGCCAGCAGCCATAAAAAGCTTAACAACAAATGAAATTCAGTTTAAGAGAAGCCTAAATGCGAATTGTGTCAGACATAGGGGATATAAAAATGAAAAAGCTGGAATACTATGCTTACTTTCATTCCATAATGTCATATGGGATTATTTTTTGAGGTAAGTCAAGCTAAGGTTTTCCGGGCACAAAAACGTGCAGTAAGAGTTATATGTGTTGTGAACTCAACAACATCCTGCAGAAGCCTGTTTAGGGAATTAGGGATACTAACTACTGCTTACCAATATATTTATTCTTTAATGAACTTTGTCATTAAAAATATGTCACTTTTTCAAACCAACAGCTCAATTCATGGAATCAATACTAGAAATAAGAATAATCTTCACAAGGATTTAAAGTCACTTAGTCTTGTACAAAAAGGTGTGCATTATTCAGGTAGACACATTTACAATAACTTGCCAGCAGCCATAAGAAGCTTAACAACTAATGAAATTCAGTTTAAGAGAAACCTAAAGGATTTATTGGTGGCCAACTCCTTCTACTCCATTGATGAATTTCTCAGTACAACCAACTGAATAACTTCTTCACCATTTCAGTGCAGTAATGTGTTCATTGTAAATAAGTATTATAGTAGTTGTATTACACTTTTATTACCTTATAAATAAATAAATAAACTTTTTTTTAATTCAGTGCATTAGTATTTGTAAAACGATCCTTTCATATAGAGTTCATTAAAAAATGACGATCATATCACTTGGGGCCTGTGGAATGATACATTGGCTTATATGTTTTGAAACGCGTACGTTTCATAAGTATTCATTACCAGCGATGGCGAGGCATGACAGAATCTCTGACCAGAGAGTTATTTATCGTTGCTAGTCTGCGCTTGACCGCGCGAGTGTTCAGTTGCGAGTTGCACTCTGTCTGCAGTAGTAATCAGTCGGCAGTTGCGTGTGGCGAGACGGCATGCGTTCGCGGTGTGCTCTGCCCACGAGTCTGGTCAGGATTGTGGTGGACGATGTGTATTATTGTAGAAGGTAATGAAGCAGCATTGCGCTCAGCTAATAATGTATGTTAATTGTAATTAATTTGTTCAAAAAATGCCCCAATAATAATTTTGTATAAAGTAAATCTTTTAAAGAAAAGTAATCATTTCAATTTAAAGAATTTTTCCACTCTTTTGAAGAAAAAGCATTCATTTCAATTTAAAGAGTATTTCCTATGCATTTCCTCCAAGAATCAAAATTAAATATACGCCAGCATTGCACAGAGCTGTGCCGAAAAATAAGAGCAGATATAGACGCAGTTTTACTGAGGTAAGAATTTATCAGGTTTAATTAGTTCACAGGGCCGTAGGTCAGCGCTGCTGTCCTATCATTAAACCCACAATAATGTTAATTAAATAATGATGCATGAACTGAATATAACATCTCAACAGCAATAATTAAACCTGATAAATTTTATAAGGGCAGCAGCGCTGACCTTCGGCCCTGTGAAATAATTAAATCTGATAAATTCTTACCTCAGTAAAACTGCGTCTATATCTGCTCTTATTTTTCGGCACAGCTCCGTGCAATGCTGGCCCATATTTAATTTTGATTCTTGGAGGGAATGCATAGGAAATATTATTTAACTTGAAATGAATCTTTTTCTTTAAAACAGTTACTTTATAGAAAAATTATTATTGGGGCATTTTTTGAACAAATTAATTACAATTAACACACGTTATTAGCTGAGCACAAAAATTATTATTGGGGCATTTCTTGAACAAATTAATTACAATTACCATACATTATTAGCTGAGCGCAATGCTGCTTCACTACCTTCTACAATAATATACATATCGTCCACCACATTCCTGACCAGACTCGTGGGCAGAGCACACCGCGGACGCATGCCGACTCGCTACACACAACTGCCGACTGATTACTACTGCAGACAGAGGTCAACTCGCAACTGTTCCTGCCGACTCGGTACACGCAACTGTATCCGACTTCTACTACAGACAGAGTGCAACTCGCAACTGAACACTCGCGCGGTCAAGCGCAGACTAGCAACGATAAATAACTCTCTGGTCAGAGATTCTGTCATGCCTCGCCATCGCTGGTAATGAATACGTATGAAACGTACGCGTGTCAGTTTGAGTTGTAAATATTTGTCATGTATTGTTGTTTTTCTGACATGTTCTACATCCTGGAGGACCTCCTCACTGCCCGCATCTCGTGGTCGTGCGGTAGCGTTCTCGCTTCCCACGCTCGGGTTCCCGGGTTCGATTCCCGGTGAGGTCAGGGATTTTCTCTGCCTCGTGATGGCTGGGTGTTGTGTGCTGTCCTTAGGTTAGTTAGGTTTAAGTAGTTCAAAGTTCTAGGGGACTTATGACCACAGCAGTTGAGTCCCATAGTGCTCAGAGCCATTTGAACCATTTTGAACCTCCTCACTACGGATCAATTGGAACGAAAGTAAATCTAATCTAAAAGGAAATATTGTGGGATTTGCACAACGTCGTCCGGCAGCAGACCCGTGAAGACTATTTACAATAAAAACGTATCGCAGCGTTGCGTACTGCGTGCAGTAGATGAATAGTTTGGAGACAATGACTATGCGCCCAGTCATCAAGGAGAATCTGTGAGGCAAGGGTTTGTGGACAATAACATGCGTGTAATGGTTTGGCCTGCCCAACGTCTCAGCATGAAGCCAATCGAAATCTCTGAGATGAGTTAGAACATCGACTTCGTTTCAGAAGCGAACGTCCAACGTCACTACCTTGTCTCTTTTCGGTTCTTGAGCAAAAATGGACTGCCAGTCCTCCGCAAACATTGAGATACCTCATCAAAGTGTCGCTAGCACAGTTAGGCGAAGAGCGGACACACCCCATATTAATGTCCACCAATAGGTGTCTGGATACTTTTGATCAGATAGTGTATTGGCTGCTATGTTTACTTAGTCGCTGACACACAGCCATATGCACCAAGAGGGCCCCACCATCCATTCACTCCACCTGTGGTACTACACTGAGCGCCAGTCTGTTGCCGGCCACCTGGCGCTCATACAAGGTCTTTTCAAAAAATTCCGAAACTTCAAATGGTTCAAATGGCTCTGAGCACTATGGGACTTAACATCTGAGGTCATCAGTCCCCTAGAACTTAGAACTACTTAAACCTAACCAACCTAAGGACACCACACACAGTCATGCCCGAGGCAGGATTCGAACCTGCAACCGTAGCGGTCGCGCGATTCCAGGCTGAAGCGCCTAGAACCGCTCGGCCACAACGGCCGGCTCCGAAACTTCGGCCACAAAATTTTTCTGCGATTACCTATTACTTATTGTGCATGGTCTCCTTCGAAATATTCTCATCCATAATTGATACACCGCTCCCAATGCCGTTCCCACTTCAGGAAGCAGTGTTGGTATGCCTCTTGCTGTACCGCGCAAAGGGCCGTCTGCGAATTTTCTTTTATCTCATTTATCTATATAAATCTTTTTAACGATACACATTTTCGTCCTTACAACAGGGTTATCAACTTTGGAAACAGAAAAAAAGTCTGCAGGGACGGAGTCTGGAGAGTACGGAAGATGCTGCCACGCAGTGATTTCGCTTTTTGTGCCACAGTCACGCATCAACAGGGATGAATGTGCGGGTGCGTTACCGAGATGCAAGAACCATAAATTATCTGGTCACATATCAGGCCGTTTCCTTCTTACATTTTCTCGCAGGCGTTGCCACTCGTCCCAATAGTACCATCGATTAACAGTTTCTCCTGTGGCACGAATTCACGATGAACTAATTCTTAAAAGTCAAAGAAAACAGTCAGCATGGCTTTGACATTAGACCTGACCTGACGAGCCTCTTTGATCTTGGAGAACCTTTCCCGACCAGTTGTGAAGAATGGACCTTGGTTTCAACATCATAATCGTAGACCCACGTCTCATCACCCACTTATGATTCTCTTATGGAACATTTCGTTCTCACTTGTGCGATGCAAAAGCTCTTCACAGATTGCGAGGCGAAGTTCTTTCTAGCCTCTACTAATAAGCCGTGGGACGAACTTGGCGGCAACACGATGCGTTCCAAGATGTTGTGTCAGGATTTAAGAAATGATCCAACTGAAATCTCACATTCTCCCGCAATCTCCCTGGCAGTTAGTCTCCGCTTGACATGCACAACTTCGCTGACGTTCCTGATATGAACATCGACGGTAGACGTCGCAGGGTGTCCTGAACGAGGGTCGTCTTTAACATCCGTCCGGCCATTTTTAAATTATGCGAGCCATTCGTAACACCGAGTATGGTTTAACCACTCATTATCGTAGGCTTCCTGCATCATTTTGTGTCTCTCTGTGAAGGTTTCCTTGACTTTCACGCAAAGTTTAAAGCGGACGTATTGCTCATCTAACTATGCCATCTCGAAATTCGTAAAGTGTGCGACACAGCTTTCTACTCAATGCAGCTTTGAACATACAGCAATGAAACTTCCGACAGTTACACATTAAACACAGGCGTGTGCAGGGATGCCAACCGCATTTCCTTCCAGCACACCATTTACGCGAAATTACGTTTGTTTCGTAATTTTCTGAACTGAACTCGAAATATGGATCCAGTTTCCGGGTCAAATTCATCCGACGTTAGTGATACCAGCGGGAGGCGCTGATTTCCGACACTATTTTCGTATTGCCAGATGCAAGATTATTTCAACAGTAACAGGATAAAAAGAGACGTGCGACCACTCTCATCCCTTTCAGTTCCAGTTGACATCCGTCTCAGTCCATGTCGGAGCTCCTACAGTTCTACAATTGCAGTCTACATCAGCCGACACTGTCCTTATAGCCACTGTAATAGCAGCCGTTACTTCCGAGTAATCGTCGGACTGTTGAAATCTGTGAAATTATTATTCAGAGACTTATGTGATTAAAAATCAAATACAGCGGTGCTGCTAAACATCTTGATTGAAATTTCTCATAATTATAGATAAGAAGGAGCTATCTGTGACTGCTTCGGAGAAAATTACATAGCCAACATCGTATTCAGTACTATTTACTACTGATTTCCGGCTTCAGTAGTTAAGACTCTCATCTTCCGAGCTGTAAAGAGATACATTTCCGTAGTATACATGTATAGTTATTATTTATATTTGCTATTACGAAAGAATAGAAATTGTACTTACAACATCAAGTTCTTTAAAGGTATGAAAACGCAGAATTTATACTTCGTCAGGATGTATGACAGCAAGTTTTTTAAAGGTATGTAAACGCCGACAGCTGTGGCCGAGTGGTTCTAGGCACTTCAGTCAGGAACCGCGCTGCTGCTGCGGTCGCAGATTCGAATCCTGCCTCGGGCATGGATGTGTGTGATGTCCTTAGGTTAGTTAGGTTTAAGTAGCTCTAAGGGTCTGATGACCTCAGATGTTAAGTCCCATAGTACTCAGAGCCATTTGAACCATTTCAAAGGTCTGTAAACTTAGAGTGCATCACTTTAAAGTTCAGGAGATGACAGTCTTTAGTGTTGAAATCGGTAATCAGGAATAAACACATAGCACTGAATGTGATCTTGGCTATTAAATTTTCTCCTAAACATTTTTAGATTAGACAGTCATCTTCATTGTGTTAGGGTAGTCACTGTATTGGACTTTGAATACGGAGCCCCGCATCTCTCCACTCTTAACAGACGTTTTTGTATGACTCATTTTATGTTGCCCATCGCGTGTATCTTTTAGAGCCCTCTGTTCATAAAAAGCTGGGTAGCGTGCAGGCCAACCACCTTCCTCTGCAGCTAAGCATCTGTAGCTCGGAGCTCGCTTCCTACTGCCTGTGACGTTGGGCGTCATTAGCTATTAATGAATACGAAACAATGAAATACAAGTACCACAAGGCATCTCTTCTTACAAGTTTAGATTTGACTAACTTTATTTTTGTTAGGGGCATCTAAGCGTTGTAATGTTTGGCTCTGCACTATGACAGAAAGGGTTATGCTACCGAGTGAAGCCATTTGCGACAGAGGACACGCAAGCTGCGTAGAATAGACGTCTGGGCAGCAACACGGTGCATGTTGCTGACCCAACATTCAAGACACGTCTCGGTACAGGCCAAATGACATACGTAAATCCCATAATGAAATTATTTCGTAATGACTCCGGCGCACAGTATGTCCTTGATTTACAGCTAGGAGAAATTGAAATATCTCTCACTGCTTAATAAACAAATTTATTACCGTACTAAACGAGCTGACCACTGTGGATAACCGACACATCGTCACAATTACAACAACTCAAGTATGCAGCTGGTTACATTTGTTGCTTGTGGGTCGCCTGCGTATGTTGTAGGATACCTTGGAATTTCGAAATGTGAATCAGGACTGAGTGTAATAAATTTTTATTTGGTCCACTGAATAAACAAAATTCACAAAAAAATTGTCAGGAAATCAAGTTCTCTAATATCTCAAATTACACAAACGACGCTTAACTGTGAAGGGTAGGGGATTGTAATACCAAATTATATGTAAGATTGCTTGAAGAAAAGGCAACAAGATTTCCTCGTCTGTGCAGCTCGCGAATTCAAAACTAACGAGACAAAAAGGCAAAAAAAAAAAAATATAATCAGTTAGACAAAACAAGTTGTGTCGTGGAAGAAGTAAGTTGCAAGGCGTTCAGAATTCGGATCGCGCTAGCTATCATGCCCACACAACTGCCTTGGCAATTAGCCTGTATACTTCTGTGTATTTCCCGTGTAGGATTTGCATTTCGGCCTTCACGCTATTATCGAGTCCAATGATCTTAGACCCGGGCCCGCACGCGGGGAGAGACGGCGGGGTGGTGCGGAGTCAATGGGCTGTGCCCCTACCCCTAAACGTTTGGGCTTATACTAGATACAATGGCTATTTTCTAGTACCAAAATGATCCTTCATATTATTCATCCTTGATTGTGACTGAAAGTGAAAGGGGTTCCAGGTGAAAAAGAAGACGATGAAAAACAGCGGAGCAAGATTCACAAAACTATATGGGGCTTCAACTCTTGTAAAGCAGAGTAGATGGTTAACAGTTTCATTATATTTGAAACGTCCCCTTTTGAACAATTTTACATAACTGTGCTTAACCTGACACACAATATTTTTTAGCGCAACGCAATCTGACTTTCAACACACAATATTTTGTTAGCGCAACGCAATCTGACTTTCAAAATTCTCTACAAGAGAATGGCCCTGACTAACATTAACCTATAGGTCTCACAAATCACTTACCTCACCAAAAATCTTCGCTGCTCAAGCTACTGCAATACAGCGAGCGCCACTACTGCCAGCTAAATAAAAGATTCAAACTATGGAAGGCACTAACTACTGATAGGGATAGTTAGCAAATGAAAGATATTAATAGAGAACAAACAATGTATTTACCTTAATATCATATATAGAGCAGTTCATGACAAATTACAAAATTCCGCCATCTCTCTCCCCACATCCACCACTGCTGGCGGCTCACCTCCAACTGCCCAACGCTACGCGCTGTTCACAGCCAGCTGCCTAACACTACAATGGTTGAGTATTACAACAATGCAAAGCAGCCACAGACTGCACACGGCACAGCCGGTGATTTTCATACAGAGGTGGCGTTACTAATAAAAAACCTAAACAGCCTACTTACATAGCCCCCATGCTCCCCACAAAAAATTTTACAAATTGGGTTGGGCAGTGGGCAATACATATTTGTTAAAATTTTTCATAATTGTAATTACAATAACAAATAAATCAAATGCACACACTTATTGATACAATGTTGGTCAAAAGCTAAAATTTTCTCACAGTCCCTAAAGACAGTCCTGATCATTCATCACATTGCAGTGTTTTTCTCAAAGTCTGAGCAGTAAAAGACAATGCACACAGACGTAGTGGATTTCCATGCAGTCTTGAAGAAGTAGTGTTGTCCTTCCAACGGAAGGACAGTGCTGACTCTTGACATGCTGACAGGTAATGGGCCACAACAGAGCAAACCCACAACAGAGTCAGTCGAAGTTTTGAAGAGTATTGGTGTGTAGGTCATCACAGAGCAGACCCACTGTAGTCCTGGTAGAGATTACGGTATTGGTGGGCCACCAGAGGTGCAGACCCACTGTAGTCCTTGTAGAGATGGCTAGCAGCCATCTGTTATGACTGTGCAGGTACACAATCACCATTGAAGAGTCTTGCGGATAATATAGCAAGTCCATAACCACCACTTGTGCACTCACAAAGTTTTTGGAATTGTCCTTAGAACCAGCAATGCTGTTATCCAGTCCCTTGCTGAATTATTAACACACGTGCAAACACTAACAGTCCCTACTTGTCACATATTGTCCATATATTATGACCAACAAAAACGTGTGCAGTGAAATGTAACTTACAAGTTACTTAGTTTGATGACCTGGTGTCAATTACAATTTTATAACATAAGAATACAATAACAACGGTATAAAATACATCATTAAAAACATAATAATACAGATAACATTTGTAGGAATAGGGGCTTTACAAAAGAATAGAAATAAACAAATACATCAGTGTTACAAAAATAATGACATAAGTACATACATAAAGATCAGAATAACTTTTGGAATATCAACTTCCACATGAGCATTAAAACAAAACAGAACAAATACTGTTTAAACATGTTTACAAAGTAAATAACATGGTATTAGAAAAATTCTACAACATAGGTCTTATCAGATAAACAACTAAAGACAGGAAGTACACAAATACACAAGGGAACACAAACACATAGTGGGATAACACAAGGAAAGGACAGGGTTTCTTTTACTGCAGTATCTTGCGAACAAAACTTTTTTTGTTCTTGGAGATCTCCCTTCGTTCCTCATTATTTCCAAAAGTCCTATCTGTACCTCTTTTCTGTATTCCAACCATAATTCTTTCAAAATAAATATGGCTCATTGTACAATACTCATTTTGGCCCTATCTGTTTCTTGCGGCTTCTCAATGCATTTCTTCCAATTCATCATAGTTAGTTTCTTATATAGTCTACCCCCTCTTAAGCTAACTTAAATCTACTGAGCTCAGATATATATACCAAGGGACGAGGCAATGCAGCATCACATAAAACAATAAACATCAATGACAAATATTTCAAACTGGTAAAGCAAGCTACAGTAAATCTAAATTACCAAGCAATTCAACATTACAACTAATATGAGGCAATGCGCAGCAAACAATAAAATAATCATTAGTAAAACTGGCTTAACAGCGTAATACAAAATCAAATTCAGTAACATTATGCCTGGCAAACAGCAGAAGCAAAAGCAATAAATTATATCTAAACATGACAACGTTCAAGCAGAAAAATATTACAGTAAAGACAACAATGCAGATAAGGGAAATGTATAATCACATCTTAATGTCTATGTAATTAAAGTGGTGCACCACAACAACTTATTGTAAAAAAAATATTACCATGTACTTGAAAAGAAAATTATGTGTGCAGTAACTGTTACTAGTCCCTTCTTATTGTTCTTTCCATTCCAAGAGCTCCTTTTTCGAAGAATGTGGGTCATAAAGTAATTATTTAATAGATCTGTTGACAGAAAGTGTTCACATTAGCAAATGAATTTTTTTTTTTTTTTATGAAACCAATGCTGCAACACAGCTGGAAACTAGATATCAAATGAAATAAGCAACTATGTACAAAGTAAAGCATAAAATAATCATTCAGTAGTCATGTGATGTTTCATAAGTTAGAAATTCTCTCAACTCTCGTAGAAAGACGCTTGTCGTAATCAGGTGTGCAGATGTAAAAATATTTCTCGTCATTTCATTAGGCATTTCTGTCGCCATATGGCATTTCTCTCAACTAGCACGACAATAGCCGTGAAATGTTGCGATGCTTTCTACAAAGGAACGTCAAGCGAGGATAATGGCCCCCCCCCCTTTTTTTTTTTTTTCTCCACCTAATGGCTGTTTCTCCAGGTGGCTGGCACAGGTGGCCGCTCACAACGAATTACGTCTCGGTCACTTACCTCTCATCCCGGAATATTTACGACAGCAGTTTTCGCTACAGTGACTCATATAAAAATATTTCACAGGTCAAGAATTTGGATTACAAATCTACAAAATCCTATAAATATAACAGCGTCCAAAAAAAATTTTCGTCGGCATTGTGATACATTCACGCATTTACACACATTTCATAATTCTAAAATACGATTCTTGGTTTCCAACATCCTTTTCCACAAAGCAGAGTCCCTAAATCACTATTCATTACTCCTTACCTTATTACACATATATATATCGTCGACACATAATCAAATTCCTCATATAGCATCAGCTTCTTGACCATAAACATACCTCAGCAGCATAATACACATCGTCGTCGTAATAATATCATAAAACCTCAGTCAAATCTCAAAAACGTCGTAGCTTCCTCCAATAATTTCAAAACCTAAAAAAATTCTCTGCTCATTTCAATAGTGTCATCAACCTCAAACGTACTTTAAAATCATGATCCCATACCAAATACATCATTCAAAGCTCTCATAATATCACAATGGTTCCAAAAAAAAAATATGAACAGTTCACAAAGTACAGACAAAATACAATTTCATACGTGTGAAGTTATTCAACTGTGTAATTACGTAAACATCTGTCACTAATGCAGTAAAAAAAATGTTTATCTCTCAGATAAATGATCAGACAGCTGTGTAATTTGTGTGTTAGAGAAATATGGTACCGATGTGTAAAGTTGTATAAGCAAATACCATATTAGCTAGGGCTCCTTGTGCGTGCCAAACACATGGTACACAAAGTAGGCGTGTACCCCCCTGAGGATAAATGTAATTATACCCTCAGGTGTTACAGATTACAGCAATGGAATGAAATGTATCACGGAAAACTTTCTTTGTAATTCAAAAATCTTGAAAAATAAATGGCTTAAGTACAAAATTAATCTCTCAAATGCGTGTCCTGTAGCGCTAAATGTGCGTCTTGCTGTAAGATAATTCTGTGTAAGTGTCGTAGTTGTCGTCCTCCGAAATCTAAGTTCTGCAGAAGTCAATGTACTTACCTCATGATACAGAAAAGTGAAATGCTTTGCATATAGATATCTTAGTTATTACGCTTATTGTTGTGATGATGAAAGTACTGTACTCTAACGTATTGTTGTGCTACGGAAAAGGCTGTCTCATTGTTGCTATACCACAAAAGTTACTACTAAAACATGTTTTACTTTTCAGAATAATACAGAAAAATTGTGCAGATATGAAACAGATACACCGCAAAAGCAACAAGGTGAATTGTGTCACACATTAGTAGCGTCGTGATATAGTCGTGTAGCTGTCAAATAAACTAACCACTGTGTCACCTGGTATCTCTCAGAAAGCACTTTAAATCCAGAATGTATTTTCAAGTAAACCAATATGTTGCATTAAAAAAAAGCAGATTATCTTTCAATAAACGGTTTTACATGTGAAATGTGGTGTAAACCTTTACTCTTCCTAGTACGCAGAGTTTCAACTTCAACGCAATTATCATGTGGTATACGTCGTTAAAGAATACTGGAATTTTTCTCAAGGTTAGCGTCAATGTTATTTTTCTCGGAGCCAGCCGGCGCAGGTGTCTGCCTGCTGTGCGGGTCAGTGCCTGCCGCTTTGTTGGCGCGCGTCGTTAATGGGATTCGGAGACCGAACCTCCACAAATTCGCCCCGACGAGATGGCCCAGCTCTGCCACAATCCCGCCAGTTCCGATGAAATTCATGTCTGTCGTTATGTCGGCAGTTCACATAGTTTCCCGTTTGTCGGTCATGTGGTGGAGAATTTCTCCCGGAATCGCAACCGCGCGCCGAACTGTTGCGTCTGAAGTCCTTCTGCCTCCCCTTTTTTTTTTTTTTTTTTTTTTCCAACAGCTTATAGTAAAAATCATTGTGTCGGCGAGTAGCATATCGGTCATTGCTAGGTCGCGTCGGCGGTTCCATCTCAAAATTCGGCGCACACCGCCAACCTCTTTCATAACTTCCGAAATGCCCTGTGTTATTATGTTGCGGCTTTTCCGTATTTCTAAGTCCCTCTTCCCGTGTTGGAGCGCGAGTGTCCTCTGAAATTTGTAATTTTTGTATTACTTGTGCCAACTGATCTTGTACTTCCCGGATTTCTCTTTTGTACTGTATATTGATTTGATTTTGATCGAATTTCCTAATTTGTTCGCACTTTTCTGTGTCATTAAAGACTACCGGTTTTGTGTCATTCAGATTATCATCTACCTTCGTAGATAAATTAGTGAACTGATCTGAAAGTTCGGCTACTTTATCCGATAGTGAACACATCTCCTCAGTGTGTTTTTCTGAACCAAGTTTCAGAGTATTTACTGTGTCCTTTAAGCCCTCCTGAGCCCCTGCAAGTTGCGCAACCGAATCGGCAGATGCAACTGAGTCAAATCTAGCTTGCAAGGTCTCATGATTTTCATGAACAGCAGTTTGCAGCTCTTTCATGGCTGCCTCGCGACTCTGCAGTGCATCTTCATGACGCGAAAAAACAGGTTGGAAACGCTCACAAATTTGTGTTTTCACGTCATTACAGACTTCTCGACATTTCGATTCAATGGGATGCAACTCAGTAGCCAAATCTTCACGTGTTTGTTCAAGTGTGGTGTCTAACTTTTGAAGATTTTCTTCCATTGTGTCGAACCTTTGAAGATTTTGCACCATTCCGTCTAACTGCCGCTGTATTTGTCCCATTTGTTGTATTAATTGCAATAACAATGTATCAGTGTCCGGAATCTGCTTCTCCATGCCTTTTGGCAGTGCACTCTCACCGGCAACATTCACATTTTGACAAGCAGAAAATGTGTCTTGACTCATTTGAGAAAACGGTGAGGACCCAAATCCTGAATTCACAGCATTTGCGAGATTGTTTCCTGTCGTTTCGGATTCCTGAGGCGAGCTGTCGCCGACCGATCGATCGATAATGCTTCCCTGTTCTCTAATTGTTTCGCTGTCTACACCATTGTTTGCAGCCCGCTCCATTTCCCTATGCACAGCTACCAAATTATTACTTTGAACATCTGTTAATTCATTACACAGTGGTGCTGGCAAGCTACGCTCGTCGTCACTATTATTTCTCAGTTTGCTTTGGAGCCTAGTGTTACGTTTTTCACACGCCATTATTGTCACAGTATTTCACACGACAACACAGAAAAACACAATTTGAAGAGCAAAAATAAGAAAACACATTAACATAGCACTGAAAATAATATCTAGTTAATTGCAAGCGCAGCTGCGAAATACTTGCTGCAAATCTACATGCATGCCACAACTGTTTTACTGTACAACAATGAAAAACTACAACTACAAAGGAAATTCTCTCTATAATTACGCGCTAGCAATAAACAAAATCTACACTAATTACACAAACTACAAGGAAAAAATCAGAAGATTCCAGTGAGGTATCCTCGGCTAAGGGTCGACATATGAAACGTCCCCTTTTGAACAATTTTACATAACTGTGCTTAACCTGACACACAATATTTTTTAGCGCAACGCAATCTGACTTTCAACACACAATATTTTGTTAGCGCAACGCAATCTGACTTTCAAAATTCTCTACAAGAGAATGGCCCTGACTAACATTAACCTATAGGTCTCACAAATCACTTACCTCACCAAAAATCTTCGCTGCTCAAGCTACTGCAATACAGCGAGCGCCACTACTGCCAGCTAAATAAAAGATTCAAACTATGGAAGGCACTAACTACTGATAGGGATAGTTAGCAAATGAAAGATATTAATAGAGAACAAACAATGTATTTACCTTAATATCATATATAGAGCAGTTCATGACAAATTACAAAACTCCGCCATCTCTCTCCCCACATCCACCACTGCTGGCGGCTCACCTCCAACTGCCCAACGCTACGCGCTGTTCACAGCCAGCTGCCTAACACTACAATGGTTGAGTATTACAACAATGCAAAGCAGCCACAGACTGCACACGGCACAGCCGGTGATTTTCATACAGAGGTGGCGTTACTAATAAAAAACCTAAACAGCCTACTTACATATTACTGAACCAGCGTTTGTGTAAAGGTATCCGTGTAGTTGAAAATAGGTCACCCAAGGACAGGTTTGAGCTGATTAGCCTCGTTTGTCTCCAGTCTCAGCGTATGAAATCTCCCCTTTGAATGTAAAGAAAGACCATGCTGGTAAACTTCTACGTTATTTGATACTCAAACGACTGAGTAAGACTGAACTTACTCAGACAGTTTTCTCTTTACTTATTCTGATCATCACTAAACTGACACACAATATTTTTAGCGCAACGCAATCTGACTTTTAATAATCCATACAAAGAATAGCCCTGACTAACAATAACCTATACCCTTCATGAATCACTTACCGCACAAAAATCTTCGTTACTCGATCCACTATAATACAGCGAGCTCCAATACTGCCAGCTAAATAAAAGATTCTAACTACTGAAGACACTAACTACCGATAGGCATATAGTTAGCAAATGAAAGATTTTGATACAAAACAAACAATGTGTTTACCTTAATAATGTTCAAAAGTCATAATATCTATATAAATTCTTGACAACTGTTTTGACAAATTTCCTTTTCCTGACGGACACACGTCCAGACCGTCCGCTCATATTAACATCTCAAAACTCTGGCATCTCTCTCCCCTCATCCACCACTCCTGGCGGCTCACCTTAAACTGCCTAACGCTACGCGCTGTTCACATCCAACTGCCCAACACTACACTAGCGAATAATCTAACAATGAGTCCAACCAGCCACAGACTGCAAACAACGCAGTCAACGATTTTATTACAGAGCGCTACATGGTGTCACCAACATAAAAATCTAAACAGCCTACTTACAAGCGACATACTTAGCCATATAAGGGAAAATTTAAGTGCAACATTGCTGCGTCTGGGGTAAAGAACAGAACGGAATAGACTCAAGGTTACTATATTTGCTAAGTAAATAGACACCTCTCAAGTAGAAAAAAAAATTGCGATTGCTTTTGACTTTACTTTGTAACCTTCTGTTAGTTTCTTTGAATTTTTCTCGGTATTTTCTTTTCTACAGCTTACTATGTGAGATTGCTACTTCCGTAACACTGCTGTAAATTAAATAAATATTCGTCTGGTAGTTTTGTAGAAATTTGAATTGTTAACAGGTTTATGAATCATTTAAGGACAATGATAACATCAAATCAACTCTTGTCCAACCGTCTGATCTATTAAAAGATTTAATCGAATCCGCAGTTATATTGTAATATAAGGCATACTAGATAAAATTAACTTTCCGATTTGGCCCGCCCGCCGAAAAATAGTCCCGTGTGCAGATCTGCTTAGACCATTAACGTATTTTGTTGTGCACTCTGCAGAATGACATATTATTTTACACCATTATTGAGTATAATGTTCTTAGACCATTAAAACATTATTTTACTGTATACATCGCAGTAAAATGATGTTAACGATCTGAGAACATTGTACTCGATAATAGCGTGAAATAATGTGTCATCCTGCACGGCACGCAGCAAAATACGTTAATGGGCTAAGATCATTGTTCTCGATAATGGCGTGGAAGCTGAAATATAGATTGCGCACGGGAAGTATGCAGAAGAATACAGTCAAACGGGGGTGCATTCCTTTAAAAAATACTGCATGACTGGGCTCACCACCATCGAAAACTTTTCACTCACTTATTGTTCACATAATTCCACGTTAATGGGACACACAGGCTATTCTCATTACTTTCATGGGCTGTGTTGTGACTGTGTCACGGATTGCCTTTAGCCGTTGTGTAAACATGTATGTTCTCTTTTCTTATATATGTTCAGGTATGTTGTTTTTCCTTATGATCTGATAGCCAGTACAACTGCAACTCTAAAACGAGGCCTGAATTGGAACATCCTCTCTGAAGTACTGGTGTGCATGTTATTCCTCATAAAAGGCGAAAATCGTATCTCTGCTTTTATATCATGTTTTACCGAGGAAATGGGATTACATTATATTGACAACCATCAGTATTTTCTTTTGATGTTACGGCGCTTCAGAGAAAATAATTTAACATTTGCCGACTGCAGTAATTTCAAATTTAACTGAATATGACTGATGCAAACGCATACAATATTCAATGGAAAATTGCGTTCTATTAGCGCACGTTTTAAGCTTTGTGATCTAGTCGGAATATTTGGACTAAAGGCTTCGCAAATACCACCAACATATTACGCAGCTGTATACTGACGCAGATCAAGAGCGATTTTCATGTTGGAATATTTTCCCCGTGCAAGCATTTTTCGAGGTATTTTGCACTGGATAATATTAACTTGAGTGTTTTAGTTTGGTTTGATGGATCCAAATAAATAAATGATCTGTTAATGGTGAAAAGTTTGTGACTATGGTTCTAAAACTCAGCTCCTTCTCTTTCGTCTTGCAATTAGTCTCTTCACAGATGCCATTGAAAATGTCATTTTTGTCCATATTTGGTTTCTTACATTTAATTTCAGACAAGGTTAGAAGATATGGGTGTTAGACGATTGTACCTTATAGATCTTTGGCAACTTATCCGTTTTTCACATGTATGTTTTCTTCTGTCATATTTGTCTATCTAAGAAACATAAAGTTATCAATAATCTATCTTACATGGTCCAATCTTAAGATACACAAACAGTTTCTGTGCTTGATAGTCTGGTGCATTGTGTGCACTGGAATGATCACTATTAGTGTACAGCACCTTACCCTGTAATACCTTCACTTTTACTTAACATTAGCTGCCATGGCGTGCCTTAATCCTTGTTAATACAAATTTAACTTCTTACTAATTATCACTAAATGGCATGTTCCACACGGAAAGTCGACCCACGAGTTCCATCCTCACAGGAAATCGACGCTTAACAGACAGTTTAGAATCAAATTTGTAACTACGAGGAATGTGCATTCTATTGGTCTCCCCTCAGACTCCACCCTTATCTTTGCCTGCTTCTTTAAAAATTATCCCTTTGGCGCCAGTAGCACCGGAGACTATACAGTTCTGAACAGGCAACACCAATACTCGTGTCATATCGGTGATTCACTTGAAGAAACTTGCTTCAACAACATTTACATTAATACGTGTGTCTAGTACTAATGTCATGGGTATAACTCCCATTACGGCATTCACTGCTGCCTGAAGTAGACCTTCCTTAGGTTCTGTCACAAAGCTCTTCTCGAAAGTCAGCGTCATCGTAGCATCTCAACAAGTGAAGTTGTTCACACGGTTCAGTACTCCGACACCATCCCTATCCGACCGCAGTCTGCGAGTATGATGGGGTAGGTTCTAGTTTGACATATCGGTATTAGTTGCGGGCTGTTCCTCAGTCACCTCAACTATTTGCACTGTATAGTTTTGCGGTGGTGCCAAATTAGGCAGAGGCCTAGTGTTTTGTGATGGTATCCCGTATCATTAATGTTATTGTTACTCAGTGGCAAGTAACCAAAGTCTGACTGCCACTGATTGCTATACTGTAGATGCCAATCATTATTTCTGCCATTTCGAGGGTGTTGTACCTTGGACTGAAGCGATGGCTGTTACTACGACTGTCTGACCGCCATGGGCTTGGCACTTTTGCTTGTCTGTTTCGGTTTTCAGTTCCGGCATATGACACTGTACGTCGCTGCCGCACTGTCCTGTGGAGTGGATCTGGTTGTTGCTGCAGCCGTAGGCTTGCGGTGGTTGACCACCACTGTTGTCGCTGCAATTCATACAATCTTTCTAAATTAGATCCAAGACTGACAGAAAATTTTCCAGCCTATTGCCTGGAGTTTCTTACATACTGGAGCAGGTAACTTGACTTTTAGTATCCACAAATGGTCATTGATCGCTATCAACTCACCCCAGTGATGGGTTTTTGCAATATGTCCCTCGAAATATTTTTGGAGACTACCCTACCTCGTGTTGTAAACCTCCAGACTAAAAATATCTTTTCTCAACCTTTCCTGTACGCACACGAACCAATACTTGCTTTCTCAAATTCATTATATGCTGTACATATTTCAGCTGCCTCCATTTCCGGTAAAGCTACGTCTCCCTGAATATGAGACGTGGGAAGTGAATTTTCAGCTTCTTATTCCACGATCTTGGCAATATTCCCCTAAAAACTTTCGTGAAAACGACAGGATAATGAGATTTCCTCTCCAGGGCGGAAAGCCTGAAATTGTCGATGTTTTAAACGGCTGTCTAACAGTAAATTTGCCAAAACTGGAGCCACCCCCACCGATTCAGATGAATAATCTATGTACAGAATAGCCTGAACTTTATCATCCCCTCGATAGAGGTACTCAAGGTACATTCCGCCACATACCGTTACGTGGCTTGCGGAGTATGGATGTAGATGTAGAGGTAGATTCTGCTGTACTGATGTCCATTCCCATGTATTACACATACAGATGAAGGTACTAGGGAAGTAATGCAACACATTTTTTTTCTCGGCCAATTTTGATTGAAAGTACAGGAAATTTCTTGTGCAATATTTTCAAACATTCCCGCTTCGTCTCGTATAGTTTCATTGACTTCCGACAGGTGGCAGCGCTGTACGGAGCTGTTAAAATGGCGTCTGTAACGGATGTACGTTGCAAACAACGGGCAGTGATCGAGTTTCTTTTGGCGGAAAACCAGGGCATCTCAGATATTCATAGGCGCTTGCAGAATGTCTACGGTGATCTGGCAGTGGACAAAAGCACAGTGAGTCGTTGGGCAAAGCGTGTGTCATCATCGCCGCAAGGTCAAGCAAGACTGTCTGATCTCCCGCGTGCGGGCCGGCCTGCAATGGCGGAGCGTGCGAACACACTCGTTCGAGATGATCGACGGATCACCATCAAACAACTCAGTGCTCAACTTGACATCTCTGTTGGTAGTGCTGTCACAATTGTTCACCAGTTGGGATATTCAAAGGTTTGTTCCCGCTGGGTCCCTCGTTGTCTAACCGAACACCATAAAGAGCAAAGGAGAACCATCTGTGCGGAATTGCTTGCTCGTCATGTGGCTGAGGGTGACAATTTCTTGTCAAAGATTGTTACAGGCGATGAAACATGGGTTCATCACTTCGAACCTGAAACAAAACGGCAATCAATGGAGTGGCGCCACACCCACTCCCCTACCAAGAAAAAGTTTAAAGCCATACCCTCAGCCGGTAAAGTCACGGTTACAGTCTTCTGGGACGCTGAAGGGGTTATTCTGTTCGATGTCCTTCCCCATGGTCAAACGATCAACTCTGAAGTGTATTGTGCTACTTTTCAGAAATTGAAGAAACGACTTCAGCGTGTTCGTAGGCACAAAAATCTGAACGAACTTCTCCTTCTTCATGTCAACGCAAGACCTCACACAAGTCTTCGCACCCGAGAGGAGCTCACAAAACTTCAGTGGACTGTTCTTCCTCATGCACCCTACAGCCCCGATCTCGCACCGTCGGATTTCCATATGTTTGGCCCAATGAAGGACGCAATCCGTGGGAGGCACTACGCGGATGATGAAGAAGTTATTGATGCAGTACGACGTTGGCTCCGACATCGACCAGTGGAATGGTACCGTGCAGGCATACAGGCCCTCATTTCAAGGTGGCGTAAGGCCGTAGCATTGAATGGAGATTACGTTGAAAAATAGTGTTGTGTAGCTAAAAGATTGTGGAATAACCTGGTGTATTTCAATGCTGAATAAAACAACCCCTGTTTCAGAAAAAAAATGTGTTGCATTGCTTATTGAACTGCCCTCGTATAACAGTCACTTCCTGTTCTATACCTCTAATTGCAGCAATCTCATGACATAGATGACTGACGTGTGTATTGACGCTATCCCTCCAGTCAGGCACCCAGTTTTTTAATATTTTCTTCATTTATCCTAAACTGCTTTGGATGTTTTCACTCATAGCATCTGATTCACGAGATAGTTCATCAGCGATTGTCTGTGTGAGAGGGCGTAGTTCGGTGTCAAGTGTGTCGTTAGTTAAAGTATCTTTCTTCCCCAGTCAACGGTTGAAGTCTGCTGCGAATTTGGTTCCCTGAGTGACAAGTCCATCACTGATTTTGGGGCTTTGATAGACCGTTAAATCACATAAGTGTTACGTAAGCTGAGTAACCATACTGTCTAATGTGTTTTGCACCATTCTTAATGCGCCAACATCGTCTGCTAACCTTTTAAGCGCCTTTTAACGCATAAATCTCGGTTCAAATAGCAAAAAAATTTTCATCAATCTTTAATGGTTATTCTATAAGACCCGATCAGGAGTCGCATATATCTGCTCGGACGATTCTTTTGAATTTCCTTTTACATTTTTACAGCTTTCTGCTGCGAAAGCTGTTCAAAATTTAATTTCAGTTGTTCCGCATGTTCTATAGACACTCGTTCTAAAATTGTATTAATCGGAGCTGGTTTTTGCGGAGAAAGCGGATCAAAATTGTATTTTAATTGTTCGTGTGCGATATGAACAAAGTTGGTTCTCAGTCGTTTGGACAGTTCTCTAAAAACTCAGTCAAGGGCTGAGTTGATTTTTATTTGGGAATGAAACGTGTAGCAGCGAGGTTTGTTCCAAAATTGTTGAATTTAGACGAGAAACGACGTCACGTAGACATCGCTCAGGGATTGCTGAATGAAGTCGACAACGATCCTGAACTTGTAAAGAAGGTTATAACAGGAGACGAAATATGGGTACACTGGTGTGATGTAGAAATCAAGATCCAACCTTTCCAATGGAAACTTTCTGACGAGCCAATATCGAAAAAAATTCGACAACTTCGATCACATGTGAAGATTCTTCTCACTGTTTTTTTCGATTACAATGGCATAGTGTATCACGAGTTCCTGCCATATGGTCGTACGGTCAATAAGAAATACTACCCAGGAGTTATGCGCCGTTTATGTGAAGCAATATGAAGAAGACGACCAAAATTGTGGCAAAACAACTCGTGGAAGTTCAATCTCAATAATGCTTCCGTTCACGCATCAATGCCTGTCTGTGATTTTTTGGTAAAAAAACAAAACTGCTATGTTGCCACAGCCACCGTAGTCTCCAGACAAGGCCCCTTGCGACTTTTTTTCTATTCCGAAGGCTGAAGAGAAGCATGAAAGGACGTCGTTGTGCCACAACTGATGAGATAAAAACATAATAGCTAAAGGAGCTGAACACCATACCGAAAAGTGAGTTCTAGGAGTGCTTCCAAATTGAAAAAAGCGCAGGCACAAGTGTATTGTATCTGAGGACGAGAACTTTGAAGTGCACAAAGTTGATGTTGAGGCATAAATAAAGATTCTTTCAGAAAAACAAAAATTTCTGTTACTTTTTGACGATACTTCGTACAGTTCTTTACTTATGTCACTGGGCTGTTAAAGCTATCGCTGTACATAAAGTCCAAAGTAACTTCCATTTGTAAATCGTCTGTAGCTTTTTATTACAACACAGGTCGTTATGCAACTTATTTAATGTAATCTCACAAATGACAGCAAGATATTTACATTATGTACAATAAATCTTTCTAATTGTCTTTCCTCAATACATGTTGCAAACTCGTGTATAGCTCTGTTTCACTGAACTGTGTGGCCGTTATTTACATGTGTGTATTGATTGCATTGTTTTCTCACCCAATAAATGTTACTAAGGAAGCCGCTGTTCAAGAACTTTCCAAAACTTTGTTCTTGCACGGCGACAAAACCGAGAAAGAGAAAATGCTTCACATTACTAGGATGAAATCAATATCCGAAAACATCGTATTGTGCCAAAAATTAAATGTACATAATTTAATATAAAAACTTTTCAGAAGTTGATGACTCGTGCCATTTGATTTCCCACTAAGGTATATGCACAGTCTTAAGTTATTTAAAACTATTGCTACTGGAAACTGCTGAACATTATTTCAATCATAAGGTACATATTCTGTTGAATTTCATGAAGAAGTGCGTACATTAAGTGCTTCTACAGTCCCATTAGGGAATGCTTGCGTTACTTCTCAGACATTTCTATTCACGAAGTTATGTTTACATTTCACATCACACAATGATTTATTAGAAAATATACACAAGAAAATAAATAAATAATACTAATTCTAGCTAAAAGCCCACAAAACGTAAGTACTAGACACTCTTTAGAATTAAACTGCTATGTAAACATTCGCTAATTAACTGCTGTCTGTCAAGACACAATTTAAATTGTCCACATATTGGATTTTCTGTTCTCACACAGGAGATTACTCAACTAAAGTTCAATGGTAGTCACCCTAGCCAGTTTCTTTGCCAGAAATGCATTAGTGAACACTATGAACATAGTTGTATGTACTCTGTATTAATCTAAAACATTTCTGATTGTAACACTATGTTTAAACGGTAGATAAAATATTTTGCCTCTGACAAACCTACACAAAGAAACAACAAAATATATGTTAATTCTACAAAATAAGTCATCAAATGACATGAAAATCTGATTGTCACTGTGTATAATCTTTTTACTTTCTGCCTCTGTTTTGGTCCAGGGAACTGAGTAGGTAGAACGGCAGTACACCTAAAGAGGTATAACTTGCATATGATACTTCTAACCCGTGTGTGTGTGTGTGTGTGTGTGTGTGTGAATGCCTAGACTTACACACTACTTAAACTAACTTGTGCTAAGAACAACACACACGCCCTGGCCCGAGGGAGGACTCGAACCACTGGCGGTAGGGGCCAGGCAAACCGTGACATGGCGCCTCAAATCGGGCGGCCACTCCGGGTGGCTCGTTACCCTTGATTAGAGCTGACTTTTCCGTTAATAATTGTAAGTAGCTATCCTCTGTTCTTCATTTAAGTATTCAGATTCTGGGATCTTGCCTTGTAATGCTACTTCTGGCTCTTTCGTGTTGTTAGAGTCAGTCACGTACTTGGTATCCTCGGCTTCGTTAGTTAGATGGCTGCCTTAGAACCTACACACTGACAAAACTTACCATGTTTGGTTTCCTTTTAATGAATTCCAGAACTAGCACCTTACTCTCAAGTTTCACGAACCGTTTTCCTATGGAGAGGTCGATATTTGATTTCCCCCCTCTTGGAAAAACCGAAAACCTAATATGCAAATGGCTTACAAATTATTCACTACCAGGAACGTGCTCTTAAAAGCTCCATTACCTGTAACTGTTTCCACCTGAGTCTGCCATCTGACGGTCGTTGACTTGGCAGCAACGGCTCCTATCATTCTACAGTTCTGAAATGATAATGCATGAGGTATTCTTTCCCATATATTTGCTTGTATAAGCTGAGGGAAAGAACATTACCGATGCAGCTGTGTCTGTAATTGCTACAGTATGTACTTCACCAACGGTAGCGGCAAAGGCAGCTTAAACTACAGTATCCTTTGGTTCTTTATACGGGCTCGTATCGGAGAATAACTCATCACGTATATCTGTTCCGTCATTGTATCCGATAAAATTAATTTGTTCATTTGTATTGCATCTATACAATTTCCGAGCACTATCAGAGAAAGATGTGGCCGAACTTTGTTGAATGGGTAGCTGTGGATTGATCATTTTCAATCACTTCTACGAACGTAATCAGTTGATTCTATGGCATAACCTGGGTTAAATCGGACTATCACACTTCCTTTTCTGTTATATGGTGGCTGGTTATTACCACCATTACCGTGATTGTGCCTAAAATTTTGTTGTGACGAGGTCCTACCGTTACCATTACCTTTGTGGTTACAGTTGTAATTATTATTGTGATTACTATATTGCTGTCCATTTCCCCTACCTGTGTTATTGCCATGACCGTGATTATACACTTTAATATCCTCAAGGAGCAAATCAGTTGAATCAACCACTAGCACAAACTGTTAAATATATCTTTCGGATGAGAGCAAAAGTTTTTCTTAAGTACAGAAGCAGTTGTGCATTAAGAATACATATCACGTCGCTAGTCGATGTAGTGTCATCCCAATACCGAGTTTCACTTATATACTTTTCGAAACAGCTCCTCAGAGTCCGCTGTCTACTGTTATAACATTGTTGGCTATATGCTTCCTTTCTGTGACACTCCTGAATACAGGGAAACAAATACTGAGCTAGAAAAGTTTTCTCAGAGTGTTTTTAGGAATCACATCAATTCATAACTTCAGATGACCAAAGGGATCCATCACCCTGAAAGTGTATTTTATGGGTGTTTGTCTACGACCTGGAGAGGACACCACGAAAACTTTTATGAATACAAGTGGGTGTGATTCTACTTTATCGGGTACATACACTTGAAGCAGGCGCTGTTTTAAAATGCTTTTTAGTATGAGCACTGATGATAAGGCATTTGCACTCCGCTTCGCCTGGCTAGTAATTTGTGTACAGACTAGTACATATACCAGGACCTGTGAGACATGTCAAGCTCGCGTGTGGTTGGCTACGTTGTGATTGCGAGGTTGCCATAGCTGACACTGCACATGCCCACAAATCCGAAGTACGTTTTGTAAATGTAAGCTACAATGAAGTAATTTGCATACGGGCTTGTACATATACCAGGGCCGGTGTGGTTGGCAACACTACGAGTGTGAGGTTACCATAGCTGCCACCGCACACGCCCACAACTCCAGTGTACGTTTTGTAAATGTAAGCTACAATCAAGTAACTTGCGTACGGGTTTGTAGGTATACCAGGGCCCGTGAGACATGACAAGCTCACATGTGGTTGGCTACACTGCGATTGTGAGGTTGCCGTAGCTGCCACCGCACACGCCCACAACTCCGAAGTACGTTTTGTAAATGTAAGCTACAATCAAGTAATTTGCATACAGGCTTGTACATATACCAGGGCCGGTGTGGTTGGCAACACTACGAGTGTGAGGTTACCATAGCTGCCACCGCACACGCCCACAACTCCAGTGTACGTTTTGTAAATGTAAGCTACAATCAAGTAACTTGCGTACGGGTTTGTAGGTATACCAGGGCCCATGAGACATGACAAGCTCACATGTGGTTGGCTACACTGCGATTGTGAGGTTGCCGTAGCTGCCACCGCACACGCCCACAACTCCGAAGTACGTTTTGTAAATGTAAGCTACAATCAAGTAGTTTGCATACGGGCTTGTGCATATACCAGGGCCGGTGTGGTTGGCTACACTACGATTGCGAGGTTGCCATAGCTGCCACCACACACGCCCACAACTCCGGTGTACGTTTTGTAAATGTAAGCTACAATCAAGTAATTGGCATACGAGCTTGTACGTGTACCAGGGCCGGTGAGACATGTCAAGCAAACGTGTGGTTGGCTACACTGCGATTGTGAGGTTGCCATAGCTGCCACCACACACGCCCACAACTCCGAAGTATGTTTTGTAAATGTAAGCTACAATCAAGTAATTTGCATACGGGCTTGTACATATACCAGGGCCGGTGTGGTTGGCTACACTACGAGTGTGAGGTTACCATAGCTGCCACCGCACACGCCCACAACTCCAGTGTACGTTTTGTAAATGTAAGCTACAATCAAGTAATTTGCGTATGGCTTGTTTGCATACTAGCGCCAGTGAGACATGTCAAGCTCGCATGTGGTTGGCTACACTGTGATTGCAAGGTTGACGTAGCTGCAACTGCACCCGCCCACAACTCCAAAGTACGATTTGTAAATGTAAGCTACAATCAAGTAATTTGCTTACGGGCTTGTACGTATACCAGGGTCGGTGAGACGTGTCAAGCTCACATGTGGTTGGCTACACTGCGATTGCGAGGTTGCCACACAAGCCCACAACTCCAGTGTGCGTTTTGTAAATGTAAGCTACAATCAAGTAATTTGCATACGGGCTTGTACGTATACCAGGGCCGGTGAGACATGTCAAGCTCGCGTGTGGTTGGCTACACTGCGATTGCGAGGTTGCCATAGCTGCCATCACACACGCCCACAACTCCGAAGTACGTTTTGTAAATGTAAGCTACAATCAAGTAATTTGCGTACGGGCTTGTACGTATACCAGTTCCGGTGAGACATGTCAAGCTCGCGTGTGGTTGGCTACACTGAGATTGCAAGGTTGCTTTACCTTACACCGCACATGCCCACAACTCCGAAATACGTTTCGTAAATGTGAGCTACAACCAACCTTTATACATAAGTGCAACAAAGTACGTTTTTCTAACATTGGAGAGAACGACGAAGGAGACTAAGTGTTTGATAGTATATTAAACCAGGAAATGAAAACACCTGAAGTTAATGGCAATATCTATAACAGTCGTTCCAAATTGTTACAGTAACAGCTGCATTTAAAACGTCGAATAATAATGTATTTAAGCACACCAAGTGACACCCTGTCCACACTCATAGAAAGAAATAAAGCAAAACATGCATAGCCTACCCGATTGTAGAGAGAAAAAGAATTAATTCTGTATACATTTACACTCACCAATTTACGATGTCAATGGCGCAGTTACATCCAGTTCTCCTTCGCTGTCATCGGAATCGGCACCAAAACTGTTGTCTTCGTCGTCATCATCATCATTAAGAGAAATCTTTAACTGTTCGTTTTAATTTATAATGCCATCTATAGTCCGTGCTTCTCTTATCAGTTTAGCAACATGGTCTACCTTTGTCCTCCATGAGGTAGCGTCTACATTAGCAAGGCCTTCACGCAGCAGTCTTTCCACTTCTGTTACAGTAAAAGTCTTGTTGTTACTTCTTATGTACGTCTTGACTTCACTCCAAACCCATTCAATTGGATTAAAATGACAGTGATAAGGCGGTAGCCTAATTACCAAGTGACCCTGCTCGCTTGCAATTTCATCCACAACGTATTTATGCGTCACAGGCTTATTTTGTTTCACCAGCGAGTATAACAGCAGTTTTGTCATGCTCATGTCCGCAGCAATGTCTCTCGCTTGCAACCACTGCACCATAGTTTCTTTACGGTCACTAGTGGGGGAGTTTATCTAAAATCACGAATGGTAAGGTGGATAGTCCATCACAAAAACTTTCGGCACTCTAAACTTGGGCAACAAATTTTTAAACCACTGTAGAATCCGTGGTTGGTCCATATCCTCATGATAGTCGCCGGTTTTTTCGATCGAAAAACTAGAAGTCCTTCAGGCACAAAGCCGTTTGAAGATCCTACATGGGCCACAATTAATCGGGATCCTCTTCCTGCTGGCTGATGACCACTGCTATTCGGGGTATCATCTGTCCGGCATTTCTCAACTGAAACTCCAGCGTTGACCCAGGTTTCGTCTAACCAGATGACTGAGTGTATATCCCTTCCTACAATTTTGTGTAAGAAAATGGTACGAGCTGCAACGATATGAGCTTTTTCTAGTAACAGTTTTCGTCCATCTAACTTTTTAAAACGGATGCCCATAATTTCAATATCATCTTAACTGACGTTTTGCCGCCGGAGAAAAGTTCACTTTCTTTTAAAGAAATTAGCAACTTCGCTATTGTGGGGTATTCTTTCCGTTCATAGCATCCGTATATGTGCCGACGAATTGCATCGGATTGGAAAGAATCAATATCTGTACTAGGACGAGGCTGCTTGTTTTTCTTGCCTGGAATACTTATAAACACACTGTTTCTTCCACAGGGGCTTTCTTCCACACTGTTTACTTCACTGTCTTGTAAGTCTTGAAGTAGCACCCCTTTCCTTATAACTGTTCTTTCACTGAGTCCTAGAGTTTTCGAGGTACGCTCTAAAACTTTATCGGCAGGAATCGACACATGCCCATGAACAGAAACGAATTCTTTTTCTTGCTCGTAAAACTCACGCGTTCTCCGTCGTAATTCCAAAGCCTGACTTTTTAATGACACTCGACGGCGCAACGGATTGTCGCTTGGTGAACGACATCGTTTTGGTGACATTGTTTAACAAACATAAACCATAGTCGAGGCGGTAACACAACACAACAGCAGGCGTTCGCGCACTAACATACATTGCTTACACGGAAGCCGGCAGCGTGGTCTTTTGTTCGATGCTGTTATTGTTTCAGAAGTCGCGGCGTCTCCCGTTCCTCACTTGTTTCTTAGTTATAACACCAACTCTACGGCGCTTGGCGAGTGACCTTGAAGTGACATGTTTCAACGACCCGGGTATATTCGCCTCACGGTAAAATGTTTCCAGTTACGTCGACTTGTGATACTCATTGTAGCCGTTGGCTACAGCAGCAGAAATCTCGTCCACGTTATTACGTACAGCGGACAGCTCCTGCTGTAGCTTACTTACGCGAGGCTCCGCACTTCCCTTCCATTTCAGAAGTTGCTGTGCGAGCATGGACTTAAGTTGACCTAATTCAGACTCCTTCGCTATTTCATTTGCGATTAGCTGCATCATCTGCACTTGCGTTCTGTACAACCGATAGTAATTCATTTTTCAAAGATTCGTTAACCCGGGCGTTTTTCTGGTGTAGCCATTTACGAACGCGTCGTAGATCTTGTTGTTACTTTGAGCGGTTAATCACTCTGTAAACTGTTAGTCTTTTTCATGCAGCCAGCTAACAAGTTCACTATTTATACGGATACTCTGGAATTTATGTAGCTGCTGTATGGTATTTTGTACTTCCAACTGATTATCTTTCAGTTACTCTTTCGTTTCTGATTTTAATAGCGTTACGGATTCCGGTAAATTTTTGACATTTTTAAGTTATCTAATACTATCACTCCAAGTTTTATGTTTGTATTCAATCTGTAAGTAGGCTGTTTAGTTTTTTATGTTGGTAACGTCACGTAGCGCTCTGTATGAAAATCACAGACTGCACACAGCACAGCCAGTGATTTTCATACAGAGCGCTACGTGACGTTACCAACATAGGCTGTTTAGGTTTGTATGTTGGTAACGTCACGTAGCGTTCTGCATGAAAATCACTGACTGTGCTATGTGCAATCTGTGACTGGTTGGCATTGTTGGAATATTCGCTATTGTGGTGTTGGGCAGTTGGATGTGAACAGCGCGTAGCGTTGCGCAGTTGGAGGTGAGCCGCCAGCAGTGGCGGATGTGGAAAGAGAGATGGCAGAGTTTTGAGAGCGGACGATCTGGACGTGTGTCCGTCAGAAAAACGCAATTTGTAAGACTGGATGTCATGAACTGATATATACATTATGACTTTTGAACACTGTTAAGGTAAATACATTGTTTGTTCTCTATCAAAATCTTTCATTTGCTAACTATGCCTTAGAGCCTTCAGTAGTTATAATCTTTTATTCAGCTGGCAGCATTGGTGCTCGCTGTATTGCAGTAGTTCGAGTGACGAAGATTTTTGTGAGGTAAGTGATTCATGAACGGTATAGCTTATTGTTAGTCAGGGCCATTCTTTTGTATGGAGCATTGAACGTCAGATTGCGTTGCGCTAAAAATATTGTGTTTCAGTTTAGTGTTGATCAGAATAAGTAAAGAGAGAAATGTCTGAGTACGTTCAGTTCTGCTCAGCTGTTTGAAAATTGTGGTGTCACCGCCAGACACCACACTTGCTAGGTGGTAGCCTTTAAATCGGCCACGGTCCGTTAGTATACGTCGGACCCGCGTGTCGCCACCATCAGTGATTGCAGACCGAGCGCCGCCACACGGCAGGTCTAGTCTATAGAGACTCCCTAGCACTCGCCCCAGTTGTACAGCCCACTTTGCTTTGCTGGCGATGGTACACTGTCTACATACATTCTCATTTGCAGAGACGACAGTTTAGCATAGCCTTCAGCTACGTCATTTGCTACGACCTAGCAAGGCGCCATATTCAGATACTATAATTACTATCTTCAAGAATGTATTCTGAACAGATAATATTGTGAATCATGTACCGTCAAGAGCGACATTCATCATTAATGGATTAAAGTTAAGCATCAGACTAATTACGTCCGCTTTCTGAATTCTCATTCCTCGTCATGCTCCAGACCTCACGTCAATATAGTTCTTCCCTCCTCAACGCCAGCCTGCGTGAGCTAAAACGCGTGCATTTCGGCCTCCACTCGTAACATGGTGTTGGCTCTTCTGCTAACACAAAAAAAATCAAATAACATAAGAGGTTTATCAGCACAGTAATTCATTAATTTTTCGACGAGGATGTTTCAAATCTACTGAACTGAATTGATTGTCCGTCAGGCAGTCGCTCTAAATCCTCACTCATTCGCTGTTGGATGTTAGTGTCAATTAGTACCGCTTATTCATTCGCCAGTCGTTTGAAATTTTCGTGCATCCTCGTTGGTTGTTCCTTTGCGACTGAACAAAATTTTCATTCATCTTACCTGTCTGTTCCTTCGCCAAGTGGGCAAAATTTTCCTTCGTATACTGTTGTATACGGGTAGTAATCTGTACCATCTGTTCGTTTGCAATTTGGACAAAATTTTGATTTAACGTTGAGGCCCAAGCTCTATTAATATTTGTGGGCTAACAAAGAACTCGCAGGTACGTTTCATGCAGACGTGAACATTATAAATGTTGGGTACACGAACTGAAAGTGTAACGAACAACAGCTACCAGTATGCAAACAAGTGCAGTGAAAGTAGAATTACATGGATTGCGAAAGCAACCCTTCCACATCATAACGTTCTGTTCTTGGTTACAAGAAATACATTAAGCAAAATCAAGTTATCTGAACTAAGCACAAATGTGTTGTAAAGCTATGGCAAATACGCATTCAAGAACAGAAAGTAGTTCGAAATAGACGGTGTTACTCATGCAAGCACTGTAATTTTTAGTAACTGTTGCGTGCATACGACAGAAATAATGAACCAAAAGCAACAGTCTGCAAATGTGTTTGACTATTTAAGATGGCGGCAGGCCTCGTCCATTCTGGATTCAAAACAACGTACAGCATCAGTCTTCTCTTTGTACCTCCATGCTTTTGCCTGAACAAAACTCCATCTGTGGCATGTAACACTAACAGACGAACCCTTGTAATTAAAATTCTACATGCTTTTTCAGAAATCACAAGAAAAAGAAAGAAAGGCCCCATTAATTTATTTTTAATCCCTAATTTCGGACCACAAAGATTTTTGTTTTGAATAACGGCTTCCTTACCTGAAGTACTGCGATCTATAATCGCGAAATATCTTTGATATTTCGTAATTTTTATTCTTCCCTTTTCCGGGTTAATTTGTTTTACCTTTGTTATAATTTTCTCATTTATGAGTGGATGCAAGAAAAAGACGACACATAACAAAATTATGGAACATTGGTTTTACAACCTATAGACGATAGATATTGTCATAAAAGTTCATATTTTACTGGCAGTTCTCATCTGGGGTTCCCAATTATAACACTGTCGCCCGTGATTAGGAGAAGTTGACTTTCTACTCTGAAGTCTAGTTTACACGACGACATAAGGTTGCGCAACTCGTTGCGTGGAATGAGTTGCACGCGAATGATTTCATATTTGACTGTAGACACGGTGTTTTGTGGGTTCCTGAGTCGTGTCTGAAATGAATGTTTTGGCAGCTGCACGTCGCACCAGTTGTGATGGAGTTAAAGCTTGTTGCGTGGAATCGCTACATAAGAAAAAACTAAGAAACATGTTTCGATTCGTGACTGGATGAAGAAAAGATGTCAGCTCGGTTGCTCATGGAAGACCCATGAAGTTCTTTTAATTATCTTACAATGTCACCACAACTGTTCACGTTTCTTCTAAATAGAGTTAATTATGCGATAAGGAATAAAGAAATGTAACGCATGAAGCACTGTCGCCAGAACTGAAATTACATATCACATTGCGTGCATTAGAATCAAGAACACTCGGCATGCTATAAGATGCGGTTTTAGTGGTGATGACTCCTTTTCATTAACACCAATAATTATTAACATTACCAATAATTATTAGTAACATTAACAGCAGTAATTATTTGAAGCTGGCCGCATTAAGAAGAGAACGGGTTGCAAACTACTCTCTTGAAGATAGATCTGTGCAATGGCAATACTTCAAAATTCAAACATATGTGAATGAGGAACACTGCTGCTACGTTTTAAATAGATTAATATTGAATAAAGAATGCAGCTTCTTGATCTGTGTAGCCTTCCCTCCTGTCAACAATATTCCTTAAAAAAGAAAATAGTCGGCCAACTCGAACGATGGGACTTCAGTCTTGTAGACGAGAACATTTCCACAGCTAGAATTACATTTGCTTGTATTTTTCTTAATTCAGTTGTATATGTGCTCCTAATTCAATACATATTGCCCTGCAGCTCAGATATTGTCAAACTATCTATGTTCTGATCGCACATGAAGGTCTCAGTAGCAGCAATATGTTGTTTATTTTTGTAATCAACAGTCCCACAAACAGCTATGCAAAGCATAGATATCCAAAAAGCGAACGTTATTCTCTGTTCCCCACGTCATATTTCAGTTTGTCTACACTCTACTAATACACATAACCTCAAAACTCATGCAACTAAGAGTTGCGCAAAGGTGGGTCGCGGATGCGCAGTGGCCGGTAGTGCAGTTTCCTGCAACCTAGTGTCGGCGTGTAAACCAGGCTTGAATCTTGTAATCAAGAGCATTAAATGTTACGTTGAATCATTTATTGTAACTCTCTTTGGCAGAAATGTTGTAAGAAAATTGATGCCAATTTATAACCTTGGATTAAACTCAATTACTTTCGTACAAGTTGAGATTCATAACAGTACTGTCAACCTTCATGTACTTTAAAACTGTGAGATGAATTTTTATTTCGGCATAACTGCACTGAAAAAAGTTACTGAACTTGAAGAAAAATAAATGGCTGCAGATTCTAGTGAATGTAATACGCGGATAGCAGTTGCAAACAAAATGGCCTTTGAAACAATCGCGAACCAAGCGAAGTTTATCTGTATTTAATTACCTCCCTTGCACCGATTGAAATCTATCTTTTCTTTTTACCTAAAATGAAGGAGGTTCTACAAATGACGTAGTCTTAAAGCAAAAAAGTATTTTATACTTATAATGAACGTTCATTCTTACGTACGTAAATTATACTCTTATTTAATAATACAGCTCAGCGACAGCGATCAAGAAAGATCTATTTTCCAGCAAGACCTAATCGTCAACGAGACAACCACAAGAGAGATTTTTTACGTTGGTCCATTATATTTCATGTACATTAGCATGTTTGTTTTTACAACAGATATTATTAACAAGATTCACATATCGCTGTATCTCACAAACGACACATTTTCAGAGAATTTGATATTACCTTTATCCACTTGGATAAAGAGTATGATTGCTTTGTAGTGTCTAACGGTAGCGCAGGAAACAGAAGTCGCTGAAATGACGTTCAAGCTTCCTTTGAATTTAATGTGAACTGTGCTGAAGTTCAACAACTGAAAAACGGTAACGATAAATCACTTTTTACTGTCTGGCAGCTACATTTGGCCCCTGCCTCTGATTCAGTATTTATTGGTAGCTGTTGGAAGCCATCGTCGTTGAAACAACTGGCAACGCATGCAGACCAACAGTAAATGACGCTGTGTTATTACCAGTGAATTGATTCATTATGCTGTGATTGGCGGTGAGTAACCGTGAGTGGAGAGCTATAATGCGTTTTCACGAAACACTGTTACTTCTGCGCTTTATTTCTGACATGACAAACTATCGATACAACACGAGAAATTGCCAGTACTGTACAGCACTGTCTCACCGCGCTGTTGCTCATGGTGCAGCCCCTAACAGTATAATTTGTTTACGTTATCTTGAGGCTCAGCAATGCGTTGCATGTGGAACAAACTGATAAGCACCATTGTCGCCGCCACGAGTGGAATGTTGCGGTAGGGATGGGGAAAACCGACCGATATAAATTGATACCAGTATTTTAGTTCTGAATAATCGATATTTTTCGGTATTTTTTCTTATCTCGACTATAACAGGTGTTTGTTTTATTTTTCGCTAGTAACTCAGTAAAGAAAAAAAAAACTTAAATATCAATTAGACGTAGTTGCAGGTCTAAAAATTTTCGTTTTCAAATATACCTTTTTTTAAAAAAGGGAGTAATCTTTATTCGTAAAAATGTGCATTGGATTGAAATATTGCGTTATTATATAATGTGATATAAGCGATCAGTGCTATTTTAATGACAATGCCCACAGAAGCGAGCAACAAATGCATGGAGTCAGAATTGGTACAGGTTTGCTGAGACAACAATGTCCCTGCTGCCTGTGTTGTGGTTTAAGGTAAGTGTGTACGTCCAGTATGCAAGACTTTCTACCAAACTGTTATACGCGGTAGATTATCGCTGTCGTGGCCAGACATCCGTGTTGCAGAGTGGCACTAACCCTAATCCGGAAATGTGTTCATGAAGTGATACAGCAATGAAGTACAATGCTTCATTTGCTTTAAAAGATTAAGGATTTTGTAAGTAGGCTGTTTATGTCTATGTATGTTGGTAGCGCTCTGTATTAAATCTCTGACTGCGCTGTGTGCAGTCTGGAAGAGACTCCCTGTGGCTGGTCTGACTTGCAGTTGGAGGTGAACAGCCAGTGATGGAAGTTGGGAGTGAGTAGTCAGCAGTGATGGAGGTTAGATGTTAATACACTACTGAGCATTAAAATTGCTGCACCAAGAAGAAATGCAGATGATAAACGGGTATTCATTGGACAACTATATTATACTAGAAATGGCATGTGATTACATTTTCACGCAGTTAGGGTGCACAGATCCTGAGAAATCAGTACCCAGAACAACCACCTCTGGCCGTAATAACGGCCTTGACACGGCTGGGCATTGAGGCAAACAGAGCTTGGATGTCGTGTACAGGTACAGCTGCCCATGCAGCTTCAACACGAGACCATAGTTCATCAAGAGTTGTGACTAGCGTATTGTGACGACCCAGTTGCTCGGCCACCATTGATCAGACGTTTTCAATTGGTGAGAGATCTGGAGAATGTGCTGGCTAGGGCAGCAGTCGAACATTTTCTGTATCCAGAAAGGCCCGTACAGGACCTGCAAAATGCGGTCGTGCACTATCCTCCTGAAATGTAAGGTTTCGCAGCGATCGAATGACCTGAGCCACGGGTCGTAACACATCTGAAATGTAACGTCCACTGTTCAAAGTACCGTCAATGCGAACAAGGGGTGACCGAGATGTGTAACCAATGGCACCCCATACCATCTCGCCGGGTGATACGCCAGTATGGCGATGACGAATACACACTTCCAATGTGCGTTTACGGCGATGCCGCCAAGCACGGATGCGACCATCATGATGCTGTAAACAGAACCTGGATTCATCCGAAAAAATGACGTTTTGCAATTCGTGCATCCAGGTTCGTCGTTGAGTACACCATCGGAGGCCCTCCTGTCTGTGATGCAGCGTCAAGGGTAACCGCAGTCATGGTCTCCCAGTTGATAGTCCATGCTGCTGCAAACGTCGTCGAACTGTTCGTGCAGATGGTTGTTGTCTTGCAAACATCTGTGACTCAGGGATCGAGACGTGGCTGCACGATCCGTTGCAGCCATGCGGATAAGATGCCTGTCATCTCGACTGCTAGTGACACGAGGCCGTTGGGATCTAGCACGGCGTTCCGTATTACCCTCCTGAACCCACCGATTCCATATTCTGCTAACAGTCATTGGATCTCGACCAACGCGAGCAGCAATGTCGCGATACGACAAACCGCAATCGCGATACAACTCGACATTTATCAAAGTCGGAAACAGGATGGTACGCATTTCTCCCCCTTACACGAGGCATCACAGCAACGTTTCACCAGGCAACGGCGGTCAACTGCTGTTTGTGTATGAGAAATCGGTTGGAAACTGTCCTCATGTCAGCACGTTGTAGGTGTCGCCACCGGCAGCCAACCTTGTGTGAATGCTCTGAAAAGCTAATCATTTGCATATCACAGCATCTTCTTCCTGTCGGTTAAATTTCGCGTCTGTAGCACGTCATCTTCGTGATGTAGCAATTTTAATGGACAGTAGTGTAATTAGCAGTGTATGTGGTTTTGCAGTATTTCCGCAAGTGGACGATCTGCACGTGTCCGACTTGGAGATTGAATATTATTCATGGTTATATAATTTCTGGAACTGGATGTCATGAAGGATTATATAATTTTTGAACTGATTGTCACAGTATTAAGGTAAAAAATATATTGTTTGCTGTGCAACAAAATCTTTCCTTTGCTAACCATATGCCTATTACTAGTTAGAGGCTACAGTAGTTAGAATCTTTTATTTAGCTGGCTGTATTGGCGCTTGCTCTATTGCAGTAGTTAGGCTAATGAAGTATTTTGTGAGGTAAGTGGCTTATGTAATATATAGGTTAATGTTAGGATTTCTACTAATTCAGGGCCATTATTTTGTATTAATTATTTGAAGTCAGGTTATCAATTTTAAAGCAGTCAGATCGCGTTATCCTGGAATATTGTGAGTAATTAATGAATAGGAAAAGTTTGAGTTCTGTTTCTCAGGGCAAATTCTGTAGGTCAGTGTTGAAATGATAAAGACAAGCATAGTGACAGCATATCAAATTTCACTCAGCAATTTAAAAACATTGAGTAAGCATCGAGCAATGTAAACAGAAAATTTAAATAAATAAGTTTCAATTTGTCTGCCATTTATAAGAAGTAGTAGAAGAGGAAGCAAATTATGGTAACAGTAATAAACTGAACATGTAACAGTAGTTCACTCGTAGTATACTATAAAAATAGAAAGTGGCTGATCTGCTGTCTATGTCTACATAACATGCCTTTATCTGTTAGTAGCCACTGAAATCGAAGTAAATTATCACGAAAAATAACGTTCTTCAGCCTCAGTTTTCACCCTCTGGCACTGACTATTCGTAACGCCCAAATGTTGGTATGATCCCCGATTACAACATGATTTTTGAACAGAGTTTCAAAAAATTATAATCAATAGGAGAATACTTGTGATTTTTTGCAGTATTCAACCACTTATCACTTTTCGAGAAAAGCAGTGATCGGTGGACGGCTACGTTTTCTTTTATTTGCCTATTTAAATTAATATTTTAATACTTTGTATCTTGAAACTCAGAGACTAAATTTTTTTTTTAATCTCTGTTCTGTTTCTACGTTTATTACAGAAAATAACAGGAATAAAAAAATGAACAACTGTTATTTTAGAAATTGGTTTTAACGGTGTGAATAAACTGGCGTGGTGAAATCCTGTAATTGTTGTGGTCTTGAGTCCAGAGACTGGTTTGATGCAACTCTCCATGCTACTCTATTCTGTGCGAGCTTCTTCATCTCCATTACCTATTGCAACCTACATACTTCTCAATCTGCTTAGTGTATTCATCTCTTGGTCTCCCTCTACGGTTTCTATCCTCCACGCTGCCCTCCAATACTAAATTGGTCATCCCTTGGTGTGAAACTTCCTGGCAGATTGAAACGGTGTGCCGCACCGAGACTCGAACTCGGGACCTTTGCATTTCGCGGGCAAGTGCTCTACCAACTGATCTAACCAAGCACGACTCACGCCCCGTCCTCACAGCTTTAATTCCGCCAGTACCTCGTCTCCTACCCTCCAAACTTCACAGAAGCTCTCCTGCAAACCTTTCAGAACTAGCACTCCTGGAAGAAAGGATATTGCGGAGACATGGCTTAGCCACAGCCTGGGGGATGTTTCTAGAATGAAATTTTCACTCTACAGCGGAGTGTGCGCTAGTATGAAACTTCCTGGCAGATTAAAACGGTGTGCCGGACCGAGACTCGAACTCTGGACCTTACCTTTGCGGGCAACTGACCTCAGTTGGTAGAGCACTTGCTCGCGAAAGGCAAAGGAAGTTTCATATCAGCGCACACTCCACTGTAGAGTGAAAATTTCATTCTGGTGATCCCTTGATACCTCAGAACATGTCCTACCAACCGATCCCTTCTTCTAGTCAAGTTGTGCCAAAAATTTCTTTTCAGTTCTATTCAGTACCTCCTCAATAGTTATGTGATCTACCGATCTAATCTTCAGCACTCTTCCGTAGCACCACATTTCGAAAGCTTCTATTCTTTTCGTGTCTAAACTATTTATTGTCCATGTTTCACCTCCATACACGGCTACACTCCATACAAATATTTTCAGGAACGACTTCCTGACACTTAAATCTATACTCGATGTTAACAAATTTCTCTTCTTCAGAAATGCTTTACTTGGCATTTGTAATCTACATTTTATATCCTCTCCGACTATCATCAGTTATTTGTAACCCAAAACTAGTTCTTTCAGCGATAGCTGTCGATCCTATGTTGCGAGGGAAGATCTCACGCGGTGCTGACAACATTTTGAGCTCGTTCTACTTTCTGACCACTTGCTATGATGCAATGACGCACTGAAGTAACGAGGTATCTCGAATGTGCGTGACAGTAACGCTCATGTTCACATACTACACTTGGTTGTAGCAATGCATATGAAATTAAATGAAAGCCATAGCTCAAGGTCAAATAATAAGCAGTTTACTGCTGAGTGCCTAATGCATTGCCACACGGTGTTGGATTGTATTGACAGGCAGCTGTGGCGAAATTTCTGCAGTTATTGCATCTAAACTGAAAAAAAGCGCTGGAAAAAAATACCAGGTGCGTCAGATCTCATACTCTGGGGTAAAAACTACTCAATGGATAGGAATGAGTTAAGTTTTAACAGACAAACGATGTTCCCCATTTCAAGAGCGCTGAGATCCCGTCAGCTGCTGCAGAACAAAGCTAATAGCTGATGACATTTCACATTCGTCTACCCGAGAATGACATTGTAGTTCAACTCCAGGCTAAGGTCAATTAAAAACGTTACTTACAGCACTGAAGCTCTTATTGCACTATATTATGCTTAAGGTATTAATTTGTAATAGTATTTTCAAACGTTTTACTACAAGTCAATTTTCTTCATTTTTAGTGCATTTTCTTATGATTTAACTCCCTTATTAAAGTCATTTACAGCATTTTAAGAACATGTTTAAACTATTTTACAACATCAACATCGAGGCTCTATCTACAAGTGTTCCCATAGCGGTTTTGATGTCGGAACCTCAAGCACTTTAATTTCTACAAGTAAAGAAATAGAAAAGGTAGTAAAAGATGGATCACATAACCATCCAATTCCCGTGCACTTTCTACACCTCTGCTTCAGTGTAAGCTTATGAAAAATGAATGTGTGACCGATGATTGTTTAGCTTGGCGTGAAAGTCATCAAGCATTATTTTGATTTCCTTGCCATCTTCCTTCTAGTCAGACGGAGACAGTTCTTTCACACTTCTTTTCAAAATTAGGATATTTGTATTAATTAACATGGAAAAAATTATATGACAGGACTCCAAAACATCAGTCTAGCAATGTTCATAAAAAATGTTACTTCATATGGCGAAACTCTAAGAGTCGGACGGCGTGGCCGAGCGGTTCTAGGCGCTACAGTCTGGAACCGCGCGTCCGCTACGATCGCAGGTTCGAATCCTGCCTCGGGCATGGATGTGTGTGTGATGCCCTTAGGTTAGTTAGGTTTAAGTAGTTCTAGGTCCTAGGGGACTGATTGTAACCTCCCCGCAAGAATAAAAAGGACAATGATAATGAGCAATGTTGTCTTCCCACAAAACTGAATAATTAAAAATGAGTCATGCGTAACCTTCTTGCAAAATTAAAGAATAATAATGGCCCAAATGTAAACTCCCCACAGTAATAAAACTCAATGATAATAAAAATGTTAAGTCCCCACAAAATTAACGTTAAGATGAACCTGATAAATTTTATAAGGGCAGCTGCGCTGACCTTCGGCCCTATGCAATAATTAAACCTGAACACAAAAACCAAAATTCTTACCTCAGTAAACTGCATCTATATCTGCTCTTATTTATCGGCACAGCTCCGTGCAATGCTGGCCCATGTTTAATTTTGATTCTTAGAGGGAATGCATAGGAAATATTATTTAACTTGAAATGAATCTTTTTCTTTAAAAAGGGTTACTTTGTAGAAAAATTATTATTGGGGCAATTCTTGAACAAATTAATTACAATTAACATATGTTATTAGCTGAGCGCAGTGCTGCTTCATTACCTTCGATAACAATATACCTCGTCCAGAACCGTGACCAGAGATGCAAGGAGAGCACGCCGCCGACCCATGTCGACGCCCGCTCAGTACAACCGTCCACTCGCTACTAATGCTGCCGACTGACAGCAACTCGCAACTGACAACTCGTTCTGCCGACTCCACACACACTACTGTACTCTCGCGCGGTCAAGCGCGGACTAGCAACGATAAATAACTCTCTGGTCAGAGATTCTGTCATGCCTCGCCATCGCTGGCAATGAATACATACGTGTTTCATGATGACCTCAGCAGTTAAGTCCCATAGTGCTCAGAGCCATTTTTTGAAACTCTAAGATTTGATTAAAACGCTTTGGTACTACAGTCCAAAGAATCAAGAAACAGACTGAAAATGAAATCTACGTTTGGAAATGGCTACTAAGACGATTACTTGCTGTGCTTGCTCAAAGAAGCTTGGCCTTCAGAGACTCATCTCGTACAATAGGAGAGCAAAATTTCCTCGGAGGATTAGAGCCCTTGAGTCACTATGATCTAGTTTTTACAAAACGTACCAGCAAGATCAGAGGCGAACATGAAGCTGTAATGCATTTACAAGTGCGTTGTTTGTCTAGTGATACTCAGTACAAATTTATTTCAAGTAGTGCCCACCTTGTCGGGAGTGCTGTCTTGAAACAGAGAGAAAACGCGAAGAATTTATTAATTATTGTTGATTCAGCTCCTGATCAAAATCATGTTCAAAAGACAACATTCATCCTGCGTTATATTTATTTAAATTGGGAAACTGATAGATCTGAAATAATTCAACCGTTTTTGAAATTATAGATTGTAATCAGAAAACGGAATTTGCTACTTAGCATGTAATTCGATCAACACTTGTGAAACAATTCCTATGAGTGAGAACCGCGGACAAGGTTATGATGGTGGAAGCAATGTGAGTGGGGGTTTGAAGGAGCTCAGACACATTTTCTTAAGTAAAAACCTCTTGCAAAATTTTCTCTGTGTTTGTCATAATCTTAAATTATGTTTAGTACATGGCAGCTCACAGTTGTCATGAAGCTGGTACTTTTTTCGGAGTGATTCAACAACTATTCAGTTGCAGTCCGCAACTAAGGCAAATTCTGAGTCAGTGTATTGCAAATTCTTCATATTCCATGTCTGACAGCCATTGGAGTGTTTGAGTTTATGTAAGACCAATTGCAGCTGACTTGGATAAGATTTACAATGCTTATGAAACTCTCAATAAATTAAATTTGTCATCTGAAACACATTGTGTGGATGGTGCATCAAATGACTACAGAAGCAAATTATGCAAGTACAAAATGTTATCACTGATGGGAGCTTGTTAAATGACAAAATATCTTCACGAAAATGAGGGCATTATTTTCTCTGAATCCAAAGTTTTTGACAGTGTGATTAATATTGATCCTGAATTTCCAGATGCGCACACAAAGAAAAGAAAATCCTTTCGCGATGAAACCAGAAATGAACTGAGAGATGCGAATTCAGATGATTTTTTAAAGGTAAATGTTTTTTTTTATGTTATTATTGACAGTTTAGTGTCTAACTTGAGGTCCCAATATGAAGCAATGAATATTTTACATGACTCATTTGGGCTTCTATGGAAATATTCGAGGATACTGACGATCAGATCTCTGAGGCATACAAGTTATGAATGAATACCACAATAACGCCACAACAGATTTAGAAAAATAAATCGCATGTTTGAAAACAATTCTTGCTTAAGGCTTCGGAGACATTGCTTTTGAAGCATCAGACTCTTTTAAAATGTCAAGCTTATATACGATTGCATGTGTAGTTTTGCGAATGTTTCACACTCTTCCAGTGACTGTAGCTCAAGGAGATCAGCATTCTTTTGTGTTAAAAACTATTGTAGTTCAAGGAGAAGGATCATTCAGCACTCTCAGTCTGAAACAGCTAGGCATCGACAGCCTCTCACAGATTTGGAGACCTTGACAACTATACCTAATTTGGCAAGAAAACTGAACTCTGACAATGTGATTCAAAAATCTACTGAACAAAGGCTCGCAAAGCGCCATTGGCAGTGTTGTAGGCAGATAGGTTATAATCAACTTCTCGTTGCACGACTTAATTAAGGTTTAGATGCTGCATGTTTACTGAAATATGTTGGCACGTCAGGGAACGTGTGGTGAAGTGGGAGGGGGCTCATGACGAAACACTCCATACCGCATCATTACTGATATAGTTATTAGTCAATGTACAAATCAGTATAATACTCAGCTTTATATTTTACAGTGACATAAAAGTAAATTAATCCAATATATAAAATAAAATTAAATGGAGTGTCCGTACTTTTACAATAATTCATAACTGAGTAGCATACGAAGTCGAATTTGTAAGTTCATAAGTCATATCAGTTTTCTCTCTTGTTGTGTAGGTCTTGGTCGAGCTATCATCTAGTTCGCCATCTGTGGTGGTCTTGGGTTCCTGCTAACTGTCTTCGTCACTGCTTTCCAAATCAATATTTATTACTATTTTTTTCAGTTTCTTACTCTATGAAAGCGTCATAGCACTGGCGTTTTTTCTCAGTATATTTAACATTTGCACATTCATTCACGATACAACAGATAGCAAACACTGTTCCATACCTTAGAGGAATTCAAGACTGTCAGGAAAACAAAAACAATTATCCGACAGACATTAACAGATACAACCTCCAAAGTTAAATTCATTGGAGAAACGTCAGAAGCATTTCATATCGGTGCCGATGTTCCGCAGGCAGATTAACTCTCCCCCTTACTTTTTAACTTGGTTCTGGAAAAATTCTGAGGCCATGGAAAAAGGAAATAAAGGGAATTCACCTCGGGATTAAGAAAGAGCAGAGAATCACTGTGCAGTGTGCAGCTTTCGCGGACGATCCAGTCATCCTAACTAACAATAGAGAAGAAGTCAGGCTGCACTGGAGAAGCTTCACGAAATCTCACAGAGAAAATGGAAAGCAAGCCTGCAGGTAATCTTCCCATTAACACTCTTTACGGGAAAATGGCACAAGTTATGCACTTCAAATATCTAAGAGAGATCATCCAACCAACAGCCAATCATGAAACAATCTCCAAACTACAGAAAGCAAATAAGCTCACTTAGAATCACTAGAGATTAAAAAATCTATTTCTGTCAACGTAAAACTAAGGCTTTACAGGTCAGTAGCTGTACCAGAAGCACTCTGTACTGCACAAACTACAGTTATTCTTGGTCATACGAAAATAAGAGAGAGTGAAAAGAATGACGGTAAATTCTAAGGAAAATATTCCGACCACCCTTTGGTGAAGGAATTCGGATAAAGGTACCATTAAGAGAGATCTACAAACAGATAAAAACAATAACGAGCACCTTTAGAAAGAGAAGGATGAAATTTTATGGACATATCACCAGGATGAACAAGAACAGATTCACAAGGCAAATCGTTCGGACAGCGAACACTAGAAAGAGCAAGACAAATGGATCAATCAAACAGAAGAAAACATTAAAGAACTGGAAACCACACAAGACAACATAGTCGATATATATGAGTGACCGTGTAAAATATCACTATCATACTGTGAAATTTCAGTACAAATTACATATTACAAGAAGAACTGATCGTAATAAACACTAACTAAGAACTTAATGTACGCTTTAGAATGGGATAAGCAGGGTAACAAGGGTAACATATCAGTTACTTATTCTGTGTTATGTACTACTGCAAGAAAGTTTTTGATAGCTTTCCTTCCGTACATTGTGCAAAGGGGTTTCAGTGCGGTTGCTAAACTTTTTTTCAAATAAAAAAAAAAGAAACTGACTGAAAATAACTGACCCGTGGTGATTTAACGTTATGTCTAATTAAATTAAAGCTAGACATTGAAAATTTGCTAATAAAGCTTGGGTTCATCTGTCCCATTAAAAACTATTTTTGTATTAATTTCACTAGATTTGCATTCCGTATCGTTTAAATTAATAAATGTATAAAACTCAACACTTTTTTCCCAAGTTTTTCATTCTGTACTTCTACAATTAAAATGATTGAAGTTCAAACACAGTATCAGCGGTCAAAAACGCATTGAAGTTGACAAGTTTGTAAATGTGCAGTACACGAGAAGAAGAGTGTTTCCGCAAAGAGGAAAAAGTATCACATGCTCTACAAGACAAAAAAAAATTTGAAGATCTGTGCTTCAGATCGATTTTATATTCGACACGTTTCCGCCGTTTTGTGTTCTGAGTATGCAGTGGTTTTTGAGTTATTTGTGTTTGTTTCCACAGTATCGTTCAAATTATCTAGTATCAGTTTTTGTTGGGGCAAAAAATTAATGACATAGTGGAGGGCAGATCAAATGAGGAATCTCTGCTAAGTTTGAGATCCTTCAAGCTGATAACGCTGGTTGTGGACAAGTTCGAAGGCTCTTGTGTAAGATAGAAGAATAAAAGTCGCCAGAAAAATACCTACGGGCACACTTTTATAACGTGGAAGATGAACTTCGTACTGAGGAGAAAGCAAGTGATCTTCTATGAATGAAAAATTTAGGGAGTTGGTAGATGCCCAGACTGGATAGCAGGGAGCGTTTAATGCTTCATAAACAGAATCCTTGTCTATTGCAAGGTCTGTGCAAGTGTAACAAACAACAAACGTTCTGCATGCGGTCGGCTCCCGTCATACATACGGGATGACAGTTACTGAACTATATGAAAAAAAATTAGTTACAAACTTCGACGTGCACACACATGTAAACGTCAGTACAGATATTCGGGTTTAGGTTATGACATGTTCGATATGCCTGCCATTATTGGCGATGATGTGGCGCAGAGGAATAGAGAAATTCTGTATGACCCGCTGAAGTGTCGGAACATCGATGTTGCCGGTGACCTCCTGAATGACTATTTTCAGCTCAGCAATGGTTTTGGTGTTGTTGCAGTACACCTTGTCGTTAATATAGCTCCACCTTGCTTCGACACGGTCGTGCTCCGTCTTGAGTGAACCACATATTGTCGAAATCGGGGTCACTTTGGATAATGTGGATCTACGTGAGATTGCGAACTTACGTTCTTGGAATGTTTTCGGCAGGCAAAAAAGTGCTTCGAAACTTTTACCGCAAGTTTCGGACTGTGTTTTTGGCGAGTTCAACCCAGTAAATCCTTCAGAGTAATTCTGTGTTATGAAACACAGTCCAATTTTTAACTTCCTAGATCGCGTTGGGCGCCGTTTTTGTAGGTTTTAAATAATTTCGATTAGACGTTTTCAAGTGCGGTAGTTTGGACATTTTCGCATGCACTTCTTTCCGTGCTAAGTAACTCGTCGTGGTAATATTAACGACTTTCGGTCATTTACGAACATTGGTGCTTTAAGGCGAGTTAATATTTTATAAGAGTTTTTCTAGATGTATTTTACATTCTTCAACTAATAGAATGTAAAGTATCTTGATTGATTTGATATTGGGTCGGTCTTTGTAAGCAACAATGCATTCTACAGAAGAATATATGAATCGTTTTATCATAAACTGTGTTTTGCATTGCAGCCCTACGCCATTATCCGCATCCTGTTCAATACACTTTGGTGCAAGCCTGAATGTTCGGGCTACGCATAATGTTTTGCCGTTTCTCCCTGTGCCGTTGTTGTAAGTTACTCAGCATACATCTCACGCCTATAGGGGTGTTACAGACAAACTGAAAGAATAAACATTTTTAATAATAATGATTTCGATTGCACCCCGTAAATATATGTATTAGGTTGGTACATAACTTCTAGGCGTTTTTGTTCTGCGTTTTGGTATTCCAGTTGCTACAGTTTTGTTTGTCGATTGTCATTTTTTATTTGTATTTCACTGTTGCTGTTTGAGTTAACGTATTGTGGTTTTATCATTTGGAGATACTGAGTGGAACTGTGGACGCTAGAAAATGGAGTACCAAGTGGAGAAATTGGGACATTTCCGACATATTCTTCTGTTTGTCTTCAGTAGAGGGCTGACAGAAACGAAAGCAGCCAGAAACATTTGCGCCGTGTATGGGGATAATGCCATTGGACAGAGCAGGACAAGAAACTGGTTTTTCGTGTTATGGAGGATAGTTTTGACATTAATGACTCTCCACCTTCAAGAAGACCGTCGCGGTTTGATGAAGATCGTCTAAACTTAATCAACAATGATCCACCTCATTGTACTCAAGAAGTGGCAGATGTCATAATCTGTGATCATTTCACTACCGTGCGACATTTGCATGCAATGGGGAAGGTTCAAAAATCGGATGTATCGGTATTGCATGCTCTAGGTCAAAATCACAAAAATCAGTGGGTGGCCATATGTTCATCATCAATTGGCTCGTTAACAACACCTACCTTTCCTATCGCGTATCTTCATTGGTTACGATAAATTGTTTCTTTACGTTAACATATAAAAGAGAAAGAAATGGTGAGCCCAAACAAAGCAGCTTTTCCCCGTACAAAGACCTGCATGCATCCACAAAAGATAATGTTATGCATCTGTTGGAACAGAGTCGGTGTGGTGTACTACAAATAGCTTCTCCGAGGTGTAGCCATGACTACTGACATTCATTGTAAACAACTGAGACGTCTTGCAGACCAGCAGACAAACGACGACCAGCAAGCCTGCGTGAAGTGATGCTACTCCACGATAAGGCCCGCTCGCGTTCTGCCGAATGACAAAAAACACTGCCGGAGTTGGGTTGGGTAGTCATTCCGTACCCACATTATTCACCTGACCTTGCGCGCTCATATTTTCACCTTTTTCACACTCTGTCGAACAACCTTCAAGGAACTTCCTTTTCAGATGAAAATACGCTCCGAACATGGCTCGAAGAGTTCTTCGCGTTAAAACCACGTGGTTTCTACAGTCGCGGAAACGAAAAGTTACCCCAGTGTTGGCAGACAGTTACAAATAGTGAAAGATAATATAGTACTGATGACTAAAGTCTCTGTTACGTGTATCTGTTGTGTCTATTAAACTCATGGAAAAACGCTACGAAAATATGCACTAACCTTATACACTACTGGCCATTAAAATTGCTACACCAAGAAGATGACGTGCTACAGACGCGAAATTTAACCGACAGAAAGAAGATATTGTGATATGCAAGTGATTAGGTTTTCAGAGCATTCACACAAGGTTGGCACCGGTGGCGACACCTACAACGTGCTGACATGAGGAAAGTTTCCAACCGATTTCTCATACACTAACAGCAGTTGACCGGCGTTGCCTGGCGAAACGTTGTTGAGATGCCTCGTGTAAGGAGAAGAAATACGTACCATCACGTTTCCGACTTTGAAAACAATTTAAAACGTGTGGTCAATGATGGTCGAGCAACTGGCTCGTCACAATACGTCAGTCACTACTCTTGATGAACTGTGGTATCGTATTGAAGCTGCATGGGCAGCTGTACCTGTACACGCCATCCAAGCTCTGTTTGACTCAATGCCCAGGCGTATAAAGGCCGTTATTACGGCCAGAGGTGGTTGTTCTGGGTACTGATGTCTCAGGATCTATGCACTCAAATTGCGTGAAAATGTAATCACATGTCAGTTCTAGTATAATATCTTTGTCCAATGAATACCCGTTTATCATGTGCATTTCTTCTTGGTGTAGCAATTTTAATGGCCAGTAGTGTAGTTTAACATTTCCAGAGTGTAGTACATGTGGAACAATGATTGTGTTAATATAAGTTCGTAGCCTTCAATTGTCAACTTTAATGAAATTGTTGTGGCGTAACAAGCTAGCTACGCCACACTGAAGTAGCCGAAAGGGCACGCGTCAACTCACGCCGTCTTGCGTTAAGTCTGAAACAGGATACGTGATGAAAGCTATAAAGAAAAGAACGGAGCTTCTCGTATACTTAACTTTAATTTCTTGTCGTACATTGCTCTTGATAATACAAGTGAGACTCTCTCCAGATATGGTTAATGGCGCCTTGCTAGGTCGTAGCCATTGACTTAGCTGAAGGCTATTCTAACGGTCTCTCGGCAAATGAGAGAAAGGCTTCGTACGTGTAGTCGCTAGCAATGTCGTCCGTACAACTGGGGCGAGTGCTAGTCAGTCTCTCGAGACCTGCCGTGTGGTGGCGCTCGATCTGCGATCCTGACAGGCGGCGACACGCGGGTCCGACATGTACTAATGGACCGCGGCCGATTTAAGCTACCACCTAGCAAGTGTGGTGTCTGGCGGTGACACCACAGAAACTATTTTTGGTATTAGGCTGCTTCATTTTGTAACACTTAGTCAACTATATAATGCACGTTTCCACCGTCTTTGCAGCGGTCCTCTTCAGGGAGACAAATACTGCTCGATACCCTACATACCATCCTATTTCGGCCCTTAGGTAACACCCAACGTCGCATTCCAGTTCACTGGACAGTTTGAAGTCAAGTAGCATTCTGAAGGGGTAGCTGCGCGGTAGGCTATTTGCCTTGCTGTGATGGCAGACAACAGCGAGTTGCATCTTCCTGCAGCAAGTGCTTGTTGACGCTACTGAGGCCGGGTGGGATAGCTGGCAGCCAGGCCATCAGCAACTTGTAGACGTCCTCCCTCTCCTTCCTGATGGGGCTTTCCATTATTTCTATAGCCGCTCTGACTTTCCGATGTTGCGTTCATGGCCGCCGAGTAAGCACATGTGTTTCTTGAAAATGGATACGTCGGCCATTGTCTAGGTCAGTGGTCCCCAACCTCTCTGAGACTTTTATCCCCCGAGTGTAATCTGTTATTAGCTAGACCCCCGCCCCCTTTCCTATCCCAACCATCATCAACATTAGCGCCTAACTAAACAGTGCAGTGAAAATTTTCTATGAACATTTATTTAAATGACAAAAGAGAAATGATACTTAGTTTTTGTAGCTGTTTAATAGAACTTTGAAGTAATTAGTCAAGGGGACTATTGCCACTGGTTATTTCTAACAACGCTTATCACGAAGCAGTTCTCCCTGCTACCTATAATTCCTTCTAGAAAGAAAGCTAACATTTCACATTGAGGACAGACAGTAGTTACAAAACATGCTTCCTTTGAACGCTCCTCCTCATACCGACACATGTTTTACGCACACCCTGCAGCACCACTTAAAGTCAACCAAGTTAACATGCGTGCACTATTTTTACTCCTGAAATTATAGAAACTGGAAGGGTTAAGGGCATCAGTGCTTTGTGCCCCTTCTTTGTCACTAACAACGATAATAATAATAATAATAATAATAATAATAATATGGTGATGATGATACAGGGTAGGCCCTACAGAAATGTATGTACCATTACACTATTACTGTCGTGTTGTGTTGTCAATTAGTTCATCTGTTCCGATGTCAGAATTGAAACAATTTATAGTCCTTTGCAGGAACTACATTGTTGTTGTTGTTGTGGTCTTCAGTCCTGAGACTGGTTTGATGCAGCTCTCCATGCTACTCTATCCTGTGCAAGCTTCTTCATCTCCCAGTACCTACTGCAACCTACATCCTTCTGAATCTGCTTAGTGTATTCATCTCTTGGTCTCCCTCTACGATTTTTACCCTCCACGCTGCCCTCCAATACTAAATTGGTGATCCCTTGATGCCTCAGAACATGTCCTACCAACCGGTCCCGTCTTCTGGTCAAGTTGTGCCACAAACTTATCTTCTCCCCAATCCTATTCAGTACTTCCTCATTAGTTATGTGATCTACCCATCTAATCTTCAGCATTCTTCTGTAGCACCACATTTCGAAAGCTTCTATTCTCTTCTTGTCCAAACCATTTATCGTCCATGTTTCACTTCCATACATGGCTACACTCCATACAAATACTTTCAGAAATGACTTCCTGACACTTAAATCTATACTCGATGTTAATAAATTTCTCTTCTTCAGAAACGATTTCCTTGCCATTGCCAGTCTGCATTTTATATCCTCTCTACTTCGACCATCATCAGTTATTTTGCTCCCCAAATAGCAAAACTCCTTTACTACTTTAAGTGTCTCATTTCCTAATCCAATTCCCTCAGCATCACCCGACTTAATTCGACTACATTCCATTATCCTCGTTTTGCTTTTGTTGATGTTCATCTTATATCCTCCTTTCAAGACACTGTCCATTCCATTCAACTGCTCTTCCAAGTCCTTTGCTGTCTCTGACAGAATTACAATGTCATCGGCGAACCTCAAAGTTTTTATTTCTTCTCCATGGATTTTAATACCTACTCCGAATTTTTCTTTTGTTTCCTTTACTGCTTGCTCAATATACAGATTGAATAACGTCGGGGAGAGGCTACAACCCTGTCTTACTCCCTTCCCAACCACTGCTTCCCTTTCATGTCCCTCGACTCTTATAACTGCCATCTGGTTTCTGTACAAATTGTAAATAGCCTTTCGTTCCCTGTATTTTACCCCTGCCACCTTTAGAATTTGAAAGAGAGTATTCCAGTCAACATTGTCAAAAGCTTTCTCTAAGTCTACAAATGCTAGAAACGTAGGTTTACCTTTCCTTAATCTTTCTTCTAAGATAAGTCGTAAGGTCAGTATTGCCTCACGTGTTCCAGTGTTTCTACGGAATCCAAACTGATCTTCCCCGAGGTTGGCTTCTATTAGCTTTTCCATTCGTCTGTAAAGAATTCGTGTTAGTATTTTGCAGCTGTGACTTATTAAACTGATAGTTCGGTAATTTTCACATCTGTCAACACGTGCTTTCTTTGGGATTGGAATTATTATATTCTTCTTGAAGTCTGAGGGTATTTCGCCTGTTTCATACATCTTGCTCACCAGATGGTAGAGTTTTGTCAGGACTGGCTCTCCCAAGGCCGTCAGTAGTTCCAATGGAATGTTGTCTACTCCTGGGGCCTTGTTTCGACTCAGGTCTTTCAGTGCTCTGTCAAACTCATCACGCAGTATCGTATCTCCCATTTCATCTTCATCTACATCCTCTTCCATTTCCATAATATTGTCCTCAAGTACATCGCCCTTTTATAGACCCTCTATATACTCCTTCCACCTTTCTGCTTTCCCTTCCTTGCTTAGAACTGGGTTTCCATCTGAGCTCTTGATATTCATACAAGTCGTTCTCTTATCTCCAAAGGTGTCTTTAATTTTCCTGTAGGCAGTATCTATCTTACCCCTAGTGAGATAAGCCTCTACATCCTTACATTTGTCCTCTAGCCATCCCTGCTTAGCCATTTTGCACTTCCTGTCGATCTCATTTTTGAGACGTTTGTATTCCTTTTTGCCTGCTTCACTTACTGCATTTTTATATTTTCTCCTTTCATCAATTAAATTCAATATTTCTTCTGTTACTCAAGGATTTCTACTAGACCTCGTCTTTTTACCTACTTGATCGTCTGCTGCCTTCACTACTTCATCCCTCAAAGCTACCCATTCTTCTTCTACTGTATTTCTTTCCCCCATTCCTGTCAATTGTTCCCTTATGCTCTCCCTGAAACTCTGTACAACCTCTGGTTCTTTCAGTTTATCCAGGTCCCATCTCATTAAATTCCCACCTTTTTGCAGTTTCTTCAGTTTTAATCTACAGGTCATAACCAATAGATTGTGGTCAGAGTCCACATCTGCCCCTGGAAATGTCTTACAATTTAAAACCTGGTTCCTAAATCTCTGTCTTACCATTATATAATCTATCTGATACCTTTTAGTATCTCCAGGGTTCTTCCATGTATACAACCTTCTTTCACTAGGACTACATAGGACTTAGAGAAGGTACTTCCGTGAGATATTTAAGCATGCGTGATGAATGTCTCAATTTTACTGTTTATTGCATACTACCGTGTATGTGTACAGGCAGTGGACTATGTGAAGCAGGATGTTCATACCTTCGTTTCACAAGCTGTAGCTTACCAGTTCATTGGTTCACACGTTAATGCTGATATTCGGGAAAAAAACTGTTGGCGACTTATGTAATCAGTATGACAGTCTTATGAAATAGAGATTATAGTAATGTTCTGAGACAATTTAGTTACTTATCATAAACACAATCGAACTCTTTCGCTCTTACTCCTCCACGGGTAACTACTCATAGTTTGGGAAACACTGGTCTAACGAGGGGACCTTCAGGGAGGTACATCGAGTTATGATGTCTCACTTTGCCTGATTATAGTGTGGGTAGGCACCTACCACACCCTAAAATTCTAGGTGCCAATGCGGCCACTTTTTTGAAATATTGCCTGTTAAAGTTTGGACAGTTGTTTATATACAGAAAAGTTTCACTGTTGTGGCAAGTGAGCGAGTAGCTCTCTGTAATAAAAAAAAACTGAGTGAAGGGAAGAACAATGAACTTCAGTGGATGTTATGTGACATCCGCTACGACCAAACACAACGAACAATAACGAACAAAATGAGGAAAAAAGAAAAAAAAAGTGGAAAGCGAGCGAGACTCCCGTCCAAGCGACCCTGGTTCGAGACCCGTCTATGCTACTTTTGTTTCCGCAAAAAGAAATATTCCATAACGTCAATGCAGTGGCGTTTTCTGCGGACTTGAGAAAATACAGATGCGATTGCGACGAAAATGAATGTGCATTCCTACAATGTTCGTAGTGTCGAAAGTACAAATGTTTTGATTGTTTCTATAACAAGTGTCATCCGTCGGAATGTACTCTTCAAAATACAGGAAATATCGATTAACTTTCCATTAAATGAAACATGTTTTAATCCCTCATTCGTTGTTTTTTTTTAATAATCCCTACCTCAACGGAACATAATTAAAAATACAACGAAAACAAATTGAACAATAATAAAATATTTCAAGAAATTACATTACGGTTAATTTCCTGTTAAAATAAAAAAAAAACGGAAAAGATTGAAACAAAATGTGACGTTCAATTTGTAATTTTGATTTATAGAGGCTTGTAATTCTTTTTAATCAGTTCATGTTTACGATTAATTATAAATTAAAACAGGCATTTGAAAAAAAAGGAAACAAAATCAGTATAGAGAGGTCTCGAACCAGGGTCGTCCGCAGCTCGTGGTCGTGCGGTAGCGTTCTCGCTTCCCACGCCCGGGTTCCCGGGTTCGATTCCCGGCGGGGTCAGGGATTTTCTCTGCCTCGTGATGACTGGGTGTTGTGTGATGTCCTTAGGTTAGTTAGGTTTAAGTAGTTCTAAGTTCTAGGGGACTGATGACCGTAGATGTTAAGTCCCATAGTGCTCAGAGCCATTTTGAACCAGGGTCACCTGGACGGGAGTCTAGGGCGCTTGCCACTTGTTTTTTTTTTTTTTTTTTTGCATTTTGTTCATTGTTGATCGTTGTGTTTGGTCGTTGCGGACGTCACGTGACATCCGTTCAAGTTCGTTGTTGATCGTTTAACTCAGATTTTTTATTACAGAGGCCAAACAGCTCTCTGACCGAACACGCTGAGCTACCGAGCCGGCTACCACTCGGCTACTCTCTCACTTGCCATTAACAGTGAAACTTTTATGTATATAAAGAGCTGCCCAAACTTCAACATGCAATGTTTCAAAAACGAGGCCGCATTGGCACCTACAATTTTAGGGTGTGATAGGTCCCTACTCACACTATAAGCAGGCGAAGTGGGAGCTCATAACTCGATGCACCTCCCAGAAGGTCCCCTCGTAAGTGGGGTTCGGCTGTTTCTGATTTGCTGCGTTGATATGCTTGAACGCAGCGTTCATGATCTGACACCCGAGAGCTAATTGGTTTCTCTGTTCCACCAACACTGACTTGCAAGGGAATCGCGCCTACTCGTCATCACAGATTTCGTTGCAATTCATGGTATATGCAGGACTTGGCCAGAAATGAAGGTGACAAAAGTAGGAGACGCAGATGGCGAAGCGTTTAGAGAAAGTAACGTTTCTGGCGAGCGCCAAGAGAGTCATTGTCCTTTTTTGTTAGCGGTTGGCGCAGCGGAAAAAGTACAGAACGGTTATCCGACGGTCGTGGTGACTAGTCCCAATGTGTGTATTTTGTTTTTATTTCCAATTTTACGTGCTTACACTGGAAATAAGTAGAATACTGTTCAGTATATTGTATTAATAAATATTTTGATAAAAGGCATAATAAGAAAAGGCGAAGGAAAATGTCAGGCTGAAATAAATATCCGGAAGGGATTATAAGGCATAAGAACTTCGTATATAAAATTAGATGCTTTTATCATTTGAGGCTCTCGGTCGTAAAACATGGTATCCAACTTTTTTGCCGACTGGTGTTTTTCGCAACATCAGATTCCTTACAGCTGATTTCATAGGTTGGTGAAAGAATCTGTTGGAAATATGTATGTTCCTAAGAAATTGTGTTCGTATTAAGTTATGGTGGCCAACGGCCTTGCCGCAGTGGTAACACTGGTTACCGTCAGATCACCGAAGTTAAGCGCAGTCTGGCTGGGCTAGCACTTGGATTGGTGACCATCCGGTTTGCCGAGCGCTGTTGGAAAGTGGGGTGCACTCAGCCCTTGTGAGGCAAGCTGAGGAGCTACTTGATTGAGAAGGTGCGGCTCCGGTCTCGGAAACCATCAAACGGCCGGGAGAGCGGTGTGCTGACTGCATGCCACTCCATATCCGCATCCAGTGACGCCTATGGACTAAGGTTGAGACGGCGGTCGGTCGGTACCGTTGGGCCTTCATGGCCTGCTCGGGAGGAGTTTTTAGTTTTTTTAAGTTATGGTGAGTGACAGCTGGTTGGAGTTAAGAAATTGTTACTAACAAACATGGTCGCCCAATGCAGTCTGTTTCGTACTGATGAGGAACTTGAATCTAATGCTTCGAGCGCTAGCAATAATGTTGAGAACAGCTCTTTCTGTAATGAGGAAGGTGAGGATCCGGAGTATTATTCTGTTTATGAGTTCAAACAAATTGGATGCAGATTAGTCTTAAAAAAGGTAAGAAAAGACGCCTCTACTTCTTAACCTGTTTTAATGTAAAACATGGTATGTGCTGCACTTAGCAAGCCACATTTAAACTATTCAAAAACGCCAATTCTGAACGTTCCTTTTATAAAATACTAATTGAGCATATGGTAACTGAACTTGGCAAATATAAACACAACGCATTATTTAGAAATAAGCGAAATATGTTTCATTTTGGCCCGTGGATTATAAATATGTGTGAAGGTGAACATGGTGACTCCTGCAGTTAACATGTTTCACACCCAGTAAGTTGAATCAATGAGGAGTATGTCTATTATCAGGTTGTAACACAGCTCTACAGAAAAACTGTTTTCATGTATTGAAACGTCCCCTTTTGAACAATTATACACGTGACTGGGCTTTAACTGACACACACTATTTTTTTAGCGCAACGCAATCTGACTTTAAATAATCTCTACAAGAGAATGGCCCTGACTAACATTAACCTGTACTTTTCACAAATCACTTACCTCACAAAAATCTTGGTTACTCCCACTACTGCAATACAGCAAGCGCCACTACTGCCAGCTAAATAAGAGATTCAAACTATGGAAGGCACTAACTACTGATAGGGATAGTTAGCAAATGAAAGATATTAATAGAGAACAAACAATGTATTTACCCTGATATCATCATATATAAATATAGCAGTTCATGACAAATTTCAAAACTCCGCCATCTCTCTCCCCACATCCACCACTGCTGGCGGCTCACCTCCAACTGCGCAACGCTACGCGCTGTTCACAGCCAGCTGCCTAACACTACAATGGCGAGTATTACAACAATGCAAAGTAGCCACAGACTGCGCACAGCACAGCCAGTGATTTTCATACAGAGGTGGCGTTACCAATAAAAAACCTAAACAGCCTACTTACAGTATAACATGGATAATGCAATCTGAAATTATCTAATGCTGAATAGACTTTTATAGATTTATGCTACAATAAAGTTAAGGGGACCACACCGTGATTCAGGTCGAAAAAAATCGATTTTCGGTTTTCATCATATTTCGATGGATTAAAGTTTTATTTAAGTACTCTGAAAAGGATTTAGCTGAAAAAAATTTTTTTCGAGCATTTAAAGAGCATTGTCGTACCACGTGTGTTTATGTGCCACGCTCAGTTTTCTGTCACCCACTTTTCTGCATATATTTTAGATCTTTATATCCCCTACATTGCACGTTAGGGATTTTGTTTTTACTCCCGAGTGTGTTGGCTATCCTTGGAATGCAACAGCCGGTATTCTTTGGTTTCTGCTGTTTGTAAACAACACGCTTTCAAACACGCGGTTAGTTTTGTTCAAGTGAATTGTTAATTAGAAAACTTGCAGGTATACTATGGGCAGGCAATTAGGAGAAATAAAGAAAATCTGGAGGCAATGAAGAGATATGTTTGGGCCACATTCTTCCGCAAGTCCTCTACTGATGATAAGCTATGTCATGGATTGTGTCCATCAGGAGGAAGTTCGTGGTGCAAATACAATAGGGCTCAGGCAACTGGACAATTTTGTTCTCACCAGCATTCTCTTCCTGCTGCTCTTATTACAGCAATTAAACCTATTTTCAGAGACTTTGCTCATCCTGGCATTCTAAGGAAACGTCTGCATGGGCAGACACAGAACCCAAATAAATGTCTCAACAGCATAATTTCGAACCTCCTTCTTAAAACTGTACTTTTAGGCACGCATACAATGAAACTAGTTCATGATGCTGTTATTACATTCAGTTGTGGTAATATTGGAAAGTGCTGGGTGCTGAAAAAGCTGGGAATTAATCCTGGTGAAAATATCATCACTGGGCTGCAACATTGTGATAAAACAAGAACAGCCGATGCAGACAGGTCTGCATCTAATATGGCCAAGAAAGCAAGACAAAATCCAGGAAGGTGAAAAAGAAGCGGGGCGGTTTTAATTAAATGTAAGTAACAAATTTCAAAAGTTTTTTCTTTAAAGGCAATTTCCCACAAACTAAAATTTTCAGTACATATGCCTCATTATATCAGAAACTATCATAGATAAATGAATGAAATTTTCAGAGAATCTTCATAACATAAAAAAGCCACTTCTGGTGGTACATTCATTAATATTCCCCAATTAGGAAGTCCATAAAAATATTTTCTACAGAAAAACAATATTTTTTTGTTAATAAATTTAAAAAAGTATTTCTGAAAAACTATAAAATGGATAAAGTAGATTTTAGTACAGTTGACTCGATTAGCATAATGTAACATACAGTAAAAATATTAAGGTCCTGTATCAAATAGTTTTTTTTCAGAAATAGGTCAAATACTTGCCTCAGTTGACACGGGTTAGATAGGCAGGGTGTGGTCCCCTTAAGCTACGTTGGTGCAGCTGAGAACAAGTGGAGAGACAGGCCCCAACAAGCCAGAGCAGCAATATCGTACCCCTTTCTCGATGTACAGCGCTGTCTCAGGCGACGGTCATGGTTCAAGCGTCTGCAGAGTAGCGATGTGCGGAGACTGTAATTTATTATCACGGGCACGAAATATGCAAATCTGCTGCTGGCGATCTGTTAGACGGATCGCAATTACTGCTAATGGATCCCAGAAATCTCGGCAGATTCCAGGGTGTGACACTGCCGTTTGCCAGTCATACCATGAACCAGTTTGACTCACTTATACAGGAGGGCGCACAAGGAGATCCACGGTCAAGGCGGCACCCTGAGGTGACTAACATTGCCATTGGAACAGCGAGTTGTCCGAGATGATTGAGGTCTGAACTGTCGGCACAGCCAAGTCTTCTCCACAGGCTCCCCAGTCAAGACCAATGCTAGAGCAAAGTCATACCCGGGACAAGGGTCTCAAGTGCAATCCACTCATAACAAGAGTCAAGACCAGAATCCTCTCCAGACCACTGTCTGAATCAGAAAACAAGTTTCTCCGCTCCTCACTTTCCATCAAACCTCGGTACACTCCATAAAAGCACTCATGCAACTGCCGCCACAAGGGTTTCATGCCAATCACAGGACTCCATGAGATCCATGTCTCCCATCTATCTCGTCTGCTCTAACCATCGGCCAATCCTAATCACAGTTAACAATTGTCTTCTCTTTCTTGAGAAGCAGCTAATCCCTGACTCGCAAATTCCCATACCGAGAGGAGAAGACTCGTTTTTTATACGACCGCTTTAGGCAGAGTGTTTTGAGTTTCCATTTAGCCCTAACGTAAACAACACATTTGTCATCGAGATCATTATCTGGACAAGCCAAACGTTACAGTGTGTCCAACCAGTGGCTACGGCTAAACTAAGAAAAGTCCTTTTGTGTCAATTTCAGAGCCACCATAAATGTTGCGTTCCAATCTACATTGTTTCAAAGGCCTGAGACTTCCCAAAAACTCGGCAGGTAGAGGGATGACACCACCTGATGGCTCCCTTTTTAGCTTACAATCTACGTCGAACATGGAAAACCGATATTTTCATAGCCCCCAACCCTGTTCACAAAGGGCATTTACGATAGTGCCGAAACGCCTTGGCTTGGCGACCTAAATTTCTTTCGCACTCCTGTCCCTGCCGTGGATAGAGGAGCTCAAAGGTAGATTCAGGTAGGCAGTATTTCTGCCTCTTTGGCCGAAAGCATTGTCTGCATGCAAGTGTCAGAAATTCTTGGGACCAGCATTCTGTCCCTGACAACTGCTCCGAGGTGTTCCTTTTCCTAATAGCTGCACATGGCTTCCAAGTCCCAAATGTCCACTGTAGAATTTACTGTTAAATGACGAAACTGCCTGCTTGTTCTCAACTCCAAAAAATACTATTTGAAAGAGAGCCACCATAAGGATCCTGCATGCATTAACAACGTTAATGCTCCCATCAATTCCTGCTCATGTCGATAATTTCCTGTCACCTCATAAAAATGATGTCTTGGGTGTAAAATCAACATTAAAGAGTAGCTTTGAATATGAAAAACAGTGAGAAAGTGACTCATCCTCTGTCACTCTTTTCCCCACTGCCGTGGTTTGGGGGGCATGCAAACCTCCCAAGTGGCTTCATGTTGATGGACTAGCACCAGGATCACGAGCCACACGAGATTTTTATTTCTGTCCCTTTCATTATTTAAAAAAGATGATACTCAGCTTTTGGAAACAAGTAGTCCTTGTTTTGTTTCAGAAATCGACCACTCTTAGTATCAACCAGGGTTGTGAATCTGAACCATCTACGAGGAGGACTACAACCAACAGTCATGATGAAAACAATGCCATTGTAAGGTCACTTACTGCATGTGGGAAATATAATCCTTCTGGTCCAGTCCATCATACAGGGTCATCAACAGCTCTTGAGCAATAGGATAATGTAGATCAGGAAAAATTTAACAAAAAATGAAAGTGGGATAAATAAACAGAAAAATTTCAAAAAATTAAGAAATGCAGGTAGCAGCTATTTGTCTTATCAAGGGTAAGGAAATCCACAACCTCCTCGAGAAGAAGGACCAGTTTGCCTTTGTAAGAAAACATGTTTTTGAAAGATTGATACAGATTGACGACACTCTATCTTCGAAGGGTTCAATTTAATGCGAAAGTGTAACATCCAAGACGCCTGTCTCTGTCGTCTAATAGGTGTTAAAAACCTGTCAGAAATACGAAAAAGAATGGGAGTCCTTCCCAAAGCCAAGTGCCTGTTAGTTACAATGTTTTGGTTGTAGGGCAAAAAGTAGAAGTATGTAAAACTGCTCTTCCTCAACAGCCATGCTCAGCAAAAGAGTAGCGGAGAGAAGAAATTTTGGTTTAAGAAAAACAGTGGTTCTCGTTCTCCACCGTCAGATAAAAGAGGTACACATGGGCACCATAAGGAAAAGTGTTCAGAAGACGATATAAAATGGTGCGTACTTTTATATCAAAGCTCCTCAAATACAAAGTCATTGTATCATACACAAAAATCCTTATGAGATGTTTTTGTGTATCGAATACACAAACATTGTTTTGAAGCATATGTTCAGTTCTGTTCAAAACCGGGTCTTACTCCTGTTTCTTCAGACAGGTCCAGGAGAATATTTACATAAGAATTTAATACAGAATTCAAGGCTCCTAACACAGACAATTATAAGGAAGAAACTTGTTTTGTTACAACCTCAGCATTCATGATTGCTACAATAATGAAAGGTACGTTTATTATTGGGATGAGATTACTGCTAGGAGAGGAAGTCATGAAACTGTAAGTTGCACATTGAAACAATTCACCATGTGCAAGAAACTGATAGTAATCTCAGATAACTGTTGTGGCCAACACAAAAAGTGCTCATTAGCCGCTCTGTGGCTAGAAATAATTGGCAAGCGCGAGTGTAAAACGTGTTCAACATGTTTTTCCAGTAGTTAGGAATACTATGCTGCTATCACCAGACATTTCGGCCGAGTAGAACAGTATGTGAGGGGTCGCATTCAGTATATGTACTGCCCAGAGGAGTGGGGACAGATCTTGAGAAACACACAACGCTTACCTCCCTTTAATGTTTACAGAATGCAACACAGAAATTTCTTTGAAGTTTCTTCAGTAAGATATTGTTCAGTGCACGCAAGATCATAATTTCTGCGTCTGTCAAACTTCCGTTGTTCCAGATTTTCTAATTATTTATAACACGTACTCCGGTTTGGGTGAAGAAATATCATTGGAGCTTAAAGGTCATCCGTTTACAGAAGATTTTCTGGGAAAATGTAACGGACCTCTTCCACTACTGTACAAAAAAACGATAACAGACAAAAAGGAAAAATTACGCAATGTTCTCGGCCTCTCAAAGTAAATTCCAATGGCATACCACGGATATTACACGACCTTGGTTCCTGAGCATTATATGTGTAATCGTTGTACCTAAAACTATTACAGAATATTATCAATGCAAATTTTGGCTATTTTATTTTCGTTGTAGTTACTATGTTACGCTATTGCACTGTAAACATCGTGGTAGGTTTCCTCCTATATGGTAGCTGCCGCGTACCTGAAGCATCATTTCACATTAACTGTTGTAAAGCGTAGTATCTGACACATAACCAGGTAACAGTGCCGCAAACGTGGATGAAAAACACGATATCTGCGGATATCGTTCCTCTGTTTTAGTTCTTATACCTGCAAAAAAAGTGTTATGAATAGCAGCTAACACAAGTTTTATTTTTCAATACACACAGACTTCACACTCGATTCACCAGAAGTTTTCAGTTTGTTAGTTACCATGTTGCGACCGAGGGCGTCATTTTATAGTTGACGACTTAAACGAGCTGGGATGATATCCATCGTAAAGACGAAACAGTAACTTCAGTTACATGGTTTACAATCATAAAAGGTTCGCTCTTATCGCACAATTTGGCAGCAAGCTACGCGTAACAAATCACTTCGCCATATATTGGCGAGGATAGCTTGCGATGCATAATGGAACGTACTACGATGAAGTCTTCTGACAATCGAAACTCCCCATCGCACCCCATCAGACGTAGTCGTAAGATGGCCCAGTGGGTATCCCGTCAAAAACTGAACACAGATCAAGCATGAAAGGAGGAAGAAGAGGTACTGAACTGAACAAAAGCAAAGTAGGAACAGTGAATGGTCCAAGAACAAGAAGTGCAATAAAGAGCAACGTGAAACAACAACGGCGTCGTGGTTAAGTGATCATGGTGTTGGACTGACATGCGGGCGAGCCATGTTGAAAACTCCCTTGGGCTTTTTCCTTTTTTTTTTTTTTTGGTATGTGTCTGATGAACAATGAGAGCAGGCGAGGTACCACATAGACGCCTCACAGAAAGGAAAACAACAAATAAATGGATGTGAACTATGTTAGAAGAAAGGAATTCGAGATTCATGACATCCAAAAAGGAATGCAACTTCAAAAACTTTAAAACACATATTACGTCAGAACCCAGAGAACCTGCGTGAGTGTGAAGCTGTTGCTTTCATTCGTTGCAGCTTACGTGACAAACTACTATATTTTCTTCATTTCCTTGGGAGTGATCACATTCACATTCTTACCAACACCTATATCGGGCAAGGAGGCATATTTCACTCACTGACCAGGAGTACAAATTGCTTGCGTCGATAAGTCATTCCTATCATATGACACACACACTGTCACTAATGCCATGTATAACAAATCAGACGTGTTTTCCGGTGGAGGATTCGCTTGATTTGTCGTCATGCCATCAAACGTTTGTGGTTTCCATTCGAAAGCCACTTCATTTCGGATGCTAATAGAGTAGATGTGCAGAATCAACTGTCGTCATAGGTACCTACCTTACACTTCGCTGTTGCAAACGGGCATTACACCACGATACAGACACAAATCTCAATAAAACAAACAACGGAATAAATGGACACATGGTGTGTCGTGGGGTGATCACTCTGTTTTTAAAATAATTGAAAAGCCACGATCGCTTCAATCGTTTATTAGATGACCGGTTTAATCACTCTGAAGGTTCCATCATCAGATCCGAAACGTGGATTAACATTTATAAAACCATACGGACATCATGGCATATGAGGCAGACCATCTGATAAAATCATTGTCACAACCAACAAAAAACTGCTCTCATGGTCGTTCATTCCATAAAATATGAAACTGAAGTCACCAGATAAAACTACCACAGCTCGTCTAACACCGGTCGAAGGTAGTTTCACAGTAACATAGCTTGCTCTCTCTCTGAAGCGCACATCGGTAACTTACTAAAATCAAAATAACATGGCCGCCTTACAAATAATTTGTTACAATGAAATGAATACCCTTAGCTGAATACAGGCGTTGATGTAAGTCAACGGGGATTGTTGAAAATTTGTGCTCCGACCGGAACTCGAACCTAGGATCTCCTGCTTACATTGCAGTCGCTCTATTCATCTTTCTTTTTTATAATTTTGTTCAGCATTGTTCGTTTCGTTTGGTCTGGGCGGACGTCACATGACGTCTGTTTAAGTTGGTCGTTGATTCCTTCACTCAGTTTTTTTATTACAGAGGACAATAGGCGCTCTGACCGAACACGCTGCCCTACCGTGACGGCTGTCCATCTGAGCCACCGAGGACACAGAGGATAGTGCGACTGCAGGGACTTATCTGTGGCACGCTTCCCGTGAGACCCACATTCGCACTATATTCATAGGGCGCCTGCCCATCATACTCCTTACTCGCGGCTTTACCGCCGATTCCCGTACGAGTCGAGCACTGTTTGTGCATCTGCACAGAAGAAGATGGTCAAATGCCTGGTGAGCATATATATATATATTGGTAAGGCTTTCATAGTCTGCTCTTCTGAATCCCACAGCGGAACGCAGGTTGTACGCCATCCTGCAATATCCAATAAATAATACAAACGTCGCAACAATTGCCACCTCAAATGTAAACAAAATTCATATGGACATTTACAATGCCAATGCAACTTCTCTTTTGATAACTTGTGTACAAGCCTATATTTATTTCTACCCTGATCAGGAGACCTCACTGCCCGTGAGGCCATTTTCTAGGATGGCCTTCGGCTGTGCGTCTGAGGTATGACTTGTGAGGTTAATTTATTGAGGTTCTAATAATTGTACCACAATGGCCTATAACGACCTTGCCTAAAATCAAACTACCTATTAGCACACCTTATACCATTAGGCATAAATACATATTCTCTGTATGCGTCCCTGAATTGACGAAAGGCCGCGTGCAGGCCAGGACGTGCCTGACCGGCTTGGACATGCTCCAGACGCTGGCGCAACTCCTTCGCGCCGCCGTGGGTATAAAAAGAGGAGCGAGTCTTTTCTTATTACAGTCGATGCTTCTTCTGTTGGTGGAAAACAACACTTTGTCGATACTATTTTATCTGTTTGGTCTATTTTGGAGTATTGTGAGTATATATATATATATATATATATATATATATATATATATATATATATATATCCGAAAGAACAGACACCATCTTCATATATATATATATTACTAATTCGTTGCCACGACATGCAGCGGATAAGTTGTCTATACGTTCGGACACGGCAGCCCCTTAGTGATGCTCTGTGCAACTACGCCACAGCACTTGCAAATCGAAGCTGGGGAGATGGACTATCCACCGGTATGTGTAGTTTTTCTGCAGGACGATTCAGTTGCCACTACCGATGTCGTTTTATGCAACCTGCAATTCTATATCTAGCCTTCAAAAATCACACCCGAGATTTTCATATTCTCTCGCAAACTTTTAGTTCTATAGAAAAAGTATAGTGGACCATTTTGTAGGAAATGTAATGTAGTTAAACTTTGTACTGGGATAAGCTTTCGCTGAAGCTCACGGTTTTCGAGGTATTCAAGAAAAACTTACAAAAGTGAGTTTCAAACGGACTGCGACCCCACACACCTCCCTCACCAGGCAGAATTTCTAGTATGTTGCTCGTGGTACCACGATGCCAAAATTTCCGTCTACACGAACTATTCTCCATATGCGACCTTTTTTGGTCGCTATTGACTGGGCTATTACGCCACAAGCATAGTCGGCTGTTTGTTAACGTTATTAATTTAAATGTGCCCGTGAGGGCAATGAAAAAAAACGACTTTTGTAAACGTTACGCTAAAACTAATTAGTTTGACAATGAAGCCGCACAATCACAGTAGTTTCGAAGTCAGAAGGCTAGATGAATACAACGATGTTATTGTTTGATCGTATGCTGTTAAAAATCAAAAAACTGTTATGTAAAATTTACTCTACCGCCATTACTACAATTTGTAAGTGCTCGACTAATCTGAGGCGTAATAAGACCAGCCGATGAAGACCAAAAAACGTCGAATGTGGGAAATATTTCGTGTAGTGGCAGGAGGAAACTCAATGAAGAAGATACTGGAAATCCTGACCGATCGAGGCTGAGTGTCGGAGTGGGGGTGCATTGGAAGCTGACGTTTTCTTGAATAACTCGAAAACTACGTTCTCTAACGGAAACTTATCCCAGCACAAAACTTAATCACATTGAATTTCCTGCAAAAAGGTATCTGCTCATTTTACTGTGTGCGCTCTATGAAAATCTCGGGCGTGGTTTTTGAAGGCTAGATATAGAATTGCAGGTTACATAAAACGACATCGGGGGGGGGGGGGGGGGCAGCTGAAACACGCTGTATATGTATTACTGTTTTCGCGCACTCGTCTTGTGAAATCGCAGAGGTACTTTTGAGTAACGGTGCACTTCCCTTTATCTGTAAGAGCTTTTGCTCCTTTCTGTACGCACGTTAGTTCTTAATTTTACTGTCGTGTAAATACATTGTTTAATAAACAGATTAAAAACTATATCGGTATATCGATTCTGACCAAGATTTACTGATATTTCCCTTGATTGTAAGGCGAATGTTGGTGATTCACATTTTCCCAAATGGGAACCCTCAGTCCTACAGCCAGCTCACTGCTCACTTTTGCTGAAAAGAACGGAGCAGAATCTCACAATGTACCGTATCATAGACAGGCGGCCCTACCTTACAGTCAAGAATGATACTACACACAGTGTTTCAATTGCTCAGAAGAAATAGCTAGTTTCCTGCTAAAGTAATCGCTACTTCAGTACTAACAAATTACTTACTAGCGTTAAAAGTCATCATAGACGTGAGCGAGTAATCAAACCGCAACAAGGTTTACTGTAAATAAAGGTTCATCTTTTTATTCGCCGTTAACGATTTGCTAAAAAAAACGTTTGGAGTACTCGGTATATACGACTGAAGCTCGAACTTATGGACACAACTAAGTCGGTATCGTCGGTCTAAGGAGGATAAATCCAGCCCTTGAGTTTTTTTTTATACTGAGACAAAGCATGATGCATGGGGGCTTAATTAAAATAGAATGCAAATAATTTTAATTTTTTGTTTCAGTAACTGTCTGTTCGGTTACGAAGTCTCGTAACGGTTGGCCCTGACTAGTATTATTACGCAATCTGACTACTAGAACAACAACAAAGAATGAAATGGAAATTTTCATTAACACAATTAATTAATTAAGTCCCCAGCAACTATAAAACCTACGAAACCAAAGCACAAGTATAACTGTTCTGTGTGTGAAAGTATGACTCAACGTACGCATCTGGCACGGTTCTTCTTCAACAACACAAGAAATTTTAAATATCATTTATACTGAATTAATTAAAGAAAATAAAAATACCATAATTACTCAAGAGAACCAGTATTACACTCTAATCCAAGAACACAAGCCAGATGCTTTGCTGACTGAACCTGTAATGACGCATTATTTAAAACATGGAAATAATGAAAAATAAATCAAGTTTCGTTACCTTCATATATTGACCAAAATCACTCTAATCATTACAATATATCTCCACACCGACTCGCTATTACCACATCTCAACAAGAACTTTTCAGTATCACATCTCAGCAAGCACTCCCTACTAGCACATCTGAACACGAACTGACTACTACGAGTCCTCGACAAGCACTGCCCACACGACATCTCAATAATCACTGCCAGTGGAGGCGGCGGAACAATGCTCTCTAGCGATCTCTGGCGCTGTGGCTCAGTGTAGCCACCTTTCATATGCCCTTCCTCCACGGCTAGAATTTGATGGTATTTTTGCCAGCATTGGTGGTGAAAATACCACCAAATTCGTCAAAAAAATACAGACAAAAATAAAAGATAGTATTAATACGTAAATATCATATAACTAGATAAAATTTTGGCTTTGCACTGACCTTTCAGTAACCTATTATATAGAATACAGTAAGCAATACAAATTCTTTCATACATGTGACTTTACATAATAGTTTACACAAGTATTATGTGGTTAAGCAATTCAATCAATAGCGTCAGCAATGACGAATATGTGCAGGTAAGAGTCTCATAACTTTTCACAACCAGTAATACACAAAAAATCAGTTTATACAAATATTCACATAAACGCTTTCCATAGCTCAAGAATAAGCAGTTGACAGTTCCAGCAGTAGCACCCAGCAATGGTCAACAGGTGCAAAACCAACAAGTGACTTTTTTTTAGTAGAAACAGTCCATCAGTGGCACCCAGTAATGTTGAATAGGTGCAAACACCAACAACTAACACCATTTCAGTATAAGCAGTTCCATTAGTGGCACCAGCAATGTTGAGCAGGTGCACACAGCAACAGGTGACATCTTTTCAGTAGAAGCAGTCCATCAGTGGCACCCAGCAATGTTGAGCAGGTGCAGACACCAACAAGTAACACCATTTCAGTATAAGCAGTTCCATTAGTGGCACCAGCAATGTTGAGCAGATGCACACAGCAACAGGTGACATCTTTTCAGTAGAAGCAGTCCATCAGTGGCACCCAGCAATGTTGAGCAGGTGCAGACACCAACAAGTAACACCATTTCAATAGAAGCAGTCCATCAGTGGCACCCAGTAATGTTGACCAGGTGCAGACAGCAAGAAGCAACATCATTTCAGTAGAAGCAGTCCATCAGTGGCACCCAGCAATGTTGAGCAGGTGCAGACACCAACAAGTAACACCATTTCAGTAGAAGCAGTCCATCAGTGGCACCCAGTAATGTTGACCAGGTGCAGACAGCAAGAAGCAACATCATTTCAGTAGAAGCAGTCCATCAGTGGCACCCAGCAATGTTGAGCAGGTGCAGACACCAACAAGTAACACCATTTCAGTATAAGCAGTTCCATTAGTGGCACCAGCAATGTTGAGCAGGTGCACACAGCAACAGGTGACATCTTTTCAGTAGAAGCAGTCCATCAGTGGCACCCAGCAATGTCGAGCAGGTGCAGACATCAACAAGTAACACCATTTCGGTAGAAGCAGTCCATCAGTGGCACCCAGTAATGTTGAGCAGGTACACACAGCAACAAGTCACATTTCTCAGCAGAAGCAGTTCCATAAAATTCACTATCACTAATCACACTGTTCATCAGAGTTTATAAGCAGAAATTAAACATGTCCTAGTGGCACCAATCATGTAGAAAAGGTACAAGTAACAGTCCATAATTTTTACAATCACTGATCACACAGTTCATCAGCAGAAATTAAACATGACTAAATGTCACACATCATGTTGAAAAGTGCAGCACCATCACTAATCAGACAGTTCAGGCATGAACAATAGTTTGAATACACATACAATGCTTTTACAGTAAACATACAAATCATAACAAACACACAAATGATATCAGATAATTGTCCTATTAACTATTACAATACACAAATACCAGTAAACCTATAACATTGATGGGTGTCAGTGCAAGCCACTACCAACAAATAAAATAATATTTAGGAGATAGGTGGGTAGGATTAGGAAAGGAAAACACACACAAAACACACTCACTCATCTTTCATCCACATTAAGTACTACTGTGTAATTGAATAGTGTTAACTGTGTAAATGTAACTCTGTCCAAGATTTGATGTTCATCATGTGTACCAAGTAGTAGTGGCAGCAATGTATAACAGTCAATAATAGTTAAGTCAACGTCATAGTCATCATGTCTAGACCAATGTTTGCCAAGCCAGATCAAAATGTACGGTTGCTGAACAACTGTCAGTGAGCCAAGATATGCACATGCTTCCTCTCTCAAAAAAAAGTATATACTGCTTAGTGATTTGACAAAGTGTGTGTGTAGACAATCTTCCTTCTACTTGAGTGTTCTAGTCTGCCATCTTCATCCTCCTTGTTCCATATGGACCAACAAAAAAAAAATATGCTCCTCACTTACTTTACCTCTTATCCACCAAAACTCCAATAATCATCAGCATAATCTCAATACTTGACTAATACCTCTTCAATACGTCGATACATATAAACCTTATCATCAATATCATTTACCTTACCTCTTGTCCACGAAAACTCCAATAATCAACACTTAATCTTAATACTTCAATAATACCTCTTCACTACGTCGATATATATAAACCTCAGCACCAATATCATTTCACTTCCATAACAACTCTTTCCTCTAGTCAGTCTCCTCGAACAAGTACAGACAAAATCCTAGTGCAACTTCAATTCATCATCCCATACAATCCGAAGACACAGTGTCTACACACAACCTCTGTGTAATCCATCTGACCCAAATTTTCTACTCATTATAAATTATAAGATACATTTTGGTTCCTTGTCCATCATTAAATAAAAGAAATGCATACATGACCTCTAACAGACTTAGTTCGAATAACTCTCAGTAATTAAGTACGATTACGGAGTGTGAATGATCATAATATTTCACAGTGTGTACACCACTTCAAGAATCATAGCAGAAGCAAACATGTGGAGTATTTTTTGTGTCAAGTGTCACTTCCTATTTCTGTTTTAAATTCAGATCGAAACTGCTCCATTGTTCCCATACCAGTTGTAATTATTCCTATTTGTGATCCCTGTGAGTCTAACCGTGTTGCTAAAGTTCCTATCTCTGTTTTAATTGTTTCCATTCGTGCTCCCAAATTTAATATAGCACTCATCAACTGCTCCGTAATAGCCGGTTCGAAATTCTTTTCGCCCCCAACATTTCCCGCGAAACCAACTTCTTTCGTCATGGCTGTAAAGCTATCTGTGTTCGATACTATTTCAGAATCTTCTGTCGTTAATCTCGGATTCTGTGAATTTTCTGATTGAGAAACATTTTGAAATGGTTCCGGACTATTTTCCCGACTTATTACATTGTTTTCCACTTCATTATCCATCATACTGTTTTCCTCTGTTGGCGAGTTCGCCATGTTAACAATTTCGTCATTCTCAGTATCCATCATTTTCGCCTTTTTCATTGATCGCGTAATCATTTACAAAACATACAAAACTCGTCACTGTACGGAAATTATACACAATGACTCTTTATCTCCAACAATACCATTCACTCGAAATGTTTCCCTCAAACACGATTAACGAACAATTGAAATAATTGCACTAAATCGTCAAACGCGTATACAAGACAACAAATCAAATTCAGAGAAAAAAAATACCATTAGAAGAATGACAATTACCAAATCTACACATGCAAAATAGACTACAATTACTAAACTACAAATTACTACAACAATACTACTGTCTACTATTTTTACAATCAGAAGAATTCCAAGGGACGATCCGAAGCAGCGGTCGCCACGTGCATGGGGGCTTAATTAAAATAGAATGCAAATAATTTTAATTTTTTGTTTCAGTAACTGTCTGTTCGGTTACGAAGTCTCGTAACGGTTGGCCCTGACTAGTATTATTACGCAATCTGACTGCTAGAACAACAACAAAGAAAGAAATGGAAATTTTCATTAACACAATTAATTAATTAAGTCCCCAGCAACTATAAAACCTACGAAACCAAAGCACAAGTATAACTGTTCTGTGCGTGGAAGTATGACTCAACGTACGCATCTGGCACGGTTCTTCTTCAACAACACAAGAAATTTTAAATATCATTTATACTGAATTAATTAAAGAAAATAAAAATACCATAATTACTCAAGAGAACCAGTATTACACTCTAATCCAAGAACACAAGCCAGATGCTTTGCTGACTGAACCTGTAATGACGCATTATTTAAAACATGGAAATAATGAAAAATAAATCAAGTTTCGTTACCTTCATATATTGACCAAAATCACTCTAATCATTACAATATATCTCCACACCGACTCGCTATTACCACATCTCAACAAGAACTTTTCAGTATCACATCTCAGCAAGCACTCCCTACTAGCACATCTGAACACGAACTGACTACTACGAGTCCTCGACAAGCACTGCCCACACGACATCTCAATAATCACTGCCAGTGGAGGCGGCGGAACAATGCTCTCTAGCGATCTCTGGCGCTGTGGCTCAGTGTAGCCACCTTTCATATGCCCTTCCTCCACGGCTAGAATTTGATGGTATTTTTGCCAGCATTGGTGGTGAAAATACCACCAAATTCGTCAAAAAAATACAGACAAAAATAAAAGATAGTATTAATACGTAAATATCATATAACTAGATAAAATTTTGGCTTTGCACTGACCTTTCAGTAACCTATTATATAGAATACAGTAAGCAATACAAATTCTTTCATACATGTGACTTTACATAATAGTTTACACAAGTATTATGTGGTTAAGCAATTCAATCAATAGCGTCAGCAATGACGAATATGTGCAGGTAAGAGTCTCATAACTTTTCACAACCAGTAATACACAAAAAATCAGTTTATACAAATATTCACATAAACGCTTTCCATAGCTCAAGAATAAGCAGTTGACAGTTCCAGCAGTAGCACCCAGCAATGGTCAACAGGTGCAAAACCAACAAGTGACATTTTTTTTAGTAGAAACAGTCCATCAGTGGCACCCAGTAATGTTGAATAGGTGCAGACACCAACAAGTAACACCATTTCAGTATAAGCAGTTCCATTAGTGGCACCAGCAATGTTGAGCAGGTGCACACAGCAACAGGTGACATCTTTTCAGTAGAAGCAGTCCATCAGTGGCACCCAGCAATGTTGAGCAGGTGCAGACACCAACAAGTAACACCATTTCAGTATAAGCAGTTCCATTAGTGGCACCAGCAATGTTGAGCAGATGAACACAGCAACAGGTGACATCTTTTCAGTAGAAGCAGTCCATCAGTGGCACCCAGCAATGTTGAGCAGGTGCAGACACCAACAAGTAACACCATTTCAATAGAAGCAGTCCATCAGTGGCACCCAGTAATGTTGACCAGGTGCAGACAGCAAGAAGCAACATCATTTCAGTAGAAGCAGTCCATCAGTGGCACCCAGCAATGTTGAGCAGGTGCAGACACCAACAAGTAACACCATTTCAGTAGAAGCAGTCCATCAGTGGCACCCAGTAATGTTGACCAGGTGCAGACAGCAAGAAGCAACATCATTTCAGTAGAAGCAGTCCATCAGTGGCACCCAGCAATGTTGAGCAGGTGCAGACACCAACAAGTAACACCATTTCAGTATAAGCAGTTCCATTAGTGGCACCAGCAATGTTGAGCAGGTGCACACAGCAACAGGTGACATCTTTTCAGTAGAAGCAGTCCATCAGTGGCACCCAGCAATGTCGAGCAGGTGCAGACATCAACAAGTAACACCATTTCGGTAGAAGCAGTCCATCAGTGGCACCCAGTAATGTTGAGCAGGTACACACAGCAACAAGTCACATTTCTCAGCAGAAGCAGTTCCATAAAATTCACTATCACTGATCACACTGTTCATCAGAGTTTATAAGCAGAAATTAAACATGTCCTAGTGGCACCAATCATGTAGAAAAGGTACAAGTAACAGTCCATAATTTTTACAATCACTGATCACACAGTTCATCAGCAGAAATTAAACATGACTAAATGTCACACATCATGTTGAAAAGTGCAGCACCATCACTAATCAGACAGTTCAGGCATGAACAATAGTTTGAATACACATACAATGCTTTTACACTAAACATACAAATCATAACAAACACACAAATGATATCAGATAATTGTCCTATTAACTATTACAATACACAAATACCAGTAAACCTATAACATTGATGGGTGTCAGTGCAAGCCACTACCAACAAATAAAATAATATTTAGGAGATAGGTGGGTAGGATTAGGAAAGGAAAACACACACAAAACACACTCACTCATCTTTCATCCACATTAAGTACTACTGTGTAATTGAATAGTGTTAACTGTGTAAATGTAACTCTGTCCAAGATTTGATGTTCATCATGTGTACCAAGTAGTAGTGGCAGCAATGTATAACAGTCAATAATAGTTAAGTCAACGTCATAGTCATCATGTCTAGACCAATGTTTGCCAAGCCAGATCAAAATGTACGGTTGCTGAACAACTGTCAGTGAGCCAAGATATGCACATGCTTCCTCTCTCAAAAAAAAAGTATATACTGCTTAGTGATTTGACAAAGTGTGTGTGTAGACAATCTTCCTTCTACTTGAGTGTTCTAGTCTGCCATCTTCATCCTCCTTGTTCCATATGGACCAACAAAAAAAAAAAATATGCTCCTCACTTACTTTACCTCTTATCCACCAAAACTCCAATAATCATCAGCATAATCTCAATACTTGACTAATACCTCTTCAATACGTCGATACATATAAACCTTATCATCAATATCATTTACCTTACCTCTTGTCCACGAAAACTCCAATAATCAACACTTAATCTTAATACTTCAATAATACCTCTTCACTACGTCGATATATATAAACCTCAGCACCAATATCATTTCACTTCCATAACAACTCTTTCCTCTAGTCAGTCTCCTCGAACAAGTACAGACAAAATCCTAGTGCAACTTCAATTCATCATCCCATACAATCCGAAGACACAGTGTCTACACACAACCTCTGTGTAATCCATCTGACCCAAATTTTCTACTCATTATAAATTATAAGATACATTTTGGTTCCTTGTCCATCATTAAATAAAAGAAATGCATACATGACCTCTAACAGACTTAGTTCGAATAACTCTCAGTAATTAAGTACGATTACGGAGTGTGAATGATCATAATATTTCACAGTGTGTACACCACTTCAAGAATCATAGCAGAAGCAAACATGTGGAGTATTTTTTGTGTCAAGTGTCACTTCCTATTTCTGTTTTAAATTCAGATCGAAACTGCTCCATTGTTCCCATACCAGTTGTAATTATTCCTATTTGTGATCCCTGTGAGTCTAACCGTGTTGCTAAAGTTCCTATCTCTGTTTTAATTGTTTCCATTCGTGCTCCCAAATTTAATATAGCACTCATCAACTGCTCCGTAATAGCCGGTTCGAAATTCTTTTCGCCCCCAACATTTCCCGCGAAACCAACTTCTTTCGTCATGGCTGTAAAGCTATCTGTGTTCGATACTATTTCAGAATCTTCTGTCGTTAATCTCGGATTCTGTGAATTTTCTGATTGAGAAACATTTTGAAATGGTTCCGGACTATTTTCCCGACTTATTACATTGTTTTCCACTTCATTATCCATCATACTGTTTTCCTCTGTTGGCGAGTTCGCCATGTTAACAATTTCGTCATTCTCAGTATCCATCATTTTCGCCTTTTTCATTGATCGCGTAATCATTTACAAAACATACAAAACTCGTCACTGTACGGAAATTATACACAATGACTCTTTATCTCCAACAATACCATTCACTCGAAATGTTTCCCTCAAACACGATTAACGAACAATTGAAATAATTGCACTAAATCGTCAAACGCGTATACAAGACAACAAATCAAATTCAGAGAAAAAAAATACCATTAGAAGAATGACAATTACCAAATCTACACATGCAAAATAGACTACAATTACTAAACTACAAATTACTACAACAATACTACTGTCTACTATTTTTACAATCAGAAGAATTCCAAGGGACGATCCGAAGCAGCGGTCGCCACGTGCATGGGGGCTTAATTAAAATAGAATGCAAATAATTTTAATTTTTTGTTTCAGTAACTGTCTGTTCGGTTACGAAGTCTCGTAACGGTTGGCCCTGACTAGTATTATTACGCAATCTGACTGCTAGAACAACAACAAAGAATGAAATGGAAATTTTCATTAACACAATTAATTAATTAAGTCCCCAGCAACTATAAAACCTACGAAACCAAAGCACAAGTATAACTGTTCTGTGCGTGGAAGTATGACTCAACGTACGCATCTGGCACGGTTCTTCTTCAACAACACAAGAAATTTTAAATATCATTTATACTGAATTAATTAAAGAAAATAAAAATACCATAATTACTCAAGAGAACCAGTATTACACTCTAATCCAAGAACACAAGCCAGATGCTTTGTTGACTGAACCTGTAATGACGCATTATTTAAAACATGGAAATAATGAAAAATAAATCAAGTTTCGTTACCTTCATATATTGACCAAAATCACTCTAATCATTACAATATATCTCCACACCGACTCGCTATTACCACATCTCAACAAGAACTTTTCAGTATCACATCTCAGCAAGCACTCCCTACTAGCACATCTGAACACGAACTGACTACTACGAGTCCTCGACAAGCACTGCCCACACGACATCTCAATAATCACTGCCAGTGGAGGCGGCGGAACAATGCTCTCTAGCGATCTCTGGCGCTGTGGCTCAGTGTAGCCACCTTTCAATGATCAAAAGATAAATGTACAGGATCACTTCAAGGCAATAATTGAAACCGTGCTGCAAGTGTCGTTTCATTCAGCTTGTAGTTCTGTAAGGTACACTCCTGGAAATGGAAAAAAGAACACATTGACACCGGTGTGTCAGACCCACCATACTTGCTCCGGACACTTCGAGAGGGCTGTACAAGCAATGATCACACGCACGGCACAGCGGACACACCAGGAACCGCGGTGTTGGCCGTCGAATGGCGCTAGCTGCGCAGCATTTGTGCACCGCCACCGTCAGTGTCAGCCAGTTTGCCGTGGCATACGGAGCTCCATCGCAGTCTTTAACACTGGTAGCATGCCGCGACAGCGTGGACGTGAACCGTATGTGCAGTTGACGGACTTTGAGCGAGGGCGTATAGTGGGCATGCGGGAGGCCGGGTGGACGTACCGCCGAATTGCTCAACACGTGGGGCGTGAGGTCTCCACAGTACATCGATGTTGTCGCCAGTGGTCGGCGGAAGGTGCACGTGCCCGTCGACCTGGGACCGGACCGCAGCGACGCACGGATGCACGCCAAGACCGTAGGATCCTACGCAGTGCCGTAGGGGACCGCACCGTCACTTCCCAGCAAATTAGGGACGCTGTTGCTCCTGGGGTATCGGCGAGGACCATTCGCAACCGTCTCCATGAAGCTGGGCTACGGTCCCGCACACCGTTACGCCGTCTTCCGCTCACGCCCCAACATCGTGCAGCCCGCCTCCAGTGGTGTCGCGACAGGCGTGAATGGAGGGACGAATGGAGACGTGTCGTCTTCAGCGATGAGAGTCGCTTCTGCCTTGGTGCCAATGATGGTCGTATGCGTGTTTGGCGCCGTGCAGGTGAGCGCCACAATCAGGACTGCATACGACCGAGGCACACAGGGCCAACACCCGGCATCATGGTGTGGGGAGCGATCTCCTACACTGGCCGTACACCACTGGTGATCGTCGAGGGGACACTGAATAGTGCACGGTACATGCAAACCGTCATCGAACCCATCGTTCTACCATTCCTAGACCGGCAAGGGAACTTGCTGTTCCAACAGGACAATGCACGTCCGCATGTATCCCGTGCCACCCAACGTGCTCTAGAAGGTGTAAGTCAACTACCCTGGCCAGCAAGATCTCCGGATCTGTCCCCCATTGAGCATGTTTGGGACTGGATGAAGCGTCGTCTCACGCGGTCTGCACGTCCAGCACGAACGCTGGTCCAACTGAGGCGCCAGGTGGAAATGGCATGGCAAGCCGTTCCACAGGACTACATCCAGCATCTCTACGATCGTCTCCAAGGTAGAATAGCAGCCTGCATTGCTGCGAAAGGTGGATATACACTGTACTAGTGCCGACATTGTGCATGCTCTGTTGCCTGTGTCTATGTGCCTGTGGTTCTGTCAGTGTGATCATGTGATGTATCTGACCCCAGGAATGTGTCAATAAAGTTTCCCCTTCGTGGGACAATGAATTCACGGTGTTCTTATTTCAATTTCCAGGAGTGTATTATAACGTATTCTACGTAATTATGTTCCACTCATTTCCAAAGATTCATAAAAACGCCGATTGCTGTGAGAAGCACATTGACAAAAAGGAAATTTCGATAAACGTATCATTTGGCGTTCATCTTTCGAGCTCATCGCTTACGAAACCGAGTTCAGTCAAGCGCTTGTCAAGAGTACAAAAATGACGAAGCTGATGTATGCACCTCTTTCGGCACTCAGTATTCAAATGAACTATAAGTACAAAAATGATGACCTGTGCTTTTCATTCCAATGGTGGTTTCATGCGTTTTCGGCAGAAGTCATTGGTCTTGAGTAGTCTTTTAATGTGTAGATCCTTTAAAAATTACAATATGTGATAAAAAGTATCCGGACACCCCCAAAAAATACGTTTTTTATATTAGGTCCATTGTGCTGCCACCAACTGCCGGGTATTCCATATCAGCAACCTCAGTATTCATCAGACATTGCGAGCGAGCAGAATGGGGCGCTCCGCGGAACTCATGGACTTCGAACGTGGTCTGGTGATTGGGTGTCACTTGTGTCATACGTTTGTACGCTAGATTTGCACACTCCTAAACATCTCTAGGTCCACTACTTCCGATGAGACAGTGTAGTGGAAACGTGAAGGGACACGTACAGCACAAAAGCGTACAGGCCGACCTCGCCTGTTGACTGGAATAAATAGCCGACAGTTGAAGAGGGTCGTAATGTGTAATAGGCAGACATGTTGTTGTTGTTGTGGTCTTCAGTCCTGAGACTGGTTTGATGCAACTCTCCATGCTACTCTATCCTGTGCAAGCTTCTTCATCTCCCAGTACCTACTGCAACCTACATCCTTCTGAATCTGCTTAGTGTATTCATCTCTTGGTCTCCCTCTACGATTTTTACCCTCCACGCTGCCCTCCAATGCTAAATTTGTGATCCCTTGATGCCTCAGGACATGTCCTACCAACCGATCCCTTCTTCTAGTCAAGCTGTGCCACAAACTTCTCTTCTCCCCAATCCTATTCAGTACCTCCTCATTAGTTACGTGATCTACCCACCTTATCTTCAGCATTCTTCTGTAGCACCACATTTCGAAAGCTTCTATTCTCTTCTTGTCCAAACTAGTTATCGTCCATGTTTCACTTCCATACATGGCTACATTCCATACAAATACTTTCAGAAACGACTTCCTGACACTTAAATCTATACTCGATGTTAACAAATTTCTCTTCTTCAGAAACGATTTCCTTGCCATTGCCAGTCTACATTTTATATCCTCTCTACTTCGACCATCATCAGTTATTTTACTCCCTAAATAGCAAAACTCCTTTACTACTTTAAGTGTCTCATTTCCTAATCTAATTCCCTCAGCATCACCAGATTTAAATTGACTACATTCCATTATCCTCGTTTTGCTTTTGTTGATGTTCATCTTATATCCTCCTTTTAAGACACTGTCCATTCCGTTCAACTGCTCTTCCAAGTCCATTGCTGTCTCTGATAGAATTACAATGTCATCGGCAAACCTCAAAGTTTTTACTTCTTCTCCATGAATTTTAATACCTACTCCGAATTTTTCTTTTGTTTCCTTTACTGCTTGTTCAATATACAGATTGAATAACATCGGGGAGAGGCTACAATCCTGTCTCACTCCTTTCCCAACCACTGCTTCCCTTTCATGCCCCTCGACTCTTATAACTGCCATCTGGTTTCTGTACAAATTGTAAATAGCCTTCCGATCCCTGTATATTACCCCTGCCACCTTCAGAATTTGAAAGAGAGTATTCCAGTTAACATTGTCAAAAGCTTTCTCTAAGTCTACAAATGCTAGAAACGTAGGTTTGCCTTTTCTTAATCTAGCTTCTAAGATAAGTCGTAAGGTTAGTATTGCCTCACGTGTTCCAACATTTCTACGGAATCCAAACTGATCTTCCCCGAGGTCCGCTTCTACCAGTTTTTCCATTCGTCTGTAAAGAATTCGCGTTAGTATTTTGCAACTGTGACTTATTAAACTGATAGTTCGGTAATTTTCACATCTGTCAACACCTGCTTTCTTTGGGATTGGAATTATTATATTCTTCTTGAAGTCTGTGGGTATTTCGCCTGTCTCATACATCTTGCTCACCAGATGGTAGAGTTTTGTCATGACTGGCTCTCCCAAGGCCGTCAGTAGTTCCAATGGAATGTTGTCTACTCCCGGGGCCTTGTTTCGACTCAGGTCTTTCAGTGCTCTGTCAAACTTTTCACGCAGTATCTTATCTCCCATTTCGTCTTCATCTACATCCTCTTCCATTTCCATAATATTGTCCTCAAGTACATCGCCCTTGTATAAACCCTCTATATACTCCTTCCACCTTTCTGCCTTCCCTTCTTTGCTTAGAATTGGGTTGCCATCTGAGCTCTTAATATTCGTACAAGTGGTTCTCTTCTCTCCAAAGGTCTCTTTAATTTTCCTCTAGGCAGTATCTATCTTGCCCCTAGTGAGACAGGCCTTTACATCCTTACATTTGTCCTCTAGCCATCCCTGCTTAGCCATTTTGCACTTCCTGTCGATCTCATTTTTGAGACGTTTGTATTCCTTTTTGCCTGGTTCATTTACTGCATTTTTATATTTTCTCCTTTCATCAATTAAATTCAATATTTCTTCTGTCACCCAAGGATTTCTATTAGCCCTCGTATTTTTACCTACTTGATCGTCTGCTGCCTACACTACTTCATCCCTCAGAGCTACCCATTCTTCTTCTAACGTATTTCTTTCCCCCATTCCTGTCAATTGTTCCCTTATGCTCTCCCTGAAACTCTCAACAACCTCTGGTTCTTTCAGTTTATCCAGGTCCCATCTCATTAAATTCCCACCTTTTTGCAGTTTCTTCAGTTTCAATCTGCAGTTCATAACCAATAGATTGTGGTCAGAATCCACATCTGCCCCTGAAAATGTCTTACAATTTAAAACCTGGTTCCTAAATCTCTGTCTTACCATTATATAATCTATCTGATACCTTTTAGTATCTCCAGGATTCTTCCAGGTATACAACCTTCTTTTATGATTCTTGAACCAAGTGTTAGCTATGATTAAGTTATGCTCTGTGCAAAATTCTACAAGGCGGCTTCCTCTTTCATTTCTTCCCCCCAATCCATATTCACCTACTATGTTTCCCTCTCTCCCTTTTCCTACTGACGAATTCCAGTCACCTATGACTATTAAATTTTCGTCTCCCTTCACTACCTGAATAATTCCTTTTATCTCGTCATAAATTTCATCAATTTCTTCATCATCTGCAGAGCTAGTTGGCATATAAACTTGTACTACTGTAGTAGGCATGGGCTTTGTGTCTATCTTGGCCACAATAATGCGTTCACTATGCTGTTTGTAGTAGCTAACCCGCATTCCTATTTTTTTATTCATTATTAAACCTACTCCTGCATTACCCCTATTTGATTTTGTATTTATAACCCTGTAATCACCTGACCAAAAGTCTTGTTCCTCCTGCCACCGAAATTCACTAATTCCCACTATATTTAACTTTAACCTATCCATTTCCCTTTTTAGATTTTCTAATCTACCTGCCCGATTAAGGGATCTGACATTCCACGCTCCGATCCGTAGAACGCCAGTTTTCTTTCTCCTGATAACGACGTCCTCTTGAGTAGTCCCCTCCCGGAGATCCGAATGGGGGACTATTTTACCTCCGGAATATTTTACCCAAGAGGACGCCATCATCATTTAATCATACAGTAAAGCTGCATGTCCTCGGGAAAAATTACGGCTGTAGTTTCCCCTTGCTTTCAGCCGTTCGCAGTACCAGCACAGCAAGGCTGTTTTGGTTAATGTTACAAGGCCAGATCAGTCAATCATCCAGACTGTTGCCCCTGCAACTACTGAAAAGGCTGCTGCCCTTCTTCAGGAACCACATGTTTGTCTGGCCTCTCAACAGATCCCCCTCCGTTGTGGTTGCACCTACGGTACGGCCATCTGTATCGCTGAGGCACGCAAGCCTCCCCACCAACGGCAAGGTCAATGGTTCATGGGGGGGAGGCAGACATGCAAGGTAGAGAAAGGAAACAGCAACAGCTTCCGTGAAACACGTCACACATCGTCCGACCGGCTGTTGTGTCCGGGCGGTTCTAGGCGCTTCAGTCTGGAACTACGCGACCGCTACGGTCGCATGTTCGAATCCTGCCTCGGGCATGGATGTGTGTGATGACCTTAGGTTAGTTAGGTTTAAGTAGTTCTAAGTTCTAGGGTACTGATGACCTCAGATGTTAAGTCCCATAGTGCTCAGAGCCATTTGAACCATTTTTCATACAACGCTCACTTTCGTATAGCCACGTTGGCTGCAAACTATTCTCCGTGCGCAGTGTTGCCACACACTGATGAACCAAAATCAATAACATCATTTCTCACATAATCGACATGTCCTTGGTAAGTCTGCGGAGGTATGTAGTGTCAGATTTCTACGCGCAGGTCACCCAGTTCCCGTAAACTACTGGATAGCGGAGCTGTCGCACAATAGCTTCCTAGTTGTGTTCCATGGGGTTCAAATTGGACCAATTTAGTGGCCAAGACACCAACGTGAGTCCACCATAATGTTCCTTAAAGCATAGTAGCTCGATTCTCTCCTTTTGATACAGACTTATCCTGATGGGAGATGTCACCACCGTCGAGGAAGATATCAGGAATGAAGGGATGCTGGTGGTCCATATTAATGTTTTCGTACACCACAGCTGTCATCGATCATCGACCAAGTGTGAGAAAAAACATTACTCATCCGACCAGGTGACACATTTCCCTTGATCCACGGCCGAGTCTTGATGACCTATGCCGGTTGCAACCGTAACTGATGATGTCGTTCGGTCAACATGAGAACATGTAACGGTGTAGAAGAGCAGTGGGCATTCTAGACAACCTCCAAATGACCTTTTGCTAGAATCGCGGACGTCAGCACCAGCATTCCTGAAACCGCAATGTCAGGGAGATTTTTTCCTCGAATTTTTCCCTACTCTCTTTTCCTGGAATACGCTCACCCTGCACCTGTGGCCAACGGCATTATGTTGTGCATCAACGTTATCGTGATCTCAGACTATCACTGCGCAGGCTCTGTGGCACTGAAGTTTCAGCCAATGACATGCAGTCCACAGCTCGTGGTCTAGTGGCTAGCGTGGCTGCCTCTGGATCAGGGGGTTCCAGATTCGATTCCTGACCAAGTTGGGGATTTTCTCTGCTCAGGGACTGGGTGTCTGTGTTGTCCTCATCATTTCATCATCATCATTCGTGACATTGGCTAGACTGGACTGAGCAAAAATTGCGACTTTGTACGTGCGCTGATGACTGTGCAGCTGAGCCCCCTACAAACCAAACATCATGACCATCATCATCATCAAAGGCATGCAAGCTCAGCGCTCCACCCTTCCACCATTATTAATTTTTATAATTCTATTGCTTGAGTGCCGTCATATACTGTCTGGACTTCGTAGTGAGACGACTAGAATCGAACGCCACCAGCAACAATGAGAAAGAAGAAGAAGACTGTCAGTAAGTGTTTTGCCAATCCGTCTCGAATTATTATTACTATTATTAGTTGCAGTATGTGTATGTCACTGTACTTAGGACTTCATGATTATTGTTACACATGAGGACATGTGGACGTTTCTGCCTGAACCAGCACAGCAGCAGCAGCATTCACTCACCACAGGATGTCTTCCCAACAAATGAAACGTACTGTCATTCGATTATGCCGGAGCCCAGCTGCAGCTGGAACTCGAGTCTCAGTAAAGTACTAGCAGAATATTGCTATTCGCCAGTATGTACAGTTTGCCTGCAAGTGGATCTAAATGTGTGATAGTAAGCCTTGCACCGCACAGTGCCTGTGATGTGATGATTGGAACAGATAACATTCAACGTCTTAGTACTAGAGTGCTGTATGCGTGGTATGAATGGGACTCTCTATGCAGCATGACAGAGTTCAAAGAAAGAAATAAGATGACTGAATACAACTCATCACATAATCCGATTAACATCAGTATGTTAAGGGACAAGGCAACAATTGTCGATATGTGTGGGGAGGCAGTGTTTGAGTCTGAGGGTGTGGTCATATACATTGTACATTAAAGATTCATGTGTGGTGAATTTAAACAATGTGTACAACTTCTTACGGATTGTGGCAGGCTCACTGAGGCTCTGACGTCCTTGTAATAGAGCTGCATAATGTGTAAGGTTTGTAGCTTATTTTTCTAGTATTCAATGTTATGAGCTCTATTTTCAGTCGATATGTCGCACTTCATATCTGTACACTGGACATTTTTAAGCAGAAGTCTTTAATAGTCGATATGTTAAGTCACAGAGGTTTTGAACGCAGCATTGTCGTTGACAGTAGCATTCATTGAGAAGTGAGTGAGTTGGAAGTTGTGCAAGCTACCACAGCTCACACAGTCAAGAAACGTTGTGAAAGTTGTTACTGTTTGACAGCAGGAGCGCCACTAGCGCTCGAAGCGGTGAGAAAGCAGACAGTTACATGCATTGTAAGGATAATGTTTGTTTTTAATTATTTTCTACTTAATTAACAAAACAGTTGTTTCATTTTTGCTTTCCGTGCGTTATCAAATTACTAACAGACATAAATCATCGTGATATACATTTAAAAACACCCGAATAACACTGACTCAATAACATAAGCAACAACTTACTCATGAAGAAAAACTTTTAAATATGTGTATATTTGCGACTTATTCTACTGAAAGCAACTCCGCCTTGTCTTCCGTATCCGCCTTCCTTCCCCCACAGGGCTCCTGTATGAACTGATCCCCTTCCCCCACCTCCTCCTGTTCTTCCAACATCTCCGCATCCTTTACATTGTCCGCAGGCTTGTTCCCCCCCACCCTCTGGTTTCCTCCTTCCTCTCCGCCCCCCGCCCATTGCCGCGCCTCTATCGCTGTATCCCTCCCTCTCTCCACCTCCACACCCTCCATCTCCTTCATCAGGGCAATTTCCAACGCCTGCCCCTCCTGGATGACGAACTTTGTCGTGACATCTACCCTTCCTTCCAACTATAACCTGGCCTTGTTCCCCCCCCCCCCACCTCCCCAGGGCCCCCTTTTTCTTCTTCCCTCCTTCTCCCAGAGCGGATTTTCCTCCATCCCCCGCTCCCTGAGACCCTGCACCCCATACTTGCCTCTTTCCTTCCCACATCCCTCCCCACCTGGCCCTCTTCAGCGCGTCCCCCACTCATCTCCCCCATCTCTTCCACTCCCTCCCTCCCTTCTTCCGGTCTCCCTCATCTCCTTGCGCCTGGCAGATCCTCCGTTTTGATCATCGTCAGTGTGCCACGTCAGTGTTGTGTTTAGCACTGTTTCTCCTGTGCGTCAAGAGGTGTGATTTTAATTGTGCACTGCCTTAAGGTTCGCCGTCAGTGTTTGTTATGTGCTACGCCATCCGTCGATACCTTTTATGCTCCAGTCATACTGTGCCTTGTGTTCTTTTAATTGTTGCAGTGTGTGGCTTTTTGTGTGTGCTACTTTTAAACAGGTTTTTATCTCCATTTTACAGTCACCCCGTTTTTTGTCTATTGCCTTCCATGATGTTCCTCCTTTTTTTTATATCTATGTTCACCATATTCTCTCCTTTGTTATTTTTAAATGTCTTCTATTGTTTGTTCTATGTCTTTCGGCTCAAGAGCAGTGCATATGCTGCTGCCAGCCCACCCTGATGGGGAATTGAAATACAACAAAGAAAAAAAAACTGAAAGCAATAGAATATAAACACATATGTCGTGCATGAGAAGCATATATTTTAGTTGTTATTATTACAGGCTCTTTCCTCGACACTTAATTTTTTTTTATTAAATCTGACAATTCGCCCATTCTTACACTTCACTCGACTTTCTAATACATGAATATTTTGTAAATGTAATTACTTTTGCTTCAAAAGCGAATGTGTTGGAGATTCTTGCCGTTGGTGACTCAGCTATAGCAACACTTATGGAATTGGTTTCTTCTGTGCTTGAAAACAGCATTATTGCTTTTGACGATTTATTATCACGTCTGTGTGTTTTTTTTTAAGCTGCAGTTGTGGTGGCTTATTTGGTGCGTTAAATAATGTAGGTCTTACATGCTATTAAGATTTTCTACGTTCCACATCACTGATTTGGTTGAAACTGTAGCAAACAACTCTCCTTTGTTAGGTAGGTATACGACGTCTTTCTGCAGAGGTTGGGTGTTCTGTTATTTACTAGCAATTTTTTTTTATTAAAGGAAAACGACGTTATTCAGCAAATGTCCGTACGTTACAAGAAAATCGTAAATAATATGCCCTGAAATGTATAGTTTCGTATCTAAATAATTACAAATGTGGTGCCATTTTTTGTTATCGTCGATTTTTATGGCACTACAAACACACCACATTGCAAAAACTGTGTTACAAATCAACATAAACGTTAGTATTGGCACTCATCCGATATCGCATTCACTGGCCGTTTCAGGCGCTGCTGTCACTGTGGGTAACAAAAACGAGACGGGGTGTCGCGACTGTTACGTTAGACTGTGATGCTACTGAGTGTTCTGAAAATAGCTAGCTGGGCACAGAGACGCAAATGCAGAGGATGTCGAATTTTGGAGGTATGATTTCCTAAAGATTGATTTCAGAAATATGGAGATATTCAGGTAATGTTGTCGCCGCATTGCTCGCTGGAGTGTAATTTATGGTGAGTTTCTGAGAAGCAAGTTTTCCGGATATTGTCTTTATTGGTTTGGGTGAGTTGGTTTGACTGTCGAGGCGAGGTCGAGTAAAATTATCTGTTCACATGGCCTACACCCAGGGTTGCAGATGTACTACTCCTTTACCATTTCAGTAACTAATAGCACAGAAGGGCTATATTTTTAATAAGAAATAATTTTTGTAAAGATGATTGTAATTCTCAAGGACTAAGTTTCATTACCCGCAATACCGTTTTTTAATGTTATGTTTAGTAAGTCAAGTTTGTGACACCATCTCCTCGTGAACGTCTTATTTTCTAATTCCTTGTCGCCACACTGCGCTGAGCAGGACACACTGGCTAAAATTAAAGCTTAATGTGATCAGGATTGCGACCGCCCCTGCACTGCACTTGAGCAAGCCTTTCTTTTCTTTACCTGGTTTACTGCTGCGCTGCATCTTTATTTTCATCACTTTGGAGCAGTACCGAGATTCCGTTCCAATAGGTAAGCCATCTTCCCTCATGAACCATGGACCTTGCCGTTGGTGGGGAGGCTTGCGTGCCTCAGCGATACAGATGGCCGTACCGTAGGTGCAACCACAATGGAGGGGTATCTGTTGAGAGGCCAGACAAACATGTGGTTCCTGAAGAGGGGCAGCAGCCTTTTCAGTAGTTGCAGGGGCAACAGTCTGGATGATTGACTGATCTGGCCTTGTAACATTAACCAAAACGGCCTTGCTGTGCTGGTACTGCGAACGGCTGAAAGCAAGGGGAAACTACAGCCGTAATTTTTCCCGAGGACATGCAGCTTTACTGTATGATTAAATGATGATGGCGTCCTCTTGGGTAAAATATTCCGGTGGTAAAATGGTCCCCCATTCTGATATCCGGGCGGGGACTACTCAAGAGTCGTCATCAGGAGAAAGAAAACTGGCATTCTACGGATCGGAGCGTGGAATGTCAGATCCCTTAATCGGGCAGATAGGTTAGAAAATTTAAAAAGGGAAATAGATAGGTTAAAGTTAGATATAGTGGGAATTAGTGAAGTTCGGTGGCAGGAGGAACAAGACTTTTGGTCAGGTGATTACAGGGTTATAAATACAAAATCAAATAGGGGTAATGCAGGAGTAGGTTTAATAATGAATAAAAAAATAGGAGTGCGGGTTAGCTACTACAAACAGCATAGTGAACGCATTATTGTGGCCAAGATAGACACAAAGCCCATGCCTACTACAGTAGTACAAGTTTATATGCCAACTAGCTCTGCAGATGATGAAGAAATTGACGAAATGTATGACGAGATAAAAGAAATTATTCAGGTAGTGAAGAGAGACGAAAATTTAATAGTCATGGGTGACTGGAATTCGTCAGTAGGAAAAGGGAGAGAAGGAAACATAGTAGGTGAATATGGATTGGGGGGAAGAAATGAAAGAGGAAGCCGCCTTGTAGATTTTTGCACAGTGCATAACTTAATCATAGCTAACACTAGGTTCAAGAATCATAAAAGAGGGTTGTATACCTGGAAGAATCCTGGAGATACTAATAGGTATCAGATAGATTATATAATGGTAAGACAGAGATTTAGGAACCAGGTTTTAAATTGTAAGACATTTCCAGGGGCAGATGTGGATTCTGACCACAATCTATTGGTCATGAACTGCAGATTGAAACTGAAGAAACTGCAAAAAGGTGGGAATTTAAGGAGATGGGACCTGGATAAACTGAAAGAACCAGAGGTTGTAGAGAGTTTCAGGGAGAGCATAAGAGAACAATTGACAGGAATGGGGGAAAGAAATACAGTAGAAGAAGAATGGGTAGCTCTGAGGGATGAAGTAGTGAAGGCAGCAGAGGATCAAGTAGGTAAAAAGACGAGGGCTAATAGAAATCCTTGGGTAACAGAAGAAATATTGAATTTAATTGATGAAAGGAGAAAATATAAAAATGCAGTAAATGAAGCAGGCAAAAGGGAATACAAACGTCTCAAAAATGAGATCGACAGAAAGTGCAAAATGGCTAAGCAGGGATGGCTAGAGGACAAATGTAAGGATGTAGAGGCTTGTCTCACTAGGGGTAAGATAGATACTGCCTACAGGAAAATTAAAGAGACCTTTGGAGAGAAGAGAACCACTTGTATGAATATCAAGAGCTCAGATGGCAACCCAGTTCTAAGCAAAGAAGGGAAGGCAGAAAGGTGGAAGGAGTATATAGAGGGTTTATACAAGGGCGATGTACTTGAGGACAATATTATGGAAATGGAAGAGGATGTAGATGAAGATGAAATGGGAGATAAGATACTGCGTGAAGAGTTTGACAGAGCACTGAAAGATCTGAGTCGAAACAAGGCCCCGGGAGTAGACAACATTCCATTAGAACTACTGATGGCCTTGGGTGAGCCAGTCATGACAAAACTCTACCATCTGGTGAGCAAGATGTATGAGACAGGCGAAATACCCACAGACTTCAAGAAGAATATAATAATTCCAATACCAAAGAAAGCAGGTGTTGACAGATGTGAAAATTACCGAACTATCAGTTTAATAAGTCACAGCAGCAAAATACTAACGCGAATTCTTTACAGACGAATGGAAAAACTGGTAGAAGCGGACCTCGGGGAAGATCAGTTTGGATTCCGTAGAAATGTTGGAACATGTGAGGCAATACTAACCTTACGACTTATCTTAGAAGCTAGATTAAGAAAAGGCAAACCTACGTTTCTAGCATTTGTAGACTTAGAGAAAGCTTTTGACAACGTTAACTGGAATACTCTCTTTCAAATTCTGAAGGTGGCAGGGGTAAAATACAGGGAGCGAAAGGCTATTTACAATTTGTACAGAAAGCAGATGGCAGTTATAAGAGTGGAGGGGCATGAAAGGGAAGCAGTGGTTGGGAAAGGAGTGACACAGGGTTGTAGCCTCTCCACGATGTTATTCAATCTGCATATTGAGCAAGCAGTAAAGGAAACAAAAGAAAAATTCGGAGTAGGTATTAAAATTCATGGAGAAGAAGTAAAAACTTTGAGGTTCGCCGATGACATTGTAATTCTGTCAGAGACAGCAAAGGACTTGGAAGAGCAGTTGAACGGAATGGACAGTGTCTTGAAAGGAGGATATAAGATGAACATCAACAAAAGCAAAACGAGGATAATGGAAAGTAGTCAAATTAAATCCGGTGATGCTGAGGGGATTAGATTAGGAAAGGAGACACTTAAAGTAGTAAAGGAGTTTTGCTATTTAGGGAGTAAAATAACTGATGATGGTCGAAGTAGAGAGGATATAAAATGTAGACTGGCAATGGCAAGGAAAGCGTTTCTGAAGAAGAGAAATTTGTTAACATCGAGTATAGATTTAAGTGTCAGGAAGTCGTTTCTGAAAGTATTTGTATGGAGTGTAGCCATGTATGGAAGTGAAACATGGACGATAACCAGTTTGGACAAGAAGAGAATAGAAGCTTTCGAAATGTGGTGCTACAGAATAATGCTGAAGATAAGTTGGGTAGATCACGTAACTAATGAGGAGGTATTGAATAGGATTGGGGAGAAGAGAAGTTTGTGGCACAACTTGACTAGAAGAAGGGATCGGTTGGTAGGACATGTTTTGAGGCATCAAGGGATCACAAATTTAGCATTGGAGGGCAGCGTGGAGGGTAAAAATCGTAGAGGGAGACCAAGAGATCAATACACTAAGCAGATTCAGAAGGATGTAGGTTGCAGTAGGTACTGGGAGATGAAGAAGCTTGCACAGGATAGAGTAGGATGGAGAGCTGCATCAAACCAGTCTCAGGACTGAAGACAACAACAACAACAGGTAAGCCATGAAAATTTAGGACCAGTTTAGCATTACAATCATGAGACAGTTAAATCATTCGCAGTCAAGATTTGCATTTAAGCATTGTTAGCAGCTTCAGTTAAGGTACAGTTCAGTTCAGTTTTCGTTTCTCTGTCAGACAATCTTATTCCCGCAGTGCAGTGTTGCATTTGTGCATGTATTATCTAATCTCTCGAATTTTATTTACTTAGCTTTGTCCTGTAAATTTGCAGGGCATTTTAAGAGAAGCATTTTAGAAATCTATTCTTTCAAAATACGATTTGTAATTTTATGTAGCATTAGTATTCTGTTAGCTTTGTGTGTTGGAACTGCAAATTAAGTTCTGTGACGTCACGCATTGTGACTGCTCATTGCAATGCACAAAACAGATTTTCACAGAACAGCTTATTTAGTGGACAGTTTTACATTTTACGGTTATTTTGGCACAGTTAATTCAAATACAGCTATACAGTTCTAGTTGGCTTTGGCGACTCATTTTATGAGATAGCGTTTGCGTAATTGCATCACTTGCATTTATAATGAGATTTTCACTCCGTAGCGGAGTGTGCGCTGATGTGAAACTTCCTGGTAGTTTAAAACTGTGTGCAGGACTGAGACTCGAACTCGGGAGCCTTGCCTTTTGCGGGAAAGTTTTCTAGCGACTGAGCTACCCAAGCGCGACTCACTATCAGTCCTCACAGCTTCAATTCTCCCAGACAAAGGTCCCCAGTTCGAGTCTCGTTCCCGCACACAGTCTTAATGTACCAGGAAGTTTCATCTCTTGCATTGTTCAGGGTCACAATACAGACGCACACGGAAGTAGGAAATACGAAATCAGTTTAGATAACAACAAACTCAAGTTACAACTGCGGCTATTTGCGAGAGCACAGTGTGAATATAAATCAATTAGAACAGTAATAAAATATCGTATAAATCAGTATTCACCGCATAAAATCACTGTTATATTCATGGGTGACTGTTTCGACCCAATGTGAATCATTTTCGGACCATACTCCAGTGACGACCCATGGAGACGGTGGCACAGAACAGGACGTCGCTGCTCTGAGCAGTCATCATCAGTTAATGCTGTCCACAGTCTCTACTCCATGCCTTCGTCTCCACAGGTCGTCATTGTTGTATGGTCCAAAGACGATCCACATCGGGCCGAAACCGGTGTTTTTATACGATCAAGACTGTTTTCTGTAGAATTTTATTACTATTCATTGCGATCGCTGTTACGCCAAATTGTTTACAAAGATTATCAATCAGAACAGCGCATTAATGCTTGCATCCATCCAACACCATTGTATCGATCTGAAAATTCTGTATAGCATAAAAACTGTGCAAGCCGGATGTACTGAAGGAATGACTACATGAGTAATTAGACCTATACGTCTGTATACGATTCAGGGCATATCGAAAACAATTATTTCGACAGTACTGCAAAACTGAGTGATTGTGTATATATGTGTAAATGGAAAATATTCTACCAAAAAAAATTATTCTTGTTTGTTTCCACCCCATCCTAGGAACAACAACTTTCACAGTGACAGGATCAGAACCTTTTATAAATAACACCAATATAAATAAATTAACTTATAAAAGTTCGTAGGCCTATATAGCGCTTGTCAACTTGAATAAAATAATTCTGCATATTGATCTGTGTCATTGCATCTAACTGCCGACGTTTCGACCTATTTGCTGCAGTCTGTTGTACGCTGATTAATGTGTTCAATATGTACTATCTATTGCGGTTATCTGGTGCCTACCGACGTCATTTATCTTGGACGACACTGGACATACTTGAAGAAAGAGTAATATAATAATCGTACGCCCTAATAGCATGAACAAGGGAGTATGTTTGGCTACAAGTTACCTACGGCCTGATTGCCAGAAATTCCCGCTCGGCACACAGTGCACCAACTATCTTCAAAACCTGGACATACAGAAAAAGTGGCTATAAAATCCTACAAAACTCGTACTTCTATGTGTCTGATTGGTAACTGAGACATTAGTAAAATTTGTCTTGATAGCGAAATGCCTAAATCTTTGCGCTTTACACAATGCGAAATCCATCATAACCATTACATCAAACAATTCGTCTGCGAGAGAGCAATCCGTTTTCAGTAGAATTCACATATGCTATAAGACTGCAAAACAAAATGATTCAAATTAAAATTTTGGCCCTGGATATAGCTTATCTTTATCTTAATCTTGTAAACAATCTCTATACCACAATTTTTATTGTGAATACAGACTAAATAAAGAGAAAAATTAACGCAGCTGTGTGATAAAACTGCTTGAAAATTCACAAGACAGCAGATTACTGAAATATTTTGCTGGTATTAAGCCGCAGAACTGACAGATACTTTCACAAAAACACTCCGACAGTCACTGCGCCCTACAATGTACATGAATCTTGATGGTCATTAAATTCATTGGCCTACCTGTGCGCACGGAACGCTCGTCTGTCCTGCAACCTGTTACTGTTAATATAATGACGTAACTATCAAGAATCAGCTTTCATTTACCGCACTTTCGATGTGCAATGCAAGACGGTATGTTGTCACTTTTCATAAAAATGCTTCTTAGCACACAAGTCGCGATGTGCAATACGAGTAAACAAAACACATTCATAAAGGTAAAGACTGAAAAATGAGGAACTGAACGACAGATAAATGAGAACAAAGACTCCAAGTATAACTATGCTTCATTAAAAACAATAAACCCTTTCATAAATTTCTCGTAACCAGACAAGTTAGCAAAAATATTGCTTAATAATATCCCTGTGTACAATTACTTCCCTTGACACTTGTTTCAATTACAAGACAAAATCATAAACAGCATTACAAAATTTCAACACCAAACTTCAATCACACACAATGTACTAACAATAAGAAAGTATTCAATTACAAATAAAGGAAATTAGATTACCTTAGCAAACCTCGCTCCTGACATTGTTTCATTCATATCATCTCAGTGCCATAAAAATTTTTCCTCGTAATAAATTAATGCTGCCTCCACTACATGATACGACGGCTTCCACCCATCTCAAAGCATGTACAGAGCCAGACTGTCTAACACACATCAACTGCGACTCTGACAAAGTAAAACTAACCTCTGTGACCAGGATCTGTGGTCTCACGAACAGACTTAAAATGATTGCAAATAGGACAGTTAGCTTTCAGCGTTCTTTTCAGATTCTTTGGGTCGTTTATTAGGAATCCGATGTCGAAATTACATGAATTAAAATGGCGGTTCGTATCTGGCGGATCAAAAATTCTAAATTTAGAGGATTCGAGTAAAACTTCGGTTGAAAAGTGTTGTGAAGTCGCTCAGAACGAATTAGAAATAGAAATTGCAGTATTGAAATGTTTTAATCGATATTTTACATTTATGAATCGACATCATAGTCTCATTCGTCGACTTGTGTCATTATTGCTTACAGATGGGTCGGGTTGGTTCCAAAAGCAGATTTTTACCTCAGGTGGCATCTGTTTATCTTTTTCAACTGTCATTTTCTACACTCTCGAGATGAATGGATCCAAACACGCCAGAAGCCTATGTAATACGACATGCATCGTTTCCTCAAGGGAATATTTGCATATAAAATCTTCTCAGGACGCCGGGTCTCCTTATTCCCAATAGGGAACAGAGCAGCTTCGATTATGGCATATCACTGCATCAAAACCATGTCGACTCATGTCGGCACGGTATACGTGGCACCCAAATTTCGAGAAATATACATTTTTTTAAAGTTCTTGATAGATATGATTTAGTTCCAGACCTCTCTGTACAAAATTTGATAGCTCTGCAGCGTTTCGCGAAAAAAAATGTTGCTCGCGGAAATTTTAATCTTGCAAAAAAATATTTGCCAATTTGCGATGAGCACAATTCCGAATAGCTCTCCACGAATTCTACAGAAAATCGTAATGAAATTTTTTGTGGCGATGACAGTTTATGAAATTACTGCGAAAATGAGGGATCCATTTTCTCCGGGTTTCACTGGCGCACGGTAGACAAATGACCGTTCTCTAGAAACGTGAAAATCTGTGCACGCAACAACACTCACACTCTTCAGCAATACCATTAAAATTGTAGAATAGATATTTACAAAATTTGAGACACGCAGATGAAATTTTGTAGCAAACGATTTAGGATTATACGAGTAATAGTTCAGTTTTAAGTCCATTCCTCATTATATCTGATAAAAATGTCATAAACATAAATTCTGGAGTGCTGCCCGTCTTATTTTATCCTGACAACTAGACAGGATCGTTGTCGTATATTAAACAGGCCACACAAACATTATCTGCAAAATGTGTTGCCCGATTCACTGTTAACCGTCAATTGTTACTTTGGGCAAAATACGTATCGATGCGATCTATACAAGATTTCGCGGAACTATTCCGTCCGGGTTTTGAAGCGAGCTGGCCCACTGTGCGGCGGATCGAGTGTGTTCGCCATCCGCCAGCGCCAACTGACCTGGGTTAAACAGCATAAACACCTGTCACGAGAGAACTGCAGTACGGCCTTAACGCTTCGTTGCAGGAAAACACTAACCCTGGGGACAAGCTGCCGATCTGGTATTGTCTACCAGTCACCAACGAGAGTCGCCTACTAATCACTTACTAGAGCGACACAGGCAATAACTTGCCGATACGCTGTTTCTTACCTATCACCTACTACAGCTGTCTTCCAATTAGCCACCAGAGTAGCATAGCCAATACCCTACTGTGCAGCCATCCCCCTCCGTAGGAACCTCTTTTCAAATTGCCCAATGACATCACAAATATCTGACATCGATGACTATTAGATAACCGAAATAGACAGCATATAGGGGAAGACATTCGTCAGTATCCAGCAGTTAACTACCCTGAAGGAGACAGTAGCAACTCGGTCGAAACATCGCCAATTTAGTTGCTTTAGTGTTTCATTATGACATGGCCTAATAACCAAAATTATTTTATTCAAAACTATCATAGTTTATTATCACTAACAATACATTTTTTCATATAGATAACAAACGGGGGCTGCCTTGCTTTCAGCTATCTATTTTCGGCTGATTTTCAAGGTCAGCGAACTCTTCCCCTTCGAAAGACTTCTGTTTACATTGATCTACTTGTGTAGGAATGGATATGCACAGAAGGACGTTGTAGAATAATTTTTCACTTTGACACACATCGCTGCAGCTGGCCGCTCAGTCGGTATCGTGAACGATCATACTTGAGTGCACGTCACCGGATATTTCCTGCTGTGGAGCCCCATTCTCAACAATTCGGTCTGCTCAGAAATTCTTGCGCTTACACGAGCCTTGTATTCTGTCATCAGGTATTCAGCAGGTCACTGCACACTATCATTTTCAGAGTGGGAAAGGCCGGCTGGTGTGGCCGTGCGGTTCTAAGCACTTCAGTCTGGAACCGCGTGACCGCTAGGGTCGCAGGTTCGAATCCTGCCTCGGGCATGGATGTGTTTGATGTACTTAGGTTACTTAGGTTTAATTAGTTCTAAGTTCTAGGCGACTGATGACCTCAGAAGTTAAGCCGCATAGTGCTCAGAGCCATTCAGAGAGGGAAAGAATCGGATCTTCACGTTCGTTGACGAGGTGTGATCATCTTACACACTGTCGGCTGCTTGTCGTTTCATCTTCTTCAAACACTTTCCACAGCTGCTCACGACATAGCACACAAAGAGCCAACCAGTTTCATCGTTTCCTAGTTGCTCGTCCCCAGGTGCCGAGCAATGTTTTCCCTTTGTCAAAGTCGCATATGTCACTTGATTTCCCCACATGCGGCACCCGTCGTCGCTAGAATCATTTCCCATTCTCCTCTACCCCTTATCGCATCCCGTGCCGGCCACGCTACCAGTTAGTATCCAGTCTGGCAGTGACCAGTGGTCGTAATCGTTTGGCTCATCACGTATTGTGATTTCTGTATCCTCATTTATGGAACATTCCAGAAAGTAAATGTTCTGTTTATAACGGTTTTTCTTCTTGATGATTTGGTTTGATTTGTACTTGGCCTCGGCTAAAACTCGGCGACAGTTGGTAGAGTGTTGAGATCGTTATCAAGTTACGAAGACGACGTTACAAAAAATAACAGTGCTGAACCGAAATGTCGACGTGCGTGAGATATTTACTTCACTAAGAATCGTAATTAATCGTTCGTAATCGATATTTAACTGATTAATGATGAAATATTGATGATAAAACCAATACAGTCACATCCACAACAAATTTCCGACAAGCTGGTCGTAATTTCAAGCATCTAAGAATTCGTAACAGTGAACTTTGAGTCAAAGATTCTACACAAGCGCCGAGCGCTACAGTCAAATATTATCGCTGCGCGTAATTATTACACGGGAGTTTCATGCCAATAATTTGATAGAATTTTAAATCACAAATGCACGACTTGGCACAAGAGGGTATTTTATTGCACAATATCAGTCACTTCCTAACCGAGCCTTGGAAAGAAAACTTTCCCAGGTGTTGGGGGAATTTAAATTAATTGCTTCGGACCTATCACTGAAGTTCCATAAATCACTAGCTATTATGAATGAAAATTGTCTATCAGTGCTCGTTGCCTAAATCACTGTCCACGTAATGTTTAGTTCAATTATCTAGTTAAAAGTTTACTTTATTCTAGTAGGTAAAGGTCCATGGTTCGAATTCTAATGCCATGATATTTGAGGTCAGAAGATCGTATTACTGCGTCATAATAGATCGCAATTATTCAATCTCAACAACAATCTAAGCGCGCCTACATGTACGAGCATTCAAATATATGACCTGCTTCGGCTAACTCTCGTAACGTAGTGACAATGCATTGAATTATACTTAGTCATTACTCACGATTCCCAAAGAGTACTCACACGGAGTATTCTTTGGGATCGTTGGTTCTACTTTGCGAATGTTCATTTATGCTAATTTTGCGATTTATTATGATTTCGATTTTAATTTTACTGAAATTTAATCTTTCTTTCGTAGATTGTTAAATTGTCAAGTCTTAGATTCCTGATTTAATTACTTGTTATTGTCCTAATAATAGTGATAAATGGAACTTAGTTCACTTATTCACTTTTCTGGGAATTTGGGACTTAGGGGGAAATCTTTGGGATATTGGGAGCTAATTTTGGATTTTTATTTCTCGTCCGAGGAAGTGTCATTACATGTTTACAGTAACTGTTTCATCAAACACGTTGGACATTTGCCACACAATGTTCTTTCAGGATTCAATATTTTGAATAACAGAGACTATAACACCCTAAATTTTCTCAGGATCGGCACACAATTTTATCTCGTTTACCTTTTTCAGTACTGCCGTGAATTTCTGTAGGTGTCAGTACGTTCCCCTAACGCTTGCAGGCGGCTTCCATTGCTCCCTCGGCACAAAGTGCTCCTCATTTCGTTTGCTTCCGCACGGTCCTGCCGGTGTCTTGTGTACTTAAGCAGGCTTGCCCGTGAGCTTCTTCTGTTTGCCTTCCGGAAGCAGCGGGCGCCTGGTATTTCTCGTTCTCCGGAACGGCCTGTGGGATTACAACCTGCTACAATTCCTTCTCAACGTACTTTAGTACATCGCTTCCACAATGGGTACGACAGACTGCAGCTGTCCTCCTCTTTAAAGAGAGATAACATAAATGTAGAAATTAGTAGAATGTAGGCAACTGGTGGAATGAATGGGTGTTGTATAACGCCACCGTTCATATGAAATAGATAAATGAAATTGGCTTACTCTTGGAGAAGCGAACATTAATCTGTGTATAAATTCGTAGGTTTCCATGGCCAGCGTCAGCTTCAGTAACACTGTTTTGGATATTACGCCGTGTAATGTATTGATTATTCCTTGCTACTGTATTTTTATCTTGAAGCTGTGAGAAAGGAGGACAAGCGCTCCAAGGCGCGGAAGCAGAGGCGATGCTGAGGGCAGGCGAAACTAGGAGAGATATCGTTACATGAAGTAAACCGTAAGGGGAGAGCCTTGCGAAAATGCAGACGCCCCCAGACGCGGTCCCAGGGCGCTAGTTGCTCTTCAAGGAATTAACATGTAACTTCATATGTCGTCTAGACGCTGTGGTAGGTTTCCACTGTAGAACTTTGTAACCAACAGGCACGTATTAGCATATATAGCCAGCTTGATACCAGACCTGAGAACAGAATCATCATTGGGCTCACAAGGGTTAGAAAGAGAGCGAAAACGCCAAAACACTGTTGCCCTAGCAGTCTCTACTCCGGGGAGCCCGAGGGGCGGGGCTAAATGGCGTATAACAATAATGTTGCAAGTCTTATTTGGCGGAGCAGTTACGTTTAGCTTTCAGCTGAACAATGTTGACACCAAATACGGATTTAGTTAGTGCAACTGCATTAACATCCCCGCCTTTGGAGCAGTAGAGGAGACCTAACTAAACCGTGATTGGCAGGCGCCTGCAAGAGACCTGCGGTTTGGCTGGGTGGCTTTAGGTGGGAAAAAGAGCGCCCCCACGCGACTCTTTAAAATCCCTAGATTCCGCATTTCGGCGGAGTTCTCAGTCCGACGATCTGGGCGTCGAGTCCGCGTCTGTCGACTCTAGCCTCGGTCCAGCTCCGCGTAAGTCTGCTCTCTCACTTGGAGTGCCTCAGTGAACAGCGTCACATTCAGTATGTTTTGTTTTGCAACTAAGTTGTTGCCTTAAGATGCTGCTAGTGTTTGCTACTGTGGTTAGCATCCACTCCTGGGACTTCTGCACTGGCTTCTTTTGTAACGGTGTTATTCATGCTTTTTCTAACCCTAGAATTAGCCTCCAGTGTATTAGTTAGCCATATCTGGAATAAAGATCTATTTCAAAACCCTGTTTGTCCAAGAGTCTCCACAACGAGTTCCCTACCAAGTCTCACCAACTGCATTTCTAGTAAATGACTGTACTAGTGTTGGCTCAGATAGAAGAAAACAATCAAATGCCTTCACTGTGAATTGTCCTTCTGTCCTTCTGCCTTCTGCTCTGTACCGCTCGGGAGCGCAGACTGACCAGTAACCCCTTTTCTCCCTCTCCCACCTATGTCAGAACACGACAGCTGTATCATTATCACACACTAAAACAACTGAAATGCCAATGTTCCGACCGTCTAGCAAACAATTAGTCGCCCAGAAGACGAACGCTGCAAAGACGGTCGAAACACTGTTATTTTAGTGGCTTGATAATTGGGCATGCGGTGAAGTATATGTCTTGAAAGGACATTTCAAGTAAGGTTCCACTAGTTTATTGATTCTTACGATAGCTGTTCCGGAAGATTTCCATTTGCAAGTAGGTCTACGTTGTCCTGACATATATATAAAATATCTGTTGTGACTGTATCTGGTGACTGTTGTCGTTATATTTCACGTTAAATTCTAAAATACCAATCCCATGTCGATTTTGTGCCGTATTATACAGTGAGGCGTAATATTATGATATAATATTGTAGATACTTCCTGTAAGTTTTTTGACAGTCAGGACACCACAGATGTTTTATATTTAAGTAGTCTATTTATATTTACATAGACTATGCAAATATAAAACATCTATGGTGTCCTGACTGTCAAAAAAATTACAGGAAGTATCTACAATATTATATCAAAATATTACGCTACACTGTATAAAACAGCACAAAATCGACGCGAAATTGGTATTTTACAATCTGAAATGGAATTTAACGAGAACAGTCACCAGATGCAGTCACTTCAGATATTGTATATACGTCAGGACAACGTAGACCCACTTGCAAATCGAAACCTTCCGAAGCAGGTGTCGTAAAAATCAATGAATGTTTTAAGCAATGATACTGGAATCTTACTTATTGGTATGCAGTGATACTGGAATCTTACGTATTGGTATTTTATTTGCTTTAGTGCTTCAGAATAACGCGGTCTAATGCCCAAAAAAATTTATTCAGATTTAATTCGTAATATAACCATTAAAAGACAAAAAAGCGATGCACCACGAAGGAATTATTCGGTAGATGTGATGTACGAGTACATGCACAAACAAATAAATGATTACAATTTCAGAAAAGTTGGATGATTTACTCAAGAGAAAAAGTTTCGCAGATTGAGCGAGTCAGTAAGCTCTGGCCATTATGCAAGCAATTATTCGGCTTGCCATTGATTGATAAAGTTCTTGGGGGGTCCTTCCGAGGTATACTGTGCAAAATTCTATCCAGTTGGCGCATTAGATCGTCAAAATCCTGAGATGGTTGGAGGGCCCTGCCGATAATGTTCCAAACGTTTCTCAATTGGGGAGAGATCCAGTGATTTGGCAAGCACGGAGTCACCGCGTGCGGGCGGGCATTATCTTGCTGAAATGTAAGCCCAGGGTGGCTTGCCATTAAGAGAACAAAACAGGGCGTAAAATACGAACGACTGCCAAAGAGGTACTGCTATGACATGAAATGGCACCACAGACACTCATACCTGGTTTTGGGGCGTATGACAGGTGACATTCAGCCTGATGTCCCACCCCTGTTGGCGGCGTCTCCAAACACGTCTTCTGCCTGGAACCTCATTGTCTGCCGTGTTGGTTCCCGCTTAGAGTTGAGCCCCGATGATCAGCGAAAACGTATCTTGAGACACCTGCAGACAGCATAATGTTCTTATGATTATTCCCGTGCAACAACGCATATAATATACCTCAAAAACATTGACCGTCGTTGTTGAAGGAACTGTCGAATATCTGAAGATAAGCGGAGACATGGGTTCGCTTATTTTGACCGCTATTCCACTGAGCGGATTTTGTAGTGGGACGTGAAATTGAAGCGTCACCAATCCACCAGTGTCAGCCCAGTTTGCAGGTGAATATAAGTTTAATTTAGTGTTTTGTTTATGTATTTTGTAATATTTGTAATGGTTGTAGATTGTCTAAAGTTTTGTATTTATTTTTTTATGTTTCATGTACGGAGAGGGCGGCGCTACGAACGGAGACAGCATCTTTACTGCCGGGACCGGAGAGAAAATTGCTGGCCACTATACGTCGCGGGTCGACAGCCAAAGAATAACAGAAGATCCTGAAACCGAGTTGTAGCGTCGTGCTTCTAAAAACTGAAAAAATAAGAATTTGTAATGTTTCTACAGCAATGACGTCATAGAAAGTTTAATCATGTTGTAAATGTTCAGTCCTGTCTTGTCAAGACTCAGGTTCACGTCTATATGTAGGAAGATAATAAACTAGTGGACGCTACTAAAGTTTAAATACGTGTTCCGAGAATTTATTTATGAAGAATTATGTTAATGAATAACTAATTTATTTGACAAGGTAATTGATTGTGACAACGTTCATTGCGAGTTTGAGTCTTGAAAGTTTATTCAATGCGGTTCTAATATTTATTAAATCAGATAACTTGCATTAATATAATTTCTGAGAAGAAACAAAACGACATCTAAATTGAAAAAGTTTACGCAAACCAATTGGACTGAGTGACGTAATTCTGCGCATACGACTCAAATGATGATGTTTTAATTACAGTTTCGTTCAAGAACCATTCAAAGACAATTTTAAAAAGAATTTAAATAATTTTGAAGTGTGTTGTAACTGACGTAGGTGACGAGGTCTGCACATGGTCATATGTCAAAAAAAAATCATTTATACAAAACTTGCGTCGTTACACTACAATTTCCCGGGTTTCCCTCGGTATGATTTATTTATTTATTGCAAATTTAAAAACCTGTTACCTGATGTTTTAAAACAGGTTGTACATATTTCAGTTTTAGTTTTTTGTTTTGTTTTTGTCTGCAATATGTCACAAAGAATAACACTTTTCTTAAAAATAACAATAATTTGAGGTTCCAATATGAATAAAATTTTGTTGTTTTAAGAAGAATTTAGATAATAAGATAGAGGAGAGATTTCTTAGTATCATCACCGTGACTGGCGGTGAATACCTCGGAATAGTGTCTTCGAGCTGTTGACTGCCAGTCATAACAAAATAGTTTACAGTTAATAGTAGAGAAATGGTATTGCTAATTCTATGCATTAATATCAGGTACTCCACTGTTGTGTCTATGCTCATACAGCATAGACACAATGAGGTAGCTAGGTGCACGCTAAACTAACGCAGACGGGCTTGAAGTTCTGGAACATGAGACTTATTAATGAATAAGAAGAAAAGTACGTAGATGTTACTTAACTTTATTCTCTTGATGGAATACATCTCTCTTGAATATTAGTACGCTATTAGCACTGATACAATTGGCGCCTTGCTAGGTAGTAGCTATGGCCTAAGCTGACGGCTATTCAATCTGTCTCTCGGCAAATGAGAGGAAGACTTGGTAGGTCTGGTCGCAAGCTATGTCGTCCGTACAACTGGGGCGAGGTCTAGTCCGTGTCTTGTGACCTGCCATGTGGTGGCGCTAGGTTTGCGATTACACAGTGGCGACACGCGGGTCCGACATGTACTACAGGACCGCGGCCGATTTAAGTTACCACCTAGCAAGTGTGGTGTCTGGCGGTGACACCACACTCCACCATGCACAACACTGGGTGCTCTGGTGGCTATATTGCCAGCGCCTTGCACTACTTTAGTATTCGCAATCCTTAACTGTTATTTGACTGATATGTACAATATGTCAATGCGTTTTGGCATGTTATGTCTGATTCATAATTCTAGGTGTCTTATCTCATCTTCCTCCTCCTCCTCCTCCTCCTCCTCCTCCTCCTCCTCCAGTTCCTCTTCAGTGTCGTTGATTTCGCTGTCATTGTGGGTATCGCTTTCCACCCTCTGGAGATTGTTCATACGTTGCATATAGGCATGTCTGTCATGTCGTGCCCTCAAGTACTCTTCATATGTTGTTTTTGAAACACTTTTTGTTATGGCATTTAGTTGTGCCCATTGTTCTTAATGTCTTATTGCTGTTTATATACCGCTGTGGTCGAGCGGTTCTAAGCGCTTCAGTACGGAACCGCGCTGCTGCTACAGTCGCAGGTTCGAATCGTGCCTCGGGCATGGATGTGTGTGGTGTCCTTAGGATAGTTAGGTTTAAGTAGTTCTAAGTCTAGGGGACTGATGACCTCAGATGTTAAGTCCCATAGTCAAAGAGCCATCTGAACCATTTTTGTATATCTGTGTGTCTGTTTCAGTGTAACCTCAGTGTAGTATATGACTGCTGTTCGCGTATTGCCGTCAGAAGAATACAATGTGTTCTGGGGAACCTTCTTCCCCACATCTGCATGTCGGCGTCTATCTCAGACTCACACGATTTAAGAGCGTGGGGTAAGGTCCATGACCGTTACGAAATGTACCGTACCGCGGATGGGATCGATTCGTTTCATTCTCAGTCTGTCAGGGAGGAAGTCGCGCAGTCTACTTCCATTATCACTTATTCCACTCACGTTGCCATGTATCCAAACGCCAACTTTTATACTGACGCACTGCCTGTATCGTTACACCAGTTACTGTGTGTTCCTTATCTACACTGCTGGTCATCAAAATTGCTACACCAAGAAGAAATGCAGATGATAAACGGGTATTCATTGGACAAATATATTATACTAGAACTGACACGTGATTACATTTTCACGCAATTTGGGTGCATAGATCCTGAGAAATCAGTACCCAGAACAACCACCTCTGGCCGTGATAACGGCCTTGATAAGCCTGGGCATTGAGCCAAACGGAGCTTGGATGGCTTGTACAGGTACAGCTGCCCATTCAGCTTCAACACGATACCACAGTTCATCAAGAGTAGTGACTGGCATATTGTGACGAGCCAGTTGCTCGGCCACCATTGACCAGACGTTTTCAGTTGGTGAGAGATCTGGAGTATGTGCTGGCCAGGGCAGCAGTCGAACATTTTCTGTATCCAGAAAGGCCCGTACAGGACCTGCAACATGCGGTCGTGCAGTACCCTGCTGAAATGTAGGGTTTCACAGGGATCGAACGAAGGGTAGAGCCACGAGTCCTAACACATCTGAAATGTAACGTCCACTGTTCAAAGTGCCGTCAGTGCGAACAAGAGGTGACCGAGACGTGTAACCAATGGCACCCCATACCATCACGCCGGGTGATACGCCAGTATGGCGATGACCAATACACGCTTCCAATGTGCGTTCACCGCGATGTCACCAAACACGGATGCGACCATCATGATACTGTAAACAGAACCTGGATTCATCCGGAAAAATGACGTTTTGCCACTCGTGCACGCAGGTTCGTCATTGAGTACACCATCGCAGGCGCTCCTGTCTGTGATGCAGCGTCAAGGGTAACCGCAGCCATGGTCTCCGAGCTGATAGTCCATGCTGCTGCAAACGTCGTCGAACTGTTCGTGCAGATGGTTGTTGTCTTGCAAACGTCCCCATCTGTTGACTCAGGGATCGAGACGTGGCTGCACGATCCGTTACAGCCATGCGATTAAGATGCCTGTCATCCCGACTGCTAGTGATACGAGGCCGTTGGGATCCAGCTCGGCGTTCCGTATTACCCTCCTGGACCCACCGACTCCATATTCTGCTAACAGTCATTGGATCTCGACCAACGCGCGCAGCAATGTCGCGATACGATAAACCGCAATCGCGATAGGCTACAATCCGACCTTTATGAAAGTCGGAAACGTGATGGTACGCTTTCTCCTCCTTACACGAACTATCACTACAACGTTTCACCAGACAACGCCGATCAACTGCTGTTTGTGTATGAGAAATCGGTTGGAAACTTTCCTCATGTGAGCACGTTGTAGGTGTCGCCACTGGCGCCAACCTTGTGTGAATGCTCTGGAATGCTAATGATTTGCATATCACAGCGTCTTCTTGCTGTCGGTTAAATTTCGCGTCTGTAGCACGTCATAACGTCTGAGATCATCAGGCGCCTAGAACCTAAATAACCTAAGGACCAAACTGCTAAGGTCATCGGTCCCTACACTTAAACACTACTTTAACTTACACTAGAAACAACACACACACTCATGCCCGAGGGAGGACTCGAACCTCCGGCGGAAGGGACCGCGCAATTCGTGACATGGCGCCTTAAACCGAGCGGCCAATCAGCGCGGGCCAAGTCTCCTGATGCGCCTAATAGAGAATAGATCACAGTGCGACGGACAAAGACAAACAAATTCGTACAGGCAGTGCCGTAGGAACACCAACTCAACGTATGTAAAATGCTGGGGAGGTTTGCATGTTAAGTATTTCATGATATATCACACAAAAGTGATAGTTTAAACGCGTGTTTGACCTATTGTTAATTGCAATTACCTTTTAAATTCCATAAATTTCACTTTGTGTGTTACAAATAACGTAATTATAGTGTTTGGTAAACTTACTACTTATATGACTGACGTCGTACTCGTAGGACATCCTGTTAATCACATAATAGTTAGCTTTTAAAAATAAAATTGGATTTCACAGTTTGTATGATGCCTGTGTAACACATTTCTGTAAGAAAAACACGTAAATTTACAAAAAATGTACTTCAGTTTTATCTTGATTATGTACGATGTAGCCCACTTATTGTTATATAATGATAAAACCCTAAAATATTGGCCCTGATCCTTACAGTAGTTCGATGGGTGTATCTGTATACGCCGTAATCAAGGTGAATGGCTGCTCGAAACCTTGACTGCATTGTGAATTAGGACGATGGGGGAAGTAGGGTAAGGTTGCCACTAACGGCCGGGCTCCTTCGACAGACCATCGCTATGTTTTTGTTTAGTCGATAGTTGCTGACGTCTAAGCTGAACCGACTTACCAGATGAGAAAGATGCCACCGTCTTAGTTTGAAAGTTGTAGGTTACAGTGAAGTCCTGATGTTAATGCATGAAGAAAACTGTTGTTTGATGTAGTGTCGGGTTCAAACTGAATCGTGTGTGGTGATAACATCGACTACTGCGGGTCTACTTAGCGTACACTATTGGTAAGTGAATCTTATCTACTTTTCACGAACAAATTTAGATTTGTACTGTTTGCCGCCACTTCCTGTCTAATGGTGTGCATTGCAGACGTTAGAGTTTTGCCATCATTGAACCACTCCTAGCTTGAATGATGAATACCTGGTCCATTCATGGAAGCACCGTAAAACTACTTCAGGATATCATCTGTACAAACAAAAATGGTTCAAATGGCTCTGAGCACTGTGGGACTCAACTTCTGAGGTCATTAGTCCCCTAGAACTTAGAACTAGTTAAACCTAACTAACCTAAGGACATCACAAACATCCATGCCCGAGGCAGGATTCGAACCTGCGACCGTAGCGGTCTTGCGGTTCCAGACTGCAGCGCCTTTAACCGCACGGCCACTTCGGCCGGCGCCTGTACAAACACTAATGATTGAAATGGCTCTGAGCAGTATGGGACTTAACATCTGAGGTCATCAGTCGCCTAGAACTTAGAACTACTTAAACCTAACTAACCTAAGGACATCACACACATCCATGCCGGAGGCAGGATTCGAACCTGCGACCATAGCGGTCGCGCGGTTACAGACTGTAGCGCCTAGAACCGCGCGGCCACTCCGGCAGGCCACACTGCATCCATTGAGGTGGTGCCGATGGCTCCAAATAGTCTGAGTAGTTTACTTGTGCCCCCTCGTCTGACTGATGCTTTGTTGGTGACCAGGTTCACTTGTGTACCCACATGCTAGCTATGATGCTGAGTAGTGATTCGACGAGTGCACATTGGCATGTCCGTATGAGTGGTAGAGGTAGTCTGTACTGTTTTGAATTTTGCTTCGCCAATTTATGTAGTATTTTTTCTGCTTTGTCTGTGTTATAACCAGGAATAACACAATAACCTCTTCAGTCTGGTTTATTAAATCACAAATCACTTTTTAACAATTATGTTAGCCAAGCGTCTACCCAGGCTCACACTCAGAAGTAATGCTGAATTAAAGTTTGGTTATACCAATGTCCGAATGTGCATGGTGGGGTGCACGTCCCGTAATTATTCCCACGTCCAGTGAAGTTCGGTCTCTCCAAGTGAAGTCGCAAGATTTTCCGCCGAGCAGCCAGGTAACCTCGAGTGGTGCGGCGAGTCATCCACAAGCAGCTGCAACACGGCGTACTGCACTTCCCGATGAGAACTGTCGTTTGCGGCGGCGGCCGGGTTTATATAAGGCTTGCTAGTTAATGGAGCCATCGGCTGGGGTCGCTGTTTTCCAGGGAAAACCAATCGCAATGTTTCCTGGCATAGCCAATTGCTGGGTGCTGACAAACGCGCGCGCTCGAAGGCGGCCAGCGATGGTAGCCGCGAGCCGCCCGGAGAAGTGCGGCCAGCGATGTATTTCTCGGCCACGTAAGGGAGCGTGCGTGTGAAGACGGCCAGCGATGGAAGCAGCGGGCCGCCCAGAGAAGTGCGGCCAGCGATGTATTTGGCGGCCGCGTACTGGAGCGCGTTGTTCGGTGCTTGTTAGAAGTGGTGTATACCACAGTCTGTTATTAGCCTAACTGACTTCTGCTCGTTTTATGTACTTAACCGCTGTCCATCTGCCATTAGACTACTCGGTCCTTGCAGTAGTCTGGGAAACTGTTGTACAGGCGTGTCGAGTATCTGCGGATAAGCAGCGACAGGTGTTCACTTATTTCGTTCGCCGTACCACTGAGGGAAGTTCATGGCAAATCGGCTTATGTCACTTGCCGGGTTCTCCTCGTAGGCCGTGCAGACATCGCAGGCGAGCTCGGGCGGCAGCGGCGGCAATATCGGCTGCGCCTCGTGAGGCCGAGGGCGGGCGTGGGCAGGCAGCGGCGGCGCGCCACGTTGCAGATTCTCGAGTGGGCCGCGCGAGGCGGATCGAGGCAGCGGGCTCGACTGGAAGAGCGCGGGGCGCGGGCCGCGGGAAGGCACGGCGAGGCGAGGCGAGGCGCGACGAGGCCGGGACGGGCCGGCGGTCGCTCCGCGGCGGGGCCGTCGGCCGCCGGGAGGCACGGACCGCGGCGGCCGCGATGAAGTGTTTGCGCGCGATCAATAGACCGGCACAGGCCGCCGCGGAGGCGGAGGCAGAGTCGGAGGAGCCCACGGGACGGAGGCGGCACGGCGGAGGCGCGGCGCGGCGCCCGCCGGACGCCGGCGACGGCGCTCCGCCGCCGCGACGGCCTGAGTGACGCCGCCCGTCTGCGAGCCTCGTCCGGAGGCCGAGGGGCGGCGCTGGCGACCTACCAGCTCGAGCGACAGACCAGCACGATCTACCAACACCGACTCAAAGGAACGCCTCGGCGCTTGTTGGCGACGTCACGTCAGCTAGGCACGGCGAACGCCAGGTCTGTTGCAGGCAGAAACGCCTGGGAGTGCTTATCACTATAAAATTATTTTTGGACAAAATGTTTGGTATTGTTTTCGATTCTGCAGTTTTATGTAGACGAAAGATTTTCTTACAGGGTGTCCAGAAAAGGGCTCCCTGATTTCAAAATCAAATATCTCGAAAACAAAGATCGATAGAGGAATGCAGTAAACGGTATGTTTATTGTGAAAGCTGGAAGAAGTTTATACAGCAGTTTGAAATAACAGTTACAAAAGTTGCTAACAGATGGCGCTGTAGGCTGTACAGCTCATATCAGCATTCACAAGTGAAATAATCGTATGAAAACAATCTTTGCAAACAATCACAACACAAAATGTTTTCAAAATGTTCACCATTGGCACTACAGAGGTGGCGCAAACGAAGAATGAAATTCGCCATCACATTTCGTAGTGTCGCAACCGAAATGGATTCACATGCCACAGAGATCACCGATTCAAGCTCGTCCAGTGTGGCTGGATGCTTCGGGTAGACCATGTCTTTCACTGTGCCCCACAAAAAAAAAAAGGTCACAGGGAGTCAAATCCGGCGAATATGGAGGCCAATCCATGCCTGCACCAGTAAATTTGGGATATTCCAAAGCAATGACTCGATTCCCGAAGTATTCCTCAAGAAAGCGAAACACTTGTTCGGTCCGATGTGGTCAGTCTCCATCTTGCATAAACCATTCAGTACCTGGTCGATCCTCTAACGCTTGCTGTGTGGCGACAAATTGTCCCAAAATTGCAACGTAACGTGCACCAGTGACCGTTTCTCGAATGAAAAAAGGGCCAATAATGCCTCTGCTGCATACTGCAGCCCACACAGTAACTTTAGGAGAATACAGGGGTTTCGCTTCACACCAATATGGCTTTTCGGAACCCCAAAATCGCCAGTTCTGCTTATTCACGTATCCATTCAGGTGGAAGTGTGGTTCATCTGTAAACCAGATGCAGCCAACATCAAATCCTTCACTATCAATCATTGTGAGCATCTGATTAGCAAAGGCAACCCTTTGTTGCACAGCTCGTACGGGTATGGCCTGGTGCGTTTGAATTTTGAATGGAAACATGTGTATGCTCTTTCTCAGTATTTTCTGCGTGCTGGAACGCTGCAAACCAGTCTAGATGCAATTCTACGGACGGATGACATTGGATTTCGCTGAATAATTCCAGAAACTGTGGCGATATTTTTAGGCGTAACTGCAGTTTGCTTGCGCCCAACATGCCCCACTAGATCATCAGTTACGCTGCCTGTTCGTTGAAATTTTGCGAAGAGCGTACGAATGGTTTTCGCCTCGGGTCCTTTTGGTACATTAAATCGTGCTTGAAAACTTCGCCTTGTTGCCGTAGGACTCTCTTCTAACCTGTGGTACTCTAGCACCAGAAAAACGCGTTGTTCAATGGAGTACATGGATTTAATCTCTTCCTTCGGTACGCTAACCTCCTTTCACGTTTCAATAGTGGAACTGATCGCTCTGGGCTTCGGATCACTATTTATAATAGGCATTACGTATGGCGATTACAGCGCCATCTGTTAGCAGCTTTTGTAACTATTATTTCAAACTGCTGTATTAACTTCTTACAGCTTTCACAATAAACATACCGTTTACTGCATTCCTCTATCGATCTTTGTTTTCGAGATATTTAATTTTGAAATCAGGGAGTCCTTTTCTCGACACCCTGTACTATCGTAAAGCTACAAATGAAGATCATAGTTCTGTATTACTGAATCCTGTCGAAACAATCGTATATCAATATGAGAAGATGCTTTGCCCCATTGCAAGCTTCGGAAATTTTACATTCAAGTAACTATATTTACTTGATCCATTTTGCTATCGAAACTTACCCCAACCCCCTTAAAATTAACTCGTTTCTTTTATTTATTTATTTATTTTCGTTTGACGTCGTCACTGAAAATGTGAACTAATTTACATGTGTAAATGTCCAACTGTTGCCAGTCATTAGATTACAGTCGTTTTCAACGAAAGGAATTCTAAACAGGAAACAAAATACCTTCATCGAAAATACTGCTGAGCTTAAACTTTTTTAAACATGCACATTAGAAAAGATAAATAGTTCCCTCTTGCAACTGAAAGGAGAAAATTTACAAGATAAAAAATTTTATTTGATAAAACAAGTATCTCTCTTTTGCCTCTTTTTCTGTCCCCCATCCCCTCCCCCAACGTGTACAATCGCAAGATGTTTCATTAACATTCAGTGCTCCTCACACCATAGTCAACCAAGATACCTAAAGAAGAGCACCAGTATGTTCACAGTTTCTTGTGAAAGTAACCCAGTACAAACGTAACTTCCTCAGATTTACAAATAAGGTAAAGAAGCACGAATTCTCTTCCTGCTGGACCATGAATTTGTTTTTGTATGTCAATCCTTAAGAAAGGCGGAAATTTAAGTTCAGGAGTACACTATTTGTTAAGAAGTGTAATGAATTGCACAATTGATTGCAGAAATCTCTCAGAACAATGTGTGTTGGTCAACTACCGCCCATAGGTTCACATTTTCCTGTGGAAGAGAGGGAGACATCACCATTATGAGTATGCCTGCAACAGACCTGGCGTTCGCCGTGCCTAGCTGATGTGACGTTACGAACATGCGCCGAGGCCTTCCTTTGAGTCGGTGTTGGTTCTACGTCTGCCGCTGCACCTGTACTTACCGAGCCAGATCACGGTGTGTGGCGGATGGCAATTCTCGGATCATCCCCATAGAGTAAATATCTCTGGAGTGAGCATTGCGTTCTGCGCATGTTGTCAACATTAAACCGTGATTGTCACGTGTTTACGGGACTTCGCTGTGCTTGTGTGCTTTCCGCAGAGTTTGAAGATTATAATATCAGGAGTTTTTGTTGTGTTTTCACCGTTTGTTGACAGTGTAACAGCGATGGTGAATTACTGTTGTTGCTACGGATGCAAAGAAAAATATGTGAAAGGAGGGATAGTAACTTTTCATGGGTACTATGTTTAAAAATTTCGAGACGCAATATAAGTAAGCTTGATTCTGTAGACCTATTTTTCTACGATTTTATGACTATGTAATAAATATTGCGGCTCGTACAAAAGCTTACAAACGATCGCTTCCTCTCGTAAAGGTAAGGGAATGGTTAATTGTTTCAGCAAATACTATCTTCCATGCATTTATTAGTGACTTGATTATCTATATAGATTTGAAAGACAAGAGACAGATAGGAGTCTGTAATTGTCTTCGTATAATATGTGTGTCCAAAAACCTTTTTGTTTACTATAAAGTTACAGTAGGAGACCATGTTAAGTGTGTCTAGGACAGGGAGAATGATTATGTGTGATTTATATTTTAGTTTCACGAAGGATGAACAACGAGTAAATATGTGGCTCCAGAAAATAAGGAGGAGTAATTTTGTCCCCACAAAAATTCCAAAGTATGTTCAAAACACTTTGAAGAGGAATGTTTAGACAGAGAAAAATTTGGACGTGTGTGGCTGAAGGTAGATGCTATACCAACTACTTTTAATTTTCCACAGCACCTACTACCAATTTCTGCATTCAGCTGAAATACATTTTCTGCACAAATCAAATAAAAAACACAACAGTGTAGCTAATCAAAATAAACATTCATCTTCTTTGGTGTATTTTGCCTTCAATTTATTTTCTACACCGTTTTATTAAGAAGCGTAAAATATTAGTAAACATGTCCCCAAACTCTTTAATTTGTGTCACTTTCCACTTCCCTTAGTGGTGTTATATGGGTTGACTGTTACATGACCAACTGTATTTGCTTTACAGTACATTTATTCTCCGATCGCCTTTTATCCCCCTTCTTACTCAGTCTACTGTTTATTTAATAAACTGGGAGCAAGGACGTAAAATGCGTTAAATAAACACTTCAAAGTGTCACCAGAAAGAAAAATTGTGCTTTAGGTCGCAAAAACGAGAAAATAAATACGCTGAAATAGCAGAAAAAAGGACGAATTAGCAGGGATATAATCGCTAATGTGTGGCAAATTCGGTGTTTTTCGGACACTTGCAAAAGTACTAGCGTACTGTCAAGTCGTTTTGCAAGACTATCACTGCAAAAATGTACGTCAGGCTCTGTAATACTATAAAGTGCCGTATCATACCGAAAACTACCAAAAATCGAGTGGATCTGAACTGTAATACCTATTGCAAAGAAGCAGAATGCAATATCACTTGCCCTTAAAAGTTTCGTAGCTGGTTTATTCCCGGCATCAAATGGATACTGTGAAAATGTCTGCGCAACATATATAAATAATCCACGATACGTACGAAAAGAATCCGTCTGTACTAGGGATGTAGTGACATTCGAAATGTACAGGGCGCTGTGGATAGCTACGTCAACATCATCAGTACACAGGTCCCAGTGTTTTGACATTGCTGGACCTTAGTTCCGCGGTGGTCTCTGTGAGCTTTGCAAGGTACGTACAATTGTTATACTGATTTGCAATGTTTAACACCTTTCGAGGTCCTAAGACATGTGTTTCGTGAACATTTGTCCACACTGTATATATAGCACTGAATAGTACGTCTTATTAACAGTAAACTGCTGTATCAGTAGTCAATGTTCACTAAATAGTGTTCATGTAGGCGTAACATAACCTGACAGCATGGTAGGGGGCAAGACGGGGTGGGGCAAGATGGGGAGCTTCCCCGTCTTGCCCCTACTATTTGTCCAACCATTACGTTCTCATCGTCTCATGGGTTACCTCGCTGCGGGTTTTGAACACTGCATTATACGTTGAACACAATTGTAAATAGAATGGTATTCGTTATTCCAACGTTTCCTAATTAATTACAAAGTATACCTTAGGCCATATGGTGAATAAAAATAAACAAAACGTGCAAAGTCAGTATTCTTGCTATACTTTAACGACTGACTATTGGAAATATGGTATTTACTATATAATATAGATTACCAGGAATGATCTGACTCAATAGTACGTTCCACGTGTTTTATTTCAGATGGTCCGCAGCTCGTGGTCTTGCGGTAGCGTTCTCGCTTCCTGCGCATGGGGTCCCGGGTTCGATTCCCGGCGGGGTCAGAAATTTTCTCTACCTCGTGATGACTGGGTGTTGTGTGTTCGTCATCATCATTTCATCATCATTGACGTGCAAGTCGCCGAAGTGGCGTCAACTAAAAAAAAGGACTTGCGATACGGCGGCCGAACTTCCCCGCAAGGGGCCTCCCGGCCAACAATGCCATACGATCATTTTTTTATTTCAGATGGTTCACAAGTATCGGCGGCAAACGTCTAGGCAAGGTTGGTCATTGGAGTCAATGGAAGGCGCTGTAAATGCTGTTATAGAAGGTCAGGGCTCCTCGACAGTTCAACGTGCCACAGACAATGATTGAACGACTTGTGGCAAAGAAACGTGCTAAACCTGGCTATGCTGTTGTGAAAAGGTTAGGACCAATCACTAGTGTGTTTACCTCAGAACAAGAGGCAGAACTTGAAGACTACTTAACACAGTTGGAAGGACAGTATTTTTGCCTAACACTTAAAGAACTTTGTGAACTTGCTTTTCAGCTAGCTGAACGAAACAACACCAAACATCCATTTAATACTGCAGCCAAATCTGCTGGAAGAGATTGGTTAAATGGGTTTCTTGCACGAAATCCTACCTTAACAACACGAAAACCAGAGGCCACATCAAGCGCACGAGCAATAGGGTTTAATCGAGTTGCTGTAGATCGGTTTTTCGATCTGTTAGAAAGTCAATTAGACACATTCAAGTTTACGGGAGACAGAACTTTCAATTCTGATGAGACTGGTTTAACAGTCATTCCAAAAGGTCACACAAAGGTGGTTGCTTTGAAAGGGCACAGACAGGTGGGAGCAGTTACATCATCAGAAAGAGGCGAGACTGTGACTGCAGAAATCTCTGTTTCTGCGTCGGGGTGCTACGTACCACCTATGTTAATTTATCCTCGAAAACGAATGCAACAAGCGCTTAAGACTGGCCTGCCCCCTGGTGCCTGGGCAGAAGTCCAAGAAACTGGTTGGATGACGAAAGAACTATTTTTGACTTGGTTTAGGAAGTTTATTGCATTTACTGGAGCGTCAAAGGAAACACCAATACTTCTCATATTGGACGGCCACAAAGCGCACACCAAGAATTTAGAACTGATAGATGTGGCCCGCGAAAATGGGGTTGTCATGCTGTGTTTGCCACCACACTGCTCACACCGTCTGCAACCATTGGACGTGGCATTTATGAAACCTCTCAGTAAATTTTACGAAGATGAAGTAAGATCGTGGCTTCGCACCCATCCTGGAAAAGTTTTTACGCTGCATCAGATCGCAACTTTATTCCGCAAAGCCTTCATTCATTCAGCTACAATGTCCACAGCAGTGAACGGGTTTCGGAAAACAGGCATTTGGCCTGTAAACAGAAATGTGTTTCAAGAAAGTGATTACCTTCCCTGTTCAACTACAGACATTCATCAAGCTCACACATCTGAAGTTACAGAAACGGGAGACCAAATACCAGAGATGTTGCCAAGACGTAAAACACCTGAACAATTACCAACTGACGATCAAGCCCCTGTTTCGTCTAACTTTCAGGTTACCAGCCCTGAAATGGTGTTAGCTTTTCCAAAGGTGGATAAAAAAACCAAAAGGAAACCATCGAACAGGCGCGGAAAACCCGTTGTTTTAACCGAATCTCCTTATAGGAGTGAACTATCTGAAGAAATTAAACGAAGAGGAGTCCCCAAACGTGCTGCATGTAAACGAAAACTCTTCTCAAAGACGTTTAATAAACCTGGGATACAACCAAAAGGACATAATGACAACGGAAAAGTGACGAACGTTTCTGACGTCTTAACCAACCCTTCATGCTCAAGAGATAGTAAACTGAGGTCGAATGACAACGAGGAAGAGAGTGAAGAATGTTTATACTGCTACGACTTCTCTGAAGGAGGCTGGATACGGTGTATTAGCTGCGGACGCTGGGCCCACGACACTTGTGCAGGGATAGAAAGTGATGATGACGAGGCTGTCCACACTTGTGTACTATGTGAAAGTAAGAGGCCTAAATAAAACGTAATACCTGATTCTACAATTCGCAAAACAATGTTTCAAAACCTTATCGTCACATGATTTCGTTATTCCAGTCCTTATTTAAGCTTTAGAGATGAATTCATGCTAGTTCCCCATCTTGCCCCATATGTGGGGCAAGATGGGGAATTGGTAGTTTATGTTTCAAATCGAGATAGTTCTAACTAAATGTAACACGTTTGCAGGTTTCTTTGCATGCTGTTGTAATTGAATGGTTAAGTAAACAAATGATAATCAAACATACTTGAATTTGTTTATTTTTGCCCCTTGGGTTTAAAGTTAGCTTCCCCATCTTGCCCCGCCTTCCCCTATATGTCAACTAACATTCTACCATTGTTTTCTCTTGTTGGTAGCAATGCATGCATTTGTAATGTCTATTGTCGTATGTCTCTCAGTTAAGGAAGCTCTATTGTCGATATTTAAGAGGATTTCTGCGAGTAGAAAGCAGGAAGAGGATAGTGTCTGGTTATTCATTTACTAAAGATTTTTTCTGAATGAGATTGTGTCTTGGAATAAGAAGTAAGTACTATTTTCTGAAGCAATCCATCACACAATTTTTAAAAGTTTTACTTAATTATAATGTTAAAGGTGCTGAAATTTATATTATAGGTTAGCCACAAAATGCAATTCATTTTTATGGTTCCAAATTCAGTTTTCTATTGTGTATCGCATCTATGTTACGCTAGACAGAACACTCAATACAATGTTTCCTTCTTTCTCAGAGGCCTGTCTGTGCATGAAATCGTGGCCATTCTTGAGGAGCAGGGCGAAGATGCAACGGATATATTTATTGAGTCTCTTGAAGCTAATACACAGTCGGAGGAAAATTCTGATGAAGAATGTGGGGGTGAAAAGATAGATAGTCATGGATCAAGGCAATTTTATGCTGGTGCAGGAGCGGTACTGAACGACAAAAATATGTTAGGCGGCGAACTTGAGACTGACTGCTCTCATAATGATAAGCCAGGAAATGTCATTTCAGATGAAAAAAAAAAAAAGAAAACATAACAAGAGATGGAGAAGGGAGAACCTGCAAAGTGAAAACGCTCTATTTACTGAGAGTGATGACAGAAACTGACTTATCTCTTCTCGTGTTATGTTGGACTCTGGATAGTTCTTGAACAAGACGTATTTTGTAGAATCAGTACTGAGAAACTTAATTATTTCACCGATTCCTGATAAAAGTAAAAATCTGCTCTACAGGCTATATTTTGACAAACTATTTACGTCGCCAACATGGTTAGTTTACCTAAAAGATCGAGGTTATGGTGCAACTGGAACCATTCGTAAGAATCGTCTGCCAAAACAATGTCAATTTATACCCTTTAAGACAATGTCCAAAAGGAATAAGGGAGGAGATTTTGATTACAAGAGCAGAAAGGAAAGTGAAATGATTATTAACAGACGGCTAAGTAATTCTGCAGTAACAACTGCTTCGACCAGCTATGGCATCACCCCAATGATCTCTGTGTGCTGTGTGCTGATGTTCAAGACGGGACCGCATGTCATTGGAGAGTACAACAAAAATATGGGGGGAACTAACCGAATAGACGAAAATATAGCGTTATGTAGAGTGAACATCAGAGGAAAGAAACAGTGGTGGCCAATTCTTAGATGGCTACCGGATGTGTCTGTACACAATGCGTGGCTTCTCTACAGAAAGACAGATATGAACATGCCACAATTGCCATTCCGGTGCTTTATTGCGAAATGTTACCTGATTTCTAATGCCTAGAGCTCCTGGTCGCCCTGCAGATAATCCACATCAAGGCCGAGTGCTGCATGACATCAGATACGATGAAAATAAAATCGTGTGGTAACTGTGGTTTCACAGAAAAAAAGAAGACGCTGTGCTGCAGAAAACTGCAAAGGAAGTCCTAGATCAACATGCTACAGATGTGATGTTGGTTTGTGCACAGAGTGTTTTGTACCAAATCACACAAAATGTATGCTGTTTCCTAAACATAATGTAAATGAGATACACTGCTGTATTTTATTTACTGTCATTTATTTCGCTTAAAATGTATGACCTGCCTACTGTGACATATATGTCACGCCCTCTTTTGCTTAAATTATTAATTACTTTTATGCTTAGCTTGTTGCAGTACGTTTCATTAGTGACGATGAGCAAATAAATATTTGATTTGTAAAATTCAGAAAAGAAAATTAATTCAGGCAGAAATGGGCTAATTGTGTAGAATGTCAAACATATACAAATCCTGAGCAAAACACAACGTTACGTCTAACAACAATAAAAACTGTAAAAAATGGTGGAAAATGTTTATGGCGGACACAAGTGCACATTTTTTTTAGATTAGATTTACTTTCATTCCAATTGATTCGTAGTGAGGAGGTCCTCCAGGATGTGGAACATGTCAGAAAAACAACATTGTTCACGTGATTCTAAAATGAGTCACTACACTCAAATACGGACCAAAAAATATTATATGCTCCTAGGTACCTGTAAACATACATTAGCACAAACCATTTCAGATGAGAATACCTCGAGGTTGCACCGAGACCTTCTCATCTGAAATAGCTAGAAATAGGCCATTATTAACTAACATGCTACTTAGACTGTATTACACATCCAAATACAGCATATCACTTCCCTCTACGTTCTACAAATTATTTTCACCACGCTCATTGTGCTACATTTAATTTTTTTTATTTTTATTTACATTTGCGTTATATAAATTATATTCTCATCAATAGGTAGTAACAAATTATATGGAACCATTTTAACAATTGTGAAGCATTCAATTCGCTGTAACCTCAGAGAAATTTTTATATATTATGTTCTTTATATTATTGAAAAAATACATTAACAACTGTATACCAATAAGATTGTAACAATGAGAACTCTTTGCTATTAGATTCAGAAGCATCGACCCACCTTACATTTCAAGGCGGTGGGTTTCTCTGTCCTCTTAGCCAAATAAATAAATAATAAATAAATACCCTCCGCGACTACACTCACCCCTACCTGTGAAGAAAACTGAAACAGCTAGAAGACATGTTCGGATGTCTATGTAATTTCGTACGCGTTAACACCGACGGCAAATATGTAAATGACTACAGCTGCAATTCTCTGTGACAGATATAATGTCCAACAGAGTGCATTAGTGTTGTTCGTGTTTAGCGCTGTTATCAGACCTGGTAGGATTTACCGGAAGGAGATGCCGCATAATCGTGTGGACAGCGTTATCAGCAACTGACTCTTTGAAAAGAGCGTCATTTGTGTGTTTCTATTTGGGCAGCAGGTCGAATCGTCCAATGCCCAGATTGGTGGGGCGTTCAGATGTGACAATGGCTCGATGATGAACTGCGTGGGATTGTGAGGGCAAGAATATTCGTCGTCACGGATCGGGTTGCCAACACTGACCGCCACAAGAGAGGATCGCTGTATTGTACACCAAACACATCATAGACTTTTGACTCTGTGATTGCCATCCGAGAACAAATAACGGATTTCCTGCAACATTCTGTGTCTTCTGAAACCACTGGTCAGAGACTAACAGCACCGAGACCAGGAAATTACCGTCTCATGCATGGGCTGTCGTTAACATCACCAGATGGCTGCATCTGGATTAGTGTGGGGAACATGAAACATGGACGTTCATGAATGATGTCGCACTGTGCTGGCAACTAATCGCGGTTCTGCACTACTATTCGTGTTATGGTGTGGAGAGATAATTATTATGATTTCAGCTCATGGTTGGAAGTGACAGAGGCCTCTGGCAGCACAATCGTACGTCACGGACATCCTGTTTCCTCATACATTACCTTTCATGGCGCAGTACAGTGGTGGACGTTTTCAACACGACAACGCTCGTTCAAACATAGAACGTGCCACTGTAAGATGTCTGCATGATGCTGTGGTACACCTATGGCCAGAAGGATCCCCAGAGCTGTCTCTAATGGAAGTGTACTACTAGCTCGGACGCCAGCTCCATCCAAATGCCATTATCCAGGACGTCAAGGACAAGTTAGAAGAGTTGTGGCACAGCTTGTCTCAGGAGAGAATACAACGTCTTTATGACACTCTTCCTAACCGAATCAGTGCACGCGTACTTGCCAGAGGCGGCGCAACGTCACAGTGTTAGGTGGCCATATAATGGTAAGTTCTTTGGAAACTTAATTCGATGTTGTAATCGTCAGAATAACATCACATAAAGATCTTGCGATACCATCAAAGTATCTATACCTATTTAAATGAGTAGTACTACCCAATTGACTACTGTAAATGTATGTTTACCTACTCATACCAATACTTTTTATTTTTGTGTAAATGAAGGAATACTGAATATATAATTAATTTTATTATCTGCTTATTTTTATAGTCTAATAAAATACATTCAATACTTTTACTTCTTTATTAATGATAATCTTTAAGCAATGTAATCATTTGGAAGGCTTCCCAAAAAAGAACAATTTCTGTAAATATGTAGGAGACAACTTATTTCTATTCTGAGCCATAATTGCACGAGTGCTTGAATATAAACATTCACTAGACGCAGATACTGCAACAACGATAAGATATTGTTGCATATACTTGTACAAACGTGAAAAAATGAGTTCACTTCTTCTCATTCTCTAAGTGGTCTGCTTTTTAAATGTATTACAGGGATTGACAAATGAAGGTTGTTGGGAAAGACAATAGTAACCCTCAAATTTAAAATTTTCAAACCCAGTGCAGTAAGACAATCTACGCTATGTGGTGTAATGAGTTCATTTTATTGATGACAGATGGCAGCTCAATGTTGATTTGTTTCTGTGGGAACCCACAGACGCTGGTGAGATACAATGGTAACCCACAAATTCAAAATACAGGCAGCTGCATATTGCAGTGAGGGAACTCGGGACATATTTGTAATTTTAAGTGAATTGTGTGGTGATTCCAGTGCGCAGTTGGAAGTGAGCCGCCAGCAGTGGTGGATGTGGGGAGAGAGATGGCGGAATTTTGAGAGCGGACGATCTGGAGGTGTGTCCGTCAGAAAAAGGAAATTTGTAAGACTGGATGTCACGAACTGCTATATATATTATGCCTTTTGGACACTATTAAGGTAAATACATTCTTTGTTCTTTATCAAAATCTTTCATTTGCTAACTACGCCTATCAGTAGTCAGTCCCTTCAGTAGTTAGTTATAGCTCCTCGTCAGTAGTTAGAATCTTTTATTTAGCTGGCAGTAGTGGCGCTCGCTGTATTGCAGTAGTTCGAGTAACGAAGATTTTTGTGAGGTAAGTGATCCATGAAAGGTATAGGTTATTGTTAGTCAGGGCCATTCTTTTGTGGGGATTTTCAAAGTCAGATTGCGTTGCGCTAAAAATATTGTGTGTCAGTTTAGTGTTGATCAGAATAGGTAAAGAGCGAAATGTCTGAGTATGTTCAATTCTGCTCAGTTGTTTGAAAATCAAATAATGTAAGAGGTTTATCAGCACAGTAATTCATTAATTTTTCTAAGGGGACGTTTCAAGGCTACATATTTTATTTCCATATTCAACTTTTTTTTACAAGATTCCTCCAGGAATCTTGTTCGTATCAAACACATTTCATGGGGAAACTGGCATAAAGTCAGTTTACACAAACGAGGTCGCCTTACAATCTTAGAAGGAACCTGTCTTCAAAAGAAATATTCTGGGTCAGTTCCAATTGACTCGAAGAAGAAACAAGGCCTCGTATCTGCACTGAACTGGATACCACCTATTTATCACAAATTTTACAAAGCAATAAAAACTAAGAACACATCTACAAATCAGGATGAGTATGCAGATGCATCTGCAGACGAAATGTGAGAATTTCCAGCTGTCCTGTGTTTGTTACAAGAAAACAATTGTATTCCACATAATATGTTCGCCACATCTAGGAAAAGATAGAGTTTGGACAGTATTTACTCAAAGTTTGTATTTTTTCCATTGATTTGTGTGCTCAAGACGTTGTACAATGACTACCAGTTGCATAAATAATAAAATATTAATAAAAATATTAATAACTTATGCATGAAATATTTTTTAAAAATTTTCAAATTGAATTACTCCGTTCATAGATAATGTGGGTTACCATTATATTTACCCATACCCTTTATTAATAAAAGGGTACATCGTCACTCTAGTGTGTCGTCTTTTCCTTTCCGCCATGCGCCAGCTTTTTATGACGTTTTAAACATTCGTATTCCTGTGTTTAGTAAACGGAGCAGCATCTTCCTCCGATTCACTTGGGCTGCTTTGTTGTTCATTAAGCATACTTTTATGTAATTGTATGGCTCGCCCGCATGTTGTGGATCTTGAAAATGCACATTTTTTGAACTTTGGGTCCAATACAGTATTCGTGGTTGTATGGCCATTTAATCCAAGTAACCCTTTCTCTTTGTTCAGCACTCTCAATAAAACGTCCTTGTATTCTTTGACACTTGGTGAGACTGGTGTGATATTTTAAGTTCTATTGACAACCATCATTCGTATAAGTTAGGATATTGTAACATACTTATGTCCTGTCGCTTCTCTTACAACATTTCCAAAAGGGTTTGCTAGAGCTGTAAGTTGGTTGAGTGTTGCCATCTCTACAGCAGACACTAGTAAACAGTCGCTCACTACCAGGTTGCACGCAAGAAATCAATTCGAAACAAGCACTTTTCTTTCGATACCTACAAAGGCTTCAAAGGATGATTCAGTTCTAAAAGTACTTGGTATCGAAACAAAAGTATCGAATACTTACTTGTAGTTACTTGTAACGGAATATCCCAAACACTGGCAATGTGTTCCGGCAGATTCCGGAACAAACGGGACACTGCTCTCCTTAATCAAAAAATTTAACTACTTGCGCTAGCCTTAATGGCCCTTATGTAAACAAACTGTTCACTTGGACGCATGTTTTGTTTATTTAGGCTATAATTGATGCTAAATTAGTGACATGATAGTTACAATTAATGGTAGGTAACGGTTATGATAATTACCATAAGTTATATGCAAGATAGCGGCCATGGTTCATGTTTGCCGAAGTGTTCAGTGCTTTTAGCTTAAAGTAATAACTGCCATTTTTTAATGACGATAATTTATGGTCTAAAAAAATGACGCCTCGCACCGTCCTTTCTGTGCTGCTATTAGTCGTTCCCCAGCCACTTTAGCATCCCTGAGACTGTAATACTTAATGTGAAATAAAAAGACTAAAACTATTTCATTCGAATGTAAGTATTAATTCCTCCATCTCTTTTCTCATTATTGTTATTACCATTTGCTATTTTTCGTAATATTTTTTTTATTTCTACTACAGCACAGTGTACTCTTCATGATAATGCAGTTGATCAGCCTGATTTATGGGAGCCATACGATTTTCTGCTGCACTTACCTTATTTGATGGACTTCAGATTCTCACTGCCTGTTTCGCCCAACTTTGAACCTCCGACGCAGCAGCATCAGGAATGGTCCACCAGTGACATATCACATGACGATATAAAAAAACTCTTATTCTATGATCGTGAGTTTCCACTGTTACCTACGTCTGGGGCTGCAGTTACATGACGCATTCAATGAAGTGTTTCAGTTCACCTTTACTTTCAATCTAAAGGTGAGTAGTAGCAAACGTACAAGTGTGTGCATGTCCTCGGGTCATGAGTTCATTGTTCTAGTAGTGCTTTAAAACCCACATTTTACTGGAAAGAATGTTATCCTTTCACCATGCGAGTTGTGGCAGTTACGTGAGAATTTCTCAACGATAGTTCCTCTTTTCAACGATCAAAGTGCACCCCCTGTGTTACTGGGATGTCACTCAGTGTGTATCGGAGACTATCCGAAAACTATGGAAATTATCAGTGATGACGATAGTTTAGAGCACATCCGTTTACAGGATGCAACGTTCGGAAACTCGGTGTGCGCCAGTTCAGCAACTCTGTGGGCAGTGAATGACCGTGTTGGTTGGTGGGAGTATGTTTACGGACTTTTTGGCAATGTCTGATATCCTCTTTCAAAACTGACTAATGAGATCATGTTTGCGGATATACAGGTTGATTTTTTCCATCGTGTACAAACTCTAGGGCCTGGTCGATGAGAAGATATGGAACAAAAGAGGACTAATGAACTCACGTCTGGAAAGGTATGGTTTCCACGCTAGAGACCATTTATTCAGTCATACTTTGTTACAGAGACAGCGGTCTAACACGCTGTGTACCGTGTAGTCACAGTTACAGTATGTGTTGAAAATGGTTTCCATGTGCCTCAATGCATGCTTGTACGCGCCGTTGCATTTTCTGTCTCACACGTTCACATCGGCCAGGCTGCATCCGAAAAGTGTCAAAGGCAGCATGAATACGCTGCTCCAGTGCCTCAACTTCTGGAATGCCCTCGGCATACACGATTCCTTTGAGATGGTCCCATAACCAGAAACCGCACGGATTGAGATCCGATGAACGAGCAGACCATCGACCAGGGAAGAAACGATTGAGATGCATCCGGACGTTAACGGCGAAGTGGGCTGGACCACCATCATATAGCAACCACACAACCCTTTCAATCATCAGTGGCATTTCTTCCAGCAGGAGAAAAACGCCGATAGTTTCGGCCTGACAGGTGACGTGACAGGAAGACTGGCCCCAAATACGGTCGCCAGTTATCCGGGCCCACACATTCCGGCTGCACCGATGCCGATCATTCGCTGTCACCATACCATGGGGGTTCCGCATACTATCCCACAGATGACTGTTATGAAAGTTGAAGATACCACACCGCGTAAAGGCGGCCTCATGTGTAAACAGGATGAACGACACAAATTCTGGAATCGTGGTAGCCTGGTGAAGAAACTGGTGACAAAACTGCTCCCGATGTGGAAAGTCTGTCGCTAGTAAGCTCTGCACACACTGTAAGGGATAAGGGCAGTAACAATTCTCATGTAAAATGTTCCACACGGTCTTTGGCTTACACTGTACTGGCTGACCAACTGCCTGGTACTGACACGGCGGTCGCCTTCCACAGTGCTAATCACGTTTTCCTCCATGTCTGGTGTCCGAACATTTCGGGTACTGCCTTTACGCCTTCCTGCCTCCTGAAACGACCCTGTCTCATACAAATGGCGAAACACTATTGCAAACATTGAATGACGTAATTGTTGTCAGCTGGGATAGGTTTCCTGATAAAATCTTTCTGCCCGCCGCTCGTTGCCATTTGCCTTTCCGTAAGCAGACACCATGTTGGCCAGCTCTCGATTGGAATACGGAATCAGCGTGTGCACGCTGTATCACATCCACTATGGCAGCAGAGGGTGCTAGGGCATGACGTAAGAGGAACAGTACAACCTCTAGGAGGAAACAATGCGTACTGTACCTGCGGGTCGTGGTACAGCACGTATTAGACTGCAGTCTCTATGACAATTTATGATAGAATAATGTTCTCTAGCATGGAAACCATGCATTTCCAGACACAAGTTCATTAGACCTTTTCTGATTCGTATACAGGGTGAGTCACCTAACGTTACCGCTCGATGTACACTCCTGGAAATGGAAAAAAGAACACATTGACACCGGTGTGTCAGACCCACCATACTTGCTCCGGACACTGCGAGAGGGCTGTACAAGCAATGATCACACGCACGGCACAGCGGACACACCAGGAACCGCGGTGTTGGCCGTCGAATGGCGCTAGCTGCGCAGCATTTGTGCACCGCCGCCGTCAGTGTCAGCCAGTTTGCCGTGGCATACGGAGCTCCATCGCAGTCTTTAACACTGGTAGCATGCCGCGACAGCGTGGACGTGAACCGTATGTGCAGTTGACGGACTTTGAGCGAGGGCGTATAGTGGGCATGCGGGAGGCCGGGTGGACGTACCGCCGAATTGCTCAACACGTGGGGCGTGAGGTCTCCACAGTACATCGATGTTGTCGCCAGTGGTCGGCGGAAGGTGCACGTGCCCGTCGACCTGGGACCGGACCGCAGCGACGCACGGATGCACGCCAAGACCGTAGGATCCTACGCAGTGCCGTAGGGGACCGCACCGCCACTTCCCAGCAAATTAGGGACACTGTTGCTCCTGGGGTATCGGCGAGGACCATTCGCAACCGTCTCCATGAAGCTGGGCTACGGTCCCGCACACCGTTAGGCCGTCTTCCGCTCACGCCCCAACATCGTGCAGCCCGCCTCCAGTGGTGTCGCGACAGGCGTGAATGGAGGGACGAATGGAGACGTGTCGTCTTCAGCGATGAGAGTCGCTTCTGCCTTGGTGCCAATGATGGTCGTATGCGTGTTTGGCGCCGTGCAGGTGAGCGCCACAATCAGGACTGCATACGACCGAGGCACACAGGGCCAACACCCGGCATCATGGTGTGGGGAGCGATCTCCTACACTGGCCGTACACCACTGGTGATCGTCGAGGGGACACTGAATAGTGCACGGTACATCCAAACCGTCATCGAACCCATCGTTCTACCATTCCTAGACCGGCAAGGGAACTTGCTGTTCCAACAGGACAATGCACGTCCGCATGTATCCCGTGCCACCCAACGTGCTCTAGAAGGTGTAAGTCAACTACCCTGGCCAGCAAGATCTCCGGATCTGTCCCCCATTGAGCATGTTTGGGACTGGATGAAGCGTCGTCTCACGCGGTCTGCACGTCCAGCACGAACGCTGGTCCAACTGAGGCGCCAGGTGGAAATGGCATGGCAAGCCGTTCCACAGGACTACATCCAGCATCTCTACGATCGTCTCCATGGGAGAATAGCAGCCTGCATTGCTGCGACAGGTGGATATACACTGTACTAGTTCCGACATTGTGCATGCTCTGTTGCCTGTGTCTATGTGCCTGTGGTTCTGTCAGTGTGATCATGTGATGTATCTGACCCCAGGAATGTGTCAATAAAGTTTCCCCTTCCTGGGACAATGAATTCACGGTGTTCTTATTTCAATTTCCAGGAGTGTATTTCGTAAACCACATCAAATACTGACGAACCGATTCCACAGACCGAACGTGAGGAGAGGGGATAGTGTAATTGTTTAATGCAAACCATACAAAAATGTACGGAAGTATGTTTTTTAACACAAACCTACGTTTTATGTTTTTTAACACAAACCTACGTTTTATGTTTTTTAACACAAACCTACGTTTTTTTAAATGGAACCCCGTTAGTTTTGTTAGCACATCTGAACATATAAACAAATACGTAATCAGTGCCATTTGTTGCATTGTAAAATGTTAATTACATCCGGAGATATTGTAACCTAAAGTTGACGCTTGAGTACCACTCCTCCGCTGTTCGATCGTGTGTATCGGAGAGCACCGAATTACGTAGGGATCCAAAAGGAACGGTGATGGACCTTAGGTACGGAAGAGACCGGAATAGCACATTAAGTCCTCATGCTAACACCTTTTTATTGGTCTTTTTCACTGACGCACATGTACATTACCATGAGGGGTGAGGTACACGTACACACGTGGTTTCCGTTTTCAATTACGGAGTGGAATAGAGTGTGTCCCGACATGTCAGGCCAATAGATGTACAATGTGGTGGCCAAGATTTGCTGCACACAATTGCAATTTCTGGCGTAATGAATGTCGTACACGCCGCAGTACATCTGGTGTAATGTCGCCGCAGGCTGCCACAATACGTTGTTTCATATCCTCTGGGGTTGTAGGCACATCACGATACACATTCTCCTTTAACGTATCCCACAGAAAGAAGTCCAGAGGTGTAAGATCAGGAGAAGGGGATGGCCATTTTATGCGTCCTCCACGTCCTATGAAACGCCCGTCGAACATCCTGTCAAGGGTCAGTCTAGTGTTAATTGCGGAATGTGCAGGTGCACCATCATGCTGATACCACATACGTCGACGCGTTTCCAGTGGGACATTTTCGAGCAACGTTGGCAGATCATTCTGTAGAAACGCGATCTATGTTTCAGTGCTCTCCGATACACACGATCGAACAGCTGAGGAGTGGTTCTCAAGCGTCAACTTTAGGTTACAATATCTCCGGATGTAATTAACATTTTACAATGCAACAAACGGCACTGATTACGCATTTGTTTATATGTTCAGATGTGCTAACAAAACTAACGGGGTTCCATTTAAAAAAACGTAGGTTTGTGTTAAAAAACATACTTCCGTGCATTTTTGTATGGTTTGTATTAAACAATTACACTAGCCCCTCTCCTCACGTTCGGTCTGTGGAATCGGTTCGTCAGTATTTGATGTGATTTACGAAATATATCCAGCGGTAACGTTAGGTGACTCACCCTGTATTCCTATCGAACAATCCCTAGAGTGTGTACACGGTAAAAAAAGTCACCCTGTATTCACAAACAACGTTTGTATGTGTTGTGAAGCTGTATGGAGCAAGTGCCGTGCGGCACCACTACGTGACACACGCAAAGAAATGCGTGCATTGTTACATATGTTTATGTTCTCCACAACATTATCCGAAATTAAAAGAGAAAACAGATGACCTGCAAAAGCGTTGAAACTTCTTGCAGTTTTAAACCGTGAGGCAGACCAAAAGTCGAACTGGGGCCGATCCCTTTCACGGGCAACAATTCTACCGACTGAGCCACCCAAGCACGACTCAGGACCTGCCCTCACAGCTTTACATCCGCCAGTACCTCGTCTCCTGCCTTCCAAACTTCACTGTTCTCCTGCGAAACTTGCAAGACCAGCACTCCTGAGTAAAAAATATTGCGGAGACATGGCTTAGCCTCAGTCTGGGGAATGTTTCCAGAATGAAATTTTCGCTCTGCAGCAAAGTGTGCACTGATACGAAATTTCCTGACAGATTAAAATTGTGTGCCAAACTGAGACTCAAACTAGAGACCTTTGCCTTTCGCGGGTTAGTGCTCTACCGATAGAGCTACGTAAGCACGACTCGCGACCCGCCCTCACTGTTTTCCTAGAAATGAAGGTCCTGACGGAAGCAGAGCTGTGAGAGCGGCTAGTGCTTCGTGCTTAGTTAGCTCAGTTGCAGAAAACTTTTCGGCGCAAGGCGAAGGTCCCGAGTTCGAGTCTCGGTCCGCCATAAAGTTTCTGTCTGCCAGGATGTTTTGCGTAGCGCACACTCCTCTGCAAAGCGAAAATTTTGTTGTATGATTTTATTCTATGATTTGTATTTTTCATTCTCAAGTAAAGACGCAGCGCCATTGCAGCTCTGTCAGTAGGATGTATAAATGGACAAGGAAAGAAAATGAGTGTGCATCCATTACTAGCTGACTGTTAGCTACAAAACGGCTATGCATTTTTGCATGCTGTGGTACTGCCCAAAATATGTGACCGGGTTTTGTAAATGAAAAGATCAAGAGAGAATTATATATTTGACAATTTCATTATGGTTTTTTCACTAGATATACACAATAATTATTTAATACAAAGAGAGAGATACAAGGCATAGTATATAAATTATAGAGGCAATTTTTTTCTTTACTCTTTCAGACCTGAATTTTTTTGGAGGAAGGAAAATTTTTCTTTATGTGGAAATGCTCTCAGGTGATTGTTCGATGATTTTAGATGCAAGATTTGTACACTGGACATCATTTTATGGACTAAATAACTAATTTAGAAATATCCTCTATTGTAAGAAATAGTAAAATGATCATTCAATAATTACCATGCAGAAATAACAATAACTATATTCAACTATACAATGGATATAGCGAACCAATCACATCCATGCATGCTGGTGGTCATGACCTACTGCGCACAACTACACAGATTTGTTGGTATTTTCATAGTGATGCCGAATAGTTGGCAACACTTGCGCATGATATAAAGGTTGATTATTCAGAAACATGTACCTCAGGTTTCCATTGGGAAAAAATCCTTCTATTACAGCTAAGACACAGTAAAAATTAATGTACACAGTTATAGCCAGAGGGTATGAAAGGGTTAATAACTAGAAGTTACAGAGATACATAACATTGACTAGAGATACATGTCATTTGTTTTCTTAGTGACTAAATACACTCCTGGATGTGTCAGACCCACCATACTTGCTCCGGACACTGCGAGAGGGCTGTACAAGCAATGATCACACGCACGGCACAGCGGACACACCAGGAACCGCGGTGTTGGCCGTCGAATGGCGCTAGCTGCGCATCATTTGTGCACCGCCGCCGTCAGTGTCCGCCAGTTTGCCGTGGCATACGGAGCTCCATCGCAGTCTTTAACACTGGTAGCATGCCGCGACAGCGTGGACGTGAACCGTATGTGCAGTTGACGGACTTTGAGCGAGGGCGTATAGTGGGCATGCGGGAGGCCGGGTGGACGTACCGCCGAATTGCTCAACACGTGGGGATTGAGGTCTCCACAGTACATCGATGTTGTCGCCAGTGGTCGGCGGAAGGTGCACGTGCCCGTCGACCTCGGACCGGACCGCAGCGACGCACGGATGCACGCCAAGACCGTAGGATCCTACGCAGTGCCGTAGGGGACCGCACCGCCACTTCCCAGCAAATTAGGGACACTGTTGCTCCTGGGGTATCGGCGAGGACCATTCGCAACCGTCTCCATGAAGCTGGGCTACGGTCCCGCACACCGTTAGGCCGTCTTCCGCTCACGCCCCAACATCGTGCAGCCCGCCTCCAGTGGTGTCCCGACAGGCGTGAATGGAGGGACGAATGGAGACGTGTCGTCTTCAGCGATGAGAGTCGCTTCTGCCTTGGTGCCAATGATGGTCGTATGCGTGTTTGGCGCCGTGCAGGTGAGCGCCACAATCAGGACTGCATACGACCGAGGCACACAGGGCCAACACCCGGCATCATGGTGTGGGGAGCGATCTCCTACACTGGCCGTACACCACTGGTGATCGTCGAGGGGACACTGAATAGTGCACGGTACATCCAAACCGTCATCGAACCCATCGTTCTACCATTCCTAGACCGGCAAGGGAACTTGCTGTTCCAACAGGACAATGCACGTCCGCATGTATCCCGTGCCACCCAACGTGCTCTAGAAGGTGTAAGTCAACTACCCTGGCCAGCAAGATCTCCGGATCTGTCCCCCATTGAGCATGTTTGGGACTGGATGAAGCGTCGTCTCACGCGGTCTGCACGTCCAGCACGAACGCTGGTCCAACTGAGGCGCCAGGTGGAAATGGCATGGCAAGCCGTTCCACAGGACTACATCCAGCATCTCTACGATCGTCTCCATGGGAGAATAGCAGCCTGCATTGCTGCGAAAGGTGGATATACACTGTACTAGTGCCGACATTGTGCATGCTCTGTTGCTTGTGTCTATGTGCCTGTGGTTCTGTCAGTGTGATCATGTGATGTATCTGACCCCAGGAATGTGTCAATAAAGTTTCCCCTTCCTGGGACAATGAATTCACGGTGTTCTTATTTCAATTTCCAGGAGTGTACATTTAGAATGACTAGAAACTACATCTCCCATGGTAATCTCGTTTGTAGCAATGCAGCTGTCTTCTTTCACAATATTAGAGAGAATCCTTTCTTCTTCTTTTTGATAAAATATTACAGTATAATGTATGTTGAAACGTCCCCTTAGAAAAATTGTACAAGACTGTGCTTAAACTGACACACAATATTTTTGGCGCAACGCAATCTGACTTTCAAAAATCCCTACAAAAGAATGGCCCTGACTAACATTAAACTATACGTTTCACAAATCACTTACCTCACAAAAAATCTTCGTTACTCGAACTACTGCAATACAGCGAGCGCCGCTACTGCCATCTAAATAAAAGATTCTAACTACTGAAGGCACTAACTACTGATAGGCATAGTTAGCAAATGAAAGATTTTGATAGAGAATAAACAATGTATTTACCTTAATAGTGTTCAAAAGTCATAATATATATAGCAGTTCATGACATCCATTCTTACAAATGTACTGTTTCTGATGGACACACGTCCAGATCATCCGCTCTCAAAACGCCGCCATTTCTCTCCCCACATCCACCACTGCTGGCGGCTCACCTCCAACTGCGCAACGCTGCGCGCTGTTCACATCCAGCTGCCGGTGCCCAACACTACAATAGCAGACAACAATGCAAACCAGCCACAGACTGCACACAGCACAGCCAGTGATTTTCATACAGAGCGCTACGTGGCGTTACCAATATAAAAACCTAAACAGCCTACTTACAATGTATCATATCTGACACATAAAAGAGAATGGGAAACGCGTGAAAAAATATATACAATAATAATTTTGGAACGGCTAATAGCAGGCGAAGAAGTAACTACATACACACACACATATCCACACTCACACATATACACAGACATGTGAACGTGCGCATTTACAAATAAATACCCCATTCATACACTCACTCGAATTGTGTGAGAGTCTCGACCCCTCCTCAAAAATGAAACGTTTGTCACAATGATGCGACAGACAGATTTTAAGTTTCAAGACGGTGTACGTCTCATAGCCTCGCGCTCGAATGCTAATTTCGATATTTAGACAAAACCTCGATATTTTACAAAACATCGACGTATCAGTTGCACACCTACCTGTACAACACTGCAGACTGTATTGTAGCAGTTGCGATTGTTTATTCAAGCAATCCACTGTGGTCCCGCTGCAGTCTGTTATTGTCAGACATCACTCAGTATATTATAATAATCATAATACTGAGTATTAATCAAAGTATTACGCTATCTATCCTAGAAGTCCATCCGCACTATTTATCCCATTATTAACTGAATGGAATTTCTTGTATGACCATTAATATTTCAATTACTATGTGAATTAAGTTAATTTAATTAAATTGCTTAAATATGTTCAGTTTATTATCATACAGCAATCTGCCACATTTTCGGCTGTTGACTGAGAAGAATACTTAGAGTTTTATTGAATACAAATCCGCCTGAATTAACCGAAAATCGGCTAAATTGACAACACTGATGGTGAGAGAAGACTGTAAAACAACATCATATAACAATTGTATTCTTATGTCTTGGCTCGAGTTATGCGTTCTTTTTTACAACAATACAACGACTATCATTCACTTCCCATCTATAGTGCCGCATCAGCACAGGAACGGTCTCCGGACTGTGTATAAAAGTGGAAACAATCGTTCTATGAATCTTGTACAACGAGGTGACTTTAAGATTCTGAACGACTTTCCGAAAAATCAGCAATCATCAAGGTACTATTTCTCCTAAATTTTTAAGGAAAAGTAGTAACTCGATGAACAACTTTAATTTTATGAATCACAAAAATCTCTAAAATGTGCAATAATTAGATAATGTCTTCCCCCTTAGTCTCTACAATTTTCAGTTCAAGGAGATTAAACATTCAGACTGTTCACAAGACGTCAGTTTTGGTTACGAGTATTATTGTAGTTAACTGGTCTAAGGGTAATAGGGTGATATTTCAAAACGTTACACATTCTGATGAAAAAGTGAGTGGGAAGAGTTTCAGTGACGTCTGCATAACAAATTTGGACTTTCTCTTTAAATAGATCAAATTACAAAGAGCTAAAAAACCAAAATACACTACTGGCCATTAAAATTACTACGCCAAGAAGAAATGCAGATGATAAACGGGTATTCATTTGACAAATATATTATACTAGAACTGACACGTGTGGACATTTTCACGCATTTTTGGAGTCAAACGGAACTTGGATGGCGTGTACAGGTACAGCTGCCCATGCAGCTTCAACACGATACCACAGTTCATCAAGAGTAGTGACTGGAGTATTGTGACGAGCCAGTTGCTCGGCCACCATTGACCAGACGTTTTCAGTTAGTGAGAGATCTGGAGAATGCACTGGCCAGGGCAGCAGTCGAACATTTTCTATATCCAGAAAGGCCCGTACAGGACCTGCAACATGCCGTCGTGCATCATCCTGCTGAAATGTAGGGTTTTGCAGGGATAGAATGGTGGGTAGAGCCACGGGTCGTAATACATCTTAAATGTAACGTCCACTGTTCAAAGTGCCGTCAACGCGAATAAGAGGTGACCGAGACGTGTAACCAATGGCACACCATACCATCACGCCGGGTGATACGGCAGTATGGCGATGACGAATACAGGCTTCCAATGTGCGTTCACCGCGATGTCGCCAAACACGGATGCGACCATCGTGATGCTGTAAACAGAACCTGGATTCATCCGAAAACATGACGTTTTGCCATTCGTGTACCCAGGTTCGTCGTTGAGTACACCATCGCAGGCGCTCCTGTCTGTGATGCAGCGTCAGGGGTAACCGCAGCCATGGTCTCCGAGCTGACAGTCTATGCTGCTGCAAACGTCGCCGAACTGTTCGTGCAGATGGTTGTTGTCTTGCAAACGTCCCCATCTGTTGACTCAGGGATCGAGACGTGGCTGCACGATCCGTTACATCCATGCGGATAAGATGCCTGTCATCTCGACTGCTAGTGATACGAGGCCGTTGGGATCCAGGACGGCGTTCCGTATTACCATCCTGAACCCACTGATTCCATATTCTGCTAACAGTCATTGGATCTCGACCAAGGCGAGCAGCAAATGTCGCCATACGATAAACCGCAATCACGATAGGCTACAATCCGACCTTTATCAAAGTCGGAAACGTGATGGTACGCATTTCTCCTCCTTACACGAGGCATCACAACAACGTTTCACCAGGCAACGCCTGTCAACTGCTGTTTGTGTATGAGAAATTGGTTGGAAACTTTCCACATATCAGCACGTTGTAGGTGTCGCCACTGGCGCCAACCTTGTGTGAATGCTCTGAAAAGCTAATCATTTGCATATCACAGTATCTTCTTCCTGTCGGATAAATTTCGCGTCTGTAGCACGTCATCTTCGTGGTGTAGCAATTTTAATGACCAGTAGTGTATTTCAAAAATGAATCACAGAATCGCGAAATTCGTCTAAGAAAAGCACTACACTTCCGCTTAAAATCTGAAGCAACTGCAGTGGGAGAGAAGGATTCGGTAGATGACAAAATTTTCCATATGGTTGATGCGTGTGGTTAGAAAAGGTCTGTTAGGTAGGAAATTGTGAAGATGAAGGCTGTCGTCGGGGTGGAGAGTGAGGAAAGGCAGAGGTTGAGGAGGAGTCTGATGTGCGGGTAGGGGAGTCGTGTCAACAGGAAAGGGATGGGGGTGGACGGAGAGGGAAACTTTCACCATAGTCCGCTAGGTTAGTAATATACAGGCTGAGTACTTTTTTTATTTTGAGACAACGACTGTATGAAATATGACGGAAAAAAGCGTTTCATTATTTTCATAAATGCCATGCGCCGATACCCTTACCCACCCCGGGGGGGGGGGGGGGGGGGGAGGTGCAACTGTGCAACTTCGAAATCCCATTTTTATTATAGAATCAGAATATATGGATAAAATACGTTGCTTCTGTTGTGTCTAGGAAGCCTGCAGACTCGGTTCGCTAGACAAACACTCAAATAACACCTATTAATGAGTATTATTACAATTAATCAAATACGATACTCAAGTTTGGCAATTTCACAGATGTGTCGCAAGCATAGGGCGACCTAAGAAATAATCAGTCTTTGCAGTGAGTGCTGATCTCTAACTGACCAAAGTCTTTCCTGAACTGCTATCGATGTCGCTACCGTTGACGCTGCTATCCAAGTGGCTACTCTTGAAGCTGCTATTGAACTGGGCCGTTACCTGTCCGGCCGCGGCGCTAATGTCCTCTTCTCATAGGGGCCGCTGCTGTCGCGTTGTAGTCCTGTAGGGAGCTCTGGTCAGTGTGTGATTTGCTTCTCACAGCCTTCTCTTCCCTGTCGTGAAAGATGCCACAGTCTTAGTTTGAAAATTGTAGGTTACAGAGAAGTCCTGATGTTACTACATGAAGAAAACTGTGTATTTGATGTAGCGTCGTATTCAAATTGAATCATGTGTGGTGATGACATCGATTACTACAGGTCTACTAGGCATATACCATTGGTAAGTGAATCTTATCTACTTTTCATGAACAAGTTTAGATTTGTATTATTTGCCGCAACTTCCTGTCTAATGGTGTACACTGCAGACGTTACAGTTTTGCCACCATTGAACCACTGCTAACTCGCATGATGGACCCCCTTGTCCATTGATGGAAGCACCGTAAAACTACTGTACAGACGCTATTTGGGACATTTTATTGCTAATGAAAAACTTTCGAAGGAGCATGAGGTCCTTCTTTTCCTTGATGATCGTACAACAGAAACAAAAAATCCGGAAGCAGTGCATGTAGATCGGGAGACTGGAGTGATACTGCTTTCTCTTCCCAGGCATACCACGCATAGACAGCCTTTAGATGCCTCTTTCTACAAATCTTTAAGCACTTACCACACAGACTAAACAGAAAAATGGCTACGAGCACATCCAGTTCCAAGTTTCAGCAATTTTTGGGAAGGCCTATGAAAGAGCAGCAACTATCGAGACGGCAATTAATGCATTTGCCCGTTCTCAAGTCTGACTGGTGAATGGAGATGTCTTTAACGGCCGGCCGCTGTGGCCGAGCGGTTCTAGGCGCTTCAGTCCGGAACCGCGCTGCTGCTGCGGTCGCAGGTTCGAATCCTACCTCGGGCATGGATGTGTGTGATGTGTCGCAAGCTGTTAGTTAGGTTTAAGTAGTTCTCAGTTCTATGGGACTGATGACCTCAGATGTTAAGTCCCATAGTGCTTAGAGCCATTTGAACCACTTTGAGCTGGCACCGCATGACACAACGAACTGTTACAAATCGGTTACCTCAAGAACAGCTACGAGCCAGACGGCCTGTAGCGTGCATTTCAGTAACCCCAAACCAGAGCCATTTGCGACATCAATGGTGACAAACGAGAGCTCACTGGAGGGAGGGTAGAGGTCTATGGTGTTTCCTGATGAAAGTTTGTTCTGCCTCGGTACCAGTGATTCCCGTGTGATGGTTAGGAGGAGACCAGCTGAGGGCCTGCAACCAACCTTTCTGTGTGCTAGACACACCGGACCTACACCTGTAGTTATGGTCTGGGGAGCGATTCCGGATGACAGCAGCAGCACTCTCGTGTCTACCCCACGCAACCTGACTGCAAAACTGTATGTCAGTCTGGTGATTCGACCTGTTGTGCTGCCATCCATGAACAACATTTCACTGTTTGTTTCCCAAAAGGATGACGCTCGGTCCATACCGCTGTTGTAACCCAACATGCTCTTCAGAGTGTCGACATATTGCCATGACCTGTTCGATCACCAGATATGTCTCCAGTCGAGCACATAGGGGACATCATTGGATGACAACTCCAGCGTCATCCGCAAACAGTGTTAAACGTCCCTTTACTGACGGACCAATTGGAGCAAGCGTGGAACTCTATTCCACATACCGACGTGCAGCACCTGCACAACACAGTGCATGCACGTTTGCATGTTGTGATTCAGATTTCTGACGGTTACACAGTTTATTAATGTATCAGCATGTCATATTTGCAGTAGCATCTCGCGCTAACAAAACCTTTTAATGTCAATCACTTAGATATTTTACCTAGACAAATGTATTCTCGAAACTGCATTAATCTACAGCAATTATTTTTTACTGTTGCGATTTTTTCCGTCAGTGTGGGTACTATCTAGATTGTCTAATTCTTTCAATAGACGTCTACAAATTGACAGTGGGTGAACAGCCACATAATGTGCGAGGGTTCGAACTTCAATAGTGGCAACCATTTATTTACAGCTCGTGCAAAATAGGTACGTGTTTCGAAGTTTTACTGACCTTCGAAGTAGTCATCAGCATTGTGTATAATCCGTTGCCGGTGATGCTGAAGTCGTAGGATACTCTTAGCAGTGCCAGTTGTGTTGACAGTTCGAGCGGCGCGGTCTATTGCCCGACGAATTTGTAGCAGTTCTGAAGCGAATACCGTGAACTGCTTTCTTCAGTTTAGAAATCGAGTTGAACTCACGAGGGCTTAAGTTAGGGGAGTGCAGTAGTTGGTATAGCACTTAGCAGCCCCATCAGACAAACAAATCAGTAACAGCTTGCAGTGTACATGCTTGAGCATTGTCCTTCAAAATGATGGTCAGGTCCTGCAGAAAGTGTCATCACTTCTGTCTCTAAGCTGGTCGTAGGTTTTGTTCCAAATATGAACAGCGTAGAGACAGGAATGATGACGCTTTCTGCAGGACCTGACCGTCATTTTGTAAGACAATGCTCAAGGGCGTACAATGCAAGCTGTTACTGATTTGTTTGACTGATGGGGCTGCTAAGTGCTATACCACCTACTGCACTCCCCTAACTTAGCCCTCGTGAGTTCAACTCGGTTTCTAAACTGAAGGAAACACTTCACGGAATTCGCTTCAGAACCACATCTACATCTACATTTATACTCCGCAAGCCACCCAACGGTGTGTGGCGGAGGGCACTTCACGTGCCACTGCCACTACCTCCCTTTTCTGTCCCAGTCGCGAATGGTTCGCGGGAAGAACGACTGTCGGAAAGCCTCCGTGCACGCCCGAATCTCCCTAATTTTACATTCGTGATCTTCTCGGGAGGTATAAGTAGGGGGAGCCAATATATTCGATTCTTCATCCAGAAACGCACCCTCTCGAAACCTGGACAGCAAGCTACACCACGATGCAGAGCGCCTCTCTTGCAGAGTCTGCCACTTGAGTTTGCTAAACATCTCCGTAACGCTATCACGGTTATCAAATAACACTGTGACGAAAAGCGCCGCTCTTCTTTGGATCTTCTCTATCTCCTCTGTCAACCCGACATGGTACATATCCCACACTGATGAGCAATACTCAAGTACAGGTCGAACGAGTGTTTTGTAAGCCATCTCCTTTGTTGATGGACTACATCTTCTAAGGACTCTCCCAATGAATCTCAACCTGGTACCCGCCTTACCAACATTTAATTTTATATGATCATTCCACTTCAAATCGTTCCGCACGCATACTCCCAGATATTTTACAGAAGTAACTGCTACCAGTGTTTGTTCCGCTATCATACAATCATACAATAAAGGATCCTTCTTTCTATGTATTCGCAATACATTACATTTGTCTATGTTAAGGGTCAGTTGCCACTCCTTGTACCAATTGCCTATCCGCTGCAGATCCTCCTGCATTTCGCTACAACTTTCTAATGCTGCAACTTCTGTGTATACCACAGCATCATCAGCGAAAAGCCGCATGGAACTTCCGACACTATCTACTAGGTCATTTATATATATATATATATATATATATATATATATATATATATATATATATATTGTGAAAAACAATGGTCCCATAACACTCCCCTGTGGCACGCCAGAGGTTACTTTAACGTTTGTAGACGTCTCTCCATTTGGAACAACATGCTGTGTTCTGTTTGCTAAAAACTCTTCAATCCAGCCACACAGCTGGTCTGATATTCCGTAGGCTCTGTTTATCAGGCAACAATGCGGAGCTGTATCGAACGCCTTCCCGAAGTCAAGGAAAATAGCGTCTACTTGGGAACCTGTATCTAATATTTTCAGGGTCTCATGAACAAATAAAGCGAGTTGGGTCTCACACGATCGCTGTTTCCGGAATACATGTTGATTCCTACAGAGTAGATTCTGGGTTTCCAGAAACGACATGATACTCGAGCAAAAAACATGTTCTAAAATTCTACAACAGTTCGACGTCAGAGATATAGGTCTATAGTTCTGCGCATCTGCCCGACGACCCTTCTTGAAAACTGGGACTACTTGTGCTCTTTTCCAATCATTTGGAACCTTCCGTTCCTCTAGAGACTTGCGGTACACGGCTGTTAGAAGGGGGGCAAGTTCTTTCGCGTACTCTGTGTAGACTCTAATTGGTATCCCGTCAGGTCCAGTGGACTTTCCTCTGTTGAGTGATTCCAGTTGCTTTTCTATTCCTTGGACACTTATTTCGATGTCGGCCATTTTTTTTTTGGTTGTGTGAGGATTTAGAGAAGGAACTGCAGTGCGGTCTTCCTCTGTCAAACAGCTTCGGAAAAAGGTGTTTAGTATTTCAGCTTTACGCGTGTCATCCTCTGCTTCAATACCATCATCATCCCGGAGTGTCTGGATATGCTGTTTCGAGCCACTTACTGATTTAACGTGAGACCAGAACTTCCTAGGATTTTCTGTCAAGTCGGTACATAGAATATTACTTTCGAATACACTGAACGCTTCACACATATCCCTCTTTACGCTGATACAAATTCGTCGGGCAACAGATCGCGCCGCTCGAAATGTCAACACTACTGGCACTGCTAAGAGTATCCTACGACTTCCACATCGCTGGCAACGGGCTATACACAATGTTGGTGACTACCTGGAAGGTCAGCAAAACTTTGAAACACGTATCTATTTTGTACGAGCTGTAAATAAATAGTTGCCTCTATGCAAGTTCCAACCCTCGTATATTCACATCTCGATTCTGTGCATTCTGTACTTCCTTTCCGTAATTTTTTTTCCCGCAAAAGTAGGTTATAACATTTTTAAGGGGTGGAAATATGCAAAATACGTTAAAGGTCATGTCCTTTTCCTCCCACGTGTGTCATGTTGTATTAAACTAGTTGAAACAGCGTGCTACTAACTGTTGCATTTTGTATGAGTAAAACTTGGCTTCTCATATTTTCGACAATTTGCTTTGCTAAATTAGTCGTTTTATTGACCCAAAGGCAGCTTAGCAGCAAACTGTGCGGGAGGGCGGCCCCTCGGTTTCTGCTTAGAGCAGCAGGATCGTATTGGCTGCTGCCCGGTATCTCGGGTAGCCCTGGCAGCCCCATTAATTATGAACTGCCGAGAAGTTGGCGTTCAGTTGCCGGTCCGTCCTCTGCCGCAAGTGGCTGCATCGCCCCAACTCTCCGTCTCGTGCTGCCACGTGACAGATCAAATCTTAGCCTTTCCTCATAATTTATTTTTGTTAGTAAGAGCAACGAATAAAATTATATCACTCATGCTAAGCAAAATTGGCTAAGATCAACACTGAGTGACAGTTTATCACAGTAACAATTAGAAATTGGATACACGTGATTATGGCTGCTTAGGAGTTTAAAACATCCAGATACAGATTAACACTTGACAGCTCTCCAATGCCAGTTGCCTGCCTACATGTGTCTAGGACTGCTTCGCAGGTTTTCTCTGCAGAGGCACATTTTTAAAATTCTCAGTGAGCGGGGTTGGCAGATATCTTGGGTGTTGCCGAATGGGGGGGGGGGGGGGCGAGGGTTTAAGAGACCCTCACCCGTTTTATTCACGCATGTGATCACACCACAGGAGGAAACAGCAGGAAGGCTGAAAAAAGATAAGCACCCTTCTTCTGCTTCCCTAGTGGTTTTAACCTACATACGAGAGCAAAAATTACGGTCGTTCTGCGCTCCAAAGGGATGCCATTACGTTCAGTGGAGATGCAGCCCCACAATGTCCTTGGAGAATCGTTGACACGTCCGGGGTGCCAGAAGTATCAAGGATGTCAAGGACATCGGCCTGTTGTTCATCGCGCTATGAAATGTGCTGGAATCAAACTCCAAATGGGCGAAGTGGCGCAGTGGTTAGCACACTGGACTCGTATTCAGGAGGACGACGGTTCAAACCCGTGTCCAGCAGTCCTTATTTAGCTTTTCCTTGATTTCCCTAAATAGCTTCAGGCAAACGCTAGGACGGTTCTTTCAAAAGGGCACGGCCGACGTCCTTCCCCATCCTTCCCTAATCCTATGGGACCGATGACCTCGCTGTTTGGTTCATGGGACCCCCAACCAACCAACCAGTCAACACCCCAAAGAAAGGGCTTGTGTTACTGACGACATTTCTGCCCCCAACCAACCAACCAATCAACACCCCAAGGAAAGGGCTTGTGTCACTGACGCCATTTCTGCCATGTCCTGAGGCTCTTCACGTCGATTCTGAGCTGTAGTGTGTCTGAAATCATTTCCTAGGCCATCCATAAGAAAACGGCGTGGGTGTTGCCCTCCTGATCTCCATCGCAGACGCTTCTAAGGAAGAGGTGAAATGTGTGTAAGACGGGCTGTGACGGCCTCCTCATGGTGGCGTTGGGAAGAGTAGTGTTGAAATCTGGTGCCAATATGACATCATTAACCTACCTTACACTTCAACGACCTACGGTGTTTTTCTCACACGTGTCGACCCATGGCTGCCTGAAGCGTCGTCTTGTCCGAGAGTGATGTCGCAGGGGCCACGCTTTCGCATTTCAGAGCGCTGTTGTAAGCACCACATCTCAGACTTGTTCGACTTAACCGGAGTCAGTCACGGGATTTCGAGAAAGTGATCCTTTGACATGGTTGCTCAGTGTACAATACTTAATTCGATACCACAGCGCAAAATACGTCTTTCTGTATTCTCAGTGCCTATAAAAAATAATCTGGAACTAGATCTTCTACTGTCTTAAGCTAAAGGCGTTATTATACTTGAAAACACAAATAATGGTGAGTGACTTAGCTCCAGTTCTTCCGTATAAGCTTTCACGATGGTGCAATTTTAACGATGCACACAGCGTATAAATAATATAAATTACAATAATATTGCTTCTGCGTGTGAGGATGAGAATACAGATCAGATAATCAATAATATTTCGAAGTATAAAGATTAAACAATATTATTTCCTCACACATTGTGTGGTGTGCGAACAGTGCCATAGGTGGCTGTTGTCGTGCGTTTGCTAAGTATTTTTGCATTACTGTGCCTTGAAGATTGACTTTTGGTTCTTTTATGGTAGTACTTCATAATTTTCCATCATACTGCACACAAATCTCTGCCATGTCGCAGCCGCTTACATCACTGTAAAAAGTAATGAAATATATATTCAAGAAATCACATAAATTATGAATAGACATCAACATATAGATAATAATTGTTGCTTGACAGTATGTTAATATAAATGAGTACGTCGATGCACCTATTTCATTTTGCCTATGTTCAGTATGTAACAAAATCTCTGGAGTTAGGGAGCAATGACAAAATGCCTCCGTACAGACTCAGATTACCTCACCATTCTAAGTAGCGCGAGAGTAGTCAGAGCTGACGTACAATATTAAAACATTTGCTGTTTTTTCACCGCAGCTACATATTATTTATCGATAGCGCTTCATACCATGTCTTCGACAGAGCGAAAAAAATTATATTATCGCTTTCGCGTGCAGATGAGCCCTTAAAAGCGGCACGCAGCTTTAGAAAATATGCAGCTCATCGACCGCAAATGCTGGCTCATAAGCAGGTCGAGAGGAACTTGAGTATAAAATTTCGGCAGTCTGTATCCAATAACAAGTCACCGGTGAGACACCTCGCTGCTTAACTGTTTAATATACTAGCTCTAAGCAAACATGTGAGTTATTAGACAGGATAAAAAAAGTTACAGATCATAACATGTGTCATAGTTCTGTAACAAGTATTGATTTCAGCGTAAACAGTAGAAGTCAAGTCAGTTACTAAAGATATCTACCTTTATTGACAAATTGAAAGTTTGCACCTCCTCATTGTAAGCGAAATACTCACGACGGGAAGTGTTCAGCACTTTACATTAATAGACATATCGTCTGTCTAAAATGCCATGGTTCAAATGGTTCAAATGGCTCTGAGCACTATGGGACTTAACTTCTGAGGTCATCAGTCCCCTAGAACTTAGAACTACTTAAACCTAAATAACCTAAGGACATCACACACATCCATGACCGAGGCAGGATTGGAACCTGCGACGGTAGCGGTCGCGCGGTTCCAGACTGTAGCCCCTAGAACCGCTGGGTCACCAAAATGCCATGACTGTTACTCTTAGGGACAACTATCTGAATCGCTATGATTCTTCCATCGCCAGAATGGACAGAGTAGGTAAAAAAAAAAACTACCACGGAAAATAGTGCATACAAAATAGCTGACTCAACTTACAGCATTTGCCACAAGTGCTGATAATGTAAGTTGGGTTACGTATCTGAAGGTGCAAGAAATATTTGCTTCAACAGTTTCTTTTTTCCCACCATGTACACTGACGAGAAAACAACTCTCAACTGCACGAGTGAGTTGTACGACATAAACCAAAGTTCGTACGTGTGTTCGTACACTCAAATTTTGAGCCAATCACGAAAGTATGGCGCTAGTAGAGCCACCATGAGGATGCAATTCTCGTATGCTTTAAATACATGCTGTAATCGTCGTGAGCGTTAGCTACCTTTGAGATTGGACGCGGTGAGTTCATGTTAATCAAGACCGTTTAGAGTAACAGAGACGCCCTTATCAGCAACTCACTGAGGTTGAACGAGGTCGTGTACTCGTAATAGGGCTACGAGAAGCTGGCGTTCCGCCTGCGATACTACAGGAATAGTTGGCAGCAACCTAACCACTGTACATGATTGCTGGCAGCGGTGGTCGCGAGAATCCCCAGTCGCAAGAAGACCAGGCTCCAGATGGTCATATGGCACCACCGAGAGCGAACACTATGTTGTCTGGCGTACGGCTCTGGCACATCATACTTCATCTGCAGCAGCAATCTGAGCAGCAGTTGGCACCGCAGTGTCACAACATACTGTTAAAAATCGCTTACTTGGAGGTCAGCTCCGAGCCAGAAGCCCAATAGCGTTCAATCCACGGACCCCATACCACCGCCATTTGCTAGTTCAGTGATGTCAAGCGAGAGCTCGTTGGAGGGCAGGGTGAAGGTCTGGTGTTCTCTCTGTTGACAGCTGGTTCTGCCTTGGTGCCAACGTTGGCCATACGTTGGTTCGAAGGAGGCCAGTTGAGGCTCCGCAACCAACCTGTCTGTGTGCTAGACGCGATGGGCCTACAGCTGGAGTTATGGTGTGTGTTGCGATTTCCTATGACAGCAGGACCACTCTCATAGTTACCCCAGCATTTCACATTTGCAATGCTTTACCTCGCAGTTACATTAACCTGTGATCATGCAATTGTAGCTGCTAGTGCCAAATGTAGATGTTGGCGTGTGGTGGAGGAATTTTGGACGTGGATGGAAACTGTCAGGATGCGCCGCATTAAAACTTGACCGTGATCTTCAAGTGTTTTATTACTCCCAGCTACAGTGCTGCGTTCCTCTCTGTCTATGTCACATGGTCCCGCGATGCGAAGGACGCCACTTCGCTGTCTGCAAAACAGCTTGGCGCGGGAGGGCTACCTCAGCGACCCGTGCAACATACTGCAGCTTGGCGGCAATGTACAGCCGCGGTGTTCTGATGACGTCAGGATGTGCCAGTAACCGACTCAGCGGCCTCCGTCATCGTTGTCTCGGCGCCTCACGTTGGGAGCCGCAGGGCTGCGTGCTTCTTTGCCGTCGGGGTTAAGATAGCAGCGACAACATGCGCTTGTGATCCGGCAGCCAAATCTGCGGCCCTCGCCTTCAGATGTCTGTGGCGTGTGTTGGGAGCTAGCAAGACTGCCAGCAGCAGCGAGCCATCGAGTGGCCCGCCGCTGGCTGGCTTCGGACCCAGCATTCGCCTCAGAGGGTCGAACCAGTGACCCGCTGTGGACTAGGACGCTGGCACCCCATCTGCTGCGTCGTGTAGCCGGTGGTGTGACACGCCCCTCCGCCCGGGAGAGCTGTGACACTTGAATCCCCCTCATTAGAAAAGTGGTACCTATTTATATGCGTTTGTGCTCCTCTGTTTTGCTAATGCGCCAATCAGAGTCATGTACTCATAACACCTAGGTTGGGCCAGTGGGCCCTTGCTGCGTGTAACTTGCGCCATGCAAACCGCTGCGTTTACTCTTTTCAGCGCTTCTACGGCCCTCTGGCCTCCATTCTACTTCGCAACCGCTGGTAAGCGTAACTTACAGTCAACAGGCCCGCGCCTGGCTGTAAGTTGTGCGCTCCGAAATATTACACCGAATCTAAGTTTTTCCTTCCTTAAACGGTGGTACCGCTATACAATGTTAATTACTTAAATACGTTACCTAGATTCATATATTCTCAGAATTTCATTACATTACATTAATTCGTTCTTTTCGCTTTTTTTTCGGCAGTTTCATTTTTTCCAACATGTGTTTAATCGTCTGTTGAAACCCTTAAACGAGTCTGTCATAGAACACCATTTTCAAGAAATATCGTTTCTTATTTACGTGGTTCTGTATTTCTGATTTTCACATTGACTGATCCTGGTTTGACTGGATCTATGTCGTTAAAATGTCGCCAAAAGCACTCTTACGACCACATGGAGCTGGGATCACTTTGCGTGCCGAAGCATGGAGTGTGGGAAAGTGGTCTGGAGTAACGCACAGAGGCGCTAGTAACACAGCAGTATCTGTTATGAAATTTATTTGCCAGGAAGTGTATGCAAAGTTGTAAAGCTGCCTCAGTGCGTCATTCAGCGGTAGGACATCACCGTGTAACGCGAAAAAACGCTCACGCACCCCGTCAGTGATGTGGCCACGAGAAAGACAGGCCAGGGCGCCTACGTCACAGCACGTGGCAGTGCAGATCTAACGAGTGTCTGCACACATCTCGGGCGAGCAGCTCATAACTATTTCAGAGGAATTCAATTTTTCTTGATGGTGTGATTAAATCCATGCAAGCTGTCGATAGCACACTAGGGAGTTAAGACCCATAAGTGATTCCCCAACTGACATGTACCGTACGGAGCAGGGCGTTTGCGAAGTATGGCGGAAAGGGCAGCTAGTGTGACGTCACAAGTTTGTTGCGGGACCTGTACTTCTCTTGGGCACTAGTCAGCGACTGGTGACGTCGGAGCCGCATGTCTATGTGATTAGGCCACGAGCCGCCGTGCAGATAGCAGCGTGGGGGAGGACAGGCGTCAGCTACGCCAGACGTTTACAGCTACATCTGTATCTTTACTCCGCAAACCACCATGAGTTGCATGGTGGAGGGTAGGTCCCATTGCACCAGTTATTTTGATTTCTTCCTGTTCTATTCATGTATAGATCACAGGAAAAATTATTGTTTGAATACCCCAGTGCTTGCAGTAATTATTCTACTCTTATTCTCACCATCCTTATGTAAGCGATCCTTACGGTATTGTAGTGTATTCCTAGAGCCATCACTTAAAGTCGGTTGTTGAAAATTTATTAACAGGCTTTCTCGGAATCGTTTACGTCTGTGTTCAAGAATCTTCCAATTCAGTTCCTTCAGTATTTCTGTGACACTCTTACACGTATTAAACAAACTTGTGGCCATTCGTGCTGCCGTTCTCTGTATCTGTTCAATATCCCCTGTTAGCCCTATTTGCTACGGGTCTCACACATACGAGCAATATTCTAGAATGGGTCACACATGTAATATGCAAGAAATCTTCTTTGTAGATTGACTGCTCTTCCCCAGTATTCTACCAATAACCCGAAGTCTACCATCTGCTTTACCCATGATTGACACTATGTGATCATTCCATTTCATATCCCTAGTGAGTGCTACACCCAGGTGTTTGTATGAGTTGGCCTATTCCAACAATGACATATAGACCTGTGCTACATTACTGCCCTTCACCTCAACGCTCTTGTAGGTTCAAAATGGTTCAAATGGCTCTGAACACTATGGACTTAACTGCTGAGGTCATCAGTCCCCTAGAACTTAGAACTACTTAAACCTAACTAACCTAAGGACATCACACACATCCATGCCCGAGGCAGGATACGAACCTGCGACCGTAGCGTTCGCGCGGTTCCAGACTGTAGCGCCTAGAACCGATCGGCCACCCCGGCCGGCTCTTGTAGGTAGCCGGTCGCGTACTCAGGTGAGAATAGCAGGCTGTCTGTTTTAGCATATCGATTGTAGTGAAGGTTAGGCCTTGTTCATCGACCACTACTACAGCAGATGTGCACGAGTCGACCAGGGGGTAGCCATTCCTGAAATGTGTGGAAATGTCGGCTTGCAGATGATCAGCGATTTACCCTCAATGGGAGGAGAATTGGCAGTCTTCTCCTTATCAGTGATATCCTAATAGGCAGCAACAGCAGACCACAATGTACACTCCTGGAAATTGAAATAAGAACACCGTGAATTCATTGTCCCAGGAAGGGGAAACTTTATTGACACATTCCTGGGGTCAGATACATCACATGTTCACACTGACAGAACCACAGGCACATAGACACAGGCAACAGAGCATGCACAATGTCGGCACTAGTACAGTGTATATCCACCTTTCGCAGCAATGCAAGCTGCTATTCTCCCATGGAGACGATCGTAAAGATGCTGTATGTAGTCCTGTGGAACGGCTTGCCATGCCATTTCCACCTGGCGCCTCAGTTGGACCAGCGTTCGTGCTGGACGTGCAGACCGCGTGAGACGACGCTTCATCCAGTCCCAAACATGCTCAATGGGGGACAGATCCGGAGATCTTGCTGGCCAGGGTAGTTGACTTACACCTTCGAGAGCACGTTGGGTGGCACGGGATACATGCGGACGTGCATTGTCCTGTTGGAACAGCAAGTTCCCTTGCCGGTCTAGGAATGGTAGAAGGATGGGTTCGATGACGGTTTGGATGTACCGTGCACTATTCAGTGTCCCCTCGACGATCACCAGTGGTGTACGGCCAGTGTAGGAGATCGCTCCCCACACCATGATGCCGGGTGTTGGCCCTGTGTGCCTCGGTCGTATGCAGTCCTGATTGTGGCGCTCACCTGCACGGCGCCAAACACGCATACGACCATCATTGGCACCAAGGCAGAAGCGACTCTCATCGCTGAAGACGACACGTCTCCATTCGTCCCTCCATTCACGCCTGTCGCGACACCACTGGAGGCGGGCTGCACGATGTTGGGGCGTGAGCGGAAGACGGCCTAACGGTGTGCGGGACCGTAGCTCAGCTTCATGGAGACGGTTGCGAATGGTCCTCGCCGATACCCCAGGAGCAACAGTGTCCCTAATTTGCTGGGAAGTGGCGGTGCGGTCCCCTACGTCACTGCGTAGGATCCTACGGTCTTGGCGTGCATCCGTGCGTCGCTGCGGTCCGGTCCCAGGTCGACAGGCACGTGCACCTTCCACCGACCACTGGCGACAACATCGATGTACTGTGGAGACCTCACGCCCCACGTGTTGAGCAATTCGGCGGTACGTCCACCCGGCCTCCCGCATGCCCACTATACGCCCTCGCTCAAAGTCCGTCAACTGCACATACGGTTCACGTCCACGCTGTCGCGGCATGCTACCAGTGTTAAAGACTGCGATGGAGCTCCGTATGCCACGGCAAACTGGCTGACACTGACGGCGGCGGTGCACAAATGCTGCGCAGCTAGCGCCATTCGACGGCCAACACCGCGGTTCCTGGTGTGTCCGCTGTGCCGTGCGTGTGATCATTGCTTGTACAGCCCTCTCGCAGTGTCCGGAGCAAGTATGGTGGGTCTGACACACCGTTGTCAATGTGTTCTTTTTTCCATTTCCAGGAGTGTAGTTTGCGTCAAGCTGACTGTGTCCGGGTGATGAATGCAGCAAGCAGGAAGTACGCAGAGCACCATCAGTCAGTTTGTCGTGGTTTCACTTGAACTCAATAGGCAGACATTCACTTTGGTTCAGGTGATACAGACAGAATGGCGGCACTATTGGACCTGTCTGTGAGCTCCAAACGCTACGTTAAGTATAAACAGCCGAGCCCACACCGATTATGTAGTGGCTCAGGATGCATGATCGTAGTTGTCCTCATTTATTGGTCTTGTCAGTGCTCCTTTCCTCGCAGTGGTAGTTCAGTAATTATTCTGGATTGCCAAGGTCGGGTTTTCCTGCAACGCTTGACTATTGCAGTAGTGTTCTGGTGCTTCAAGTTAGAGTGTTACATCATTCGGCTTAGTTGTGTCGTACTCTGGCGTTTGCTCTTTTGCTACCCTCGCTCGGAGGTTGTGTGATAATGCTTGCCTTGTGTCTTGTCTTCTGCTAAATTGCCCGTATGCCGTGTTGATATTCCGACTGGTACACCATCCCCAAGCCGGCCTTCTCAGCTCTGCGTTCTCCGCGTACAACTTTCAAAAATTTAGACATGTACTGCGAAATTATTCTGTGGTGCAACCTCTCTTTAGCTTTTTTATTGTAAATAACAAGCTGCATCTTTTGATACATGATTTTTACTTTGAATATAAGGAAGGCTTTGGAAGACCCAGAGAAAGGAGTGGATGACATACACTGACGGAAAAACATCATCCACACAATTCCCAAGATAGCAACAGCCGACAAGTGAGAAAATTATCACACAGTCAGCTTAACACCTCATATATTCAAGTTGCTGACAAGAATAATACATAGAATAATGGAAAAGAAAATTGAGGATATGTTAGCTGACGATCAGTTTGGCTTTAGGAAAGGTGAAGGCGTCAGAGAGGCAGTTCTGACGTTGCGGTTGATAACAGAAGTAAGACTGAAGAAAAATAAAGACACGTTCATAGGATTTGTCGGCTTGGAAAAAAAAGTTCGACAAGTCAAATGGTGCAATTGTTCGAAATTCTGTGAAAAGGAGGGGTAAGCTGTAGGGAAAGGCAGGTAACATATAATACGTAAAACGAATAGAAGGGAACTATAGGAGTGGAAGTAGAAGAACGAACGGTTTGGATTAAAATATGTGTAAGACAGGGATGTTTTCTATTACCTCTAGTGATCTGTTGAATGGAATGAACAGTTTGATAGATACACAACATGGACTGAGAATAAATCGAATAAAGATGAAAGGAATGAGTGGCAGCAGAAATGAAAATAGCGAAAAACTTGACATCAGGATTGATGATCACGAAGTAGACGAAGTCAGGAAATTCTGCTATGTTGTTGTTGTTGTTGTGGTCTTCAGTCCTGAGACTGGTTTGATGCAGCTCTCCATGCTACTCTATCCTGTGCAAGCTTCTTCATCTCCCAGTACCTACTGCAACCTACATCCTTCTGAATCTGTTTAGTGTATTCATCTCTTGGTCTCCCTCTACGATTTTTACCCTCACGCTGCCCTCCAATGCTAAATTTATGACCCCTTGATGCCTCAAAACATGTCCTACCAACCGATCCCTTCTTCTAGTCAAGTTGTGCCACAAACTTCTCTTCTCCCCAATCCTATTCAATATCTCCTCATTAGTTACGTGATCTACCCACTTTATCTTCAGCATTCTTCTGTAGCACCACACTTCCAAAGCTTATATTCTCTTCTTGTCCAAACTATTTATCGTCCATGTTTCACTTCCATACATGGCTACACTCCATAGAAATACTTTCAGAAACGACTTCCTGACACTTAAATCTATACTCGATGTTAACAAATTTCTCTTCTTCAGAAACGATTTCCTTGCCAATGCCAGTCTACATTTTATATCCTCTCTACTTCGACCATCATCAGTTATTTTACTCCCTAAATAGCAAAACTCCTTTACTACTTTAAGTGTCTCATTTCCTAATCTAATCCCCTCAGCATCACCCGATTTAATTTGACTACATTCCATGACGGACGAAACAGGGAAGACATAAAAAGCACACTAGAACTGGAAAAAAGGGAATTTCTGGCCAAGAGAAGTCTGCTGGTATGAAACAAAGACCTTAATTGGACGAAGATATTTCTGAGAATGTACGTTTGGAGAAAAACACTGTGTGGTAGTGAAACATGGGCTATGGGATACCAAAACAAAAGAGAAACGAAACCTCTCTAACGTTGTGCTACAGAAGAATGTGGAAAATTAGGTGTACTGGTAAGGTAAGGAATGAGGAGGTTCTCCGCAGGATTGACGAGGAAAGGAGCTTATGGAAAAACACTAAAAAGATGGTGGGATAGGATGATAGGATACCTGTTAAGACATCAGAGATAATTTCCATTGCACTTGAGGGAGCTGTAGAGGGTAAATCTGTAGGTAAAACGGAGATTAGCATACATCCAGTAGGTTATATCACTCAATGAATTGATTATGAGAGCGTTTTAGCCTTTTTTTAACTCTATCAGCAATTACGTGAAATACAGAAAACCGATTTTTTCCCAGGAAGCTGTTAGATAGGCAAGCTGTGAAGTTATATGCCGCTTAGGCAAACGACATTTCACACTCTTTGTCTAGTCAGGGAAAGATAATCGTGACAGAGTAATACTAACAAGGGAACCTCCCCATCGCACCCCCCTCAGATTTAGTTATAAGTTGGCACAGTGGATAGGCCTTGATAAACTGAACACAGATCAATTAAGAAAACAGGAAGAAGTTGTGTGGTACTGTAAAAAAATAAGCAAAATATACAAACTGAGTAGTTCATGGGCCACATAGGCAACATCATGGACAATGTAAGCTCAGGAGCGTTGTGGTCCCGTGGTAGCGTGAGCAGCTGCAGAATGAGAGGTCCTTGGTTCAAGTCTTCCCTTGAATGAAAATTTTCCTTGATTTATTTTTGCATAGTTATTATCTGTCCGTTCGTTCATTGACGTCTCCTTTCACTGTAATAAGTTCAGTGTCTGTGTTTTGCGATCGCATCGCAAAACCGTGCGATTAGTAGACGAAAGGACGTGCCTCTCCAATGGGAACCGAAAACATTTGATCGCAAGGTCATAGGTCAACCGATTCCTCCACAGGAAAACAGATCTGATATATTCTATACGACACTGGTGACGGCATGTGCGTCACATGACAGGAATATGTTGTCGACCCACCTAACTTGTACACTTGGCGAATGGGTAAAAAGATTCTTCTACTTTGCCCGATTTAGGTTTTCTTGTGGATGTGATAATCACTCCCGAAAAAGTGATGAAAACATAAGAGTTTGTCACATAAACTGAAAATAAAAAATTAAACTTTTCACTCGATAGAAGATTTGAACCAAGATCCTTTCGTTACTCAGCTGCTCACGTTACCACGAGACCACAGCACTCCCGCGTTTCCAGTCTCCTTGATGTTGCATATCTTCCCATGAACTACTCAGTTTGTATATTTTACTTATTTTTTCACAGTTCGACAAAACTTCTTCCTGTTTTCTCAATTGATCTATGTTCAGTTTTTCAAGGCCTATCCACTGTGCCAACTTACAACTAAATCTGAGGGGGGTGCGATGGGGAGGTTCCCTTGTAAGTAGGGAGTAAGTCGCGGAACATATACTGTGCGCGGGTGTTTGTTTTCGGATGTGCAGACATTAAACAGGACGTGTGAAATACGAGAAAATGGCAAGTTTTGACAACAAGTAATCGGCTTTACCTGCTGCGGTCCTGCTATAGTCACCAGCCGTAGGAATAGAAACTGCATTTCAGAGACGATGTTTTTTTACGGCTCTTATATACGTTCTAGGGTCGCCGAAGTGAGACGTTACACAATGGCACACCTGTAGGAGTGCTACGATGCGCCAGCAGTCTAAATTACGATGCGCAGTTGTCGTATGGAAGAAGTACCTACTTTTCTTTTGCAGACGTAACGTACAGAGGTTCGCGTTGCACCTTGTACTTCTCTTATGGCCTCATTGTCTTCATATGCAGCGGGGATCAGCCATTCGCCTACTGTGACGTTATTAGAGAAAGAATAGTCTCCAGTGGTTCGGTAACTGTGGTAAAAAGATTCTTAACGAAGACAGATACTTTATTCTTTAAATGGCATTCCTCCGTGGTCATATATTTGCTCCTGCAACTTTCCCTTCCTTTACAGTTCCGTTGCAAAAACTATTTCTGTCAAAGTCAGCAAACTCCACAAGTGTATTGCCACAGAGCAAAAGTTTTGAATGGAGGAATAAAAAAAATCACTTGTATATAATTCTTCAGAAATGAGTTGATTAGGAATCAGTTAAAACGTTAGTGAAATGTGATCTTTTTACGTGTAAACATTAGTAATTTTTAAGTCAACTAGTGTTTCCGACGATACAACCATGACGAACAGTATCAAATGCTAACCGTTGTCGATCCTGCCTTTTGCAAGCAATTAATTTCTGAAAAAGAAAAAAAAAACTATACGACGGCGTGCTGACAAATAATGCCTCTGAAGTTTTTAATCTGCATCTTCATTCTTCATGTCTACATTGAAACGTCCCCTTTGAACAATTTTACACGACTGTGCTTAACCTGACACACAATATTTTTAGCGCAACGCAATCTGACTTTCAAAATTCCCTACAAAAGAATGGCCCTGACTAACATTAAACTATACCTTTCACAAATCACTTACCTCACAAAAATCTTCGCTGCTCAAGCTACTGCAATACAGCGAGCGCCACTACTGCCAGCTAAATAAAAGATTCAAACTATGGAAGGCACTAACTACTGATAGGGATAGTTAGCAAATGAAAGATATTAATAGAGAACAAAGAATGTATTTACCTTGATATCATCATATATATAGCAGTTCATGACAAATTACAAAACTCCGCCATCTCTCTCCCCACATCCACCACTGCTGGCGGCTCACCTCCAACTGCCCAACGCTATGCGCTGTTCACAGCCAGCTGCCTAACACTACAATGGCGAGTATTACAACAATGCAAAGCAGCCACAGACTGCACACTGCACAGCCAGTGATTTTCTATACAGAGGTGGCGTTACCAATAAAAAAACCTAAACAGCCTACTTACACAGCCCCCATGCTCCCCACAAAAATTTTTACAAATTGGTTTGGGCAGTGCCCAATACAGATTTGAAAAAATTTTTCATAATTACAATAACAAAGAAATCAAATGCACACACTTATTGATACAATGTTGGTCAAAAGCTAAAATTTTCTCACAGTCCATAAAGATGGTTCTGATCATTCACCATAATAGTAATTACAGTTTTTTTTCACAAAGTCTCATTAGTAAAAGAAATTGCACACAGAAGTAGTGGATTTCCATGCAGTCTTGAAGAAGTAGTGTTGTCCTTCCAACGGAAAGACAGTGCTGACACTTGACATGCTGACAGGTCATGGGCCGCAACAGAGTAAACCCACAGCAGAGTCAGTCGAAGTTTTGAAGAGTATTGGTAGGTCATCACAGAGCAGACCCACTGCAGTCCTGGTAGAGATTACGGTATTGGTGGGCCACCAGAGGCGCAGACCCACTGCAGTCCTTGCAGAAATAATGGTACTGGTGAGTCAGCAAAGAGGCAGACCTACTGTAGTCCTTGTAGAGATAATGGTACTGGTGGGTCATCAAAGATGCAGACCCACTGTAGTCCTTGTAGAAATAATGGTATTGATGGATCATCAAAGATGTAGACCCACTGTAGTCCTTGTAGAGATGGCCAGCAGCCATCCGTTGTGACTGTGCAGGTGCACAATCACCACTGAAGAGTCTTGCGGATAATTTAGCAAGTCCATAACCACCACTTGTGCACTCACAAAGTTTTTGGAATTGTCCTTAGAACCAGCAATGCTGTTATCCAGTCCCTTGCTGAATTATTAACACACATACAAACACTAACAGTCCCTACTTCTCACATATTGTCCATATACTATGACCAACAGAAACGTGTGCAGTGAAATGTAACTTACAAGTTACTTAATTTGATGACCTGGTGTCAATTACAATTTTATAACATGAGAATACAATTACAAAGATACAGAAAACATCATTAAAAACATAATAGTACAGATAACATTCGTAGTAATAGGGGCTTTACAAATGACTAGAAATAGACATATACGTCAATGTTACAGGAATTATGACATAAGTTCATACATAAAAGATCAGAATAACTTTTGAAACATCAACTTCACACCTAAGCATTAACACAGAACAGAATAAATAATATCTAAGCATATTTACAAGTTAAATAACAATTTATTAGTACCAATTATATTTGAGGATAACAGTATTCCTCATCATAGTGAATGTAGCTTAGTATTAGAAGAAGAAAAAATTCTATGAAACTACACAGAAACAGGAAGAAAACAAATACACAAGGGTACACAAACACATAGGGGGATAACACAATGGAAAGGACAGGGTTCGTTTTCAGAGTAACTTTTGGTACTGCAGTCCAACCCAAGACTTCATTCCCTAGATCTTGCGTCTTATTTCCACATTTGTTTCCACCAAAAAAATCCTATTCAAGCATGCTTTCTGTATATATAGGTTCACATATTTCTTACCTCATTATTTATTTTCCATTATCTTACTTCATCATTTATTTCCAAGAAAATCCTACCTAAACCTGTTGTCCCTAAACCCTACTTTTTTTGGTTCATATCCTCTTTCAAAATACCCTTTTTTTTGGCCAAAGCATTTTCTTTAAGCTTCTCAATGCATTTCTTCCAATCCATCATAGTTAGTTTCTTATATAGTCTACCCCCTCTTAAGCTAACTTAAATCTACTGAGCTCAGATATATATACCAATGGACGAGGCAATGCAGCATCACATAAAACAATTAATACAAACAGCAATGAAAAAAGACGCAGATTTGCGAAGCAAGCTGCATTAAGAAATTAGCAAAGCAATTGTAATATTACAACTAATCTAAGGCATTGTGCAGCAAACAATAAAAATAAATCATTAGTAGAACTGGCTTAACAGAATAATACAAAGTCAAATTCAATAACACTATGCCTGGCAAACAGCAGCAACTTATACCTAAACATGACATAGCTCAAGCAGAAAAAATATTACAGTAAAAATGGCCATGTTTAAAACTTACGTCACATCTTAACACTAGAGTGATGCATCACAAAAAACTTACTCTACGAAAAAAAATTACCAAGTAGTTGAAAAGAAAATTGTGTATGCAGTTCCTGTTATTAGTCCCTTCTTATTGTTCTTTCCATTCCAAGAGCTCCTTTTTCGAAGAATGTGGGTCATAAAATAATTATTTAATAGATCTGTTGACAGAAAGTGTTCACATTAGCAAATGAATTTTTTTTTTTATAAAACCCATGCTGCAACACAGCTGGAAACTAGATATCAAATGAAATAAGCAACTATGAAAGGCAAAGCATAAAAATATCATTCAATAGTCATGAGACATTTCATAAGTTAGTAGAAAAATCTCTCAACTAGAGAGACAGTAGTCATAATCAGGTGTATAGACACAAAAATATTTCTTGTCATTTCATTAGGCATCCAGTGTAATCATATGTTTTCAAGTTCGACCGTGTCGTTTTTGCGATGCTTTCTACAAAGGAATGTCAGAAGCGAGGTTAATGGCCTCTTTTTTTTTCCTACCTGTGCCGCTGCTCGCAATAATGGCTTTTTCTCAAGGCGGCTGGCACACCTGGCCGCTCACAACGAATTACTTCACGGTCACTTACCTTTCTTAACGAAATATTTACGACAGCAGTTTTCGCTACAGCGACAGTCTCATATAAAAATTTCATAGGTCAAGAATTAGCGTTGCAAATCTGTAGAAACAAAATCTTATTGATATAACAGTGTCCAAAAAAATTTTCGTCGGCATTGTGATACATTCACGCATTTACACACATTTCATAATTCTAAAAGTACGATTCTCGGTTTCCAACATACGTCTTCACAAGGCAGAGTTCCTAACCGCTACTCATTACTCCTTACCTTATTACACATATACAAATTCGTCGACGCTTCTTCAATACTTCATCATAAGATACATAGCATAATCAAATTCTTCATATAACATCAGCTTATTAATCATAAACATACCTCAACAGCATAATACACATCGTCGTCGTAAAAATAACATCAAAACACCTCAGTCAAATCTGAAAAACGTCGTAGCTTTCTGAATCTTTTAAAACCTAAAACAAAATTCTCTGCTCATTTCAATAGTGTCATCTACCTCAAACGTACTTTAAAATCATGATCCCATACCAAATACATCATTCAGAGCTCTCATAGTATCACAATGGTTCCGAAAAAATATGAAGGGTCACACAGTACAGACAAAATACAATTTCATATGTGTGAAGTTATCCAGCTGTGTAATTGCGTAAACATGTCACTGATGTAGTAAAAAAAATGTTTGTATCTCTCAGTTAAATGATCAGATAGCTGTGTAATTTATGTGTTAGAGAAATATGGTACCGATGTGTAAAGTTGTGTAAGCAACTACCATATTAGCTAGGGCTCCTTGTGCTTGCCAAACACATGGTACACAAAGTAAGCGTGTACCCCCCTGAGGATTAATGTAATTATACCCTCAGGAGTTACAGATTACAGCAATGGAATGAAATGTATCACGGAAAACTTTCTTTGTAATTGAAAAATCTTGAAAAATAAATGGTTTAAGTACAAAATTGATCACTCAAATGCGTGTCCTGTAGCGCTAAATGTGCGTCTTGCTGTAAGATAATTCTGTGGAAGTGTCGTAGTTATCGTCCTCCGAAAGCTAAGTTCTGCAGAAGTCAATGTACTTACCTCATGATACACAAAAGTGAAATGCTTTGCGTATAGATATCTTAGTTATTACGCTACCTTACGTGATCAAGAAAGTACTATAATGTAACATATTGTTGTGCTAGGGAAAAGGCTGACTCATTGTAGCTATAGCACAAAAGTTACTACTAAAACATGTTTTCCTTTCCAGAATAATACATAAAACTGTACAGACATAAAACAGATACACCGCAAAAGCAACATTGTAAATTGTCACTCATTAGTAGCGTCGTGATAATACCGTGTAGCTGTCACATAAACTAACCTCTGTGTCATCTGGTATCTCTCAGAAAGCACCTTAAATCCAGAATGTATTTTCAAGTAAACCAAAATGTTGCATTAAAATCTCATTAGCAGTACCAGTATGTGTCCTAAGTATGTAAGCCTGACAGTCGTTACGTAATCGTGCAACTAACAAGCAAGAATGTACAAATAACAACACTGTGACGTCTGTTCACTATAGCAATGCATTCGTCATTTCTGTTTAATTAAGTTCTCTTGGTTCTTGATTGGATATTTAACTTCAAACATTGTTGTATGTTAACCGATTCTATGTCTGACAAAGCATATTAGCAATGTAAAGTGAAAAGTTATATGGCAAAGACAAAGTTAAAAAGCAGATTATCTTTCAATAAACGGTTTTACATGTGAAATGTGGTGTAAACATTTACTCTTCCTAGTACGCACAGTTTCAACTTCAACGCAATTATCATGTGGTATACGTCGGATTCTGTAAGGTCCATTGTAAACTAGAAAGAATTTGTGACTCAAGTGTTTCTTCTTATGTGACAATGAATGATCTTTAATGAGAACTTTCTGACCAATATACAATTTCTTTGCATTTGCTTTACCGTGTAGTTTTCTCCTTTTGTCTGCTGCAGATTTTATATTTTTAAGTGCCAAATCAATTATGTCTTTGTGTCGAAGTTTACGTGTATTCGGGAAAGGTACAAGCTCTCTGATTCTGTTCGGTGGTTTTTCATTCTTCAGTACAAGAGTAGGTGGTAAAGCAGTGGAGTCATGAGACATTTCATTCAGCACGTTTTGAAATACGTGTAAATATCTGTCCCAATGCTGATGCTTTCTGTGACAATAAAGTCTGCAAAGCTTATTGATTTCTTTCATAATCCGTTCGGAGGGGTTACAATGTGGTGAGTACAATGAAATAAAAACAGGTTTGATTTTATGGTTGCGAAGCATGTGTGACCAAACAGCAGATCTGAATTGCGGTCCGTTATCTGAAATGACTTTACTAACGTGTCCAACTTCACGTAAGAAATTTTTAACAAAGGCGTTGGATACAGACCGTCCAGTGGCTTTACGTAACGGTGTGAAAGAAACAAATTTTGAAGTAAGTTCAACAGCGACTAGAACGTACGAAAATCCATTAGATGTTCTGACAAGCGGTCCCAAGAGATCAACAGCAGCAAATTCTTTTAATTTAGAAGGAATGATAGGAAACAGCGGAGCACGATGGGAGATAGTAGATGGTTTCGCCTTTTGACAAAGTTTACAAATAGACAAGACTCTTCGAATTCTCTTTCCCATATTGTTAAAATAACAAGTCGTTCGAAGAATATGATAACATTTTCGTGGGCCAAAATAAGCGTAGCTGAAATGAATGTACCAAATGAGCTTATTAACAAAATCGTCTGGAATGCAAAGTACCCATAGCTTGTCATCAACAGTGCAGCGTTTGAAGAGTATGTTGTTTCTAACCAGGTAATAATGCCGAATCTGAGTGTGTGTCTTTTCATGCCATTTACTTTTGATGTCTTTCCAAATCGGATCTTTATCTTGTTCATGAGCAATATCCTTTAAAGATGTGGTGATGAAGTTTTCAAAGGCGACTTTCTGAATGTAAAGAATACTGAAATTTTTCTCAATGTTGCCTTCTGTGTTACTTTTCTCAAGCCCAGCCGGTGCGCGTGACAGCGCGTCCGCAACAATGTTCTTCTTGCCGGGAATGTAGACTATTGTGAAGCGGAATTCTTGCAGAAACAATGCCCAACGTTTTAACCTGTCGTGATTTAATTTTGAAGACATAAGAAATTGTAATGCACGATGATCACTGTATACTTTTACGTGCTTACCAGAAAGAAAGAAACGGAATTTGTTAAATGCCCAAACGATAGCTAAAGCTTCTAATTCAGTAACGGAATAATTTTTTTCAGATTTTGTTAGCACTCGGGTAGCAAAAGCAATGGTTTTCTGAACAATAGTGTCATTTTCTATGGCTTCTTGAAGTAAATGGGCACCAAGACCGACTTTAGAAGAATCCGTGCTAAGGCAGAAATCTTGTGACAGATCTGGATGAGCTAGTATTGGCGCGTTAAGTAGCGATTCTTTCAAAGAACTGAATTCCAACTGTGCTTGTTCGTCCCAGTTCCAAATAGTATTTTTTCCAGTGAGAGAACAAAGTTTTGGTGTAAGAAGGATTTGCATATTCAGAAAACGACGGTAAAAATTTACGAGACCTAGAAAACTGCGGACTTGTCTTTTTGTGGATGGAACTGGAATGGCTCTGATTGCATCTAACTTTTCAGGATCCGGCTGAATACCTTCAGAAGAAATAATATGTCCCAAAAACCTCACCTTTGACCTACCGAATTCAGACTTTTCCAAGTTAACTGTGATTCCAGATTCTGCAAAAATACGTAACAAACTGTTGAGGATGCGAATATGTTGTTCCCATGAAGCTTCTGCTATTAGAATATCGTCCACATATAAGGTGATGTGACGTTTTAAGAACTCAGGTAATATAGAATTTAGCCCGCGAATGAATGCTGCTGAAGAAATGTTCAAACCAAAAGGAAGTTTCCGAAACTGATAACAAACGCCGAAACAAAGGAAAGCTGTGTATTTTCTACATTCTGGATGAAGTTCGATCTGATAAAAGCTGGATCTGAGATCAATGGAAGACAACACGTTTACACCATTAAAATTTTGAAGAAGTTCTTCCAACGTTTGCGGCCTGTCTGTTTCAGGAATGTTGATAGTATTGATTTGTCTCGAATCTAAGACAAGCCTGATTGATCCATTTTTCTTCTCAACAACATGTAATGGATTGTTGTATGAGCTTACTGCAGGCTCAATAATGCCCTCGTCAAGCATAGATTGTATTTCTGTTCTAACACGGTCCCTATAATGCGCCGGAATTACGTATGGTCTAACACAAAATTTAGTATGCTCACGAACACGAAATTGGTATTGAAATCCATTGATTGTTCCTGTTTTGTGAGTAAAAACTGTGGAATGTGCTTGTAAAATCTCAAAAAGGTCTTGCCTATCATTGTCATTACAATTCTCAATTGTTTGAATTTTATTCTGAATTAACTCATTAGTATCAAATGCGCCGTCGATATCATCCCTGTCAGCACTTGCAGAGTGATTGTTAGTGTCAAGTTCCGTCGAAAATTCCGAACTGTTGTCTAACAGGAGGTAAAGCCGATTAATTTCTTCGTCATGGTTTGAGTGCCAATCTTCAAATTTCAAAGCTACTGACTTACCTTCTTTTTCTAAACTTATTTCAGCATCTTGAGAGCTTAACATTGCTTTGTATTCATTCAAAAAGTCTACTCCCAGTATAATTTCCGTCGATAATAATGGAACAATAAGAAAGTTCATAGAGAAACTGTGGCTTTGACAAAAGAATTCTAAGTTGGTTTGTTGGCGTACATCTACACTTTTTCCAAAGATTGCACCTTGTAATTTAATCTTACGTAACGGAAGTGTGGGGCAATCGTTCGATTTGTTGCATTTGCTAAAGGCTGTTTCACTAATTACTGAAATGGGACTGCCAGAGTCAAGTACTGCCGTAAATTTTACGTCATTTACTGTAATGTGAATCACAGGATATGCAATGTTAATATGTTTTACGTCGTGTTCTTGGAGTAAGATGTCCCTAATGTCTTCCATTTTTACGTAATTACTAGCTACGGCAGCTGCGTCGTTAGTTTCATACGTGCGTTTTGTTGCTGCCAGCGGTGTGAGTCATTGCCTATTGTCTCTTTGTTGGCGCGCGTCGTTATTGGGATTTGGAGACCTAACTTCTACAAATTCACCGTGACGAGAGGGCCCTGCTCTGTTTGAATCCCGCCAGTTCTGATGCAATTCAGGTCTGTCGGTATGTCGGTAGATTTCATAATTTCTTCCTTGTCCTTCACGTGGTGGAGAATTTCTCCCTGAATCGTAACTGCGCGCTGGACCGTTGCGTCTAAAGCTATTCTGTCTCCCGTAATAATAATTATTTTGGTTCCCATATTGTCTGTTTCTCTGATTGTCTCTGTGATAGTCATTACCGCGGAGAGGTGATCTTTCCCTGTAATTATTACTACTCTGCCAACGGTTGTCATACGGGTGGTGTCTGTTTCGGTCTCGATTTACGTTGAAAGAATAGCCTTGTCGTGTCCAGTTATTACTTCTTTCATCGCGGAATTGCGACGGATGTGACCTGTAATTGTTGTGTTCCTGGTTTCGCGTTCCGCGATTGTGAGTGTCAATTTCTAATTCTTGTAAGAGTCCCTGAAATGCTTCAATGTCGTCTTTGCAACGTCCTGCTAAAATAATATGTCGTAAATGTTCAGGTAGTTTGATTAAGCAAATGCTGATGAGTTCTGAGGGGCTGTATGGGTTTGAAAGATACTGATTCTTATGCAACATGTCTTCAAAATATTTCATTAGACTGGAAAATTCAGACTGTTCGAAACGTTTCATCACTATGATGCTATGTTTTACTCGGTCTTGTGTGGCTTGAGACCAATATGCTGAGAGGAAGGCATGGTAAAATTCTCCTTCACTGTGGCAATCGTGAATGACCGATCGCATTCTTACAGCTGGTTCATTCTCTGAGTAGCCACACATAAATTCTAATCTGTGTTCTAACGACCAGTTGGGAGGAAAACAATGAGAGAATTGATGGAGCCATGCTTGTGGATGAATGTCGTTGGCAGAATTCTTAAATGTTTTGAATTTACGTGTAGTAATAAATAGCTTATAGTCAAATCATCGTGTCGGCGAGTAGCATATCTGTCATTGTTACGTCGTGTCGGCGGTTCCATCTCAAAATTCGGTGCACCTTGCCAATTTCTTTCATAATTTCCGAAGTGTCCTGTGTTATTATCTTGTGGGTGTTCCGTATTTCTAAGTCCCTCTTCCCGTGTTGGGGCGCGAGTATCCTCTGAAATACGTAATTCTTGTATTACCTGCGTCAACTGATCTTGTACTTCCCGAATTTCTCTTTTGTACTGTTTATTGATTTGATTTTGATTTTGTTTGAATTTTCTAATTTGTTCATACTCTTCTGTGTCAGTGAAGGCTACAGGTCTTGTGTCATTCAGATCATCATCTACCTTTGTAGATAAGTAAGTGACCTGATCCGAAAGTTCGGCTACTTTCTCCGATAGTGAACACATTTCCTCAGTGTGTTTTTCTGAACCAAGTTTCAGAGTGTCCATTTGTGTTGAAATCGAATCTACTGTGTCCTTCAAGTTTTCCTGTGTTTTTGCAAGTTGCGTAACCGAATCGGTAGATGCAACTGAGTCAAATTTAGCTTGCAAGGTCTCATGATTTTTATGAACAGTAGTTTGCAGTTCTTTTATGGCTGCTTCGTGATTCTGTAGTGCATTTTCATGACGCGAAAAAATAGGTTGGAAATGCTCACAAATTTGTGTTTCTACGTCGTTACAGACTTTTTGACATTTCGATTCAATGTGATGTAACTCAGTAGTTAAATCCTCACGTGTTTGTTCAAGAGTTTGCTCCAATGAGTCTAACTTTTGAAGATTTTGTTCCATTGTGTCTAACTGTTGCTGTGTTTGTCTCTGATTTTGTTCCACTGTGTCTAGCTGTTGCTGTGTTTGCCTCTGATTTTGTTTTATTTGTTGCATTAATTGCAATAATAATGTATTAGTGTCTGGAATCTGTTCCTCTATGCTTTTCGGCAGTGCATTTGCACCGGCAACATTCACATTTTGACAAGCAGAAATTGTGTCTTGACTTATTTGAGAAAACGGTGAGGACCCAAAACCTGAATCTACAGTATTTGCAAAATTGTGTCCTGTCATTCCCGATTCCTGAGGCGAGCTGTTGCCGACCGATCGATCGATAATGCTTCCCTCTTCACTAATTGTTTCACTGCCTACGCCATTGTTTGCCGCCCGCTCCATTTCCCTATGCACAATTACCAAGTTACTATGTTGAACATTAGTTAATTCATTACACAGTGACGCTAACACACTGCTTTCGTCTTCGCTGTCATTTCTCAGTTTACTTTGGAGCCTAGTGTTACGTTTTTCACACACCATTATTGTCACAGTATTTCACACGACAACACAGAAAAACACAATTTGAAGAGCAAAAATAAGAGACACATTAACATAACACTGAAATTAATATCTAGTTAATTGCAGCAGCGAAATACTTGGTGCAAATCTACATGCGTGCCACACCTGTTTTACTGTACAACAATGAAAGACTGCAACTACAAAGGAAATTCTCTCTATGATTACGCGCTAGCAATAAACAATAGCTACACTAATTACACAAACTACAAGAAAAAAATCAGAAGATTCCAGTGAGGTATCCTCGGCTAAGGGTCGACATATGAAACGTCCCCTTTTGAAATATTATGCACGTGACTGGGCTTAACCTGACACACAATATTTTTAGTGCAACGCAATCTGACTTTCAAAATTCCCTACAAAAGAATGGCCCTGACTAACATTAAACTATACCTTTCACAAATCACTTACCTCACAAAAATCTTCGCTGCTCAAGCTACTGCAATACAGCGAGCGCCACTACTGCCAGCTAAATAAAAGATTCAAACTATGGAAGGCACTAACTACTGATAGGGATAGTTAGCAAATGAAAGATATTAATAGAGAACAAAGAATGTATTTACCTTGATATCATCATATATATAGCAGTTCATGACAAATTACAAAACTCCGCCATCTCTCTCCCCACATCCACCACTGCTAGCGGCTCACCTCCAACTGCCCAACGCTATGCGCTGTTCACAGCCAGCTGCCTAACACTACAATGGCGAGTATTACAACAATGCAAAGCAGCCACAGACTGCACACCGCTTAGCCAGTGATTTTCTATACAGATGTGGCGTTACCAATAAAAAAACCTAAACAGCCTACTTACAACATTTGCAGTCCTCTACCACCAGAGGGCCCTAAATTGTAGCGTGTAACATGGCGGTGTGTAACGTAACTATGTCGGTGCATGAGAAACAGCGTGCTGTAATCGAGTTTCGAATTCTAAGAGTTGGTCTACACATGGAGCACCCCGTGGCAATGTTAAATAACACCCGAGCGCTGAGACATCTCCAACAGTCCGACACCTTGGGCTTACTGTTTCATTCCTCCATAATGTTCCGACTTGGCCCCATCCAATTATCATGTTTCCAAAAGTTAAAAAACGCCTTCGATGACTTCACTTTGGTAGTAATGAAGCGCTACAAGCAGAGTTGAGGTTGTCGGACAGTCAACAAAGTCAGGCACTCTAATTTGGCGGTATTAACAAACTTGTCTCTCGTTGGGAGGAATGTATTCGTCGCCAGGGTGACTAAGTTCGTGAGGAAAAAAGAATAAAGATGTAGAATGTTAATAATGCTTGATGTATTTAATAAGCCTTAATAATTTTCACATACAAAATTCGGAGGCATTACTTTTCAGCACGCAGTCGTCGTTATCACCTTGCCAGCTTACAAAAAGATCTTTAAATTTTTCAGCAAATTCGCGTAGGCTTTGGTCCACTATTTTTACTGCTGTCTCAACTTCAGAGTGTAGTGATGTATCATTTTGTCACCCGAGGTCCGAATCTGTGTAACAGTTTCTGCAAAGTGAATAAACATTGATAAACATCGCGTAAATACGTACTTATGGAGCCAGTGCTAAAAGAAACTAAGTTTTACGACAGCCCGTAATGCCCTTATGGCTACGGAATGGAAGATGAAAATATTTTTTTTTTAACAAACGGCCTATTGGCTTCTGTCTCGGGTTCTTCGGCCGACGTTCGTCTAATGATACATACAACACGGAGAGACTTGGCAGGAACGGATCAGGAACTTCTGGACATTTTCTGTCAACTAAGTAGCAGAATGCATCGAGACGACTGGGACAAGATCGACAGCATCACTCACAGGAGCATGGAGAACGAACTCGAGCGCTGCACCGAGCGGCAGAAGAAAAAGTTTGAAAGATGCCGAAAGCAGACCGACAAGGCGATTCCCGACATGTCACACACAGTGGTCAACCTCACTGAACGACAATTGACCGAAGAGGAAGTGTCTGTTCTTCAAAAAGGAGGGAATTTCGCCATCATCCCGAGAACCATACCTATGGAGGACATCATTGCCAACACCGAAGCAGCCATTCGGACCCTTCCTTGTGAAAGGGCAGAGGAAATACGCACTGAAACAGCCAGGATACTGCGCCGAGCAAAACTACCTGAAGAAAGAAGAGGTACAAGCCATTAAGAATCTCAACGCCGACAAGAGTATATTGGTACAGCTTGCCAATAAGGGCAATGCGACCGTCGTAATGAAGACCGAAGATTATGAGCAAAAGATCCGAGACCTATTAGATCCGACGACGTACCGAAAACTAAGCGCAGATCCGACGCAGCGTATCACACGGGATACGAATCGATTAATCAAGGCGTCTTCTCTGCCGGCGGAGATACAGAGAAACCTGCGCAACACAGAAGCCCTACCACCTCGGCTGTATGGATTACCCAAGATCCATAAGAACAACGTTCCACTGAGACCGATCGTTAGCGCTCCTGGCTCACCAACGTATAAACTGGCAAAACACTTGACATCTCTGCTCCAGCCACACGTGGGGAAGACCGACACATACATTAAGGACTCAGGACATTTCATTGAGAAGCTGAAGAAACTGAAACTTGCACCAAACGACATCCTGGTCAGCTTTGATGTTGTTTCGTTATTTACGAAAGTGCCACTCAGTGACGCTCTGGAGCACATCGGTTCCATGTTCCCGTAAGACATCAAAAAGCTCTTCCATGCATGCCTCACCACGAGCTATTTCACGTGGAATGGCGATTTCTACGAACAGCTGGAAGGCGTCGCCATGGGTAGTCCTCTCAGTCCAGTGGTGACCAACTTCTTCATGGAACAATTCGAAGCACAGGCACTGGACTCGGCGACTTGCAAACCTAAGGTGTGGTACAGGTACGTCGATGATACTTTCGTGGTGTGGATCCATGGCGAAGAACAGCTCGGTGACTTCCTAAGACACTTGAACAGCCTCCATGCCAACATAACATTTACCATGGAAGTAGAAAAGGACAAGAAACTGCCATTCCTAGATGTGCTGGTCACAAGGGACGGCGAAAACCTGGGACACAGCGTGTATCGGAAACCGACACACACGGACCGATACCTGCACAAACTGTCAAACCACCACCCGAGCCAGAAAAGAGGCATGATTAGTACGCTCGTAGCGAGAGCATGACGAATATGTGAGCCGCAACACCTCAAACGAGAAATGCAACACCTGGAAACTGTTCTGAGGAGCAATGGGTACTCCACAAATTACATTAGAAGTGTAACAGAGCCAAACACTCGGCGAAGTAAGGAACCAGAAAAAGAAATGTCGGGTACGGCCCTTCTGCCATACATTCCCAGAGTGACGGACAGAATCGGCCGTATATTGCGCAAACACGGCGTAAAGACGATTTTCAAACCGACAAGGAAGATCAAAGAGTGTCTTAGATCGGCGAAGGAGAAAAGAGACCCACTTGTAATGTCGGGAATATACCGTATACCATGCACATGCGGAAAAGTTTATGTCGGTATGACTGGACGATCAATTAACACCAGGATCAAAGAGCATAAGCGGCATTGCAGGTTGGGGCAGGTGGAGAAATCGGCCGTGGCAGAGCACGCACTGAATGAGACCGACCACGTAATAAAATTCGCCGACACGGAAGTTCTGGCTGTAGAGAAGCACTATCACACGCGCTTGTTCAGAGAAGCTGTAGAAATACAAAAACACGCGAACAGTTTCAACAAGAAAGACGAAAGCCTTAAGGTAAACGGATCCTGGCTTCCCGTACTGCAGCGAACGACCGACGCAGGTAGCAAGAGGAGAACCGCACCGGAAATGACCGCGGAGGAGAAGCCCTCGGACGTTGGCGCGCCAGGTACATATAGTCTGCGGCCGCGAGCTCGGCTCCAGTTCACCACCGGCAATGGAGGGTGAAGCTTTGACAATGCCAGCCACTCGTGCTGACGAAACGTCAGAAAATTCATTAGACGAACGTCGGCCGAAGAACCCGAGACAGAAGCCAATAGGCAGTTTGTCAACAAGTGGCCACGAAAGCCTTAACAATTTTGTATTTTTTTTTAATTCGCCAATGGGTAGTGACGTGTCTACTACACTGCACATGTCTGAAAAGTTTAGTGACTTTACTCTGTTGTACGCACAATCAAATACACTCACGTAGACAATATACAGCGTGTATAAAAAAATCAAACGATTTGGCACCTCTATATTTCTGAAACTAATAAATATATACAAAGAATTTTGTTTTTTGATGAACGGGAAACGCAAAACGTTTTTATTTCATACCTTTCCATATGTGTTCAATATGCCCCCCTTGAGAGGCACGGCAACTGTCAGTGCGGTATTCAAATTGTTCCCACACTGCAGCGAGCATGTCTCGATTTACAGCTTCCACAGCTGCTGTTATGCGATGTCTCAGTTCATTCATTGTTGTTGGTAACGGATGCACGTAATGTCTTTCATAAACACTAACAAGAAATAATCACATACAGTCAGGTTCGGTGACCTAGGAGGCCAGTAATGTAAGGTTGAATCATTTCGTCCAATGCGACCGATCCATCGTTCAGTAATCCTTTGATTTAAAAATTCCCGCACTTCCAGTTGCCAGTGTGGCGTTACCCCATCCTATTGGTAAATGAAGTTCGAATCAGTCTCCAACTGTGGGGAAAGAAAGTTCTCAAGCATAGCGAGATATGTGCTTCCCATAACCGGCAAAGGAAAATGGACCATACACCTTTTCCTATGAAGCTGCACAAAACACGTAAAATTTTGGAGAGTCCCTCTCATTTTGTACAACTTTATGTGCCTGTTCCGGACCCCATATTCTCACATGACGGTTCACATTTCCATTTAAATGGAAACTAAACACTAAGCGTGGAAGAAAACTATCATCTGCCATCTTGCCACGTACGAAAATACAGAACTCCACACGTTGTTGTATGTAACCTTCACGAAGAGCTTGCAATAGCTGAATTTTTTATGGTTTCATGTGTAAACGTCGACGCAACACACGCCACACGGACATCAGGGGCATGTTGAGCTGTCGAACTGCATGGCAAACGGGTTTCTGTTAACTCCTCGTGAAACTAGGGCGGATGCGTTCGCCGTCTGTGTCAGCTACTCGGGGACGGCCCGGCGATTTGCCTCTACACAAACAACGTGTTTCTCGGAATTTTTCATGCCATCGTCTAATGCTGTGTGCTGTAGGAGGATCCACACAACACCTAGCACGAAAGTCACGCTGAACAGTCATAACTGACGCGCACTGCCCTAAACGAAGAACACAAAACGCTTTCTGTTGTCCCGACACCATTTTTACTAGAACTGAAGTGGGAGCACACTGCTGCTACCTAGCTGGAACCATGTAAAATTCGAGAGTTTGCTCTTCCCTACAGTTACCATCTTTTTAAAATCGGATGATTTTTTTTTATACACCCTGTACTTTCGGCTTCTTTGTGGTACAGATTACCAGTAAATTTAATATACTGTCCATCCCCGGGTCCTGATAAAGGTTTTCGGAAGGTTTCCATTTGTTGGGATGCAAATGAACATGGAAATCCCCCTCCCAGATATTCAAGATCGTGACTCCTTCTTCCATAGTACAAGTCGCCTGGGATTTGTCTCAAAAGAAGACGACCCTAAAATGGGCCAGAACTCGGACAGAACGCCCTTCCACTGTGAGTACAGCATAGGGGAAAAATTTTGACATCGTCGCCATGCCACATTTTTGTATTATATTAAGGTACACTATGTACTACAAAAATGATTCGTTTATTCCAATAAATAACGAAAATAACGAAGCGTGAATAGAAAACCGAAGCTAACTAACAAACTTTGTGTCCTTTGTTAAAGAGACTACATGATCATTTATTTAGTGACTAGCAGTCAGTTAGTAAACCCATAGGTAAATTCTCGTACTGTATAAAAAGAATAAAAATCAAACTCAGTGTCTTGAGACATCCGTATTACACCAGATTTTTCAGTACTGTAATTTTGTTACAAATGTCATCACTACAGTGTACTTGACACAAACTGTGTTTATACGAAGAAGTTTACAAACTAAATCCGTTATAGGAATATACTTGCTGTGTGTCAATGGCGGGTTGCAGCGCGAGCAACGCATACCTTCTCAGCAGAACGACATTTCAATCTATTTCACGCTCGCTTACAGATAGACTTGATATGAAAAACACAGATATCCTTGTGAGAATGTACTCTGACATTTCAAATAGCCCGCCGGCCGAAGTGGCCGTGCGGTTAAAGGCGCTGCAGCCTGGAACCGCAAGACCGCTACGGTCGCAGGTTCGAATCCTGCCTCGGGCATGGATGTTTGTGATGTCCTTAGGTTAGTTAGGTTTAACTAGTTCTAAGTTCTAGGGGACTAATGACCTTAGCAGTTGAGTCCCATAGTGCTCAGAGCCCCATTTCAAATAGCCCGAAGAGAGAAAAAAAACAAATACACACACAGCGACAACTACACTCCTAACACTGTTCACTCAGAAATCACATATTCCAAAACATCCAAAATTTATAATCCACTAAAAACATGAAATTTAACCATTACATTAGCGTAATTGCACATATGCATGTGCAACTAAAGTTGTTTAAGACGAAATGAAATGTCATCTGTAAGATTATTCCATCTGTTATTCGCGTCTTTCCTGCAGAGTATTCTCAGTCTTCTTCAGGTGCTGTCTGATACCGACTCCAGTGCAGAAAGAGTCAGGCGCTCTGTCCGTAGTATGCGCCAACCAATAGCAGCGACTGTAGCATTTTCTTCTAGTCGCGGATGTGGATAAGAAGACCAGGACTCTTCTAAAGGAAAGCTCCCTTCCAGAAAAGATCGTTAAGCAGTTAAGGGCTAAAGCAGCAGTATCACCCAGACTTTATGGCCTGCCTAAGGCGCACAAGGAAGCGGTTCCTCTACGTCCAATATTTAGGAACATTGGCGCAGCCACCTAGCTCACTGCTCAACATCTTAAGAAGATGCTCTCGCCGTATATGGGGGAAGTGTGCCCATCACATTTGCTACTCAGAGGATTTCCGACAACGCCTCAGGCAGCTACAGGTCATGGACTCTGACGTTATGGTCAGTATCGACATGGTCTTCCCGTTCACCTGCGTACCACTGAATGATTCACCTGAGCTGATTGGAGAACAGTTCTACGGTGCTCTTCTGGACGTATTCAGACACATATTGACCTCGACGTACTTCCTATATGGAGGTCAGTTTTACGAGCAAACGGAAGGGTGGCAATGGGCAGCCCTCTCTCACCGGTGATGGTCAATCTCCTTATGGAGATCAACAGGAATGCTTTTTTAGGTGGGTGGATGACACCTTTGTCATATGGATCCACGGAAGGGAAAATGTCGACGTTGTCTTGGACCATCTAAACTCACGCCGCCCAAACGTTATTTTCACCATGGAATTGGAGAAGGATGGACTATTCCGTTTCCTCGATGTACTAGTTAAGAGGAAGGCAGATGGTACCTTCGGTCACAGTGTGTACTGCAAACCCACTCACATCGACTTGTACCTACAAGCCAGCGGTTGCCACCACCCGGCCAGAAAAACGGTGTACACAGAACTCTAGTTCACCGCACACAAACTCTGTCAGATCCTGATAATTTGGGGACGGAGAAAGAACATCTACAGTTCTGTGTTCTACAAAAATGGATACTTTTCTCGACATGTTCAAAAGGCACAGCACCATGCCTCCCGCCAGAGGTTCCTGAAGAGGTTCAAGAAGAAACGCAAAGGGTTGCATATTTGCCATGTGTCGGGTCGGTGTGTGCCAAAATCAGCAGAATTCTCCTCAAACACAACATCAAACGTATCTTCCATCCACCCACCAAGATTAAGGCTCTGCTAGGGAGTGTGAAGGATGACCTGCGTCTACAGGAACGTGGCGTTCACCATGCACTATGTGAATGTGGTATGGCATACATCGACAAGACGACCAGGACTGTTGACATCAGGTGCAAAGAGCACCAAAGGCACACCAGACTGAGACAGTCAGCGATCGCCGAGCATTGTTTAGAACTCAGTCATTGTATGAATTGTTATGATGCCAAGATTTAAACACAAACATGGCGATACTGGGACAGCGTCATCGGAGAATCTACTGAGATTAAGGTCGCGGAGAATCTCATTAACCGTTACACCGGTTTCCATCTGAGCTTGGCTCGGAACCCGACATTCGATCTTCTGAAAACGCAACGGAAACAGCATCAAGACCCCAAGAGACCCAAACATGAAGACAGAATTAGACATAACAGCCCAGGACGTGTAACAAAGGATGCAAGTGAAATGGTACCTCAGGCGACAGGCACAGTACCTGAGGACGTTCTTCCGAGCCTCGATCGGCAATTTAAAACACCATTGGCTTGTAAATATCACTACAGCCGCTCCTGGCGTGCAAGGACTTTGGACGGAACGCCTAGCACGGCACATCAGGGTAACAGAACGTCTTAGACCACAGAAAGACTTAAATAAAGACAATCGGAAGATAAACCGTCTAGCACGGCTTGGACGTCATTCAGAACTTTAGACAAAAGGGCTGACAGCTGCTAATACCCGCAAAGTACGCGCACATCGTTCAGATCCGCGGCTAGAAGTAAACGCTACAGTCGCTGCTATTGGTCGGCACATACCATGGACAGAGAGCACCTGACGCGGCGCGGACCGCAGAGGGAGCGCCTAGCACAACATAAGACATAAATACCGGACTTGGTCCACACTGAAGTCAGTATCAGACAGCACATGAAGAAGACTTCGAGTCACGCAGTTGAAATATCGTGCATTAAAGACGCGAATAACAGGTAAAAGAGCGATTATTCAACATGACAACCCCTCGCCGGGAAAGCCTGAAGAATTACGGAATGTCTATTCATGGCATTTCACACAACACTTGAATTAACAATCATCATCATTATTTATTGCACTTTTCTGGACCTTAAAGGCCTACAGCAGAATAAAAAAGGATACAAACCGTACTATAAAAAAATATAACGAACTGCACGTTATAAAAATTTGCAAAGGTACACATTACAAAATGAAAAAAAACTGTCAGTCACAATCTCAGTATAGGAGACATTTACTGCAGATGGCGGTCCATCGCTGTCAGTCTCCAGCCTCACCTTCTACCGCTGTCGGCTCCAATTGTTTGAGTATTGCCAGTACCCGATTCTTCCATCGCGTCCTCAGCCGTCCCTTTGGGCGTCTCCCAGCGGGATGGGAACGGAGAACAAGGCTAGGTCGGGATCCTCCGGCTCGGTAGATGTGGCCAAACCACTACAGCCTCTTCTGCCCCAACATTCCGCCGACGTGTGGCTTTTCATACATCTTTTGTTCTTCGTTGCCATTTACCCTCCATGGTGTTGTAGACGTGTCCCTGTATATTTCTGGAACTAACAGTGCCTCATGTAATTACGGAAAATTAATGTGAGGTGTTCTGTGGTTCTAAAATAAGCATACATAGACTACAGACACTTAAAAATCCAAGAAATTACACTGACTACCAGAAACAAAAATGTGAATTAGTGATCGCCTGCTAACAGGAAAAATTCGCCGTGTATAAATCGTGTCGGCCGCGGCCTAAGTTCAATTTAGGTACTGAATAGTATGTTTAAATGCCTAAATTACGTTTACGTAATGAACGTTTTGCTTCTAAACATCAAAGAAAGTATCACTAGTTTTGCAATTTTATAATGGATTCATCAAACAAATATTCAGTGTTATATTATTTCATTTAAAAAAAAAAGCACTAAGCATCTCGAAATCTTCAGTTGACAAAATACATCGTCCTCACATTGTATGTAATTTTCGACACTCTATGTTTTACTTTAGGACAGATTACGGTGTTCGATTTTATCTTTCTGTTAGAAGACTGCATCATTCCTATAAAGGTAAAGACAGTCTTGTATGTTACAAGTGTCTACTTGATTGTAGTTCGTCCAATTTGCCATACAACGATGTACACTTTGCCACCGTGGTTAATCTCCGAAACACGTAAGAAAGGAGGAAACATGTACACACATCAAAAAAAGTTTTGCACCACCTCGGCTCCGAGAGTTCCGGAACCTGTGCAGAAAACTGGAACAGAGATCAACATAAACATCATTTCTGCCCTTTTTATTGCTCATGAAAACAACATTACATTTTGTACCACCATACAGCGAGACCTTCACAGGTGGTGGCCCATATTACTGTACATAATGGTACCTCTAATACCCAGTAGCACGTCTTCTTGCATTGATGTATACCTGTGTTCATCGTGGCATACTATTTACAAGTTCATCAAGGCACTTTTGGTCCAGATTGTCCCACTCCTCAACGGCGATTCGGCGTAGATCCCTCAGAGTGGTTGGTGGGTCACGTCATCCATAAACAGCCCTTTTCTATATATCCCAGGCATGTTCGATGGGGCTCATGTCTGGAGAACATGCTGACCACTCTAGTCGAGCGATGTCGTTATTCTGAAGGAAGTCGTTCACAAGATCTGCAAGATGGGGGCGAAAATTGTCGTCCACGAAGACGAATGCCTCGTCAGTATGCTACCGATATGGTTGCACTATCGATCGGAGGATGGTATTCATGTATCGTACAGCCGTTACGGCGCCTTTCATAACCACCAGCGGCGTACGTCGGCCCCACATAATGCCACGCCAAAACAGAACTTCCACCTTGCTGCACTCGCTGGACAGTGTGTCTAAGGCGTTCAGCCTGACCGGGTTGCCTCCAAACACGTCTCCGACGATTGTCTGGTTGAAGGCATATGCGACACTCATCGGTGAAGAGAACGTGATGCCAGTCCTGAGCGGTTCATTTGGCATGTTGTTGGGCCCATTTGTACCGCGCTGCATGGTGTCGTAGTTGAAAGATGGACCTCGCCATGGACGTCGGGAGTGAAGTTACGCATCATGCAGCCTATTGCGCTCGGTTTGAGCCGGAACACAATGTCCTGTGGCTGCACGAGAAGCATTATTCAACATGGTGGCGTTGCTCTCAGGGTTCCTCCGAGCCATAATCCGAAGATAGTGGTCATCCACCGCAGTAGTAGCCCTTGTATGGCCTGAGCGAGGCATGTCATCGACAGTTCCTGTCTCTTTTATCTCCTCCATGTCCGAACAACATCGCTTTGGTTCACCCCGAGACGCCTGGACACCTCTCTTGTTGAGAGCCCTTCCTGGCAGAAATTAACAATGCGGATACGATCCAACGGCGGTATTGACCTTCTAAGCATGGTTGAACTACAGACAACACGAGCCGTGTGATTCGTTCCTGGTGGAATGACTGGGACTGATCGGCTGTCGGACCCCTTCCGTGTAATAGGCGCTGCCTATGTATGGTTGTTTACATCTTTGGGCGGGCTTAGTGACATCTCTGAACAGTCAGAGGGACTGTGACTGTGATACAATATCCATAGTCAATGTCTATCTTCAGGGGTTCTGGGAACCGGGGTGATGAAAAACTTTTTTTTTTTTTGAGGTTTGTATATGCACGAAATTTCACAGCTGGGGGTGTTGTTCTATAACGTTACAACACTTCCCTGCATAAAAGTCAAAAGTAATAAAAAAGTGCAATTTTTCAAGAATCCATCACTTACTTTAGGGAGAACTTTCATACAAAGTATTTTCCTGGGTGGTTGTTTTTAAGGTCTGAGAAATTGCACAGAGATTTAACTTAGCGCAGCAGACGTCAATGTCTCACCTCACCCCTTGTGCTGTAAAGGGTTTATGGGAGTTCCGGGAAGAGAGGCTGCCAGCATCAAAATGGAATCATCTGTCGCTGTCGGAAAACCTTTCTGCCTGTCGCCATCAATGTCAGTTGATATTCTTCCGCTCCACACTGTTTTCAGCGTGTGTAATGTCAAATTCTAGGCAAACAACCCACATTTTCGGTGTGTATAATCTTCCTGCCATTTTATGACGACATTAATCAATGAAAGTTAGTCATCTACTTGTGTATTTTACGCCGTTCCACACCCCTACAGATAATGATAGGTCACCGCAAAGCTGTGGGCGTACATCACTACAGTTGAACTAAGCACCGCTTTGGCACTTGCACGAAGAGCGAGAGTGCTAACAAACGCGTCCAACGTTACTGAGACTTTCAAATAATGTGACTTCCTCCTTCTTTGCCTAAAGCATTTTTAATCTCATAAAAAAATAGCAATGCCGTGAAAAATTTTATAACTTTTTCAGCGTAATAGAAATGAAGAAAAGAATAAGTATGGTTAATCGTAACCGTATGAACACTGCTCATGGTTAGATTGAATCCCTCCTGGTTGCATTGTGAACACATGATGCGGCAAAAAGAGTTTATAAGCAGAGCGGAGGCCAATGGGGAATGACGATACGAATAGCAAAATTGGGAAACGTACTGACATAAACGACATTGATAACAGGTAGATTCCAGAATGAGATTTTCACTCTGCAGCGGAGTGTGCGCTGATATGAAACTTCCTGGCAGATTAAAACTGTATGCCCGACCGAGACTCGAGCTCGGGACCTTTGCCTTTCGCGGGCAAGTGCTCTACCATCTGAGTTACCGAAGCACGACTCACGCCCGACCCTCACAGCTTTACTTCTGCCAGTACATCGCCTCCTACCTTCTAAACTTCACAGAAGCTCTTCTGCGAATTGTCTCTCTTAATTTCTAGTTCTGCTCTCGTGAAACCTATGGGAGGAGGTTGAAGGTCGGTGAAACCGAGTGTAGGAGAGAAGGTATTGACATCCTCGCTTAATCACAGAATATAGAGTTCCTAGGTGTGCCCGCTCTATAAAGCATTATAGACGGCCAGCCGTCGCGTACCGGACGAAAGACTGTAATGATAAAGGAGGCACAAGTTTTCTGAGGCACACTGTGCAATCCAACTTTCTAAAAATGCGGCTTCGCAGCAAACGATACCTCCGTAGTCCCTTGTTTGTTCAAAATGGCTCTAAGCACTATGGGACTTAACATCTGAGGTCATCAGTCCCATAGACTTAGAAATACTTAAACCTAACAAACCTAAGGACATCACACACATCCATGCCCGAGACAGGATTCGAACCTTCTACCATAGCAGCAGCGCTTTTCCGGACTGAAGCGCCTAGAACCGCTCGGGCACAGCGGCCGGCTAGTCCCTTGTTGACTCGCCAACTTCTTCAATTACGGATGCAGTGGGCACGGGTTTATCGAGATTGGACCGTCGATGAGTGCAGAGGAGTCGCCTGGATCATGAGGGAGGGGATGCGATATGCCTTTTAGTTTGGCTCTGCTCCTGGTCAACTGTAGTCACCAATCAATAACACAGCTAAATTTATTTGTTTTCTCTTGTAGATTTAACCACAGTGCACGAAGTTCTAAGAGTTCGTTATTCAACAGATCACAGTTTATTTCCTCTGAAGACCTTCTCCGAATGATGGTTTAAAAAAGAAGTATGATAAGCAGCATGATCAGAAGAAGACAGCGTCCAAAATTAGCTAATCTTTATTTTTGTGATGTTGTTGAATTGGACATACACCCTATATAATCTGATAGTTGCCAAGTCAGTTATATAAAAAACAGCTATTTGCCCGGGACAGAATTTTTTCCTGTGTGTCAACGAATCTACGTTTGTTGCGAGATTAAATACCTCTTCGCTGTAATTGAAATTAGGAGTTTGATGCATAGAAGTTTATTATTCAAAAAATCATTGAAATTTTCTACAATTCCTCTTACTGAAACTAAAATGAAATGTTGTGAAAAAGCTAAACTAGTGCAGGGCGTGTGATCTGCCCAGGAGGCTGCCCGTGGGCATTTGTATCGCCGTGCGGGCACAATACCAAAGACTGTCGACAATACACGATCGGCAGCTGACGCTCGAGTTTGTAGTGACGTTAAATAGTTGGTAGTATTCTCTTCGTTTTCGTGATTATTGTATCATGGTAATGCAAATTCAACATATGCGTACTAACCGCTGGCGTTTAGCCCCTCTTGTGTTACACAAAAGTGTCATCGAATGAGATAGTTGTGGTTACCTTATCAGTAAGGTACGGTAGACTTACGCCTTGTTGGAGAAATATATTCACAGGTAAATCACACACGACTCTTCACCATGGACGCTAAGAACAGACTGAAGTCTCTGGTCAAGTCACTCTCAACACGCCAGCGATGTATATCGTAGTATTAAGTCCCTTTACAGTAATAAAATTTAGCTTATAACAATTCTGTCATGAAGAAGATGGCTCTGAGCACAATGGGACTAAACATCTGTGGTCATCAGTCCCCTAGAACTTAGAACTACTTAAACCTAACTAACCTAAGGACATCACACATATCCATGCCCGAGGCAGGATTCGAACTTGCGACCGTAGCGGTCACGCGGTTCCAGACTGAAGTGCCTAGAACCGCACGGCATGAAGAAGAGCAAATGACGTAACCGCTAGCATGAAAGCTTTTATGCGCCACCTTGTCAAATAATGATTTGCACGGCAATTATTAAGTCGTAAAACAGTGTTGCTATTTTTTTTTATTCTGGTAGATTTTGCCAGCAGATTAACCCTATGTAGGACGCAGTGTGTCCCTGGTATTTCCTGCTGGATACCAACTTCTTTCGTCCTTTTTCCTATCAAAGCAATGACATCAGAATTTTAAACAATCCCTGCAGGAGGTCTATCAGTTGATACTATTTCGTAAACAAGAAAATACGAGGGCTGTTCGGAAAGTAAGGTCCGATCGGTCGCGAAATGAAAACCACAGTGAAAATCAAAAATTAAACTTTATTCGTGGCGTTGTACAAACTTTCCAGTACCCTCGTCACAGAAAGCAGCTTCCTGTGAATGTCCCCAAATTCTCTACGCTGGTCTACCTATCGTTGTTTGTGCCAAAATGTTGCCTTCGTAGCCAGTAGTTCATGTGAGCAGAGATGAACAACGGAGGGAGCCATTTAAGGGCTGTATTGTGGATGATCAAACACTTCCCGTCGAAAACGCTGCAGGAGCGTCTTCATTGCCCCTGCAGAATGCTGCTGAACATTGTCTTGAAGAAAGAAACGCATGACATTTATGTTATGTGGGCTGCATAGCTTCAGGCGAAATTTCTCACCAGATCCAGATATTTGGCAGGAGACACTGTTATTTTAGGCATTTCTACGTGATCACTTTGCGCTCTGAACTGAAAAGAGCGACGTCAAGCGATGGACAGGAACACTAAAGACACTGCCCAACACATCTGTGCAAAGTTCCATTGAATTTTCACACTGGTTTCCGTTTCACACCAAATCGGACCTTACTTTCCGAATACGCCTCGTATGTCGTCAGCTATAGCGGTATCGTGGTTTGGCACTAAATCAAGGGGTTCCTCTATCATGTTCAACTCATCGTAGAAACCACCCAAAAATGCAGCAAGCCGAGCAACGGCTATTACATCGGTGCTTTCATACGAAGGGAAAAAATAATCGTTAGGTCTATCTTTCAGTAGCATTTCCACGTCGCTAGCCATTTCTCGAGGCGTCTGAAAACTGATATCCTTGAAAGAGGAACTGTTTCAAAAACAGAAAGACTTTTTGCAGTCAGTGTTGTTGCGGCAGGAACAAAACAGTTTTTAACGAATTCTTCATTGCAGAAGTGATGCTCTGTTTTGACTGTTTTAACAACTATGTGATAGTTCACTCTCATTGCTCCATCGTTGTGGATGACACGGTTTTGTTCGTGTAAATAGGTTACACAGAAGCGGTAAAATCGAGGGAAAAATCACGGAACGCTTCATAAATAATAGTAATATATTCAAGAAATGACATTAATCTACATGAAATTAAAAGAGACAATTCGCAGATGAGCTTCTGTGAAGTTTGGAAGGTAGGGGACGAGGTACTGGCAGAACTGAAGCTGTGACGACGGCTCCTGGGTCGTGCTTGGGTAGCTCAGATGGTAGAGCACTTGCCCACGTAAGCCAAAGGTCCCGAGTTCGAGTTTCAATCTACCAGGAAGTTTCATATCAGCGCACACTCCGCTGCAGAGTGAAAATTTCATTCTGAAAGCTATATGAAATTATTTCCTTCTCTTCCTACTATTTTATATCGAGAAGTTTGCCCTTCCTTTCTTCAGTGTTCAAAGTGATCACGAATTTCTCATGAAAGAGTACTCCACAGTGTACTTATTCCATGCCGATAGAATAGCATTACAAAAGAGACACTGATGAGCAGTCTGTGTTTAAATAAACATGTAACAATCTTCCAACTACTATGTGAAGTGTAAGGATTTTATCGATTTTCTTTTTGAGGTTATTAATTTCTGCTCAGCCGTTTCCCTCTCATTAATTTTGTTCTACCACACACGCCAAAGAGACTTCGATACCGACAACACTGACACGAAGTAAAGGGGTCCGTCTTGCCGCGCTAATCACTAACAAACGGGCGATGTTAGCAGAGAGATGGAGGGGAAGCTGTGCGGGCCCCACAGACCCCCGCGCCACTATAGCGATTTGCCCACCCCTGCGCTAGTCCTTCACCAAATATTACTGCGTGGCTGTCTCCGTACCAACGTTTATAGAAGCCTGAGAACTAGAGTTGTAAAACTACCGTAGGCTACCGTAAGTAAGCGTAGACAACAGTAGTTTTCGCACTAGATTTGGTCAGTTACGATACTAACCGCGTTACCAGTGTGTTGTATACCTATCGGTCTCTACCTTATTTCCATCACTCTTAGCGTATGCAATCAGTGTCTTACAAAATTCCCTAAAAACCGGAAGCAGTGGACCGTCTAGAAACTGAGTGAAGATACATACCGAGAAAAGTTTTTCCCACATAGTTGTCCTCCTGCTTGTTACTTAAAAATAAACAGTATTTATAGCGGAACTGTCAATTTGTGTTTCATTGAAAATGTTGTTCTGTAACGTGAAACAGAGACGTTGTTATAAAAATAAAAATTTATAAAATACAGCTTTATCATATAGCGTTAGAAAAAGCAATTTCATATAAAAAACGTAAAATTAGAAAAAGAACGTAAAACAAACGTCGTCGAGCTTACATGAAACATGTTTCTGTTGTTGATAAACACTTACTAATATTAACAGGAAACTCTTTCCTTTGATTATGATGAAGACCGTTCTATTGACTAGAAAATAATAATGTGGTTGCGCATGGAAACTGTACTTGCATCCAAGTTAGTTGGTTTGGTTACATAAAAGCGCAGAAGTACGTGAACAGGTAATTTTGATTACTTATGACATGCATTTTATGTCTGTAAGGGTACAAAATACACTATGGACTAACACTCGAAAATGTGCGGTTCTGTTTATGTGCAAAACAAATAAATAAACGAAAAGAAAGAGAACTCGTTGGCTCTCAGTCCATCTCTCAATCATTCGCGTTTCTTCCCCAACCAATACTGGTAGTATTTTTACCGTTCACTATGTCATTTATGTACTGTATCGAATTACCGAACCGTAGTTTTGGCAGAGCGCAACTCTACTCAGAAGGTAAGACGTTCACATTGCTGACAGTTGCAACTTCCTGTAGCAAGGCTATATTAGCTTCGCCTTCCGTAAATGTTGTGCATTTACTAACAAAGAGATAGATGGGCTGGCCAGTACTTACCTCAGCTCAGTACAGCCGATAGATACACATAAAACAGAACTGAAAATTTAAGTTCCTAGCTTTCGGAACAAATGTTCCTTCATCGGGGAGGAGAGAGGGGAAAGAAAGGGAAGAAGGGAAAGGAGATTCAGTTACTCACAACCCAGGTTATGAAGCAACAGGGAAAGGAAAATAGGGAGGGTAGCAAGGATGGAGGCATGGTTGTCAGAGGGAAGCCAAAGATATTCTACTGTAAGTACTGTGCCGGCTTCAAAACAAAGAGCATGCATACAGAAGTAAAGAGGTATATAGTATAAAGATAAACACAACTATGTAGGATGAAAAGATGCGTGAATGGCTAAAGAGGAAAGGGAAAGAGGAGAAGACTGAAGAGTGAATGGGAGTGAGGTTGTTTAACGTAGGTTCAGTCCAGGGGGATAGCGGGATGAAAGGATGTGTTGGAGTGCAAGTTCCCATCTCCGCAGTTCAGAGGGACTGGTGTTGGGTGGGAGAAGCCAAATGGCACGTACGGTGTAGCAGGTTCCTAGGTCCCTAGAATTATGCTGGAGGGCATGCTCCGCTACTGGGTATTGGGCATCTCCTAGGCGGACAGTTCGTCTGTGTCCGTTCATGCGCTCAGCCAGTTTAGTTGTTGTCATGCCGATGTAAAAGGCTGTGCAGTGCAGGCATGTCAGTTGATAAATGACATGTGTAGTTTCACACGTAGCCCTGCCTTGAATTGTGTATGTTTTGCCAGTAGCGGGGCTGGAGTAGGTGGTTGTGGGGGGATGCATGGGGCAGGTTTTGCAGCGGGGTCGGTTACAGGGGTAGGAACCGCTGGGTAGAGAAGGTAGTCTGGGAATATTGTAGGGTTTAACAAGGATGTTACGGAGGTTAGGGGGGCGACGAAAGGCAACTCTGGGTGGTGTGGGGAGAATTTTGTCAAGGGATGATCTCATTTCAGGGGTTGACTTGAGAAAGTCATATCCATGGCGGAGTAATTTGTTGATGTTTTCGAGGCCAGGATAATATTGGGTGACAAGGGGGATGCTTCTGTGTGGTCTGGGGGTAGGAACATTGTTGTTGGACGGGGAGCAATACATTCCTACATCTGGTGCTGCTTCTGGTCCTAACGTGGTTCCTGTCACTTCCCCGCTGTTCTGACTCCTGCTCTGTTTCTAATGCTCTTTTCCCTCTGTTCAGTGGTACTACTAATTTCCGATTTACCTTCACGTCGTTCTTGTTCCTATCATCCCTGTCCCACGTAGATACCCGCTTCCCCTTCTAAGGCTATCACAGCAGACAGTGCCATAATGAATGGTTAGTACTATCGTCTGCCACAATATGTACACGGATACGCACAATGATGCAACGTTTGATTTACTGAAGAAAGTCTAGTCTGTCCTCCCCCTGCTTCTCGTAACTGAATTATAGCCAACGTTGCTCCAATTAGTTTCCTCTCAGTCTGTCTCTAGCTCTCATGCTTGTACAATAAACACTGCATAATAATGTGACAAGTGGGCAGGATTAAATGCTAAGCACAATAAGAATCGTAAAATGTTAGGATGACAACTAATTTTGTTTCATTTCACTAATCGCAAAATCAGTAAACCGATTTCTAGAGCCAGTCCATCGTTAATATTCAAACAAGATTACCAGTTATTAATTATTAGTTCCCGAGCAGAGAAAAACTCACAAAACACTTGTACAATAAACACTGCATAATAATGTGACAAGTGGGCAGGATTAAATGCTAAGCACAATAAGAATCGTAAAATGTTAGGATGACAACTAATTTTGTTTCATTCCACTAATCGCAAAATCAGTAAACCGATTTATAGAGCCAGTCCATCGTTAATATTCAAACAAGATTACCAGTTATTAATTATTAGTTCCCGAGCAGAGAAAAACTCACAAAACACTTCACGCGATCTTAGAACCAACATGAGATCGCACAAATATGTTTTCTGATGCAACTTAATCAGTTAATTCAGTTTTTTATGCGGAGCTGCGCTTAACACACTAGTTCGTGTGTTGCCACCTCCAAAATCGATCGTCGATTGCCTGGATTAACACGACATTGCACAAGTACGTCTTCCGAGGCAATTTCTCAACAAACTGTTCCATCTGCACATGCTATTACACTCCTGGAAATGGAAAAAAGAACACATTGACACCGGTGTGTCAGACCCACCATACTTGCTCCGGACACTGCGAGAGGGCTGTACAAGCAATGATCACACGCACGGCACAGCGGACACACCAGGAACCGCGGTGTTGGCCGTCGAATGGCGCTAGCTGCGCAGCATTTGTGCACCGCCGCCGTCAGTGTCAGCCAGTTTGCCGTGGCATACGGAGCTCCATCGCAGTCTTTAACACTGGTAGCATGCCGCGACAGCGTGGACGTGAACCGTATGTGCAGTTGACGGACTTTGAGCGAGGGCGTATAGTGGGCATGCGGGAGGCCGGGTGGACGTACCGCCGAATTGCTCAGCACGTGGGGCGTGAGGTCTCCACAGTACATCGATGTTGTCGCCAGTGGTCGGCGGAAGGTGCACGTGCCCGTCGATCTGGGACCGGGCCGCAGCGACGCATGGATGCACGCCAAGACCGTAGGATCCTACGCAGTGCCGTAGGGGACCGCACCGCCACTTCCCAGCAAATTAGGGACACTGTTGCTCCTGGGGTATCGGCGAGGACCATTCGCAACCGTCTCCATGAAGCTGGGCTACGGTCCCGCACACCGTTAGGCCGTCTTCCGCTCACGCCCCAACATCGTGCAGCCCGCCTCCAGTGGTGTCGCGACGGGCGTGAATGGAGGGACGAATGGAGACGTGTCGTCTTCAGCGATGAGAGTCGCTTCTGCCTTGGTGCCAATGATGGTCGTATGCGTGTTTGGCGCCGTGCAGGTGAGCGCCACAATCAGGACTGCATACGACCGAGGCACACAGGGCCAACACCCAGCATCATGGTGTGGGGAGCGATCTCCTACACTGGCCGTACACCACTGGTGATCGTCGAGGGGACACTGAATAGTGCACGGTACATCCAAACCGTCATCGAACCCATCGTTCTACCATTCCTAGACCGGCAAGGGAACTTGCTGTTCCAACAGGACAATGCACGTCCGCATGTATCCCGTGCCACCCAACGTGCTCTAGAAGGTGTAAGTCAACTACCCTGGCCAGCAAGATCTCTGGATCTGTGCCCCATTGAGCATGTTTGGGACTGGATGAAGCGTCGTCTCACGCGGTCTGCACGTCCGGCACGAACGCTGGTCCAACTGAGGCGCCAGGTGGAAATGGCATGGCAAGCCGTTCCACAGGACTACATCCAGCATCTCTACGATCGTCTCCATGGGAGAATAGCAGCCTGCATTGCTGCGAAAGGTGGATATACATTGTACTAGTGCCGACATTGTGCATGCTCTGTTGCCTGTGTCTATGTGCCTGTGGTTCTGTCAGTGTGATCATGTGATGTATCTGACCCCAGGAATGTGTCAATAAAGTTTCCCCTTCCTGGGACAATGAATTCACGGTGTTCTTATTTCAATTTCCAGGAGTGTATATTTTATAGGCGGATTCATGTATTACCTCCTTGGATATCGATCGTAGACTAGTAGTTAGCTATCTTAGCAGTTTGGCGTCTGCGCTATCAGGGCGCACTTGCAATCGATTAATCTTTCCCAGTAATAAGCTCAGACAGTAACTAAAATTTGTAATTAGCACTTCCTGATGAATTGAGTGATATTGAAATTATTACTAACAAGTTCTCATTAGAAATTACGTCATCAGTACTGTCGGATCTGTACATTAATATTTAAACAGTAAATACAAATAATTAAAGGTTCGCTTCTTCGCCTTGGAGCCCAGCTTGTTAGGTGAATCCCCACTGTCTCCTCTGCTCTAATACGATATGGCTCTTGCTCGACGATCGTCCTGATGCAATGGGACAATCTGGCGCGTCGTTCGATGAGTCTGCCTGTTGATCCTATCTACTCGTTAGCCTCCCGTAACAAAATCGTCCTACACTGTGCATTAAAAAATATCCGCAAAATTAAAAAAAAAGGCATGGACACTGATGTGGCATAAACACCGCATCCTCTTGCTTGTTTTGTTTACTGATACTGTCCTCTACCGGTGGCCTCGACTTTGTTTCTGTTGTATACCTTCCCTTTCGTATCGACTATTTCTGGTCTGTTTCCCGTCCTTTATCTTTGCTGCCTTTCCGTTTTACAAACATCTTAAATTTTCTTGTAGCGAAGTGGATGACTCATTTTCGTTTTTTCGACTCGACTGAGAATGGGTGGTAGCAAGCTTGTTGGCTGTTGTAGCGCGTGAGATAGTAGGTCTGTTCGTCTGTTCTTCGGGTCCCGCTGCGATTCTTGCTCTCTGTCATTTCAATCGGAATACAGTGGACAGATGGAATTGTTATTTTTTGTTGTTCGAGTTGTTGGAAATACATAATAAACCAAAATGAAAGTCTCTGAGGAAGATACTGTGGCCATTTGGCTCTTAGTACGTCGTTCGAAGAGGGAAAGACGCTGCAGAAGTAGAAAACACATACGATATACTTGATGCATCCTTTCCTGCAGAAAAGAAATACCATTCGAGCTTCTGCTGTCTTTTGTAAGGAGATAAGAAACTATGAGGATACATCTTTTAACTGCACCAAAATGTCAACATCTTTCTTCGACAAACTACTTTCCAAAATGACAGGAACAATAACTGGAATAAAAGTTGCGCTCGTGTATATACCTTGAAGAAAAGCTGCTGGAAACAATCAGGTAAGCATGCTGTTATTCTGTTTAAATATTTGAATATTATAAGGTCTGACACAGTTAATTACATAGATTAATAATACAAACATTTTCATTGAAACTTAACAGTAATTGTTTACATTATTAAACATGTTAAATTATTCATGATCTGATGTTGAGATGAAGTTCCTGGCGATCTTACGTCTGTTACTTTTTCATATGTATTGGTGTAGTTAATTGATGGTTGGTCAGTATTTATGAAATTGGTATTCTGTGTATAGTTCTAGGTTGGTGGGTTCTGTTGACAAAATGCATCCATGATAACTTTCACAGTAGCCTACTGTTTTGTATTATTGTCTTCAAATGCTCAGATACGGTACACGTTTAAAATCGTTCATCAATGCCAACAGAAAGTAGCGGTCAGGGTCATCGTCTTTTTTTGGTAGACTTTCCCTCAGTACCTCAACAAGCTGTAAATTTATGTTCTCAGTTTCTGTGTCATTGGCCTTCTTTTTTTTCGGTCTTGATGACCTGACTCTGAAGTCTCATGTGGTTCTTCAGTACGCTCAACTTCTGCGTTCTTGTGTGCTACTTCAATTGAAATGAAACTGTCATCTATATAATTTCTTGCAACAACGTGTGCTGGTTGAAGTAGATGTACGTGGATTTCCGCGTAGCACCTGATCCACTTTTCAAACTGATGACTTCTGCAGCGACAGATCTGGAAAGAAATGTGTTTTATGTTTTATGTACTTTGCTTCTGGATGCTCTTTTGCTGACATTCACTACACCTATCACTTGGGAAGAATTACAGTCAGCGAAATTGTGCAACAAATTTGTCAAGTGATATGGATGAAGATGAAAGCAGAATGCTTTCCACAACCGACGACAGAATTTTGATTGGGTACAACTGAAAAATTCGAATCCAGAGCAAATTTTCTTTATGGTATAGGGGCTATAGACGGTCAACATATCCGTGTAATAAAACCAGGCACCGCAGGATCGCTTTATTACAATAATGAACACTATTTTTCAGTAGTTTTAATGGCAATTTGTGACAGTAGCTACAAATCATTGATTTTGGGGTATGTAGTGAATCGTCGGATATCAAAAATTCGTTCTTGTACAAGCAACTGATGGATGGAAATTTAGGCTTACCTAACGATGAGGAAATAAGACATTCAAGGCAAAATTCCTTATTTCATTGTTGGTGACGAGACATTCGGCTTATCAGAACATGTTTTACAACGTTATGAGGGAATAATTTAGTAAAACTAAAGAATATTTAATTATTGGCCCAGCAGATCACACAGTTTCGCTGATAAATGGCGGATTTTACATCGACATCTAAATGTTGACACAAACTTGGCAAAAAACATTGTTAAAGATTGTTGTATACTTCACAGTATTACACGTGAAAGACAGTGTTTCAAGCAGACTTTACACTCGTCACAAGAAGGTTTGCAGGATACCGAAAAAGGTACAGCTCAAAGAAGAAACCGATCAGTTATTCACAACAGAGATGTACTAGCAGATTTCTTCGTAAATATCAATTCACTACAATGGCAAGATCGATGCGCCAGATTCAAACACAGTTAAAAAATATGATGGTATTATAAAGACCGATCAACTAATCTAACTTTCTGTTTTCATCTCGTGACAACTACTTTCCTCCAAATAAGTCTACTCTTCCCACAATTTGTACTTCAAAATTCTGACACTGTAATCATTCACCTTCATGCTCCAGATGGGTGGACGATTTTCCACTTCGAAAATAACTTTCTCTGTGTCGAAATCCACCACTGCGTGGCAGAAGTCAGGCCTGAAACGAAGCGTTTGTTTCATCCAGTACAAATCTGCCGAGGTCGACAACCGCGCCACGTGGTGGTGGTGGTGGTTAGTGTTTAACGTCCCGTCGACAACGAGGTCATTAGAGACGGAGCGCAAGCTCGGGTTAGGGAAAGATTGGGAAGGAAATCGGCCGTGCCCTTTCAAAGGAACCATCTCGGCATTCGCCTGAAACGATTTAGGGAAATCACGGAAAACCTAAATCAGGATGGCCGGAGACGGGATTGAACCGTCGTCCTCCCGAATGCGAGTCCAGTGTGCTAACCACTGCGCCACCTCGCTCGGTCAACCGCGCCACGGTGTGACCGCACGGTTGACGAGTTTTCCGCTGGCGTCAGCCGCCCTCTCGCGTAGTTGAACGACAACCAGTGCGTTGGCAGACGCTGATCCACCAACCGTCGCGGCACGCAGCCAATGCATTGTTGTCGTAACAGGGCTGTGCTCGCCGCTCGTAGAACGTAACTCGCAACCGCGGTCAGTGCTACCACCACCAGCGCATTAGCCGCAACACACGAGTGCTTTTGCACACGGCACTAGGCGAACCGTCGTACAGCTGCGCCAGCCCCGTGCTGTGACTTCACGGTTCGCCCAGTGCGGAGAAATGCGGCCGCTGGCTGCGTCTCTAGGCGCGGTTCTACTGAACCCGTAGCAAACCGGTATTTGTGTGCAGAGTTGCTCGGTCTGTACGATGACGTCACGTTCGCGCATCGTCTGAGACTCTTCTACTCTCCGCTTATCATAGGCCAGTATTACACTATCAAATTTCTTTGTCCAATGTCTTTGTCAAATATCTTTGTCAAAGAAATTTGTTGGTATAATAGGGAACTTTGCCAAATGTCGTCAAATATTTGATCAAATCTTGGGCCTCGCTGTGGGTTTGATCAGAGAATTCGCTTGTCTTCTGTTCACTAGAATGTGACATGTTACTACGTGGAGCGCTAGCATTGCTGCAGTGTTCTGTCATCTATAGTGTTTTAAAAAATAATTGCCTGCAAATACGATTGGTGTGTACCGACAACTGCAAAATTAATAGACATGTATGAAGCTGATGAGGCGCTTTACAACGTGAGGCACCCTGAATACAAATACAGATTAAGAAGATTGGTGACCTAACCTAATCTAACTTTCTCCTGTAGCAAGGAATCGGAGTGTTACAAATGGTTCAAATGGTTCAAATGGCTCTGAGCACTATGGGACTCAACATCTTAGGTCATAAGTCCCCTAGAACTTAGAACTACTTAAACCTAACTAACCTAAGGACACCACACACACCCATGCCCGAGGCAGGACTCGAACCTGCGACCGTAGCAGTCCCGCGGTTCCGGACTGCAGCGCCAGAACCGCTAGACCACCGCGTCGGAGTGTTACAGTGAGCCTGTCTTCTGAAGATATAGCAATGAGTATTGTGCTTTGTGATATGGGGATACACTTCACTGAGCACATGCAGAAATGTATTCTCATCCATTCTTAAGTAATTGATGTACGACTTGACGTCATCCACTATAAGCTCACGTAACAAGTTTTGTTGAATGCTTTTATCGTGTAATTTTTATTTCAAAAATCGTGTACAGTCACTATCTCTGTAAGTGCTACTTGTGCTCTGATTGTCTCACTGTTCTTATGTACTGCGAGAATGGATGAAACTGATCCTGCTTCGTAGTGAAACACGCGCGTGAAACACCGTTAATGGTTAGAAAAAAGTTGTTCTTAATGTTCTTCACAACTTTACAGAGAAAAATAAGCTTTGACATTTTTTGGGAAATATGATATATATATAAGGAAAAGGAAACCTACGTTTCTAGCATTTGTTAACTTAAAGAAAGCTTTGGACAATGTTGACTGGAATACTCTCAAATTCTGAAGATGGCAGAGGTCAAATACACGGAGCGAAAGGCTATTTACAATTTGTACAGAAATCAGATGACAGTTATAAGAGCCGGCTAGGGTGGCCGAGCGGTTCTAGGCGCTACTGTCTTGAACCGCGCGACAGCTGCGGTCGCAGATTCGAATCCTGCCTCGGGCATGGATGTGTGTGATGTCCTTAGGTTAGTTAGGTTTAAGTAGTTCTAATTTCTAGGAGACTGATGACCTCAGAATTTTAGTCCCATAGTGCTCAGAACCGTTTGAACAGTTATAAGAGTCGAGGGTCACGAAAGGGAAGCAGTGGTTGAGAAGGGAGTGAGACAGGGTTGTAGCCTATCTCCGATGTTATTCAATCTGTATATTGAGCAAGGAGTAAAGGAAACAAGAAAAAAAAAGAAAAAAAACTGGAGTAGGAATTAAAATTGATGGAGAAGAAATAAAAACTTTAAGGTTTGCCAGCAACATTGTAATTCTGTCAGAGACAGCGAAGGATATGGAAGAGCAATTGAACGGAATAGACAGTGTCTTGAAATGAACAATAACAAAAGCAAAACGAAGATCATGGAATGTAGTCGAATTAAATCAGGTGATACTAAGGGAATAAGATTAGGAAATTTAACACTTAAAGTAGTAGGTGAGTTTTGTTATTTTGGGAGAAAAATAACTGGTGATGATCAAAGTAGAGAGAATATACCGGGTGATCAAAAAGGCAGTATAAATTTGAAAACTGAATAAATCGCGGAATAATGTAGACAGAGAGGTACAAATTGACACACATGCTTGGAATGACATGGGGTTTTATTAGAACCAAAAAAATACAAAAGTTCGAAATATGTCCGACAGGTGGCGCTTCATCTGATCAGAATAGCAATAATTAGCATAACAAAGTAAGACAAAGCAAAGATGATGTTCTTTAAAGGAAATGCTCAATATGTCCACCATCATTCCTCAACAAAGCTGTAGTCGAGGAATAATGTTATGATCAGCACTGTAAAGCATGTCCGGAGTTATGGTGAGCATTGGCGTCGGATTTGGTCTTTCAGCATCCCTAGAGATGTCGGTCGATCAAGATACACTTGCAACTTCAGGTAACCCCAAAGCCAATAATCGCACGGACTGAGGTCTGGGGAGCTAGGAGGCCAAGCATGACGAAAGTGGCGGCTGAGCACACGATCATCACCAAACGACGCGCGCAAGAGATCTTTCACGCGTCTAGCAGTATAGGGCTTTTTTTTTTGTTCTAATAAAACCCCATGTCATTCCAAGCATGTGTGTCAATTTTTACCTCTCTATCTTCATTATTCCGGGGTTTATTAAGTTTTCAAATTTATACTGACTTTTTGATCACCCAGTACAATGTAGACTGACAAAGACAAGGAAAGCGTTTCTGTAGAAGAGAAATTGCTTAATGTACAGTATAGATTTAAGTGTCAGGAAGTCTTTTCTGAAAGTATTTGTATGGAGTGTAGCCACGTATGGAAGTGAAACGTGGATGATAAATAGTTTAGACAAGAAGAGAATAGAAGCTTTCGAAAGGAGGCGCGAATTATGGAAAAGAGGAATTTGTGGCACAACTTGACTAGAAGAAGGGATCGGTTGGTAGGACATGTTTTGAGGCATCAAGGGATCACAAATTTAGCATTGGAGGGCAGCGTGGAGGGTAAAAATCGTAGAGGGAGACCAAGAGATGAATACACTAAGCAGATTCAGAAGGATGTAGGTTGCAGTAGGTACTGGGAGATGAAGAAGCTTGCACAGGATAGAGTAGCATGGAGAGCTGCATCAAACCAGTCTCTGGACTGAAGACCACCACAACAACAACGATATACTAAATAGAAGAAACGCAATGTGTAAAAGAATCTTGGTGTAATCGGTAGCGTCGAAGATTAACAGTCGAGCGGAATTGTGCGTGGTGGTTCGTAACCCAGAGAGATTAATAATATTTTTTGTTCCGTTTCAATAGCTAAATCATTTAAATATGAAATTTATCAATATGTGGTAATTAATTCATACTTAACCATCATTTTTTCAAGAAAAAATGCATGTCTTCTGGTTTCTAATTACGTATCACACGCAGAATTCTGGTTTTCGTTGCAAATACACATTCTTGATTATCGATATATAATAAAGGATTGTTACAGATTTTGACGTTAAGAAAACATTACACAATTACATTTTTTGGAGAAAAATGAAAAATCAAATTCTCTTTGTTTGAATATGCCCAGTGTTTTATAGGACAGATGTGGTCAAACACGAGTCAGAGTGATAAGCGTCGAAGAAACAGGGAAAACAATTTTCACGTCGTCGAGCACACTGTACAAACTCTGCATTTTTACAGTTGTCACCGTACCACTGCTATCTGAAACAGATAGAATTGATCTGGTGCCAAGTTAAGGGATTTGTCGAGAGAAATAACAAGACATTTAAGCTGCCAAACTTACTGGAACTAATGCACGAAGCTTTGTGACACGTCACTGCCGAACGATGGCGAAATGCGGAGCAGGACGTCATAAAATAGGAGGATGCGGAAATGTGGACTTTTTGGTGGTTTGGGATTCTGTTGTTGATCACCTCGTTATCAGCGTAGCAGTACTGAAATGTACCGTTTTCCTGGGAGTCCGATATGGAAGTAGTTCAGAGATTACCAGACGACTGACTGTAATACCTTAACTGGATTCAGTATTTAACTACATGGTGAAATCCCAGCAGTGCGCTTTTACGTCACACATGGCTCAGGCAGAAAAATTACCCTTGTTAAAGTCAGGAATTTTCATCACTCTCGTTTCTAATTACAGTACTGTGTTAGCTAAGATAGAGGGCACGTTTTCCTTCAGATCTCCTAAGAAGCGTATTACCTGATTTTTACCAATATTTCCTTCTTTTCAAGAATTAAATGACACTCAAGGCTGTATTGTTCTCTGCTCGTCTCTTTTTATGTTTTTACTACTACTGTTCGCATCACTGCAGGTTGGTTGGACCAGGTGGCTGGCCAGTGCTTTCCAAATTAAATACGCCGGTAAAGTTGTTGTCCCTTATTATCGCTTAGTTGATGTACGCGTAACGCACAGCATAAAACTTATCTTCAATATCGTAGTTGACTGTACTCGAGACAGATTGGCTTCTGCTACACGTGAAACGAAATCCAATGAGGTTCTTATGATGAATGGATTATAGTCGAACGCAGCCGAAGCCCGCTAGGCGGCCAATGTGGACGACTCTGGTCTGCGAGCATGACGCGAGGCTGGTATTATCCTATCATATATCTTTGACAAAGAAATGTGATCAAAGATTCGTCAGATCTGTGTGACAAAGATTTATGGTGTGGCGCTAAAAAGGAGCATTACACTGTCATCATATTTTTCCTCAAAGTTCAAGACGGCGGACAACAACTACTTACTATGGGCTGCAGTTGCTTGTACTACAGTTGTACCATATGTGCATTTGGAAGATAAATGGCGGAAAAAAAGGAAACATACTTGGGTTTTATGTCGAGATAATAAAAGCACTTACAGGAGGCCAAGCGGCAGGACTTGTAAGTGGGCATCCAGGGCTGCTATTCTGATGTTAATGCTTCTCTACTGATGACACGACACGTTTCCCTTCCTTTTATACGAGCGGGTCCACTTCTTGTAACATCTAGTGGTCAATCCGATATTACGCAGAGGTGTCTGGACACTTTTTATCAGATAGTACGGACTCTATATTGACAACGGTCTTGCCACTGTGGTAACACGAGTTCCCATCAGATCACCGAAGTTAAGCTCTGTCGGGCTGGCTAGCACTTGGATGGGTGACCATCCGGTCTGCCGAGTGCTTTAGGCAGGCGGGATGCATTTAGCCCTTGCGAGGCAAACTGAGGAGCTACTTGACTGAGAAGTAGCGGCTCCGGGCTCGGAAACTGAGCGGTGTGGTGACCAAATGCCCCTCCATATCCGCATCCGGTTACGTCTGTGGTCTGAGTGAGGATGACCCGGAGGCCGGTCGGTCCCGCTGGGTCCGCCAGGGCCTGTGGACGGAGTTCACGTTCTTTTACGGACTTTGTATTACCACTGAAACGTCCCCTTAGAAAAATTAGTGAATTACTGTGCTGATAAACCTCTTACGTTATTTGATCTTCAAACAGCTGAGCAAAACTGAACGTACTCAGACATTTCTCTCTTTACTTCTTCTGATCATTACTAGAATGACATACAATATTTTTAGCGCAACGTAATCTGACTTTCAATAATCCTTACAAAAAGATGGACCTGACTAACAATAACCTATACCTTTCATGAATCACTTACCTCACAAAAATCTTCGTTACTCGAACTACTGCAATACAGCGAGCGCCACTACTGCCAGCTAAGTAAAAGATTCAAACTACTGAAGGCACTAACTACTGATAGGCATAGTTAGCAAATGAAAGATTTTGATAGAGAACAAACCATGTATTTACCTTAATAGTGTTCAAAAGTCATAATATATATATATCAGTTCATGACATCCAGTCTTACAAATTTACTGTCTCTGATGGACACACGTCCAGATCATCCGCTCTCAAAACTCCGCCATCTCTCTCCCCACATCCACCACTGCTGGCGGCTCACCTCCAACTGCGCAACGCTACGCGCTGTTCACATCCAACTGCCCAACACTACAATAGCGAATATTTCAACAATACCAACCAGCCACAGACTGCACACAGCACAGCCAGTGATTTTCATACAGTGCGCTACGTGGCGTTACTAATATAAAAATTTAAACAGCCTAGTTACATAGCCCCCATGCTCCCCACAAAAAATTTTACAAATTGTTTTGGGCACTGGCCAATACATATTTGTTAAAAAAATTTTATATTAAAGCTAACAAACATATCAAATGCACACACTTACCGATACAATGTTGGTCCAAAGCTAAAATTTTCTCACAGTCCATAAAGACAGTCCTGATCATTCATCACAGTATTAATTACAATGTAATGCACAAAGTCTGAGCAGTAAAAGAAAATGCACACTGAAATAGTGGATTTCCATGCAGTCTTGAAGAAGTAGTGTAGTCCTTCCAACAGAAAGACAGTGCTAACTCTTGACATGCAGACAGGTAATGGGCCACAACAGAGCAAACCCTCAGCAGAGTCAGTCGAAGTTGAAGAATATTGGTCGGTAGGTCATCACAGAGCAGACCTGCTGTAGTCCTGGTAGAGATTATGGTATTGGTGGGTCATCAAAGGTGGAGACCCACTGCAGTCCTTGTAGAGACGGCCAGCAGCCATCTGTTATGTTCAAACACTAACAGTGCTACTTCTCACATATTGTGCATATGCTATGAACAACAGAAATGTGTGCATTGAAATGAATGCTTACAAGTTACTTAATTTGATGAACTGGTGTCAATTACAATTTTATAACATGAGAATACAATCACAAAGGTACAGAAAACATCATTAAAAACATAATAATACAGATAACATTTGTAGTAGTACAGGCTTTACAAAAGAATAGAAATAAACAGATACATCAGTGTTACAGGAATTATGACATAAGTAAATAAATAAAATAATGAGAATAGTTTTCGAAACATTAATTTCACACATGAACATTGAAACAAAACAGCATTAATAATGTCTAAACATCTTTACAAAGTAAATAACATAGTATTAGAAAAATTCTACAACATATCTCTTATCGGCTAAATATATAAAGACAGGAAGAACACAAATACACCAGGGTACACAAACATATAGTGGAATAACACAAAAGTAAAGGACATGGTTTGTTTTCAGTGAGACGTCTGGTACTGCAGTCCAACCCAAAACTTCATTTCATAGATCTTCCCTCTTATTTCAACATTTGCTCCTGCCAAAAAAAAAAAAGAAATAATAATAATAATAATAATAATCCTATCTAAACCTGTTGTCCTTAAACCCTACTGTTTTGTTCATATCCTCTTTCAAAATAAATATTTCTCATTGTACAATACTCATTTTTGCCCAAATCTTTTTCATTTAGCTTCTCAATGCATTCGTTCCCTATTCTTCATAGTTAGTTTCTTATATAGTCTACCCCCTCTTAAGCTAACTTAAATCTACTGAGCTCAGATGCATAAACTAAGGGACGAGGCAATGCAGTAGCACAAAACAATTAACACAAACAGCAATGACAAAAAAATGCAAATTGGCAAAGCAATCAGCAGTATATCTAAATTAGCAAAGCAAATGCAACATTGCAACTAATATGAAGCAATGTGCAGCAACAAGAAAAATAAATCAGTAGTAAAACTGACTTAACAGAGTAATACAAAGTGAAATTCAGTAGCACTATGCCTGGCAAACAGCAGCAGCAAATGCAATAACTTATATGTAAACATGACAAAGCTCAAGAAAAAATATTACAGTAAAAATGGCCATGTCTAATACCTATGTCACATCTTAACACTAGAGTGATGCATCACGATAACTTCCTTTAGCAGACAAGTTACCAAATCGTTAAAAAATTATTTATGCCATTCCTGTGAAGGGAAATGTCTTTTTGTGTTCCGTTTTTTTTTTTTTTGAGAAAGTAGATCATAAAATTATTGTTTAATGGATCTGTAGACAGAAAATATTTACATTTGTACATTTAGTAAATTTTATTTTAGCCAATGTTGCAGTGCAGCTAGAAACTAGATATTAAACAAAATAGGCAAATATATATACAAAGCAAGGTGTGAAACGTCATTCACTAGCCATATGGCATTTCATAAGGCAGTAAAAAAAATCTCTCAACTAGAAAGACAGTAGCCATAATCAGATGTACAGACATAAAATATTTCTCATCATTTCATTAGGCATTTGAGTAAATATCAGAAAGTATGGACTCAAAACTGTAATCATATGTTTCAAACATGAGTGTGTCTTATTTGAAACACTTTCTACAAAGAAATGGCAATAGTGAGGTTAATGGCCTCTTTTTTTCTCCACCTAACGGCTTTTTCTCCAGGCGACTGGCACAGCTGGGCGCCACACCGCATTGCGTCAAGGTCACTTAGTTTTCTTACCGAAATATTTACGACAGCAGTTTGCACTCCAGTGACAGTCTCATATAAAAAAATTTCACAGGTCGAGAATTCACGTTACAAATCTGTAGAAACTAAATCCTATAAATATAACAGTATCCAAAAAATTTTCGCTGGTATTGTGATACATTCATGCATGTACACACATTTCATAACTCTTAAAGTATGATTCTTGGTTTCCAACATCCTTTTTCACAAATCAGAGTCCCTAATCACTACTCATTATTCCTTACTTTATTACACATATACATATTCCTCGACACTTCTTCAATATTTCATCATAATAAATATGTATCATAATCACATTCCTCATATAGCATCAGCTTATTGATCATAAACATACCTCAACAGCATAATACAAATCGTCATCATAATAATAACATCATAGCACATCAATCAAATCTCAAAATCGTAGCTTCCTCCAATAATTTCAAAACCTAAAAAAATTCTCTGCTATTTAAATAGTGTCATCTACCTCAAACATACTTTAAAAATCATGATCCCATAGCAAATACATCATTCAAAGCTCTCATAGTATCACAATTGTTCCAAAAAAATATGAACAGTTCACACAGTACAGACAAAATACAATTTCATAAGTGTGAAGTTATCCAACTGTGTAATTGCGTAAACATGTCTCACTGACATAGTAAAAAAAAGAAAAAGTTTGTCTCTCTCAGTTAAATGATCAGATAGCTGTGTAATTCTGTGTTACAGAAATATGGTACCGATGCATAAAGTAGTATAAGTAAATGCCATATTAGCTAGGGCTCCTAGCACTTGTCAAGCTTAGTACACAAAGTAAGCGTGTATCCCCATGAGGATTATAGTAATTATACCCTCAGGTGTTACAGATTACAGCAGTGGAATGAAATGTATCACGGAAAACCTTGGTATCTTTGTAATTCAAAAATCTTTAAAAATAAATGTTTTAAGTACAAAATTAATCACTCAAATACGTGTACTATAGCGCTAAACTGTGCGTCTTGTTGTAAGATAATCTCTGTCATTACTTAAGGGTAAAAAATGTGCCAATTGCAGTAATTATCGTCGTCCATAAGCAAAGTTCTGTAGAAGTCAATGTACTTACCTCATAATAAACAAAAGTGAAATGCTATGTGTATAGATATCGTAGTTATTACGTTCCTTACCGTGATCAAGAAAGTACTATACTGTAATGTATTGTTGTGCTATGGAAAAGGCTGTCTCATTGCAGCTATACCACAAAAGTTACTACTAAAACATGTTTTACTTTCCAGAAGAGTTCAGAAAAACAGTGCAGATATAAAGCAGATATACTGCAAAAGCAAGAATGTAAATTGTGTCACACATTAGTAGTAAACCAAAATGTTGCATTACAATGTCAATAGAAGTACCGGTATATGTTCTAAGTATGTAAGCCTTATAGTCTTTACGTAATCGTGCAACTAACAAGCAAGAATGTACACACACAATAACATTGTGTCGTCTGTTCCCTATAACAGTGCATTCTTAATTGCTGTCTAAATATGTTCCCTAGGTTCTAGACTGGATAGTTAACTTCAAAACATTTTTGCATGTTAACAGTGTCTAAGTGTGACAAAGCGTACTAGTAGCGTGAAGTTAAAAATTTTATAGCAAAGACTAAGTTAAAAAGCAGATTATCTTTCAATAAACAGTTTTACATGTGGAATATGGTGTAAACCTTTACTCTTCGTAGTACGCAGAGTTTCAACTTCAACGCAATTATCATGTGGTATACGTCGAATTCTGTAAGGTCCATTGTAAATCAGAAAGAATTTGTGACTCAAGTGTTTCTTCTTATGTGACAATGAATGAGCTTATACGAGAACTTTCTGAGCAGTATATAGTGTCTTTGCATTTGCTTTACCGTGTAGTTATCTCCTTTTGTCTGTAGCAGAATTTATACTATTAATAGCCAAATCAATTATGTCTTTGTGTCGAAGTTTACGTGTATTCGGAAAAGGTACAAGCTCTCTGATTCTGTTCGGTGGGTCTTCATTCTTCAGTACAAGAATAGGTGGTAAAGCAGTGGAGTCATGAGGCATTTCATTCAGTATGTTTTGAAATAAGTGTAAATATCTGTCCCAATACTGATGCTTTCTGTGACAATAAAGTCTGCAAAACTTATTGATTTCTTTCATAATCCATTCAGATGGGTTACAATGTAGTGAGTACAATGAAATAAAAACAGGTTTGATTTTATGATTCTGAAGCATGCATGACCAAACAGCAGATCTGAATTGCGGTCCGTTATCTGAAATTACTATAGCAACGTGACCAACTTCACGTAAGAAATTTTTAACAAAGGCGTTGGATGCAGACCGCCCAGTGGCTTTACGTAACGGAGTGAAAGAAACAAATTTTGAAGTAAGTTCAACAGCGACTAGAACATACGAAAATCCATTCGATGTTCTGACAAGGGGTCCCAGGAGATCAACAGCAGCAAATTCTTTTAATTTAGAAGGAATGATAGGAAACAACGGAACACGATGTGAGATAGTAGATGGTTTAGCTTTTTGACGAAGTTTACAAATAGACAAGACTCTTCGAATTCTCTTTTCCATATTGTTAAAATAACAAGTCGTCCGAAGAATATAATAACATTTTCGTGGACCAAAATGTGCATAGCTGAAATGAATGTACCAAATGAGCTTATAACAAAATCGTCAGGAATGCGAACTACCCATAGGTTGTCATCAACAGTGCAGTGTTTGAACAGTATGTTGTTTCTAACCAGATAATAATGCCGAATCTGTGTGTGTATGTCTTTACATGCCATTTGCTTTTGATGTCTTTCCAAATCGGATCTTTATCTTGTTCATGAGCAATGTCCTTTAAAGATGTGGTAATGAAGTTTTCAAAGGCGACTTTCTGAATGTAAAGAATACTGAAATTTTTCTCGAGATTTCCTTCTGTGTTACTTTTCTCAAGCCCAGCCGGTGCGCGTGACAGTGCGTCCGCAACAATGTTCTCCTTGCCGGGAAAGTAGACTATTGTGAAGTGGAATTCTTGCAGAAACAATGCCCAGCGTTTTAACCTGCCATTATTTAATTTTGAAGACATAAGAAATAGTAATGCACGATGATCACTGTATACTTTTACGTGCTTGCCAGAAAGAAAGAAACGGAATTTGTTAAATGCCCAAACGATAGCATAAGCTTCTAATTCATGAACGGAATAATTTTTTTCAGATTTTGTTAGCACTCAGCTAGCAAAAACAATGGTTTTCTGAACAGTAGCGTCATTTTCTATGGCTTCTTGAAATGAACGGGCACCAAGACCGACTTTAGAGGAATCCGTTCTAAGGCAGGAACCTTGTGACAGATCTGGATGAGCTAATATTGGCGCGTTAAGTAGCGATTCTTTCAAAGAATTGAATTCCAACTGTGCCTGTTCGTCCCAGTTTCAAATAGTATTTTTTCCAGTGAGAGAACAAAGTTTTGGTGTAACTATAATTTGCATATTCATAAAACGACGGTAAAAATTTACGAGGCCTGGAAAACTGCGGACTTGTTTTTTTGTGGATGGAACTGGAATGGCTCTGATTGCTTCTAACTTTTCAGGATCTGGCTGAATGCCTTCAGAAGAAATAGTGTGTCCCAAAAACTTCACCTTTGTCCTACCGAATTCAGACTTTTCCAAGTAAACTGTAATTCCAGATTCCCCAAAAATATGTTACACGCTGTTGAGGATGCGATTATGTTGTTCCCATGAGGCTTCTGCTATCAGAATATCGTCCACATATAACTTGATGTGACGTTTTAAGAACTCGGGTAATATGGAATTTAGCCCACGAATGAATGCTGCCGAAAAAACGTTCAAACCAAAAGGAAGTTTCCGAAATTGATAACAAACGTCAAGAAAAGTTGTGTATTTTATACATTCTGGATGAAGTTCGATCTGATAAAAGCTGGATCTGAGATCAATAGAAGACAACACTTTTACACCATTAAATTTTTGAAGAAGTTCTTCCTATGTTTGCGGCCTGTCTGTTTCAGGAATGTTGATAGTATTGATTTGTCTCGAATCTAAGACAAGCCTGATCGATCCATTTTTCTTCTCAACAACATGTAATGGATTGTTGTATGAGCTTACTGCAGGCTCAATAATGCCCTCGTCAAGCATAGATTGTATTTCTGTTCTAACACGGTTCCTATGATGTTGTTGTTGTGGTCTGCAGTCCTGAGACTGGTTTGATGCAGCTCTCCATGCTACTCTATACTGTGCAAGCTTCTTCATCTCCCAGTACCTACTGCTACCTACATCCTTCTGAATCTGCTTAGTGTATTCATCTCTTGGTCTCCCTCTACGATTTTTACCCTCCACGCTGCCCTCCAATGCTAAATTTGTGATCCCTTGATGCCTCAAAACATGTCCTACCAACCGATCTCTTCTTCTAGTCAAGTTGTGCCACAAACTTCTCTTCTCCCCAATCCTATTCAATACCTCCTCATTAGTTATGTGATCTACCCACCTTATCTTCAGCATTCTTCTGTAGCACCACATTTCGAAAGCTTCTATTCTCTTCTTGTCCTAACTGGTTATCGTCCATGTTTCACATCCATACATGGCTACACTCCATACAAATACTTTCAGAAACGACTTCCTGACACTTAAATCTATACTCGATGTTAACAAATTTCTCTTCTTCAGAAACAATTTCCTTGCCATTGCCAGTCTACATTTTATATCCTCTCTACTTCGACGGTTCCTATAATGTACCGGAATTACGTACGGTCTAACGCAAAATTTAGTATGCTCATGAACACGAAATTGGTATTGAAATCCCTTGATTGTTCCTGTTTTGTGAGTAATATCTCAATAAGGTCCTGCCTATCAGTGTCATTATAATTCTCAATTGTTTGAATTTTATTCTGAATTAACTCATTAGTATCAAATACACCGTCGATATCATCCCTGTCAATACTTGCAGAGGTATTGTTAGTGTCAAGTTCCGTCGAAAATTCCGAACTTTTGTATAACAGGAGGTAAAGCCGGTTAATTTCCTCATCATGGTTTGAGAGCCAATCTTCAAATTTCAAAGTTATTGACTTACCGTCTTTCTCTAAACTTATTTCAGCATCGTGAAAGTTTAAGATTGCTTTGTATTGATTCAAAAAGTCTACTCCCAATACAATTTCTGTTGACAATAATGGAACGATAAGAAAGTTCATAGAGAAGCTGTGGCTTTGACAAAAGAATTCTAAGTTGGTTTGTTGGAGTACATCTACACTTTTTCCAGCGATTGCACGTTGTAATTTAATGTTACATAACGGAAGTGTGGGGCAATCGTTCGATTGGTTGCATTTGCTAAAGGCTGTTTCACTAATTACTGAAATGGGACTGCCAGAGTCAAGTACTGCCGTAAATTTTACGTCATTTACTGTAATGTGAATTACAGGATATGCAATGTTGTTATGTTTTACGTCGTGTTCCTGGAGTGATATGTCCCCAATGTCTTCCATTTTTACGTTAATTACTAGCCATGGCAGCTACGTCGTCAGCTTCATAAGTACGTTTTGTCGCTGCCAGCGGTGTGAGTCATTGCCTATTGTCTCTTTGTTGGCGCGCGTCGTTATTGGGATTTGGAGATCTAACTTCTACAAATTCACCTTGTCGAGAGGGCCCTGCCCTGTTAGAATCCCACCAGTTCTGATGAAATTCACGTCTGTCGTTTTGTCGGTAGTTTACATAGTTTCTTTTTTGTCGGTCATGTGGCGGAGAATTTCTCCCGGAATCGTAACTGCGCGGTGGACCGTTGCGTCTGAAGTTATTCTGTCTCCCTTGATAATAATTACGAGGGCAGTTCAATAAGTAATGCAACACATTTTTTTTCTCGGCCAATTTTGGTTGAAAAAACCGGAAATTTCTTGTGGAATATTTTCAAACATTCCCGCTTCGTCTCGTATAGTTTCATTGACTTCCGACTGGTGGCAGCGCTGTACGGAGCTGTTAAAATGGCGTCTGTAACGGATGTGCGTTACAAACAACGGGCAGTGATCGAGTTTCTTTTGGCGGAAAACCAGGGCATCTCAGATATTCATAGGCGCTTGCAGAATGTCTACGGTGATCTGGCAGTGGACAAAAGCACGGTGAGTCGTTGGGCAAAGCGTGTGTCATCATCGCCACAAGGTCAAGCAAGACTGTCTGATCTCCCGCGTGCGGGCCGGCCGTGCACAGCTGTGACTCCTGCAATGGCGGAGCGTGCGAACACACTCGTTCGAGATGATCGACGGATCACCATCAAACAACTCAGTGCTCAACTTGACATCTCTGTTGGTAGTGCTGTCACAATTGTTCACCAGCTGGGATATTCAAAGGTTTGTTCCCGCTGGGTCCCTCATTGTCTAACCAAACACCATAAAGAGCAAAGGAGAACCATCTGTGCGGAATTGCTTGCTCGTCATGTGGCTGAGGGTGACAATTTCTTGTCAAAGATTGTTACAGGCGATGAAACATGGGTTCATCAATTCGAACCTGAAACAAAACGGCAATCAATGGAGTGGCGCCACACCCACTCCCCTACCAAGAAAAAGTTTAAAGCCATACCCTCAGCCGGTAAAGTCATGGTTACAGTCTTCTGGGACGCTGAAGGGGTTATTCTGTTCGATGTCCTTCCCCATGGTCAAACGATCAACTCTGAAGTGTATTGTGCTACTCTTCAGAAATTGAAGAAACGACTTCAGCGTGTTCGTAGGCACAAAAATCTGAACGAACTTCTCCTTCTTCATGAAAACGCAAGACCTCACACAAGTCTTCGCACCCGAGAGGAGCTCACAAAACTTCAGTGGACTGTTCTTCCTCATGCACCCTACAGCCCCGATCTCGCACCGTCGGATTTCCATATGTTTGGCCCAATGAAGGACGCAATCTGTGGGAGGCACTACGCGGATGATGAAGCAGTTATTGATGCAGTACGACGTTGGCTCCGACATCGACCAGTGGAATGGTACCGTGCAGACATACAGGCCCTCATTTCAAGGTGGCGTAAGGCCGTAGCATTGAATGGAGATTACGTTGAAAAATAGTGTTGAGTAGCTAAAAGATTGGGGAATAACCTGGTGTATTTCAATGCTGAATAAAACAACCCCTGTTTCAGAAAAAAAAATGTGTTGCATTACTTATTGAACTGCCCTCGTATTTTGGTTCCCATATTGTCTGTTTCTCTGATTGCCTCTGTGGTAGTCATTTTTGCAGACAGGTGATCTTTGCCTTTAATTATTACTACTCTGCCAACAGTTGTCATACGGGTGGTGTCTGTTTTGGTCACGATTTACGTTGTAAGAATAGCCTTGTCATGTCCAGTTATTCTTTCTTTCATCGCGGAATTGTGACGGATGTGACCTGTAATTGTTGTGTTCCTGTTTTCGCGACCCGCGATTGTCAGTGTGAATTTCCAGTTCTTGTAACAGTCCCTGAAAAGCTTCAATGTCGTCTTTGCAACGTCCTACCAAAATAATGTGTCGTAAATGTTCAGGCAATTTCATTAAGCAAATGCGGATGAGTTCTGAGGGGCTGTATGGATTTGAAAGGTACTGATTCTTGTGCAACATGTCTTCAAAATATTTCACATACTGTAAAATTCAGATTGTTCGAAATGTTTCATCATTATGATGCTATGTTTTACTCGGTCTTGTGTAGCTTGAGACCAATATGCTGAGAAAAAGGCATGATAAAATTCTCCTTCACTGTGACAATCGTGAATGATCGATCGCTTTCTTACAGCTGGTTCATTCTCTAAGTAGCCACACATAAATTCTAATCTGTGCTCCAATGACCAGTTGGAAGGAAAACAATGAGAGAATTGATGAAGCCACGCTTGTGGATGAATGTCGTTGCCAGAATTCTTAAATGTTTTGAATTTACGTGTAGTAATGAACAGCTTATAGTCAAAGTCATCATGTCGGCAAGTCGCATGTCGGTCATTGTTACGTCGTTTCGGTGGTTCCACCTCAAAATTCGGTGCATCTTGCCAATTTCTTTCATAATTTCCGAAATGCCCAGTGTTATTATTTTGTGGCTTTTCCGTATTTCTAAGTCCCTCTTCCCGTGTTGGAGTGCGAGTCTCCTCTGAAATATGTAATTCTTATATTACTTGTGCCAACTGATCTTGTACTTCCCGGATTTCTCTTTTGCGTTGCTTATTAATTTGATTCTGATTTTGTTTGAATTTCCTAATTTGTTCGTATTATTCTGTGTCATTAAAGACTACCGGTCTTGTGTCATTCAGATTATCATCTACCTTCGTTGATAAATTATTTAGCTTTTCCGAAAGCTCGACTACTTTCTCTGATAATGAACTAATTTCCTCCATGTGTCTTTCTGAACCAATTTTCAGAGTATCTACTGTGTCCTTTAAGTTTTCCTGAGTTTTTTCAAGTTGCGTAACCGAATCTGTGGATGCAACTGAGTCAATTTTAGCCCGCAAAGTCTCGTGATTTTCATGAACAGTAGTTTGCAGTTCTTTTATGGCTGCTTCGGGATTCTAAAATGCATTTTCATGACGCGAAAATATAGGTTGCAAATGCTCACAAATTTGTGTTTTTACGTCATTACAGACTTTTTGACATTTCGATTCGATTTTAAGTAACTCCGCAGTTAAACCATCACGTGTTTTTCAAGCATTTGTTCCACTGAGTCTAACTTTTGAAGTTGTTGCTGTGTTTGTTTTTGATTTTGTTCCATTGCGTCTAACTGTTGCTGTGTTTGTCTCTGGTGTTGTTCCATTGTGTCTAACTTTTGAAGATTTTGACCCATTGTGTCTAACTGCTGCTGTGTTTGTCTCTGATTTTGTTTCATTTGTTGCATTAATTGCAATAATAATGTATTAGTGTCTGGAATCTGTTCCTCTATGCTTTTCGGCAGTGCATTTTCACCGGCAACATTCACATTTTGACAAACAGAAAATGTGTCTTGACTTATTTGAGGAAACGGTGAGGACCCAAAACCTGAATCTACAGTATTTGCAAGATTGTGTCTTGTCATTTCGGATTCTTGAGGCGAGCTGCTGCCGACCGATTTATCGATAATGCTTCCCTGTTAACTAATTGTTTCACTGTCTACACCATTATTTGCCGCCCGCTCCATATCCCTATGCACAATTACCAAATTACTACGTTGAATGTCTGTTAATTCATTACACGGTGGTGTTGATAAGATACAATCGTCGTCACTATCATTTCTCAATTTACTATGGAGCCTAGTGTTACGTTTTTCACACGCCATAATTATCACGTATTTCACACGATAACAAGCAAAGCACAATATGAAGAGCAAAAACAAGAAAACACATTAGCATAGCACTGAATATAATCGCTAATTGCAAGCGCAGCTGCGAAATTTTTGGTGCAAATCTACATGCATGCCACAACAGTTTTACTGTACAACAATGAAAAACTACAACTGCAAAGGAAATTCTTTCTATAATTATGCACTAGCAATAAACAATAGCTACACTAATTACACAAACTACAAGAAAAAAATCAGAAGATTACAGTGAGGTATCCTGGCACAGTACCCATATTAAACATCCCCTTAGAAAAATTAGTGAATTACTGTGCTGATAAACCTCTTACGTTATTTGATTTTCAAACAGCTGAGCAAAACTGAACGTACTCAGACATTTCTCTCTTTACTTCATCTGATCATTACTAAAATGACATACAATATTTTTAGCACAACGCAATCTGACTTTTAATAATCCTTACAAAAGAATGGCCCTGACTAACAATAACCTATACCTTTCATGAATCACTTACCTCACAAAAATCTTCGTTCCTCTAACTACTGCAATACAGCGAGCGCTACTACTGCCAGCTAGGTAAAAGATTCTAATTACTGAAGGCACTAACTACTGATAGGCACAGTTAGCAAATGAAAGATTTTCATAAAGAACAAACAATGTATTTACCTTAATAATGTTCAAAAGTCATCATATATATATTCATGACATTCATCTCTACAAATTTCCTTTTTATGGCGTTCAAAAGTTATATATATATATATATATATATCAGTTCATGACATCCAGTCTTACAAATTTACTGTCTCTGATGGACGCACATCCAGATCATCCTCTCTCAAAACTCCGCCATCTCTCTCCCCACATCCACCACTTCTAGTGGCTCACCTCCAACTGCCCAACACTACAATAGCGAATATTTCAACAAAGCCAACCAGTCACCGACTACAGACAGCACAGCCAGTGATTTTCATACAGAGCGCTACGTGGCGTTACCAATATAAAAACCTAAACAGCCTACTTACACCATATTTACATTGTCTCATTCCATTTAATATTAACTCTGTCGTATTTTATTACTCGAATAATGAAAATTGGGATTTGTTCCATATGATAAATAAATCAGTAAATATGCCAGTGTATAAAGACTAACAATTTAAAGTCATTCACCTATTAACTGAGTGAGTTTTGCTGCCTGTTTTACAGATTTTCCTTTAACGTTTTATCTCACTTTTCAGTTCAGATGTCTTTTTCTCAAATCCACTTGATTTCTATTAATAGTATTATTTATATGCCTTTACTTCTTTTAATGTTTGTCTTTATCTCACATTTGTCCAAAAACATTGAAAATTGGATGACCTAAATTGCTCATAAGACCGTAGTAGTTATACAGAATGAAGCATATGGACAAAAGAAAAGCTGAGTGGAGCTGAAAAGGGTGGAAATGATGAGACAAACATTGCAGGAAAGTGGGCAAAAGACAAGTTTAGTGGTGAAAAATGTAGGTGTTGCCGTCAGCCGTGTGGATGTTGTCACCACGCAGAATTACCAGAAATGCATGCGAATGACACAGGTATGTTTGTTTCGTGGCTTAATGGTCATGTAAGTACAACCGTTTTTTCCCAGGATGTGCAAATGTGTCCTGCCAGCCAGGAGACAAAACCGTATCTTTCACTGTTAAGCTTAACAGCTACCCAGTTAACTATCAGTCAATATCAGGTAAGTCTATTTCGCGTATCTAGAAATTTATATCTGTCGAAGTCGAGTGTTTGATTATTGTAATTTGTTGCTGTTGGTGTGGTGTCACCGCCACACACCACACTTGCTAGGTAGTAGCCTTTAAATCGGCCGCGGTCCATTAGTATACGTCGGACCCGCGCGTCGCCACTGTCAGTGATTGCAGACCGAGCGCCGCCACACGGCAGGTCTAGAGAGACTTCCTAGCACTCGGCCCAGTTGTACAGCTGACTTTGCTAGCGATGGTTCTCTGACAAATTACGCTCTCATTTGCCGAGACGATAGTTAGCATAGCCTTCAGCTACGTCATTTGCTACGACCTAGCAAGGCGCCATTATCATTGGCTATTTATCTTGTGATGCATGTACAGTCAGACCGATGTTCACCAATTATGGATTAAAGTTAAGTATTCCAGCAGCTACGTACTTTTCTCGATAGTATAATTACTCTACCTGTTCCAGACCTCACACCAGCCTGCGCGAGCTTAAACGCGTGCCTTTCGGCTTCCTCCAAACCCCGTGAATTGGCTCCTGCCAATTCACAACAGTTGGAGTTACGTGCATGTCCCATTTGCATTTTATTGCTGTAAAATTACAAAAATATGATTTGAGGAAGAACGTCGAACCATGCACTTGTTTTTAACATTTATTAGACGTAAACAGTGTTCTGTCAATGCTTTTTGTACGTCAAAAATAAAGAGCTGCACACTGGTTCGTATTTAACGTTAAATTTTAGGTGCTCATGTAATTTTCAGAATCAGCTCACATGATAATGACGTTCAGTAAACCATACCTGTTCGTACTTTGGATAAAAGAAGTTCAAAAGCTGTGGTGCAATGCTAAACACCTTGTTCATATGGTTATCTTCTACTTGATGGTGATTTTGTACGAAAAATGTTTCAAGTGAAACCCAAAATTGTGGTAAATCCTACGGCTTTGTCACTGCACGAGTACACTGCTACAGCGGCACTTGCCAGTGGTACGTGCTACAAATGAAGTGACAACATCGTTCATCGTTGCAGCAGGCCTTTCTGTCCTGCCATCTTTCTGCACCGGGGCCCACTCGTTGAAATCTCCTACCGGAGACGTGGTGCCAATTACACAGATTGGCAGAAACTCCATTTTTTTGCCAGAAATGTTCTGAATGCGTGTCATATACTAGGAAATTAAATTCATGTGATTCAGTTGGACTGGTCAGTAACTGCCCTGGGGCTTTGAAAATGCAAATAGTAGCAGTCAGTGGTAGCTGGTACATGGTGACCATGGTACATGGTGAAGATGTAGCCTTCAGCTTTAAATCTGAGGTATTTTATGCGCTCATAAGCAGCCAGCAGCTCTGTATGGAGCAGTGGAGAAGAGGATTCCTTTTTCGTCAACTTTTTGAAGAACCAGCCTAAGGATTCCCAGGCTCTGCTGACGTGCTGCTGCAGAACCTTGTCCACAGAATAGACTGAGCGAGACGTAAGGCAGCGATATGCCTTTGTTTCGATGCAGTTCTTGCACTGTCGACGGGACCGCACACTCGCTCAGGGCAGCGACTTGTTTGGGAGATCTGCTGTAACCACGCGCTTGTCTACCACCACGCGGATGTCACGCGTTTGCACTCGCTTGCGAATTTACAGTGTGCACATGCGCGATGCCCTTCGCTTAGCACTACGCCTTACTCTTCGTCCCTGTTTCCGGTCAGTTCCGTTAGCTTTATCGATTATAACGGGCTTTTTTTACTTCATTTGTTCGATTTGGTCACGAGATAAGTGAACAACAGCAGAACGTCGGTGCAGGATAATTCAGAAAGAAGCCGATGGAAGAATTAGTTCCATCTTTTAAATGTCCATCCTATGTCCCTCTTGCATCTGGATTTGTATTGTAAGGCCATACTCAGAACCGTTGTGCTTTCATCCGTTCCAGTTTTTTGTTCAAGTTTCGCTTTTGTTCTTCTACTTTGTCATTTACTGCAAAAATATACAGTTCTCGTCTTATGTTTTCAATAGGAATCCTGTCTAACTTTGTGCAACGTTTGACTGCTAGTAAAAATATCATTTCAGGCTTCTGAGACTGCCCAGAATCTTTCCTCTTCACTACCCTGCTTTCACTACTTTGCAGTAGAATAGGTACGGCTATCAGCTCACACAATTACATTTTTGTGATTCTTTGTGTATCTGTTAACGTATTCTCATAGTGCTACAGCCACTATTATATCTCTGTAATTTAACAGCTGCATTCTGATCTTCGTTAAAAGTATTATAGCTCTGCAGGTAAATTTAGTTTTCAACTTCTTCCAAAATATTATCTTCAATTGTTATTCTGTTTCATACTGCGTATTCCCATGGAATGCCAGTGCCTTAGTTTCATGTAGTGCTGTCTAAAATTTGTAATCCTTTCCAATAAAGTTTAGAAGATGGATTGATTTTTGTAGTTCTTTCTCAGAATTTGCTGTTAATGCAATGTCATCGCATATAAAAATGTATTACTGCATTATTCCTGTTTATATGGATCACTTCTGGCGTCTTTTGTTATGGCGTCGTCTATATAAATATTTAAAAAAGTAGACAATAAAGTACACCTTTGTCTGGAATCTTGGTTTATTACAATATTTCCCCTGTATAGATTTTTATACAATTACGTTTTAGAAAATTGCCTGTTTAAGGACCCTGCTGAAGTAAGAAAGTAGTGCATCATTATGTTCTTCACATTATACGGGATGTAAAAAGCTTAAGCTGCCAAAATTATACAGACAGTACACCTCGGTGTGCTTTACAAAAAAGTTTAATGTAATGTCGAATAATGTTCTTTGCTTTTGTATTTCTAAAAGGCAGATACGAGTATTTGTAGGCCTGATAGTGACACATTTATGCTTACATTGTAAGCTGACGGCACGCGACCTTGCTTGTGTATTACCGACATCGACGCGACGGTTAGAGGAAGGTAACGGACGAACCAGAGCTACGTAAACGTTGGACGTTACAACGACGAGGCGCGGCTCGGCGGCTAGGTACAACTGAAACAAGCAATGTGAACAGTCACAGGGTTGTCAAGAACGTGTAATTCGTTTTACGTAAACAATAAATTAAGGACAACCAGAAATTTTCCCTTTTATAACATTACCACAATGAAGGTCGCGGTAATAAAGAAAAGCTAACATTAAATAAAATGTGTTTCCCTTGGTACAAAATCAACCAATTACCACGTAATTTGTTGTGCATTAATTGCAATCCTCTGTTTCCTCTTTTTACGAGAATAGCATAACGAAAATTAAATTGAGATTATTTTCCTTTTCTACAACAGTATCGTAGCGAAAATGAAACCTACATTATTTTGTTTCCTGTTACATCAATACTACAATAAGCGTTCAAAATGTCCGCCATTCCATTCGACACATGCTTCATTACGGCGAACCCTGTTTCGTAGCACTCGTTCACACACGTGCAGATTTACCTTTATGGAACTGGCAGCATAGAAAATCCTTCGCGTAAGTTCGTCCGCATCATTCATTTGCTGAACATAAGGTCCTTCATATGGCCCCAAAACTAAAAATCCAGTGGATTTAAATCAGGAGTGAGTTCTGGCCGTCGACATGCTCCAAAACGTCCTATCCATCGTCCTGGAAATGGTGCATTGAAAAATCTTCGTACTCTGTGGCCAGTATGATCCGGAGCACCGACATGTTATGACGTACGGCTAACGAAGTATTTTCTGATAAAGTTCGTAGCAACGCTTCGTCTAGTAAGGTTTGATAATTGTTACCAGTCAATCGTGCACGTAAAACGTAAGCCTCATTACTTAATCACCGATTATACCCGCCTATACATTTAAGGAAAAGCGGCATTGAAAATATTGAAACGTCCCCTTAGAAAAATTATACACGACTGTGCTTATCCTGACACACAATATTTTTTAGCGCAACGCAATCTGACTTTCAAAAATCCCTACAAAAGAATGGCCCTGACTACCATTAACCTATACCTTTCACAAATCACTTACCTCACAAAAATCTTCGTTACTCGAACTACTGCAATACAGCGAGCGCCACTACTGCCAGCTAAATAAAAGATTCAAACTACTGAAGGCAATAACTACTGATAGGCATAGTTAGCAAATGAAAGATTTTAATAGAGAACAAACAATGTATTTACTTTAATAATGTTGAAAACTCATAATATACATAGCAGTTCATGACATCCAGTTTTAAAAATTTCAAAACTCCGCCATCTCTCTCCCCACATCCACCACTGCTGGCGGCTCACCTCCAACTGCGCAACGCTACGCGCTGTTCACATCCAGCTGCCCAACACTACAATGGCGAGAATTACAACAATGCCAACCAGCCACTGACTGCACACAGCACAGCCAGTGATTTTCATACAGAGCGCTACGTAACGTTGCCAATAAGAAAACATAAACAGCCTACTTACAATATGTTGCTACTACTTGTGTACACTCCAAGTGAGCAGGTCATGGAAATTGGTTATTCCGTCCGGAGTGAAACACGCATCATCTGTGAAGAGTATTTTCTTTGCAAAATCATTCTGCGCACTTTTAACATGAACCACTCTGAGTATTCTCGTCGCAGTGTGAAATCCAGCTGTTCCAACGCTTGTACGCGTTGAATGGGGTAAGGCTGCACACGCTCCTCTTTCAAAGTGCGGTGGACGACAGCTTATGATACACTCACTTTTGGCGATGCTTCTAGTACTTTGAGTAGGGTCTTCGTGGATGCGCTCCAGAGTTTGTACCTCAGCTTCCGGTGCACGTTCTTCGTGTTGTGGGCTCCTGCCCTCGATTCGGAGTAGTAAAGAGCCAGTATGTCTGTATGCAAATTAAAGACATACTCGTAAGCCGTCTTCTGAAGTTTTTTTTTGTCATTAGTCTACTGACTGGTTTGATGCGGCCCGCCACGAATTCCTTTCATGTGCTAACCTCTTCATCTCAGAGTAGCACTTGCAACCTACGTCCTCAATTATTTGCTTGACGTATTCCAATCTCTGTCTTCCTCTACAGTTTTTGCCCTCTACAGCTCCCTCTAGTACCATGGAAGTCATTCCCTCATGTCTTAGCAGATGTCCTATCATCCTGTCCCTTCTCCTTATCAGTGTTTTGCACATATTCCTTTCCTCTCCGATTCTGGGTAGAACCTCCTCATTCCTTACCTTATTAGTCCACCTAATTTTCAACATTCGTCTATAGCACCACATCTCAAATGCTTCGATTCTCTCCTGTTCCGGTTTTCCCACAGTCCATGTTTCACTACCATACAATGCTGTACTCCAGACGTACATCCTCAGAAATTTCTTCCTTAAATTGAGGCTGGTATTTGATATTAGTAGACTTCTCTTGGCCAGAAATGCCTTTTTTGCCATAGCGAGTCTGCTTTTGATGTCCTCCTTGCTCCGTCCGTCATTGGTTATTTTACTGCCTAGGTAGCAGAATTCCTTAACTTCATTGACTTCGTGACCATCAATCCTGATATTAAGTTTCTCGCTGTTTCTCGCTGTTCTCATTTCTACTACTTTAATAATAAAACAAAAGCATATCAGGACAGACAATACGTTTCACATACAGAATTAAGGGTAAAGATAACTACCGTATTTCGTTACCGATGACTCGAAAAGTAATCGAGTAAAAGTAGAGAATTATTATGATATAAACCTTTGATGAACAGCGACCAATGTCGACTGTGGAAGAAGTCTGCGTTATGGGCAGCGTTCTCGATAAATTCGTATAGCTGCCATCTATAGCGGTACTTTGCGGGCAGGCGTGTCAATTAGCATAATATTAATTAAAATCGGGGAAGAATTAAAAAGCGGAAAGTAATACGAAACTTTAATAACTGCACAGTATTACTAAGAAGCAATATAATAAAAAGTAATAAAAAGCAAAGTAGCAAAGACCAAGCGGGACAGAAAGATATAGGGGCGCGTTTATTTTTTAATACGTATAAAAGAACATGTAACACATTATTGAGATCTCTACCTTCAGTTATCGCGATCGGGTTAGTCGATGAAAAAGTGGTACGCGACTGCGAAATTCGTTAAGAAGATTATTTAAAGACTCTTCAAGCACGTTTAAAATGCATTACGTGTGACGAAGTGATCAGAGACGTTTATTGTCGGGTGAAGTGAAAATGAATCCGACAACATAATTCGAACTTGTGCTGATAATGTATCTTCAGTTCCATAGCCGTCTCTCAAGCATAATGTTAGAAAACAAAAACTGCCATGTGATTTCTTATGAACCAACAACCAGAACTTCGGCACTAATATACCAAAAGAACATTCTACGTACATCCTTCCCCTAGCAAATCTATAATTAATTGTCAATGAGGATTTGATCTCATTGTCTTCTGGGAGCAAAAATTTTCCATACATCAAAATAACAAGGAAATTTGCGATCTTCTTGCAGTACCGAGTGAGGTGACGCAGTGGTTAGCACTGGACTCACATTCGAGAGGACGACGGTTCAAACCCGCGTCTGGCTATCGAGATTTAGGTTTTCCGTGATTTCCCTAAATCGCTTCAGACAAATGGCGGGATGGTTCTTTCGAAAGGGCACGGCCGACTTCCTTCCTATCCTTCCCTACTCCGATGGGACTGATGACCTCGCTGTCTGGTCCTCTCCCCGCAAACCAACCAACCTTCTTGAAAGAAGGTGTAGGATCTGGAGACGATAGATCGTCTCTAAGCACCACGCCACCGAAAGAACATCAGTATGGTGAATGTGACGCACCAGTTGTCCAAATGTGTTCCGTATTTAATTTAAAAACATGAGATGTTTTGGAAAGATAGGATTCAATTATAATTATTGCATGGCATAACATTTCTAAGAACTTATAGAACATGTCTTTCCAAAATATCTTACGCTTTTAAATTAACTAAAGCACCCATCTGGACAACTGGTGCGTCATATTTTTCGAACTGATACCGTAATGTAGGTGTACTGTAGCTTCATAACAGATTTCTTCAGCTGCTCATTAATGTAAACTCATGAGATGACTTTTCTGTAATGTGTACTACTAGGTGTGGTATTTGTGACCCAATGTTTAAACTGACATTTAGGGGATAAATCATTTGAGAATTTTCACTTAAGTTTCACTGACGTCGATTTGTTGTAGAATCATGGAACATATTTTGTGTTCGGACATAATGACCCTTCTAGACTCTGAGAAGCTCATCTGCAGGAACCAGCACGGTTTTAGGAAGCAGCGGTCATGCGAGACACAGCTGGCCCTCTTCGTGCATGACATATAACAGGCTCTAGATACCGGCTCCCAGGCTGATGCCATATTTCTCGACTTTCGAAAGGCGTTCGACTCAGTTCCGCACTGTCGCTTGCTACAAAAAGTGCGCGCTTACGGTCTATCCGATCACATATGCGGTTGGCTAGAAAGTTTTCTAACAGATAGAGAGCAGTATATCGTCCTGAATGGGGTGACTTCAACAGAAACGAGCGTAACATCAGGTGTGCCCCAGGGCAGCGTAATAGGTCCGCTGCTTTTTACGATTTACATACACCATCTGGTTGATGGTACTGACAGCGGCATTACACTGTTTGCCGATGATGCTGTAGTCTACAGGAAAGTAGTATCACACGAAAGTTGTGAACAAATCAATGAGGATTTGCAGAAAATAAATGAGTGGTGTAACCTACTGCGCATAACAAGGCGAAAATCCCCATTGATGTACGAGTACAAAATAAATGCCCAGTCTTTGGAAGCAGTAACGTCCGCCAAGTATCTGGGTGTGACTATTCGAAATGATCTCAAATGGAATGATCACATTACACAAGTAACGGGCAAGGCGAACTCTAGATTGCGGTTTATTGGGAGAATCCTGAAGCGCTGCAGTCCTTCAACAAAGGAAATAGCTTACAATACGTTAGTTCGTCCAGTCTTAGAGTATTGTACGTCTGTGTGGGAGCCTTATCAGTTGGGTCTGATTCAAGAGATTGAGAAGATCTAAAGAAGAGCGGCTAGATTCGTGACTGATACATTTAGCTATCGCGAGAGCGTTGCAAATCTCCTAGAAAGTTTGAAATGGGACGCACTTGCAGATAGATGACGCGCTAAACGGAAGAGGCTGCTCACTAAATTCCGAAATCCAATCTTCGCCGAGGATGTGGAGCATATACACTCCTGGAAATTGAAATAAGAACACCGTGAATTCATTGTCCCAGGAAGGGGAAACTTTATTGACACATTCCTGAGGGTCAGATACATCACATGATCACACTGACAGAACCACAGGCACATAGACACAGGCAACAGAGCATGCACAATGTCGGCACTAGTACAGTGTATATCCACCTTTCGCAGCAATGCAGGCTGCTATTCTCCCATGGAGACGATCGTAGAGATGCTGGATGTAGTCCTGTGGAACGGCTTGCCATGCCATTTACACCTGGCGCCTCAGTTGGACCAGCGTTCGTGCTGGACGTGCAGACCGCGTGCGACGACGCTTCATCCAGTCCCAAACATGCTCAATGGGGGACAGATCCGGAGATCTTGCTGGCCAGGGTAGTTGACTTACACCTTCTAGAGCACGTTGGGTGGCACGGGATACATGCGGACGTGCATTGTCCTGTTGGAACAGCAAGTTCCCTTGCCGGTCTAGGAATGGTAGAACGATGGGTTCGATGACGGTTTGGATGTACCGTGCACTATTCAGTGTCCCCTCGACGATCACCAGTGGTGTACGGCCAGTGTAGGAGATCGCTCCCCACACCATGATGCCGGGTATTGGCCCTGTGTGCCTCGGTCGTATGCAGTCCTGATTGTGGCGCTCACCTGCACGGCGCCAAACACGCATACGACCATCATTGGCACCAAGGCAGAAGCGACTCTCATCGCTGAAGACGACACGTCTCCATTCGTCCCTCCATTCACGCCTGTCGCGACACCACTGGAGGCGGGCTGCACGATGTTGGGGCGTGAGCGGAAGACGGCCTAACGGTGTGCGGGACCGTAGCCCAGCTTCATGGAGACGGTTGCGAATGGTCCTCGCCGATACCCCAGGAGCAACAGTGTCCCTAATTTGCTGGGAAGTGGCGGTGCGGTCCCCTACGGCACTGCGTAGGATCCTACGGTCTTGGCGTGCATCCGTGCGTCGCTGCGGTCCGGTCCCAGGTCGACGGGCACGTGCACCTTCCGCCGACCACTGGCGACAACATCGATGTACTGTGGAGACCTCACGCCCCACGTGTTGAGCAATTCGGCGGTACGTCCACCCGGCCTCCCGCATGCCCACTATACGCCCTCGCTCAAAGTCCGTCAACTGCACATACGGTTCACGTCCACGCTGTCGCGGCATGCTACCAGTGTTAAAGACTGCGATGGAGCTCCGTATGCCACGGCAAACTGGCTGACACTGACGGTGGCGGTGCACAAATGCTGCGCAGCTAGCGCCATTCGACGGCCAACACCGCGGTTCCTGGTGTGTCCGCTGTGCCGTGCGTGTGATCATTGCTTGTAAGTCCACATGCACGTGCATGGGGGCTTAATTAAAATAAATGCAAATAATTTAATTTTTGATTTAGTAGCTGTCTGTTCGATTACGAAGTCTCGTAAACGGTTGGCCCTGACTAGTATTATTACGCAATCTGACTGCATAGAACAACAACAAAGAATGAAATGGAAATTTTCATTAACACAATTAATTAATTAAGTCCCCAGCAACTATAAAACCTACGAAACCAAAGCACAAGTATAACTGTTCTGTGTGTGGAAGTATGACTCAGCGTACGCATCTGGCACGGTTCTTCTTCAACAACACAAGAAATTTTAAATATCATTTTTTACTGAATTAATTAAAGGAAATAGAAATACCATAATTACTCAAGAAAACCAGAATTACACTCTAATCCCAGAACACAAGCCAGATGCTTTGTTGACTGAACCTGTAATGAAGCATTATTTACGACATTAAATAATGAAAAATAAATCAAGTTTCGTTACCTTCATATATTGACCAAAATCACTCTAATCATTACAATATATCTCCACACCGACTCGCTATTACCACATCTCAACAAGAACTTTTCAGTATTACATCTCAGCAAGCACTCCCTACTAGCACATCTCAACAAACACTCTCTGCTACGAGTTCTTAACAAGCACTGACTACCACAAGCTCTCCCCAAGCACTGACTACTACGAGTTCTCAATAATCACTGCTCACTACGACATCTCAATAATCACTGCCAGTGGAGGCGGCGGAACAATACTCTCTAGCGCGATCTCTGGCGCTGTGGCTCAGTGTAGCCACCTTTCAATACACTGTACTAGTGCCGACATTGTGCATGCTCTGTTGCCTGTGTCTATGTGCCTGTGGTTCTGTCAGTGTGATCATGTGATGTATCTGACCCCAGGAATGTGTCAATAAAGTTTCCCCTTCCTGGGACATGAATTCACGGTGTTCTTATTTCAATTTCCAGGAGTGTAGATGGGGCATTTACACAGCCGTGTGAAGTTAGCACCCCTTTTTCGAGAAATATACATTTTTTTCACAGTTCTTGTTAGATGTGCCATAGTTCTAGAGTTCTTTGCACAAAATTTCAATAGTTCTGCAAAATGTAACGAAGAAAACAATACACGAAAAAATTTTCGTATCGAAAACATTCTTCGTCAATTTTCGCAAATTGTAAATAAGTACAACAGTTCTGAGCACAGTTCTGAACAGAGTTCCAAGAGTTCTTTCGAAAATCCAAGTAACATTTTTTTGTGCACCTAATAGTTTACGAGATAATTGCAATTTAAGGAGAAAATCTTTTCACTTACTGTGAAGTTGGCACCCTTTTTTTCGGAAATGTATATTATTTTCAGAGTCCTTGATACATACGCCATAGTTCTAGAGTTCTTTGTACAAAATTTCAATAGTTCTGGAGAATTTAGCGACGAAAACAACAATATTCGAAAAAATTTTCGTATCGAAAACATTCTTTGGCAATTTTCGCAAACTGTAAATAAGTACAACAGTTCTGAGCACAGTTCTGAACAGAACTCCAAGAGTTCTATCGAAAACCCAAGTAACATTTTTTTGTGCAGCTAATAGCTTACGAGATAATTGCAATTTAAGGAGAAAATCTTTTCACTTACTGTGAAGTTGGCACCCTTTTTTTCAGAAATGTATACTTTTTTCAGATTTCTTGATAAATATGCCATAGTTCTAGAGTTCTTTGTACAAAATTTCAATAGTTCTGCAGAATTTTGCGACGAAAACAATATTCGAAAAAATTATCGTATCGAAAACATTCTTCGTCAATTTTCGCAAATTGTAAATAAGTACAACAGTTCTGAGCACAGTTCTGAACAGAACTCCAAGAGTTCTATCGAAAACCCAAGTAACACTTTCTTGTGCAGCTAATAGTTTACGAGATAATTGCAATTTAAGGAGAAAATCTTTTCACTTACTGTGAAGTTGGCACCCTTTTTTTCAGAAATGTATATTTCTTTCACAGTTCTTGACAGGTATGCCATAGTTCTAGAGTTCTTTGTAAAAAATTTCAATAGTTCTGCAGAATTTAGTGAAGAAAACAACAATACTCGAAAACATTTTTGTATCGAAAACATTTTTTGTCAATTTTCGCAAAAATTAAACTTGTACAACAGTTCTGAGGACAGTTCTGAACAGAACCCCAAGAGCTTTATCGAAAATCCTAATATCATTTTTCTATGGCGATAATAGTTTTTGATAAATTGATTTAATGTGGGACACACTTTCTCTACAGAAAATATAAATATATTCGTACAACAGTTCTGATGACAGTTCTGGACACCACGTGAAGAGTTCTATCGAAATTCCTAGTAGAATTTTTTAGTGCAGGTAATAGTTTAAGAGGTAATTGCAACTTAATTAAGAACCCCATAAGAGCTCCTACTGCGAAGCTGGCGCCATTTTTTTCGGAAATATATATTTTTTTCAGAGTTCTTGATAGATAAGTCGTAGTTATAGAGTTCTCTGCACAAAATTTCAATAGTTCTGCAGAATTTAGCGAAGAAAACAACATTGTATAACATAGCTGATTCAGGAACCCTTTCCTTCTGATACAATTCTTACTGTTGCCACAATAAATCACTTGTGCATAGATTCCAACTGTAGTGATCATTACAAAAATACAACCATTGACCAGCGGCGCACATTTCTTGGAGCGTTGTACAAAGCATTCAACTTATCCGCTGTGAAAATACCACACTTAACGCTATTGTAAAATTTACGGTGGATGGCTTCCGTTTATCTACAATGTCAGCATCTATCGAATTACTTCATGCAAACGTGATGCCTGGATCACTCACTTCCCCTTTTTAGGTACGGAGGAACTAGAGTTCAGTCTTGTGGAAGCCAAAAAAGGAAATGTGGGCAGCCCTTCTTTTACTGATAGCAAACTCTAGAGGAATCTCCACGCTTGTTTTTCTTCATCATGCCAACAAAAGAAAAATTCTCCCTTCATAGCTCTATTATCATTCCAGTACTAGTAAAGCAGTTGTCCGCTTTCACATTTCGACCTGACTGATATATAAGTTTACACAGTCACACAACAACATCAAAATGTTTATTGCTCAGCTGGTAAATCCTTCTGGTTGCAACACAGCGTATATTTCCAAATTGTATAGGTAAAATACTTAAGAATCCACACTTAAGAATCCATACTCGTTTGTTTTGATTGATACATATTGGCGAAAACTGTACCTTCCACAGAATCCTTCCAGCTTCTTGTCTACTGTAACATTTTCTCCAAGGGTGTAAGATTTGTGGTTTCATCACGAATAGCGCGACTGTAAAATCTAAGGCTCTCCAGAATAAATTTGAAACGTTTTATGTTCATTTGCGAGGTGAAATTTTTCAATGCCATCACCATCAGTTCCACACAGATCTTCCAGGCTTTATCTGTTACTTTTGTTAGCAACAATTAAAAACAAGAGACTAATGAAGGCTTTCAATTCAATATCATCTATTGATTTTACCCCTCTCTCACGCTGAAATGAGGCTTTGATGCTCTCAAAATTCTGATTGGAATACAAAACTACAATAGACAAATATCGTTATCTATGAGGTAATTACAGCATCACAAATGCTACTTTGGCTGCACCTATTGGTACAGGTAAATTTCGAATAATATTATGCTCTTCGAACAATATGCTTTGGATTTCTTCAACATTATCTAGTACTTCACACTTACAATAATAAAATTCCTATAAAATAACGCAACCAGGCGCAGTGTATTAATCTGAAATTTGACGTTCAGACAGCGGACACTGACGATTAAACAGTTCATACAGAATTTAAGTGCAGTTTACATTCTGGATTAGCTTTGTACTACTTACTACGTTGATAAACAAATAAATTAATCGCTGAAATGAAATACGAAAGAGCACAGTGGATAAAAACGAGCAATCGGCTCATATCTCATCAAGAGAGCATTAGCGTCGATACTGAATCATACAACAATGAAACGCATACATGAAGTGTATATTTTTAGAATCAGGAAGAACCAGATGAATTTTATTACATAAAACAGTAATTGATTTGAGCTCTCATGACATCCAGGACCCACTAACAGCTAAAAATATGCCCAGGACCCTCATGGATGAAAGTTATGTGGCAACATCACCAGACGCTAGGATACATAAAAACATGTGCTGTGTGTAACGAATAAATTTGAAATTGCTGTCGTTAATATTGTTGCAAACATTTGTTCTAGTTAGAAAGGAAGTGTGGAAGTTTGATGAGTTACACTACAGCGAGAGTTAAAAGTCTTTACAATGTCTAGAAATGTAAGTATATTTACCGAATATATCATACAAACGAACTAAGTAGTATTAAATACTAATTCAATACATGACTGATAGAGGTGTTATAATGTTGAGGGGATACAGTATTAAAGTTAATAAGAAGTTCGAAATTTGTAAATAAGAACCTCGTTTACTTGGTCCTCAGTAATCCAGATTTCCGGTTTATCCGGATTCATATTTTGTGTCCCTTGGTATTTTTCTCTTTTTTTCTTATATCACGCAGATGTGTAGTCGGTGAGGTACATAGGCTGCTTATCACTAGGCCGGTAATTTAGTCTAGTACTGAGTGATAAGGAACTCGGAGTGTGTGAATGACATTGTTTCTCAAGTATTGTACATTAATATAACGGTGTATTGATGCCCATCAAGTAAGTTGCATAGTAACCACGCCAACAGTACTCCACCACAGCTCATTGTACCTCTGGTGCGATTCTCGACAGGTGTGACACCATCTGGTTAGTGGCGCGTGTGAATGTATCTGCTCTCTCAGCCATCTGTTTGTTTTGCACTGACGAGCCTTCTCTCCTTGAATCATCTAAGCGTGCACATCCCACGCTTCCACCTACAGTTACTAAAGTCAGTCTTAAGAAGGTGTACTGGCATTTGTATAGTGCTGAACATTTAGACTTTTTGTATTTAGTAGAATATACATCCGGGTTTTCGATTTTCGGTTTTCCAAAATAAAAGTGAGAATTTACGATCGTCCTCATAGCTGTACTTCCAGCAGTGCTTCATCTGTGTTCCCAATTTCGTAGAAGTTGTCCTACGAAAATTGCAGAAGAAGCACTCCTGGACGAAAGGATATTGTGACGATATTCTTTCGTCACAGCCTGGGGTTAGAGACCCGGTCTCTGTTCAGAACTGTCCTCAGAACTGTTGTACAAATTTAATTTTTGCGAAAATTGACAAAAAATGTTTTCGATACGAAAATTTTTTCGAATATTGTTGTTTTCTTCGCTAAATTCTCCAGAACTATTGAAATTTTGTACAAAGAACTCTAGAACTATGCCATATCTGTCAAGAACTCTGAAAAAAATATATATTTCTGAAAAAAAGGGTGCCAACTTAACGGTAAGTGAAAAGATTTTCTCATTAAAATGCAATTATCTCGTAAACTATTACCTGCACAAAAAAAATGTTACTTGGATTTTCGAAAGAACTCTTGGAGCTCTGTTCAGAACTGTGCTCAGAACTCTTGTACTTATTTACATTTTGCGGAAATTGCCAAAGAACGTTTTCGATACGAAAATTTTTCGAGTATTGTTGTTTTCGTCGCTAAATTCTGCAGAACTATTGAAATTTTGTACAAAGAAATCTATAACTATGCTACATCTATCAAGAACTGTGAAAAAAATGTATATTTCTCGAAAAAGGGGTGCTAACTTCACACGACTCATTTACACACGTGGCGATTCGTAAGCCAGCGGCAGGGGCAACGGCGCGACCATCTGTGCAAGAGCGGCTGCCCACTGCTGGCAGAGACGTTTTCACACCTGTTACCATTCACACATGGCGTTTCATTAGCGTATCAGTCGTTCTCACAGCACCATGAATTTAGATACTGAGCGTTTCATTTATGAGGTAAAAATGCGTCCTGCTATTTGGGACTCAAGATGTAGCGAATACGGCAACGGGATTGTGAAACGCAGAGCATGGGAAGAATTGTGTGAACTGTTTATTCCAGGATTTGCAAACGAAACAATAGATTCGAAAAACCAAAAAGGTATGTATTTAGAATTATATGTACAATATGTTATATTATTATGTACAAATCTTAGAAGTCCCCAGATCGAATTTTGTTCAATTGCCATTTCACTGCACCTTCTTCACTTGCAAAGAATTCAGCAAATTTATCTCTGATAACAGCGGCTGATTTGTTCCTTGTTCTTGGCATTTGGCTTGGCATTTGGGCTTCCTCGACTCCATGTAGTCTAACGATGTTCAGTGAGTCTTCGAATGTATACCCATCTCTTCCAGGAACGAAATTATGTAATATACAGCATGCTTTTATTATTTCTGAGGCCAAATTAATTGAAAAATTGAATGGACGATGGAATATTCTCCATTTGTTGCTGAGTATTCCAGATGTACTCTCTATGAAACGTCTCGCTCGTGACAAGCGATAATTATATATATCTTTGATGACTGGCAAATTATTTCCACCATTGGGTCTTTGCATATATTCTGTCAAACCAAATGCTTCATCACCAACGAATGTTAATGGCTGTGGCTCTCCTCCAGCACACTTTGGTGTCTGTCTAGGAATGTTCAGTTTGCTGTCTTATTGAGCAGCGTACTGTTTTTGAAGATTTGTGAGTCAGAACTTTTGCCATAAGACCCGACATCTATGTAAACGAAATTATAATTTGCAACACAAACTGCTAATAACAATAGAGAAAGTGTTTGTAGTTAACGTAAAGTGAGCCACTGTGCCGGGGCTTAATCAAATGCATGTGTCTACCATCTATTGCCCCTATACAGTTTGGAAAATCTGCATTTGTCTTGAAACCTTCTGCAATATTCAACCAGTCCCCTTCAGTAAGCATCGGAAATATAGACTCGTTCAGAACATTCCAAATACAATGCTTGAGATGGTAGAAACTCCACAAAATTTTATGTGTAATGTAGATCTATGAATGTATTTCCTGATGCAAACTACCTGAAACTATAAAAGAAATATTTTTATTTCAGCAGTACAGTTGCAAAAGAGGTGGAAAAATCTAAGAGATTCGTACACTCGAGAGCTGCAAAAACAGAAAAAAGTGAAGAGTGGTTCAGCGGCAGATGCCAGAAAGCATTACATTTTCTTCAAGCAACTTCCGTTTTTATCGCCTGTATGTGAAACTAAATCTCCTGTTCAGAAAGACAGAGAGAATATGACAAATAAAGAGTCAAGCACTTATCAAGAACCATCTCCTAATGTCTCAGGCTCTAGCGTTCCCAAAAAGAGACTTTAAAAAAGCAGAAATTGTTTAGGATACTTGCAAAAAGTGTTCAAAAGAAATCAGAATTGATGGAGGAAGTTCTGACAGATTATTTCTTTTGTCTCTGCTACCTCATTTCAAGGCCATACCCGAAGAAAAGCGATTTAATGCGAAATTCGAACTTATGAGTATGCTGCAAAAATACATTACAAACGAGACTGCTCATGGAAACGTGGCTGTATCACAGGGAAATGTAAGTGGAACGCAGTTTATGGAACACGGCTCCTCTGCTTCCGTGGCCACTTACGAGAAACAGCTGGCCCAGTCAGCACAAAGAGCGTCGTTGGAATCACCGTCTCACTTTCGTGATACATCAGTGTACGAAGATTTGTTTTACGACGTCGACACATATTGTAATTTTCTTATGTAGTACTAATTGCTAAATTAAAATCATTTTACATCAACTATTTGTACTTACCTTAATGTGATGGCCGCCAACCTTCCCTCTGCAGCAATACTATTTCTCATGTAAGTGTTATGGCGTGAAATATGTGTTTTCAGCAAATGTAGTAGTTCCTCAAAGGTCGGTACTGCCATCCTGAAGCAATTGAAGAACTTGGACTGTCTTCAAAATGGCTCTGAGCACTATGGGACTTAACTTCTCAGGTCATCAGTCCCCTAGAACTTAGAACTACTTAAACCTAACTAACCTAAGGACATCACACACATCCACGCCTGAGGCAGGATTCGAACCTGCGACTGTAGCGGTCGCGCGGTTCCAGACTGTAGAGCCTAGAACCGCTTGGCCACTCCGGCCGGCGGACTGTCTTCACGTAACTTACTACACACAGTATAGAAGTGTCCGTATATTATACGAGTGGTGCACATTGGGTGTTGCCAGTATTTACGTTTACAACCTTCGCGCCTGAATGTTCTTTTGATCAACAAAGCCAGAGCCAATACTTCTTCACCTGAGTCCGTATTATCGCCTGGGCGGGATGTACACGGCGTGAGCAGCGACGATTACGCGCAGCAGCAGCGCAGCTAAGCAGAGTTAGTGAGCGACGCACGCTGCTCAGCAGCGCTGCTGAAAATTGCCCGTGTGTAAGACGCCCAAAGAGCTGGTACGTTGCTCTGCTTCCCGTGGTTCCAAGAGCTTCAGGGTTCTGTGCTGTGTGTTACACACTCCCTTATGGCCATCATTGGGCTAGTGACCTCCATTGAGTATTGGTTGCACCTGTACTGTATGTTGACTATTTTCGCATTTGGTACAACTCCCATAGTGTAACCGCGGCTGAATACCAGCTACAAGGAAGTATCCGAGGGGCATTTGCCGAAACCCATTCCCATAGTTTCCAATTTTCTCTCACGAAATTGTGAGTCGTACAATTCTGTCATACAATAGCTTATCTCTAACCCAGAAGTCTATTTGGGTAACCAGCACTTCAATTTGTTGTGCAGTCCCAATATTTGGAACTCTCCTTTGATGAAAAGCTTACATGGCTGTCCAAAACTCGCCAACTTAAGACCATCTGCATGTGAAAGCTTAACGCTCTCTGCCTCGTCGCCAGCACCTCTTGGTGTGCGGATCATCCTACTCTCTCCGTATTTATCGGGCTCTGATCTCAGTAGCACCTTTGACTTTGAAATTATCAGAACCAGTATATCATGACGGAGTAAGACTGGCCACTGGTGCCATATGGACTAGCCCTGTAAACAGCCCCGGCACCAAATCAGGGATCTTACCTCTTCAGTTTCAGACCAACTCTTGCTCACTTATTCAGTCTCTTTGTGACAGTTTCCTATCCCTCTGACTTTCGAATTATTTTTTCATAAGGGGAGTCTTAATCTTCTGACCCTTGCCCTCGGGTGTGTGTTTTCCAGAGACTCAGTTGGGACTTAACCTCATCCCCCTTAGGAAGTGCTCCCAGAGTAGTCTTCCGAGAGAATGTGTTCAATACCTATCTCTAACACCTTGACCGTATCGAATTGGGGGTGGGATGGTTGCGGGACAGACGCCCTCCCCTTTGCACTGTGTGCCAAGGACTTTCGACTGTACCGACCCAACTAGCGACCTAATAATTTCTCTTAGAAGGGAACCTCCCCATCGCACCCCCCTCAGATTTAGTTATAACTTGGCACAGTGGATAGGCCTTGATAAACTGAACACAGATCAATTGAGAAAACAGGAAGAAGTTGTGTGGAACTGTGAAAAAATAAGAAAAATATACGAACTGAGTAGTCCATGGGCCACATAGGCAACATCAAGGAGAACGTGGGCTCAGGAGCGCCGTGGTCCCGTGGTAGCGTGAGCAGCTACGGAGCGAGAGGTCCCTGGTTCATGTCTTCCCACGAGTGAAAGTTTTACTTTCTTTATTTTTGCATAGTTATTATCTGTCCTTTCGTTCATTGACGTCTCTGTTCACTGTAATAAGTTTAGTGTCTGTGTTTTGCGACCGCATCGGAAAACCGTGCGATTAGTAGACGAAAGGACGTGCCTCTCCAATCGGAACCGAAAACATTTGATCACAAGGTCATAGGTCAACCGATTCCTCCTCAGGAAAACACATCTGTTATATTCTATACGACACTGGTGACGCCATGTGCGTCACATGACAGGAATATGTTGTCGACCCACGTAACTTGTACACTTGGCGAATGGGTAAAAAGATTCTTCTACCTTGCCCGATTTAAGTTTTCTTGTGGATGTGATAATCACTCCCAAAAAAGTGATGAAAACATAAGAGTTTGTCACGTAAACTGAAAATAAAAAATTAAAGTTTTCACTCGATGGAAGATATGAACCAAGGACCTTTCGTTCCGCAGCTGCTCACGTTACCACGAGACCACGGCGCTCCTGCGGTCCCAGTGTCCTTGATGTTGCCTATCTTCCCCTGAACTACTCAGTTTGTATATTTTGCTTATTTTTTCACAGTTGCACACAACTTCTTCCCGTTTTCTCAATTGATCTGTGTTCAGTTTTTCAAGGCCTATCCACTGTGCCAACTTATAACTAAATCTGAGGGGGGTGCGATGGGGAGGTTCCCTTGTCAGTAAATTTTACTACCCATGGTCATATTGATTTTTATAATATTTTTAGCCTTTTCACTATTAGCATTGTGGATGCGTCTTATCCCTGCATGATGTCGGCTGAGGTCAGGTGCCTCTCGCCACAGATGAGCCGTAGAGTAGATCTCACCTGCTCCCTGACCTGCTGATCGGTTAACACATACACTTTTACCTGTCACTCAATTATTTCTTACCTTTGACGTCTTCTGCATACTATCATAGTTCGATCATAGTTGTGGCTGATGCCACTAACTCCAGATGAACTATTCCATGAAAGAGACAGGGATTGCCCTCTCAATGTGTAGCCATTAACACCCCCCCCCACCCCCACCCCCAGCCAACCAACCAAATCAGCTTTTACCTGAAATCTTTGTTGTTATGATCCTACTGGCTGCCAGACGGTGGAGGACGGCTGGCTTGACCCTGAAATACCTACTCAATTTTCGTAGTACTAAGAGTCTTATTTGTGTTTTAAAAATTGTTTTCGTGCGCCTCGTATTAGCTGACATACTTTTAGACTCCACTGAAATGGTAATCTGGTACTTGGGGCGGAGGACCGTGTTCGTTTGATGAACTACATAGTCAAGAGCATTCCAGACCAGGGCGTGCTTCCAGGCACTCACAGCCGGCGTCCACCATACCATATTATCTTTAATCTTCTGGCTCTTTCAATAATTCATTCTTAAGAATTGTAACGATTAAGTTTTCTCAGTTTTTTACCCCCTTTGCTCATCTTTTATATCACATGACTTACTCTCCTGTTTATGACGTAACCAATACAGAGGGACTGACAACAGTACTAACTCAGCCCCTTAAGACTCCATAGATGGTAGTTACATAAATTATAAAAGGATTAACAATAGTCATTACTTGATAAAAATTATTTACGAGGTCTAGCAGATCCACACAGTCATTCTTCAACTTCGGTATGATTAAATTCCTGAGCATTGTAAGTTTCTGTCCTGAACATATCCGTAGAAAAACTGTGTTATAAAGTTTTTAGACAACATAGTTGTGTGGAGATAACAGCGATTAATTTACTTATAATCAATTATTCAAAATAACAGTCACAATCGCATTATTTATTTTGCCGCCAACTGGTTTCAATCCGCGATGGGGTCATCTTCAGGGCAATTTACACCATTTGGTCGCTCGCTGGAGTCGTCACCGTGCCTGTGCACGCTTGGTAAGTATAGTTGGTAACTATAGTTACCAACCATGCACAGGCAGGGCTACGACTAGAGCGAGCGACCAAATGGTGTAAATTGCCCTGAAGATGACCCCATCGCGGGTTGAAACCTGTTGGTGGCAAAATAAATAATGCGATTGTGTTATAGAGGCCAACATATTGGAAAATTGTCCGATATTTTATATAATCAATAAGTTTGGGTGTATGTTCTCTTTCTTAATATTGGTGTACCTGTAGACTTCATACTTGAGATTAAAGGTATTCTGATTTTCATTCACATGACTGAGGCAGTTGAAGAAAAGTTCACTGAAGACTTCTGTTCTTCCTAGACAAATAAGGAGAGGTGTGCAGCAGCTCAGCTTCTAATTCTGACTTGCACTAGAGCAGGACGATATTTCGTATTCAAACATGATGACTGGCTCCACATCTGTTAGCTATGAAAGTTGTGGCTGAAAAAGCCTGCATAGCCATTGTTCCAAGATACCGAGTTTTGTTTGCCGTTTCATGTGTATTACATTCATAGGAGGTAGAACATGTTTCACATCCGTGTCCTATATGTTGTTGCCAGTTGAGTTGACTGTCAATCTCTGACTAGCAAAGTTAGATCGAAAATTTGCTGTTCTTTTTTTTTAACTTCACTTATTTTCAATTTTTACAACGCTGACAGGACTTGGTCATACCTTTTAGGACATCTGCTTCGACAATTACATTTCCCACTAATAATATTGTATCACTGGCAAACAGTAATATCCGACCATTGTACACCATTTATCCTGGCTGTAACTGTATGTGCTTTGCAACATTTATGTACTCAGCTTTTTCAGTACAACACGTAAGTGAGATGCTTATGTTACTAAAGAACTAAACTTCTTTGATAATAAAAATTGACAAACCACTTTTGCCCACATGGTGTGGAGTATTGTTTTGTCTTTTAGAAACAAAGATTGTGAACAATAATTTAACAAGGGCGTTCATACTGATCCTCTGGTTCAAACACGAAACTTCCATGGTTTCGAAAAGATGCTGTTGTAACGTCCCCTTTGAAAAATTATGAATTACTGTGCTGGTAATCTTCTAGGTTATTTGATACAAAGACAGCTGAGTAAAACTGAACGTACTCAGACAGTGCTCTCTTTACTTATTCTGATCATCACTAAACTGACACACAATACTTTTTTTAGCGCAACGCAATCTGACTTTCAATAATCCCTACAAAAGAATGGCCCTGCCTAACAATAACCTATACCTTTGATGAATCACTTACCACACACACACACACACACACAGATATATATATATATATATATATATATATATATATATATATAATTTTGTGACATCCAATTAAACAGATTTCCTTTTCTGACGGACACACTTCCAGATAGTCCGGTCAAAACTCTGGCATCTCTCTCTCCACATCCACCGCTGCTAGCGGCCCACCTTCAACTGCACAACGCTACGCACTGTTCACATCCAACTGCCCAACACTACACTAGCGCTTATTCCAACAATGCCAATCAGCCACAGACCGCACACAGCACAGTCGGTGATTTTCATACAGAGCGCTACGTGGCGTTACTAACATAAAAACCTAAACAGCCTACTTACACTGTGTTTATTATTTATTTCCCAAACCGGTTTCCGGCTTTTAAACCGTTATCAGGTACAAAGATGTGGTGCAGTGAAATTTTGTTGGATCATAGATTTAGAACTAGTGCATCTACAGAGTATCTGCATTTCCAGAGGCGAAAAATGTTATGTTATATTTAGGAATTAAACATGGGGGATCATTTCAGTGTAATTGCGTTGTAAGATTATTTAACTAAGACAAAATAAGTGACACTTTAACTAATGGACTATAAACAAATTACAACAGTTGTTCATGGAAGAAAATAAATTGAACAATAAACTTTGGTGATGTTGTGGCGTAACAAGCTAGTCACGTCACACTGAGGAGGAAGCCGAAAGGCACGCGTACAACACACGCCGACTGGCGTCAAGTCTGGAACAGGATACGTTATGACTGCTATAAAGAAAATACGTAGCTTTGGGAATATACTTAACTCTTAATCAATCCTTGTGATACATCTCTCTTGACTATACAAATGAGACTCGTAAGATACATGCACTGATGCAATTTGGCGCCTTGCTAAGTCGTAGCCATTAACTTAGCTGAAGGCTATTCTAACTGTCTCTCGGCAAATGAGAGCAAAGGCTTCGTCAGTATAGTCGCTAGCAACGTCGTCGTACAACTTGGGCGAGTTCTCGTACGTCTCTCGAGACCTGCCGTGTGGTGGCGCTCGGTCTGCGATCACACAGTGGCGACACGCGGGTCCGACATGTACCAATGGACCGCGGCCGATTTAAGCTACCACCTAGCAAGTGTGGTGTCTGGCAATGACACCACAGGTGACATATTCTAGAAGGTGTGGCTGAACCAAATAATCTTGTGTTTAATACTGTAGGTCCTAAATTACAGACAGATAAGATACTCTAATGATATTATGCAGGTGAGTGAAGAAGCAGTTTGTAAAGCAAAACTTTCAACACAACAAGAGAAATCATCAAAATATCCACGGGTGTACTGCCGGTCTACAGTGTCCAACGGGCACAATATTTCGGCGATCATACATGTCACCATCATCAGGTGAACTGACGGACTGAGCTCCTGTGAACGTGCTGGCACGGAGATCCGTACGCTATGGATGCTCAGAGGGAACTGGGTTCGGTCGCGGCGGCGGCCGATTTAAATACCCTCTGCCCTCGGCGCGCTCCCTCCGCTGTCCGCGCCTCGCGCCACGGTCGCGCTCTGGAACAGATTGCGACGGCATCTGAGATGACGTCGGTGTGATGGCTCTGTCCGCCGTGGTCGTCACAACTATACGTTTGCTCGATTTACTCTTGATTAACCCGATCGCTGGTTCCCAAGCCTTGGTAAGATTATAGCCACAGTCACGGTTTATGCGGTCGTCATTGGTGCGAATTTCGATGGCCTCTCTAACAACGCTGTCCCAGTATCTCGACGTCTCTACCAGAATCCTCGTGCGTTCATACTCCATAGCGTGATTTTCCGACAAACAATGTTCAGCGACTTGCTCGGATACATCAGTCGAGTGTGCCTCTGGTGTTCACGGCATCGATCCTCGACGGTACGCATCGTCTGACCAATATACGACTGCCACGGACACGGAATCTGGTACACGCCGTCCTTCCTCAAACCGAGGTCATCTTTGGCGCTCCCCACCAGTGCAAGAGTTTTATTCGGAGGACAAAACACAGTTCCTACCTGGTGTTTCTTCAAAATGCGGGCGATTTTCCCCGAGAGTGCGCCTGTATATGGAATAAACGCAGTGCCTACCTCCTCCCTCGTGATTTCATCCATCTCCACAGGTTGTGCTGTAGTGGTTGGGCGGAGAGCACGTTGAATCTGCCACTCTGAGTACCCATTTTTTCGAAATACAGTTCTCAGATGTTCCAGTTCCTGGGGTGGACTCTCTGCGTCAGAGATAGTGCGCGCCCTATGTACTAGAGTTTTAAGTACCCCATTCCTCTGTGAAGGGTGGTGGCAGCTGTCTGCGTGCAAATACAGATCAGTGTGCGTTGTCTTCGGATACACACCATGACCTAGGGTGCCGTCATCCCTTATCTTGACCAAGACGTCAAGGAAAGGTAATTTACCCTCCGTTTTACCCTCCGTTTCAGTCTCCATAGTGAATTTGATGTTGGGGTGTATGGAGTTTAGATGTGTAAGGAAGTCAAGGAGTTTATCCATACCATGTGGCCAGATGACGAACGTGTCGTCCACGTAACGGAAAAAGCAAGTAGGTTTCCATTCGGATGACGACAGGGCTTCCTCCTCGAAGTTCCCCATGTACAAATTCGCTACCACCGGTGAGAGTGGGATACCCATGGCGACTCCCTCCGTTTGTTCGTAGTATTCTCCATTAAAAAGAAAATACGTGGAACTCAAGACATGCCTAAAAAGTTCAGTGGGAACCAGCGATTGGGTTAATCAAGAGTAAATCGAGCAAACGTATAGTTGTGACGACCACGGCGGACAGAGCCATCACTCCGACGTCATCTCAGATGCCGTCGCAATCTGTTCCACCGCGCGACCGTGGCGCAGGGCGCGGACAGCGGAGGGAGCGCGCCGCGGGCGGAGGGTATTTAAATCGGCCGCCGCCGCGACCGAACCCAGTTCCCTCTGAGCAGCCATAGCGTACGGATCTCCGTGCCGGCACGTTCACAGGAGCTCAGTACGTCAGTTCACCTGATGATGGCGACAAGTATGATCGCCGAAATATTGTGCCCGTTGGACACTGTAGACCGGCAGTACACCCGTGGATATTTTGATTATCAAATACGCCGGGAGAAACTGAAGAATCACAAGAGAAATCATAGTAACTGAAATAAAGGAAAATGCGACACGTGGGTAAGAGGGGTAATTTACTTACCCGGGCAATTTACTGAAGACGTTGAGTCGGTTTACGTTTCCCTCCCTCTTTCAGTAATCGTATTTCCTCTGTCCGAAAGACGCGTTTGCTGCGCATTGTCACTAGCAGGAGCCTCACCTCGTCCAACCGTGACAGGCTCTTTATGCTGACGTATGGGGTCGCTCGCTCAAGGACTGTGGTCAGCGACCCGCGCTGCCCACGTGCCGCCGATGCCGCGACCACCTGTGAATGATGGCGCGTCCCCTGAGTCACCACAGATACGGGCCGACCCTCCGTCTTCGCGACGGCCTATCTTCCCGCTAAGCCATCGCGCGCACGCACTCTCCCGCCATACCTTACGTGTCTCGCTCACGCGATGCCTCAGCGGCGACACTGCCGGAGCAGCTGTCCTTGTAGCTCAACGGCTCTTTGCTCCTAACAAGGCCCGGTCTAACATCGCACAGGGCCTGTATCAGTGGCGAACTATTGAACCCAATTCAACAATACAGGGTGAAATGTATTTAAGCCGACAAACTCTGGGAGGTTGTAGGGGACATCAAAACAAATATTTTTCCCTAATGTCATTATTTCCTATGAGGAAGATTTCTCTGGCGGCAAATTAATTAAACCAAGAAACACTTTTCCATTTTTTATGACCAAGATGGTTCAAATGGCTCTGACAAGGGAACCTCCCCATCGCACCCCCCTCAGATTTAGGTATAAGTCGGCACAGTGGATAGGCCTTGAAAAACTGAACACAGATCAATCGAGAAAATAGGAAGAAGTTGTATGGAACTATGAAAAAAAAGCAAAATATAGAAAGTGAGTAGTCCATGCGCAAGATACGCAACATCAAGGAGAAAATGAACTGAGTAGATCCGTGGTCCCGTGGTTAGCGTGAGCAGCTGCGGAACGAGAGGACCATGGTTCAAGACATCCCTCGAATGACAAAATTTTTATTTTCAGACAATTATCAAAGTTCAGGCACTCACACATAATCAACTTCGCTCTCCAAAATTCCGGGACATGTTCAGATTTGCTTGGACATATGCAGGATTTGACGGTCTACACACGGAAAAATTTGAAAACGTTAAAAACATATGTTTTGACAGAGCACAGGGAAAACTGTGCGACTGTGAAACTGTTGCATTCATTTGTTGCAGTTTATGTGACAAACTCTTACGTTTTAATCACTTTTTTGGGAGTGATTATCACATCCAAAAGGAAACCTAAATCGGGCAAGGTAGAAGAATCTTTTTACCCATTCGCCAAATGTACAAGTTAGATGGCTCGACAACATATTCCTGTCATGTGACGCATATGCCGTATCCAGTGTCGTATAGAATGTATCAGACGTGTTTTCCTGTGGAGGTATCGGTTGACCTATGACCTTGCGATCAAATGTTTTCGGTTCCCATTGGAGAGGCACGTCCTTTCGTCTACTAATCGCACGGTTTTGCGGTGCGGTCGCAAAACACAGACACTAAACTTATTACAATGAACAGAGACGTCAATGAACGAACGGACAGATCATAACTTTGCGAAAATAAAGAAAGCAAACTTTTCACTCAAGGGAAGACTTGAACCAGGGACCTCATACTCCGCAGCTGCTCACGCTAACCACGGGACCACGGCGCTCCTGAGCTAAGAATATCCTTGATGTTGCCTATCTTGCGCATGGAGTACTCAGTTTGTATATTTTGCTTATTTTTTTCATAATTCCACACAACTTCTTCCTGTTTTCTCGATTGATCTGTGTTCAGTTTTTCAAGGCCTATCCACTGTGCCAACTTATAACTAAATCTGAGGGGGGGTGCGATGGGGAGGTTCCCTTGTGAGCACTATGCGACTTAACTTCTGAGGTCATCAGTCGCCTAGAACTTAGAACTAATTAAACCTAACTAACCTAAGGACATCACACACATCCATGCCCGAGGAAAGATTCGAACCTGCAACCGTAGCGGTCGCTCGGCTCCAGACTGTAGCGCCTAGAACCGCACGACCACTCCGGCCGGCTATGACCAAGAGATAACACATTAACACAACCCAATTTCTATTACAGTAGATTTTCAAAAATGCCTTCATGGACACGTAAACAAAGGTTTCACAGTCGGATCACGTTCTGTCTGACACGGGCAAAAACCCCAGGCGTATCCTGAATTGTTCCTGCTGCTGCTACTATCCGGGCAACCAGATCGTCTTCTGATGCAACAGGAGTTGCGTAAACGAGGTTGCGCATCTCTCCCCACACAAAAAAGTTCAGAGGGGACATATCTGGGGATCGAGCAGACAATGGTACAGGACCACCTCTGGCAATCCACGTTTCTGCGAACCGTCGGTGCAGGAATCGACGCACACGACGACTGAAATGTGCCGGCGCCCCGTCATGTTGGAACCACATGCATTGTCTTGCAGGGAGCGGGACGTCTTCCAGCAATTCTGGCGATGCTCTGGGGGCGCCCCGTCATGTTGGAACCACATGCATTGTCTTGCAGGGAGCGGGACGTCTTCCAGCAATTCTGGCGATGCTCTGGGGGCGCCCCGTCATGTTGGAACCACATGCATTGTCTTGCAGGGAGCGGGACGTCTTCCAGCAATTCTGGCAATGCTCTGGGGGCGCCCCGTCATGTTGGAACCACATGCATTGTCTTGCAGGGAGCGGGACGTCTTCCAGCAATTCTGGCGATGCTCTGGGGGCGCCCCGTCATGTTGGAACCACATGCATTGTCTTGCAGGGAGCGGGACGTCTTCCAGCAATTCTGGCGATGCTCTGGGGGCGCCCCGTCATGTTGGAACCACATGCATTGTCTTGCAGGGAGCGGGACGTCTTCCAGCAATTCTGGCGATGCTCTGGGGGCGCCCCGTCATGTTGGAACCACATGCATTGTCTTGCAGGGAGCGGGACGTCTTCCAGCAATTCTGGCGATGCTCTGGGGGCGCCCCGTCATGTTGGAACCACATGCATTGTCTTGCAGGGAGCGGGACGTCTTCCAGCAATTCTGGCGATGCTCTGGGGGCGCCCCGTCATGTTGGAACCACATGCATTGTCTTGCAGGGAGCGGGACGTCTTCCAGCAATTCTGGCGATGCTCTGGGGGCGCCCCGTCATGTTGGAACCACATGCATTGTCTTGCAGGGAGCGGGACGTCTTCCAGCAATTCTGGCGATGCTCTGGGGGCGCCCCGTCATGTTGGAACCACATGCATTGTCTTGCAGGGAGCGGGACGTCTTCCAGCAATTCTGGCGATGCTCTGGGGGCGCCCCGTCATGTTGGAACCACATGCATTGTCTTGCAGGGAGCGGGACGTCTTCCAGCAATTCTGGCGATGCTCTGGGGGCGCCCCGTCATGTTGGAACCACATGCATTGTCTTGCAGGGAGCGGGACGTCTTCCAGCAATTCTGGCGATGCTCTGGGGGCGCCCCGTCATGTTGGAACCACATGCATTGTCTTGCAGGGAGCGGGACGTCTTCCAGCAATTCTGGCGATGCTCTGGGGGCGCCCCGTCATGTTGGAACCACATGCATTGTCTTGCAGGGAGCGGGACGTCTTCCAGCAATTCTGGCGATGCTCTGGGGGCGCCCCGTCATGTTGGAACCACATGCATTGTCTTGCAGGGAGCGGGACGTCTTCCAGCAATTCTGGCAATGCTCTGGGGGCGCCCCGTCATGTTGGAACCACATGCATTGTCTTGCAGGGAGCGGGACGTCTTCCAGCAATTCTGGCGATGCTCTGGGGGCGCCCCGTCATGTTGGAACCACATGCATTGTCTTGCAGGGAGCGGGACGTCTTCCAGCAATTCTGGCGATGCTCTGGGGGCGCCCCGTCATGTTGGAACCACATGCATTGTCTTGCAGGGAGCGGGACGTCTTCCAGCAATTCTGGCGATGCTCTGGGGGCGCCCCGTCATGTTGGAACCACATGCATTGTCTTGCAGGGAGCGGGACGTCTTCCAGCAATTCTGGCGATGCTCTGGGGGCGCCCCGTCATGTTGGAACCACATGCATTGTCTTGCAGGGAGCGGGACGTCTTCCAGCAATTCTGGCGATGCTCTGGGGGCGCCCCGTCATGTTGGAACCACATGCATTGTCTTGCAGGGAGCGGGACGTCTTCCAGCAATTCTGGCGATGCTCTGGGGGCGCCCCGTCATGTTGGAACCACATGCATTGTCTTGCAGGGAGCGGGACGTCTTCCAGCAATTCTGGCGATGCTCTGGGGGCGCCCCGTCATGTTGGAACCACATGCATTGTCTTGCAGGGAGCGGGACGTCTTCCAGCAATTCTGGCGATGCTCTGGGGGCGCCCCGTCATGTTGGAACCACATGCATTGTCTTGCAGGGAGCGGGACGTCTTCCAGCAATTCTGGCGATGCTCTGGGGGCGCCCCGTCATGTTGGAACCACATGCATTGTCTTGCAGGGAGCGGGACGTCTTCCAGCAATTCTGGCGATGCTCTGGGGGCGCCCCGTCATGTTGGAACCACATGCATTGTCTTGCAGGGAGCGGGACGTCTTCCAGCAATTCTGGCGATGCTCTGGGGGCGCCCCGTCATGTTGGAACCACATGCATTGTCTTGCAGGGAGCGGGACGTCTTCCAGCAATTCTGGCGATGCTCTGGGGGCGCCCCGTCATGTTGGAACCACATGCATTGTCTTGCAGGGAGCGGGACGTCTTCCAGCAATTCTGGCGATGCTCTGGGGGCGCCCCGTCATGTTGGAACCACATGCATTGTCTTGCAGGGAGCGGGACGTCTTCCAGCAATTCTGGCGATGCTCTGGGGGCGCCCCGTCATGTTGGAACCACATGCATTGTCTTGCAGGGAGCGGGACGTCTTCCAGCAATTCTGGCGATGCTCTGGGGGCGCCCCGTCATGTTGGAACCACATGCATTGTCTTGCAGGGAGCGGGACGTCTTCCAGCAATTCTGGCGATGCTCTGGGGGCGCCCCGTCATGTTGGAACCACATGCATTGTCTTGCAGGGAGCGGGACGTCTTCCAGCAATTCTGGCGATGCTCTGGGGGCGCCCCGTCATGTTGGAACCACATGCATTGTCTTGCAGGGAGCGGGACGTCTTCCAGCAATTCTGGCGATGCTCTGGGGGCGCCCCGTCATGTTGGAACCACATGCATTGTCTTGCAGGGAGCGGGACGTCTTCCAGCAATTCTGGCGATGCTCTGGGGGCGCCCCGTCATGTTGGAACCACATGCATTGTCTTGCAGGGAGCGGGACGTCTTCCAGCAATTCTGGCAATGCTCTGGGGGCGCCCCGTCATGTTGGAACCACATGCATTGTCTTGCAGGGAGCGGGACGTCTTCCAGCAATTCTGGCGATGCTCTGGGGGCGCCCCGTCATGTTGGAACCACATGCATTGTCTTGCAGGGAGCGGGACGTCTTCCAGCAATTCTGGCGATGCTCTGGGGGCGCCCCGTCATGTTGGAACCACATGCATTGTCTTGCAGGGAGCGGGACGTCTTCCAGCAATTCTGGCGATGCTCTGGGGGCGCCCCGTCATGTTGGAACCACATGCATTGTCTTGCAGGGAGCGGGACGTCTTCCAGCAATTCTGGCGATGCTCTGGGGGCGCCCCGTCATGTTGGAACCACATGCATTGTCTTGCAGGGAGCGGGACGTCTTCCAGCAATTCTGGCGATGCTCTGGGGGCGCCCCGTCATGTTGGAACCACATGCATTGTCTTGCAGGGAGCGGGACGTCTTCCAGCAATTCTGGCAATGCTCTGGGGGCGCCCCGTCATGTTGGAACCACATGCATTGTCTTGCAGGGAGCGGGACGTCTTCCAGCAATTCTGGCGATGCTCTGGGGGCGCCCCGTCATGTTGGAACCACATGCATTGTCTTGCAGGGAGCGGGACGTCTTCCAGCAATTCTGGCGATGCTCTGGGGGCGCCCCGTCATGTTGGAACCACATGCATTGTCTTGCAGGGAGCGGGACGTCTTCCAGCAATTCTGGCGATGCTCTGGGGGCGCCCCGTCATGTTGGAACCACATGCATTGTCTTGCAGGGAGCGGGACGTCTTCCAGCAATTCTGGCGATGCTCTGGGGGCGCCCCGTCATGTTGGAACCACATGCATTGTCTTGCAGGGAGCGGGACGTCTTCCAGCAATTCTGGCGATGCTCTGGGGGCGCCCCGTCATGTTGGAACCACATGCATTGTCTTGCAGGGAGCGGGACGTCTTCCAGCAATTCTGGCGATGCTCTGGGGGCGCCCCGTCATGTTGGAACCACATGCATTGTCTTGCAGGGAGCGGGACGTCTTCCAGCAATTCTGGCGATGCTCTGGGGGCGCCCCGTCATGTTGGAACCACATGCATTGTCTTGCAGGGAGCGGGACGTCTTCCAGCAATTCTGGCGATGCTCTGGGGGCGCCCCGTCATGTTGGAACCACATGCATTGTCTTGCAGGGAGCGGGACGTCTTCCAGCAATTCTGGCAATGCTCTGGGGGCGCCCCGTCATGTTGGAACCACATGCATTGTCTTGTAGGGAGCGGGACGTCTTCCAGCAATTCTGGCAATGCTCTGGGTGGATAATCAACTGGTTCCAGGTTGTGGACACGCTGTAAGTGAAATGGACGTAACAATTGCTCTCGAAGGTCTGTTCTTACATTCGTCTGATTCGTCCCCATGTTACTTGCAATTGCACGAGTGCTGATTGAAGGAACCCCGCTCCACATACTGCAACACAGCTTCCTCAAATTGCAGCGTTCTTACCGTGCGACGGTGTCCCTGTCCAGGTGATCTGCTAAATGACCCGGTCTCACGCAGACGTTGGCACACAGCAGCAAATGTCGTATGATGCGGGAGACGGCGATTAGGATATTGTTGCTGATAAACCCGCTGTACAGCTCGTCCGTTGTGGTGCGCTACGTAGTACGCACTAACCATATCGGTGTATTCACTCCAAGTGTATCGCTCCATTAGTTAACAGAGACAATGCACTACTACACTGGTGGACAGCAGTTGCCTACAACTGAACAGCGTAATACGCCCTCTAACAACTGAAGATCTTAATACGGCCTCTAACAACTGAAGAGCGTAATACGGCCTCCACCGGTTTAAATAATCCTCATACGAAAAAAAAGACATTAGGGAAAAATATTTGTTTTTATGTCCCCTACAACCTCCCAGAGTTTGTCGGTTAAAATACTTTTCACCCTGTATACAGGATGCGTTTGCCAAATGGGAATGCTCGAGGAATCGATCCCTGAGAGGGTAATGAGCAAAAAAGATGAATTATTGAGTACTGCCGAAAATGCATTCCAAAGAAGATATGCCCACTATCGTGGAGATGAAACTTGTTTGAAAGTGTAGGTTTCAATTACTGGAAGGACCCGAGAGAACACACGAGGCAAGTGGGAATGTTCTGCCTGTACTAGTGTTTCAGTTGTTTGGAGGCAGCGAACCGTCAGCACTGCTGGTCTCTCAATATGTGGGTGGGGATTATAAACGACTGCCTTGTTGGATCGGGCGTCCTTTCGCAGCAACATCTGAACATGTGTGCACTTCCCGATCCTACCTCTTCTGCTACAAGAGGTGACTTTGAGGATACGAAGGATAGTGTAACTACTACATGTTGCTACTCTAGCTCGCTTCCGCGTTTCCTTGCGGAGGCAGGTCGGCAACATCTACCCTGACCACACATTGAGGCTGGACTGGTGCTCATGGTTTGCTGCAACTGTTCCACTAAAACTCTAGCATATACAGAACATTTCAACTTGTCATTTCTGTTCTTATGTCCGTTTTCTATCATTGAAACCTACACTGACAAACAATCTCCACCTTCCTACAGATGTAGGCCCTACCTCCTTTGGAATGCATTTCTATACGTAGGCCCATTTTACCTGTTTTGCTTCTTCTCACTCCCAGGAATCATTTTCCATTTAGCAAAAATCACCCTGTATGTTCACTTTCTCAAACCACTGTTTTACTTCCATACAGGGTGTTTTCAAATTGGTGATCATAAATACATGGATGTGTTCCTGACTTCAAAACATTTAGAAAAACTCCATTTAAGCAGGATCCCAATATCCTTCATTAGGGGATTACATGGATTTATTGCTAATGTTGTATGTGATACGTCTAAGACAAAAAGAAAAACTACCCATCACAAAGGAAGAATCCCAGTGGGACGGAAATCAGTAGCTGTGATGTACATTTACAAACAAACAAATCATTAAAAATTTAAAAAAAGTTACAAAAATTGGTGTAGCCCTTATGCAAGCAATTCATTGACAGAGTTGTTGGATGCCTCATGAGGGGTATCGTTCCACATCTGTCCAATTCGCACATTAGATAATCAAAATCCTGCGATGGTTGGAGGTTCAAATGGTTCAAATGGCTCTGAGCACTATGGGACTTAACATCTGACGTCATCAGTCCCCTAGAACGTAGAACTACTTAAACCTAACTAACCTAAGGACATCACACACATCCATGCCCGAGGTAGGATTCGAACCTGCGACCGTAGCGGTCGTGCGGTTCCAGACGGAAGCGCCTAGAACCGCTCGGCCACCGCGGCCGGAGATGGTTGGAGGGCCCTGCCCGTAATGCTCCAAACATTCTCAGTTGGGAAGAGATTCGGCAACCTTTCTGGTCAAGGCACGCACGAAGACAAGCAGTAGAAATTCTCGTCATGTGCGGATGGGCATTACCTTGCTGAAATGTAAGCCCGGAATGGCTTGCTATGAAGGACAACAAAACGGGGCTTAGACTATTGTCGACGTTCCGCTGTGCTGTAAGGGCGCATGGTGAGAATCAAAGGTGTCTGCCAGGAAAAGAATGGCACCGCAGACCAACACTCTGGGTCGTCAGTCCGTGTGGCGATCGACAGTCAGGTTGGTACGCCATTGCTGTCCGGAGCATCTCCATACACGTCTTCGGCCTGGAATTTCAGTGAATGGCGTAGAAATGTCCTCAGTGATGAGTCCGAACTGAGGCTCGAGGACTAGCCACGATGTGTCTGAAGACACAGCAGCCACCGGTGGGATACCAACGTGACTGTCGACTGCCAAACGACCTGTCAACCAGGAGTGATGGTCTGGGGTGCAATTTCTTTCCACAGCAGGACTCGGAAAACATATTTATGCGGTCTTATGTGGGTTCCATGATCGCGTAAAGTTTTTTTGTGACTTTTGCGGTGGTCGGGAACTAATGATTAATGAGAGGGAATCTTGTTATGAATATTAACGATAGGCTGGCTCTCAGAATCCTATCCTCCATTTTTTTGCTTCCATAAATAGAAATAAAATCCAGTGGCAGCGCAATACTCCGTAATTTCTGTTTTAATAGCACCGAGTTATTTCCCTTTGCCACTACGTTATGCACTGTTCAGTACATGCAAGTGAGAGCCTGCAGCCAGCGGAGAAGAAACCACTTTGGACGACAGCTACGTCTTCAGAAGACGAGAGGCAAGCAAGTTGCCTCCAGTTGTGCTAGGGGCAGTGAGCGCGGACATTGTTTACTAAAGTCCACAGAAATTTGTTAATCCTGGCACATCCTTTTCGCTGAAGAGTTACATTCAGGAACACACTGCATGGTATTTGAGGGCAACAATTTTCATCTTTTTGGAACTTTACTTTACACTCGGCATCCCTTGTGTGGTGGTAAATGCGTTTAAACAGCAGGTGATTTTGATTGGAAGCATTAAACCATTATTACACTTTATACTTGGCATGTCCTTTCGTGGATGTGGCAGACTACATTTTTAACCACTGTTTTTGTAGCTCTCATATATACTTTATAAATCCTATACTGATTTAAGCCACTTTTTTGCTGAATTGATTCATCTCCCAGTGTATGCTCGATCTCCTCCTAAAGTGATGCTAATTTTCACGAGAATTCAGCATTTTTCCCGTTTTTAGAGCCAGCCTTCCAACTGTACTCTTGATGCTGCTTTATTCCAGTTTTGACTCAGCTATTAGTGAGTCAGTGTGGTGAGCACCCTCATTCTGTTTGCATTCCGATTGCTTTCCTGCCACAAAAACATTATTGTACTTCTGGTTCGGGGGAAAAATGCTCTGATGTAAAAATGCGCGGTTCTGTTTCCTTTGTCGCAGCCAGTTTTAACTACGGTGCTAGGACATTTAAACCAATAGGCAGATTGTTTCTCACACATAAATTCTAAATCTTTCTGTGTTTATTTTAAACATGAGTTGTATACAACAAAGCACTCTTTTGTTTTCCTCCTCGCTATAGTTTCCACAGAAAACAGGAAACTTGTATTTGTGGCCTATCGAGCTATGATTAAAATACTACCACAGAAAGCCAATAAAAGAGGCTCAAGGTCAGGGGGCGAGAAGGAGGAGGAGCAGGTCAGAGGGATGAGACGAAACAGGTATAGCGAGACAAAAGAGGAGATGGACAGAGCGAGGGATCAGAAGGTGCCGGAGAGAGAGGGGGCAGCAGAAGATGGACAGATAAAGGGGGGAAGAGGTGACGTACAGAGAGAGAGGGGGGGAGGGGGGGGGAAAGAGGTGGAGATGAACAAAGAAAGGAGAAGGAGATGGACAGAGTGGTGTTGAAGAAGGAGATTAGAACATGTATACAATTCTTATACTTATAAGAAACGTGAGGTTTCACTTCTTTGATTTTCATTTAACCAGACTGAACCACCGCAACGCTTGCCCTGATACAGCTAGTATTGTAAGTCTTCCGTCTATTTCTATAGCTATTCCTATTTTTCACAGAATTTTAAAGATCCTGTCTCGCTTCACATCGTCATTTTTCGAGATCTACAAACCCTATGAATGTGTACTGATTTTTTTCTTAACTCTTACTTCCATTAGCAGTCGCAACGTCAGAACTGATTCTTTGATGGTCTTATCTTTCAGAAAGCCAAATTAATCGTCCTTTTTTCTGTACGTTATTCTTGCAAGCAGCTTGGATACAGGCCCTATTAAGCTGAATGTGCGATGGTTATCGCACTTACCTTGCCCTTGCATACCGATTCCCATTACACATCAGATAACTCCTCTCCCTCGTAAATTCAGCCCGTGTACTCCTTCCGCTTACTTGCTCTCTTCTCAGTGCTCAACAGTCAATGCTCATTGCAGTCTTAATGTTGACACCATTGCTTTTAATTTCGCCTAAGGTTGTTTAGACTTCTGTACTGCTGTATCGGTCCTTACTACGACTATTTGTTTTTTTTTTTATTTCTGTACACTTTTCCTACAACTGTTCTGTTTTACCTTCCATGCACTTTCGGTTTTTATCATTCCCAAATGACCAATACTTCTATAGTCCCCAATTTCCCTCTACATTTTTGTACTTTCTTCTTTCGTTGATCAATTGAAGTATTTATTCCATTAACCACCGATCCTTTCCTTGTACCTATGTTTATTTGTCCTGATTCTATGATTGGCCTTTTGCAGATGGTCTTATATCTCAACTGTGGTATTCATCATTCCAGTACATATAGCTTCAGAGAACTTCAAATGCGTCACATGATTTCTCAGTACTTCAGTATCCCAGTGCTTTGCACTAGAGATGGGGGATCCGCTCTTGAACTAATTCATAGAGTTGAATCTTTCAAAGGAGTGAACAATCAGTGATTCAGAAAAAAAGAACGGTAGCTCCAAACGTTTCCCACGGCAGAGAGAGAGAGAGAGAGAGAGAGAGAGAGAGAGAGACGGAGCATATCAGCAGCGCCTCTGCTGGTCAGAGCACAGTGCACGCCACACAACAGAGCCAGCGCCGGCCTCTGCCCTGCTTGTACCTTGGCTGCCTGCATTGTGCAGTGCCCCATTGGATTTTGTGTTTCACATATGCCGTGCCGTCTCTGTGCGTCGTCTGCCGTGTGCAGTGTCTGGCGCAGCGTAACTTCGCATCGCACTCTGTCGGCGATTGTTTCAGTCGCACGTCCTGCCCTCTGGGCAGTTGATGCGAGCAACAGGACAGAGAGCCACCTAGCGGATAACATAGGAACTACTTGCAAAAACCTGCTCGCAAGGAAACGGACGATTTGTCTCGGAGCGGGTGAGTTTACCGCTCCCCCCACCCTCGGAACTCGCCCGCTCAACGCTCACCCCACCGTCTCGACTCTAGCCAGAGCGTTGAGCAAAGCGACTCAGGTGTCACTCTGCTCTCTGCGGTCTCAGCTCATGCAGTAATACAGCTCGCGGCTCGACCTGCTCGACTCAGCGCCTCTGCATCGGAGTTCGTCCCCACTGGATATTGTTCTTCGTAGTAATACCGCTATGTATATTACATTATTATGTTATGTATACATCAATCGTTTTTATTTTATTTTTATTTGTTTAAACTGATTAGATTAGGTTCCTGATGACTCCTCTTACCATAGGATTTTTATTATGGACACTCGAATTTACGCTTTAATTACGAGCGAACCGATAAACGTATCGCAAAATGTGATACACCAATATTTTCCTTGTTTTATTCTGCGTAAGGGTATATGCAGCACTTTCGTTTTACAGTCAAATTTATATTTTTTTTTTCTTATTCTGGTACGGATTTTGCGATTTTAGGCGTCTTTGGAAGGAAACGTTCACTTTAAAAATATATGGCTTGCGATGTATTTGTATGAGGTTAATGAAATTTTAATACATTATAGCCAAATATATTGTTAATGTAAATCTCAAGTTACAACATTTTCCGATCACCCAAAAAACCACGATAGTGCAAAATAAATCAATAATCAAAAACTTTGTCATATCGTGGAAATTTCAATAAACAATACAAAATTCTCACTCATTATCTGTGTTACTTGAAAATAGGCTCAAATAAGATCAAAATACAGGTATAGTACTGGAATAAACCAAGTTTAAAGGGCAATGTGCCTGCCATTTATTTTCTATTGTAAATGAGTGGTGAGTCATGAAAAAGAGCTAATTCATTTCAGGGAGTGAACAGTTCTGATCCAATCTCTGAAAAGAACAGTTTTGCCCATCTCTACTTTGCATGCTGGCCCTTACAGACAAGTCTCTTAAGGGGATACGGAATCACCTATCCCCGCAATGTTAATATATGCCTACTATAGGGAACATTTTCTCACAAACTACTGGAGACAGAGAGGTAAAAATTTTACTGTATGTGCATTCATATGTTACAACAATACTGAAACAACAGTTTATTGTCAAAGTATTTTCTTACAGAGATATTGTACATTTATTTTTAAGTAAATTTTTTCCATCGCTTTTTACTAGACTATCACCCCTAAGTCTTTTGTAAATCAAGTAATTAAAAAATCGTTGTTTCAGTATGTAATAGGGACCTATGTCACTACGTCATAAAAATTTCAGACTTCTAGGTTGACCAGTACCTGAGATAATGTTCCTAGATGAAGTAAAAAGTAAACTTACGGGAAACGGAGAAAGAAGATTAAAACATTCCTGATCCGTAGCTAATACCCCCTTCACAGTCTTCATAATCATCTTCAAGTCTTCTTTTGGCACCCCTCTGCACCTGTCTTGCTTTTTTCACTAATGTCTTGATTCTTTTATCAGCATGCCTTAGTCTGTGCTGATCTAAAAAGAACATAGCACGTACCGTACGGGAACCAACACACATACCCAACTTTTGAAGGACCTGGCATTTAGTTATATTTCCAAGATTGAAGGTTGCCACAGCATCATACACACCAAAATGTAGTGTATTAATTCCGACAAACACTGTTTTTGGGAGACGATGCCATATCACACTATTCAAGCACTCGTTGGGGTTCTGCGTTTTTCCGTGAAGACATTTCATCAGAAGACTTCTGTCAGCCAGATCTCTGAAAATGGGCTTTATTTCTGCCATGATGGCTGATGGTAGACTGTGGTGGTGAATGTATTTCTCTCCTGTTGTTAGTCCCCTATTGTATTTACACCAGCTGTTTTCACCTTTGGGGCACAAACCATGTTGTGGATGCTCATCCGTGGATGCGGTGTGGAAATATAAAGCCCATATTGCTCTCCTCATTTCTTCAAGATTGCCTGTATTTTGCCTGATTGCAAGGCCATAGCAGTTCTGAATGTGGTCTATTATGGAATCAGTCAATCTTCCTCTGCCATCCAAGGTTTTCCCATCAACTAGTTTTTTCCCTTTCATAACTGATTTTAACCTTCTCAGCCTGGCACCCATTCTCTTCTGCACATGTCCTATACATTCAAGTTTGCTTATATTTACACTGTTCCCATATGGTTTGCTTTCCAAAACTTCTTTGAATGCTTTAGAGTCACCATCTCCCAGATATTTGACATAGCGAACATTATACCACTGTGAAGAGCGATGAAAAATTTTCTTCACCCCAGCAACCTCCATGCCACCACTACTACCATAATAATTAGCAATACAGTCATCACTGTGTTCATTTTTCAGCCTGCCTGTGCACCTACAGTATTTAGACATTATTGCAACATCAATAACCTTGCCAGTATCAACACTAGTTGCTGTTACAACACCATTGTTGGAGGTGTGGCCCCTTTTCTGCCACGTGCCATCAAACGCCACTGTGAGGTCACGACTGCCGTCATTTTCTTCCACTGCTTCTTCCACAGCAACCTGCATTGACTTCTGTGCTACATCTTCAACTGCAGATCCTAGTACATAATTGTAAGCTTCATACTTTGAAGGTGCACTTGGAAGATTTAGAACACCACATAGCATATCACCAGCTGCTTTGCCCTTACCAATTGCTCGCAATCCATAAACTAACCTAATATTTACACTATAAAGTTCAGTTTTCTTGTATCCATTATTTACAGTTACTGAAACCGAACTTGGAAACTTACAGCTGTATTTACAAACACTGCATATTAAATTAAACTGGGCAGCCAGGCCAACATGGGATTCTACTTTCAGAGAAACGTTTCCATGACATTTTTTGCAGCACAAACTGTTTTCAAGAGCTTCACACAATATATTCGTATCAATGAGTTCAAAAACTTCATTCCCTCTATCAAGTAAATTATATTTCTCTTCCAAATCTCTTAGTTTTTTATGAGAAGCACTGTTTTCATTTGGTGTAAGTTCGTTCGGCAAATCAGTAATAAGTGGATTCACATTTTCCAACAGTGATGATGATGAACTGCTTTGCTTTGCTAATGAATCATTATTTCTTTTCTTTTGCCAGTTCACACGCTTTTTAAATACTTTTGCTGTAGCTCTAGGCATTTTCACTGCGAAAAATGAAGCACTAAATACGAAATAACTCAACAACAACTACTTTCTTATATCACACTGTTTACAAAACAGTCCCGCCACAAAGTCAAAGAGTAACTTGAGGAAACCAGAGAGAAACATTTTCGGGCAACTAGTGTATAAATAGTCGCTGGAAACCGGGATATTTGAATTCATGTCACTTTAAAGGTACTGCCAAAAAGTTCATGGTCAGCCACGAGAGACGTGTATAACTAAAGCGCAATACCCGATCTCACAAATATATAAAAATAAAATAGTTATAATTGTAGTAGAGCTATGTATGATACGTCATTTTAAAGAGGAAACATGGCAGAATATAATACGCCAATAAAAAAAATTCGATTTTTTAACCCAAAATCCGATTCCGTATCCCCTTAAATCACAGCCTACTATTCATCAAAAATGTTTCAAATGGCTCTGAGCACAATGGGACCTAACATCTGAGGTCATCAGTCCCCTAAACTTAGACCTACTTAAACCTAACTAACCTAAGGACATCACACACATCCATGCCCGAGGCAGGATTCGAACCTGTGACCGTAGCAGCAGCGCCACTCCGGACTGAAGTGCCTAGAACCACTCAGCCACAGCGGCCGGCTACTATTCATCAGTACTAAATTGTTGTTTTATTTTATATCTACTCCTGGATACTTCTTACAACCCAATATCTCAATAGCTAGTTCGGAATCCCTCATCATGGTGTAATCCATCTGGAATCTTACCGTATCTCCAGGCGTTTTCCAAGCATACGTCCTCCTAGTATTAGCAGGTGAAATTTATTGCAGAATTCAGTTTTCTACTCTCTGATTTCTAATATCAAGCCCTTATCCTCCCGTAACCATTTCTGCTTCTCCTTGCCCTACAACTGCTTTCCAGCTACTCCTAATTGCTAGATTTCACCTCTCCTTACATACTGAATTCGACATTCAGTACTCTTATAAATTTCCTTCCTCCGATCATCTTTTGCTTGTGTCTTTCGCCTGTATACCTAAATTGTCGCTGCCAACATGGTTTCCTGTCGATTCTGATGAGAACAAACCTAAGATTGAACTGTTTGCAGGAACTCACCCTGTACCACATTTTTCTACTCAAAACGAATTGTACTCCCATTACACCATTGTATCCTGGTGTTGATATTACTCTATGTTCCTCCAGAAATCCTTATCTTCTTTTCATTTTCACTTCACCGGCCCGTGCTGTATATAGATTGAGCCTCTTCATTCCCGTTTACAGACTTTCTAGCTTTACTCTCACTTCAAACTTCTGATATTCCACTCTCGGTGTCCTAGACTGTTACCCTTTCGTTGGTTTTTCCATCTTTTTCTCATGGTCATCTCCCGCTTGAAAGTCCCCTCTCTGAGATCCGAGTGGGGGACTACTCCTCAGTCTTTTGTCAATGGAAATATCATCATGACTTATTTGAAATACAGGCCACATATCCTGTGAATAAGGAGTGTGTGTTCCATACTGTGGTTTTCATTGCCGTTAATCATTACTGGTTCTTCCCTCTTTTAGGGGCAGTTCACCAACACAGAGACTGCCCTGAAACACTTTTCACTCCTCTCCTCTTTTTCACAAGGCCGTTGACCGAACGACGAGGACTCCTTACAAAGGGAATCATTGGCTGGCATTCCTAGTGAACTTTATGCAAAATGTATGCAGTGTCTCTGTTCGAACCTGGTAGCCGGAACATTTCGGTTACCAGTCGAAGATGCTACCCCCTTTTCTTTTCTTTGAGACAGGGAGGAGAGCATCTAACCTCCTCTTTAACTTGCCCAAATCATCTTCGTCGACGTCGGCTCCTTTTGCCATTCTAGACTTTTCAGTGTTACTCCATATCCGTCATTCGTGCGAATGGGCTTCCACTAGAGTTGACAAGAGTTCTAGTCAATCTGTTTTGAGATTGTTTAAATTAAAGGAATCTTCGCTCAAAATGAAACAAAATAGCTCTCACACGTCTTCATAAGTTGAATTCTTGAAGACGCGAAGCAGTCCTATTGATGCTTGAGTCACTGACCTCTCTGGCGGACCAATAGCTTACTCTAAGGGAGCGAACTTTAACACAGGACATTAAAGTAGCTAATTCTGTTTTCTAGTTTGTTGATAGTAGGGGATGTGGGAACTGGATGTGCGGATATTAATTTCTTAAGTTTTTCGTTACGAAGACTAGGCATTCTGTCAACCGTCTTCAGCTAACGATTTTTGTTAGAAAATGTGCACTAATGAAGAGAAGATAGAAATCCCGTACATCTACGGAATATGTGAGGCCGCAGAATAGTAATTGTAATGCTTTCGTATTTACAATAAGGGTACAGGTAGTACATTACTGTAGTATTTGTAAACGATATGTTGTGTAATGACTGTTCTTGATTAGAAATTGCATCATCAATACTTTCCTATTAGTTTGGTGAAAGGTAGGCGTACTGCTACTCAGGCAGAGTAACTCTATCGAGAGAGATAGCTTGACAAGAGCCCAACTTCCCAACGGATGCTTTCTCGTCTTGTCGCAACGCTTCAGAAAACGGGCCGTTCCAACAAGTCAAGGTAACCATTGTAAAACTCGCACACACTTAGTAGCTGGAGTTAATGTTCTCACTTCTATTGCACTCTATTCACACGTGAGCACACGACAGGTTGACCAGGAGAATGCCATTACTGAAGTCAGAGTACAGCGCAATATACACTGAAGAGCCAAAGAAGCTGGTACGCCTGCCTAATATAGTGTAGGGCCAACGCGAACACGCAGAAGTGCCGCAACACGACGTGGCATGGACTTGGCGAATGCCTGAAGTAGTGCTGAAGGGAATTCAAAACATGAATCCTACAGGGCTCTCCACAAATCCGTAAGAGTACGAAAGGGTGGGGATCTCTTCTGAACAGCATGTTGCAAGGCATGCCAGATATGCTCAATAATGTTCATGTCGGGGGAGTTGGAGTGCAGCGGAAGTGTTTAAACTCAGAAGAGTGTTCCTGGAGCCACTCTGTAGAAATTCTGGAGGTGTGGGGCGTCGCATTGTCCTGCTGGAATTACCCAAATCCGTCGGATTGCAGAATGGACATGAATGGATGCAGGTGATCAGACAGGATGCTTATGTACGTGTCATCCGTCTGAGTCGTATCTACACATATCAGGGGTCCCATATCATTCCAACTGCTCACCCCCACACCATTACAGAGCCTCCACCATCTTGACCAGTCCCCTGCTGACATGCAAGGTCCATGGATTTATGAGGTTGTCACCGTACACAAACACGTCCGTCCGGTCGAAACAATTTGAAACGAGAATCGTCCAACCAGGCAGCATGTTTCCAGTCATCAACAGTCCAATGTCAGTGTTGACGAGCCCAGGCGAGGCGTGTGTCGTGCCGTCATCAAGGGTACACGAGTGGACCTTCGACTCCGAAAGCCCATATCGATGATGTTTCGTTGAATGTTTCGCACGCTGACACTTGTTGGCGGCCCAGCATTGAAATCTGCAGCAATTTGCGGAAAGATTGCACTTATATCACATTGAACGATTCTCTTCACCCGTCGTTGGTCCCGTTCTTGCAGGATACTTTTCTGGCCGCAGCGATGTCGAAGATTTTATGCTTTACCGGATTCCTAACATTCACGGTACACTCGTGAAATGGTCGTACGGGAAAATATTCACTTCATCGCTACTTCGGAGATGCTGTGTCCCATCGCTCGTGCGTCGACTATAACGCCACGTTCAGACTCTCTCAAATCTTGATAACCAGCCATTGTAGCAGAAGTAACCGATCTATCAACTGCGCCAGGTACTCGTTGTCTTGTATAGGCGTTGCCGACCGCAGCGCCGTATTCTGCCTGTTTTTATAGGCCTACTTCCGTATTTGAATACGCATGTCTATACCAGTTTCTTCGGCGCTTCAGCGTAAAATGTCAGCAGTTCCATCTTTATCATGTACACGTACGCCAAAAACCATGTGGAAGCTGTTTCCATAGTCCTGCACACTCATTTCAGTAGGCCCATCAGCAAGTCCTCGCCAACCAGAAGTCCTTCTCCGATGTTCCTTTTACCGATGAACTTACATTCTCAAACAAGGGACAGGTAAATACGGGGAACTTGCGTTGTTGGTCCAGAGGAAGCCCACTATGACTTAGACAGATGGAACAACAGCGTTAATAGAGAGTCAGTGTGAATAACCAACGAAAGGATAACGTCCTAAGAGTCGGAGCGTGGAATGGCAGGAGTTTGAACGTGGTAGGGGCGCTATAAAGTCTGAAAAGGGAAATGCAGAAGCTCAACTAAATATATTGGCGGTCAGTGAAGTGAAATGGAAAAGAGACATAGATTTGTGGTCAGATGGGTTTAGGGTAAAATCAACCACAGCAGTAAATGGTAGCCGCGCGGGGTTTAGGGTAAAATGAACCACAGCAGTAAATGGTAGCTGCGCCGGGTAGCCGCACGGTCTTAGGCGTCTTGTCAGGGACCGCGCGCCTTACCCCGTCGGAGGATCGAGTTCTCCCTTGGGCATGGCTGTGTGTATCGTCCTTAGAATAAGTTAGTTTAAGTTAGATTAAATAGTGTGTAAGCTTAAGGACTTATGATCTCAGCAGTTTGGTCCTATAAGACTTTACCACAAATTTCCAAATTTCCAAAAGTAAATGGTATAACGAGATTAGGGTTCATTACGAATAGGAAGGTGGAGCAGAGAGTGTGAACAGTTCAGAGAAAGGGTTGTTCTTATCAGAATCGACACTAAACCACACCGAAAACAATAGTTCTGGTATACATGCAGAAGTCGCAAGCAGAAGACGAAGAGATATATGGGGATATTGAACAGGTAATTCAGTATATAAAGGGAGTTGAAAATCTAATAGCCATTGGAGTGCATTAGTAGAGGAATGAGTGAAGTAAAGTGTTACGGGAGAAAATGGGCTTGGTACTTGGAATGAGAGTGGAGAAAAAGTAATTGATCTCTCCAGTAAATTTCAGCCAGTAATAGCGAATTGTCTGTTCAAGAATCAAAGCGGAAGATGTATACCTGGAAAAGACCGGAAGATACAGGAAAATTTCAGTTGGATTACATCATGGTCAGGAAGAGATTCCGAAATCAGATATTGGATTGTAAGGCTTACCGAGGAACAGATATAGTGTCAGATCACAATTTAGTAATGATGAAGAGTAGAATAACGTTTAAGAGACTCGTTAGGAAGAAGCAATGGGTAAGGAAGTAGATCACGGTCAAGAGACACGCTTGAAGTTCTCTGAGACTACAGATACTGCGATGACGAATAACTAAGTAGGCAGCACCTTAGAGGAAGAATGGACTTCTCTAAAAAGGGCAATCACGGAAGTCGAAGAGAAAAACGTAGGTATAAAGAAGGTAACTGATGTCTTAGCACGTGTCCTATCACCCTATCACTTCTTGTCGGTATTTTCCATATGTTGTATTGTATTGTATTGTATGTTAGCCGGGGGCCTAGAAAAGACGGAGAGGCTCCGTCCCTGCCACAGCCACAGTGGTCCACAACCCCACGACGACCACCGCAGTCCACTTCACACTTCCGCCACCCCACACCGAACCACCCTTTCAGGGTTATTGTGCGGTTCGCCTCCCAGTGAACCTCCCCCCCGCCCAGGAAACGTCTCACACCAGACGAGTGTAACCCCTATGTTTGCATGGTAGAGTAAAGGTGGTGTACGCGAACGTGGAGAACTTGTTCGCGCAGAAATAGCCGACATAGTGTAGCTGAGGCGGAATAAGGGTAACCACCCCGCATTCGCCGAGGCAGATGGAAAACCGCCTAAAAAACATCCACAGACTGGCCTGCTAACCGAACCTCGACACAGATCCGCCGGGCGGACATTCCCTGGGGGGTCCACCAGGGGCGGAACCACACAATAACCCTGAAAGAGTGGGCAGCGGAGGGGTGAAGTGGACTGCAGTAGTCGTCGTGGAGTTACGGACCACTGCGGCTACGGCAGAGACGGAGCCTCTCCGTCGTTTCTAGGCCCCCAGGTAACATATAATACAATACCGTACAATACTTAGATTATTAACGGAATTATAGAGAAATATGATGAAGGCACAACAAAAACACCTAACTGAAACGTGAAAGTAAGTTGCAACAAACACTGACGGGTGTGGGATATTTATCTGATGAGGAATAAGGTCCGTGATAATCAGTTTCCTAATACATTAAGTTAGCAGACATAGCTCTGTGTGAGCAATAGTGATTGTGCAATCGTACCAGAAAGAGGAGTGAAATTAAACATGCAAATATGCTTGTCCTCCTGGTCGGGAATGAGTCTGTTCGGATTTACTGAAATGTTGGAGAAGCGCTGATACATTCCGTCCAAATGAGCCTATGACACCGTATATTCTCACCAAGCTGATGTGTGTTGACGAGTAGACTGTAGATCGTGCAGATGGACGTCACGGCATTCCTCTGATAATTGAGGCTGTCTCAAAGCAGCGCGAAGTATCATCTACCGCCAAGGCAAGAGCGTCTGTGCTCCTGCCACAAAGTCTCTCTGCCGCGGAGTCTGTACCCCGAAGATCTGCGAGCAAGAGTGGTGTACGCTAGCCGTGTCTACTGTTCCTGCCCTGCCCTCCACTGAGTTCTCGTCAAAACAATCGCCCACCAATGAGAAACAGTTCGTCCGCTCTAGATTTTTTTCTCCCACCAGAATCTGCGTGAAAGCTGTTCTCCCATCATTCGGATTTTCTCTACGGACTTTGACTGCGCCATCATCTCGTTTCTTTATTCCATCAAGCCATTGCTCTGCATCTACATCAATACTTCGCAACCCACTTGCCGACGTATGGTGGAAGGCAGTTTTGGTACCACTTCCTTGCAGATGGCGCGTCTGAAGAATTATTGTCGGTAAGGCTCTGTACTAGCTCTAATATTTGGATTTTCCTTGTCATGGTCATTTCGTGAGATGTATGTATCAGAAAGCAACACGCGGTGCGACTCATCCCGGAAAGTATTCTCTAGAAATTTCAATAGTAGACCTCTTCGAGATGTAAAATGCCTCTCTTGTAGGGTCTGCCACTGGAGATTGCTGTGAACCTCTGTAACGCTCTCGCGCCTTTCTAAACGATCCCGCTACGATGCACTCCGCTCTTGCTTGGATATCCTCTACCTCTTCGACCAGTCCTACCTGGTAAGTGTCCGAGATTGATCAGTAATATACAGTAATCCTTTGTGGGTGAGTTGCACTCCCTTTTTTTATGATTCTTCCTACGAATCTCATTCCAACATTTGCTTTTATGATCATTCCAGTTAAGGTCGCTCTGGACAGTTACCTCTAAATCTTTTACGGTAGATATTGTTTCCAGCAATTTGTCATCAGTAGTGTAGCTGAACGGCAGATGATTTCTTTTCCTATGTATGCGCAATATGTTACATTTATTTACGAACAGTATCAAATGCCATCTACATCTATGTACATGTTCCACAAGCCACCGTACGTTGCGTGGGTTAAGGTACCGGGTACTAGTACAAGTCCAGAATGAGATTTTCACTCTGCAGCGGAGTGTGCGCTGATATGAAACTTCCTGGCAGATTAAAACTGTGTGCCCGACCGAGACTCGAACTTTGAACCTTTGCCTTTCTGGAAACATCCCCCAGATGGTAGAGCACTTGCCCGCGAAAGGCAAAGGTCCCGAGTTCGAGTCTCGGTCGGGCACACATTTTTAATCTGCCAGGAAGTTTCACTAGTACAAGTCGCTTCCTTTCCTGTTCCGAGTCGCTGACAGAGCGAGGGAGAAACGACTATCTCTATGCCTCCGCAAAAGCCTTAATTTCTTTTCTTCCTGCTTCGTACGAGAAACGTATGTTGCCTAGAGATGGGCAAACTCGTTCATCCTTGGGAACTAGTTCACTGGTGATCGCTCTTTTTTGGGAACCGTTAATTTTTACTCGTTCACCCTTGACCGTATGCCAAGTGCATACCGTTCTTATGAAAACTTCAAAATTAGTAGCATAGGCGACTGAAGATGGAAGGCGCATTAAGGTGCACTTGCCTCCGCCCTGGAGTACAGAGTTTTTATTCATAACAGAATGCTCACACACTTGTTATTTTCGTGATTCTGCAAAACCTCTCGTTTAGCCAACTGTAGCGTTATATGGCTGGTCGTAGTGAAATAATATGAGGTGGCGCACGAAAAACCGGCTCCGCCAATTACGCAGGATTTGTTGACCACTACGAGCAGAATAGATAAACATGTAATAATTAGGCGGTGAAGAAATAACAAATAAGCTAATGCAAACAACAACCTCGAAACAATAGATGACGATTGGTAAGCGACAATGGGCAGTCTAGTACTCGGGGCCGATTTTTCGTGCGCCACCCTGTACCACTGAAATAATATTGTAGAAGTTATTATATATTGTAGAAGTTATTATATTCTCTGTACAAAATCTGACACCAGACACTCGACTATGGAACGCAGACTTCATTCGGTTGTAAGTCGGTCTGCCTTCCATAGCCTTTCACTTTGAATCAAAAAAAGACGGAAAATGGCCACTCATGTGTACCGTGCCGACTTCCTTTGCATGTGTAATAACAAAAACAAAGTGAAGTAAGCTGATATGCCGTTTTGTTACCTGAAAAGATGTATGTATTACATACCATGTAATTTTATGTAACTTACGTAATGATAAAATACATTTTAATTACCGGTCATGGACGCTGAATAGAATACGGAAAGAACCAGAAGATCAGAGTTCAAAAAACAGATCTAGAATGGGCGTGCACAGTGAACGATACGAACTACTCTATACTGAACTAACTATGAGCAGTCGCCAGTGGAACTGCGACGGGTGGCTACGCGAAGAAGGACGAGTCCGGCCGAGCGAGACCGATACAGATGGGAACGGGAACGAGGCTGGAAGAGATAGGCCGACTTGCCGTTGCGGGAACGAGACCGACCGTTTACCGTTCCCGGGAACCATAAATAGAAAGCCGCGACCGAAGTGAACTATGAAAGACCGTTCCTTAGAATTCGTTCATCGCTCGTTCCGTTCATCTTGATGAACCGTTCCTTTGGACCCGTTAGTTCGCGAATGATCCATCTCTAATGTTGTCGGCCGTAGGATCGTTCTTCAGCCAGCTTCAAATGCCAGTTCTTTAAATTTTCTCAATAGTTTTCCTCGAAAAGTAAATCGCCTTCCGTCTAGGCATTCCCATTTGAGTTCCCAAATTATTTCCGTAACACTTGCCTATTCTTCGAACCTATCGATAAGAGACCTAGTAGCCCTGGATTGTTACGATTTCTTCCTTTAATCCGACCCTATGCGGATCCCAAACACTCGAATAGTATGCAACAATAGGTCAGACTACTGTCATGTATGCGCACTCCTTTACAGGTGAACCACTCTTTCCTAAAACCCTCCCAATAAACCGAAGCCGACCACTTACCTTCCCTACCATAGTTCTCACATTCTCGTTCCACCTCATATCGCTCAGCAGTGTTACGCCCAGATATTTAAACGACCTGACTCTGTCAAGCCGGACGCTACTAAAGCTGAATCCGGACATTACGGGATTGTTTTTCCTACTCATCCGCATTAACTTACATTTTTATACATTTAGAACCAGCTGCCATTCATCACACCAGCTAGAAATTTTTCCCTTGTTCCATACTCTCGTACTTTCGTTAACAGTCTGCAGTGAGAAAAAAAATTTCAAATGTGTGTGAAATCTTGTGGCACTTAACTGCTAAGGTCATCAGTCCCTAAGCTTACGCACTACTTAACCTAAATCATCCTAAGGACAAACACACACACCCATGCTCAAGGGAGGACTCGAACCTCCGCCGGGACCAGCCGCACAGTCCATGACTGCAGCGCCTGAGACCGCTCGGCTAATCACGCGCGGCAGTCTGCAGTGGAGTACCGTGTCAAATGCTTTCCCGAAATCTACAAATACGGAATGTTCCTGCTGCCCTTCGTCCATAGTTTGCGCTATATCATGTGAGAAAAGGGCAAGCTGAATTCCAGACGAGTTATGATATGTCAGACCGTGCTGATTCGTGGACATAACCTCTTCGAACAGTCCTGAAGAGCTTCCGACACTTTCCACTAGATCATGTGTATACATTCCAAACAATAACGGTCCTATCATAGTTCCTTGGAGTACACTGGAAATTACCTTCAACACCTTTCGGTTTTATTCCGCTGAGAGCCACATCTTGATTTCTCGTGCAAGAAACTTTTGAATCCAGTCGCAAATCTGGTCCGATTCTCGGTAAGGTCGTAGTTTTTTCACTAAACGGCAGTACGAGACCGAGTAAATGCCTTCCTGAAGTTAAAGATCACGGTATCAACCTGGGTGGCGTTGTCTATAGCGCTGTGCGTCTCATGGAGAAACAGAGCGAACTGAGTTTGCCAAGATCTATCTTTGTGAATCTATGTTGATTGGTACAGAGGAGATTCTCGTTCTCCAAAAATCTCATAATTCTTTAGCATAAAAGTTCCAGAATTCGATTGACGCCAACTATATGGATCTATAATTGAATGAATCTGTCCTAGGACCCTTCCTGAAAACGTGAATGCCTGAGCTTTTTCCCAGTCGCAGGGTACCCTTCGTTGCTCCAGCGGTCTACAATAAACTACTGCTAGAAGGGGAACACGTTCTGTCGTATAACCTTTGTAGAATCTTAAAGGTATCTGATTTGGTCCTGATGCCTTTCGATTGCTAACTGATTGTTGTTGATTTTTTATTCCGTCATTGGTTATCTCAATATCTGCCATTCGACGTTCGTACAGTGATTAAAAGCAGGGACCGTATTACGATCTTCCGCAGTGAAACAATTTCGGAATACTGAATTCAGTATTTCGGCATTCTCCGTTTTATCTTTCGTTTCGATGCCTATATGGTCGCTGAGTGACTGTATACATTATTTCGAACCGCTTACTCATTCTATGCACGAACAAAAATTCTTACGATTTTTACTCAGATCAGTTGACAAAATTTTACTTTCAAAGACATCGAACGCTTGTGTCACTCTTTTCCTTATGCTCGTTTTCGCATCGTTCGATTTTTGTTTGTCAGTTAAGTTTTGACTTCTCTTGAATCTATGATCAAGCTCTGTTTACTTACGTAGCAGTTTTCTAACACAGCTTTTAAACAATGGTGGTTCTTTGCTGACGGTTAAGACCTTGCTCGGAACATATTTGTCCAAGGCGTACTGAAATATGCCTTCGTTTTCTCTCCATTTGTGGTCTACATGTTCGTTCTCAGCACTGAATATTTTATGACTCTTTGGTGTGACGTCATAAGCGAGTGACTGCGTGTGAGATCGCTCTCCAAGTTTTTATATATTTTTAAGTTTCAGATACATATTTTAACGGTTTTTGTGATAATATTTACTATAAAAGTGGCGTATTAGTGGTTTCTTCATTCACCTCTGCCTTTCTTGTGTTGTGACCAGATATTTGTGAGTGTTTCGTATCGAGCAACTTAACCTCTTGCCTGTGTTTACGTTCCGCGCTGACCAGTTGCAGCTGTAGCGGCGCATCTAAAGCTAAGTACTAATTAATTGTTTGTGTATAGTGGTTTATTTAGGAACTTTAGTAGTCTTCAACCGGTGTTCTTGATGTTTCTGCTGAAATAATTTCAGAAGAACCTTTTGGGAACTGTTTTCAGCTTCGTTACTGTGTCATTAGACGTTTGATTCTCTTTCTGTATTAGTCTTTTGTTATATTCACATTTGTTGTTTATTAATACTGTTAATAACAGTAGTTACTTCCCTTATAGAGTAAGTTTGTGATTATTGTAGTTAGGTTTTTAACATCTTCTTATTGTAGTAGCGGAACTTAGAAAAAGTAAAATTTTACCATGAGTGAGAAGTGTGGGCTTTGCCGTAGGTTCGTGAGTAGTGGATTGCGGTGTGAGACTTGTTCGAAGTATTTTCACTGGGGGGAATGCAGTGGGGAAGCCAGTGGGCATTCTGGTGAGATCCTCTCCTGGAACTACAGGTTATGTAGCAAGAGTAAGTTGATAGAGGAGCAGGAGCGTAAGATCTGTGCCCTTCAGGTGCAGTTGAAAAACGCACAGGAGGAGCTAGATAGGATGAGGAGGGAGAAGGGGGTTGGGGAATGGGAGCTGGCTGTTGGCAAGAGATATGCTAGGAGAAGAAGATTTTCAGATAGTTTTACTATTGGTGTTTACAATAGATATGTCCAACTGTCAGAGTCTAGTGGAGAGGAATCTCTAATAGCTGTAGATGTAGGAAGTATGCAGCAGACCTCAGTAGTTACGGTGGCTAGAACAGTTGCAAAGTCGAAGAGGAAGAAGAAGGTTCTGCTGTTAGGTAGTTCTCATGGCAGAGGTGTAGGCCAGCAGTTGCAGGAAGTGCTGGGGAGTGAGTACCAGGTCACCAGCATTGTGAAGCCTAATGCAGGATTGGCTCAGGTGACTGTTAACATTGGGGGGTTATGTAGGGATTTTACTAAAGAGGATCAGGTAGTGATTGTGGGTGGGGCTGGTAATAGTATTGATAGGGATGGGGAGTATAACATAGATGGTGACCTGGAAGAGATAGCCACTCAGACTGGCAACACGAATGTGCATTTCGTGGAACTGTTTCAGCGTCACGATGGGCCTCATCTTAATACAGCCGTCAGGCGTAATAACATGAGACTTGGGGGTGCGCTGATGACAGAAAGCATGGGTCACATTTCAGTGGTGTCGGTGGAGTCTATCAGCAGGACGGGTTTCACTAGACATGGCCTGCACCTCAACAGGTATGGGAAGGGGAGGTTGGCAAAGCTTATAGGGGGTTGGTGGGATCACTCATGGGAAAATTCGTGCAGTAGTGGGTGTTAGAGCTGCACCTTTTTTAGATTGAAGTCAGCTGATAGGTATTCCTGCTTAAGGGAAGTGTCTCTAACAAACGAACCACTTTTGACAAAGCTTAGGTATCCGAGTAATGAGGGAATTAGTATATTTCATCAAAATATACAAGGTATTAGAGATAAAGTTAGTGAACTGCTTATAGATGTTGACTCTGAAATTATTGGTATATGTGAACACTTCTTAAATAAGGAGATAATTCAGAGGCTTCCTTTACCAGGATACAGGTTGGCTGGTAGCTTTTCGAGGAGCTCTTTGCGGTGGGGGGGAGTAGCCATGTATGTGAAAAACGGCATCCCATTTGAGTCAATTGATGTTTCAAAGTACTGCACTGAAAAGGTGTCTGAATGTTGTGCAGGTGTGGTTGAATTTAACGGAGTTAAACTTCTAACTGTTGTTATTTATAGAACCCCAGACTCCGATTTCACAACATTTTTGCTAAAGCTAGAGGAGGTTCTTGGTTCACTTTATAGGAAATACAAAAAGTTAGTTATATGTGGTGACTTCAATATTAATTGTATTAGTGAATGTGCAAGGAAGAGGATGCTGGTAGACCTCTTTAATTCATATAATCTTATGCAAACCGTATTCTTTCCAACGAGAGTGCAAGGGAACAGTAGAACAACCATAGACAACATTTTTGTTCATTCCTCATTACTAGAAGGGCATTCTGTTAGCAAAAAGGTGAATGGCCTTTCAGATCATGATGCACAAATTTTAACTCTAAAAGGTTTTTGTGCTGCAACAAGTGTTAAATATAGTCATCAGCTGTTTAGGAAAGCTGATCCAGTTGCTGTAGAGACCTTTGTAAACCTTATCAAGGAACAAGAGTGGCAAGATGTTTATAGCGCTGATACAGTAGACGATAAATATAATGCTTTTCTCAAGACTTTTCTCATGCTCTTTGAAAGTTGCTTTCCGTTAGAACGTTCAAAACAGGGTACTAGCACACACAGGCAGCCTGGGTGGCTGACTAGAGGGATCAGAATATCTCGTAGAACAAAGTGGCAATTATATCAAAACGTTAGAAACAGTCAAAATCTAAATGCAGCAGCCCATTACAAACAGTATTGTAAGGTGCTTAAAAATGTTATTAGGAAGGCAAAAAGTATGTGGTGTGCAGATAGAATAGCTAAGTCTCAGGATAAAATTAAAACCATATGGGCCGGCCGAAGTGGCCGTGCGGTTAAAGGCGCTGCAGTCTGGAACCGCAAGACCGCTACGGTCGCAGGTTCGAATCCTGTCTCGGGCATGGATGTTTGTGATGTCCTTAGGTTAGTTAGGTTTAACTAGTTCTAAGTTCTAGGGGACTAATGACCTCAGCAGTTGAGTCCCATAGTGCTCAGAGCCATTTGAACCATTAAAAAAAAAAAAAAAAAACATATGGTCAGTCGTAAAGGAAGTGGCTGGTCTGCAGAGACAGGTCGAGGATATAGAATCAGTGCGTAGTGGGAATGTCCGTGTTACTGATAAGTCGCATATATGTACACTATTTAATAATCACTTTATGAATATAGCAGGTGAACTAAATAGAAACCTAGTCCCAACAGGGAATCATATAGCGCTCTTAGAAAAAAGTGCTCCTCCATGATACTGACAAGAGGGAGATTCAATTCATAATTAAATCACTAAAGACCAAGAACTCTCATGGATATGAAGGGGTATCTAGCAGAATACTGAAGTATTGTTCTATGTATGTTAGCCCAGTACTTAGCCATATCTGTAACTTTTCCTTTAGGAGTGGTCGGTTTCCTGACCGATTAAAGTACTCGGTAGTGAAGCCACTTTATAAAAAGGGAGACATTGATAATGTTGACAATTTTAGACCTATTTCTATGCCATCGGTGTTTGCTAAAGTTATCGAGAAGGTTGTATATACAAGGTTACTGGAGCATTTAAATTCACATAATTTGCTGTCAAATGTTCAGTTTAGTTTTAGAAATGGTTTAACAACTGAAAATGCTATATTCTCTTTTCTCTGTGAGGTTTTGGACGGATTAAATAAAAGGTTGCGAACGCTAGGTGTTTTCTTTGATTTAACGAAGGCTTTTGACTGTGTTGACCACAAAATATTACTGCAGAAGTTGGACCATTATGGAGTAAGGGGAGTAGTTTACAATTGGTTCGCCTCTTACTTTAAGAACAGAGAGCAGAAGGTAATTCTCCGCAATATTGAGAGTGGTAGTGATGTTCAGTCCCAATGGGGCATTGTTAAGTGGGGCATTCCCCAAGGGTCGGTGCTAGGGCCACTGCTGTTTCTTATTTATGTAAATGATATGCTTCTAGTATTACAGGTGATTCAAAAATATTTCTGTTTGCTAATGACACCAGCTTGATAGTGAAGGATCTTGTATGTAATATTGAAACAGTAACAAATAATGTAGTTCATGAAATAAGTTCGTGGATTGTGGAAAATAATTTGATGCTAAATCACAGTAAGACTCAGTTTTTACAGTTTCTAACTCACAATTCAACAAGAACCGATATTTTGATCAGACAGAATGGGCATATTATAAGTGAGACAGAACAGTTCAAGTTCCTAGGCGTTCGGATAGATAGTAAGCTGTTGTGGAAAGCCCATGTACAGGATCTTGTTCAGAAACTAAATGCTGCTTTATTTACCATTAGAACAGTATCTGAAATAAGTGACACTTCAACACGAAAAGTAGTCTACTTCGCATATTTTCATACGCTTATGTCGTACGGTATTATTTTTTGGGGTAATACTTCTGATTCAAAGAGGGTATTTTTGGCTCAAAAACGGGCTGTTCGAGCTATATGTGGTGTAAGTTCGAGAACCTCTTGTCGACCCCTATTCAATAGTCTGGGAATTCTGACATTGCCCTCACAGTATATATTTTCTTTAATGTCGTTTGTTGTTAGCAATATTAGCCTATTCCCAAGAGTTAGTAGCTTTTACTCAGTTAATACTAGGCAGAAGTCAAATCTGCATGTGGAATGCACTTCCTTGACTCTTGTGCAGAAAGGAGTGCAGTATTCTGCTGCATCCATTTTCAATAAGCTACCACAAGAACTCAAAAATCTTAGCAGTAGCCCAAACTCTTTTAAGTCTAAACTGAAGAGTTTCCTCATGGCTCACTCCTCCTATTCTGTCGAGGAGCTCCTGGAAGAGCTAAAAAATTAAGCAAATTCCAGTGTTACATTGTTGAATTTCTTTATTTAAACTTACGACTTGTCACCTGAATATGTTTTTTTATATTTCATTTTATCTGTTTCTAATATCGTGTTATAACGTCATGTATTGACTCGTTCCATGACCATGGAGACTTCTCCTTAATTTGGTCCCACGGAACAATAAATAAATAAATAAATAAATATGTTGAACTACTCAGGTGCTCGGCAATTTGTTTCCTGTCACTCTTGCTAAGCAAAAACATTATCCCACCTTTCCTAACATTTCTTGTAATACCCTTGGTTATAGCTGCTATCACTGCCTTATGATCACTGATCCTTTACGTTAACTGATTCTACAAGCTGAACACTTTTTTTGCTAGATGGTCTAAGACTTTGCCTTTTTGAGAAGGTACTCTGATTGGTTAATGTGCTCAGTATGGGGTGTGACCACCTCTGCCAGCAATACATGCCCGACAACCACAGGGCATACTGTGAATTATGTCATCAATCTCGTGTTGAGGTAACAGTGCCCATTCTTCCTGCAGAGCTGCTCGCAATCTTGGAGAGTGGTTGGTGGATGCTGATGAGGAATAGGTCGTCTCCCTAGTGTATCCCAGACATGCTCTGTGGGATTCAAATGGGGAGAGCGAGCTGGCCACGGCACTCATGCAATATCTTCCGTTTCCAATAAAACATCAACAACCCGTGCTCTATGAGGACGAACACTATCGTCCATCAATATGAAATGTGGTCCCACAGCGCCTCGCAAAACCGCCGATGAGGTCCCAAGATCTTGTCACAATACCTGACAGCAGTTAAATATTGCGTATTCACCCGTACAATTTCATGAAGAAAGGTTCGAGTGGTAGACATAATCCCTGCCCACACCATCAGGGATCCTCCTCGATATCGGTCTCTTCCCACAATGTTTGGTTCCCGAAATCGTGTTCCACGTTCCCTCCAGATGCGAATCCATCGGGAATCACCCTCCAGACCAAATTGGGAGTCATCTGTGAAAACAACATTTGCCCACTGTTCGACCGTCCAGGTGGCATGTTGATGACTGCACTCCAGACGTTCTTTCTGTGAAGAAGCGTCAGAGGAAGACATACAGCAGACCTCCGACAGTAAAAGAACACTCTGCCAAAGCCTCTGAACACCATTTATCTCGAAAAAAGACTTCCAGTGGATTCTGCGAGCTCACATGGCAGTTACTGTGCCGTATTAAGTCGGTATTGTCGTATCCTTGCAGCCAAATAACGGTCCTCTGTTCGGGATGCAGTTTCGGTCTCTATAAAATGTCACCACATCCGAGAAACAACAGAACGATTGACGTTAAGCCATCGGGCCAAATCAATTTGCGACTGTCCCGCTTCTTTCCTTTCTATGGTCCTCCACCGCAGAGAGTCTGGTAGGCATTTTCTCTGTGCTAAACTACACCGTCTGTGACTGTTTACACAGCGATTGTGGATATCGCGATACCCGGCAACCACTACATCGTTTCATAGCTGCCCTGACATCATTGTTGGCATGCTTTTCAGTTGACTGGAATGCCATCTTCCGTGCAGAACACAATTGTACTGACATCTGGTTGACAGTTTGTATGATTATATCGTAAATGAGACACAGGACGGAGAAAAAGCGGTTCGTTGCTATAATTTTGGACACAGGTGTATCTGGACATTAATACCAATAAGCGATATTAATTCTGTGGCCTTTCCATACAGGTTCCTGGCCACCCATTCTAGCTGCTTTTTTTTTTTCCACCTGTCAGCTGAGACCGACAATATAGCTAGCCGCATGTTATACCTGCCACGCCCTGCTGGATAAACGCCTCATACCACCTGGTATCGAGTTCTTCTCAAGTCATCCCTGTTCCCTAGAGAATAACATAGCGGGACCTCTTGGCTCTGCTGCTCTATTCTTGCTGCTGGCTTCCCAAGACCTCTGATGACACAGGCCAAATATTTACAACTACATGCACAGAAAAATCAGTTACAAGTGTCGATCAAAAGTTTTCAGTTTGATGGCGTTACTGCAGCGTATATGCAACATGCATATAAGCACCAAGAGGGATTGCAGTGACATTGGTGTATATCAGATATGTGTACAATAAATGCAGAAACGAACTATAGTATAGCAAAGTGCTGTCAGTCTTTTCTTGGCTGCTGAAGGACAAACACCGGTAGACATCTATCGGAGAACGAAGAATGTGTATGGGCCAGCAGGCCTGCTGAAAGCCACCCTTGTGGAATAGTGCGCCACGTTCTGTGCTGGTTGCGATTCGACACAAGACGCCGGTCGATGTGGGAGGCCAACTGTCGTAACGTAGAAGTTACGCCAACTCAAGGAGGAGACACTAGAGAACCCGCCCTGTACTCGTCTCCGCACGCGGTTATGATGCTTTCGCTCCCCTAAGAAAGGCATTGAGGGGTCGACAATTCCTGTCGGATGAGGATGTCTAGCAAGCATTTACGGACTTCTTCACGCAGTAGAACACAATGTTTTACCAAGCGGTTGTCTTCAAACTGGTGCATCGTTGGGATGGCTGCCTCGACGCTCACGGCTATTTTGCCTGATTGGCACACCATTTCTGGAGTGTACGGCCATCGAACTGAAACGTTTTCATCGCCCCTTATAGTCCGCCCCGATACCTGGTCTGCGTGACGGACTGCCGTCCCTTAGGACCCGGCTGGGTCGGGGGTTTTCTCCTCTCAGAGACTGGGTGTTGTTTTGTCTTCATCATCATTTCATCCCCATCCGGCCCGCAGATCGCCCAATGTGGAGTCGATTGTAATAAGACCACCAAGGCGTCCGGACCTGCCCCGTAAGGGGCCTCCCGGCCAATGGCGCCAAACGGTCATTTCCATTTTCATCGCCCCTTATAGAATACAAGGAAGAGAATTAAAAGATGGCTTCACCATTAAAATCACTGTTATTAAACTTGTAAGCCGGCCGTTGTGGCCGAGCAGTTCTAGGCGCTTCAGTCCGGAACCACGCTGCTGCTACGGTCGCTGGTTCGAATCCTGCCTCGGCCACGGATGTATGTGATGTCCTTAGGTTAGTTAGATTTAAGAAGTTCTAAGTCTAGGGGTCTGATTGAAGTGTTGGCAGAAGTGCCAACACCGTGTTGCTAGAGGAGGCCGAAATGCACGCGTTTAATTACACGCAGACGGGCGTGAGGTCTGGAACAGGACAATGTCTTGAGAATTGCAAATAAAGTACGTAGATGATGTAATACTTAACTTTAATCCATAATTGGTGTACATCGCTCTTGACGGTATAACTGGTAATGGCGCCTTGCTAGCTCGTAGCTATTGACGTAGCTGAAGGCTATGCTAACTATCGTCTCGGCAAATGATTGTCAGTGCACCATTCCTATGAACGTCGGCTGTACAACGGGCGAGTGTAAGGACGTCCCTCTAGACCTGCCGTGTGGCGGCGCTCGGTCTGCGATCACTGACAGTGGCGACACGCGGGTCCGACGTATACTAATGGACCGCGGCCGATTTAAAGGCTACCACCTAGCAAGTGTGGTGTCTGGCGGTGACACCACACTGATGACCTCAGATGTTAAGTACCATAGTGCTTAGAACCATTTGAACCATTAAACTTTGTGATATTCGCTGTTTTTGGCTTCATTAAAACAGCAAATAGTTAATACTTTCAGCCAGAAGGCAAATACTTGTTTATAAAGAAAGATTAATGTATAATAAGGCATCCCATAGCGATGGTGGATGTAATTCGTCGTCTTTGGCGACAATATAAACAGAAGAATACGGATCTATTGTAAGTAGGCTGTTTAGGTTTTCTTATTGGTAACGCCACATAGCGCTCTGTATGAAAATCACTGGCTGTGCTGTGTGCAGTCTGTGGCTAGTTTACATTGCTGTCTGCCATTGTAGTGTTGGGCAGCTGGATGTTAACAGCGCGTAGCGTTGCGCAGTTGGTGAGCCGTCAGCAGTGGTGGATGTGGGGAGAGAGGTGGCGGAGTTTTGACATTTGTAAGACTGGATGTCATGAACTGCTATATATATTATGACTATTAAGGTAAATACATTGTTTGTTCTCTATTAAAATCTCTCATTTGCTAACTATGCCTATCAGTAGTTAGTGCCTTCCGTAGTTTGAATCTTTTCTTTAGCTGGCAGTAGTGGCGCTCGCTGTATTGCAGTAGTTCGAGTAACGAAGATTTTTGTGAGGTAAGTGATTTGTGAAACGTATAGGTTAATGTTACTCAGGGCCATTTTTTTGTAGGGATTATTGAAAGTGAGATTGTGTTGCGCTAAAAAATATTGTGTGTCAGTTTAAGCACAGTCATGTATAATTGTTCAAAGGGGACGTTTCATATGTCGACACTTAGCTGAGGATACCTCACTAGAATCTTCTGATTTTTTTCTTGTAGTTTGTTTAATTAGTGTAGATTTTGTTTATTGCTAGCGCGTAATTGTAGAGAGAATCTCCTTTGTAGTTGCAGTCTTTCATTGTTGTACATTAAAACAGGTGTGGCACGCATGTAAATTTACACCAAGTATTTCGCAGCTGCGCTTGCAATCAAGTAGATATTATTTCCATTGCTATGTTAATGTGTTTTCTTATTTTGCTCTTCAAATTGTGCTTTTCTGTGTTATCGTGTGAAATATTGTGACAATTATGGCGTGTGAAAAACGTAATACTAGGCTCCAAAGTAAACTGAGAAATGACAGTGAAGACGAAAGCAGTGTGTTAGCGCCACCATGTAATGAATTAACTAATGTTCAAAGTAGTAATTTGGTAATTGTGCATAGGGAAATGGAGCGAGCTGCAAATAATGGTGTAGGCAGTGAAACAATTAGTGAACAGGGAAGCATTATCGATCGATCGGTGGCAACAGCTCGCCTCAGGATTCCGAAATGACAGGACACAATCTTGCAAATACTGTAGATTCAGGTTTTGCGTCCTCACCGTTTTCTCAAATAAATCAAGACACATTTTCTGCTTTTCAAAATGCGAATATTGCCGGTTCAAATGCACTACCGAATAGCTCTGAGGAACATGTTTCAGACACCAGCGCACTGTTATTACAGTTAATGCAACAAATGGAACAAAGGCTACAAAAGTTAGACACAACGCTTGAACAAAATCAGAAACAAATGGGACAAAATCTTCATAAGTTAGACACAATGGAACAAAATCTTCAAAAGTTAGACACAATGGAACAACACCAGATACAAACACAGCAACAGTTAGACACAATGGAACAAAATCTTCGGAAGTTAGACAACACACTTGAACAAACACGTGAAGATTTAACTACTGAGTTACATAACATTGAATCGAAGTGTCAAAAAGTCTGTAATGACGTAAAAACACAAATTTGTGAGCATTTCCAACCTATTTTTTCGCGTCATGAAAATGCATTACAGAATCACGAAGCAGCCATAAAAGAACTGCAAACTACTGTTCATGAAAATCACGACACCTTGCAAGCTAAAATTGACTCAGTTGCATCTACCCATTCGGTTACGCAACTTGCAAAAACTCAGATGCGATTTCAACACAAATGGACACTCTGAAATTTGTTTCAGAAAAACACACAGAGGAAATAATTTCACTAACGGATAAACTAGCCGAACTTTCGGATCAGTTCACTAACTTATCTGCAAAGGTAGATTATAATCTGAATGACACAAGACCGGTAGTCTTTAATGACACAGAAGAGTGCGAACAAATTAGGAAATTCAAACAAAATCAGAATCAAATTAATACGCAACACCAAAGAGAAATCCAGGAAGTACAAGATCAGTTGACACAGGTAATACAGGAATTACATATTTTAGAGGACACTTGCGCTCCAATACGGGAAGAGGGACATAGAAATACGGAACAGCCACAAAATAATAACACAGGGCACTTCGGAAATTATGAAAGAAATTGGCAAGGTACACCGAACTTTGAGATGGAACCGCCGAAACGATGTAACAATGACCGACATGCGACTCGCCGACACGATGATTATGACTATAAGCTGTTCATTACTAAAAGTAAATTCAAAACATTTAAGAATTCTGGCAACGACTTTCATCCACAAGCGTTGCTCCATCAATTCTCTCATTGTTTTCCTTCCAACTGGTCATTAGAGCACAGATTAGAATTTATGTGTGGCTACTTAGAGAATGAACCAGCTGAAGGAATGCGATCGGTCATTCACGATTGTCACAGTGAAGAAGAATTTTATCATGCCTTCCTCTCAGCATATTGGTATCAAGCCACACAAGACCGAGTAAAACATGGCATCATAATGATGAAACATTTCGAACAATCTGAATTTTCCAGTCTTGTGAAATATTTTGAAGACATGTTGCACAAGAATCAGTACCTGTCAAACCCATACAGCCCCTCAGAACTCAACCGCATCTGCTTAATCAAATTACCTGAACATTTGCGACATATTATTTTGGCAGGACGTTGCAAAGACGACATTGAATTTTTTCAGGGACTCTTACAAGAATTAGAAATTGACACTGACAATCGCGGAATGCGAAAACAGGAACACAACAATTACAGGTCACATCCGTCGAAATTCCGCGATGAAAGAAATAATAACTGGACACGACGAGGCTATTCTCACAACACAAATCGTGACCAAAACAGACACCATCCGTATGACAACCGTTGGCAGAATAATAGTTACAGAGAAAGATCGCTTTTCCATAGTAATGACTATCACAAAGACAATCAGAGAAACAGACAATATGGGAACCAAAATAATTATTATCAAGGGAGACAGAATAACTTTAGATGCAACGGTCCAGCGCGCAGTTACGATTCAGGGAGAAATTCTCCACCACGTGACCGACAAGAAAGAAACTATGGAAACTACCGACATGACGACAGACGATATGATCGTAATGACAGACCTGAATTGCATCAGAACTGGCGGGATTCAAACAGAGCAGGGCCCTCTCGACAAGGTGAATTTGTAGAAGTTAGGTCTAATCCCAATAACGTCGCGCGCCAACAAAGAGACAATGAGTCGCACCGCAGGCAGCCACATGCGCCGGCTGGCTCATCGAAAATAACATTGACGCTAACCTTGAGAAAATTTTAGCATTTCTTACCAACGTATACAACATGATAATTACTTTGAAGTTCAAACCCTGCGCACTAGAAAGGGTAAAGGATTGCACCACATTTCACATGTAAAACCGTTTCTTGAGATATAATCTGCTTTTTAACTTAGTCTTTGCTATAAAATTTTTCACTTCACGTCACTAGTAACCATTGTCACACTTAGAAACTGTTAACATGCAACTATATTTTAAAGTTAACTATCCAGTCAATAACCTAGGGAACTTATTTAGACAAGTAATTACGAATTCATTGTTATAGTGAACAGACGACACAGTGTTATTGTGTGTGTACATTCTTGCTTGTTAGTTGCACGATTACGTAACGACTATAAGGCTCACATACTTAGAACATATCGGCACTGCTAATGAGATTTTCATGCAACATTTTGGTTTTCTTGAAAAGACATTCTTTATTTGAAGTACTTTTTGTGGGATTAAAGACGACTTAGCATTTGGTTTCTTTGACAGCTACACGATTTTATCACGACGCTACTAATGAGTGACCATTTACAATGTTGCTTTTGCAGTGTTTCTGTTTTATATCTGCACAGTTTTTCTGAATTCTTCTGAAAAGTAAAACATGTTTTAGTACTAACTTCTGTGGTATAGCTACAATGAGACAGCCTTTTTCGCAGCATAACAATACGTTACATTATAGTACTTTCTTGATCACGGTAAGGTACGTAATAACTACAATATCTATACGCAAAACATTTCACTTTCGTTTATGATGAGGAAAGTACATGGACTTCAGTAGAACTTTGCTTACACAGGACGATAACTATGACACTTCCACAGAATTATCTTACAGCAAGACGCACATTTAGCGCTACAGGACACGTATTTGAGTGATTAATTTTGTACTTAAACCATTTATTTTTCAAGATTTTTGAATTACAAAGAAAGTTTTCCGTGATACATTTCATTCCATTGCTGTAATCTGTAATACCTGAGGGTATAGTTACATTAATCCTCAGGGGGTACACGCTTACTTTTTGTACCATGTGTTTGGCAAGCACAAGAAGCCCTAGCTAATATGGTATTTGCTTATACAACTTTACACTTCGGTACCATATTTCTCTAACACATAAATTACACAGCTATCTGATCATATAATTGAGAGACAAACCTTTTTTTTTTACTACATCAGTGACACATGCTTACGCAATTACACAGTTGGATAATTTCATACTTATGAAATTGTATTTTGTCTGTACTTTGTGAACTGTCCATATTTTTTCGGAACCATTGTGATGCTATGAGAGCTTTGAATGATGTATTTGGTATGAGATCATGATTTTTAAAGTACGTTTGAGGTAGATGACACAATTGAAATGAGCAGAGAATTTTCTTTAGGTTTTGAAATTATTGGAGGAAGCTACGACGATTTTGACATTTGACTGAGGTGTTATGATATTATTATTACGATGACGATGTGTATTATGCTGTTGAGGTATGTTTATGATCAATAAGCTGATACTATATGAGGAATTTGATTATGCTATGTATTTATTATGATGAAATATTGAATAAGTGTCTATGAATATGTATATGTGTAATAACTTAAGGAACAATGAGTAGTGGTTAGGGACTCTGGTTCTGAAAAAGGATGTTGGAAACTGAGAATCGTACTTTAAGAGTTATGAAATGTGTGTATATGCCTGAATGTATCATCATGCCGACGAAAATTTTTTGGACACTATTATATTTAAAGGATTTTGTTTCTACACATTTGTAACGCAAATTGTCGACCTGTGAAATTTTCAATGAGACTGTCACTGTAGTGCAAACTGGTGTCGTAAATATTTCGGTAAGAAAGTTAAGTGACCTTCACGTAATGTGTCATGGGCACCCAGCTGCGCGACAGTCGCCTGGAAAAAAGCCATTAGTGTGTGCCTTTCAGAGGCACAGGTGGAGAAAAAAAAAAAGAGGTCATTATCCTCGCTATTGACATTCCTTTGTAGAAAGCATCGCAAATACGACACGCTCAAACTTGAAAACATATGATTATATTGTGGAGCTCTTAATTTATGATATTTACTAAAATGCCTAATGAAATGATGAGAAACATTTTACATCTATTGTCTTTCTAATTGAGAGAATATTTTTGCCTTTGGAGACGCCACTTGCCTAGTGAATGATGTTTCATATGTTGCTTTATATATATATATATATTTGCTCATTTTGTTTAATATCAAGTTTCTAGCTGCAGCAGCATTGGTTAAAATAAAATTTAATACATGTACTAATATCACTATTTTCTGTCTACAGACCCTGTAAAGAATAATTTTATGATGTACTTTCGTAGAAAAGAGAGCACAAATAGACATTTTACTTCACAGGAATTGCAAAAATAATTTTTTAAGAGTTTAGTAACTTATCTGCTAGAGTAAGTCAAGGTAATGCATCACTCTAGTGTTAAGATGTGACATAGGTATTAGACATGGCCATCTTTACTGTAATATTCTTTATGCTTGAGCTTTGTCATAATTAGATATAAGTTATTGCATTTGCTGCTGCTGCTTGCTTTGCCCATTTCCATTTTTTTGTCATTGCTGTTTGTGTTAATTGTTTTGTGCTGCTGCATTGCCTCATCCCTTAGTATATATATCTGAGCTCAGTAGATTTAAGTTAGCTTAAAATGGGGTTGGCTATATAAGAGAACGAGTTGTGATGAATTGGAAGAAATGCATTGAGAAGCTATAAGAATATGGTTTGGCCAAAAAAGTATTTTGAAAGAGGATATGAACAAAAAAGTAGGGTTTGGAGACAACAAGTTTAGGTAGGATTTTCTTGGAAATAAATGATGTAAGATAATGGAAAATAAATAATGAGGTAAGAAATATGTGAACATGTAAATACAGAAAGCACGCTTCGATAGGATGTTTTGGTGAAAACAAATTTTGAAATAAGACTGCAGTACCAAATGTTACACTGAAAACGAACCCTGTCCTTTCCATTGTGTTATCCCCTTGTGTGTTTGTGTGCTCTTGTATATTTGTGTTTTTCCTGTCTTTATGTGTTTAGCTAATAAGAGTTATGTTGTAGAATTTTTCTAATAATATGTTATTTACTTTGTAAAGATGTTTAGACATTATTTATTCTGTTTTGTTTTAATGCTCATGTGTGAAGTTGATGTTTCAAAAGTTATTCTGATCTTTTATGTATGTACTTATCTCATAATTCTTGTAACATTGGTGTAGATGTTTATTTCTATTCTTTTGTGAAGCCTGCATTACCACAAATGTTATCTGTATTGTTATGTTCTTTAATGATGTATTTTGCACCTTTGTTATTGTATTCTTATGTTATAAAATTGTAATTGACACCAGTTCATAAAATTAAGTAACTTGTAAGTTACATTTCACTGCACACGTTTCTGTTGGTCATAGAATATGGACAATATGTGAGAAGTAGGGACTGTTAGTGTTTGTACGGGTGTTGATAATTCAGCAATGGACTGGATAACAGCATTGCTGGTTCTAAGGATATTCCAAAAAGTTTTGTGAGTACACAAGTGGTGGTTTATGGACTTGCTATATTGTCCGCAAGACTCTTCGATGGTGATTGTGCACCTGCACAATCACAACAGATGGCTGCTGGCCGTCTCTAAAAGGACTACAGTGGGTCTTCATCTTTGATGGCCCACCAGTACCATTATTTCTACAAGGACTGCACTGAGTCTGTACCTCTGGTGTCCCACCAATACCATAATCTCTACCAGGACTACAGTGGGTCTGCTCTGTGACGACCTACCTACCAATATTCTTCAAAACTTCGACTGACTCTGCAGTGGGTTTGCTCTGTTGTGGCCCATTACCTGTCTGCATGTCAAGAGTCAGCACTGTCTTTCCGTTGGAAGGACAACACTACTTCTTCAAGACTGCATGGAAATCCACTACTTCCATGTGCATTCTCTTTTACTGCTCAGACTTTGAGAAAAACACTGCTATTTTACTGTGATGAACGATCAGGACTGTCTTTATGGACTGTGAAAAATTTTTAGCTTTTGACCAACATTGTATCAATAAGTGTGTGCATTTAATATTTTTGTTATTTTAATTATGAAAAATTTCTTCAAATCTGTATTGGCCACGGCCCAAACCAATTTGTAAAATTTTTGTGGGGAGCATGAGGGCTATGTAAGTAGGCTGTTTAGGTTTTCTTATTGGTAACGCCACGTAGCGCTCTGTATGAAAATCACTGGCTGTGCTGTGTGCAGTCTGTGGCTAGTTTGCATTGTTGACTGCCATTGTAGTGTTGGGCAGCTGGATGTTAACAGCGCGTAGCGTTGCGCAGTTGGAGGTGAGCCGCTAGCAGTGGTGGATGTGGGGAGAGAGATTGCGGAGTTTCGAAATTTGTAAGACTGGATGTCATGAACTGCTATATATATTATGGCTATTAAGGTAAATACATTGTTTGTTCTCTATTAAAGTCTTTCATTTGCTAACTATGCCTATCAGTAGTTAGTGTCTTCCGTAGTTTGAATCTTTTATTTAGCTGGCAGTAGTGGCGCTCGCTGTATTGCAGTAGGTTCAAATGGTTCAAAAAAAAAAATGGCTCTGAGCACTATGGGACTCAACTGCTGTGGTCATAAGTCCCCTAGAACTTAGAACTACTTAAACCTAACTAACCTAAGGACAGCACACAACACCCAGCCATCACGAGGCAGAGAAAATCCCTGACCCCGCCGGGAATCGAACCCGGGAACCCGGGCGTGGGAAGCGAGAACGCTACCGCACGACCACGAGATGCGGGCTGTATTGCAGTAGTTCGAGTAACGAAGATTTTTGTGAGGTAAGTGATTTGTGAAAGGTATAGGTTAATGTTAGTCAGGGCCATTCTTTTGTAGGGATTATTGAAAGTGAGATTGCGTTGCGCTAAAAAATATTGTGTGTCAGTTTAAGCACAGTCATGTATAATTGTTCAAAGGGGACGTTTCACTATATGCGATCCTTCACTATTTTGTTCGCTGGAGAACAAATAAATCCTTGTGCGCTAAACACTTGTACTGTTTTTCTTAAGTAAGACGGACGCAGATTTGTGGTGGCCTGATCTAATTTTTACTGAATGTATAAAAACGTGTTACGTCTAAGTTTGGGTGAAGTGTAAAAAGAAGAACTGTTATAACTTACCGTGACGACGCAAGAGCGACTCAAGAGGACAATGGCTATATAAAAGAGCGCTCAATAGACATGAAACGGACATAAAAATCTACCGTCATTGTAGTACTAAGCATAAGGTACGATATGTGTGTTAGTTATAATCAATATTTGTTCTGGAAATACTGAATCATTTAGCAGTGCTCATTCCTATCATCTCCTCAGTATTATTTTCATTTTAATTATGCATTTTGCTAAGATTACAGACACCAAGATCAGCAGTCCAATGTGCGTGTTGCACTGACAAAAAGAAAACTTTTTTATCGTCTTCCTGAATCAGCTTTAATATTGAATTTCCCTTTTGTGTGACGTTATAGTTGTTTTTGTGCCCTTAAGAACTTTCTGGTCCCTTAGGAAATTGTTTTGTCATAACAATAACCCTCACAACCGGGTATGATCGCATCTACGATCATGAAGTAATTAGAAAGACGATAATGAAATCTCTTAATCAATAGCACGCTAACGGTGACTGCTTCAAGCCACGCGAAACTGCAAGTAAAGACTATTCACATTTCATAATGCAATATTTTATTATGACAATGGTCAATCCATGATTCTTACGTCAATTGTGATTGATAAAACAGTAAGCGAAATCTCAAATTCCAGCTTTTCCATTGAATTAAATATAACTTAATCATTGTAAACAAAACATTAGTCGATTATTAATTGAATCTGCTTATTAACAGCACGAAAAGTGTCAGGTCGGGGATGGCTAGACACTTCTCATTTTTACAAGATCATATTTATTTCATGCTATTGAGCAGGACATCTAAAACAAATGAAAATGTTAGAATAAGAAATTTCCAGTAATTCCGAATATTGTTTTTGCAGTATTTTCGAAACAGGTCGAAAATGTTCTCTAAATTGCTAAACGTACATTTTGTAGTCACTGCTGTAAGCAAAGGTATATAAATTCAATACACACCTTGCGGGAATCATATCTTGTGAAAAAGCTGCAAAGTTATTTTACTAAAGTTCTCATCCTCCCCGCGTTATCATCTTTATTTTCTTTACCCGAACCAGTGAGACACACAGTGACAAAAATTGCATTTTTCACGCTATGCGTCCCTAAATACGGCAAAGTACAAAAACAGACAGTCCATTTAGAATTCTCACAGTGCATAGCAGCAATGAGCGCCGAAACACAATTCGCAAAGTCGGTGCTAACTTTATGGAGAAATATCTGCGGTTTTTGTATCTGTATGGAGCACCTCATATACGTACAAAGCCGAAACATGAGAGTTGCAGGCGCTTTTCGAGTAGGTGCGCTAGAGACATTTTCGTTTGCATTTGACTTGTAATAATTACAGTCTCGCAAAACCTCGGCGTCGAGGGACTCAGAGCTGTGAGGCTGAGGGCAGATGGCATTTGCGTACGGGACACGCGTGACATTTTGTGGCCGCCTGCTGTCGCTACACCGCTAATTAGCCGCCAGCACAAGGTCCTGCTGCAGAATGCGCCGCGGTTTAGCTCGCGTGCCGTGTGCAACACTGCCCACATGTCTCGCGGAAATCAATGTGTACGCCGTGCGCTGTAGATCTCACAACAGGTGTCTGCCGCTAACAATAGACAATCGTGACCGCAAACCAGTCGTAATTTTCAAAAGAAATCGTGTGTTCTGCCAAAATACTGGCTCGTAGCTGCCTATTTCTTAATGCTGTAATATGTTTTTTTATCTTCTTGTTGGAAACAATATACACTCTCGGTATCAATTTTATTTTTCAGTTTACATATCCTTACATAATTCAATACATAAAACATCAACTCGGTTGCAATTCTGCTAAATTGTTTTTTTGGTCCAGGGAGAAAACCAGGTGAGTCAGTTTTGTCGAGAAGCTTGCAAAATGAATTTTTAATTTCAAAATGCGCGAACGATTCTCACATGGAACTATTATTTCGAACAATGTTAAATACACTCCTGGAAATGGAAAAAAGAACACATTGACACCGGTGTGCCAGACCCACCATACTTGCTCCGGACACTGCGAGAGGGCTGTACAAGCAATGATCACACGCACGGCACAGCGGACACACCAGGAACCGCGGTGTTGGCCGTCGAATGGCGCTAGCTGCGCAGCATTTGTGCACCGCCGCCGTCAGTGTCAGCCAGTTTGCCGTGGCATACGGAGCTCCATCGCAGTCTTTAACACTAGTAGCATGCCGCGACAGCGTGGACGTGAACCGTATGTGCAGTTGACGGACTTTGAGCGAGGGCGTATAGTGGGCATGCGGGAGGCCGGGTGGACGTACCGCCGAATTGCTCAACACATGGGGCGTGAGGTCTCCACAGTACATCGATGTTGTCGCCAGTGGTCGGCGGAAGGTGCACGTGCCCGTCGACCTGGGACCGGACCGCAGCGACGCACGGATGCACGCCAAGACCGTAGGATCTTACGCAATGCCGTAGGGGACCGCACCGCCACTTCCCAGCAAATTAGGGACACTGTTGCTCCTGGGGTATCGGCGAGGACCATTCGCAACCGTCTCCATGAAGCTGGGCTACGGTCCCGCACACCGTTAGGCCGTCTTCCGCTCACGCCCCAACATCGTGCAGCCCGCCTCCAGTGGTGTCGCGACAGGCGTGAATGGAGGGACGAATGGAGACGTGTCGTCTTCAGCGATGAGAGTCGCTTCTGCCTTGGTGCCAATGATGGTCGTATGCGTGTTTGGCGCCGTGCAGGTGAGCGCCACAATCAGGACTGCATACGACCAAGGCACACAGGGCCAACACCCGGCATCATGGTGTGGGGAGCGATCTCGTACACTGGCCGTACACCACTGGTGATCGTCGAGGGGACACTGAATAGTGCACGGTACATCCAAACCGTCATCGAACCCATCGTTCTACCATTCCTAGACCGGCAAGGGAACTTGCTGTTCCAACAGGACAATGCACGTCCGCATGTATCCCGTGCCACCCAACGTGCTCTACAAGGTGTAAGTCAACTACCCTGGCCAGCAAGATCTCCGGATCTGTCCCCCATTGAGCATGTTTGGGACTGGATGAAGCGTCGTCTCACGCGGTCTGCACGTCCAGCACGAACGCTGGTCCAACTGAGGCGCCAGGTCGAAATGGCATGGCAAGCCGTTCCACAGGACTACATCCAGCATCTCTACGATCGTCTCCATGGGAGAATAGCAGCCTGCATTGCTGCGAAAGGTGGATATACACTGTACTAGTGCCGACATTGTGCATGCTCTGTTGCCTGTGTCTATGTGCCTGTGGTTCTGTCAGTGTGATCATGTGATGTATCTGACCCCAGGAATGTGTCAATAAAGTTTCCCCTTCCTGGGACAATGAATTCACGGTGTTCTTATTTCAATTTCCAGGAGTGTATTTAAGTCTTCTGTGTACTGAACGGAATGGTGCTTAATGTGCCTAACACAAATAACGTTAAAAAACCGATTATTTCTCCAAACAACGACTTTTTCAGGAAAAATCCAGGTAAATGGTTCAAATGGCTCTGAGCACTATGGGACTTAACATCTGTGGTCATCAGTCCCCTAGAACTTAGAACTACTTAAACCTAACTAACCTAAGGACATCACGCACATCCATGCCAGAGGCAGGATTCGAACCTGCGACCGTAGCGGTCACGCGGTTCCAGACTGAAGCGCCCAGAACCGCTCGGCCACTCTGGCCGGCAGCAGGTAAATTTCCTGAAATAAAAAGAGGACAAGGCACATAAGGTACTTTTGATTTTGGTTGTATGACTGCAAGACCGTATTATTACAAGTGAGAACACACTGCATTCCTTTAACAAACTACATTATGATTCAGGAGACTTGAACATGGGTGGCTGGGGGGGGGGGGAGGGGGGGGGGGAGGTACGGTGGACCCAATAGCATCATTCACAGTTCAAGCAAATACAACACCTAGTATAATAAAGTATCAAGCAAAATGTGGCAACACAAAATAATGCAGCTTAGTGAATCAATGGGGTTACAGTAACGAATTACTATCAGACAACTACAGCTGTTTGAATTGTCTCATATATGGTAGAAGATTCTACTTAAATTCAATATTATTTACATTTGTTAAATTAACGAATTTAACAAACGTAAAGTCAAGCAAATTCAGAATCTTATAAACTTCGGTTGAAATCAGTTACTATCTACATCAACAACTGAAAAGTTCAAGCTCTTAAAAACATTAAATGAAATAACAAGTTTACTGTTACCAGTCACTGTTTATTTATCTCCACGGCGCGTTTCAAAGGTTTAGACCTCCACCATCAGGTGGATTTACAATTGTTGATATGACATTTGTGTGTGTGTGTGTTTTGTGTTACGATTTTTGGAGGAACTTGTGGTACTGTCTACTGGAGAAACAAAACACTATTTTAAAACGTGGTTTTGGGTTTCTTTTGACACACCTCCAGTGGTCACAGGTTCCTTTCACTGTCGCAACACGTCACATGTATACTGTCATATTCTGTAAACAAATATGGCGTCGGAAACTATTGGTTGCTTGGATCGTATAGCAGAATAAAAAATAGCAGAATAAAAAACACTTCACAAAGTACAATGAATATATGTCCTAACAACATTATTACAGAATAAATTTGTAAAGGATTTGGAGGTGTTGTTTGAGGTGTTGAATACATTCGTTGGAATAAATACTTCTTGTGGCTTGTAAATCCGATTTTGACAAGTTAAAATAGCTAAAACTTCATACTCATTTATACAATCAGGTGAAGTGTTACAAACTTTAAGTACAATAATCATATTGGCTACAGTGGTAAAATTAAACACAAGTAACAATTTTGGTTAGGATTAATAGAGAGATATGAAAGGTTGGAGGCAGAGGTGGAGGAAGAGAAAGAGAAAGTGAGAGGGAGAAAGAGGGTGGAAAGAGTTATTGTATGAGAGCAAACTTCGCAAGACAAGTGGTTTTAAGATTATATCTGTTACATGTAATAACTGCCTAAAAGTTGCAGTAATACATTGGTTAATGCTTAAAAATATGCAGATGGACTTGCAGTTTGTGCCAGTAGTTGATGTACACATAGATTCAAGCTGACAAGGGGTGCAAGCGGTTGGTGTGATGATATATCTGTAAATGAGGTCAATCTCTTGTACACTCGGTGGCTGTTGTGGTAACATAACTAAATATTTATGGTAGTGTGTGTGTGTGTGTGTGTGTGTGTTTGTGTGTGTGCGCACGTGCTTTGCAATTTTTAATGACGTATGCAGTTGCTGAAAACAGAGATGATACTATTGTAAATACTGTCATTTTTGTCATTTAAGATAGATTCAGGTTGTTTTGTTTGGTGTTTGTATATTTGGAGTGTTTCAAGGATGTCTAGTTTTCTGCCTTTTGGTTGGATGTGTAGGATGCTTAAAAACAGTTGAATGAAGTTACTTAGTAAACATATTCATTATTAAATTAAACAACATTAAATGAGATACAATAATAACACAATGATTAAGTAAATGGCTCAGTTGGCCAAGGCTCCGTATGAACCCACAGTGAGTTGCAGCCAGGTAGGGTGCCGATGCAACTGCCCGGGAAACAATGACCGGGTCCGCGCGGTAAAGGAAGTTGACAACTGTATAGACCAAATAGAGCACCACCGAAATCAGGATTTTTGACAACAGGGACTGACCGCTCACATCTGGCAGGGGATGGCCACGAATCCGCTTTCCAGGTTGGTGCTCACAAGCTTATTCCCGAGACATAGCCCGGCAGGCACAAACAGCGGATGCGGACGATGGCCTGCCCCAACAGGTTCGCGGCTTCTCCGACTAACAGCGCAGCGCTCCGTGGCCACTTTCGTCACGCCTTGGTCCTTCCTCCGACCCCTTGCCGCTAGTGTATGTAACGGAACGCATCTCTTTACTGTATTTACTTATTATATAATCATTTCCGCTCCTGTCCAGCTTTCCTATGACGACAGTTGCTGCAGCATTCTGTAGCCCACCTCTCCTTACCATTGTGTACGAAGTAGAAATCAAAACTCACACTTGCACACAGACCTTCTTTAGATACAAACTGATTCCGCCCTGGAGGAATGGATAGGAGACTAAGGACCTTAAACGTTTAGTGTTCTTAAAACCGCAATCAGCAGCAGCAGTGGCGATGGATTGGTCACAGAAATTCGGTAACACGAACTTCCCTTTCACAGGGCCTGAACCCGTTGTATTTCTGGTTGAGGGAACATATAGAGCCATTGGTGAACGTCCAACACATCGATAATGTGCAGATGTTATAAGAGTGTCTGACCAATGCATGTGAAAGAGTGCTTGATTCATTGCGAAGAAGGTCTAAAGAATGCATCAGAATGCGTGATAACCACATGCAACACTGCTTGCATTGTCTACTTCTATGTAACTGACACATGAGAACGAGATGAAAGGTTCACCCACATCTCAACAGCTACTCAAGATTTTTTTTTATTATAGGAATTATTATAGGGAAGATCAGTTTGGTTTCCGTAGAAATGTTGGAACACGTGAGGCAATACTAACCTTACGACTTATCTTAGAAGAAAGATTAAGGAAAGGCAAACCTACGTTTCTAGCATTTGTAGACTTAGAGGAAGCTTTTGACAACGTTAACTGGAATACTCTCTTTCAAATTCTGAAGGTGGCAGGGGTAAAATACAGGCTATTTACAATTTGTACAGAAACCAGATGGCAGTTATAAGAGTCGAGGGGCATGAAAGGGAATCAGTGGTTGGGAAAGGAGTGAGACAGGGTTGTAGCCTCTCCCCGATGTTATTCAATCTGTATATTGAGCAAGCAGTAAAGGAAACAAAAGAAAAATTCGGAGTAGGTATTAAAATTCATGGAGAAGAAGTAAAAATTTGAGGTTCGCCGATGACATTGTAATTCTGTCAGAGACAGCAAAGGACTTGGAAGAGCAGTTGAACGGAATGGACAGTGTCTTGAAAGGAGGATATAAGATGAACATCAACAAAAGCAAAACGAGGATAATGGAATGTAGTCAAATTAAATCGGGTGATGCTGAGGGGATTAGATTAGGAAATGAGACACTTAAAGTAGTAAAGGAGTTTTGCTATTTAGGGAGTAAAATAACTGAAGATGGTCGAAGTAGAGAGGATATAAAATGTAGACTGGCAATGGCAAGGAAAGCGTTTCTGAAGAAGAGAAATTTGTTAATGTCGAGTATAGACTTAAGTGTCAGGAAGTCGTTTCTGAAAGTATTTGTATGGAGTGTAGCCATGTATGGAAGTGAAACATGGACGATAACTAGTTTGGACAAGAAGAGAATAGAAGCTTTCGAAATGTGGTGCTACAGAAGAATGCTGAAGATTAGATGGGTAGATCACATAACTAATGAGGACGTGTTGAATAGGATTGGGGAGAAGAGAAGTTTGTGGCACAACTTGACTAGAAGAAGGGATCGGTTGGTAGGACATGTTTTGAGGCATCAAGGGATCACAAATTTAGCATTGGAGGGCAGCGTGGAGGGTAAAAATCGTAGAGGGAGACCAAGAGATCAATACACTAAGCAGATTGAGTAGGATGTAGGTTGCAGTAGATACTGGGAGATGAAGAAGCTTGCACAGGATAGAGTAGCATGGAGAGCTGCATCAAACCAGTCTCAGGACTGAAGACCACAACAACAACAACAACAACAGGATTTTTTTTTCTAGTTTTGACTAGTGCTACCTCCTATAGGAATATGTGACACCTGTATGACTGCTGTCATAGTAGAATCGAAAGCGAACAGTGTTGCATACTCGTTAACGATTTAATAAACACTACGACCAAAGTCACACAAGTACATAAACATAAAAACCTCATGATGTATCGCAAGGAACACCGCTTTCCGCAGGTTGATCTGCCATTGACTAGTGTTCTGTTATAGACAGTCCGCCCCCGGTAGCTGAGTGGTCGCCGGCCCGGTAGCTCAGCGTGTTCGGTCAGAGAGCCGGTTGGCCTCTGTAATAAAAAAACTGAGTGGAGGGATCAACCACCGGACTTGAACACTTGGACAGGATGTCTTGCGACGTCCGCAACGACCGAACACAACGATCAATAACGAAAAAAAAAAAGTGGTCAGCGCGACGGACTGTCAATCCAAGGGGCACGGGTTCGATTCCCGGCTGGCTCGGAGATTTTCTCCGCTCAGGGACTGGGTGTTGTGTTGTCCTTATCATCATTATTTCATCCCCATCGAGCGCAAGTCGCCCAAGTGGCGTCATATCAAAAGACTTGCACCAGGCGAGCGGTCTATCCGACGGGAGGCCCTCGTCACACGACATTATTATTATTATTATTATTATGTTATAGACAGATGAATAGTGTCAAAGTAGCCTAAAGTTGCAGACCGGTCAGTGTCAAATCAACCCACGGAGAGTAATGTTCTGAGTGATATACAGGGCGAGCATAAAGTATTTCTCTGCTTACAAACAATTATTCCTTAGGAAGTATGCTACATACAGTTATGTGGTTTGTTGCAAATGGTAGCTTAACTCATCAGATTTTTACGGGTACACTTCCGTATGTCCTCTACTTGTTTCTCATAGAATACCTAGGTGATATTCAATTTATCTCAATGTCTTTGTCAACATATCTTCTATTATCGCCTCAGCAGTATTCGCACTGTCAGAGTTTGTGCATCAGGAACTGGACAACTGTATACCTTATCCTCAAAATAACACCACAATGTAGGTCTAGAGAGTAAACGTGGTGTCCATTAGGTTGAACCGTCTCTGTCCATCCAAGAAGAAGCGAACTAAAGAAGCCCCCAGTGTGGTGACGCACCACCCTGAAACGCTACTCATCGTTGAAATTCCTGTAACTGAGCTGCAGCGTGAAGTTCCAACATACCAACGTAAACTGTGGCCTGAGTTTGAAAAAAGGTAAAATAACTGTGGAGTGCGTTAACCGTTTGAGCACCAGTGGCTTCTGTCTGAAATCACGATCTTATAACATTTTTTTCTTTTTAATTACCAATGCCTTTAGCAGGAAATCAGCGATGCTGCTGCAAGGCACAGACATCTAGTAGAACACTGAGGTACTTCTACAAATGTAGTGCATTACAGAAATCGCTTACAGCGTCCAGAGCTACGGTCGGCGTGGAGATTGTGCTATGTGATTCAAGGAGATTATGATATGAGGTTTTTCTTTGTAGTTGACATCCTGAGAAGATAACCGATAGTGAAAGTAGGTATATATAAAATAATTCGAATGTAAATTCGAGTTTTTACTTCTGTTTTTATGAATGGCTTCGGTATGAAACCACTGGAGCTGTACATAGGTTTGATTCAAAATCTATTACATCTTAGGGCCTTTTTGCTTCTTATTAGGACTACAATTGGTTTTAGGTATTATGCGAAATTGCATTCATATATATCACGTGAAACTATGGATGATTAAAAATTTATGTCCTAGTGATTCCAAAGTGAGGTCACTTCCTTAAAACAATTTGTTTAATTTTTGCCAATTTCTGCTTGCATTCGTTGCTTGCTATGATAATAAAGGTAACCCTTCTGAAAAAATTTAAAATTAGATTCCCACGTGATACCTTCTGCATAAAACAATTTTGGGTTCACTTTTTGGAAGTTTATTCTTGTACGAGCTATTTACTAAGGTAATAAAGGTTACTTTTGCGAAAAAAATTAAATTAACCTTTGTTTTCATATCGTTTTTGATGTGTCTGCTTGTCTGCAGTCAGGGAATCCACTATTTGGTATGGTTGCCGATACCTTGTGCACATCACCAATTGCGCTGGTCTTCTCAGCAGCGGAGTATTGTGCCCCGGCGTGGCTAAACAGCTGCCACACCAACTTGATCGATGCCCAGTTGAACCACAGTATGCTGTTAATGTATGGGACAATCCGGCCAACACCCATTTACTGGCTTCCTCTGCTGATCTACATCTATCCATCTGCAATCCACAGACGTGAGACCTTGCTTAGGGAATACCGCAAGCTACAGGATAACCTGGAGTTACTCATACAAGAAGACATACCAAGTCTATTTCGTTGTTGACTCAGTTCAAGAAGTATACCGTTACGGCCAGCGGAACACCTATATGCCAGTAATATCGGGACGAGAGATCTGTGAGATCAATTAGTTGAAAAATCATGAAGGGCGTGAGCGGTTCCAAAAATATTACTGTGATACTGCTGGCACAGAACTCGATAGGAAACTGTGGGTCGAACTGAACAGAGCTCGCACTGGGCATGATCGGTATGCTAGTTCACTTTACAAGTGGGCTGCTACAGACTCTCCGGTTTGTGACTGTGGGATTGGTTCAAATGTTTCTAAGCGCTATGGAACTTAACATCTGAGGTCATCAGTCCCTAGACTTAGAACTATATAAACCTAACTAACCTAAGAACATCACACACATCCATGTCCGTGGCAGCATTGGAACCTGTGACCGTAGCAGCGCCGCGGTTCCGGACTGAAGCGCCTAGAAGCGGTCGGCCACAGCGGCCGGCGACTGTGGGACTCCGAACCAGACAATCAAGCACATAAGAGCCGAATACCCCTTGCGTTCCTATCAGGGAAGCTGGAGCGACGTCATGAAAGCTGACGATACAGCTCTTATATAGATTAGGGACTTAGACCTTGACATTTACTTAGTTTTATATGTAGTTTTGTCTTTCTGCATTCTTGTTACATACATGTAATAATGTTATGTACCTGCATTTTTCTACTGCACGCTAGCCATACGAATAAATATATCAATTCATATAGTTAAGCAACACCACCCATTCGATTTAGATTTGTCTCTTATCAGCTGTATCACGATACATGGGTTCTCCGACACCGGGATCCAGACTTTATGACTCTTTGCTAACCGGCGATATGAAACGTCGCTTCATCGAAAAAAAAGACTTTATTAAGATAGTCATTGCCTGCACTGATTCCATCACATTCGCAGCAAACTCAGTACATCTTCGACTATCATGTCGCTGCAAAGTTTGCAGGAGTGCACTTTGTATGCTTGAGAATGCATCCGTACGCGTAAAATCTTCACCACAGTGCTTTGAGGTTTGCCTGTTTCTCTGTAAACACGACGTGTAGATTTCCGCGGACGGCACTGAAATGCTGTACGCTCGGTGTGAATAATGTTGTCACCCACTCTAGGTGTACCGCTTTTGCCTTGTCATCAAGACTGCTAGTCTCTTTAAGCTTTGATCCTCTTCACATCTGGCTCACCTCGACAGTAGGCACTTCGGGAACTATCACTGAACTGTAATACGGCTACACGTGTTTCATGAAATTACAACAATCATTGTGCTTTCTCCCGGTCAGATGCTATTGTGAAAGTGGTAGTCTTAAACTACGCTACATCACATGTAGAAGTGTAAAAAAATAAAAAATAAAAAAAATAAAAAGGAACGGCCTAGGCGTGAGGAAATGGATATATGAAAAATTACGAGTTAAGTTACTCGCCCTGTATGATAAGTTTTTTATGTATACATACGTATGTCATTATGGTCATAGTGATATCAAAATTTTGAATGAAATGCCATTACTAGTTTCATTTCTTTTTGTTTCAAAAACCACTTGGGTTTCGGCCTCGTAAGGTCATGTCCAGTGGCGCCAGCAGATGTCTTCAGAAAACACAGAGCAATCAGTAAGTAGCCTCTGAGTGTATTTAGGATGACGACATAGAACTGCCCTGAATAAATGCTACTTTTTATCTGTGAGAACTGACCCATGAAAATGCTATTGTAACAGACCTGACTTCATTTCAACAATAAGTGAAATCAGGTACTACTTAGCGCACTGGTTAGTTTGGACTTGGCTCCTAACTGTAATTTAAACACTTCTCTACACAGGAATTGAAAATTTTGTATAATAAAGAAACGCTGTATGGATCTTTACTATCATTCGCTGCTCCGAAGATCTCGACGAAAACCTACCTTCTGGAACCTTGAAGAATCATAAGAAAAATATTGCTAGCAATATTATGCTTAGTAAATACATGGAGCACATGGAAAACAATTCTCATTGAAGGCAAAAGATCACAGTAGGATCCTCATTTGTGAATAATATATCAGTCCACGACCACACCGATTCTTGATCCGTAACGTTATATACAGGGTGTCCATAAAGTCCCTTTATAACTTCAAAATTTTATTACAACAGCAGTTGAAATATTTTAACAAAATTTCTTTTAATGTAATTACTGTTTACTAAAGTTTTTATATATACTAAAATTTTGTGTTTCAGGTACTCTGTTGATGGAAGGCACTGAACCTCTATAAAATGGCAGAGCCTCAAGAGAAGGCACAATTTGTTTCCTGGTTTATTGAGACAAAATCGGATATTTAGACTCAATGAAACTTCAGAACGAAGTATGGAAGACATCCACCATAGCGCACTTCAGTTCGTGCATGGCACAAAAAATGTATGGAGACAAAAAAATGTTCAAATGTGTGTCAATTCCTAAGGGACCAAACTGCTGAGGTCATCGGTCCCTAGACTTACACACTACTTAAACTAACCTATGCTAACAGCAGCACACCCACCCACGCCCGAAGGAGGACTCCAACCTTCGGCGGGAGGGGCCGCGCAATCAGTGACATTGCGGCTTTAACCGCGCGGCCACTCCGCGGTGCTTATGGAGACAGGGACAGTGTTGGATAAAGGGAGGACCGGGCGACCAAGAATATCCGAGGAAAACATCGATCGCGTTTTAAACGTCTTCACTCGTTCATCTACGGAGTCCATCCGCACTGCTGCCAGACAATTGCAACTACCACGTTGAACTGTGCGTAAGGTCCTCCACAAGAACTTACGGTTGTACGCTTACAAACTGGAACTGTTACAGACACTTGAGTCAAATGACAAGCGAAAACGGACAGAGTTTGCACTCTGCCTTTCGGAGGATGAAGCACTCCTCAAGTGAGTTTTCTTTCAGTCACGAGGCAACTTTTCATGTTTCTGGGACATTAAACAGACACAGTGTGAGAATCTAGGGATCTTAACACCCCACCTTGACTAGGGAGCTTCACCGGGATAGTCCAAAAGTGAATGTGTGGTGTGAAATCATGTGCAACCGAATGAATTGGTCAATTTCTCTTCAACGAGTCAACAATTACTGTAGATGTTTACCTCGACTTTCTGGCCGAATATACATATTCGGCCAGAAAGTCGAGGTAAACTGATTGACTTACAACCAACTATCATTTTCCAGCAAGATGGGACACCACCACATTGGGAACTGCATGTTCGTCGGTTCCTCAATGAAACATTTCCTGGCAGATGGATTGGGAGGGATGGGCCAATTCCTCGGCCACCGCGTTCGCCAGATATCACTCTCTTGGACTTTTTTTATGGGGGTATGTAAAAGATATCAAACACAGAATTGAGACATTGCTGACATGAAGCAAAGGAATCGTAATGCCATTACCACCATTGATGACGCTATGATACAGCGAACATGGCAAGAAATCGAGTGCCGTCATGATGTGATTCGGGCAACTAAAGGCGTCCATATAAAGATCTATTAAACACTTTCAAAAAACCTTTTATAAACGCTGATTACAATAAAAGAAATATTGTTAAAATATTTCAAATAGTGCCGTTGTAATAAAATTTTGAAGTTGTACAGGGACTATGTGGACACCCTGTATAAGTTCTCAATTTGATGATGGGAAGATGGGTGAATAAGAATAGGGAGATTTTGTATCAGTCTTCAATTATTACAACGCAAAGAGATAGTCATTTTACACGAAGAATATATTTAAAGTTACAAGAACCATCTGACATCTGTACCAAAATAAGTTAAAGACTTCGCTCACTCATGAAACTGATCAAAATACCAGGAATCGTTGGATGAATGAAGAACTCATTCATTGAACTGATCAACGATGAACTTGACAAGGTCTCGTGGGACGTCTGCCCCGAACAAGTGCAATGAACAGCAATGAAAACAAAGAAGTGGTCAGCACGTCTGACTGTCATGCAGCGGTCCGATTCCCGGCCGGGTCGGAGATTTTCTCTCCTCAGGGACTGGGTGTTGTGTTGTCATCTTCTTTTTATCATTGACACGTAAGTCGCCCAGTGTGGGGACAACTGAAAAATCTCGGCGGCCGAACTTCCCCATGTGAGCATTCCCAGTTATCAATGCCGCACGATCATTTCATTTCGGAAACGGTAGACACATGCTGAAATTTGTGTCACATATTAAGGTCTGCAATCCCAAGGCGAGAAGATTCTAAGACATTGCAGTCAAAATATACGGTCATTTATGTCCCATATTTTGTTATCTTGCCAACATCAGTATCGATAACAAGCAATGAAATCTGCTTTCTCAAGACAGAGCGGATCAGGTTGCGGAAGGGGGCCAAGATCAGTTACTGTTAATTACACAAGAACACACAACTTTATTCCTCGAAAACCATTGCACAGTTTTCTCTTTAGAACATCAAGGATAAATTCAATGCTCAGGTCCCAAGTAACTTCTCAATAATAAAAGTTTAAATAATTCCATTTAAAACCCAAGGATTTAGAGAAACGGCTGGAGGCCTTACTTACGTAAAATTAAAAAATCTTCTCGGCTGAAGGCTCAAATAATATTCCAGATGGCTGAGCGATCTAAGGCGCTGCAGTCATGGACTGTGCGGCTGGTCCTGGCGGAGGTTCAAGTCCTCCCTCGGACATTGGTGTGTGTGTTTGTCCTTAGGATAATTTAGGTTAAGTGGTGTGTAAGCTTAGGGACTGATGACCTTAGCTGTTAAGTCCCATAAAATTTCACACACATTTGAACATTTTTTGAATATTCTAGATGACCAAAATAAATTCTCATTTACTAATTTCTGCTAAAGGCCATATTAAGAAAAATTTCAAATAATTCCTCGGCTGAAGGTCCAATAATATTTCAAAATAATAAAAGGCATGCCGGCCGTAGTGGCCGAGCGGTTCTAGGCGTTACAGTCAGGAACCGCGCGACCGCTACGGTCGCAGGTTCGAATCCTGCCTCGGGCATAGATGTTTGTGATGTCTTTAGGTTAGTTAGGTTTAAGTAGTTCTAAGTTCTAGGGGACTGATGACCTCAGATGTTAAGTACCATAGTGCTCAGAGCCATTTGAACCAATAAAAGGCAACCTTTAAAGACAATCATTTACACAGTACAACAGAAAGCCATCTTAAGAAAACTTGAAATATTTTCACGGCTGAAGGCCATAACAATTATTCGAAATAGTTAGAGACAAACCTTAAGATAAGCATTTAGACAGTACGGCTGAAAGCCACTTTAAAAACTCAAAATAATTAAAGAGAAACCTCACAGACAGGAATTTACACATTCCGGCTGAAAGCCACAAATTTTGAGACAAACGCGGATGAAGGCCTAAATTCAGAGCAAACAAGAATTTTAAATAAAACATGGCTGAAGGCCTAATCTTAAAATACTTCACATAAGGTTCGGCTGAAGGCCATATAGTGAACATAGAACAGACAAAATTAACACACGGCTGAAAGCGTGGCACAGTAATTGCGACAAAGAAAATCACAATCACAAGCAACAGAACAGTGGTGCTCATAAGTGTTCCAAGAGGCGGCCTGGGGACGAAACTCTAACAACAGTTCCGGTGAGACAGGCAGCAAAGCGTAACACTAAATAATCTGGTGGCAGCAAGACCTAGGGACGGCTGGAGAACCAATCAACAACCTAATCAATTCCCTTCCACCCGACCAACGGGACGATAACCAAAAATATTAGCGAGGACGATGATCGCAGCACCAGAAATTGGCATCTATAAACAGCCATAGAGCAACAACCCGCAAATGAACTTCAGCGTCCAGGTTCGGTGGGCAACGGACCTTGTCGCTCTCGCAGCTAGCGTCTCACGACCCGACAGCGCGTGCACGCCGCCAGCGGTCTGGGTCTAGGCTGGCGCCGTGGAGACTTCCTTGCTGCTCCGTCCCAACGGACTGACCGCCTGCATCACGCAGACAGCATTAAAATAGCTGCTCAGTCAAACCACACGAGCTACACACGGTTCCACGTAACACTTCCACAAACAACTAGAACAATACTAAAACGGTGACTGTGGAACAACAACAACAAGGACGAATCACAATTCGACACACACAGAGAACCCAGAAGCGGTCGGCGACCAAATATACGTCGACCGATGAGACGACCGACCGAACGACCAACTAACGTCGTCCGCACTCAAGTTAAGTGTGTCGGCAACGATCGGGCGAGTCATGGCTGCCCGGACCTCATTGCTGCTCCTTCCCCGACTCCCTTGATATCCGTTCGCAACTCGGGCACACGAAGACCCCAAAGCGCCGCTGCTGCCACTCACGGGCAGGCAAGCCAGCAATTTAGTGACGCCAGCAAATCGAATAAGAAACGTGACCGCAAAGACAAGATGTCAAGTAATAAACGGCTCGAAAACGAACCGCGCGCGGCTCATGCAATAATCATCGAAATTCGCGATTCCCTGAATGGATGGCTATCTAGATACATAAATAACTTGGTGCGGAATCATCGGTGCCTGACTCCTACTCACGCTTATCTGGATTATTACGGATAACAACGAGCGACCGCACCGAAGAACACAGGTGGAGTAGCTCTAAGTACGAGAGGATATTCTGTGAATTGAATGGCCTGCCCTTTCCCTCTACATAAACCCCATAGAACACACATGAGGTGCGGTGGGGAGACGTATTGAAGCACGCCCAGATGCACCAACGACCACTAAGCAGTTATCAGCCGCTCTGGTGAAGGAAAGGAACGCCCTACCACAAGAACGCACTACCAACCTTCAGGCCAGCATCGGAGCACGTTACAGAGGGTTCACTGCGGTCTGTGGTGATCACATTCCTTGTTGAGAAACATGTCGCCCCTTTTGAAATATCCAGGCAACCATCACGAGTCGCAATAACTTCAGTATAATTATTGTCTTTGAACAAAGGCGTAATTTTTGTTCGTTTCATTGCGTATTTCTTTTAGTTGCCTTCTGTACTATACTGTAGACGCGCTTCCTATGTGTGGTCCAAGTTTTATCGAGCAGTGCTACTTGCCAATGACATACAGGGTGGTCCATTGATCATGACCGGGCCAAATATCTAACGAAGTAAGCGTCAAACGAAAAAACTACAAAGAAAGAAACTTGTCTAGCTTGAAGGAGGAAACCAGATGGCGCTATGGTTGGCCCGCTAGATGGCGCTGCCATAGGTCAAACGGATATCAACAGCGCCTGGGTCACACGGATAAATCGGCCGTAGCGGAACATGTTTACCAGGAAGGTGATCATGAAATAAAATTCAGCGAGACGAACGTCATATCAAAAACCTCGCATTATTATGCACGCTTGTATAGAGAGGCTATCGAGATTGATAAACATCGTAATAATTTTAACAGGAAAGACGAAGGTGTTAAACTGTGTAAAATTTGGATGTCAGCGTTGCACCGCAAGCGTGACGATCTATTACTTTCAATCGAGAATGTTGGCATTACCAGAGGCACTCTCATAGCCGACGCCACGTGATCGACAATGGCGCCCTCTGTACTACCTATATAATGAGCGCTTCCTCCAGTTCTCTTCGCAGTTCGCCGCTTTACCTCTGAGGATGTCTCCCGCAGTCGGAGACGAAACGTCAGGAGACAGTTTTATACTTCGACCACGGCCTATCAGCCCGGAAGTTTAAGTGAAGACAATACCGGCCGTGAAAGTTTACATTGCATGATCAAACGCCATTACGGGGAGGATATATCAGCATCGGTTCGACGATTTGAAGGAACGCGCAAGAAGAAAGCACAACAACTGTGTACCCTCACCTTCCTGTTACGCTGCAGGGACACTTCGACGGTTCCGAAATTTCTGAAGGTGAGGGGGATGTTTCGCTCGGCCCAGGCACATCGTATTTACAACCGTATGGAGTCTGCAATGCTACGTGAGAGGATTCATCAGACGCGGCGAGCACTGGCGGTAACCAGCAGTAAACTTTTTCATCTCCACTTGTTTCTTAGTAATATTATGCAGTGTGGTGATTGGAATAAGATTGACGGTCTAACATTCAAAACCATGGAAGCTAGTGCAGAAATATCAGCAAATGGACAGAAGAAGAAGTTCAATAACTTACAGAACAACATTTCTGGAGGTTCAGATGAGGACAATTCTCGAACTGTTATTAACCTGTCTGATAAAGATTTGTCAAAAGTTGAAATTTCTGTACTAGCGAAAGGAGGCAATTTTGCTGTGACGCCCCAAAACGTACCCACAGAGGATATTGTAGCAAATATTGAGGCCGGTATCCGTCAGCTTCCACAGCAGACCGCTGACGTAATTAGGATGGGAACGGCTAGGATTTTACGTACATGTAAGCTACCTAAAAATAATTTGTCGCAGGCTCAAAGGAAGGCGCTGAGGGACATAAATGGAGATAAAAACAATATTGTTCTTAATGCAGATAAGGGTAATGCCACCGTCACACTGAACAGTGAGGACTATCGTGGAAAAATCAATGATATTTTAGTTCCCTCCAATTACAAAAAACTTAAGAAAGATCCGACTATGAAGATTTTAAGAATGACAAATCGACTGGTGAAAGCGTCTTCATTCGGCTGCGACGATAAGAAGCTGCTTTGTAAAACAGAAGCGTACCCACCTAGACTATATGGCTTACCCAAAATTCATAAACCTGGGATTCCGTTGAGGCCAATTGCCAGCGCTATAGGCGGACCAACACACGAGTTAGCTAGACACCTTGCCTCAATGCTGCAGCCTTATGTTGGTAGGACGGACAGTCATATTAAAAATGCAGCTCACTCCATTGACAAGTTAAAGCAGACGAGCGTGGGCCCGGATGATATGCTCGTCAGTTTTGCCGTTGTGTCGTTATTTACCATGATTCCAGTAAACGAAGCTATCTTATGCATAGCGGATATTTTTCCTACCGATATTGTGGCATTATTCCGACACTGCCTCACCACAACCTACTTTCAATTCAATAATAACTTTTATGAACTAATTGACGGCGTGGCTATGGGCTGTCCTCTCAGTCCTGCAGTGGCTAACTTATTTATGGAGACATTTGAACAACGGGCTTTGCAGACTGCCAGTAAGAGACCAGCCAGATGGTATCGCTACGTCGATGACACGGTTGTAGTATGGACACATGGAGCAGGTGAGTTGGATGCCTTCCTGACACATTTAAACAGCATTAATCCGAAAAGCCAATTCACTATGGAGACGGAAAGGAATGGGCAATTGAACTTCCTGGATGTGTCTGTGATTAAACGACGGGACGGAATTCTGGGCCATAAGGTGCATCGAAAGCCCACTCATACCGATCGTTATCTACACAAAGATTCAAACCACCACCCTAGACAAAAAAAAATAGGTGTATTGAAAACTCTGGTAGTCAGGGCGTACAAACTTTGTGAACCTGTTTATTTAAAAGATGAGATTGAACATCAACGGTCAACTTTCGTCAAGAATGGCTATTCTAGCAAGGATATAGCTCGAGCACTTCGCTCTAGGCAGAGAATTAGGACTAACGACGAACAACAGTCGCCCAAGGGCAAAGTTTTTCTTCCGTTCATTAGTAAGGTTGTAAGGTGTCAGGCAAATCCAACACCTTCCATGAAAACCCTGACATGAGAAGCAAATCCAGTAGTATGTCACATAGCTCCGAATAAATCGTGACATTAAATTAACCAAAGTAATACGAGTAACGAGTGAGCAAATGGAATACCACAGACTAACACAAGAATGCCTAAATGCATGTCATACCTTCCCACCGAGAGACAGACGCAGTTCCGAGGGGAGAAACGAGAACAGAAGCCGAGAGCAGAACCGTGTTAAGCTGGAAGGCCCTACGATAAGGGACGGATGGACACCCACGTCGCCAGCTAACTGCTAGGACCACACCACCCGCAAGTTTTAGCGTGAGACTTTTTCGTGTGTCTGTTACCTCAGGACCACTCCCCAGCCCATGTTAAAAGCTAGAGCCCTCCAGAAGAACAGTATAGATCTTACGATAACACAAAAAGGGCTACACCACCCGCAAGTTTTAGCGTGAGACTTTTTCGCGTCTCTGTTACGTTAGGACCATCCCCCAGCCCATGTTAAAATATAGAGCCCTCCAAAAGAACAGTATAGATGTTACGATAACACTAAAGGACCACACCAGCTGCAAGTTTTAGCGTGAGACTTTTTCGCGTCTCTGTTACGTTGCAAACTTTAAAAACTTTGCCCCACCACGAAAAGTATAACGTTTCTTATTGGATAGACAGAATTTTAGTAGGCGGAGCTTAAGGTTAACATTGAGACCCTGATTGGTCAGATGAAAACGCAGTCAGATAGTTTTTTTTTAAACCAACTTCGGTAAATTGTAGTAAGGAGAAGTTAGGAAAGAGTTGCTTCCGAGACAGCGAGGTGAGCGGAGCTGTGCTGCCCGCCGCCCCGACGAACACCGACAAGGTAATGAACGCACGCGATACCGCATTTTTGAGCGCATAAGGCTTCACTCAGAACTGCAGAAGTCTCATCTGTTACATCCCCTTTTTGCGTAATACTAGTGTCGATCGTGAATTAAAGCTCATGGTGTTCACATTTGCAACTTGAAGTTTTTTGTTATAGTTATTGAGAAGCCACATCAGCCACTGTAATTTACGACAAGTTAGATAAGTAATTAAAGATAATTGAGGGTCACAGTAGACCATTTTGATAGTTTTCTCTTTTTGTGAAACTTAATTTAAACCTAGATTATAGATGTGATATGGCATAGGTCATCCTTCAATCCATTGTAGAACTTGGAAACCCATTCAGGGAATATTCGTTCACATTTTTGTTGAACGCAGTTGGTTTTTACCATCCTGTATTAAAACATTTCCTTTTATCAATAGTGCAATTTATAAACAATGTTTTGTGGGTAGAATAAAATTTCCAATGGTAAACTTAACTGCTTTTTCGACGTTATTTTACCAGCTAACTAAAAATAGGAAAGCCTTGAACCCTTTCCACTAAATTTAGTCAGTATTAAGATTCTTTTTCTGACCCAACAAGTAAGTGAATGGTTTGTCAAGTCGAGTGTGCAAAAAGTTTATGAAACGCGTGAGATCGTATGAGCGCATGTTGACTCGAAGTAGGGCGCGTGAATTGCTTTTAAAACAGAAAATAAGGGATTCGGAAAGATTAGCAATGGCAGATCGAGACTTTGACCAAATTGAGGTAGAGACCCAACATGAAAATGGACAGAGAATAGAGGACAGTACAACAGACGATGCAGTATCGCGAGAAATAGGACAGATAACGCACCATAACGAGGATAATGTACGTTAAGGCATAGAAAACCTAGGTCAGCATACGACAGAGGAGCAGGAAAGTAGAGAGACAGTCGATGAGGATTCTAACTTGCGTCTTGATTACGTAGAACCCATAGTACAAGTAATCAGAGCTCCCTCACCACAGAGTACAAGGAATGCGAGCAGAAACGTGTCACAGCACAGTTCAATGCAATCGGTTGCGAACCAACACTTGGGCGAAAACACAGAGCGTAGGACGTCGGAAGAAAACGCAATAGGACCCATCAATCTGGCAGAATTATTACAATTAATGACGGAAACCATGACAAGACAAAATAAAGAAATTGCGAAACAAATTAAAATTCAGAATGCAGAAATGACGAAACAAAATGCAGAAACGACGAAACAAATTGCAGAAACCACGAGACGAATGCGTGAGATTAAAGAACAAAACAAAAAAAATTCAGTTACACCTAAGTCATATTGAAGACGAGGCAAAACAATCTCGAGAAGTGATAGGAAACTTAATAACAGGTTACAATCAATTGAGAACAGACATTGAGAAGGTACAAGCGGACGTACAAACATTGCATAATGACATTCAGGACGAGATCAAAACATTACGTAACAACACCCAGGGAGAAGTCAAGAAACTAGAGAAACAGATAAACGAAATTACTAGACAAGCAGGAGGTACAGCGCGTGAAATTGTTGAAAACAGTGTGTTACCCAAACGTATCACAAAAGCAGCGCTGAAAAGATATAGTAACCGCATAGTCAAAATAGAAGCGCAAACGAAGCGACAATTTCAGAAATTGCGAACAGAGTTGTTGCAAACCATTAAAGAGCGTAGTAAACAGGATCGAACAAGCACAGAGTCTGAAACCACATCCGTATCTGTAACAGCACCGGAAAAAAAGCAATTAACGAAGATATCATGCATTTGCGATTCCAATCACAGGCGGAAAGTAACATACGTGACAATGGAAAGCCAGGTCGCGAAGAGTACAGTGCAATGCATTCAGCTACACGTTCACAACCGATGGAAGAAAATTATTGCGTACCACTCCAACGATACTACGCAAGGGTAGGCGAAAGTTACAGTGGACAATATCCAATGGATCTACCACAACCGGAAAGAACGACGGGAGAAATGATCAGAAATAAAAGTGGTGAAGAATCGCGAATTTCATATGGAACTATGACAAAGTACGACAACGATCATTTCCTCACAGTCAGAAAATTTCAACACTTTCGAGAAGGAAACTCATTACATCCACGAACTTTTATTGATCAATTCCGAGTAGGATTACCAGAACACTGGACGCTAGCACACAAATTAGACTTTATATCTGCACACATGTCAGGAACAGTCGCAGAAACCATGCAGAATGTTGCAGCGACATGCCGATCGTACGAAGATTTCAGAGAGAAGTTTCTCTCACGATATTGGTCCAGCGAAGCACAGAACAGAGTGAAGTACGAATTGTTACAGAACCCATATTTTGAAAATTCAGGAGAGAAGAGTCCCGTGAAATTTTTCGAATTAATGGCAAAGAAAAATCAATGCTTAGATGTACCATACAGTGACGGAGAGTTGATTAAATTATGCGCGATGAAGCTACCATTGAAATACCAGCAATCATTAGTAGGTCGCGGAGGCAATGACGTCGAAGCATTTAAAGGTATTCTAAGGGAACTAGAGTTCATATTTTCGGAAGATGACGCAAGAAAAAGACGACGCGAACGTGAAAACGAAAACAAAAAGCAGTGGAATCCACAAGACACAGTACGAAGAAACAATAATTACGAACCATGTGATAACTTCGCACCAAGAAACGACAATAGATTTCAACAAAGAACCGGTTATGGATTTAGAAGAGAATATGGCAATAACTATAATTCACCCAGGAACGGCAACAACTATTACAGAGGGAATAACGACAACCGGAACGGGTACTGGAGAACCAATAGACCGACAAATTATCAACAAAGAAACCACTATCAACAAGCTGAGCAAGAAAAGAGAATACAGATAGAAGAGGTGGAGGTAAGACCACTAAACCCCGATAAAAATTCGATTTGACAGCTAAGCGCCCATGCCAAAGAGAATGACGCACCGACCCAGGACAATTGCAGCACCTTGAACAGAGAAGTAAAAATCTTATCACGAGAAGAGAAGAAGGAAGAAACAAATCCGCAGGGACCAGATGAAAACGAAGACAGGAAAATAACAATATCGTGTTGGGACGAAATTAATTGGGAGAATACTGACGAGGAAGATGAATTACCAGAGGCATGCACAATGAATGTAGGAGGAAAGGACGAAGTAATGAGTATTGCAGAGCTATTTGAGATGGAAACCAGGGAAAGCGAATTCAATGAGGATAATGCGTAGTCGACAGAAGTTGGAAATAAGTTATGAGTGGGCACACAACCCAACGTATATAATGAAGGAAGTTATGAAGCGCTAATTAGAGCATTTAGATGCGATTATGTGGAAGTAGCGACGAAGAAGGAGAAGATAGACGAGGATGAGGAAAAAGTAGAGGATGTTGAAGAAAGCGTAAATGAAGGAAGAAATAGAGAAGATGAAATAAAAGAGAGAGAAGTAGCAGTCGAAGCTTATCCTACAGAAAGTTCGAATTAACAAGGGAAATTCCTAAAAGACTCCTGTATGATTCAGTGGAGGATTCGTTGATGCAAGAAGAAGAAGAACAGGACCAACCCTTTCAAATTCAACCAATTGTGAAGGCCATGGTAAAGCAGATCACAGTCAATATTGTAATTGATAGCAGAAGTGAACTGACTGCGATCTCAGAAAATTTATTCATGCAGTGTAATGCCAATGAGGAGTTGCCAGTTCTGAAAACACGTAATATTAAAGTAAGAGGTCCTATTAGAAACAATGCTGCGGAAGTTACGAGACAAGCAAGGTTAGCTCTTTCGTGCCAAGGTCAAAAGCTCGAAGCCAACTTCGTGATTATACCTAAACTAACTGTAGATTTGATTACAGGTGCAGATTTTTTAAATGAGAGACGAGCGATAATAGATATGGGGAAAGGTAGCGTAACATTTGGGAATGTCACACTTCTCTTTGAGCAAAAGCTAAAATTAGAAGAAATACCAGTTATAAACAAACAATTAAGAATGATGCGAGATAAAGAGGATGAAGAATTAGAATGTTATGCACAAAAGGGGGAATCGCCTCAACTCATGTTAGAAGTTCATAAAGAAATCGACGAAATATTGCAAGAAGTTCAAGGTATTTCTGAACACAGTAAAAGAGAATTAGAGGGTATTTTACGAGATAAAGCAGAGGTATTTTTACCTAAGACTGGCAGTATTAAACTCTTTCAGTACAAGCTTGAAGATTAACTTTATTACTGGTAAATAATCAGCACAATATTTCAAGATTATGTTGCAGATAAGATCGTCAGGAGAAAGAAGAATGAAGAGAGGAAGGTGGGAAACAGAAAGTAGTTTTAATCAAAACAAAAACAAAAATTACACCAATAGTACCATAGATTAAGGTGAAGGGATAAAGTGTAGATAGTCTAACAGCATGAAATACTAAAATGCTATACACCATGACACTACACAAAAATAAAAAACGAATTTGAGGTTTCTTGTAGAAGTTAAGACTCAAAATATCTTAGAATTGTAACATGGAAAGGGCGCCGAAATTTATAAAGCCTTTAAAAAGGCGTAAAATAATGTAGGTACTAGACATATGTTAGATGACTATAAGTAAAACTTTTTGTAAGAACCACTGTAAAAACTCCAGCAAGGACGAGATACAACGACCCACTAGTTGCAATGAGAAAAGTATCAAGAAAGAAAAGGACGTAATTAGCAAGACATGATTCCTACAAGGCAGAAGCGTCGAGAAAAGGGAAAGGACAGCGAGACCAACAGAGCCCTTGTAGCTGAAGTGGACTGTATATCTGCTGGGACAGAACACGGAACCCTCCAGAGACGCGACGGGCTCCGAACGCCGGAAGGGTAGGGTCTCTGAGCGCCCCGAATGAACGGAGCAAGCAAAAAACGGCCCGACGAGAATACCGCTTGGGCAAGCTACCACTGGCAAAAAATATGTGTAAAAGTCACACTACCGCTATTAAACAGCATGCTGATGCACGAAACTGAAGAAAACTTCCACAAAGTAAAAATGACATGCACAAACAATTTATCAAACTGTTACTACGAGGAGAACTTCAAAGCGACTAGTTATCAATAAATATTTACATATCCTGCCCAGAGAAGAACCAAGAAGCAAGTAAGAAGCAGAGGAAAAGCAGGAAGAACAGAAGTTGCAGATTCGCAAGATTGAGACCAAGAAAGAAGATGGGTGAAGAATAGACGACATACCTTCCCAAATCCCTATCCTATTGTAATTGTAAACTAGTCGTCTGCGAAGTATTACAACGAAAAACGACCGCTTTCAGCGACACATAACGATGACTTTCACGCATACAAAGCCAGTAAACCACGAGATTCTGCACTCAGAGCTCCATTCCATTATGGGACCTCCACAACAGCAACACACACTTGCAAAGCCAACAAGAAACGACGAACGAAGCTGTACATCATATACTTGCCCACATCCATCTCGCTCAAGTCCACCACCTTCGTGCAAAAACATTCGCCAACCTCATGCTTAAACATTCATAGGATTGTGTGAATGTGTGAAATCAAATTATGTGATGTAGGAATTGTGCAAAAGAAATGTGTGGGAAAACTAAATAAGTTAAGTACACCAGACAGCTAATAAACTACAAAATAACAGTCATTGACTATGGACTTAAGTAAAAAACAGTCTATCGATAAAAATAAGTCATTAGTTCTGAAATGGACACTATATAAACAACAAAAGTCAGGCATAATAAACACTAAAACAATATGCCACTTATTTTCTCCTCATAAAAATAAAAGAATAACTATATTTTACTTATTTTCTCCTTATAAAAACAAAGAATAAAAAATTATTTTGTTGGATGTTTTCCTTTTCTTTAACATTTGTACCATTTGTTAGGATAATATCTCAATACTTGTGTATGTATATTTCTTTGTCAAAGCAATTCATGGAAATAATTCTTATTTGTTAGTGTAACAATGTTGAAATGAGTGTCTAGAAACAAAAACATTTTACTTGTACATGATATTTAGGAAATGTGTTAGGAATAGATTTTACTTAATTACTACATTTATAAAAACAATATTTCTAAGAAAATCGATGCAAAAGACTCCTCACTTTCGATAACAAACTTCTTAAAAAACAAACTTCACACCTAAATAAAGAAAGAAAATAATTAAAAATTAATAATAACATAAAAATATCCTTCTCTTGTCATTTTTAATTATAATGTGAAAGAATATTTAAATATAAATTAGTAATACAAACTAGCATAGAACAGCATAACGTGGCTGAACAGTAGGCAACAAAATTTAGACAACTGGATAATTTTTGACTGACTTAGACAGCGATCCAATCATTGCCTAACTTCAGTGCAAAAATTAAGTTCGAAGGGTGGTGATATGTAAGGTGTCAGGAAAATCCAACACCTTCTATGAAAACCCTGACATAATAAGCAACTCCAGTAGTATGTCACATAGCTCCGAATAAATCGTGACATTAAATTAACCAAAGTAATTCGAGTAACGAGTGAGCAAATGGAATACCACAGACTAACACAAGAATGCCTAAATGCATGTCATACCTTCCCACCGAGAGACAGACGCACTTCCGAGGGGAGAAACGAGAACAGAAGCCGAGAGCTGAACCGTGTTAAGCTGGAAGGCCCTACGATAAGGGACGGATGGACACCCACGTCGCCAGCTAACTGCTAGGACCACACCACCCGCAAGTTTTAGCGTGAGACTTTTTCGTGTGTCTGTTACCTCAGGACCACCCCCCAGCCCATGTTAAAAGCTAGAGCCCTCCAGAAGAACAGTATAGATCTTACGATAACACAAAAAGGGCTACACCACCCGCAAGTTTTAGCGTGAGACTTTTTCGCGTCTCTGTTACATTAGGACCACCCCTCAGCCCATGTTAAAAGATAGAGCCCTCCAAAAGAACAGTGTAGATGTTACGATAACACTAAAGGACCACACCAACTGCAAGTTTTAGTGTGAGACTTTTTCGTGTCTCTGTTACGTTGCAAACTTTAAAAACTTTGCCCCACCACGAAAAGTGTAACGTTTCTCATTGGATAGACAGAATTTTAGTAGGCGGAGCTTAAGGTTAACATTGAGACCCTGATTGGTCAGATGAAAACACAGCCAGATAGTTTTTTTTAAACCAACTTCGGTAAATTGTAGTAAGGAGAAGTTAGGAAAGAGTTGCTTCCGAGACAGCGAGGTGAGCGGAGCTGTGCTGCCCGCCGCCCCCTGACGAACACCGACAAGGTAATGAACGCACGCGATGAAGCATTTCTGAGCGCATAAGGCTTCACTCAGAACTGCAGAAGTCTCATCTGTTACATCCCCTTTTTGCGTAACAGTAGTGTCGATCGTGAATTAAAGCTCATGGTGTTCACATTTGCAACTTGAAGTAAAAATCTGAAACATGATGATTTTTTTGTTACATAGTTATTGAGAAGCCACATCAGCCACTGTAATTTACGACAAGTTAGATAAGTAATTAAAGATAATTGAGGGTCACAGTAGACCATTTTGATAGTTTTCTCTTTTGTGAAACTTAATTTAAACCTAGATTATAGATGTGATATGGCATAGGTCATCCTTCAATCCATTGTAGAACTTGGAAACCCATTCAGGGAATATTCGTTCACATTTTTGTTGAACGCAGTTGGTTTTTACCATCCTGTATTAAAACATTTCCTTTTATCAATAGTGCAATTTATAAACAATGTTTTGTGAGCAGAATAAAATTTCCAATGGTAAACTTAACTGCTTTTTCGACGTTATTTTACCAGCTAACTAAAAATAGCAAAGCCTTGAAACCCTTCCACTAAATTTAGTTAGTATTAAGATTCTTTTACAGGGAGTGCAGTGGAGCTGACGCTGAAATCATTAAGTATTTGGTTATATCATCGCTAGCCTCACTGAACTCTTCTGAATTCTACATGTCATGTGTGGTCTGGCGTCTCCTTACCAGCATCAGGTCCCAGGTTCAAACTAGTCAATTCCCTAAAAAACACGCTCAGAGCGTCGTTGCGCGAAAGTGGTAGGCAGACACGATATAGAACAAACAGACACCATGCAGAATTTTAAAAGGTCACAGATCGCAATGGGAAAGTTTTAGGCAAGAATGGGGTGGAAACTATTTTCAGACCCACTAGGAAAATAAAAGAATTTTTAAGGTCAGCAAAAGTTGCACGACACCCTTTGGCTACACCGGGGGTATATAAAATTCCTTGTAGCTGTGGACAGGTTTACATCGGTACCACAAAGAGAAGTGTGAACACCCGTCTCGGCGAACATAAGAGGAATTGCCGCCTGGGTCACACGGATAAATCGGCCGTAGCGGAACATGTTTACCAGGAAGGTGATCATGAAATAAAAATCAGCGAGACGAGCGTCATATCAAAAACCTCGCATTATTATGCACGCTTGTATAGAGAGGCTATCGAGATTGATAAACATCGTAATAATTTTAACAGGAAAGACGAAGTTGTTAAACTGGATAAAATTTGGATGTCAGCGTTGCACCGCAAGCGTGACGATCTATTACTTTCAATCGAGAATGTTGGCATTACCAGAGGCACTCTCATAGCCGACGCCACGTGATCGACAGTGGCGCCCTCTGTACTGCCTATATAATGAGCGCTTCCTCCAGCTCTCTTCGCAGTTCGCCGCTTTACCTCCGAGGATGTCTCCCGCAGTCGGAGATGAAACGTCAGGAGACAGTTTTATACTTCGACCACGGCCTATCAGCCCGGAAGTTTTAAGTGAAGAATTTTTTTCTTGTTGCGGCGGGATCTTCTCACGAAATTTCGACAACCACCTATCTCCTGCGAATGCGAAAATGTTTTGTTGACGCCAATCTACATGGGGAGAAACAATCATCATAATATAATAAGGGAAATCATAGCTCTCACGGAAGGATATAGGTGTTCGTTCCTTCCGCGCCCTGCAGTATGTGACGATCACACACCCTGTTAAGAAACATGTCCCCTCTTTTGTAATATCCAGGGAACCATCACAATTCGCAGTCCCTTCAGTGTAATTATCGCCAGGCACTTAAGTGTGATTTGCAGAGTAGCCATGTAAATACAGATGTAGATGGAAACTCTTAACCACCTACGGCAAGCTGAAGGTACGCAAACGACGCAAATCTCGGTGAATCCCTGCATCTCAGCAAAACTTACTGGCATCACCAATTGAATGCACACGGCCGCCCATCCGGCAACAGCAGGGAAGCGAATTTGCACACTAAAAACAAACACAGCCCACATAAACTTCACATTCTGCGAAAGATTTGACTAATCGACGACTCATATAACAACCGTGACATGTTACAGGCACGCAGACACTGCAGCTGGCCCAAGAGACATGGCTGGTGATCAGTCTGAGAAGCACTTCACATCATTTCAGACTGATGCTCTTTATGACGAACCTATGACATTGGTTCTGAGCATTGCAAGAAACCCAGTAACTAACCATACCATAGCCCTCACATGACCTGTGAAGGAAGTCCACTACTGCCGCAGAGGTCTTTCTCTTGTCGCTTGCCTCGGCAATTTTTCCCCCTCTGCCTTGAAACCCGTTTCTCGTCAAAGGATTTCTTCCAGTTTCTATCACCTCTACAGGCGAGTGTTATTGGGTAATCCTGCCCAGTCGCAGAGACATCACAGACCCGCATCCTGTGAACCCCTCGATTAAAATTAAGGCAGAGATGACAGTAGAATTTTTGGGGTGGTCACCAAGCCGGTTCTAGCATTTGTAGACTTAGAGAAAGCTTTTTACAGTGTTGACTGGAATACTCTCTTTCAAATTCTGAAGGTGGCAGGCGTAAAATACAGGAAGCGAAAGGCTATTTACAATTTGTACAGAAACAAGATGGCAGTTATAAGAGTCGAGGGGCATGAAAGGGAAGCAGTGGTTGGGAAGGGAGTAAGACAGGGTTGTAGCCTCTCCCCGATGTCATTCAATCTGTATATTGAGAAAGCAGTAAAGGAAACAAAAGAAAAGTTCGGAGTAGGCATTAAAATCCAAGGAGAAGAAATAAAAACTTTGAAGTTCGCCGATGACATTGTAATTCTGTCAGAGACAGCAAAGGATTTGGAAGAGCAGTTGAACGGAATGGACAATGTCTTGAAAGGAGGGTATAAGATGAACATCAACAAAAGCAAAACGAGGATAATGGAATGTAGTCGAATTAAGTCGGGTGATTCTGAGGGAATTAGATTAGGAAATGAGACACTTAAGGTAGTAAAGGAGTTTTGCTATTTGTGGAGCAAAATAACTGATGATGGTCGAAGTAGAGAGGATATAAAATGTAGACTGGCAACGGCAAGGAAAGCGTTTCTGAAGAAGAGAAAGTTGTTAACATCGAGTATTGATTTAAGTGTCAGGAAGTCGTTTATGAAAGTATGTGTATGGAGTGTAGCCACGTATGGAAGTGAAACATGGACGATAAATAGTATAGACAAGAAGAGAATAGAAGCTTTCGAAATGTGGTGCTACAGAAGAATGTTGAAGATTAGATGGATAGATCACATAACTAATGAGGAGGTATTGAATAGAATTGGGGAGAAAAGGAGTTTGTGGCACTACTTGACTAGAAGAAGGGATCGGTCGGTAGGACATGTTCTGAGGCATCAAGGGATCACCAATTTAGTACTGGAGGGCAGTGTGGAGAGTAAAAAATCTATGAGGATGTAGGCTGCAGTAGGTACTGGGAGATGAAGAAGTTTGCACAGTATAGAGTAGCATGGAGAGCTGCATCAAACCAGTCTTAGGACTGAAGACCACAACAACAACAACCAAGCCGGTGCGGGCGTGGAAGTGCTCCACCCTTTATTACTATGAGGGCGTGGAAGTTTACACTGGTCTGCACTCATACCGCAGATGAGTACAGTGGTATATGAAAACACGGCCTGTTACTTTTCACTAATCGAGTTAGCCTGCGTAACGACTTGGCCCATCAGCCACCAGAGTGCAGCACTGCGCCGCTACGACCTCCGGCTCCCCTCGCCCCGCTGGGACACACGTCATAAAACACCCCCGGCTAGCGAGGGCAGGCCAGTGCAGGAGATGCACTCCCGCGACGCCGGCTGGCTGCCTGGCACGGTGCCACTGACCTGGCGTGGCTGCGAATGTGTGTCGCGGCTCTCCATTAAAGCTAATGAATGCAGATGTTCCCTTCTTTATGGACCGCCGGAAATTTCACCGCACCATTCGATCGTCGCTAATCTCTGCGTTTCCATTGCTGGTAGCCTTGTTCATATCTCACGCCTTCTAGCTTCTCTCCACATTGTTGCCTTTCATTTATGCTACCGCTCATTAGTTTCAATAAACCTTATAACTGAGTTTAATTTCCCGTATAGCTTGGTTCAAATGGCTCTGAGCACTATGGGACTCAACTGCTGTGGTTATCAGTCCCCTAGAACTTAGAACTACTTAAACCTAACTAACCTAAGGACATCACACACATCCATGCCCGAGGCAGGATTCGAACCTGCGACCGTAGCAGTCCCACGGTTCCGGACTGCGCGCCTAGAACCGCGAGACCACCGCGGCCGGCCCCGTATAGCTATGTACAATATTACGGCTACAGCTAAGTAAGCAAAGGAATAGTGAAACACTGATAAATATCTCATTTTTATGTGACCTAAGCCGAAATAAGGCCCCGGTAGTAGACAACATTCCATTAGACCTACTGATAGACTTGGGAAAGCCAGCTATGGCAAAACTCTACCGTCTTGTAAGCAAGATGTATGAAAAAGGCGAAATACCCTCAGACTTCAAGAAGAATATAATAATTCCAATCCCAAAAAAGCAGGTGTTGACAGGTGTGAAAATTAATAAGTCACGGGTGCAAAATAGTTACACGAATTCTTTACAGACGAATGTAAAAAAATGTTCAAATGTGTGTGAAATCTTATGGGACTTAACTGCTAAGGTCATCAGTCCCTAAGCTTACACACTACTTAACCTAAATCATCCTAAGGACAAACACACACACCCTTGCCCGAGGGAGGACTAGAACCTCCGCCGGGAGCAGCCGCATAGTCCATGACTGCAGCGTCATAGACCGCTCGGCTAATCCTGCGCGGCAGACGAATGTAAAACCTGGTAGAAGCCGACCTCGGGGAAGATCAGTTTGGATTTCGTAGAAATGTTGGAACACGTAAGACAATACTGACTCTATGCCATACCTTCGAAGGTAGGTTAAGGAAAGCCAAACCTACGTTTCTAGCATTTGTACACTTAGAGAAAGCTTTTGACAAGGTTGACTGGAATACTCTCTTTCAAATTCTGAAGGTGGCAGGAGTAAAATACAGGGAGTGAAAGGCTGTTTACAATTTGTACAAGAACCAGAGTCGAGGGGCATGAGAGAGAAGCAGCGGTTGGGAAGGGAGTGAGATAGGGTTGTAGTCTATCCCCGATATTATTCAATATGTATATTGAGCAAGCAGTAAAGGAAACAGAAGAAAATTTTGGAGTAGGAATTAAAATCCATGGAGAAGAAATAAAAACTTTGAGGTTTGCCGATGACATTGTAATTCTGTCAGAGACAGCAAAGGACCTGTAAGAGGAGTTGAACGGAATGGAGAGTGTCTTGAAAGACGGATATAAGATGAACATCAACAAAAGCAAAACGAGGATCATGGAATGCAGTCTAATTAAATCAAGTGATGCTAAGGGCATTAGATTAGGAAATGAGACACTTAAAGTAGTAGATGAATTCTACTATTTGGGGAGCAAAATAACTGATGATTTTGGAAGTAGAGAAGATATAAAATGTAGACTAGCAATGGCAAGAAGAGCGTTTCTGAAGAAGAGAAACTTGTTAACATCGAGTAAAGATTTAAGTGTCATGAAGTCTTTTCTGAAAGTATTTGTATGGAGTGTAGCCATGTATGGATGTGAAAACGGACGATAAATAGTTTAGACAAGAGAATAGAAACTTTCGAAATGTGGTGCTACAGAAGAATGCTGAAGATTAGATGGGTACATCACGTAACTAATGAGAAGGTACTGAATAGAATCGGGGAGAAGAGGAGTTTGTGGCACAACTTGACTAGAAGAAGGGATTGGTTAGTAGGACACGTTCTGCGGCATCAAGGGATCACCAGTTTAGTGATGGAGGGAGGCGTGGAGGGTAAAAATCGTAGAGGGAGACCAAGAGATAAATACACTAAGCAGACTCAGGAGGATGTAGCTTGTAGTAGCTACTCGGATGAAGAAGCTCTCACAGGGTAGAGTAAAATGGAGAGCTGCATCAAATCAGTCTCTGGACTGAAGACCACAACAACAATATGTGTTTGTTTTCATCTGCATACTGTATTACCCAGAACAGTGTTCTCTAAATGCAAAACATCTGAAATGTTACCTGTCTGAGGAATGAATGCCCATTCCATGCTTCCCTATTAATCCCAGTAGTACTGTGAAGTCCGCAGTGTACTTCAAGTAGTACGAGGGTTGCCCAGAAAGTAATGCACCGCATTTTTTTCTCAGCCGAAAACAATGCTACGAATGCGAAATGTTACGAATCTACTATATGAAGTCTGCTCAGTGAGCGCTCCAAGTCTCTGTTATTGCCGACAGATAGCGTAGCTGCGGGACAGTTTCAAAATGGCGTCTGTAGGTGATGTACGTTACAAGTAACGTGCTATCATTGAGTTTCTCACTGCAGAGAAAGAAACTGTGAGAAATATTCACAAATGATTGTGCAAAAGTCTATGCGGGCATCTGCTGTCGACAGAAGTATAGTTTGTCACTGCGCACGGAGGGTGAGGTCATCAGAAGGTGGTCCGGCGTGTAATGTTATGTAAGCCTCACAGCCCATTTTTTTAACTAATTTGTGCCTGGTTTTATTCTGAGGAGCTCAGTAATGTATGTAAATATCGTAAATGTAAATTTGATTCAAAAAGTACTTGTAGTGAAGTGAAGCGCGGCTGGACAGCAAGAAACTCTTTAGCGCGCAATCCCCGCAACGATAGTAGTTGTGAATCTTTGAGTATGGACTAAAAAAAAAAGATAATAGGTTTATTAAAAAAAAAGAGGACTGTTAATCTGTATCTTGTGGGGAGAGGACGTGTTGGTCGCTCTGAACATTTATTGAAAATTGCTATTTCAGCGATAAAACCGAGTAAAGAGTGTGTAAGAGCTGCCAAACATTTATGTATACAAATTTTCTTGAAGTGAAGAATATAAATATCTTGTATTTGGAAAAGGAAGTTAACTTCACTGTCGTCTCCGGCTATCAACCGACAGAATTGTAAGTGTAGGAAGTGCACTAGTACACAGGAAAGGAAATGCATTCTCTATAGTTTTCATTCAATATATAACAACCTCTCATCATTTCTTAATTGCAGTAATTGGATTGTGTTCTTGTATAATAGTATGGTGCTGAACTCCACTGGCGAATTTTGATGCAACAGGACGTGTAGTTTGAAGGGAGTTTGTGTGCGAAACAATCTCCTTTCCTCAAGAAAAGCAGATTACTGTTTGATTTTATTTACTTACAACAGTGGTCCCTTAGGTATGAAAAGCTACGGAAACTTGGGCTCAAAGCTATCCGCAATACGGCCAAGTAACCAACAGAGTTGTATTTTAAATCTGAAAGAACAATAACTTCCTCAAAATTATAATACATTACCAACTGGTGCAGAAGTTGATCATTCAAGGAGGCAGCATGCAAAATTCAAGTACCAGTTAAGACTTAAAGTAAAGTCTCAATCAAAAATCAATCTCTCTCTCTCCAAACACATATATAAATATCCATATTATTAAGATAAAAGTCACTTTATAGGCGGAGCCCTACGACCTGAAGCGGTCGGGGGGCCTTCCACGGCTGTCTCACCTGACACACCTCACCTAGACCCCTCGGACTTTCAACTGTTTGTGCCATTAAAGGATGCCATTCGTGGAAGACATTTTGAAGAACATGAGGAGGTGATTAACACAATGAAACACTGGCTCCGCCACCAGGACAAGGATTGGTACCAACAGGGCATACACGTCCTTGGTTCACCCTGGAGGAAGGCCATAGAACGGAATGTAGATTGCGTGGAAAAACAGAGTGTGTAGATAAAACATCATTTTTTGTGTGTGTAATTATCATTATGTTCAATAAAGAACTGTTGAAGAAAAATAATGCAGTGCATTATTTTCTGGGCAACCCTCGCAGTACGATACATACCATGTGGTTACCGCACTTCAGTTCCTTAGTGACAGTTGACTGTGTGCACGTCGTCCTTACTACCCGAAGAGTGGAGATATCAACAGGAAAACATGCCGCAACTGTAACACTGAGTCAAGCATGTTTGCCTAAGGCCCAAATTCCTAAACAATGAGGAGTGGCTTTTAGGGGAGTACAATACCTTTCACCAACAGAAGGCAACTAGTTGCAATAAAGAAGTACCACGACCAAGACCACCTCGTAAAAGAACTGATAATTAAGGCAAATTCATCTTAATTACTAGCAAGAGAATTAGATTTAAAATAGCAGCAAAATACGGGCAGAATTAGTAGAAATGAAGAAGAAACACCTATCTGTTGCAACGGTAAAAAGGAGACAGATTTACACAGGGCTGAAAGGATGTGTGACAGCGAGGAAACGCTTCTGAAGCCCGTAAATGATAAGAAAAGACTCCAATGAGCTATGAAATATGGTAAGTGGACTCATGAAGTGGAAGAAATATAAATTCGAGACTCTTGGTAACAGAAGGAGCACATTCGTTTGTCGAAATGAAGAAGTAAGGACGACCCAGCAGTGCATTCTACTTATAGTTGGGGTTCGTTATGATTTATGAATGTTTTGCGGAAGACAGAGTTGGCAATATTATGAAAATAGAAAGATATATGGAACACAAGCATTCCACAGCGTAACGATGTGTCGCTGACGCTTAATATGGAAACGGTTCACATTACAACAGGATAATGACTCAAAACGTCGGTAGTTGTTCTATAAGAAGTACAAAGGCAAAACCGAAGGTACGAAGAGCTTTTGTGTCTTCGTCCCAAAGTCCTGATTGTAGCCCTATTGAAATAGTCTGGTATGAAGTGGGCAGACGTATCTGGAAATTTCGTATAACAAGCAAGGAACATCTCTATGTGGAGTCACACCGACTGACAACACCTACATTAACTTATTTACCGCATGCCTCGAGTTTGTGAAGCAATCATAAAATCCATGGGAGGAAGCTGTCGTGAAAGTGAAATACAATTTTTCTTTTTGTATCATATACGTTTAATTGCGCGTAGTTATAAATTTGGAGCTTAGTTTGTGTTCATATTTGAAATATCCGATAACAGTCACGGTTCACTGAAATAAATGAGCAGTGCTGTATCTGAGCCCCATAGTATGGCTCACCTAATTAGAAACACGTTCTAAACAAAACTGTCAACTTCTACTGTTCAAAAGTAGCACTTCTGCCATTTTCTGATTACTTTTCCCCCATCCACCTGAAAGAAGGTAGATTAAGTCCTGCAACCAAAAGCTCATCTACCGACTTTTGTTCCTAAAATACATCAGTTTCCTACATACGTCTGCTATTTGTTTGAGATACACACTTTATTTTATTCACAGTTCCGTAACATCCCTGCACATCGACCAGTATCAATCAGTATGGTAGAAAAATATGGTTTTGGACTGTATCATAATATGTTGTCGTTGGGGTCTTTATTATGAAGACTTATTTAATGCAGCTTTCCAGGCCAGAATCTCTTGTACAGGATCTCTGCATGACTACTGAAATTTAATACTGTTGAAACTGCTTACTCTAATCTTGGTGTATCTCTACAATTTTTAACCTTACACTTCCCTCTACTGACTGTTCCCCGATGTCTCAGAGAACGCCTCATCAACCCACCCCATCTTCTAGTCATGTGCCATAAGTTTCTTTTCTCAGTGATTCCATTCAGCACTTCTTCATTCGTTACATGTAGTACCCACCTAATTTTCAGCATTCGTCTGTAGCAGCACATTTCAAAAGTTTCTACTCTCCTCCTTTCTGTCTTACCGGTACCTACAAACAAACAAGATTTAGCAAAGCATATCCTGACCTACTGTAATGTACGAGGGCGTGCTGCAAAGTAAGCCGGACTTCCTATGAGAAAACTCTTAATTTTTAAATAAAACAAACAGTAAACATTCTACGTCGTTATTCTTCATGTCTTCTTCTGCCGCTAGAGAACTGCGAAATGCAGCGCGTAACACGATGGTGTGTAACGTAGCTATGCCGGTGCGCGAGAAATAGCGTGTTCTGATCAAATAGTGTTGCCCTCTGGAAGGATTTTTGAATTTGACCGTGTGTTACCTAATAGACAGAGGGAATCGAACATGAGTTTCGTAATGGTAGCAGTTAGCAGATAACAGAAAGACTAATTTTGTTAGAAGTTACAGTAACAAAATTCTTGTAAATGAAATAATAAAACGGTCGCCAGCCGAATTAGGCATAATAATGTGGAAAAATTATTTTGAATGTATCTATCTTTACTTGTGCAAAAGAAACTTTCATTACTTCCATCTCAATGCAGTGCAATGACCTCTTCAGTAACCAGACGAAGTACACAATGAATAGCAATAGTTATGTATGGCATGTATAAGCAATCACAGAAATGAACAGAAACTTTATCCCTGTTAACCACAATCTCCACTCCTACCTTTCAATAATGTAACACACAAATTGTTGTCCAAGGCATACACAGGACTAAATAGCACCTGACAAAAGTTCAAGTTTGACTAACACACAAAAACACATCTCAAACGCAACAAGGTCGCAATATACACACACCTTTTATATATATACTTTTTTAAATAGTCACTTCCTGTTTCTTTTATTGGAGAACAACTAGTCAGTTTGGTTTCTTCCTAATGTAAAAGACTGGAATGGGGGGGGAGGGGGGTGGGGCGCCACAAACTATCTCCTCTTTATAAAAGAAAACTATACACACTTTTTAGAAAATAGTTTACATTATGATACCAGTTTAGTTAATTGCCCACTTAATATCATTTACCTTGCAAAACTTTAAAAGCATATACATTGGCAATACTCTCTACATCTTCTGAAATGGCTTCAAGTAGAAGTTACACTTTGAGTAGCATCAAAACCAAGTGCATTATAACACCACTAGTGAAGCAAGTGATTTTCACTGACAACTTTTTATGCAGCTAAACTTTAAAAACATTGACACTTGTAAAATAGAAGCAAAACAGCACACATTAGAGGTTTCATAAATTCAATAATTAGTGCCTCCCTTAATATCAATGAAATTAATAATCTAACTACTCACTTCTATATATTTTTGCATTCAGAACAATGCATTGTTAAATAACACAGATGATTATCATTTTTTTCACACAGATGGTACTCGGATATTGGTCATTATGAGGAAAGCCCCTGATAGGTACTATTAAAGGAAACAATTCATGGTTCGGACACAAAGTTTAGTATTATTTGCATTATTATTGCAAATTAATTCACGCAAATACACTGGTTCATACTGATACACAGTTCTAACCTCAGGAATATGATGAAGTCGTGGCGCAATAGTAGTGGCGAACACGTGGCGGCTACCTGGTCTCTCCTTTAGCAGTAATATGCTGTATTAAATTCTTCTTGGCGACGCGAAAACCGTTTTTAGAGTCATTTCCAGTGCGAGAGCACCATTTTACAACCACAATTATACCCGAGGCCATTCCATCTCAAATTAGGTACTGGATGGCTCGCTTGGCACCTGCGCTGTTCGCTCATCGGCTGCTGGTTACTGACTCCTGACTGTGCTCTCTCGCTTGCTACTCACATTGAGCGCCAATTCCACCTTTTGGCGCGAGCCAACTCACTTTCGTTGCGGAGGGGAAGTACTATGTCTTTTTCATTATACCATGCAAGTTCCTAAGCATGAACCAGTTTTTTACATTATTATTTCCTTTGCATAAACAAACCTATTTTAGAAAGTCTCATTATTTAAATACACAGCTACAATTCTACAAATATGTTTCGTAAAACTCTATTTCCTTACAGTAAATCAGTGACACTGAGAAGTAAAGAGAAAACACTTTACAATTCACATAATTAATTACACTGAACAGCTACTCCCTATCGATCATCGTGTTACACATGGTGAGAGATAATACCTGAAAACTGGTACTCTCGGCACACTTTTCACACTGTGGATCTCGGGATATTGATTTCCCTAACGATTTCCGAAATGGAATGTCCCTTGCGTCTAACTCCAACAACCATTCCGCATTCAATGTCTCTTAATTCTCGTCTTGCAGGCATAATTACGTCGCAAACCTTTTCACATAATCACCTGAGCACAAATAACAGAACCGTCAATGCACTGTCCTTTTATAAGCTGAGTACGCAATAATGCTGCCGTCTGTATATGTGTGTATCACTGTCCCATAACTTTTATCAAAATCGCTCTAAGCACTATGGGACTTAACATGTGAGGTCATCAGTCCCCTAGACTTAGAACTACTTAAACCTAACTAACCTAAGGACATCACACACATCCATGTCCGAGGCAGGATTTGAAACTGCGACCGTAGCAGCTGCGCGGTTCCGGACGGAAGCGCCTAGAACTGCCCGGCCACAAAGGCCGCTATTGTGGAGGCAATAAAGAAGGGTTACCGTCTACTGCACCATCGTTTACACCCACTCGGTCCCACCATCCACCACCTTCACTGTAACAGTCTCGTCAATTATGACCCTGAATGCTGATTTTATATATACACTCCTGGAAATTGAAATAAGAACACCGTGAATTCATTGTCCCAGGAAGGGGAAACTTTATTGACACATTCCTGGGGTCAGATACATCACATGATCACACTGACAGAACCACAGGCACATAGACACAGGCAACAGAGCATGCACAATGTCGGCACTAGTACAGTGTATATCCACCTTTCGCAGCAATGCAGGCTGCTATTCTCCCATGGAGACGATCGTAGAGATGCTGGATGTAGTCCTGTGGAACGGCTTGCCATGCCATTTCCACCTGGCGCCTCAGTTGGACCAGCGTTCGTGCTGGACGTGCAGACCGCGTGAGACGACGCTTCATCCAGTCCCAAACATGCTCAATGGGGGACAGATCCGGAGATCTTGCTGGCCAGGGTAGTTGACTTACACCTTCTAGAGCACGTTGGGTGGCACGGGATACATGCGGACGTGCATTGTCCTGTTGGAACAGCAAGTTCCCTTGCCGGTCTAGGAATGGTAGAACGATGGGTTCGATGACGGTTTGGATGTACCGTGCACTATTCAGTGTCCCCTCGACGATCACCAGTGGTGTACGGCCAGTGTAGGAGATCGCTCCCCACACCATGATGCCGGGTGTTGGCCCTGTGTGCCTCGGTCGTATGCAGTCCTGATTGTGGCGCTCACCTGCACGGCGCCAAACACGCATACGACCATCATTGGCACCAAGGCAGAAGCGACTCTCATCGCTGAAGACGACACGTCTCCATTCGTCCCTCCATTCACGCCTGTCGCGACACCACTGGAGGCGGGCTGCACGATGTTGGGGCGTGAGCGGAAGACGGCCTAACGGTGTGCGGGACCGTAGCCCAGCTTCATGGAGACGGTTGCGAATGGTCCTCGCCGATATCCCAGGAGCAACAGTGTCCCTAATTTGCTGGGAAGTGGCGGTGCGGTCCCCTATGGCACTGCGTAGGATCCTACGGTCTTGGCGTGCATCCGTGCGTCGCTGCGGACCGGTCCCAGGTCGACGGGCACGTGCACCTTCCGCCGACCACTGGCGACAACATCGATGTACTGTGGAGACCTCACGCCCCACGTGTTGAGCAATTCGGCGGTACGTCCACCCGGCCTCCCGCATGCCCAATATACGCCCTCGCTCAAAGTCCGTCAACTGCACATACGGTTCACGTCCACGCTGTCGCGGCATGCTACCAGTGTTAAAGACTGCGATGGAGCTCCGTATGCCGCGGCAAACTGGCTGACACTGACGGCGGCGGTGCACAAATGCTGCGCAGGTAGCGCCATTCGACGGCCAACACCGCCGTTCCTGGTGTGTCCGCTGTGCCGTGCGTGTGATCATTGCTTGTACAGCCCTCTCGCAGTGTCCGGAGCAAGTATGGTGGGTCTGACACACCGGTGTCAATGTGTTCTTTTTTCCATTTCCAGGAGTGTATATTAAGCAGCTTCTTGTTGCCATCTTTTCGGACTGGTCACTCGGCCGTTGCTTTCAAGAGAAATATTTAAGGCAAGTGCAAATATTCTGTACGGCGAACATCCAGGGTTTGTATTCTTCCATATCCACGATTCAAAAACTACTGAAACACACGAAAAAGCTTTGCATCAACATGGTTCCAAGAAGTCCTGAAGATAGACGTTCGCTGTGGATATTGTATGACAGACACAGTCCCTTTGGCTGTTCAGAGATGTCACTAAATCTACCTAAAGATGTAAACAACCATGCATCAGCAGCGCCTATAAGACGGAGGGGGTCCGAGAGCCGATCACTTCTAGTCATTCCACCAGGACGGAGGAACACTGCTTTTGTTGTCAATAGTTCAACCATGGTCAATACCGCGGTTCGATCGCGTCAGCATTGTTACTTTGTGCCAGGAAAGGCGCTCAACAAGGGAAGTATCCAGGTGTCTCAGAGTGAACCAAAGCGACGTTGTTCGGACATAGAGGAGATACAGAGAGACAGGAACTGTCGATGACATGCCTCGCTGAGGCCGCCCAATGGCTACTACTTCAGTGGATGACCGCTACCTACGGATTACGGCTCGGAGGAACCCTGAGAGCAACGAAACCATGTTGATTAGTGCTTTTCGTGCAGCCACAGGACGTCGTGTTACGACTCAAACTTTGCGCAATAGGCTGCACGATGCGTAATTTCACTCCCGACGCCCATGGCGAGGTCCATCTTTGCAACCACGACACCATGCAGCGCTGTACAGATGGGTCCAACAACATGCCGAATGGACCGCTCAGGATTGGCATCACGTTCTCTTCACCGATGAATGTCGCATATGCCTTCAGCCAGACAATAGTAGGAGACGTGTTTGGAGGGAACCCGATCAGGCTGGACGTCTTAGACACAGTGTCCAGCGAGTGCAGCAAGTTGGAGGTTCCCTGCTGTTTTGGGGTGGCATTATGTGGTGCCGACGTACGCCGCTGGTGGTCATGAAAGGAGCCGTAACGGCTTTACGATATGTGAATGCCATCCTCCAACAGGTGGTGCAACCATATCGGCAGGATATTAGCGAGGCGTTCGTCTTCATGGACGACAATTCGCATCCCCATTGTGCACATCTTGTGAATGACTTCCTTCAGGATAACGACATCGCTCGACTATAGTGGCCAGCATTTTCTCCAGATATGAACCCTATCGAACATGCCTGGGATGGCTTGAAAATAGCTGTTTATGGACGACGTGACCCAGCAACCACTCTGAGGGATCTAAGCAGAATCGCCGTTGAGGAGTGAGACAATCTGGACCAACAGTGCCTTGACGAACTTGTGGATAGTACGCCATGACGAATACAGGCATGCATCGATGCAAGAGGACGTACTACTGGATATTAGAGGTACCGGTGTCTACAGAAATCTGGTCCACACCTCTGAGGGTCTCGCTATATGACGGTACAACATGCAATGTGTGGTTTTCATGAGCAATAAAAAGGGCGGAAATGATGTTTATGTTGTATCTATTCCAGTTTTCTCTACAGGTTCCGGAACTCTCGGAATCGAGGTGATGCAAAACTTTTTTTGATGTGTGTAACTAGTAAAATTTGGCGCACTCTTCAGTCATCTGACGACCATGACAAGCTATGAAAAGTTCATTTTGACCTAAACAGCACTGAAGTACGAACTCAAGGGTTTGCTTGGATTCTGTTTCTTAATAAAGTTGTAATCGTTTACAATTAAAATAGAGGAGGAAGGAAATCATCTGACTTTAAATATACTTTCCCCGAGCGATTTGAATTTATGGCTACAGTTGTAGTAGTACATAGCTAGCGAGGCATCGTAACTGTAAACACCCTTTCAGTGCTACAGTAGTGACTAAGGTAGAAAGAAGCAGATTTCCCGAAAAATTAATTGTGAGATACATTGTACTCGTACAATAACCTTTTATCGGTCGAAAAATTAGATTTTGCAACTCATTGTCACTCATTAGGAGCGAATTGTTCAGAACATTTCATCAATATTGCAAGTAAATACCTAGTGAACTTAGTCGGATACTGCAGTTCCAGTCCTGGAAGTCCATCGACTACCACTAAGCTGTCAAATAATTTCCCGATGGCATTTTATGTGTAACTGTTTTTCGAGATTTACGAACATTTTTCTTGGTATCCATGTAATGGAACTGTAACGGCATTCTTTCCTTAGTCATACTTCTGTGATCGATCTAACACATGTGAAATACATGTGCCTCAGAGTGTAGCGACTATTTTTTCGGATAACCAACAGACAGTACATTTCAGAACAGTGGAAGCAGAACTGCAGCGAGTTGATTATTTAACCAACGGTAACATAATGAACCACTCTAATTATAATCATTTCTGTTGCATAGCACACGATAATATTAGTTTAGCAGCCCTCTGCAAAATTAATGTAACTACCACAAGAATGAACTCTGTAGCCATTTTTGTATCATTAGCTGCATGAATTTAGGACTACGTCCGTTTAGTCGGTTTATTCAAATTGGTTCCAAATACAAGTGATGATATTTTTAAATTGGTTTTGAGGTTTTTTTGCAAAGAGCAATTCATGGCTGAACTGCAATGTGAAAAACGTTTAACGTGTCACATTATATGTAAAAACGCTATTTTTGAAACGAGGTCTAAAAATAATCATTACAGATGCAAAAACAGTACTAAAACAAGCAAAATCATTAAAATAGCAAAAACAGTACTAAAACAGGCAAGATAAAATGTGAAGCAAGATGCATTAACTAGCATTACTTACAGTAATGACTTACTGCATGAAAAATTGCAGCTACGATATTTAAATTGGGTTTGACGAAAAGTCTTTGTAAATACGTATCTCATCTGCACATGACATATTTAACTTTATTTTCTACAAGTATTCTACTGTCAAGGTGTGCAACTGTATTCGCAATGTGTGCGAAAGTAAAACACATAGGCAATACGTAGATTTTTAATATTTCATTTGTCAGCCCGCAGAAGCTCTAGAAGGCCTTATTATGGTACAACGTGTACTTGCTAGAAAGTCGCAAAAGAACGAGTAACGATACAGAGCTCAGAGTTGTAGCCAAAATTTATCTTTGCTCTCATAGACTGAAGTTGTGTTTAATTATTCTTAACAACAGTACATATATTTCCTTAACAGTACCAAAATAACCGCCAAATGGAAACAGAGGTAAAAATCATTAACGTTGGTTGTGAATAAAACAGTCATACGACGTTAAACTGCAGTAGCTAACTGCAAAACAAGGAAGACGATGATCTAGTTCTAAAAGCAATACGTCATGGCACTCCATAGCTTACAATGAGGTGACGAAAGTTATGGGACGGTGACATGCGCATGTAAGTATGGCGGTAGTATCGCTTACACAAGGTATAAAAGGGCAGTGCATTGGTGGAGCTGTCATTTGTACTCCGGTGGTTCATATGAAAATATTTCCAACGTGATTATGGGCGCCCAACAGGAACCAACAGACTTGGAATGCGAAATGGTATTTGAAGCTAGGTGCATGGGACACTGCACTTCGGAAATCGTTAGGGAATTCAGTACTCAGAGAACCACAGTGTCAAGAGCGTGACGAGAGTTTCACATTTCAGACATTTCCTCTCACCACGGACCACGCAGTGGCCGATGGCGTTCACTTAACGACCGAGAGCAGCGGCGTTTGCACAGAGATACCAGTGCTAACGGACAAGCAACACCGTGAAATAACTGCAGAAATCAATGTGGGACATACGACGAACGTATTCGTTAGGACAGTGCGGCGAAATTTGGCGTTGATGGGCTATGGCAGCATACGAATGACTTGAGAGCGTTTGCTAACAGCACAACATAACCTGCAGCGCCTCTCGCGGGCTGGTGACAGTATCGGTCGAACGCTAGACGACACGAAAACCGTGGCCTGGTGAATGGAGTCCAGATTTCTGTTGGTAAGAACCGATGGTAGGGTTGGAGTGTGGAGCATACACCATAGTTCATACACTACTGGCCATTAAAATGGCTACACCAAGAAGAAATGCAGATGATAAACGGGTATTCATTGGACAAATATATTATACTCGAACTGACATGTGATTACATTTTCACGCAGTTTGGGTGCATAGATGCTGAGATATCAGTATCCACAACAACCACCTCTGGCCGTAATAACGGCCTCGATACGCCTGGGCATTGAGTCAGACAGAGCTTGATTGGCGTGCGCAGGTACAGCTGCCCATGCAGCTTCAACACAATACCACAGTTCATCAAGAGGAGTGACTGGCGTATTGTGACGAGCCAGTTGCTCGGCCACCATTGACCAGACGTTTTCAATTGGTGAGAGATCTGGAGAATGTGCTGGCCAGGGCAGCAGTCTAGCATTTTCCGTATCCAGAAAGGCCCATACAGGACCTGTAGCATGCGTCGTGCATTATCCTGCTGAAATGTAGAGTTTCGCAAGGATCGAATGAAGGGTAGAGCCACGGGTCGTAACACATCTGAAATGTAACGTCCACTGTTCAAAGTGCCGTCAATGCGAACAAGAGGTGAGCGAGACGTGTAACCCATGGCACCCCATACCATCACGCCGGGTGATACGCCAGTATGGCGATGACGAATATACACGCTTCCAATGTGCGTTCACCACGATGTCGCCAACCACGGAAGCGACCATCATGATGCTGTAAACAGAACCTGGATTCGTCCGAAAAAATGACGTTTTGCCATTCGTACAACCAGGTAGGTCGTTGAGTACACCATCGCAGGCGCTCCTGTCTGTGATGCAGCGTCAAGGGTAACCGCAGCCAGGGTCTCCGAGCTGATTGTCCATGCTGCTGCAAACGTCGTCGAACTGTTCGTGCAGATGGTTGTTGTCTTGCAAACGTCCCCATCTGTTGACTCAGGGATCGAGACGTGGCTGCACGATCCGTTACAGCCATGCGGATAACATGCCTGTAATTTCGACTGCTAGTGATACGAGGCCGTTGGGATCCAGCACGGCGTTTCGCATTAACATCCTGAACCTACCGATTCCACATTCTGCTAATAGTCATTGGATATCGACCAACGCGAGTAGCAATGTCGCGATACGATAAACTGCAATCGCGATAGGCTACAATCCGACCTTTACCAAAGTCGGAAACGTGATGGTACGCATTTCTCCTCCTTACCCAAGGCATCACAAAAACGTTTCACCAGGCAGCTCCGGTTAACTGCTGTTTGTGTATGAGAAATCGGTTGGAAACTTTCTTCATGTCAGCACGTTGTAGGTGTTGCCACCGGCGGCAACCTTGTGTGAATGCTGTGAAAAGCTAATCATTTGTATATCACAGCATCTTCTTACTGTCGGTTAAATTTCGCGTCTGTATTACGTCATATTCGTGGTGCAGCAGTTTTAATGGCCAGTAGTGTGTTAAACAAAAATTTGTTTGCAGTTTTACCCAAGACGTTTGCAGTAGCTCAGCATCTTCAAAAATGGCTCTGAGCACTATGGGACTTAACAGCTGTGGTCATCAGTCCCCTAGAACTTAGAACTACTTAAACCTAACTAACCTAAGGACATCACACACATCCATGCCCGAGGCAGGATTCGAACCTGCGACCGTAGCAGTGGCGCGGTTCCGAACTGCGCGCCTAGAACCGCGAAACCACCGCGGCCGGCTCTCAGCATCTTCATAAGCATGAGTGCATGTTGATAGTAATGAGATAGGTGCCTCGTTTATTACAGTGAGCAGATTGATGGGTTTTCCCTTCAAAAGTTACAGGCTTTAGATTCCATTGTGTGCCTTTTTTTTTTTAGGAACGTGAAGCGGTGTACCAGAGTAGGTGTTCCCAGCCGCGTATCAAAGCATAGCGTATGTTAGCTAGAGGAGCAGTCTGAAATAGGCAGAGCTTGTTCAGAGTTGTAGCTCATATGATGCGACGGTGCCAGAACGCTATCTTTACGTAGGCAGTCATCGCTAGATTAAGTGCATCACAACTCACGTCGTTCAAAGCAGATGGACAGCGTAACACCATCACATTCACTGAGCACCCCTTGATTCCGGTGACACAATTGTTATTATCATTCGCTGGCAACGATTACAATATAACTGTTGCTGATGCTTTGCAAATAGAGCGAATAGTGCCTTAGGAAAAAGAATTCCTTTTTTCAATGTGCTTAAAACGGGAACAATTTAAAATAATTATAAGAGGTTAACAAAATAGAGCAAAGGTGAAAACTCCAAGTATTTTCTCGAGTTATTGTAGTTTGATCTTAATTCCTGATAGTTGCACACTAACGGGTCTTTTCGGATTTCTGAATATTCGTATAGGAATCATCGAAGCGAAATTGCGAGAACAGGCGACTATCTTAAACAATACTTCGGTTTAGGTTAATGTGACTCAAAAAGCCACATTAATTTGACTTTCAGTTGAAACGTCCCCTTAGAAAAATTGTATACGACTGTGCTTAAACTGACACACAATATTTTTAGCGCAACGCAATCTGACTTTCAAAAATCCCTACAAAAAAATGGCCCTGACTAACATTAACCTATACGTTTCACAAATCGCTTACCTCACAAAAATCTTGGTTACTCGAAGTACTGCAATACAGCGAGCGCCACTACTGCCAGCTAAATAAAAGATTCAAACTACGGAAGGCACTAACTACTGATAGGGATAGTTAGCAAATGAAAGATTTTAATAGAGAACAAACAATGTATTTACCTTAATATCATCAAAAGTCATAATATATATAGCAGTTCATGACATCCAGTCTTACAAATTTCAAAACTCCGCCATTTCTCTCCCCACATCCACCACTGCTGGCGGCTCACCTCCAACTGCGCAACGGTACGCGCTGTTCGCATCCAGCTGCCCAACACTACAATGGCAGACAACAATGCAAACTAGCCACAGACTGCACACAGCACAGCCAGTGATTTACATACAGAGCGCTACGTGGCGTTACCAATAAGAAAGCCTAAACAGCCTACTTACATAGCCCCCATGCTCCCCACAAAAAATTTGACAAATTGTTTTGGGCAGTGGCCAATAGAGATTTGAAAAAAAAAATTCATAATCATAATTATAATAACAAAGAAATCAAATGCACACACTTATTGATACAATGTTGGTCAAAAGCTAAAATTTTCTCACAGTCCATAAAGACAGTCCTGACCAATCATCACAGTAAAATTGCAGTGTTTTCTTTTTTTCTCAAAGTCTGAGCAGTAAAAGAGAATGCACACGGAAGTAGTGGATTTCCATGCAGTCTTGAAGAAGTAGTGTTGTCCTTCTAACGGAAAGAGAGTGCTGACTCTTGACATGCAGACAGGTAATGGGCCACAACAGAGCAAACCCACCACAGAGTCAGTCGAAATTTTGAAGAATATTGGTAGGTAGGTCATCAAAGAGTAGACCCACTGTAGTCCTGGTAGAGATTACGGTATTGGTGGGCCACCGGAGGTGCAGACCCACTGCAGTCCTTGTAGAAATAATGGTATTGGTGGGCCATCAAAGATGCAGACCCACTTCAGTCCTTGTAGATATGGCTAGCAGCCATCCGTTGCGACTGCGCAGGTGCACAATCACCATAGAAGAGTCTTGTGGACAATATAGCAAGTCCATGAACCACCACTTATGCACTCACTAAAAAATTTGGAACTGTCCTTAGAAGTCTTGCAGACAATATAGCAAGTCCATAAACCACCACTTGTACACTCACGAACTTTTTGGAATTGTCCTTAGAACCAGCAATGCTGTTATCCAGTCCCCTGCTGAATTATTAACACACGTGCAAACACTAACAGTCCCAACTTCTCACATATTGTGCATTACTATGACCAACAGAAATGTGTGCAGTGAAATTAATGCTTACAAGTTACTTAATTTGATGAACTGGTGTCAATTACAATATTATAACATGAGAATACAATAACAAAGGTACAAAATACATCATTAAAGAACATGACAATACAGATAACATTTGTAGTAATACAGGCTTTACAAAAGAATAGAAATATACATATACATCAGTGTCACAGGAATTATGACATAAGTAAATATATAAAACATTGAGAATAGTTTTTGGAACATTAATTTCACACATGAGCATTGAAACAAAACAGAATAAATAATGTCTAAACATCTTTACAAAGTAAATAACATATTATCAGAAAAATTCTACAACATAAATCTTAGCAGCTAAACACATAAAGACAGGAAAAACACAAATTCACACAGTGTAATAACACAAAAATTCAGGACAGGGTTTGTTTTCAGTGTGATATTTGGTACTGCAGTCCACCCCAAAACTTCATTCCATAAATCTTTCCTCTTATTTCAACATTTGTTTCCACCAAAAAAATTCTATCCAAGCATGCTTTCTGTATTTATATGTTCACATATTTCTTGCCTCATTATTTGTTTACCATTATCTTACCTCATCATTTACTTCCAAGAAATCCCTACCTAAACCTGTTGTCCCTAAACCCTACCCTTTTGGTTCATATCCTGTTTCAAAATTCTTTTTTTGGCCACATCATTTTCTTATAGCTTCTCAGTGCATTTCTTCCAATTCATCATAGTTAGTTTCTTATATAGTCTACCCCCTCTTAAGCTAACTTAAATCTACTGAGCTCAGATGCTAAACTAAGGGACTACGCAATGCAGCAGCATAAATCAATTAATACAAACAGCAATGAAAAAAATGGAAATTGTCAAAGCAAGCTGCTAAATCTAAATTACCAAGCAATGCAACAGTACAACTAATATGAGCCAATGTGCAGCAACAAGAAAAATAAATCAGTAGTAAAACTAGCTTAACAGAGTAATACAAAGTGAAATTTAGTAGCACTATGCCTGGCAAACAGCAGCAGCAAATGCAATAACTTATATCCAAACATGACAAAGCTCAATCAAAAAAAATATTACACTAAAGACAACAATGCAGACAAGGGAAATGTATATTTACATCGTAATGTCTATGTAATTAAAGTGGTGCATCACAAAAACTTATTCTATGAAATAAATTACCAAGTACTTGAAAAGAAAATTATATATGCAGTTACTGTTATTAGTGGATCATAAAATAATTATTTAATAGATCTGCTGACAGAAATTGTTCACATTAGCAAATGCATTTAATTTTATTTTATGAAACCAATGCTGCAAGACAGCTGGAAACCAGATATCAAATGAAATAAGCAACTATGTACAAAGTAAAGCAGAAAAAAATCATTCAGTAGTCATGAGGCATTTGATAAGTTAGTAGAAATTCTCTCAATTCTCGTAGATAGACACTTGTCCTAATCAGGTGTGCAGATGTAAGAACGTTTCCAAGTTATGAGTGTGTCGTATTTGCGGTGCTTTCTACAAAGGAATGTCAATAGCGATGGTAATGGCCTCCTTTTTTCTTCACCTATGCCTCTGAAAGGCACACACTAATGACTTTTTTCCAGGCAACTCTCGCGCGGCTGGGTGCTTACAGTGACCTACCTTCCTTACCGAAATATTTACGACATCAGTTTCCGCTACAGTGACAGTTTGATAGAAATAAGATTTCACAGGTCGAAATATTTGCGTTCCAAATCTGTAGAAACAAAATCCTATAAATATAACAGTGTCCAAAAAATTTTCGCCGGTATTGTGATACATTCACGCATTTACACACATTTCGTAACTCTTAAAGTACGATTCTTGGTTTCCAACATCCTTTTTCACAAGTCAGGGTCCCTAACCACTACTCATTATTCCTTACCTTATTACACATATACATATTCATCAACACGTCTTCAATATTTCATCATAATAAATACATAGCATAATCAGATTCCTCATATAGCATCATCTCATTGATAATAAACATACCTCAACAATGTAATACACATCATCGTTGTAATAATAACATCATAAAACCTCAGTCAAATCTCAGAAACGTCGTAGCTTTCTGCAATAATGTCAAAACCTAAAAAAAATTCTCTGCTGATTTTAATAGTGTCATCTACTTCAAAGGTACTTTAAAAATCATGACCCCACACCAAACACATCATTCAAAGCTCACATAGTATCACAATGGTTCCGAGAAAAAATGAAGAGTTCCCAAAGTACAGACAAAATACAATTTCGTAAGTGTGAAGTTACCCAACTGTGTAATTGCGTAACATGTGTCACTGATGTAGTAAAAAAAATGTTTATCTCTCAGTTAAATGATCAGATAGCTGCGTAATTTGTGTGTTAGAGAAATATGGTACCGATGTGTAAAGTTGTATAATATTAGCTAGAGCTCCTTGTGCTTGCCAAACACATGGTACACAAAGTAAGCGTGTACCACCCTGAGGATTAATGTAATTATACCCTCAGGTGTTACAGATTACAGCAATGGAATGAAATGTATCACAGAAAACTTTCTTTGTAATTCCAAAAATCTTGAAAAATAAATGGTTTAAGTACAAAATTAATAACTCAAATGCGTGTTCTGTAGCGCTAAATGTGCGTCTTGCTGTAAGATAATTCTATTGAAGTGTCGTAGTTATCGTTCTCTGTAAGCAAAGTTCTGCTGAAGTCAATGTACTTACCTCATCATAACGAAAGTGAAATGCTTTGCATATAGATATCGTAGTTATTACGTACCTTACCGTGATAATGAAAGTACTATAAAGTAACATATTGTTGTGCTACAAAAAAGGCTGTCTCATTGTAGCTATACCACAAAAGTTACTACTAAAACATGTTTTACTTTCCAGAATAATTCAGAAAAACTGTGCAGATATAAAACAGAAACACCGCAAAAGCAACAATGTAAATTGTGTCACACATTAGCAGCGTCGTGATATAATCGTGGAGCTGTCAAAGAAACCAAATACTAAGTCATCTTTAATCTCACAAAAACTACTTCAAATAAGGAATGTCTTTTCAAGTAAACCAAAATGTTGCATTAAAATCTCATTAGCAGTACCGGTACATGTTCTAAGTATGTCAGCCTTATAGTCGTTACGTATTCGTGCAACTAACAAGCAAGAATGTACACACACAATAACACTGTGTCGTCTGTTCACTATAACAATGCACTCGTAATTTCTGTTTAAATAAGTTCTCTTGGTTCTTGACTGGATATTTAACTTCAAACGTTGTTGCATGTCAACAGATTGTAAGTCTGACAAAGCATACTGGTGATGTAAAGTGAAAAATTTTGTAGCAAAGACTAAGTTAAAAAGCAGATTATCTCTAAATAAACGGTTTTACATGTGAAATGTGGTGCAATCTTTTACTCTTCCTAGAACACAGAGTTTCAGTTTCAACGCAATTATCATGTGGTTACGTCGGTAAGGAACACTGGAATTTTTCTCAAGGTTAGCTTATGTTATTTTTCTCAAGCCCAGCCGGCGCACGTGGCTGCCTGCCGGTGTGAGTCATTGTCTGTTTCTTTGATGGCGCGCGTCGTTATTCGGATTTGGAGACCTAACTTCTACAAATTCACCTTGTCGAGAGGGACCTGCTCTGTTTAAATCCCACCAGTTCTGATGCAATTCAGGTCTGTCGTTACGAATATATCGTCTGTCGTCATGTCGGTAGATTCCGTAGTTTCTTCCTTGTCCGTCACGTGGTGGAGAATTTCTCCCTGAATCGTAACTGTGCGTCGAACTGTTGCGTCTGAAGTTATTCTGTCTCCCTTGGCCGGCCGCGGTGGCCGTGCGGTTCTGGCGCTGCAGTCCGGAACAGCGGGACTGCTACAGTCGCAGGTTCGAATCCTGCCTCGGGCATGGGTGTGTGTGATGTCCTTAGGTTAGTTGGGTTTAAGTAGTTCTAAGTTCTAGGGGACTTATGACCTAAGATGTTGAGTCCCATAGTGCTCAGAGCCATTTGAACCGTTTTGTCTCCCTTGATAATAATTGTTTTGGTTCCCATATTGTCTGTTTCCATGGTTATCTCTATCATATTCATTACTACGGAAATGCGACCTTTCTCTGTAACTATTACTATTCTGCCAACGGTTGTCATGCGGGTGGTGTCTGTTTTGGTCGCGATTTGTGTTGTGAGAATAGCTTCATAAAACGATGGTAAAAATTTACGAGACCTAGAAAACTGCGGACTTGTTTTTTTGTGGATGGAACTGGAATGGCTCTGATTGCTTCTAACTTTTCAGGATCTGGCTGAATGCCTTCAGAAGAAATAGTGTGTCCCAAAAACTTCACCTTTGTCCTACCGAATTCAGACTCTTCCAAGTAAACTGTAATTCCAGATTCCCCAAAAATATGTTACACGCTGTTGAGGATGCGATTATGTTGTTCCCATGAGGCTTCTGCTATCAGAATATCGTCCACATATAACTTGATGTGACGTTTTAAGAACTCGGGTAATATGGAATTTAGCCCACGAATGAATGCTGCCGAAAAAACGTTCAAACCAAAAGGAAGTTTCCGAAATTGATAACAAACGCCGAAACAAAGAAAAGTTGTGTATTTTATACATTCTGGATGAAGTTCGATCTGATAAAAGCTGGATCTAAGATCAATTGAAGACAACACTTTTACACCATTAAAATTTGGAAGAAGTTCCTACGTTTGCAGCCTGTCTGTTTCAGGAATGTTGATAGTATTGATTTGTCTCGAATCTAAGACAAGCCTGATCGATCCATTTTTCTTCTCAACAACATGTAATGGATTGTTGTATGAGCTTACTGCAGGCTCAATAATGCCCTCGTCAAGCATAGATTGTATTTCTGTTCTAACACGGTTCCTATGTTGTTGTTGTTGTGGTCTTCAGTCCTGAGACTGGTTTGATGCAGCTCTCCATGCTACTCTATCCTGTGCCAGTTTCTTCATCTCCCAGTACCTACTGCAACCTACATCCTTCTGAATCTGCTTAGTGTATTCATCTCTTGGTCTCCCTCTACGATTTTTACCCTCCACGCTGCCCTCCAATGCTAAATTTGTGATCCCTTGATGCCTCAAAACATGTCCTACCAACCGATCCCTTCTTCTAGTCAAGTTGTGCCACAAACTTCTCTTCTCCCCAATCCTATTCAATGCCTCCTCATTAGTTACGTGATCTACCTACCTTATCTTCAGCATTCTTCTGTAGCACCACATTTCGAAATCTTCTATTCTCTTCTTGTCCAAACTGGTTATCGTCCATGTTTCACATCCATACATGGCTACACTCCATACGACTTCCTGACACTTAAATCTATACTCGATGTTAACAAATTTCTCTTCTTCAGAAACGATTTCCTTGTCATTGCCAGTCTACATTTTATATCCTCTCTACTTCGACGGTTCCTATAATGTACTGGAATTACTTACGGTCTAACGCAAAATTTATTATGCTCATGAACACGAAATTGGTATTGAAATCCCTTGATTGTTCCTGTTTTGTGAGTAAAATCTCAATAAGGTCCTGCCTATCAGTGTCATTATAATTCTCAATTGTTTGAATTTTATTCTGAATTAACTCATTAGTATCGAATACGCCGTCGATATCATCCCTGTCAATACTTGCAGAGTGATTGTTAGTGTCAAGTTCCGTCTAAAATTCCGAACTTTTGTGTAACAGGAGGTAAAGCCGGTTAATTTCCTCATCATGGTTTGAGAGCCAATCTTCAAATTTCAAAGTTATTGACTTACCTTCTTTCTCTAAACTTATTTCAGCATCGTGAAAGTTTAACATTGCTTTGTATTGATTCAAAAAGTCTACTCCCAATACAATTTCTGTTGACAATAATGGAACGATAAGAAAGTTCATAGAGAAGCTGTGGCTTTGACAAAAGAATTCTAAGTTGGTTTGTTGGAGTACATCTCCACTTTTTCCAGCGATTGCACGTTGTAATTTAATGTTACATAACGGAAGTGTGGGGCAATCGTTCGATTTCACTAATTACTGAAATTGGACTGCCAGAGTCAAGTACTGCCGTAAAGTTTACGTCATTTACTGTAATGTGAATTACAGGATATGCAATGTTGTTATGTTTTACGTCGTGTTCCTGGAGTGATATGTCCCCAATGTCTTCCATTTTTACGTTAATTACTAGCCATGGCAGCTACGGCGTCAGCTTCATAAGTACGTTTTGTCGCTGCCAGCGGTGTGAGTCATTGCCTATTGTCTCTTCGTTGGCGCGCGTCGTTATTGGGATTTGGAGATCTAACTTCTACAAATTTACCTTGTCGAGAGGGCCCTGCCCTGTTAGAATCCCACCAGTTCTGATGAAATTCACGTCTGTCGTTTTGTCGGTAGTTTACATAGTTTCTTGTTTGTCGGTCATGTGGTGGAGAATTTCTCCCGGAATCGTAACTGTGAGGCGGACCGTTGCGTCTGAAGTTATTCTGTCTCCCTTGATAATAATTATTTTGGTTCCCATATTGTCTGTTTCTCTGATTGCCTCTGTGGTAGTCATTTTTGCTGACAGGTGATCTTTCCCTGTAATTATTACTACTCTGCCAACGGTTGTCATACGGGTGGTGTCTGTTTTGGTCACGAATTACCTTGTAAGAATAGCCTTGCCATGTCCAGTTATTGTTTCTTTCATCGCGGAATTGTGACGGATGTGACCTGTAATTGTTGTGTTCCTGTTTTCGCGTCCCGCGATTGTCAGTGTCAATTTCCAATTCTTGTAAGAGTCCCTGAAAAGCTTCAATGTCGTCTTTGCAACGTCCTGCCAAAATAATATTTCTTAAATGTTCAGGCAATTTCATTAAGCAAATGCGGATGAGTTCTGGGGGGCTGTATGGGTTTGACAGGTACTGATTCTTGTGCAATGTGTCCTCAAAATATTCCACAAGACTGTAAAATTCAGATTGTTCGAAATGTTTCATCATTATGATGCCATGTTTTACTCGGTCTTGTGTGGCTTGAGACCAATATGCTGAGAGGAAGGCATGGTAAAATTCTCCTTCACTGTGACAATCGTGAATGACCGATCGCATTCTTTCAGCTGGTTCATTCTCTAAGTAGCCACACATAAATTCTAATCTGTGCTGCAATGACCAGTTGGGAGGAAAACAACGAGAGAATTGATGAAGCCATGCTCGTGGATGAATGTCGTTGCCAGAATTCTTAAATGTTTTGAATTTACGTGTAGTAATGAACAGCTTATAGTCAAAGTCATCGTGTCGACGAGTCGCGCATCGCTTCATTGTTACTTCATTTCGGCGGTTCCATCTCAAAATCCAATGCGCCTTGCCAATTTCTTTCATAATTTCCGAAGTGTCCTGTGTTATTATTTTGTGGCTGTTGCGTATTTCTATGTCCCTCTCCCCGTATTGGAGCGCGAGTGTCCTCTGAAATATGTAATTCTTGTATTACTTGTGCCAACTGATCTTGTACTTCCTGGATTTCTCTTTTGTGTTGCGTATTAATTTGATTCTGATTTTGTTTGAATTTCTTAATTTGTTCATACTCATCTGTGTCAGTGAAGGCTACAGGTCTTGTGTCACTCAGATCATTAACCACCTTTGTAGATAAGTTAGTGAACTGATCCGAAAGTTCGGCTACTTTCTCCGATAGTGAAATTATTTCCTCTGTGTGTTTTTCTGAACCAAGTTTCAGAGTGTCCATTTGTGTTGAAATCGTATCTACTGTGTCCTTTAAGTTTTCCTGAGTTTTTGCAAGTTGCATAACCGAATCGGTAGATGCAGCTAAGTCAATTTTAGCTTGCAAGATGTCGTGATTTTCATGAACAATAGTTTGCAGTTCTTTTATGGCTGCTTCGTGATTCTGTAATGCATTTTCATGACGTGAAAAAATAGGTTGGAAATGCTCACAAATTTGTGTTTTTACGTCATTACAGACTTTTTGACATTTCGATTCGATTTTATGTAACTCAGTAGTTAAATCTTCACGTGTTTGTTCAAGCGTGGTGTGAAGATTTTGTTCCATTGCGTCTAACTTTTGAAGATTTAGTCCCATTTGTTTCTGATTTTGTTCAAGCGTTGTGTCTAACTTTTGAATATTTTGTTCCATTGTGTCTAACTTTTGTAGCCTTTGTCCCATTTGTTGCATTAACTGTAATAACAATGCACTGGTGTCTGAAACATGTTCCTCAGTGCTGTCGGGCAGTGCATTTGAACCGGCAATATTCGCATTTTGAAAAGCAGAAAGTGTGTCTTGATTTATTTGAGAACACGGTAAGGACCCAAAACCTGAATCTACAGTATTTGCGAGATTGTGTCCTGTCATTTCGGATTCCTGAGGCGAGCTGTTGCCGACCGATTGATCGATAATGTTTCCCTCTTCACTAATTGTTTCACTGTCTACGCCATTGTTTGCCGCCCGCTCCATTTCCCTATGCACAGTTACCAAATTACTACTTTGAACGTCTGTTAATTCATTACACAGTGGTGCTGGCAAGCTACGCTCGTCGTCACTATTATTTCTCAGTTTACTTTGGAGCCTAGTGTTACGTTTTTCACACGCCATTATTGTCACAATATTTCACACGATAACACAGAAAAGCACAATTTGAAGAGCAAAAATAAGAGAACACATTAACATAACACTGAAAATAATATCTAGTTAATTGCAGCTGCGAAATACTTGGTGCAAATCTACATGCATGCCACACCTGTTTTACTGTACAACAATGAAAGACTGCAACTACAAAGGAGATTCTCTCTACAATTACGCGCTAGCAATAAACTAAAGCTACACTAATTACACAAACTACAAGACAAAATCAGAAGATTCCAGTGAGGTATCCTCGGCTAAGGGTAGACATATGGAACGTCCCCTTTGAACAGTTATACATGACTGTGCTTAAACTGACACACAATATTTTTAGCGCAACGCAATCTGACTTTCAAAAATCCCTCCAAAAAAATGGCTCTGACTAACATTAACCTATACGTTTCACAAATCGCTTACCTCACAAATATCTTGGTTACTCGAACTACTGCAATACAGCGAGCGCCACTACTGCCAGCTAAATAAAAGATTAAAACTACGGAAGGCACTAACTACTGATAGGGATAGTTAGCAAATGAAAGATTTTAATAGAGAACAAACAATGTATTTACCTTAATATCATCAAAAGTCATAATATATATAGCAGTTCATGACATCCAGTCTTACAAATTTCAAAACTCCGCCATTTCTCTCCCCACATCCACCACTGCTGGCGGCTCACCTCCAACTGCGCAACGCTGCGCGCTGTTCACATCCAGCTGCCCAACACTACAATGGCAGACAATGCAAACTAGCTACAGACTGCACACAGCACAGCCAGTGATTTTCATACAGAGCGCTACGTGGCGTTACCACTAAGAAAGCCTATACAGCCTACTTACACAGTCCATCTGACGACTTGCTGGACGATTTCTGAACTGCTCTGATCGCTGCGTTGCGTACCACTTAAGTTCTGTTAAGTGCTGCGGCAACTGGCAGTCAGTGCTGAATGCAGACAGTCGCAAAAATCTTCAGTGGTGTAGGGAGTTCTCTCATTTGCTGGATGTCCCTCGTACCGTAATTGTTAAAAAATGTAAGGCTCATTCTGCGGAGAAACTCGATGTCTGCAAGCCCTTATTTTTGCATATTTGCTTATTGCCGCTCTATAATGTCTGACGGAATAATTTTTTGGAGGAGCTCGTCACCTAGAAAGGAAGTATCGATTGCACAAAAGCGATCAATAAAAATAATATGCGGTGTTCAATGATGTAAGTCATGGATTTACCTCTTAAAGAATCTAAACATTTTAACTGAGCCATCATCATGCATGTATGCGCTAATAAAATAAATCCATCACAATTTGACAAGAACAGTGATGTCGGTACCTACACCAAGCGAGGTGACGCAATGGTTAGCACACTGGACTCGATATTCGGGAGAAAGACGGTTCAAACCTGCATCAGGTCTTCCTGATTTAGGTTTTCCGTAATTTCCCTAAATTTCTTCAGGCAAATTCCGGAATGGATCCTTTGAAAGGATACGGCCGACCTCCTTCCCCATCCTTTCCTAAAGCTGTGGGACCAATGACCTCGCTGTTTCGACACCTCCCCCAAATCAACAAACCGACCAGTCCATACCTACAACACTGAACGGCAAAATAACCTTTATTATCCATTGGTAGAGCTGTCAGTGATTCAAAAAGGAGTTCAATGTGCAGCAATAAAAAATTTTGATAATAAAGAATATCTGACATGTGCGGAAGCAAGCTTTAAATCTAATTTAAAATAGCTTCTCCTAGACAAGTCCTAATCCACTGACGAATTTCTTCTTAAAAGCTGGTAGTTAGTATTTAAAAAATAAAATAAATTCAAAAAGTGTAGTTGCAGGAATAGGACTAAAGATAATAATGCGTTTATTAATGTTAACACTAATCATGTACATACATCTTGTAAATTGACTCATTCTAAAGCATTTCGATAAAAGAATAGTTCAAATTATCTATGGAACATGTAAATAACTAACTTAAATAAGAATGTGCGAACAGTAATAGTGCATGAAAGGAAGGAATAGAGAGCTCCCTGCTTTTTGCAATCTTTTCGATCGGTACTGTGGTAAGAGTCTGTCATCATATAGAACGATAGAATGTTTATTACCTCATCTCAGACTAAAATAAGTGCTATAATATGAGAGAAGGATATGAATTATATGATTCCCCGAAAAATTACTGGTGTATTAGTTCGGGTGCAAAAAATCTCCTCAGTTCTTTTTTGTTTGTTGGTTACATTTTGGTATCACCCCATCTTACTCTGTGAGAACGTTCCTTTTTTCGTGGTATCAAAATTTGGCGGACAGTCTGTCACTGGTTAATATTCTGATGATAACTGACACGATACTGCTTCCACTTGCTCCATCGGCTCGGTGAGTAGAATCTCACGTTGGCTACTTGAATAATGTGTAGGCAGTGATGACTGTACACTGCTTTCAAAGTCAGGATGATGTCTCTCCACCTATATATCATCTGCTGCCCCATACACATGTTGGACTCTGCACTTGTGAGTCACGACATCGAGAGTGCTCCGTCTATGTTAAATATATTATGGACTTGATACATCTTTGGGGGATTTAATTAACGTAATATGCAGCACATGGATTGAGTAAAAAATTAATTATGTAACTTTCTGTCACCTTAAAATACTTCACACTGGTATGTGATTCAATTTTTGTTGTTGTTTATCTTCTTAGTCTTAATGGTATTTATTCACACAATACGCAAACGTGATCGAACACACACACACACACACACACACACACACACACACACATAGTCGTTGTGTCCAATGAGAGAGACAACCAATGCCTGCTCAACATGTGTGTGTGAAATCTTACGGGACTTAACTGCTAATGTCATCAGTCCCTAAGCGTACACACTATTTAACCTATCCTAAGGACAAACACACACACCCATGCCCAAGGGAGGACTCGAACCACCGCCGGGATCAGCCGCACAGACCAGGACTGCAGCGCCCTAGACCGCTCGGCTAATCCCGCGCGGCCCCTGCTTAATAACATACGCACCAATTCATTCCTCAGTTGTCGTCAACTGCGGGAGATTTCAGTTTGCCGGCAGTGCAAGAATTATGAGAAGGAGCCTGAGATATAGTATACTTTCATTACGAAGAGTTGCCATACAGCAACTCTACTCATTATCAGAAGTCGATTGCATGACTTTTGCGGAAGAGTATTCTTCTAATAGGCAACTCATCCATCATCTTTACGTACGATTTTTCGAAGACGTCATGGTATTGATATCACTAACTGCAAGTACGTCGATAGTGTAGTGTAACGGTTTATCTTCCACCACCCACTTTCCATATTCGTCCAACGACGACTTGCATTTGTAGGTCCACAAGACAAGGACCTCGATGGCTCTGAACCAAATCCTGCGTTCTTCCTATTTCACTGTAGATTCACAGTGTTCTTCCTGAGGCTACAATTTTAGTTCCATCTGTCTAAATTCAGATTGTTCACTTATCTACTATCCTTAAATTGCTTCTTATGAAGGATAAATTTGCTGCTGGGTGGCTCTTGATGTGATGTTAAGTGGATGCATATGACACAAATTTTTTATTACTATAATTGGAGCTTGGATTTTTGTTACTTATTACTTTTTTGAAACTATGATCATCGCTTTGTAGGCATTTATATTACAGTGCGTTTCATAACTTTTGGTATTGGCTGGCCGGTTGAAAGGTGGCTACACTGAGTCCCAGAGCCAGAGATTGCGCCAAAGAGTTTTATTCCGACGCCTCCACTGGCAGTGCTTGCTCAGAAGTTGCCGTGGGCAGTCGTAGTTGAGAAGTTGCCGTGGGCAGTGCTTGCTGAGAGGATGTTGATAGCTGTACTAGTTGAGGCCATGTCGTGTGCAGTTGTTTTGATGGGCTAGACAGCAGATGTTGTTCGAATGGGGATGTTGTAATGATCAGAGTGTATTTTTCGTCAATATATATGAAGGTAAAAAAAACATTTTTTAAATTTCAAGTTTCCTAACTAACAATGTCTCTTGGTCACAGGTTCAGTCAACAAAGCATCTGGCTTGTGTTCATGTATTAGAGTGTAATTCTGGTTTCTATGTGCGATTATAGTATTTCTGTTTTTTTTAATTACTTCAGTGTAAATGGTGTTTAAAATATCTTGTCTTATAGAGGAAGAACCGTGCCAGATGTGTACGTTGAATCACACTTCCACACACAGAACAGTTACACTTGTGCTTTGTTGTTTCGTAGCTTTTATAGTTGCTGGGGACTTAATTAATTAATTGTGTTAACGGAATTTTCCTTTCATTCTTTGTTGTTATTCTATGCAGTCAGATTGCGGAGTAATACTAGTCATGGCCAACCGGTTACGAGACTTCGTAGCCAGACATACAACTACTAAAAATATTTGCATTCAATTTAATTAAGCCCCCTTGCACGTGGCGACCGCTGATTCGGATCGTCCCTTGGAATTCTTTTGATAGTAAAAATAGCGGACAGTAGTATTGTTGAAGTGATTTGTAGTTTAGTAATTGTAGTCTATATTGCATGTGTAGATTTGGTAATGAACATTTGTAGTTGTCTTGTCTTTCTTCTAATGGTATTTTTGCAGAATTTAATTTTTGATGTCTTGTATACGCGTTTGACAATTTTGTGCAATTATGAGGATTTCAATTGTTCGTTAATCGTGTTTGAGGGAAGCATTTCGTGTGAATGGTATTGTTGGTGATAAAGTGTCATATTGTGTGTAATTTTCGTATAGTGACGAGTTTTGTATGTTTTGTAAATGATTACACGATCGATGAAAAAGGCAAAAATGATGGATAGTGAGAATGACGAAATTGTTAACATGGCGAACTCGCCAACACAGGAGAACAGTATGATGAATAATGAAGTAGAAAACAATTTAATAAGCAGGGAAAATAGTCCGGAACCAGTTCAAAACTTTTCACAATTAAAGAATTTTCAGAATACGAGATAACGACAGAAGATTCTGGAATAGTATCGAACACAGATAGCTTTACAGCTATGACGAAGGAAGCTGGTTTTGCGGGAAATGTTAGGGGCGAAAAGAATTTCGAACCAGTTAATATGGAGCAGTTGATGAGTGCAATATTAAATTTGGGATCTGAATTAAAAACAGTGGGATCACAAATAGGAACAATTAGAACTGAGATGGCAAAATGGAAACACGGTTAGACTCACAAATAGGAACAATTAAAACAGTGATGGAAACAATGGAAACACGGTTAGACTCACGAATAGGGACATGTTTCAAAAACATGAAAGAAGAATTAAAGAAAGAAATTAGATAAGTACAACCAATTTTGAATGCTCACAGTAATAGATTAATTTCAATAGAAATTAGACAAAAGGAACAGGATAGAGAACAGGAAGAAAGAGATCGCGTGATAGTACAAAAATTTTCAGAGTTACATTTACAATGTGCACACGATAAGGAAGAAATATTTGAAAGAATCGAGGAATCAGTACCAATTGACAGAATAAATAACCTAACGCAACAGTATGAACAGTTAACTACTAAATGTGTGAATACCGAAACCCGAGTCGCGACGCTTACGGAAGACGTAAATAAACAGAAAAAACAGAAAGGTGACTTATCAGAAAGAGTTGAGGAGATTTCAGATAAACTGACAAGTCTTAGTTTAAATGGGGACAGAGATTCAGATGATACAGCTCCATTGCCATTTGCAGAAACCGAAGAGTACCAGAACATAAATAAACATGTTGAAAATCAGGGAAAATTTAATGAACGCGTTAAAAGGGAATTTGAGGCGTTACGAAAGCAAGTCAAACAAATTGAAAGCGAAATCGTAGGAAAAGACAGCAGAAGAAATTTAGAATCACCGATAGCAGAGGGCTTTGAAGAAAATAATTTATTTCATTTACGAGATGCAACAAACTTGACAATAATCGATATTTGGAATGGGACAGACACGGTAGGTCTTTGTCGCCAGGAGGCGAAAACTTCGACTATAAACACTTTTTAACTGTTCGGAAATTTAAGATCTTTCGCAATTCTAAGAATGACATACATCCATGTTCATGGTTAGATCAATTTATGTACGCACTTCCACCAAATTGGCCACTAAGTCACAAACTGGAATTTATGTGTGGATACTTATGTCCTCAGGGGATTCGCTACACTAAGTGAATATGTGCCGTAGCGTGCACAGGGCCCCGAGCTGTAGTGGTGCTATTTCCCTTTTAGTCTTCTGCACCGCTGCCTACTCTTTTACTATTCTTTGTATCTATCAAAACAACTCTTCAACTATCAATCTATCTAGAGAGTCGGTAAAGAATAGCCGGATATGACTATTTTACCCAAAAGTTACAGTATTCAGGATACTGATGGAAAACGAACCGGCGACGCGCATGCGCACACTTATTAGAGATTGTAATAATTTAAATGATTTTTATCATGCATTTCTATCGGCATATTGGTCCGAAAACACGCAAGACAGAGTCAAAAATAGTCTTATTACGCAGCGTAATTTTAAACAGTCTGAGTTCCGCACGCCGGCAGAATACTTTGAAGACATGATTCGAAAGAATCCATTCCTATCCAACCCTTATAGCCCGACTGAATTAATTCGCATTTGTTTAACTAAGCTGCCACAATCTATATGACACATTGCTTTAGCCGGAAGATGTAAAGACGACATTGAGACTTTTAAGACTTTGCTACAAGAACTTGAGTATGACAACGACGACGGAACTTCCTGTAATTTTTTCAGTAACGGTAATCACAATAGATTTTCAGAGAAAAGGGATAATGATCGGAACGGAAGTTATAGCGGTAATTTTGAAAATGACAGACGAAACAGACAGGACAATAGATACCAGCCCTATGAGAATGTGTGTGTGTGTGTTTGAGGTTTACGGGCGCTAAACAGCGGGGTCATCAGCGCCCAAACGCATAAAAACAGGAACACATGCAGTGAAGGGACTAAGACGGACAGCGAACAAGGAGAACGGCTAAAAGACACAGACCTGACGCAGTTTCAAATCCTCACATACAGAGGCAAAACAAGAGGAGAAGGAACACACTAAAAAGGAAGGGAAACAAGGAAAAGAGAACAGAAACCGAAGGGAAACAAGGAGGTAATCGTGACTGGCTGACCTCTTACCTAAAACCTGGGTGGCCAGTCACCTAGCAGCACATTAAAACCCTCTCCCTAAAATCCGAGGCAACAAATTGGACAGGACACAAAACCGTAAGACCTTAACTACAGTCGTTGCGTCATCTTGTAAAATAGAGGGCAAATCCGGTGGCAAAGAAACCGCCGCCCTCTGGTCAGAGAATAAAAGACAGTCAAGTAAAATGTGGCGGACAGTAATCTGGACGCCACAAGCACTGCAGATTGGGGGGTCCTCCCGCCGGAGTAAAAAACCATGCGTGAAGGGACTGTGCCCGATGCGGAGGCGAGTGAGGAGAACCTCATCCCGCCTGTATGACTGGTATGACGTACGCCATGGCCACGTGGTGGCCTTGACCAGACGCAGCTTATTTTCACCGACTGCCAGCCACTCCTCTTCCCACTGACGCAGAAGGCGAAAACGCAGGAGGGAGGTAACAGCATGGAGGGGGACGGCACATGCAACGACGTGAGGGAGGGAACACGCATCTTTGGTAGCCACATCCGCCAGTTCGTTTCCCCGAATACCCACGTGCCCCGGCACCCACCAGAAGGAAACCTCCTTCCCCTGCCGTTGCAGGTGGAGTAGGGCATCATGGATGTTCTGGACGACCGTATCCGCTGGGTACAAGTGTTGCATGGTCTGAAGGGCACTCAGGGAGTCAGAACAGATGAGGAACTTAAGACTGGGAACACATCTCATCTGCTCCAATGCCTGCAAGATCGCAAACAATTCGGCATCAAAGATGGTAAACGCCGCAGGAAGCTTTAACTTGACGACTCGATCAGGGAAAACAACAGCACAACCAACAGAGTCCCCCTGTTTAGAGCCATCCGTAAATACTGGTACATGGTCGGTATGCTGGGTTAAAATATCATAAAATAAGGAGGTAAAAACAAACGCAGGAGTGCAGCTCCTCCGGTACTCCGACAAGTCTAAAAGGACGCTGGGCCTCTGGAGCAACCAGGGAGGCAGGCGAGTAAAACCTTGTAGTTGGGGGGCCACACGCGCTACACCAAGGGACTCAAGCAAATGCTTGGCACGAATCCCAAATGGTCTCGTTGCCCTGGGACGACTGGAAAAGAGACGTTCCATAGGCGGTCGGGCAACGGTAGGGTACGCAGGGGAGGTAGGACAGGCAAGGAAGTGACACACCCGTCGCACCATGAGGAGTTTCCGCCGGATGGCGAGCGGCGGTTCCCCTGCCTCAGCACACAGGCTGGGGATGGGACTGGTACGGAAGGCAGCAGTGGCCAGCCTGATACCCTCATGGTGTACTGCGTCAAGAATCTTCAGATACGAAGGCCTTGCTGACCCATACACGGTGCAACCATAGTCAAGACGCGATCGGACGAAAGCCCTATAAAACTGCAGCAGACGCGCCCGATCTGCTCCCCAGGACCGATGGCTCAGACACTTCAAAATATTCAGTGCCTTCAGGGCCCGCACCTTGAGGTCTTTAAGGTGAGGCAACCACGATAACTTGGAATCAAAAGTGAGGCCCAGGAACCTCACAGTGTCTCTAAAAGGAAGGATGGTGTCCCTCAGACGAAATTCAGGGGAGGTAAAAAGACGCCGAGAATGATTAAAATGAACACACACACATTTCTCTGCAGAAAAGGTAAAACCCGTCTTCGCAGTCCATGCCTCTAATCGCTGTATCGTAAGCTGCAACTGCCGACTAGCAGTGACAAGACTGGAGGAAGAACAGAAAACAGCAAAATCGTCTACAAACAAGGAGCATTGGGCAGGACTCCGGATAGTGGACGTGATACTGTTAATGGCGACGGCAAAGAGGGTGACACTTAAAACGCTTCCCTGAGGAACACCATTCTCCTGCACATACAAATCAGATAGCACATTACCAACCCTATATCGAAAGAGGCGGTGGGAAAGAAAGGACCGAATGAAGATGGGGTGACGGCCACGGATGCCCCACTCATGGAGTTGATTGAGGATATGGCGGCGCCAAGTAGTGTCATACGCCTTATGAATGTCAAAGAAGACACCGAGACAATGCTGGTTACGCAGGAAGGCCTGCTGGATCGCCGCCTCAAGCAGGGTCAAGTTGTCGATAGTGGAACGACATCTCCGAAAGCCACACTGAGAGGGGCTAAGGAGCTGTCTGGTCTCGAGCAGCCAAACCAGGCGACGGTTGACCATGCGTTCCAACGTCTTCCCGACACAGCTCGTCAAAGCAATACTCCGATAACTACTGGGATGCGTTCGGTCCTTCCCCGGTTTGAGGAGGGGAATCAAAATCGCCTCCCTCCACGAGTCAGGGTACGTGCCGGATAACCATATCATATTAAAACAATTCAGGAGAACTTCCTTGGAAGGCAGTAACAAGTGCTGCAGCATGCTGTACCGGATTTGATCATGACCAGGCGCAATATCATGAGCCACAGACAGCGCCGAATCCAGTTCCCACATTGTGAAGGGGCAGTTGTAGTGTTCAGAATTTGGAGACCGGAAGTCCAAGTGACCCCTCTCGATGGCACTGCGGTAGCGGCAGAAATCTGGATCACAGTTAATAGTGGCGGTAGATGCCGCAAAATGCATGGCCAGTGTCTGGGCAATGTCTCTCGGCGCCGTGAGAAGACTTCCCTGATGCAGCAATGCCGTGACAGGTAGCTGGCCGAGTTTCCCGGAAATCCTCCTGAGGGCTTTCCATACTTTCGTAGAACTAGTGGAGCGGGAGATGGAGTTCAAGAACGATTGCCATGACCGTCGTTTGCTCTCTTTAATCACTCGCCGCGCGTTGGCCCTTGCCACCCGAAAGGCCGCAAGATTGTCAGCTGAGGGACGGCACTTGAAGCGGCGCAGAGCTGCACGGCGGGCTCGGATGGCTGAGCGGCACTCAGTGGTCCACCAAGGGACAGGACGCCTCTTGGGATGACCGGATGACCGTGGGATTGACAATTCAGCAGCATGGGAGATCACGGCTGTAACATGGTCTACCCATTCGTGGACGCTGGCACGGTGTTCCAAAACAGCCAGTTGGCTGAAAAGTGTCCAGTCAGCTCGGCAGAGGTGCCACCGAGGCGGCACTGGTAATGCCATAGCCTCATCCAGGAGGCGAATCTAAAGGGGAAGTGGTCTCTAGAATGGAGGTCAGCAGCAACCTCCCACAGAGCAGAATCCGCGAGTGCTGGAGAGCAAAAGGAAAGGTCAATAGCTGATGACCCAGAAGCAGTACAGAAATGAGTGGGAGCACCAGAGTTGAGGATGCACAGTTCTTCAGACAGCATGAGGCTTTCCAGAATGCGACCCCTGGGGCAAGTAGTCGAAGAGCCCCAGAAGACATTATGAGCATTGAAGTCCCCCAGAAGAAGAAATGGGCGGGGGAGTTGGCTAATAAGGTCTGTGAGAGCCTCAGAGTCTATCGCATCCTGAGGTGGTAAGTAAAGGGAACACACTGTGAGCCTCCGACCCACAAGGTCAACTGCAACTGCTTGCAAGTCTGTAACGAGAGGGAGCTCAGATGAGGGGTGCATGTCACGGACAAAAACCGCAACACCACCCTTTGCCCTTTCCCCCGTCAGATCATCTTTCCGATGTACGGTATAGCCCCGTAAAGAAGGAGCATCAGTGGCCCGAAAATGTGTCTCTTGGAGACATAAGCACAAGGGGCACTCTCGTACAAGGAGTTGTAATTCGGCCACATGCGTCCTGAACCCATTCAGGTTCCACTGTAATATGGGAGCCAGTGATCAGGGTGGCTGAACTTTCACCCTGCCTCTGTGTTTTGGAGGAGAGCCCGTACTGGCCGGAGATTTATTACTGGGGCTAGAAGATCGCCCCCGGTCGACATCAATGTCCATCAGCTCCGATGACGACCCACGGGAGATGTCAGACAGTACGATGGCCTCGTCATCGGACCGACCCTGACCAGTCTCCTCAGGTGGCAAAACCTTCACCTTCGGCGTCTTTGTCTTGGGGGGGCTTAGAAGGCAGAGCCTTGGCAGCAGGTGGAGCTGTACCCGCCTGGGCAGAAGGCGCCATATGGGAAGAGGCAGGAAGTACCCCAATGTCAGCAACCACGGCCTTGTCCGACGTTGCGGGGAGAGCCGCAGGTTTCAAAACAACCGCAGCAGCACAAGTGCACTGGCAAACGCAGGTATTAGTGCTAACACTAGCAACCTTCGTTTGCGTAGCAACAGTGGCCATTTGTACCGGTTTTCTCAGAGCGGAAGGTTGCATGGCCTTAAAGAGCTTCTTGGCCTCACCATAGGGGATGCGCTTAGATGTTTTGATCTCCTGGATCTTCCGTACGTCGAGATAGATGGGGCAGACCCGGCTCCAGACAGGGTGACTCCCAGAGCAATTCACGCACTTCATAGGCGATGAACAATCGGCTCCTTCATGGGCAGGCTGACCACATTTACCACAAGTGGCTATCCTATTGCACCCCAACGTAGTATGCCCAAAGCGCTGACATTTAAAACAGCGCATTGGTTTGGGGAAATATGGCCTTACTGGCAAACGTAAGAACCCCACTTTAACATGCTCTGGGAGTCGTGGGCAACTAAACGTGAGAATAAACGAGTCGGATTTGACTAGGTTCCCATCGACTCGTTTCATAATATGCTGCACGTCAACAATACCTTCATCAGCCCATTCAGATTTTAACTCGTCTGTGGGGATATCCACCAAGTACCTACATGTCACAACACCCTTACTGTAGTTCAGAGTGGAGTGGAGCTCGGTCTCGATAGCGTTCTCACCGAGACAGGTTGCTTTCCGAAGAGAAGTGACTTGACGGGAACTAGATGTCTCAACTAACAGAGTCCCATTGCGCAGTCGCTTCACAGATTTAAGTGTTCCTGCAATTCCCTCAAGACCCATGTGGATGTAAAAGGGAGAAACCCTCTCAAAGCTACCCTCCTTCCGTTTAATAATCAAAAACACATTCTGATTATCAGCATGTGCTCTGTTACGACAGTCTGATAAATCTCGATCAACACTAGGCGCTGGAGGACTCGCAGCACGAAGTCGCTTCTTCGATGGGGTGTGTTTTCCTACCAGTGGCCCACCCAAGCCACTGGTAGGGGGAAATGTAGAGATCGAAGGGTCCATTGCGGTCCCACGAGCAGCTAGGGAACTAAAGGTCCGCTCAGAATGAGCCCCGCGTGCCTGAGTAAGCCGTATACAACTGGGGTGCGGCAGGTGCCCCAGAGGTTGCCCGCTTGCGACTGTTCCACCCCAACAGCTATGCATCTCATAGGCGCGGAGCACACCTTAAGATTGAGGGGTTTTTATAGAGGTTGGCCTTCCTCGCAATCCAGGCGGTCAAGCCAAGATTACCATTCCCCGCAGCACACAACATTCCACCGCCGCGCCAAACGGTGATCGCTGAAGCATGTCCGGGGGTTACGGTGACAGGAGACTGGCGGCGCAGACCAGTCCCCAGTTCAGGACCCCGGGGTCGCCAAGCCCGTACTCAGCAAATGAATGCTGAGCCCCTGGGGGGAGTCTTATGAGAAAGGAAAGCGGAGCGATTAGACAGTATTATTTTGTTCACAATGATATTCTTTTTAAACGAAAATCGGTCGACAACTCTGTTTGGTTAGTTTGTATTCCTGATGAGTGGGTTAATAAATTGATTTGGTATACACATTTCAGTTATGCACACTTTGGTCCCAGAAAATGCTTTCATAAATTACGAGAAAATTGCTACTTCAGTAATATGGAAAAACTTATTCGATCTGTTCTTGCCAAATGCAAATTATGTCAAAAGGCTAAGCCGCCAACTATTTCTCACAGAGCACCGTTGTTTCCTATCATTCCAGCGAAATTAAAGGACATGGCTGCAGTCGATTTGTTCGGTCCAGTGGTTCGTTCTACTAATGGTTTTGCGTACATTTTGGTAGCAGTGGCATTGACATCAAAATATGTGTGTTTTACACCTTTACGCAAAGCAACAGCTCGTTCAGTATCTAATGCTTTCATCAAACATTTTCTTAAAGAAGTGGGTCGTGTTGATAAGGTTATATCAGATAATGGATCACAGTTTCACTCTAAAATTTGGTTTCATACTCTACGGCGTCGTAAGATTAAACCAATTTTCATTTCACTTTTTCACCCTCAATCTAACGCTTCAGAGAGATGGATGAAGGAAATCAATAAATTGTGTCGACTTTATTGTCATCAGAATCACAGAACGTGGAATCAGTATCTTCATATTTTTCAAAACATTCTGAATGAACTCCCTAATGATTCAACTTCTTTACCGCCTATATTGATATTAAAAAATAAAGCACCGACAAATCGCATTTCTGAAATTGTTCCTTTTCCACCTACACGGAAACTGCGGCATTCTGAAGTTGTGAACCTGGCTCTGCAAAATATTGCATCTGCGGCTGCTAGAAGAGAGAAATCAGCTAAACGTCCTGGTCGTTTAAAAACCTTGTCAGTTGGTCAAAAGGTGTTAATTAAGTCTCATCGTTTGTCTAACAAAGGAAAAGGCTTGTGTCGCAAATTTTTTCTGCTTTATAACGGTCCATATAGAGTTCGCAAAATTATTCATGATAACACTGTCTTAAATCACGGCGCTCTAAGGGAATACATCATATATCAAACGTTAAAACTTTTGTGGAATGACATACTTTTGAGAAACTATCAGTTATACGTAAACACACGGAGAATGCAAGGATACTGCGCCGTGTTCTGGCGGCGGCACATACTCAAAGCAACAGTCAAGTCTGCGCGCCGCACTAGGCAGTCGTTGACCGCAAACAATTACCTCCTACGTCACGCGTACCTACAGCTGATCGAGCGCTCAGTGCGAATGCACTGACAGCCGTAAACAAATACACAGTCTAATTTCTCTGATTCAATTCAGTATAAAGCTATAGTGACTTGATAAATTATGTTATTAACGTTCAGTATTTTTCAGGATACGGTTGTATAAAATATTTAAGAACTTCAGGTAAATTCTGTGTGTGTGCGACGTTAAGAGGACTTGCTATCGAGAAAATTTCAGGAAGAATGTAATTTCGAAGAAGAAAGTAATAAACTAAAAAGGTAACTATTAATTGAGTTTATTTTTCAGGTAACATATTTCCACTTAGGTACGTACTTTAGACGTAATTTGCTGCTCGCGATTACGTGATTCATACTTCGTGTTAACTGATATTGACAATGATTGATTAATGAACAGGGTTGTTACTTGTGTGTATTATGCATCGCTTGGCTGCTATGCTTTTTCACTGATGTCATATTTTTTTTTATTATGTGCCTGCTGTGCTTATTTATTTAAATTATAATTGTCACCTGATTAATTGTGCTGATATGATTATGTATGTAGGTTATACTTTGTGATTTATCTGCTTGTGCCTTCATGTTTACTTATTAAGATTACATATGAACATTTATTTGCTTATGCTGATATGACGCTAATGACCTGTTTATTACGTAAGATATATATTTCCTGTTTTGCGTATGGATTGCATATTTATACATTTCTGATTGTTGTCATAACTACTCTTTAACTTGGTATATAGAAATGCTGATATGCGGTGTACGAACATGGAGTTTAGGTCACACTATGGTATTAATTATAGATTGTTCGCTTGGCAGAGCCTCGTTGTAGGAATTGTGCTGCATCCACTTGTTGACATTCTGTTCTCTACTGGTATATTTACTCGCTGTTGCATGTTTTGCTTACGCTCAGTGCCTTATATTTTAAGATAAGAAAATGAACTACTATAATGCTACGAACGACATTAGTACAAGAAACTTCATTGAAGTCACATGAGCTGGAAGTTTTATGGAAGCTGTATAAATTTGTGCTAATAGAAAGGAAGCTAACGACATGACATACCAACACTAGGTTTAGACCATTGACAGCTATTACACTGCATTCTTCGTGAGCAATTGAAATAGCAAGTGACACTTGACACAAGAAATACTCCACATGTTTGCTTCTGTTTTGCCATAATTCTTGAAGTGGTGTACACACTGTGAAATATTACGATCATTCACACTCCGTACTCGTACTTACTTACTGAGAGTTCTTCAACCTAAAGGCTGTTAGAGGTCATGTATGCATTTCTTTTATTTAATGATGGACAAGGTAACCAAAATGTATTTTATAATTCATAATGAGTAGAAGATTTGGGTCAGATGGATTACGCAGAGGTTGTGTGTCGACATTGTGTCTTCTGATTGCATGGGATGATGAATTGAAGTTTGCACTACGATTTTATCTGTACCTGTTCGAGGAGACTGACTAGAGGAAAGAGTTGTTATGGAAGTGAAATGATATTGGCGATAAGGTTTATATGTTTCGACGTATTGAAGAGGTATTATTGAGGTATTGAGATTGTGTGAGTTGATGATTATTGGAGTTTTGGTGGACAAGAGGTAAGGTAAATGGTATTGGTGATAAGGTTTATATGTATCGACGTAAGAGGTATTATTAAAGTATTGAGATTATGTGATGCTGATGATTATTGGAGTTTTGGTGGATAAGAGGTAAAGTAAGTGAGGAGCATATTTTTTTGTTGGTTTATATGGAACAAGGAGGATGAAGATGGCAGACTAGAACACTCAAGTAGAAGGCAGATTGTCTACACACACAAACTTTGTTAAATCAATAAGCAGTATATACTTTTTTTTGGAGAGAGGAAGTATTTGCATATCTTGGCACACTGACAGTTGTTCAGCAACCGTATATTTGATTTGGCATGGCAAACATTGGTCTTGAAATGATGACTATGACGTTGACTATTATTGACTATTATTGACTGTTATACATTGCTGCCACTACTACTTGATACACATGTCGAACATCAAATCTTTGACAGAATTGCATTTACACAGTTAAAACTTTTCAATTACACAGTAGTACATAATGTGGATGAAAGATGTGTGTGTTTTGTGTGTTTTCCTTTCTTAATCCCAAATAATTGGTACCGACCTACCTCCTAAATTTTATTTTACTTGTTTGTTGTGGCTTGCACTGACACCCATAAATATTATAGTTTTACTGTTATTTGTGTATTGTAATAATTAATATGACAATTATCTGATATCATTTGTGTGTTTGTTATAATTTGTATGTTTAGTGTAAGAGCATTAATAATAATTTTGTAAAAGCTATTGTGTGTGCATTCAAATTGTTGTTCGTGCTTACACGTATTAACATTGCTGGGTGCCACTTGGAAATGTTTAATTTCTGCTGATGAACTCTGATGTACTGTTTAATTAGTGATAGCGAATATTATGGACTGTTACGTGCACCTGCTCAACATTGCTGGGTGCCACTGGTGGAACTGCTTCTACTGACATAATGTCACTTGTTGGTGTCTGCACCTGTTCAACATTGCTGGGTGCCACTGATGGAACTGCTTCTACTGAAATAATGTCACTTGTTGGTGTCTGCACCTGTTCAACATTGCTGGGTGCCACTGATGGAACTGCTTCTACTGAAATAATGTCCCTTGTTGGTGTCTGCACCTGTTCAACATTGCTGGGTGCCACTGATGGAAATGCTTCTACTGGCATAATGTCACTTGTTGCTGTCTACACCTGTTCAACATTGCTGGGTGGCACTGATGGAACTGCTTCTACTGAAATGATGTCACTTGTTGGTGTCTGCACCTGTTCAACATCGCCAGGTGCCACTGTTGGAACTGCTTCTACTGAAATAATGTCACTTGTTGCTGTCTGTACCTGTTCAACATTGCTGGGTGCCACTGATGGAAATGTTTCTACTGAAATGATGTCACTTGTTGGTGTCTGCACCTGCTCGCCATTTTTGGGTGCCACTGTTGAAGCTGTTTAAATACTTCTGATGAAATGTTATGAGACTATTTGCACCTGTTGACCATTGCTGGGTGATACTGTTGGAACTGTCAACTACTCTGAGGAGTGCTACTTGTTTATTGAACTATTGAAAGGATTTTATGTGAATATTTGTATAAACTGATTTTTTGTATATTTATTGTTTGTGAAATGTTATAAGACTCTTACCTACACCTATTTGTCATTGCTGGTGCCATTGATGAATGATACTTGTGTAAACTATTATGTAAAATCACATGTATGCAAGCATTTGTATTCCTTATTGTATTTTATATATTAGGTTATTAAAGGGTCAGTGCAAACCCAAAATTTATTTAGTTATGTGGTGTTTACTTATTAATATTATCTTTTATTTTTGTCTGTATTCTTTGCACAAATTTTATGGTATTTTCACCACCAATGCTGGCAAAAATAGCATCAAATTCTAGCCCGTGGATGAGGGGCATATGAAAGGTGGCTACACTGAGTCACAGAGCCAGAGATTGCGCCAAAGAGTTTTATTCCGCCGCTTCCACTGGCAGTGCTTGCTCACAAGTTGCCGTGGGCAGTCGTAGTTCAGAAGTTGCCGTGGGCAGTCGTACTTGAGAAGTTGCCGTGGACAGTGCTTGCTGAGAGGATGTTGATAGCTGTACTAGTTGAGGCCATGTCGTGTGCAGTTGTTTTGATGGGCTACACAGCAGATGTTGTTCGAATGGGGATGTTGTAATGATCAGAGTGTATTTTTCGTCAATATATATGAAGGGAAAGTAAAATTTTTTTTTCTTCAAATTTCCTAACTAACAATGTCTCTTGGTCATAGGTTTAGTCAACAAAGCATCTGGCTTGTGTTCATGTGATAGAGTGTAATTCTGGTTTCTATGTGCGATTATAGTATTTATGTTTTTTTTAATTACTTCAGTGTAAATGGTGTTTAAAATATCTTGTCTTATAGAGGAAGAACCGTGCCAGATGTGTACGTTGAATCACACTTCCACACACAGAACAGTCACACTTGTGCTTTGTTGTTTCGTAGCTTTTATAGTTGCTGGGGACTTAATTAATTGTGTTAAGGGAAATTTCCTTTCATTCTTTGTTGTTATTCTATGCAGTCAGATTGCGGAGTAATACTAGTCAGGGCCAACCGGTTACGAGACTTCGTAGCCGGACATACAGCTGCTAAAAAATATTTGCATTCTATTTAATTAAGCCCCCATGCACGTTGTGGCCGTGCGGTTCTAGGCGCTTCAGTCTGGAACCGTGTGACCACTACGGTCGCAGGTTCGAATCCGGCCTCTGGCGTGGATGTGTGTGATGTCCTTAGGTTAGTTAGGTTTAAGTAGTTCTAAGTTCTAGGGCACTCGTGACCACAGATGTTAAGTCCCATAGTGCTCAGAAGCATTTGAACCATTTTTTTTTTTTTGTATTGGTTGGACCACCAGCTTGCTTAGCAGTGACTAATGGTGCGAAATTAGCTACTTTAAAATGAAAATAAAATTATTTTTTTAAATAAAAGGTTGCCTGATGCAGGAAAATGTTTTGTAGGGATTCTCAATAAAAAAATAAAAAATAAGCTATTTTATATTCTTATTGGTTAGATAGATGTGAATTAATTAATTAAAATGGAATGTTAATACACTCCTGGAAATTGAAATAAGAACACCGTGAATTCATTGTCCCAGGAAGGGGAAACTTTATTGACACATTCCTGGGGTCAGATACATCACATGATCACACTGACAGAACCACAGGCACATAGACACAGGCAACAGAGCATGCACAATGTCGGCACTAGTACAGTGTATATCCACCTTTCGCAGCAATGCAGGCTGCTATTCTCCCATGGAGACGATCGTAGAGATGCTGGATATAGTCCTGTGGAACGGCTTGCCATGCCATTTCCACCTGGCGCCTCAGTTGGACCAGCGTTCGTGCTGGACGTGCAGACCGCGTGAGACGACGCTTAATCCAGTCCCAAACATGCTCAATGGGGGACAGATCCGGAGATCTTGCTGGCCAGGGTAGTTGACTTACACCTTCTAGAGCGCGTTGGGTGGCACGGGATACATGCGGACGTGCATTGTCCTGTTGGAACAGCAAGTTCCCTTGCCGGTCTAGGAATGGTAGAACGATGGGTTCGATGACGGTTTGGATGTACCGTGCACTATTCAGTGTCCCCTCGACGATCACCAGTGGTGAACGGCCAGTGTAGGAGATCGCTCCCCACACCATGATGCCGGGTGTTGGCCCTGTGTGCCTCGGTCGTATGCAGTCCTGATTGTGGCGCTCACCTGCACGGCGCCAAACACGCATACGACCATCATTGGCACCAAGGCAGAAGCGACTCTCATCGCTGAAGACGACACGTCTCCATTCGTCCCTCCATTCACGCCTGTCGCGACACCACTGGAGGCGGGCTGCACGATGTTGGGGCGTGAGCGGAAGACGGCCTAACGGTGTGCGGGACCGTAGCCCAGCTTCATGGAGACGGTTGCGAATGGTCCTCGCCGATACCCCAGGAGCAACAGTGTCCCTAATTTGCTGGGAAGTGGCGGTGCGGTCCCCTACGGCACTGCGTAGGATCCTACGGTCTTGGCGTGCATCCGTGCGTCGCTGCGGTCCGGTCCCAGGTCGACGGGCACGTCCACCTTCCGCCGACCACTGGCGACAACATCGATGTACTGTGGAGACCTCACGCCCCACGTGTTGAGCAATTCGGCGGTACGTCCACCCGGCCTCCCGCATGCCCACTATACGCCCTCGCTCAAAGTCCGTCAGCTGCACATACGGTTCACGTCCACGCTGTCGCGGCATGCTACCAGTGTTAAAGATTGCGATGGAGCTCCGTATGCCACGGCAAACTGGCTGACACTGACGGCGGCGGTGCACAAATGCTGCGCAGCTAGCGCCATTCGACGGCCAACACCGCGGTTCCTGGTGTGTCCGCTGTGCCGCGCGTGTGATCATTGCTTGTACAGCCCTCTCGCAGTGTCCGGAGCAAGTATGGTGGGTCTGACACACCGGTGTCAATGTGTTCTTTTTTCCATTTCCAGGAGTGTAGATTTTACTCCCTGTTTTAATTGAGCTAAACTCTGCCTTCCAGCAGCGTGGTTACATGAGACCGGCGAGTGCGTTGGTAGACGACATTGTTTGGAGGCCAATGACCGATCTGAATGTTACGGGGTTCAATTGATAACAACGCTCGGATTTTGACAGAAGATCGGTAAAAATGGGGACGTATGAACTATGGTCTGATGTATTAAACGGCTATTGAACACTGACAGCGTTCTGCCGTGATCACCAAACAATGCGCCAGCAACTTCTCTTCGATGCTGCCTGAAACTGGACTAAAGAAATGTATAATAAAATCACATGTAACATTAATAGCAAGGAAGAAGCATCTTCAAATTAAACACGGCTCCTTAACACTAATTTAACATACTTATTCAACAAAAGCGTGCAAGTTACACAAGTGAGACTTAAACAGCTTATCTCCGTAGCGCCGGCCGGAGTGACTGAGCGGTTCTAGGCGCTATAGTCTGGATCCGCGCGACCGCTACGGTCGTAGGTTCGAATCCTGCCTCGGGCATGGATGTGTGTGATGTCCTTAGGTTAGTTAGGGTTAAGTAGTTCTAAGTTCTAGGGGACTGATGACCTCAGAAGCTAAGTCCCATAGTGCTCAGAGGCATTTGAACCATTTTGGACCATTTCCGTAACGGAGGAAAAAAAAGAGAGCGAACAAGTCGTGTTACGCTTTCTTACATCGTTAGACAAACGAATGTATCTACTACATTTTGTTTCACAGAGTTTTCTTTGCAAATTTTTACTCTTAGACACTTCTTTACAAAATTCATGAATAATTAAAAATACATCATCTCATTAGTACACAGTCTCTTTAAATTAACATACAAATTTATTTATAGGGGAAAAATTATTTAGAATATTTTCAGGCGTTATTTAAAACTGGGGCTACTTTTTACACATTGTAAAATAACATTTCAGTTTCTTCTTTTGTTAAAAACAAGTGAATTTTCCTCTAACGTCTGCGCAGTGTAGTCTTCCGCTGTTCATTCAAGTTTTCAATTGGATACTACGTCGATTGTTGAGGAGGGGGGGGGGGCAGCCGTCAGATACGTTACTTGCCACACGGTTCAAACTTATGAAACAATGCTATCCGTAATTAGTAGTGCACATAGTGTCAAGTACTTCCTTTTTGCATCGGCTATATTGACAACTCTTTCATATTTATCAAAATACTCAAAGAACTGTCGTTATCCTTTGAAAAAGGAAAAGATATGTTTCAAGAAATTCAGGATTTCTGAAAAACGGATGTGTAGTAAAATAAGGCTTATTTAAGTTTGAAAATACTGACAGGTTGGGAGGAGTGGAGGGGGAGAAATGTTGTTCATTTGATGGCCAGGATTTATTGACGACTGAAGTTTATCACGTAAACGTACCTTTACAGCATGGAAATTACACTGTCAACAGCCTATGTATTCACGGTGGTGAATTTTCTTAACTATTATACTCGTATTTATGGAGGAATAGACGTTGTAATAATTTGTATTAAATCCCAAACGGGCAAAACGACGATATTACTAACGCTAAACAAATTTGTCTCATTAACACTGTTGCGGGAATCCAGGTAAGCTGCGAACAACGGGGCGTAAATACTGTGGCATATGGAGGAGCGGATAGGGCCTAGAAGCGAGCAGGTATAACCGAGATGGTTAAGGCGACCGCTAGCGATCAGCGGGAAATCTGTGTTAAAGGCCCGGTCCGGCAGAAATTTTCGTGTGTCACCAATAGGTATGATTTCCACACCTAATACAACTGGTCAGTCTGCCGCCGGCAGTGCTGCGAGGCGGTCACGCGCCAGAGCGCTGCGGGCGAGGCGCGCACGGTGTGTTTGTGTTTACTTCGGCCGCTGTAAGTGCCGTTTTCCTTCTAGACCACCATGGCGCACAACTATCGGAAGAAGACATTACGTTTCAACTTTTGTTCCGACTTCGCCCGACCCAAGGCCCTGGAGGTAGAACGATTTATACGCGATGAAGTTAAAATACCACCAACGGATCTACTTGGTATCCACTTGTCCATAGTTAGCAGTACCGTCTACGTCAAAATGATCAACGATGCGGCGTGCGACAAGGTGCTTCAAGAGGCAAAACGTGGACTGCGCTTCTGTCATTCCGACGGCAACGTCGGACCCGTTACCGTCGATCACGCAGGTCTCGGCACACGGACGATAAGGATCTTCGAACTGCCGTTCGAACTACCTGCAGACGTCGTCATCGAGGCGCTCCGTCCCTATGGCAACGTTCTGGAACATGTTGCCGAACGATGGGTCCAATTTCAGACCTATCCAGTTTTAAACGGTGTTAGACAGGTCCGCATCGAGTTGCAGAAACACGTGCCTTCCTATCTACGTATCGGAGGCTGCCGTGCCATTATAATGTACGACGGCCAACCTCGGACCTGTTCCGGTTGCGGGAAAGAAGGTCACCTACGGTCTGAATGCATTCAACGACGTGTCGCGCAGCTCCCGTTGTCGGAAGCGTCCGTCACACCCACGATGACCGCCCTACCGGTCACTTACGCAGCGGCTCTTGCCACGTCTACAGTTTCGTCCAGTCCGTCGCCCGGTCCTTCCGATCGGCACGTCCCACCGTCCCAGTCACCAACGGACGGTGCAGACGTCCCACCTGACAACCTTGCCGCCGAACAGGCTCCCGCACCGGACGCTGAGGAGACCAGTACATCTTCACAACACCTGTTTGACAATTTCATTGTACCCACCGACGCCTTCGAACCAGGTCGACGCTCCTCCTTGCCGTCGTCCGACACTGAGGAACACGTGCGCAAACAACGCTCGCCACGTAGGCGCAAACGCCGTCGCCGTTCACCCACGGGCTCTCAGAGCGTTGCCACCCGCGACGACGAAGACGACACCCAAGCAGCCGACATTTCCACGCAGAGGTCGGCGGACAACTTTCAAGATGAACAAGACGTTCCGCAGGACGGGACCACTATGGAGGTCGCCACGCACAATGTAACGATCGGTGCGCCGGTTGAGACGCCTGTCTCCCCGCCGACAACTCCAGATCTCTCTCACCACGACGCAATTCCCATGGACATTGGACAGACCCACGGCACAGGAGCATGGGCCGACGACATTGAGGAAGGTACGCCCCCTCCTCCGGATGAGTTGCCTCCGCCGGACGAGGCTGCCTGTTAACATCAAAAGCGAGGCATTGCAGCTGATGGGACGGGACTTCCTGTCGGTGCCCTCCTCTTACTTCCCTTGGTGATGGTAGATGCGCGTCCACCACCACTGAAACAAACGTACCGGTTTGCCACACTGAACATCAACATGATCGGCACTGCACCCAAGCTGCAACTCCTATGTGACATGCTTCGGGCCTCTGACGTCGACGTCGCCCTTCTTCAGGAAGTACGCGTTGCCACACTACCACCAGTCTACGGCTACGACTCATACACGTCCACATGTGATCCATCAGGGCGTGGAGTGGCTTTCTACATACGCGAAGGAATCCCAGTCACGGACACGACACTCCTTCCCTGTGGAAGAGGCATGGCTGTTACCATCTTCGACACGCGCGTCATCAATATCTACGCTCAGTCTGGCTCCACGAACCGTCGGCAGCGGTCCACTTTCTTCGGACATGACATGGCGCCCCTGTTTTCTGGACGCTATGATCGCCTTATCATGGGAGGCGATTTCAACTGTGTCCTCCATCCGCAGGACCAAGTGCCTGGTTATTCGCCATGCCCGGCGCTGCTCACCTTAATCAACGATTTTCATCTAGTGGACGTTTGGGAGAAAATTCATGGCAATACCCCCGGTTTTACCCATTATACAGCACATTCTGCGAGCAGACTGGACCGGTTTTATGTCTCTGCTCACCTTGGCAATGAAGTCGCCCAAGCTGAACGATGGCCCCTTGCATTTTCGGACCATTGCGCCGTCATTTGCTCCCTGGCTCTGCCACCTCAGTCAGTGTGGCGCAGTAGAGGTTACTGGAAGCTTAATACCTCCCTCCTTAATGATCCACACTGCCGACAATGTATTGCCACTACATGGGCGTCTTGCGAAAGACGCCTTCCGCAGTACACATCCACGTTCCATTGGTGGCTCAAATGTGCCAAACCTGCGATCAGAAAGGCCTTCATACAATGTGGCAAGGAAGCAGCAGCATGGCGTCGAGACACCACAAATTTTCACTACGCCGTCCTCCGTGAGCTCGATGCGCTCCCTCCATCACCAGACACCCACGGGGAACGACAACGTACTAAAGCTCGTCTCCTCTCTCTTCAACGTGCACGACTGCATGGTGTTGTGGTGCGTTCCCGACGACAAGACCTCCTCCACGACGAAACCCCATCCACAATCCATGCCGCATCCGACCATAGTCGTCGACGTCGGCTTTTCGTCCCCAACATCACGACCTCCGATGGTGTTCACCACACAACACAGGCGGCAGTCGTGTCTGCCTTTGCTGACCATTATCGCCAATTTTATGATGATGAACCGATGGCGACGCCCATTCCTGTTGATCTCCGTCCTTCCCCTGATCGGACCCTCACCGTAGCGGAGTCAACGTCCATGATGTCTGCAATCACCGCAGAAGAGGTGGTAGATGCGATCAACAAAGGGGCCAAGAACAAATCACCCGGACCCGATGGTCTCCCAGTGGAGTTTTACCGGGCGTTCACCACGTTAATGCTTCCTCGCTGGACGGAAATGATTCAGGAACTCTTTACTCCGTCCTTCCCAATTCCACCTGAATTCGTCACTGGCATTCTTCTACCTGTGCCTAAACCGAAGGGAGGGTCTCATGTCTCTGCCTATCGCCCCCTTACACTCTTGAATGCAGACTATAAAATCTATGCACGCCTCTTAGCAGCGCGCATACGCACCGTCTTACCTACGGTCCTTTCACCTGAGCAGACTGCACGTGGTTGTGGGGCCACCTTACAAACAGCCCTAGGAGAATGCCGTGACCTCATTGCACTGGCGTCGGTTTGTCGCCTTCGTGCAGCACTGGTATCCGTCGATTTCACGAGTGCCTTTGATCGCGTTCGACACCCATTCCTCCTCATGGTGGCGACACGTATGGGGTTCCCATTGCTTTTTGTCGATGCCATTCGCCGGTTACTACTTCCCGCGGTCTCGATGGTACAAGTCAATGGGAGGCTTGTAGGACCGATTCCTATACGCCGCTCTGTGCGTCAAGGATGCCCTATGTCTACTTTACTATATGCCATTGCACTTGAGCCCCTCATCACTGGACTTACCTCTAGACTGCAGGGCCTCACTTTGCGTGACCACACCTTTCACTGTAGGGCTTATGCGGACGATCTCCTCTTTCTCACCTGCTCCTCCACGGAACTCAACGACGCCATCCAATGGATCCACCGGTATGGACGTCTTTCTGGTAGCATTCTTAATGTCCGTAAATCGACTATGATGCCCATTGGGCGCGGCCTCCCGGCTATGGTGCCGACCCCACTCCCAGTCAGTGCCACCCTTCGTTACTTGGGTATCGAATTTACGAGCTCCACACACCGCACAGTGGCCCTGGCTTACCGGCGGCTTTTGCAGTCGATTCGGCTCCATGTCCGCGGTCAAGTGCACCGTAACTTAAACCAACTCCAACGTGTGTCATATGTCAACATCTATGTCGCCCCTAAACTGGTACACGTCGCCCAGATCCTCCCAATGCCGTTACTCCTTGGCCGCCGCATCCAATCAGCCTTTGGATATTTCGTGTCAGCAGGGGCACTTTTCAAAGTCCGCTACACCACTCTAACACTGCCTCCTGCAAAAGGTGGCCTCGGACTCATCAACGTGCGGGCACGCTCTTCTGCACTCTTTGTCCACACTCTGTTGCGGCACTGGCAGGGGCCGGTCCCGTCCTTAACACGCAGTCTCTTAGATATCCTCCGACCAGCTTCTCTCGATCCACCGATCAATGTGGCACCTATTTCTCCATTCTTGTACTACGTCGCAAATTGTTTCATGGAACTCAGCTACGTTCGGGCCGATCTTCCAGTCACCCGTCCTCCCCGTACAAAAGATTATTATCGTTTGTTTATGCTGTCCAACCCTTGCGACCCCATGGTGCTACAGCATCCTGACATTAACTGGCGCACGGTTTGGGGATGTGTGCATGCACCCTTTTTACCGTCGTCTGTGTCTGCACTCTGGTATGTTTTAGTCTATGGAAAATTCCCGACTAATAGTCGACTTTATCGCATAGGACTGGCCACCTCCCCACTCTGCCCTGACTGTCAGCTCGAAGACACCGACGAGCACCGTCTTACGTGCCCCCTGAAACAAAACGTATGGCTCCTCATCCAACGAATCGTGGGCTTTTACCTCCGTGCCCCGCCAACGACGGTAACCCCGGATTTCCTGCTGTTGCCCCAGACATTTCACTACCCTCTTGCTAAGCACCATACGCTAATCTGGTTTCGAGGACAAGCTTTAGAATACCTCTTTCAGAGTGGTCCACATACAGTCCTTGACTTCTGGTACAAAGTTGTGACCGCGCATAACACCCTCACCCGAAAACCATCTTACCGACAAACTTTTGCCGGTTATCTCCGCAGCGTCTTCCTTGACCCCCCTCAAAGTTGGGGTGTACCATGCCTACCTGTCACATGATGCAACACCCTTATCCACGTTCTCATGCATCGACCAAAAAGAAACACCAAAAAAAAAAAAAAAAAAAAAAAAAAAAAAATTTTTTTTCTCAAAGAGGAAGAAGACAGAATATGTTATATTTTGTTGTATTTAATGTTTTTCTTTTTTAATATATATATCTATATATATTTTTTTTTTGTTTACCTAACAGTCATTTGTATATTTTTAAATGGTACCTTGAAGAACTCTTGCATGGTGAATATATATGTACTTTTAGTTTGTTCAATACAAATTTTTAAACAAAAACAAAAAAAACAAAAAAAAAAAAAAAAAAAAAGATGGTTAAGGCGACCGCTAGCGATCAGCGGGAAATCTGTGTTAAAGGCCCGGTCCGGCAGAAATTTTCGTGTGTCACCAATAGGTATGATTTCCACACCTAATACAACTGGTGTCAAAAATATTTGCAATTGTGGCAGTGTAATATCACTTTATATTCTACTAATTATCCCTGCACAATTCTATGAGTGAATTACGTTTAATACTTGAGCATCTACTGTATATACTCGCAGAATCGATGCGCAAAGTAGTACAGTACTATTACTATTCCATGAGAGCATAATTACTCCTTGTAATATTCTCTCTGGTGTGTTGAGAGGACTTCTAGGAGCTTCTCAATGCCGAATAGCCGCGTTGAATAATTGTAATTTTGTCATCGAGATTACTGGAAGAAGGAGATTGAAAATATATTGTATGCTACTCAAGAAAATATATATACTGAGCATTTACATCAAAGGTGTGTAAGGAATTTTATTATATATGTATTTTCTAATTGGAAATTTGCACGGAGTTGTCGTTTCGTTGGTAATCAGAAGGAACTTCCGATGAATTGGAAACGAACCTGCAATTATTAGATCCAAGAGCTCCATTATTTCATCGGATAATTAAACTCTATCAAAGCAAACTACCTGCTTGATCTGAGGTTTCCTGACTGACTACGCAATGCAAGAAAACCAAAACATTTTATTTACACAGGATTGCAGATCGCTTCGAATCATCGAGACTGCGGACAAGGAGAGTCATCGTCCGATTCTGATTAAAGAAGTAAAGCTTAATTATAACTTTCTTGAGCGACTGTGATGACGGTGATATGGCTGCTTATGAATGAGATCATTAATAAAACACTAATAACTAACTTTCCTCCTCACCAGCAACCATAATAAACAAAATATTACTTAAAATTATAGCAGTTTTCGTAGAATACTTCTTTGCCACCGAACAACATCTGTGGGCCAACTTATACGCGCATTGACACAGCTGAGAAGCATACCAGGCTGCCTTTGCCACTGTGGGGTCTCAGCATCCTTGGCTGCTGCACTCTGCGACTATGTCCTCCATATGTCCACCTCCCATCCGCAACCACCACATTCCCCTCACCAACACTGTAATATATTTAGGAATAACACTTGACAGGAAACTAAAACGAAATGCATCCCTCCTTGTCATTCAACACAAAGCTTGACGCCGATTCAAAGTACTAACAGGACACACCAGGGATTTACATCTTTATGACATTATCCTCACATGTAAATCCTTCATCCACCCTGTCATAACTTTTACCAACATTGCCAGACCCCTGCATTTAAAATTTTATACGGCCCAAAAAGACTTGTACACAACTTCGCTCTTCCCATTCGCCTATCTACCGCAACTCGTATCCTACATCAACTCATCCATTTCCCATATATTCCACTCTCCTTGGAGCACTTTATCATCCGATACGTTTAACCGAAAACGCAGTCCTACCAGCCAATATCCTACCCACAATTCATGAAACTAGAAACACTGCTGCGCCATAATACACTGAAGGGCCAAAGAAACCGGTATAGGCATGGGTATTCAGATACAGTGGTATATAAACAGGCAGAATGTGGCGCTGCCGAAGGCAACGCCAATGTAAGACAGCAAGTGTCTGGCGCAGTTGTTAGATCGGTTACTGCTGCTACAATGGCAGGTTATCAAGATTGAAGTTAGTTTGAAGGTAGTGTTATAGTCGACACACAAGCGATGGGATATAGCATCTCCAAGATAGAAAGTGGCGATTTTCCCGTACAACCATTTCACGAGTGTACTGTGAATATCATGAATCTGCTAAAACATCAGCTCTCCGACATCTCTGCGGCAGGAAAAAGATCCTGCAAGAACGGGGCCAACGACGACTGAAAACAATCGTTCAACGTGACAGAAGTGCAGCCCTTCCGCAAATTGCTGCAGATTTCAGTATTGGGCGATCAACAAGCGTCAGCGTGCGAACCATACAACGAAACATCATCGACAACGGCTTTCAGAGCCGAAGCTACTCGTGTACCTTTGATGACAGCACGACACAAAGCTTTACGCCTCGCCTGAGCCCGTCAGTATCGACATTGGTCTGTAGATGACTGGAGACACATTGCCTGGTCGGACGAGTCTCATTTCAAATCGTATCGATCGGGTGGACGTGTACGGGTATGGAACATCCTCATGAATCCACGGAGCCTGCATGTCAGCAGGGGACTGTTCAAGCTGGTGGAGGCTCTGTAATGATATGGGGCGTGTGCAGTTGGAGTGATATGGGACCCCTGATACGTCTAGATACAACTCTGACAGATGACACGTATGTAAGCATTCTGTCTGATCACCTGCGTCCATCCATGTCCATTGTGCATTCCGACGGACTTGGACAATTCCAGCAGGACAATGCGACACCCCACACCTCCATAAGTACTACAGAGTGGACCCAGGAACACTCTTCTGAAGCTAAGCACTTCCATTGGCCTCCAAACTCCCCAGGCATGAACATTATTGAGCATATCTGGTATGCCACCCCCTCGTATTCTTACGGGTTTATGGACAGTCCTGCAGGATTCATGGTGTCATTTCCCTCCGGCACTACTTCAGACATTAGTCGACACCACGCCACGTCCTGTTGCGGCATTTCGGCGTTCTCGGGGGGGAGGGGGCCTACACGATATTAGCCTGGTGTATCTGTTTCTTTGGCTCTTCAGTGTACAGTATCACACCTCCACTCCTCGACCCCCTGCAACTTCAGTCCGTTCCCATTATCCAACGATGCAATCTGCTCAGAGACAAACTCTTCTTTCCATCCCCGCTCAGCAGTATTCCACCGCATCGCATCCTTCCGTTTCCTCACTTCTCCAACCTCACTTTAATGAATTGTAGTTGCTTCCCGCAGTATAGTAAACTGCGTTTACTTTAACTGATTTGTGTAGTTAAATATTTTGTTAAACATTAAAAATCTTGGCTGTAGAGCGGTTATATCCGGTGCCAGCTGACCCCGTAGTGGGGAAGTAAAATAACAATGAAGGGAAAAAAAATACATGTGGTCATTCTCTAGGCTCACTCCAAGTATGGCCGAAATATCCATGGCCTAAATACCAATTATAAGAATTCGTAGTTTCACGGTTACATGTTTGAAATTTAATGGATTACTTTATGCAACGTGATTTTTTGTATTTGCGTAATTTTCGCTGTTCTCTGTATAGTAGCTACATAATTTAAAGTAGTCTGGGGCGGCAGCGAGAATTTGGATCGAGGCGGGAGGCGTGACAGGGCAATCGGTGCAGTTGTGATAACCGCTATGCCAAGGTGGCTTAGTGGCTAACGCACCTGCCTAGTAAGCAGGGGACCCGGGTTCGATTCCGAGCATTGGTACAAATTTCCACTCGCCGCTTCAGTCTACATACATAAAAGCTACATAATTGCCAAATAACGACAGGGCATTAACACTTTCGTGAAAAGTGTCTACTACACATACTTTGGTGTAAGACACTTGGTGATCAAGATAAAAACTGGGCACTCCACGAGGTATACCGTACAGTGTCGTGCGACTGAGACTGTGGAAAAATGGGAAGAGGAAATGAATACCTTTTCAGTTCCTGTGTTTTGGAAGGAACCTCAAAATCATGTATATTATTGTTATTTTTGTATGATTAACTTCAAAGATCTAACGTCAAAAGTAAGAAGGATGTAAAATGTCCTAACATTTATTCGGCCTTACAGTCAGTTGCGCAAAGTGAATCTCTCCCGATTCCAAATCCGCCTAACATACTTAAAGATACGTGAAAAGTGAATGCAATGATAGCGATGATTCACAAAGTGGTAGAAGATTCTGCAGCAGAATTATTTAGTCAAAATGAACTAAATAATTATTTTCCTACTTCAACCTGGCAGAACAAGTCGCTAGATTGCTTGGGTCAAGACTTAAACGGAAAACATGTACCATCACAGAATGTAATAAATGAGTCACTTGTCCATCCAAGCAAGATGCCGTACCTTCTCTTCACAACACGCTAGGATTAATTAAATAGTAATAGTCAAGAAGAGTTCATTGTGGGACCACAGATCAGAAATTTCATTGAAGACAATTTGTTTAAAGGTGCGATGAATCCTGTGGAAAAGGGGCTTGGGTTCCGCTTAAAGAAGCAGTGGCCATCTTTCTGGGCAAGAACAAACATCCAAATCATAAAAGCATTATTAAAACAATGTTGCAGAATTCCGTGAAATTAGGATGCAACATGAGTGTGAAGCTTCATTTTGTACACTCACAAATTGATTTTTGCAGTAAGAACCTTGGCGAAATCAACGAAAAACAAGGTGAACTGGTCCTCGAGAACATCAAGGATATGGAAAAGGAATGCCAGTGAACGCGGAACGCAAACATTATGGCTGAGGACTGTTTTATAGTTAAGCAGTATGGCACTGGTGAAGCGATACAATCAAGGAAGAGAAGTTTCTCCCCATGAAAGGACATGATGCAGCGAAATCAAATTGTCACATACGTGTTTATTTTGTAAGAATAATTATTAGCATTTTTAAGTGAACATATAAAACTGTCTACATTAATTCAGTTTGTAATCATTCTATAAGGTTACAAATTAATTTATTTGAAACTTCCTGGCAGATTAAAACTGTGTGCCGGACCGAGACTCGAACTCGGGAACTTTTCCTTTCGCGGGCAAGTGCTCTACCACTTGCCCGCGAAAGGCAAAGTTCCCGAGTCTGAGTCTCGGTCCGGCACACAGTTTTAATCTGCCAGGAAGTTTCACATCAGGGCACACTCCGCTGCAGAGTGAAACTCCCATTCTAATTAATTTATTTATTTTCAATACAATCAAACAAATTCCCCGCCAGAGAAAAGTGTGATTTTAGCTAGAGCTCCGAATGCGATTCGTATAAAAATTTAAAATTTAACTTGTTTGAACGTCATAAAGGTATTTTCAAAGAAACAAATGTAATTGGGTTAAAAAAGCAGTTACTTGGTATTATTCTGTAACGATTCACAGACCACGCGTCCTTTACATGGAAACAGAACATATTCCTAAACTACATTCAAGATTTCATCGAACAGTTTCCGGTTCCCAAAGTATAAACTATACTTTCACTTTCAGGAAACAAAGGGCAAACATTCAGCGAGTACCAGTGAGAGGGTGTTACCAATTCTGCAATAGAAGAGGTCAACAAATTTCTATGTTTATGCAACCAATGACGAAATTATTCGAAAACTAGTAAATTTATTATGTATGTTCTCTTAAAATTGTGGAAATTCGCCTGGAGTGACAGGTCGTTCGGATTCCGTGTTAGTGTAGGTCCCCTTTTCCCGAAAGGAATAATGGAATAAGTTAAGGACAAATAAAAGTACTCCACGGAGCCCTTGAGCTACACGGACTTATCATTTTCTTGGTTCAGTAATGCATTTATTTGTTTTAAGGTCTAAGGTTCCCCCTTAGACGCTCTTCGTTCAAGAAACACGTATCTGACTGTATCAATATGCTATAAACTTGCGATAGTACATGAACTTTTAATTTTGTGGTTGCTTCAGGGTGAAAAATTGCTACTATCCAAAAGTGACGATGCTGGAAAGTCAGCAGCTTTTGACCCCTAGCTCCTTCTGTCGCCGCGACTGTATACATCATCGCCATCTTTGCTGGAGACGGTGAGACTGATTTCTGCCACAGTCTCAATCTCGTATCGATTGAGAGCTCCTACGCCTTCACATTCGTTAGAATTTTTCAATCTTTGTTCAACGTCTGCGTCTGTAGCTGGAAATAACAGCAATAAAAAAACGAAAATTGGTTATTTCAGAAAACGCCTATCTTGAGTCGTTATAATAATCAGGTTAAACTGGAGACAAAAAGGAAACGATATAACCGTAAACCGGTTGTCTCAGCTACAGCCCCCATTCCTAGAGCAGTACAGTGTCATTGTGAACAAACAGACGAGCTCCATATCGACCATAACAACAATAATAACTGCTAGCAGATCAGTGGACGATTGAAAGTCTTTCAGTTCGGACGCCACTTACAGCGAATGGCGTGTTCCTGATCTACTCCAGTTATCCAACCGCCTAAAGGGACCCACAGTTTTACGTGGAACCCAAGCCACACGTCGTTCCTGGCGCCTCTTCACTTCGCTAAGAGACAAAGACTGGATTAAAGGCAGACTGAAGAGTTTCGTGGTCCGACCGGGATTCGATCCCGCGGCCTGTCAGTTTCCAGACACTAGCTTTACTGTTAGATCTCAGGCACCACGCTGAACGTAAAAAAACACTGCGGGAGAACCACCCTTGAGACAGAAACAAGCTGTATTGAATGCAAATCTGAGGGCTAAGAGTAAAGTGGCCATTACCGTAGTCAAATGGTCACATGGCTCTGAGCACATCTGAGGTCATCAGTTCCCCAGACTTAGAACTACTTAAACCTAACTAACCTAAGGGCATGACACACATCCATACCCGAGACAGGATTCGAACCTGCGACCGTAGCAGCAGCGCGGTTCCGGACTGAAGCGCCTAGAACCACTCGGCCACAAGGACCGGCTTACCGTAATCAACAGCATCTGCCGTACACTATCTGATCAAAAATATCTGCGCACCTGCCAGCGGTCATTACTACGAGCTGTGCCCACCCTTCACGTTTGTGATGGTTTGGAAGTTTGCAGGGGCACTTCCAATGAGGTGTCAGAATATCTGTGGAGAAATGGCAGCCCATTCTGCCCCAAGACCGAAACAGGGTAGGGTAGTGGTGTTTAACGTTGGGGTTTGGAGAAAGTCGACGTTCTAACTCATGCCAAAATTGTTCCACGGCTCCAGGCCGAATTCTAGGCGGCCCAGTCCATTCCAGTAATGTTATTGTCCACAAATCACTGCCTTACAGATGCCGGTTTATGGCAGGGTGCATTGCCATGATCGTCAAGTTATCGTCTTAGAACTGTATACATTGTGTTCATCCCACCGCATTTTGCGTTTTCTTAAGCGCAATACGACACCCACACCATACGCTAAGAAAACACCCCATTACTTTCACATTACCTCCTCCGTACACTCTGGACCTGACGACAGGTAATGTTTTCCAGGCTTTCACCAAACCCAGACCCATACATCGTATTTTCACAGGATATAGACTGATTCATCACTGCAAATCAATCGTTTCCAGTCATCCACAATCCAGGTGCTTCGCTATTTACACCACATCAAATATCACTTAGCAGTGACAAACGAAATGTTTGACTTTTGAGGAGCTATTCGACCTTTGTACGCCATTCTTTTTAACTCTCTACGGACAGTTATTGTACTAGCTAGACTTCTGGTAGCACTTTGCAACTCACGAGTGATTCCTTCTGCTGATTTCATGTCATCCGTTACAACCTCCGTAATTCCAGATGGTCCCCATCCGTCAGTTCCTTCTTGTTTACACTTCACAGTCACATTGCCAAAAGTCGACTTGGGCAGTTTTAGAAGGGCTGAAATGTCTGATGTATTTGTACTCAGCTGTCATCCAATAACAATTCGACTTTTGAAGTTATTGGGGTCTCCTGACTGGTGTTGCTGCTTTTGCGCTGACAACACAATACTTCCCGCCTCCTTTTGCAGGGTGGTAATTATTGAACTGCATGAAATAAAATCGCCATAACTTCTGAACGGTTTGCGCTAGGACGTTCAAACTGCACGATTGGCCGCAGGGCATGATGGGAAATAACATGCGCATGCATGGTTTGGTTAAGCGACGAAGCCCTCTTTCATTTGGGTTAGTTCGTCACTAAGCAAATTTGGCGCATCTGGGAGACCGAGAATCCGTATTTCACGATAGAGACACATCTTCACCCTCAACGAGTGACTGTGTGGTGTGCAATGTCCAATCACGGTATAATCGGTGCCATATTCCTTGATGTACATGAAGGTTTTGGAATATTTACTTCATCCCCATTACCCAAAGTGACCCTGATATTGACAACATGTGGTTCATGCCAGACGGAGCTCGACCCCATCGAAGCAGGAGAGTGTTTGATGTCCTGGAGGAGCACTTTGGGGACCGCATTCTGGCTCTGGGGTACGCAGAGGCCACTGGCATGGGCCTCAATTGGCCACCTTATTCTCTGGATCCAAACACATGCAACTTCTTTTTGTGAAGCTATATTAAAGACAAGGCGTACAGCAATAACCCAAAAACCATTGCTGAGCCGAAAACAGCCATTCATGAGGTCTTTCGACAGCATTGATGTTCCGAGAGTTCAGCGGGCCACGCCGAATTTCGCTATTTGTCTGCGCCGCATTATCGCCAATGATGGCAGGTATATCGAACATGTCATAACCTAAATCTGAATATCTGTAGTGACGTTTACATGTTGAATATAGTGTATGCACGGCGTAGTTTGTAACTAATTTACGTATTTTTTTCATATAGTTCAATAATTGTCCCCCTGTATATTGGCGGCTCCCTCTCTAGTGTCATCTAGTGGTCTTTTCTGCATTAAACAGGAATTTCCGAATTCTTTTGATCAGATAGTATACAGCGAATAAATGGAGCAAGTTTGTTTCCAAATATGTATCACGGCTTATGCCATCGACCTGTGCCGAGCCCAGACCAGATATTTTCAGTGAATTTCACGCTCAAAGATATGTAAGACGAAACTTAAAATGAAACTCCGCGATCAGGTCCTGAAGATCAAGTGATGTCAACCAGCCGCCGTGTGATACTCTGCCACGCGGCACCATGTGGATGCGGTAAGCTAGGGCATGGGGTCAGCACAGTGCTCTCATGAACGTTGTCGACGTTTAGACCTTGGAGCCGCTACATCTCAGTCATGTAGCTCCTCAGATGGCATCAGGAGGCTGAGTGCACCCGGGTCCAGTCCTTCCCCCAAGGCAAAATCCTTGATGGTACCGGGAGTCGATCCTAGGTCCTTTGCATGGTAGATATCTACTGAACTAAGTAGACGGACCACAAAGATAATTCGGGGCAAAAAATTAACCGAAATTCAATTACTCTTTTCTGATCCACCACAGACCATGGGTCCCATGCACTAAAATATCCAGAAAAAATCCGTCAACAGTTTCTGAAATTTTGTCACTGTATCTTCAGTTGAAACTTCCGGGCTGAGAGGCCGTGGTCTATGTGTAAAATTTCCACCTAACGTTTCGTCTCCATCTGCGGGAGACCTCTTCTGAGGTCGTCCGGCTACTGCCACTGAGGCACGGGGAGGAAATGTCAGTTTTGGTTCGGCGACTGGAGGGACTGTGCAAGAAGAAAGCACAACAACTGGCCTCAGTGGCAGTAGCCGGACGACATCAGAAGAGGTCTCCCGCAGATGGAGACGAAACGTTAGGTGGAAATTTTATACATCGACCACGGCCTCTCAGCTCGGAAGTTTCAACTGAAGACAACACCGGCCGTGAAAGCCTACATTGTATGATTTGTCGTTATAGTTCAACAATACCACAGAGGGATATCAAGGAAATACACCATCCAGTCGCATTATTGTAACCACCTGTCAAAAGAATGAATCACCAACTTTTCCAGCACGGACAGAGAGTCAGTGAGGTTCTGAAAGGCACCAAAAGAGATGTGAAGCCATAGCGACTCCTGTGCCGTAGCCAGCTGCACTAGGTTTCTCGGATGAGGATCCAAGGCGCGAACAGCCCCGTAGGGGCAGTCCCACAGATTCTCGATTCTTGGGGAGTTTGGCGGCCAAACGGTATGGTAAACTCATTCTGGTGCCCTTCGAACCACGGCAAGCTGGTAGATGCCATCGTACCGTGGGATAAAAATGCATCTCGTAGGGTGTACATGGTCCCTAGGGATAGATGCATGCCTTTGTTGATCCACTGCGCTTTTCAGTACGACGAGATCGTCCAGGGAATACCACGAAAACATTACCCAGACCACAACGCTCCCTCCATCAGCCTTGTCCCTTCCGACGATTCTTGCAGAGCCGTACACACCAACTGCCACCTGTCTGAGAAGAAAACGTGAGTCATTTGGAAAGGCGAACGGGTCATCTGTTGCCACTCAGTGGACCTCCATTAGCGGTATTGGCATGTAAATTCCAGCCTTTGTCGGCAATAAGCAGCAGTTAGCATGGATGCATGAACAGGCGCCGGCTGCGGAGGCCCATACATAGCAACATTTACTGAACGGTCGTCGACGAGACACTGTTGGTAGCCCCTTGGTACATCTGGGCGGTAAGTTGCTCAACAGTTGCACGCCTATTCGCCCGTACACATCCCCGTAGGAGCCGTTCGTCCCTGTCATCTATGGCCCTTGGTGCAGCAACGTTGCCTCGGTGTTGGTTTTGGGTAGAGCCATATTTTTCATGCACAATATACCAGGTGATCAAAAAGTCAGTATAAATTTGAAAACTGAATAAATCACGGAATAATGTAGATAGAGAGGTACAAACTGACACAAATGCTTGGAATGACATGGGGTTTTATTAGAACCAAAAAAATACAAAAGTTCAAATAATGTCCGACAGAAGGCGCTTCATCTGATCAGAATAGCAATAATTAGCATAACAAAGTAAGACAAAGCAAAGATGATGTTCTTTACAGGAAATGCTCAATATGTCCACCATCATTCCTCAACAATAGCTGTAGCCGAGGAATAATGTTGTGAACAGCACTGTAAAACATGTCCGTAGTTATGGTGACGCATTGGTGTCGGATGTTGTCTTTCAGCATCCCTAGAGATGTCGGTCGATCACGATACACTTGCGACTTCAAGTAACCCCAAAGCCACTAATTGCACGGACTGAGGTCTGGGCACCTGGGAGGCCAAGCATGACGAAAGTGGCGGCTGAGCACACTATCATCACCAAACGACGCGCGCAAGAGATCTTTCACGCGTCTAGCAATATGGGGTGGAGCGCCATCCTGCATAAACATCGTACGTTCCAGCAGGTGTTTATCAGCCAGGCTGGGGATGATGCGATTCTGTAACGTATCGGCGTACCTCTCACCCGTCACGGTAGCAGTTACAAAACCAGAATCACACATTTCCTCGAAGAGAAAAGGCCCGATAACGGTAGATGTGGTAAATCCAACCCATACCGTGACTTTCTGTCGTGCAATGGAGTTTCCACGACAGTTCTAGGGTTTTCGGTAGCCCAAATTCTGCAGTTGTGGGCGTTGACAGACCCTCGGAGCGTGAAATGAGCTTCGTCGGTCAACAACACGTTACTCAACCATTCGTCATCTTCCGCCATCTTTTGAAACGCCCACACCGCAAATGCCCTCCGCTTCACTAAATCACCAGGCAACAGTTCATGATGCCGATGGATTTTGTACGGATAGCATCGGATAGTACGCCAAAGTGCCAACCAACCAGTAGTGTATGGAATGCCGGTGCGATGTGCGACTGCACGAGCGCTGACTTCCCCGTGCATAGACGAACCCGCTACAGTCTCCATTTCTTCCTGAACTGTCTCAGCAGCATTATGCCTTGTGCTCGGTCGGCCACTACGGGGGCTATAGTCTAAACAACCCGTGGCTTCGAACTTCGAAATCATTCTCGCCACAGCTGCATTTGTCAACGGACCTTTTCCCTATTCTGATAATACGGCTTCACTAACAGCGCCTTTTCAGGTAACGTCAACATGCTGCGACTGCTGGCGCATCTGATTCTCTCTCTCATTGCAGCTCCTTTTATACACGATTGTCATGCGCAGTCACTGACGTTTTGCTGTCCAGCGCCATCTGTCGGACATTTTGTGAACTTTGTTTTGTTTTTGGCTCTAATAAAACCCTTTGTCATTCCAAGCATGTGTGTCAATTTTTAGCTCTCTATCTACATTATTCCGTGGTTTATTAAGTTTTCAAATTTATACTGACTTTTTGATCACCCGGTACTTTAAACACAACGGGACGCGAACAGTTTATAAACTTAGCCGTTTCGGAAATGCTTTCACCCTTGACCCGAAAGCTAATGATTGTGCACTTTTGGACGTCGGATAAATCACTCCGTATCTACATTGTGGCAACGACTGCACTTTTCTCCGCACTCCCCCACCCTCCCCACCCTCCCTGCTGGTGCTGGCACCTGCAGTCTGTGAGTGGTTATTGCACTGTGAATTCGATCATAGGTGGTGGTCATATTATTGTGACTGGACCGTGCAGTACATAACACTTTTTTGCAGTTTATTAGCGACTGGTTTGTTGGAGATACTGCAACAAGTGTCTGTCGTCCTGCTACCTGTCAGCCCAAGACGAGCGAGATGGAAATTGGCGGACAGAGGGTGTGGGAGGCACAGCCAAACCACGTCTGCAGAACGCAGATGGGGTGCGTGGGGAGGAATCGATAAAGACGGGACTGTGTGCGGCGCAGTGTGGGGCAGTGGCCTTTTAAATCAATATACCACACCGGCGGCGCACAGATGACGAATAGCCGCTCGGGACTTCGGCACCATCCCTCGGAGCGCTGTTGGCCGTTGCCCTAGTCACGCAGCCTGGTTGTCCAGCGCCGATCGATTCCGGAATCGGGAGCACACAGCATCACAAAGTATAACAGGTCTTTGCCCCGAGGAAGGCCGCTGCAGCGTGGTCGAAACGATCATTATTTTAATGCATTGCCTGTCAAGAACAGTGAAGGAGTCGGAAGGGGAAGAGGAAACGGAATCAAACTTTGCAGGTTTAGACGATTTGTTGTTTTATTTTAGTGATTACGAAATCGAGTCAAATTTACAAAGAACTTGGCAGTATGAGCCCACTTATTAGTGTGACACTGCACCTCTTCTGGTCTGGATACTTCTGGTGATTCGGTTGAGAACGGTGTCATAAGGCTGTAAGTTGGTTGTTTAGGTTTTTATGTTGGTAACGCCACGTAGCGCTCTGTATGAATATCAATGACTGTACTGTGTGCAGTCTGTGGCTGGTTGGCATTGGTAAAATATTCGCTATTGTAGTGTTGGGCAGTCGGATGTGACAGCGCGTAGCGTTGAGCAGTTGGAGGTGAGCCGCCAGCGGTGGTAGGTGTGGATAGAGAGAGAGGCCAGAGTTTTGAGAGGTCACTATAAGCGGACGACCTGGACGTGTGTCCGCCATAAAAAGGAAATTTGTAGAGATGAATGTCATGAATATATATATGATGACTTTTGAACATTATTGAGGTAAATGCGTTGTTTGTTCTCTATCAAAATCTTTCATTTGCTAACTATGCCTGTCAGTAGTTAGTACCTTCAGTAGTTAGAATCTTTTACTTAGCTGACAGTAGTGGCGCTCGCTGTATTGCAGTAGTTCGAGTAACGAAGATTTTTGTGAGTAAGTGATTCATCAAAGGTACAGGTTATTGTCAGTCAGGACCATTCTTTTGTAGGAATTGTTCAAAGTCAGATTGCGTTGCGCTAAAAATATTGTGTGTCGATTTAGTGGTGATCAGAATAAGTAAAGAGAAAATTGTTTGAGTACGTTGAGTTTTGCTCAGCTGTTGAAAATCAAATAACGTAGACGTTTACCAGGACAGTCATTCATAATTTTTCTAAGGGGAAGTTACAAGGCCATTGTATCTTCTCCTGAGTGAAACTGGCCTACAACTGTTGTAAATGGTCGTTGATCTACTCTATACTGACAGTGAGGCGGAGTTTACATCCGAATTCGTTCCAAACATGTTCTATCGGGATCAGAGATTGGCATCCTGCTAGCCACAGGACTACCTCATCATTAGTCAGACAGTTCGTAGAGACATATGTCATGTATGGACAACCATTGCAGTACTGAAAAAATGGCTACACGATACCGTCGAGTGAGAGGTAACGCATGTCCGAGGCGTACCGTTGTGCCGTCATTGTTTTCTAGATCGTACCAGTAGTCTCCTGAAGTCATACCTGACAGATCCCCATAGCTTGATGCCAGGAGTAACACCGCTATTTCTCTCCAGAACATTGGAAGAATGGGACCTCACCTCTGATCGCCAGCATAGTCGCTGACGATGGTCATTCGTGGTGGTGCCCTTGTAACATCTGAAAGCCCCACAAATCTGCAGACTGAACGATTTGATCAGCCGGCGAAGTGGAGATCGAAAATGACGGCCCTTTCAGAATTAATTAGTGGCTGGAAACGCTGTGTTCCTAGAGAACACAACGTATATTTTTGTCCTGCACAGTCTTCACTCGACATCTGGTGCTATTTACATCCCTTATATACCCCACCAGTCCTGCTAACAACAGCAAACACGAAAAACACTGTAGCACTCTGGAAACATTTCTACTTGTCACAGAGAATTACAGATTACCAATTACATAAACGCCGATGGCGTGTCAGTGTACGAATTCACGTTGATATCTGACCATGTATAATTGGTACCAACCTAAGGACATCACACACATCCATGCCCGAGGCAGGATTCGAACCTGCGACCGTAGCGGTCGCGCGGTTCCAGACTGTAGCGCCTAGAACTGCTCGGCCACTTCGACCGGCACGGCTTTTGTTCAGAACTGTTCAAATGTGTGTGAAATCTTATGGGACTTAACTGCTAAGGTCATCAGTCCCTAAGCTTACACACTACTTAACCTAAATTATCCTAAGGACAAACACACACACCCATGCCCGAGGAAGGACTCGAACCTACGCCGGGACCAGCCCACGGCTTTTGTTAGGCAGTGTATTTAACATATGATGACGCAACTGTTCACCTAGAAGGATGCTTGTGAGTATAGCAGGTGCTGTTCTGCATCTGTACGCTGAAGGCCCCCTTCAGCGAAAAAGAGAGTGTGAACCACGGCAATGTGCAACAGCACCGCTTCACAGTAGACGCAGCGTCAGAGTGGACGCAGCAAGGAAACGGTGACTTTAGGACGGAACGTATGATGTTCCCGGGCTGTGACAGGAGTTCGGCTCCTGAGATACCAGCTAGTATTTGTGGTTCCGCCGTACAGTTAACAGCAGCACAGAAATGGAAGACAGTGTGTCATCAACATGGTATACAGTAAGAGACAAAGTAGAGGATCTCAGTCACATTCAGTGGAAATGCCCTACGTGCCAAAAACATGGACATCAGTGTGAACATCAGACCGAAAGTTGGAGCTCTCAGGGTATGGAGTCAAAGAATATTGCTAGAAGATTTCCCTTCTTGAAGTGCGGATGAAACAATATCTCGTTAACTTCATTACTCTTTTTACTATTATAGCTACTCCAATTTCATTATTTTTTGTCGTTTATGTGCAGCTAGATGGTAACTATTTTATCACAGTCTCATTTTCCCTTCCTCTATCTTCCTTCCTTCTCTCTGTTTCTTTATTTTCTTTAATTCTGTTTCTGCTTGTTAGGTAGTTAAGGGAACATGGTGTTAAGGTTTGCAGCTGCACTGATGACGATTTATAACTATGAATTGTAACGAAAATTACAATAAATCTAAAACATGGCGTGCAGCAACAGAAGGAGAAGGATAGATAGCTACTCACCGTAAAGTCGACACGTTGACTAGCAGACAGACTCACCGAAAAGACTGTTACGATGCAGCTGTCGGTTGAAGCCTTCTTCCTGTCCGAGCTGGCGGAGATGGTGGTCGTGTGTGTGAGGTGTGTTTATTTGTGTCAATGCATGTACGAGTGTTTTCCTTTCTGAAGGAAGCATTGGCCGAAAGCTAAATCGTAACAGTCTTTTCGTTGTGCCTGTCTGCAAATCAACGAGTGATAGCAATCTCTCCTTTTTCTTATGTTGTTGATATTTCAACCTGGAGTCTCGATCGTTTGATTTTAAACATGGCCTGCAGTTGCTTCTAGGCTTAAAATTATACGTCAAACGAAAACAAACATACATAAAGACACCTTACTGCGTTTGGTGGAGCTTCCATTTTCTACCAATATCTTCCCTCCAGCCCGTCGCTGTTCTATTTACGAATGTTAGGCGGAGAGAGAAGCTGTCGACAAAAGCCCATATGAGTCCTAATTTCTTGTGCCATTTTTCAGTTTTTCCGAGCCGACGGAAAACTTCGATGGGTGCAGTTTGTAGCTCGTTCGCACAGTTGCAGTTGTTCTGTGCTACATTATTAATGGATATCGTCCTGGTCACTTGTATATACGAGGGTCGTTCAATAAGTAATGTCCTACTTTTTTTTCTCGTAACATATTTATTGTTAAGAGTCAGAAATTTATGACAATACACATCAACATGTCTTTTCCATGTTCTATTTTTCTACGTAGTCTCGATCACGTTCTATGGTCGTATGCCAATGTAATGGAAGAGCATGTATTCACTGCTGGTAAAAGCTCTTGCACTTAGGCATAGCCATGTTTTCACTGTATAACTGATCCTCTCGTCATCTTCAAAATGTATACCCCGTAGAGAATCTTTAAGCGGCACGAATAATGGCATCCGCAAGATTCAGCATGTCTGGAGCAGTGGCTGTGACAGGACGTTCCGAGCGCGGCTAACAATGGAGCTTTGTTTCTGCATTTCTTGAAGCTGCAACTTTATTTACCCATCGCCCAACTGAACTATCAACTGCAGCATCGCCATACACTGCACAAAAACGTTTATGGATGTTCACCACGGTTTCTTTTCCTGCGCACAAGAATTCAATAACAGCACGCGGCTTGTAACGTGAGTCGTATGTAAACGCCATTTTGACACTGTGCTACGGCTCTGCCATCTGCCGAAACGGTTAGAAACTTCGCTGCCGCACAGAACAAACATCAAATGTGAAGCACCAACAAGGACGTTTGTCTATGTATATTAATGGCTTTTTTAAAAAATGTGGGGCATTTCTTATTGAACGATCCTCTTACATTACCGGAAAAAGAAATATAACATACTAAAGCGATGTGCTCAGTGGCAGCAATAGTGTTAGTTATTCATTAGTCACGGTCATCGGCGATCAGATTGCGCACCGGAGTCCAATCCGTGTACCCGTGTTTCGACTGTACAAGCAGTAACTATGCTGAGTACAGAGGTGAAGAGTGTTTCCAACATTCATTCTACGGTACAACCATCCCCGCCGACAGGTATGTACTCCTTTTGAACAGTTTCAGCAATTTGAAGAGGGTCGCAATATTGGCCTGTAAGAAGCTGGATTGCTGCACATGTTGGGCACAATGTATCGGTGGTTCGTCGCTATCCTCAGCAATGGTCTTTGGAACGTCCCCACTCCTGTAGACCAGTTTCTGGACCCTCGCGTGCTGGAGATGCAAATCAAAATCGACGCAGTGTCCGAAGAGCGGTTTCTCTCCGAGCATCAGCCAAGAACGAAATCTGGGCACATGTTGCGCCTGCTGCAGTCAGGGACCATTAGGAACCATCTGCTCGCAGCAGGATTTATATCACTTGAGCCTCTGGCTAGGATACCACTGACACCACGAACCCGTTGACCATGGCTACTCCGGTATGCTGGAAGACATGTCTGGAGAGTGGAATGACACTCTGTCGCCTTCAGTGGTGAGAACAGGTTCTGTGTACAACAACTTCCCTGCCCAGTAAGATCACCACTTCTCTCGCCAGTGGAACATACACTGAAGCGCCAAACAAACTGGTATAGACATGCATATTCAAATACAGAGATATGTAAACTGGCAGAATACGGCGCTGCGTTCGGAAACGCCTATATAAGACAACAAGTGTCTGGCACACTTGATAGAGCGGTTACTGCTGCCACAATGGAAGGTTATCAAGATTTAAGTGAGTTTGAACGTGGTGTAATAGTCGCACGAGCGATAGGCAATAGTATCTCCCAGGTAGCGATGAATTTCCCATATGACCTTTTCACTAGTGTAACATTACCATCAGGAATCCGGTAAAACATCAGCTCTCTGACATAGCTGCTCCCGCAAAAAGATCCTGCAAGAACGGGACCAACGACGACTGCAGAGAATCGTTCAACGAGACAGAAGTGCAACCCTTCCGCAAATTGCTGCAGATTTCAATGCTGGGCCATCAGCAAGTGTCAGCCTGCGAACCATTCAACGAAACATCATCTATATCGGCCTTCGGAGCCGAAGGCCCACTCATGTACCCTTGAAGACTGCACGACACAAAGCTTTATGCCTCATCTGGGCCCGCCAACGTAGACATTGGGCTGTTGATGACTGGAAACATACTGCCTGGTCGGGCGAGTCTCGTTTCAAATTATATTGAGCGGATGGACGTGTACGGGTATGGTGACAACCTGATGAATCCATGTACCCTGCATGTCAGCAGGGGACTGTTCAAGCTGGTGGAGGCTCCCCGATACGTCTTGATATGACTCTGTCAGGTGACACGTACATAAGCAACCTGTCTGATCACGTGCATGCATTCGTCTCCATTGTGCGTTCAGACGCACTTGGGCAATTCCAGCAAGAGAGTGCGACACCACACACGTCCAGGATTGCTACGGAGGGGCTCCAAGAACACTCTTCTGAGTTTAAACACTTCCGCTGGCCACTAAACTGCCCAGGCATGAACATTACTGAGAATATCTGGGATGCCTTGCAGCGTTCTGTTCAGAAGAGATCTCCATCCCCTTGTACTCTTACAGGTACATGGACAGCCCTGCAGGATTCATGATGTCAGTTGCCTCCAGCACTACTTAAGACATTGGTCGAGTCCATTCCACGTCGTGTTGCGGCACTCCTGTGCTCGCGGGGACTCTGCACTATATTACACAGGTTGCATGGGGGCTTAATTAATATTTAATGCAAATAATTTTAATTTTTTGCTTTAGTAGCTGTATGTCCGATTACGAAGTCTCGTAACGGTTGGCCCTGACTAGTATTATTACGCAATCTGACTGCATGGAACAACAACAATGAATGAAATGAAAATTTTGGTTAACACAATTAATTAATTAAGTCCCCAGCAACTATAAAACCTACGAAACCAAAGCACAAGTATAACTGTTCTGTGTGTGGAAGTATGACTCAACGTACGCATCTGGCACGGTTCTTCTTCAATAACACAAGAAATTTTAAATATCATTTATACTGAATTAATTAAAGAAAATAGAAATACCATAATTACTCAAGAAAACCAGAATTACACTCTAATACAAGAACACAAGCCAGATGCTTTGTTGACTGAACCTGTAATGACGCATTATTCAGGACATTGAAATAATGAGAAAGAAAAGAAAAGTAGTTTGTTACCTTAATTTATATTGATGAAAGGCACTCTAGACATTACAATCTCTCCACACCGACTCGCTACTATCACATCTCAACAAGAACTTTTCAGTATCACATCTCAGCAAGCACTGCCTACTAGCTCATCTCAACAAACACTACTCACTACGACATCTCAGCACTGACTACCACGAGCTCTCCCCAAGCACTGCCCACTACGAGTTCTCAATAATCACTGCCAGTGGAGGCGGCGGAACAATGCTCTCTAGCGCGATCTCTGGAGCTGTGGCTCAGTGTAGCCACCTTTCATATGCCCTTCCTCCACGGTTAGAATTTGATGGTATTTTTGCCAGCATTGGTGGTGAAAATACCACCAAATTCGTCAAAAAAATACAGACAAAAATAAAAGATAATATTAATACGTAAATATCATATAACTAGATAAAATTTTGGCTTTGCACTGACCTTTCAATAACCTAATATATAAAATACAGTAAGCAATACAAATTCCTTCATACATGTGACTTTACATAACAGTTTACACAAGTATTATGTGGTTAAACAGTTCAATCAATAGCGTCAGCAATGACGAATATGTGCAGGTAAGAGTCTCATAACTTTTCACAAACAGTAATACACAAAAAATCAGTTTATACAAATATTCACATAAACGCTTTCCATAGCTCAAGAATAAGCAGTTGACAGTTCCAGCAGTAGCACCCAGCAATGGTCAACAGGTGCAAATACCAACAAGTAACATTATTTCAATAGAAGCAGTCCATCAGTGGCACCCAGCAATGTTGAATAGGTGCAGACACCAACAAGTAACACCATTTCAGTATAAGCAGTTCCATTAGTGGCACCATCAATGTTGAGCAGGTGCACACAGCAACAGGTGACATCTTTTCAGTAGAAGCAGTCCATCAGTGGCACCCAGTAATGTTGAGCAGGTGCGGACATCAACAAGTAACACCATTTCAGTAGAAGCAGTCCATCAGTGACACCCAGTAATGTTGAATAGGTGCAGACCGCAGTCCATAATTCACTATCACTAATCACACTGTTCATCAGCAGAAATTAAACATGTCCTAGTGGCACCAATCATGTAGAAAAAGTGCAAATAACAGTGCATACTATTCCCTATCACAAATCACACAGTTCATCAGCAGAAATTAAACATGTCCTAGTGGCACCAATCATGTAGAAAAAGTGCAAATAACAGTCCATACTATTCCCTATCACTAATCACACAGTTCATCAGCAGAAATTAAACATGTCCTAGTGGCACCAATCATGTAGAAAAAGTGCAAATAACAGTTCATAATATTCCCTATCACTAATCACACAGTTCATCAGCAGAAATTAAACATGTCCAGGTGGCATCCACCATGTTGAAAAGTGCAGCACCATCACTAATCAGACAGTTCAGGCATGAACAATAGTTTGCATACACATACAATGCTTTTACACTAAACATACAAATCATAACAAACACACAAATGATATCAGATAATTGTCCTATTAACTATTACAATACACAAATACCAGTAAACCTATAATATTTATGGGTGACAGTGCAAGCCACAACAAACAAGTAAAATAATATTTAGGAGATATGTTGGGATCACTTCTCTGGGATTATAAAAGGAAAACACACAAAACACACTCACTCATCTTTCATCCACATTAGTGCTACTGTGTAATTGATTAGTGTTAACTGTGTAAATGCAATTCTGTCAAAATTTTATGTTCATCATGTGTATCAAGTAGTAGTGGCAGCAATGTATAACAGTCAATAATAGTTAGTCAACGTCATAGTCATCATGTCAAGACCAATGTTTGCCAAGCCAGATCAAAATGTACGGTTGCTGAACAACTGTCAGTGAGCCAAGATATGCAAATGCTTCTTCTCTCAAAAAAAAAAGTATATACTGCTTAGTGATTTGACAAAGTGTGTGTGTAGACAATCTTCTTTCTACTTGAGTGTTCTAGTCTGCCATCTTCATCCTCCTTGTTCCATATAGACCAACAAAAAAAATATGCTCCTCACTTACTTCACCTCTTATCCACCAAACTCCAATAATCATCAGCATTACATAATCTCAATACTTCAATAATACCTCATTTACCTTACCTCTTGTCCACGAAACTCCAATAATCATCAACTTCACATAATCTCAATACCTCAATAATACGTCGATACATATAAACCTCAGCACCAATATCATTTCACTTCCATAACAACTCTTTCCTCTAGTCAGTCTCCTCGAAAAAGTACAGACAAAATCCTAGTGCAACTTCAATTCATCATCCCACACAATCCGAAGACACAGTGTCCACACACAACCTCTGTGTAATCCATCTGACACAAATTTTCTACTCATTATAAATTATAAAATACATTTTGGTTCCTTGTCCATCATTAAAAAAAAGAAATGCATACATGACCTCTAACAGCCTTCAGTTTGAATAACTTTCAGTATGTAAGTACGATTACGAAGTGTTAATGATCATAATATTTCACAGTGTGTACACCACTTCAAAAATTATGGCAAACAGAAGCAAACATGTGGAGTATTTCTTGTGTCAAGTGTCACTTCCTATTTCAATTACTCACGAAAAATGCAGTGTAATAACTGTCAATAGTCTAACCTAGTGTTGGTATGTCATGTCGTTAGCTTCCTTCCTATTAGCATAAATTTATACAGCTTCCATAAAACCTCCAGCTCATGTGACTTCTATGAAGTTTCTTGTACTAATGTCGTTCGTCGAATTATAGCAGTTCATTTTCTTATCTTAAAAATATAAGGCACTGAGCGTAAGCAAAACATGCAATAGCGAGCAAATATACCACTAGAGAACAGAATGTCAACAAGTGGATGCAGCACAATCCTTACAACGAGGCTCTGCCAAGCGAACAATCTACAATTAATACCACAGTGTAACCTAAACTCTATGTTCGTACACTGTACATCAGCATTGCTATATTCTAAATTGAAGAGTAGTTATAACAACAAAACAGAAATGTGTAAATATGCAATCCATACGCACAGCAGCAAACATATGTCTTACACAAATAACAGGTCATTAGCATCACATCGACATAAGCAAATAAATGTTCATATGTAATCTTAATAAGTAAACATGAAGGCGCAAGCAGATAAATCACAAAGTATATCTTACATACGTAACCATATCAGCACAATTAATCAGGTGACAATTAAAATGTAAATAAATAAGCACAGCAGGCACATAATAAAAAAAAATATGACATCAGTGAAAAAGCATAGCAGCCAAGCTATGCATAATATACGCAAGTAATAACACTGTTCATTAATAAAACATTGTCAAAATCAGTAAATGTACACAAGCACGTCGCTTCACAAGTAAATTCATAGAACACGAAATTTAGCACAAAGTATGAATCACGTAATCGCGAGCTGCAAATTACATCTAAAATACGTACCTAAGTGGAATTATATTACCTGAAAATAAACTCAATTAATCGTTACCTTTTTGGTTTTTTACTTCTTTTTTTCGAAATTACATTCTTCCTGAAATTTTCTCCATAGCAAGTCGTCTTAACGTCGGACACGCACAGAATTTACCTAAAGGTCTTAAATATTTTACACAACCGTATCCTGAAAAATACTGAACGTTAATAACATAATTTATAAAGTCACCATAGCTTTATACTGAATTTAATCCGAGAAGTTAGACTGTGTATTTGTTTACGTCTGTCAGTGCATTCGCACTGAGCGCTCGATCAGCTGTAGGCGCGTGACGTAGAAAGTAATTGTTTGCGGTCAACGACTGCCTTGTGCGGCACGCAGACTGACTGTTGCTTTGAGTATGTCCCGCCGCCGGAACACGGCGCCGTATCCTTGTACTCTCTTCGTGTTTACATGTAGCTGTTAGTTTCTCACAAGTATGTCATTCCACAAATTTTTTTCAAAAGTATATCATTCCACAAAAATTTTAACGTTAGATATATGATGTATTCCCTTAGAGCGTCGTGATTTAAGAGTTTCTACTTCAATAGTGTTATCATGAATGATTTTGCGAACCCTATATGGACCGTTATAAAGCAGAAAAAATTTACGACACAAGCCTTTTCCTTTGTGAGACAAACGGTGGGACTTAATTAATACCTTCTGACCAACTGACAAAGTTTTTAAACGACCAGGACGCTTCGCTGATTTTTCTCTTCTAGCAGCCGCAGATGCAATATTTTGTAGAGCCAGGTTGACAACTTCAGAATGCCGCAGTTTTCGTGAAGGCGGAAAAGGAACGATTTCAGAAATGCGATTTGTTGGTACTTTATTTTTTAATATCAATAGAGGCGGTAAAGAAGTTGAGTCATTTGGAAGTTCATTCAGAATGTTTTGAAAAATATGAAGATACTGATCCCAAGTTCTGTGATTCTGATGACAATAAAGACGGCACAATTTATTGATTTCCTTCATCCATCTTTCTGAAGCATTAGATTGAGGGTGAAAAAGTGAAATAAAAATTGGTTTGATCTTACGACGCTGTAGAGTACGAAGCCAAATTTTAGAGCGAAACTGTGATCCATTATCTGATATAACCTTATCAACATGACCAACTTCTTTAAGAAAATGTTTGATGAAAGCGTTAGATACTGAACGAGCTGTTGCCTTGCGTAAAGGTGTAAAACACACGTATTTTGATGTTAATTCCACTGCTACGAAAATGTACGCAAAACCATTAGTAGAACGAACCACTGGACCGAACAAATCGACTGCAGCCATGTCCTTTAATTTCGCTGGAATGATAGGAAACAACGGTGCTCTGTGAGAAACAGTTGGCGGCTTAGCCTTTTGACATAATTTGCATTTGGCAAGAACAGATCGAATACGTTTTTCCATATTACTGAAGTAGCAATTTTCTCGTAATTTATGAAAGCATTTTCTGGGGCCAAAGTGCGCATAACTGAAATGTGTGTACCAAATCAATTTATTGACCCACTCATCAGGAATACAAACTAACCAAACAGAGTTGTCGACCGATTTTCGTTTGAAAAGAATGTCATTGCGAACTAAATAATGCTGTCTAATCGCTACGCTTTCCTTTCTCCTCCACTTCTCCTTAATGTCCTTCCAGATTGGATCCTTATTTTGCTCCTTAGCGATGTCCTGGAGCGAAGATGAAATAAAGTTCTCAAACGCAACACCTTGAATGTACATCAAACAATAATGGTTTTCTTTGCAGTCCTCTTCAGCACTTTGTTTCAAACCCATAGGTGCACGTGATAAAGCATCAGCAACAATATTTGAAGATCCCTGTATGTAAACAATACTAAAATCAAATTCCTGTAGGTACAACGCCCATCGTGACAATCTGCCATGAGTTAATTTTGTCGACATAAGAAATTCCAAAGCGCGATGATCAGTGTAAACCTTAGTATGTCTACCGAACAAAAATGTGCGAAATTTTGTGAAAGCCCAAACAACAGCCAAAGCTTCAAGTTCCGTAATCGAATAATTCTTTTCGGATTTAGAGAGAACACGACTTCCAAATGCAATAGTCTTCTGTACTACAACGCCGTTTTCTTCTATCTCTTGAAATAAATGTGCACCTAGGCCTTTGTATGATGAGTCCGTCGCCAAACAAAAATCTTTGGATAAATCCGGATGTGAAAGAAGTGGAGCAGCAACTAAAGCATCACGAAGTTGTTCAAATTCTGACTGAGCTTCCTCATCCCAACACCAATTAGAATTTTTTCCAGATAGTTCACATAAACGAGGTGTGGCCAAATTGTCCAATCTAACAAAGCGTCTAAGAAAATTACAGACACCAAGGAAACTACGAACATCACGTTTTGTGGTAGGAACCGCATAATTACGAATAGCGTCTAGTTTTTCTGGATCAGGAAGAATACCTTCTGTAGAAATAATGTGACCGAGAAATTTCACCTGAGAACGACCAAATTCAGATTTTTCCAAGTTCACTGTCATGCCAACTCGTACAAAAATACGTAATAATGAATCCAAAATTTTGTTATGCTCACTCCAAGAACGTTTAGCAATAAGAATATCGTCAACATATGAAGTAATATTGTCACGAAGATAAACAGGTAAAATTTCATTTAAGCTACGAATAAATGCTGCTGAAGATACAGTAAGTCCAAACGGTAATTTCTAAAGTCACTTTTGGGTAAAACAGTCAAATCCGGTTATTCTTTACCTACTGTCTAGATAGATGGATAGTAGAAGAATTGTTGTTATAGATGCAAAGAATAGTGAAAGAGTAGGCAGCGGTGCAGAAAACTAAAAGGGAAATAGCACCACTACAGCTCGGGGCCCTGTGATCGCTACGGCACATATTCACTTAGTGTAGTGAATCCCCTGAGGACTTAATAGCTGCACATAAATTTCAGTTTGTGACCCAGTGGCAAATCTGGCGGAAGTGCGCACGTAAATCGATCCAACCATGAACATGGACGTATGTCATTCCTAGAATTGCAAAAGATCTTAAATTTCCGAACAGTCAAGAAGTGTTTACAGTCAAAGCTTCCGCCTCGCGGCGACAAAGACCTACCGCGTCTGTTCCAGTCCGAATGTCGATTATTGTCAAGTTCGCGCGCCTGGCGCTCTCTTGTTGCATCCCGTAAATGAAACAAATTATTTTCTTCAAACCCCTCTGCTATCTGTGATTCCAAATTTCTTTTGCTGTCCTTACCTACAATTTCCCCTTCAATTTGTTTGACTTGCTTTCGTAATGCCTCAACTTCCCTTTTAACACGTTCATTAAATTTTCCCTGATTTTCAACATGCTTACTTATGTTCTGGTACTCTTCGGTTTCTGCAAATGGTAATGGAGCTGTATCATCTGAATCTCTATCCCCATTTAAACTAAGACTTGTCAATTTATCTGAAATCTCCTCAACTCTTTCCGATAAGTCACCTATTTTTTCTTTCTGTTTACCTACGTCTTCCGTAAGTGTCGCGACTCGGGTTTCAGTGTTGACACATTTGGTAGTTAACTGTTCATATTGTTGTGTTAGGTTATTTATTCTGTCATTTGGTACTGATTCCTCGATTCTCTCATATATTTCTTTCTTATCGTGTGCACGTTGTAAATTTAACTCTGAAAATTTCTGTACTATCACGCGATCTCTTTCTTCCTGTTCTCTATCCTGTTCCCTTTGTCTAATCTCTACTGCATTTAATCTATTATTGTGAGAATTCAAAATCGGTTGTACTTCTTCTCTGATTTCTTTCTTTAACTCATATTTCATATTTTTGAAACATGTCCCTATTCGTGAGTCTAACCGTGTTTCCATTGTTCCCATCTCAGTTTTAATTGTTCCTATTTGTGAGTCTAACCGTGTTTCCATTGTTCCCATCTCAGTTTTAATTGTTCCCATCTCAGTTTTAATTGTTCCCATCTCAGTTTTAATTGTTCCCATCTCAGTTTTAATTATTCCTATCTCTGTTTTAAATTCAGATCGAAAATTTAATATTGCACTCATCAACTGCTCCATATTAACTTGTTCGAAATTCTTTTCGCCCCTAACATTTCCCGCAAAACCAGGTTCCTTCGTCATCGCTGTAAAGCTATCTGTGTTCGATACTGTTCCAGAATCTTCTGTCGTTAATCTCGAATTCTGAAAATTTTCTAATTGTGAAAAGTTTTGAATTGGTTCCGGACTATTTTCCCGACTTATTAAATTGTTTTCAACTTCATTATTCATGATACTGTTTTCCTCTGTTGGCGAGTTCGCCATGTTAACAATTTCGTCATTCTCACTATCCATCATTTTTGCCTTTTTCATCGATCGCGTAATCATTTACAAAACGTACAAAACTCGTCACTATATGAAAATTACACACAATGACACTATATCTCCAACAATACCATTCACACGAAATGTTTCCCTCAAACACGATTAATCGAACAATTGAAAAAATTGCACTAAATTGTCAAACCCGTAGACAAGACAACAAAAAAAAAATTTTGAAAAAATACCATTACAAGAATGCCAATTACCACATCTACACATGCAAAATAGACTACAATTACTAAACTACAAATTACTACAACAATACTACTGTCTACTATTTTTACAATCAGAAGAATTCCAAGGGACGATCCGAAGCAGCGGTCGCCACGTGCATGGGGGCTAAATTAAAATAAAATGAAAATAATTTTAATTTTTTGTTTTAGTAGCTGTATGTCCGATTACGAAATCTCGTAACGGTTGGCCCTGACTAGTATTATTACGCAATCTGACTGCATGGAACAACAACAATGAATGAAATGAAAATTTTGGTTAACACAATTAATTAATTAAGTCCCCAGCAACTATAAAACCTACGAAACCAAAGCACAAGTATAACTGTTCTGTGTGTGGAAGTATGACTCAACGTACGCATCTGGCACGGTTCTTCTTCAATAACACAAGAAATTTTAAATATCATTTATACTGAATTAATTAAAGAAAATAGAAATACCATAATTACTCAAGAAAACCAGAATTACACTCTAATACAAGAACACAAGCCAGATGCTTTGTTGACTGAACCTGTAATGACGCATTATTCAGGACATTGAAATAATGAGAAAGAAAAGAAAAGTAGTTTGTTACCTTAATTTATATTGATGAAAGGCACTCTAGACATTACAATCTCTCCACACCGACTCGCTACTATCACATCTCAACAAGAACTTTTCAGTATCACATCTCAGCAAGCACTGCCTACTAGCTCATCTCAACAAACACTACTCACTACGACATCTCAGCACTGACTACCACGAGCTCTCCCCAAGCACTGCCCACTACGAGTTCTCAATAATCACTGCCAGTGGAGGCGGCAGAACAATGCTCTCTAGCGCGATCTCTGGCGCTGTGGCTCAGTGTAGCCACCTGTCAAGGTGTACCAGTTTCTTTGGCTCTTCAGTGTATATGAGCATGATGATGCCGGAACTTACTAGTTCTCCAGGACCTGCAACAACTGAAACGTCCCCTTTTGAAAATTATAAATTACTGTGCTGGTAAACCTCTTACGTTATTTGATTTTCAAACAGCTGAGCAAAACTGAACGTGCTCAGACATTTCTCTCTTTACTTATTCTGATCATCACTAAACTGACACACAATATTTTTAGCGCAACGCAATCTGACTTTCAATAATCCCTACAAAAGAATGGCTGTGACTAACAATAACCTATACCTTCTTTCATGTATCACTTACCTCACAAAAATCTTCGTTACTCGAACTACTGCAATACAGCGAGCGCCAATACTGCCAGCTAAATAAAAGATTCTAACGACTGAAGGCACTAACTACTGATGGGCATAGTTAGCAAATGAAAGATTTTGATAGAGAACAAACAATGTATTTACCTTAATAATGTTCAAAAGTCATTATATATATATATATATATATATATATATATATATATATATATATATCAGTTTATGATATCCAGTATTACAAATTTATTCTCTCTGATGGACACACGTCCAGATCGTCCGCTCGCAAAATTCGGCCATGTCACTAGCCATCTCTCTGGCGGCTCACCTCCAACCGCGCAACGCTACGCGCCGTTTACATCCAACTGCCCAACACTACAGTAGCAAATATTCCAACAATGAAAATCAGCCACAGACTGCACACAGCACAGTCAGTGATTTTCATACAGAGCGCTACGTGGCGTTACCAACATAAAAACCTAAACAGCCTACTTACACAACTATTGCCAAGATGCAACAAAAGGCGAAAGATGTTTGGGTCAGTGTATCGCAGATGCTATGTGGCACCTTCATGATCGTTTGCATGACACAATACACGCCTTCGTTGCTGCCAGAGACGGGGGTGGGGGTACACTGAGGATTGATGCGACTCTTTGGGCAGGCTTTACTGGTCCACGTGCGTTTCATTTTGTCTCATTTTCTTATCATACACTCCTTCAATAATGAACTACATGTCAACTCACTTGTCTAAAGTAACACACACACACACACACACACACACACACGCACACACAATTTTAATTTTTGTCTTGGCAATGGACGACATTATGCCGGAAGCAAATTGAAGTAATTCCTTTCCCTTAAATACCTATCCCTTGTTCGACGTGTGTTAGGGAGGTTTTCCTTGGTTGTAAGCTGCATGGCTGAACTGTAGGTGAACTGGTAATTCCTTAGTATTTATTCCCAACTGGGAAACGCCTCGGGTCCACTACCATCCTGATGGGGTGTCTAGCTGCAAATTACCGCGCCTTTTTAATGGCCCATATCTTAAACAGCCCGCTCTGTTCCTTACAGTAAATACTCATTACGCGAAAATGTGTGGGAGCAGGAAATATGTTGTCCGACTCTCCCTGGAACATACAGTCTTTGAAATTTCAACTCATGATGCTCGACTCCTCTCTTGTAGCGTCTGTCAGAGGTGGTTACCGAGCATCTCTGTAACGCTCTCTCGCCTACTGAATGGTTCAGCGACCAACAGCGCCGCTCTTCGTTGAATCTTCTCTACATCCTCTATTACCGTGAAGGGGGCTGTCCCATTTGCCATGACGATTTTCAGGAAATTTGGCCATATATGTGAATGAAGTTGTGAATTTAATAAAGATACTCAACCTCTCTAATATCGATGTAATCATAGTCTTTGTAGGCCTGTGTTCGAGAACAGAGATGTTGGTTAGAGTAAGTAGAGAGTAACAGTATGTGTTGGACAGTCTGGTAATGTACTTGGTTTGAAAAGGATGGTATCTGGTATGCCGTGTAGTCGAGGCAGCGTTATTTAAAAATGATTTTGTAATATTTTGTTTTGAGGAAAGCTATTGAGCAAATGAGATTTTATTAATAGAAGAATGATAAAAGCCAATGTTTAAGGTCTTTTATAATTGTATCTGTTAGCTTCTTATTGTTAGAACATTGCGTATGTTTGAAGTATGCTGTATAAATTTTATAATGCAGTATGTGGTCTCGTCTCATAGTTAAAACAAGTATCAAGGAAGGCAATTGTACGCTGGACAGTTATTAACAAGTATTTCGCAACTCTTCTAGGTGTGAGAAATTTATAGAAAGGTGTATTGTTGTCGTGGTTTAATTAAGTATAGTTAAATACTGAGTCTTGATTCTCATTTATCAGTCGTTAAGATTAATTCTACACTTTCATTTGTACTTTCATGACTGTTTGCGCGCTCGGGTTGCTCATCGTGAGTTGCGTACCGAGAAACTTTTTATGAAAACTGGTAAGATACGGTCTTGCATTGCACATCGCAAGTACGGGCAATGAAATATGGTTTTTGACAGCCACATAATTATTGCTAATAGTTACAAGCTGCAGAGCAGACGAGCGTTCCGTGAACACAGGCAGTCTAATAAATTTAATTACCACAGAAGTTCACGTCCACTGTAAGGCACAGTGATTGTGAGAGTGTATTTGTGAAAATAATATCAAATCGGTTCAGAGGATTAATGCCAGAAGATTTCAGTAATGTGCTGTCTTGTGAATTTTCGGGCCGTTTTATCAGAAAATCAAATGCGTTAAATGTTATGTTCATTCTGATATAGTGATTGTTTGCAAGATTAGGGATTAGCAGTATTCAGGACCAACATTTTAGTCCGAAACGTTTTGTTTTGCAGTCAAATGGCGTATGTAAATTTCGTTGAAAGCGGATTGTTTTCTCGCAGGCGAATTATTTAATGTACCGGGTAGTCTGTATATCGCTTTGTGTAGCGTGAACTACAAATTTAAATTTCCACTTAGTTCTGTCGCCATGCGCCGAAATTAACATATTTCTATATCAAAATAAGTTTTACACATTTTTCAGATACCAAGTACAAGTTACTATGGAGGACATCCTTATAAGAGCCGCAGACTGATGAACGAATAGTGCGAGCATTTTGTAAGCCACTTGTTTCGTAGATAATTACATTTTCTTGAATTTCTCCCTGTGAATCTCTGTCTGGCATCTGATTTCCCTTCAGTTTAGTTTATGTGGTCACGTTTAGCCATTTTTCATTGGGTATTGTTTTCAGTAATTTGTCACAAACATTGAAGTCAAATAACCGTGGAAGTCCTTCCCCATTCTTTCACTTTGGGTGATGCAAGAATCAGAGATTGATTCAGTCATCCCCAGAACATGATATTTTTATCAACACGAACAAAACAGAAGGAAAGTTTGGAAAAAAATTGTTGTAATAAAGAAAAATAAATATTCGAACAGACCTGCTTTGACCTGACTTCATATCCATTTTTTCACACCATTTTAACTTTAAGATGAAGTACTTTTCATTGAGCTTTTGCGAACTCGATCGCTCTATTAGGCCTCTCGCATTATAGATCGGTCGTCACTAACCCACAATAACAGGTCACCTTAATGAAAGTATGGGCAGATTCGGAACTGGTTACAACAACCAGAGTTGCCGTAGATCACGAAATTAGGAGCTGTGCGCCAATCAAAGAGTGAAGAAACGGACGGGGTGGCTTGAAGCAGCTTACGTGTGCACTCTCAGTTTACCAGCCAGAGCGTTTGTGTGTTTTTTCAGTATCTGGCGTTTAACGTTTTTGTCTGTCATCAGTCTTTTGACTGGTGTGATACAACCAGCCGAAATTCTCTCGTCTACCAACCTCTTACTCTCAGAGTAGCACTTGCACCCAACGTTATGATTTACACTACTGGCCATTAAAGTTGCTACACCAAGAAAAATGCAGAAGATAAACGAGTATTCATTGGACAAATATATTATACTAGAGCTCACATGTGATTACATTTTCACGCAATTTGTCTGCATAGATCCTGAGAAATCAGTACCCAGAACAACCATCTCTGGCCGTAATAACGGCCATGATACGCCGGGGCACTGAGTCAAACAGAGCTTGGATAACGTGTACACGTACAGCTACCCATGCAGCTTCAACATGATACCACACTTCATCAAGAGTAGTGACTGGCGTATTGTGACGAGCCACTTGCTCGGCCACCATTGACCAGACGTTCTCAATTGGTGAGAGATCTGGAGAATGTGCTAATGTGCTGGCCAGGGCAGTAGTCGAACATTTTCTGTATCCAGAAAGGCCCGTACAGGACCTGTAACATGCAGTCGTGCATTAACCTGCTGAAATGTAGGGTTTCGCAGGGATCGAATGAAGCGTAGAGCCACGAGTCGTAACACATCTGAAATGTAACGTCCACTGTTCAAAGTGCCGTCAGCGCGAACAAGAGGTGACCGAGACGTGTAACCAATGGCACCCCATACCATCACGCCGAGTGATACTCCACTATGGCGATGACCAATACACGCTTCCAATGTGCGTTCACCGCTATGTCGCCAAACACGGATGCGACCATCATGATGCTGTAAAGAGAACCTGGATTCATCTGCGAAAATGACGTTTTGCCATTCGTGCACCCGGGTTCATCGTTGAGTACACCATCGCAGGCGCTCCTGTCTGTGATGCAGCGTCAAGGGTAACTGCAGCCATGGTCTCCGAGCTGATAGTGCATGCTGCTGCAAACGTTGTCGTACCGTTCGTGCAGATAGTTGTTGTCTTGCAAACGTCCCCATCTTTTGACTCAGGGATCGAGACGTGGATGCACGTTCCGTTACAGCCATGCGGATAAGATGCCTGTCATCTCGACTGCTAGTGATACGAGACCGTTGGGATCCAGCACGGCGCTCCGTATTACCCTCCTGAACCCACCGATTCCATATTCTGCTAACAGTCATTGGATGACGACCAACGCGAGCAGTAATGTCGCGATACGATAAACCGCAATCGCGATAGGCTACAATCCGACCTTTTCCAAAGTCGGAAACGTGATGGTACGCACTTCTCCTCCTTACACGAGGCATCACAACAACGTTTCACCATGCCACGCCGGTCAACTGCTGTTTGTGTATGAGAAATCAGTTAGAAACTTTTCTCATGTCAGCACGTTGTATGTGTCGCCACCGACGTCAACCTCGTGTGAATGCTCTGAAAAGCTAATCATTTGAATATCACAGCATCTTCTTCCTGTCGGTTAAATTTCGCGTCTGTAGCATGTCATCTTCATGGTGAACCAATTTTAATGGCCAGTAGTGTATTTCTTGAACATATTTCAGTCACTATCTTCTGGTACAATTTATACCCTCTGCAGCTTCCTCAGATATGATGTGGGTTATTCCTTGATCTCTTTGCCCTATCGCACTGTCCCTTCTTGTCAGTGCTTTGCACCTTTTTTTCTGCTCGCCGACTCTGCGGAGTTTCTCATTTCTTGTCTCTTCAGTCCACCTAATTTTCCGTCCTATCACTTCTCCTTGTCTAATTTTCAACATCTTCCTGCAGCCCACGTCTCAAATGTTTCGATTCTCTTCTGTTCCGGTTTTCCCACAGTCCGTGTTTAATTTCCACGCAATGCTGTGCCCCAAACGTTCATTCTCAGAAATATCTTCCTCAAATTATGGCCGTTGTTTCATAGTAGTAGACTTCTTTAGGCCATTGATGCCGTCTTTGCCTGCGCAAGTCCGCTTTTTATCTCGCCCATAATGTGTTATTGCGCTTCCAAAGTGTCGAAATTCCTTCACTACGTCTACTTCGTGGGCCACAGTTTTTATTTTAAACTTATTGTTATTCTCTTTACTGCTTCTCTTCATTACTTTCACCTTTATTTGGCGTGCTCTCAGTACATACCGGAGATGGAGAAAGTCGTGGGATAGCGATACAGCGATATGCACAACCCCCGCCCAACTCCCCCCCCCCCCCCAATACACAAGGGAAGTGCATTGGAGGTGCTGTCATTTGTACTCACATGATTCATGTGGAAAGGTTTCCGACGTGAATACGGCAGCATAATGGGAATTAAAAGGCTTTGAACGCGATGCCATAGTTGAAGATTCCATTTTGGATATCGTTAGGTTCAAAAATGGTTCAAATGGCTCTGAGCACTATGGGACTTAACAGCTGAGGTCATCAGTCCCCTAGAACTTATAACCACTTAAACCTAACTAATCTAAGGACATCACGCACATGCATGTCCGAGGCAGGATTCGAACCTGCGACCGTAGCAGTCGCGCGGTTCCAGACTGTAGCGCCTAACACTGCTCGGCCACTCCGGCCAGCTATCGTTAGGTAATTCAGTATTTTAAGATCCACAGTGTCGTAAGTGTACCGAGAATACCGGATTTCAGCATTTCTTCTCACCACGGCCAATGCTGTGGACGACAGCCTTCACTTAACGACCGAGAGCAGCGGCGTTTGCGTAGAGTTGTCAGTGCTAACAGAGAAGCAACACTGCGTGACATGACCGCATCAACCAATGCGGGACGTACAGCTAACGTATCCGTTAGGAAAGGGCGTTGAAATTTGGCGTTAATGGGCTACAGCAGCAGACGACCGACGCGACTGACATTGCTAATAGCACAACAACGCCTGCAGCCCCTGTCCTGGGCTTGTGCCCACATCGGTTGAACGCTAGACGACTCCCAAACCATGGCGTGGTCAGATGAGTCCCGATTTCAACTGATAAGAACTGATTGTAGGGTTCGAGTGTGGCGCAGACCTCACGGATCCACGGATCCAAGTTGTCAACAAGGCACTGTACAAGCTGGTGGTGGTTCCATAATGGTGTGGGCTGTGTTTACATGGAATGGACGGAGTTTCCTGGTCCAACTGCTACTTGTAGAGCACTTGCAGCCATTCGTGGACTTCATGCTCCCAAAAAATGGAATTTTTATGGATGGCAATGCGCCATATATCCTGGCCAAAACTGTTCACAATTGGTTTGAAGAAAATTCTGGACAATTCGGGCGAATGATTAGACCACTTTGATCACCCTACATGGATAGCATCGAACATTTATAGGGCATAATAGAGTGTCAGTTCGTGCACAACATCCTGCACCAGCAAGACTCTTGCAATTATGGCCAGCTATAGGGGCAGCATGGCTCTGCATTTCTCCAGGTGACTTCAAAGGACTTGTGAAGTCCACGCCACGTCGAGTTGCTGCACTACACCATGCAAAGGGAGGTTCGACATGATGTTAGGAGAATTCCAATGACTTTTGTCACGTCAGTGATCATTAGACTTATTATTGCGCTCACCAGTTTCATCAACTGTGCCTCTGTCTCACTGAGGATAGCAGTGTGATCAGTGAATCTTATCATTGATATAATTTGTAAGAGGTATGCGCTGCCTGCAATAGGCAAGGCATAGGAGAGTCTCTGACCAGAGAGCAGTATGTTGTTAGTTGTTGCTTGTCGCTAGTCGGCAGTAGTCTGCAGTAGTCTGCGGTTGTCTGCAGTAGTCTGCGCGTGTCTGCGCTTGTGTGCGGTCTGCTCTGGTCGGGATTCTGGAGGATGAGTATTATTGTATAAGGTAAAGAAGCAGCCATGCGCATATCTAGTAATGTATGTGAACTGTCATCCAATTTTTTTAAAAAAATGCCCTAATAATAATTTTTATAATATAAAGTAATGTTTTTTACAAAGCATTCATTTCAATTTAAAGAATTTATCCAATGCATGATCATTCCTTTCACGAATCACAAATGTATAGGCCAGCATTGCACGGAGCTGTGCCGAAAATTTTTTAGGTAAGAGCAGATATATTCGCCGTTTTTATTGAGGTAAGTGTGGTGTCACCGCCAGACACCACACTTGCTAGGTGGTAGCTTTTAAATCGGCCGCGGTCCATTAGTACATGTCGGACCCGCGTGTCGCCACTGTCAGTGATCGCAGACCGAGCGCCACCACACGGCAGGTCTAGAGAGACTTACTAGCACTCGCCCCAGTTGTACAGCCGACGTTGCTAGGAAAGGTTCACTGAGAATTACGCTCGAATTTGCCGAGACGATAGTTAACATAGCCTTCAGCTTAGTCAATTGCTACGACCTAGCAAGGCGCCATTTATCCTTTGCTATGTATCTAATGAAGCATGTACAGTAACAAGATAAATGTTCACCAATTGTGGGTTAAAGTTAAGTATTCCAGCAGCTACGTACTTTTCTTTATAGCATTCATTAAGTATCCTGTTTCAGACCTCACGCCATCCTGCGTGAGCTTATAGCGTGCATTTCGGCTTCCTCAAACAACACGGTGTTGGCACTTCTGCCGACACATCAGTAAGAATTTTTGCTTTTTATTCAGAATACAGGGCCGTGGCGCAGCGCTGCTGTCGTCCTAAAATTTACCAGGTTACTGAATTTTTTTTTTAATTTCGGGGTTTATAGCGGGGTTTATAGCGGGGCTTATAGCGTGCATTTCGGCTTCCTCAAACAACACGGTGTTGGCACTTCTGCCGACACATCAGTAAGAATTTTTGCTTTTTATTCAGAATACAGGGCCGTGGCGCAGCGCTGCTGTCGTCCTAAAATTTACCAGGTTACTGAATTTTTTTTTTAATTTCGGGGTTTAGGAATTTTTCTGTTTCGAACTTAACATTAAATGAGAAAAGAATTTTGTGGGTACATCAAATGTGAATGCATTTCTGCACGGAGATTATAAATGGGAACCAATTTTGTTCAGAGGTTAAAATCAAATGGCTCTGAGCACTATGGGACTCAACTGCTGTGGTCATAAGTCCCCTAGAACTTAGAACTACTTAAACCTAACTAACCTAAGGACAGCACACAACACCCAGCCATCACGAGGCAGAGAAAATCCCTGACCCCGCCGGGAATCGAACCCGGGAACCCGGGCGTGGGAAGCGAGAACGCTACCGCACGACCACGAGATGCGGGCTGTTCAGAGGTTACATTAAATTAGAATCACATTCATTATTCATATTTAAAATCATTATTTAATTATTATTCGTGTGGGGAGGTTACAACTTTCACCTTGAATTTTAATCCCTCTCGTGAATCATTGTTTTTGGGTGACTGCTCCTCACTGTATGGGTTGTACACTAGCGGAGAAAGACTACATACGTGCCTTCCACCCTTTATAATCGGAGCACTTCGGCTTTCGTCTTGCATTCTGGTCGTCCTTTACGGAATTTCTGTTGCGTAATCGGAATACACACTTGTCATAAATTTCACGAGTATTCTTCAAGGTCTCACTCGTGTGTCCGTGATGTGAGTGAGTCCCCTTCCTCTGCAAGCTGTGGCCCAGACTTCTTCGGATTTCTGGGACGCTCGATCCAGCGATTACTGACATCGTTATTACAGGAAACTGACTGTCGGTACTGCAACCCACTGCCTCCTTGTAGGCGATCTTTCTCTTCCTTGACGAGCACGTCGAAAAAGGGAAGTTTCCTATCTCTCTGTCTAGAATCGAAAGTTTTGATGCAGATAGTTCAGATATTGAAAAATGCCTTTTAGATGGTATCGTCCGTGCCACCGGCACACGAATTTATCATCTACCTGTCGGAAGAAACAAGAAGGCTTTTGGACTGCTGACTGATACGTGTTACAAACCGGACACAATAGAAAGGACCAGGCCGTCTTGTTGTTTATTTTTTTTTCTTTTATCACTCGTTTAATATATCAGAGACAATATTTAACTACATGAAATATTGCTCCCAGTAAAGGTTAACATAAGCAGTGACAAAACTTAGTTGTCTTAAGGGTTTCTTCTGGCAACAAATTTTAAGGAGGCAATGTAAGGTTTATATCAATTTAGTTCAAACACGTAGCTAGTGGTTGAATCACGACACACATACTTTAACAATTTTGGCAACAACTAAATAGCGCGAAATGTACTCACAGTAACCAACTAATCAACAGCCTTGCCATTGAATAAGTAGTAGGCCATTTGGAGCGAATTAGCAACACTCAGCAACTAGGGGAGTTAATACTGTCTTTAAATGTCTTGCTCCCCATTAAATAAACAAACTTATAGTAATTAAATGAATAACAAATCAAACACACTACGCTCCACTCAAACTCTTCAGTGGAAGCCAAGCCAAAACGAAGATTCCATTAACTGACTAGCACTGAAGTCACACTAAAGGTCATCTCTGTGATCCCAGACACGCATGGGGCAAACTTATAAAAGAGAAGATATTGAAGGGAGCACATCAGTAAAATCGGTAGTGGAGCCAACTCGTGCCACTGAAAATTAAGGTACTATACCGGGGCACAAGGTGGTATACAATGAGGTTACCTTAGTGCTATACTGAGCTCCAAAATATTAATTCAAATGGCCAATTCAAAATTAAATGCACATAAACCAGCATTAATTAACGAGGAGTGACACCAGGTCGCTCGAAGGGATGACAACACTTAATTGAAAGGACGAATGACGGAGGCGGCAGTAACATCAAACAACTTCTCCGAGTTTTAACCAGGAGTCACTTCCCGCTATACAAGTAAACATTTAACCAAGCACAAGGAATGAACCCCAAAGAGAAAATTCAAATAAAACCTCCAAAAGATTATAAAGGAGAGGGAACGCCAACTATTTAAATTTAAAAGAATTAGCTCTCCCCAAAGGCAGTGTAAACGCTAAGGCCACACTTAAGAGGCCACCAAAATTGGTTACAAAAAGTCTTATACATTTGCTCCTTTTCTTTAAAAGAAACACAAGGCTGCTTAACTTCTGCTGGACGTCCGGTATGGCTCGTGTAGGATACACCAGGCAGCAACCCAAGCTAGGCGGTCGCAAGGCACAGCGAGCAAAATCAGGAGAGCAGACAGACAGGCAGCCAACACATATCCTCCATGCTGAACCGGCAGACTGCGTACAACCAACTCCACATATACGTGGTTCCTTCCCACATAGTACCTCGCGGCGTCTCAGCAGGTAGCCCGAGCACACGCCAACTGCCACTCGTCTTGCGAATGCGGAATACAATAAGGCAAGCAAAGATAAGAAACATCGAAGGATCGATAATGGACATCCAAGAGACTGGCGCGCCAGTAACGATCGCCACGGCTCACTGACTAATGCTTCTTCAACTGCCGATATTAACACGTTGGCCATCACTTGTGTTGGCGGGAAGTCCGTCGCCACTTAATCACACTATTCGTAGAAATTTCTCTCAAACAAGAAGTAGATACATGTCATAACAGAGTCACTACAGTGGCAACTAATAAAGGTTTGCCAACAAATGTAGAGTTTTCTCCAATGTTATAATAAGGCTGTATCAAGTTTCAATAAACTAGTTGAAATAACATGTATAATGTCGCAAGTGTTCAACAGCAAATGACAATTAACAACATGCGTTATTAAATTGCTCTATTTCAGATGGAGCGATGCGAAATTCATACAGTTGCGTTCGGACCTGCGTTCCAATAATAATATCGCGGAGAATGATAGCAATTGTGAGAGCAGTTTGCAAACTACAGCTATTGAAGTTATCTATTGGTTCGGGAAACGTGAAAGAAAAGAGTATGCCGTATCTAATGATGCGCCATCTCTTTTCAGTTTACGATATTACTGACTGTTTTATTCTGCATGTATTCATCGCTGCACTACTACAGAAATTTTTGCTTTCAAATAATGTCATTAATTCTCTCGTGTACCACGTATAAACAAAAATTACAGAGAACTCCTATCTACGAAAGCTTACAGAGAATCCATATGTTTTTAGCTCCAGTATTACTATGTACTTTACTTCGGCAGCTGCACAGTTCTGTAAACCCGTGAGACTTCAGACTAAAGACTTAACTGTGAAAAAGGATGAAAATTATGATATATTTAAGGTATTTCAGTGTTATGAGTAGTAACATTGAAAAAGATAAGTAACCAAGGTTAATTTACGAAGGAGAATTAAACGAAAAAGAAGAATTTAATTCTTTGGTGGGCGTGAAATTATTAATTTTTCTTAGACGTGAATCGGTAAAACACATTCCCCGTAGTTTACAAGATATAAGCTGAATCGTAATCAGTTTATTGCCCTACATAAAGTCTTATATTAACTCACCGTCCAGTCACATTAAAGTGATAATCTGTAAAAAAGCACCTTTCGCCGAGCGGTTCTAGGCGCTTCAGTCTGGAACCGCGCGACCGCTACGGTCGCAGGTTCGAATCCTGCCTCGGGCATGGATGTGCGTGATGTCGTTAGGTTAGTTAGGTTTAAGTAGTTCTAAGTTCTAGTGGACTGATGACCTCAGATGTTAAGTCCCATAGTCCCAGAGCCATTTGAACCATTTGAGAACCACCTTTCGCGGCTCAGAATGCTGGGAGACGCGAAGGAAGAATGTCATTGAGGTTCTGGAAGGTACCGACATGGATGTGGAGCCATGCCAATTCCAGTGCCATGGCCAGCTGTGATAGGTTTGTCCACCGAGGATTCATGGCGTGAACAGCCCGATCGAGGTGGTCCCGAACATTCCCCATTAGGTTTAAACCCTAGGAGTTTGGTGGCCAGTATGGTAAACTCATACTAATCCTCTTCGAGCCATTCACGTGCACAGCGAGCTGTGTGCATTGTCTTGCTGATAAATGCTGTAGTCTAGAGGGGAAAAAGCGGCTTGGAGGGTTGAACATGGTCCCCAGAGATAGATACATACTTGTGTCGATCTATTATGCCTTTCTGAGTGACGAGATCATCCAGGAAATGTCAGTAAAACATTCGCCAGACCACGGAGCTCCTTTCTCCAGCATGGATCCATTGCTTTCAGATATTTTATTCCGTACACGCCAACGGCCACCTGTCCGGCGGAGCATAAAATGTGATTCATCTAAAAAGAGCTCCCGTCGCCAGTCAGTGGACGTCCAGTTGTGACACTGGAGGCGTGAGGATTCCAGCCTTGGTACCGATGAACGGCAGTCGACACGGGTGCTTGTACGAGACGCCTTCTGCACAGGCCCATATGCAGCAACGTTCGCTGAACGGTCGTTGGGGATACTCTGTTGATAGCCCCTTGGCACATCTGGGCGGTCAGTTGCCGAATTTCACGCGTATTCGCTCGTACACATCTCCGCAGCTGTGATTCAAATGGTTCAAATGGCTTTGAGCACTATGAGACTTAACTTCTGAGGTCATCAGTCCCCTAGAACTTAGAACTACTTAAACCTAACTAACCTAAGGACATCACACACATCCACGCCCGAGGCAGGATTCGAATCTGCTACCGTAGCGGTCGCGCGGTTCCAGACTGTAGCGCCTAGAACCGCTCGGCCACTCCGGCCGGCTGTGATTCACTCCTGTCATTTAAGGCCAGTGGTGCAGGACACTTGCGTCAGCGCGTGTTTCGGGTATCGCCTTTTCGCCGCGCAACGGTACACTTTAACCACGGTGGCATATGAACAGTTTACAAACTCAGCTGTTTTGGAAATGCTTCCACCCTTGGCCTGAAAGTCAATTATCATATCATTTTAGACATCGGATAACTTGCCCCGTTTCCGCAATACGACAAAGACTGCACTGTTTTCTGTACTCCCCACAGATTGGACATGGGAGAATTAACGGGATAGCTAGATCGAAACATGTTGAAGTGGCTTTATGTGCTTCATGCATTGATCGAAAAATTTAACCAGTTAAGTGTTTCGTCACAATTATTTTGATCTTTTGATAAATTATAAGGGCCACCTTTAAGTTGCGATTGACTCGCTCGATAAAGGAAGGCTGTGAGTAGCAGGGAACTATGGTGACATGTTTAACAGTATTCTGAAAGCCAAAATACCTGCATTCCCTAAAAACAAAAGCAGGTGCGTTATCACTGAAATCCAAGGTGGACCAAAACGTGCAAATATTTGGAAATTTGTGGTAAGTTGAAAAAAATGTTCAAATGTGTGTGAAATCTTATGGGACTTAACTGCTAAGGTCATCAGTCCCTAAGCTTACACACTACTTAACCTAAATTATCCTAAGGACAAACACACACACCCATGCCCGAGGGAGGACTCGAACCTTAGCCGGGACCAGCCAAACAGTCCAGGACTGCAGCGCCCAAGACCGCTCGGCTAATCCCGCGCGGCTGTGGTAAGTTCCTACGGGACCAAACTGCTGAGGTCATTGGTCGCTAGGCTTACACACTATTTAATCTAACTTGAACTGACTTACTCTAAGAACAACACTCACACCTATACCCGAGGGAGGACTCGAACCTCCGGCAGGGGGAGCCGAGCGAACCGTGACAAGGCTTCCCAAATGGTGTATCATCGTGCTCGCATTGATAGCCTTACTGGAGATCAGTCACGAAAAACGATAATGCGTAGACGATCACAAACACATATATCCTACCATTTCTAGTCCGCGGTCGTGGACCGAAATAATCAATAAATAACTCATTCTTGGCTCCTCATCTCGGTAAGACTGCAACAAGCCTTGTCTGATATTCGGACTGGGCTTCGCAAACACTTTAACACTAGCTTGTGGATGTCAGAATAGAGAGTTCCCCGAGTTAAGTGCTCCTTAACCTTAACTATAGTCTTAAATACGCCCGGACAGTGCACGCAAAATGACTGATGAAAACAGAGAAAAACGGCAGGCGCTAAATTAGCGTGCAGACATTTTCAGTTTATCATTCCCTATGGCGCGGTAGAAAAGCAATCCGTTACTGAAGCTGCAGCCTGGTAAATCGACCCCCTGGGTAGGCTGTTGATAAATACTACTAATCTTGGGATCATTTGCTTGTTGTTTGGCCAAATACTGGAATAACTCAGGGATTTCTCTGAGAACAGCCAAGTTACAGGTTGATGCCTGCCGCACGTACTTCACAACCTGCACACTGTTACTGAACGTTCTACTAATATCACAAGCTAGCTGATTCTTCGTGGAATGAATATGTATAAGCCCCGTCGAGTGACCGCGCGGTTTGAGGCGCCATGTCACGGACTGTGCGACTGCTCCCGCCGGAGGTTCGAGTCCTCCCTCGGGCATGTGTGTGTGTGTGTGTGTGTGTGTGTGTGTGTGTGTGTGTGTGTGTGTGTGTGTATTTGTGTTGTTCTTAGTTTAAGTAGTGTGTAAGTCTAGGGACCGATGACCTCAGCAGTTTGGTTCCATAGTAATTCACACACATTTGAACATTTTGAATGTGTCTGACACAGATCGGAATGCGGAAATACGGATGCTTTACTGCACTATGCGTCCAGTCTTACGTCGCCCAGCCAACACGCAGATAAGGGCTTATCAGTCTGAGGTTAAAAGGTTCGATGTTCTAAATAAAATTTGAACTTTTTAAAGGCATACAATACTGCCAGAGCTTCTAAATCTTAGACTGAATAATTGACCTCTACACTACATAATGTCCTGGACGCATATCCGACATGACGTCACTTGTAATTGTAATCCTGCAGCAAGACAGCCCGCAGTCCAGAGTTGGACGCGTCTGTTTGAAGTCTAAAGTATTTATCAAAATCAGAAGTAGCTGACACAGGTGCGGCACTAAGAGCCTGCTTCAGAATATCGAAAACAGCTTGCTGGTTGCCCATCCATTAAAACGGCACGCCCTTAAATGCAACACATTAAGAAGATATGCAAGCTCAGCAAATCCTGAAATGAACTTACGGAAAAATCGAGCGATATGTCTTTTATTGTTAGGCTGAGGAAAATCCCAGATGGTCTTGGCACATTCTGTGTCGACCTTAACTCCACTTGGTGACACTAAATGTCCCAGGAAAGATATTTTAGAACGCGTCAAATTCACCTTTCCAAAACATGAGGTAAATGGTCAACGTGATCTTAAAACGTGTGGCTATGTATAATCATGTCATCCGAATAGTTTTATACGGAATGAAATGTCAATTTACCCAACACAGAATTTAAGAGTCTAGACAAAATGTCTGCACCAGTAGATAATCCACGTGGGACTCACTTAAATTCAAACAAATTGTAATCGCTGCAGAAAACAGTTAATGATTTCGAATCCTTCGTGAGGGGTATCTGATGATAGGCATGGATGAAATCAAACACAGCAGAGAAATGGGCTCCAGCGTACCACGTAAAACAATTGGGCAAATCGGGAAGGGGCAATGCCCTTACGTTTGGGCACCAGAAACATGGGTTACGCGTATTGAGATGTTGATGGCCTGATAACCTCTTCTTGCAAAGGTTTATCAATATTTTTTGTCATTTCCTCCATCTTGGGTGGAGACAATCTGTAAGGTGGGTGGCGCACTGGGATATTATCAGTCAGCTGGACTCAGTACTGAATACGATTAGTAACATCTGAATGCTCTGAAAGAACATCCCTCACCAAGCGCTCAGCCTCTTCCCTCGTCAAACGAGCAACATCAAACTCCATTTCACTTGTTCGAACATAATTAAACCCGACATTAGAATGATTGCAAAACTGATAACTCAGACCTGACCTGAAGTTAAATCAAAATATCTGCAAAATTCAAAACGCAGTTTGCCTTATCTAGAAAATCACATCGCAAAATGATAACAGACAGATATTTAACGATGCCGAAGGTAATGGTCCAAGAGAAATCATAAATCTTAGTGTGAACCCTCACTCGATCCATAATGGTAGCAGACTCGCCATTAACTGAAAGAGTTATGCTTCACTGGTGTTAGGTTAGGAAATTTACAAATGTTTGTATACCTCACGACGGCTGGCAGGCCGCTCCTGGCGTCAGCTTGTATTACTCTCTATACATGCCAGGCAGTTTTTGTCAAAATGGGCTGGTTGCGCACAATTTCTGTGCCTGATAGGATATTGTTTCTCAATAAATACGTGAGAAGGAGCTGCACTTTCATCAGCAACGCACTTTGGACTGTCCCTTTTCTCGTCACTAAAACGAATTCCTCCAATAGTGCTAGCAATGTGATCGACAGCACGAAACCTTGCAGGTTTCTCGCAGAATGCAACTCTCGGGCGACCTTCCTGCTGCATACCGTCAAAATACTAGCAATAGTTCGTTCTTCAGTGACATTAAGGCCTAAAGAAACTTTAGCCATCCTAATACTTTTGACGTAGTTAGTAAAGATCTCGGTCGACGACTGAACGCGAAAATAAAATTCGTTAATAGGCTCATCTCCTCTCAACAATAAAACACCAGTGACTACACTGGACTCGCATGCGGGAGGACGACGGTTCAATTCCGCGTCCGGCCATCCTGATTTAGGTTTACCGTGATTTCCCTAATTCGTTCAAGGCAAATGCCAGGATGGTTCCTTTGAAAGGACACGGCCGACTTCCTTCCCCGTCCTTCCCCAATCCGATGAGACCGATGACCTCGCTGTCTGGTCTCCTTCCCCAAACAACCCAACCCAACCCAACCCAAACCAACACCAGGGACTGATAATATTACATCAGAACTATTGAAAGCCGGAGGAGATGAGTTAAAAAGCAGGGTATACAAGATCTGGAAAAAGGAAGAGTTGCTATAAGAGTGGAATTTAGGGATAGTGCGTTTGATACATAAGAAAGATATATTTAAATGCAGCAACCACATAGGCATGACATTGCCAAAAATTGCATATAAAGTATTATCAAATGTCTTGTTTAGTAGACTCTCACCTATTGCAGAAAACATTATTGGAAGTTGAAACTTCCTGGCAGGTTAAAACTGTGTGCCCGACCGAGACTCGAACTCGGGACCTTTGCCTTTCGCGGGCAAGTGCTCTACCAACTGAGCTACCGAAGCACGACTCACGCCCCGTCCTCACAGCTTTACTTCTGCCAGTATCTCGTCTTCTACCTTCCAAACTTTACAGAAGCTCTCCTGCGAACCTTGCAGAACTAGCACTCCTGAAAGAAAGGACACTGCGGAGACATGGCTTAGACCGCATGGTAGAGCACTTGCCCGCGAAAGGCAAAGGTCCCGAGTTCGAGTCTCGGTCGGGCACAAAGTTTTAATCTGCCAGGAAGTTTCATATCAGCGCACACTCCGCTGCAGAGTGAAAATCTCATTCTGGATTATTGGAAGTTACCAACGTGAATTCAGACCAGGAATGTCTACTGTGAAACAAATATTTAATGTTGCTGTGCAACATCTTTCCACTGATTTCTGATCTGCATACGACAAAATAAATCGTGCTACGCTTTATCAGGCTATACGGGAATTTCGGGTGCCTGGGAAGTCGGTGCGTTTCATAGAAGTCATCCTACGGCATTCCGAGTGTATTGTGCGAGTGCAGTCTAGGCTATCACCCCAGTTTCTCACACGAACTGAGCTAACACAAAGGGATGCGCTTTCCTGTCTACTCTTCAATTTGGCACTCGAAAAAGTGGTGCGTGACTCGGGTATCAAGACAAGAGGTACTGTCTACTGTATGTCCGTACACCTGTTAGGATATGCAGGTGATTTGGACCTAATAAGTAGAACATTTAGAGATCTACAAAGTGCCTTCTCATTGTAAGTAGGCTGTTTAGGTTTTTATGTTAGTAACACAACGTAGCGCTTTGTATGAAAATCACTGACTGTGCTGTGTGCAGTCTGTGGCTGGTTTGCATTGTTGGAATATTTGCTATTGTAGTGTTGGGCAGTTGGATGTGAACAGCGCATAGCGTTGCGCAGTTGGAGGTGAGCCGCCAGCAGTGGTGGATATGGGGAGAGAGATGGTAGAATTCTGAGAGCGGATGATCTGGACGTGTGTCCATCAGAAAGAGTAAATTTGTAATATTGGATATCATGAACTGATATATATATATATATATATATATATATATATATATATATATGACTTTTGAACACTATTAAGGTAAATACATTGTTTGTTCTCTATCAAAATCTTTCATTTGCTAACTATGGCTATCAGTAGTTAGTGCCTTCAGTAGTTAGAATCTTTTATTCAGCTGGCAGTACTGGCGCACGCTGTATTGCAGTAGTTTGAGTATGGAAGATTTTTGTGAGGTAAGTGATTTATGAAACGTACAGATTATTGTCAGTCAGCGCCATTCTTTTGTAGGGATTATTGAAAGTCAGATTGCGTTGCGCTAAAAAAAATATTGTGTGTCAGTTTAGTGATGATCAGAATAAGTAAAGAGAGAAATGTCTGAGTACGTTCAGTTTTGCTCAGCTGTTTGAAAATCAAATAATGTAGAGGTTTTCCAGCAGTGTCATTTATAATTTTTTTCTAAGGGGATGTTTCATCACATCTAAAACTGAGGGCTGAGAAGATGGGCGTGAAAATTAATGAAGGAAAGACCAAATGTATGTATACCTTTACAGCTCCCATTAACCCTTGATGGAATGACGTTTGAACGAGTGGAATGTTTTACATATCTGGGCCCATAGATAGAAGAAAACGGCAGCACTTCGACTGAAATTATGGCCCCCATAAGTACTTCTAATCCATATTACTTGGAATGCTGTGACATTTTAAATCCAAACTTCTAGCACGAGAGGCTAAGTGCCGACTCTATAAAAGCTGATACGCCCAGTACTTACGTATTGTTCAGAAACATGGACGATTGCAAACCAGGATGAAAGTAGACTGCGATCACACGAAAGAAGTATATTGAGGAGAATCTTTGGACCTTTGTATGAAAATGGGAGTTGGAGAAGGCGAAGAAATGACGAGCTCTATGACTGCTATAAGGAGGATGATGTGGTCAAGTTCTTAAAGTCGTATAGAATGTGATGGGCCGGACACGTAACAGGACTTCATGAAACAGATCCTGCAAGGAAAGCCTGGTGCATTGAACCTGGAAGAAGAAGAGCAAGAGGAAGAGCGAGATTGAGATGGAGTGATGAAGTTGGAGAAGACGCTGCCCGAGTTGGTTGCCGTAACTGGAGGTCTACAGCGAATCTAGAAAGGAATGATGGAAAATTCTCGAGGAGGCGAAGTCACATACTTGGATGCAGTACCAATGAAAGAAAAAGAATAGGCTCATCTCTCACTCTCTCTGAAAGAATTACTTCAATAAATTTATCGTGGAAACGCTGCAGCGACTGACCTTCCCGAATAACGTTAATAATCATGCTGGCCAGGCGCCCCTCGGCCAATGGATAAACCATTTGTAAAATGACAACATGAGAAATTTGAAAAACCTCAACATGGATCATTAACCTGGCAAATAAGTATGAAATTTTTCCAATACTAGCCTTTATCTCAATGCTAAGCCGACAACCCCTTGTAGAATCGGCAATATCGGATTCGGCAATTTACCAGAAGAGTTGGAAACTTCAGTCTGCCTGCTGTTAACTGACTTGTCACCATGGTTACCGACATCCGAAATCGTCTCACCTTCCTCACTGCCCTCACAATCAAGCACTTTCATTTTCTGTGAAGGAAAACAATTTTTTCTACGAGGGTCACTCCAAAAGAAATGCACACTATCTTTTATTCTGCATGTTTGAATGTTTTACAGTGTGTAGATACATCCTTTAGGAGCAATATTTTCATTTCTCCACATAATTTTCCATCCCTCTCAACTGCCTTACGCCATCTTGCAACCAGCACCTGTAAACCCGCTCGGTAAAATTCTGGACCCACCTGTTGGAGCCACTGTTTGGCAACGTGCACAAGGGAGTCATCATCTTCAAACCTTGTTCCACGAAGGGAGTCTTTCAATTTTCCAAAGAGAGGATAGTCAATGCAGCCAGGTCAGAACTGTAAAGCGGGTGGTTCAGTGTTTTCCATCCGAGTTTTGTGATGGCTTCCATGGTTTTTTGACTGACATGTGGCCGTACAATGTTGTGCAACAGCAAAACGTCCTGCTTTTGCCGATGTGGTCGAACACGACACAGTCGAGCTTGAATTTCTTCAGTGTCGTCACGTATGCATCAGAATTTATGGTGGTTCCACTTGGCATGATGTCCACAAGCAAGAGTCCTTAGGAATCGAAAAACACCGTAGCCGTAACTTTTCCAGCAGAAGGTGTGGTTTTGAATTTTTTTCTTGGGTGAATTTGCATGATGCCACTCCAAATACCTCCAAATGCCTCTTCATCTCTGGTAAAAAATGATGGAGCCATGTTTCATCACCTGTCACAATCCTTCCAAGAAATTCATCTCCACCATTCTCGTACTGTTCCAAAAGTTCGCTGCATACCGTTTTTCTTGTTTCTTTGTGAGCCACTGTCAACATCCTGGGAACCCACCTGGCACAAACTTTTTTTAACGCCAACACTTTCAATGTTCTGCAAACACTTCCTTCCCCTATCCCAACCCAGCGTGACAATCCGTTCACTGTGATGCGTCTGTCAGCAGTCACCAATTCGTTAACTCTCTGCACATTGTCTGGAGTGTGTGCAGTACGAGGCCTGCCGCTGCGAGGACAATCCTCAATATCGCCGTGCCCGCTTTCATCACGTAAACTGCTTGCCCACGGACTAACTGTACTGCGATCGACAGCAGCATCTCCATACACCTTTTTCAACATCTTGTGGATGTTTCCCACTGTCTCGTTTTCGCAGCACAGGAATTCTATGACAGTACGTTGCTTCTGACGAACGTCAAGTGTAGCAGCCGTCTTGAAGACATGCTGTGACAGGTTGAACTAAGTTAGAAAACAAGCAGGAAGAATGCATCTACACACTGTAAAACATTCACACATGCAGAATGAAAACTGTATTTTTACAAAAAATAGCGTACATTTCTTTTGGAGTCACCCTCGTAATAACTAGTCAGTTATCAAATTTTCCTCGGGATTTGTGTTAACAACACTTATACCGCCACCCGATTATAGATCACTAAGATGAGATTGAATCTGACACAAGTGATAGCAAGATGGGACACTACACTGCAAGAGGTCGGCATTGCTTTGAATTCCGGAAAACAGCTCAGTGTACACGCGGAGTGCGTCCCTTACCTCGACCACCGTCTCCGAGGTTACACAAAAGGGGCAGACAATGGCGTCGCTGAGCCTCTGCAGCAGTTCTGCGACACTTCCTTCCACCGGCTGCTCACACACGCTGAGTTGAAACGTCAGATACTGTTTGTTTGAGATGCCCCATACCCAACATCTCTCGTGTAACTATGATAAGCAGTTAAAGCTGAAAGCAAGAGCTTGAGCACTACACAAGTGTCAGAAAAATTCAGTCTTAAGTACAATTACAATAAACAATACAGCCTAGTTTACCGTCCTTCCTCGTATGAAGTTACCACTTAAACGAATGCTCTGCTACCATGTGATATGGAGTGAGGCTGTTTCTAGCAGTAAACGTCTATGCCACGAAAATATTTAACAAAACAAAACAGTCTTTGTATTGATCCTCGAGAATATTTAACACACCCACTGCAAGTGAATTAATGAACAAAGTGGGCAACGTCTCATTACCAAGTTTACCATTTCATAACAGGAAGAACACTTCAAATTTAATTTTACAGAGATTCAGTTCCGACCCACAGCGAACGAATTCTCAGATTGGCCCCTTGGACAGTTAAGGCGCAACTAAGAGAGAGAAGGTACAGTGTAAAAGATACAAAACATTAAAACTTAATGCCAGCCAGTATTGGCCACAAATGACTGAGTGAAATTCTAAGGATTCCTATTAAAAACTGAGCAACAAGATTTTAAATGTTGAAATCTGTAAGTTAAACTCGAGATAAATAAAGAAATCTTTAAAATAGGATTCCTTAAAAAACTAAGCAACAAATAAAATTTAAGACTTGTGAACTTATCTGCAGGTAATGAACTCTTTAAGAAAATTTCAATTACACTGATCCATTGGAAAACTTCAACTTCATAAATGTAACTGAGCTAACTTTAAAGCAAACTAAATAGGTCTGTTCCGCACAACGGCAGTCAAATAATTTATAGGCAAACATCTTTCGTACTTGTGATAGTGCACAACAGTTCAGAATAAATTTGAAATCCACAACTTACAGTTCGTTGTAAGTTAAGTGTTCAACAATTTATAAGTTAAGCGGAGAGCAAATGGCCATCAGAAACTGATAACTAAAACCACAATAAAATATTCAAATGTATTCGAGATGAATCCTTAGGATAAAACACGAAGAGAAAGTGGCCCAGGCAAACAGCTCAGTTTCAAGGGGCAGCTCATGCACCGAACGCACGCGATGCTCACCTTCTGCAAACAGTACCCTACAAAACGATGTATCCAGCGGTTTGCATTAACAGTTTCCGCAAATGAGCCCCTCATCTGTACCGCAGAGTGTACCAAGTCACACTTCCTCCCAAAACAGACAACTACGTTGGACGTCGAACACTATGTAAGACATGTCCGAAAGAACAGACACCATATCCATATAAGGATATACTTCTGGCAATAGCGGCCATGACCTTCTTCTTTTGTGCGGATGCACACATATTCCCCGAGCTCTTATGGGACTTGGTAAGAATGTCTTCCACGAGTAATGAGTGTGTTGGGGTGGGACACTACCAATGTAGTGTGTGGACATATAAAGTGAGACTGTGGGTCTCACGGGAGGCGTGCGCGAGATATTCCCTGAAGTCGCACTATCCTCTGTGCCCTCGGTGGCTCAGATAGATAGAGCGTCTGCCATGTAAGCAGGAGATCCCGGGTTCGAGTCCCGGTCGGGCCACACATTTTCACCTGTCCCCGTGGATATAGGTCAACGTCCGTCAGCAGCTGAAGGTATTAATATAATTCTAATTTCGGTATATAAGAAGGATAGAAAAACGGACCCACAAAATTACAGACCAATAACCCTAACTTCTGTCAGCTGCAGAACCCTTTGAACACATTCTCAGTTCGAATGTAATAAACTTTCTTAACACTGAGAAGCTTATGTCCACGAATCAGCATGCTTTTAGAATGCACCGCTCGTGCGAAACTAAGCTTGTCCTTGTCTCACATGATATGTTGCTGTGCAGGAAGAGCAACAAAATGGCTCTGAGCACTATGGGACTCAACTGCTGTGGTCATCAGTCCCCTAGAACTTAGAACTACTTAAACCTAACTAACCTAAGGACAGCACACAACACCCAGCCATCACGAGGCAGAGAAAATCCCTGACCCCGCCGGGAATCGAACCCGGGAACCCGGGCGTGGGAAGCGAGAACGCTACCGCACGACCACGAGATGCGGGCGGAAGAGCAACAGGCAGATGCCATATTTTTAGATTTCTTGAAAGCATTTGACACGGTGCCCCATTGCAGGATGTTAACGAAGGTACTAGTTATGGAATGAGTTCACAGACATACACTTCTTAGGTAACAGAACCCAATACGTTGTCCTCGACGTCGCATGTTCATCAGAGACAAGGGTATCGTCAGGAGTGCAGCAGGGAAGTGTGGTAGGACCGCTCTTGTTCTCTGTACACATAAATGATTTCGCGGACAGGGTGGGCTGCAATCGGCAGTTGTTTGCTGATGATGCTGTGGTTTACGGTAAGGACTTGAAGTTGAGTGACTCTAGGAAGATACAAGACGACTTAGACAAAATTTCCTGTTGGTGTGATGAATGGCAGCCAGCTCTAAATGCTGAAAAAGACAAGTTAACGCTGATGAGTAGGAAAAAAACCGTGATGTCCGGATACAGCTTTAGTAGTGTCCTGCTTCACACAGTCACGTCACTTAAATATCTGGGCGTATCACTGCGAAGTGATATGAAATGGATCGAGCATGTGAGAAATGTGGTGGAGAAGGTGAATGGTCGACTTCATTTTATTGGGAGAATTTTAGGAAAGATGGTTCACCTATTCTTGAGTACTGTGCGAGTGTTTCGGATCCGTACCAGGTAGGGGTGAAGGAAGACATCGACGCAATTCAGAGGTGGGCTGCTAGATTTCTTACCAGTGGGTTCGAACAAAACGTATGTGTTTGGAAGGTGCTTCAGGAACTCGAAAGGGAATCCCTGAAGGGAACGCGACGTTCTTATCGGGAAACACCACGTAGAGAATTTAGAGAAGCTGACTGCCGAACGATTCTACCGGCGCCAACATACACTGCGCGTAGGGACCACGAAGATAAGATGCGAGAAATTAGGGTTCATACGGAGACATATAGATAATCATCAGGTTACCCTCCATTCGGAGGCTGTTGCACGCAGCGACCACTATTTTTGATCTCTAAATAATAGATTTCAGCTATCAGTCGTCCTTTGGAATTTTTATTCGTAGATCTAGATTTCAGCTAGAAGTTAGCCATTCCCAATGCACTATCATTTTTGGTCAATGCATGTAATGCTTGTAGGTCGGGCTTTGTTCTCAGTTCATTGAATACTGATATAAAAATGATAGTGCACTGAGAATGGTTAGTTTCTAGCTGAAATCTAGATCTACTAATAAAAATTCCAAAGGACGACTGATAGCTAAAATCTATTATTTACAAATATAGATAATCGTTTTTCCGTCGCTCTATTTGCGAGTGGAACAGGAAAGGAAATGACTAGTAGTGGTACAGGGTACCCTCGGCCACGCACCGTACGGTGGCTTTCGAAGTATCTAAGTAGATGTGTATACAAATGTAGATGCAGAAATGATCCTGCTCTATCAAGGCACCAGCGCGTCATGTAATCCACAAGTGATGCCCAGCAAGACGATACACAGGCTGTCCATAGCGGAGTGAGAATGATATTTACCCTTTGCTCATAGCAGACTCGGACATCCGCGTTACCACGGCCGCACATACACTCCTTATGGGGTCTGCGAGCAACTCCTCAGATGAGCACTGACTTATGCCGACAACAAGTCACAGCCATTGGCCATAACTTCACAGTTTCGCTTCCAGGGCCGACTCCGCGTGAGCCTCAGCTCACTGCTAGAAGAAGCCTCGCCAAAACCAACGGGCCGCGTCCCCAGAGCGGCCGCTGTCAGCTTTAGGCGAATGATAACACTCATAAAATCAAATCGAGTTGTCACACTCTAGCACCAAACTGACTCAGTTATAATAAACCACCTATGCAACGTATCGCATATTAGACATGCTTCTAACCAAAATCTCTTCAACCAAGTCTAGTAAATTACTTAACTCTCGGATATTTTGTCGAAAACTGACATGGTGAGAGAGTGCTCTTTAAGAAGTAATCGGTAAACCTGCAAACCACTCCGCAGCTCCTGGTCTAGTGGGTAGCGTTACAGCCTCTGGATCACTGAGTCGCGCATTCGATTCCCGGCGGGGTCGGGGATTTTCCGCCTGGCGAATGTGTGTTTGTGTTGCCCTCATCATCATTTGGGTAGTGGCGAGACTGGAAACAGAAAGATTGGAACTTGTATGGGCGCTGATGACCATGATGTTAATCGCCCGACAAACCAATACCATCATCAACTCAGTTTAAATTCATCTTATCTTTTATATCTAAAAGTCTAGATATCTTTCACTGTTATGCTTTACTCATAACAGGAGTGTCGCCTTTACCCTTGACACTGGAAAATAACACAACCCGTATATTTATAAGAAGGTTAATCAATGAATGCGTAGAGTTACAGACAGTAGTCTGTTGCATGGCCCTATTGCATTCTTTAAGCTCACATATTACGTTCTTAGGGAAAAAAAGGAATCTGCTCTCTAGGAATGAACACCGTTTCAGGAATAACCACTCCTGTGCAACAAAACTTGTTTTATTCACCTACGCGTATGGTATTCTTACAGACTGTAGATGCTGATGAACAGATAAATAACGTAGTCCTAGATGCACACAGGCGTTTGACAGAGTTCCAAATTGTCGACTAGTAACAAAGATCTTAACACCCGAAATACACTGCTGGCCACCGTAAATGCAACACCCAGAAGGAAGCATCCGAATCAAGTGAAATTTACACCATGGGTTTGCAGCGATGAGATATGCAACTGATTAGAATTTCAGCGCAGACACACATCACGCGCGCCTGTGGCGCCACCTCATAGCGCCATTTAAGGCTTGGCGATTTCGACGAGTGTACGTTCGGCACGTGTGTTTACCTTGTGGTTGTTTCACAAGACGATCAGTTATGCCTCGTAGACAACAGCGAACATCGTTTGATCAAGTATCCGAGTTCGACAGAGGAAGGATAGTGGCTTACCGAGATTGTGGATGATCATACAGAGAAATCGCTAGTCGTGTTGGACGAAACCAAACAACTGTAATGCGGATATGTGACCGTTGGATGCAGGAGGGTACGACGGACCGACGTGGTCGATCGCATTCACCTCGGTGCACCACTGCACGTGCTGATAGGCAAATTGTGCGGATGGCAGTGACGGATCGCCCAGTGACATCCCGAACCATAGCACAGCACATTGCGTCTGTAACGCATCATCCAGTGTCTGCGCGTACCATTCGACGCCGTTTACAGCAGAGTGGTCTGTTCGCAAGACGTCCATTGCTTCGTCTACCATTGACGCAGAACCACAGACGTCTCCGTCGCCAATGGTGTGATGACAGATGGATGTGGACGGCAGAATGGAATGACGTTGTCTTTACTGACGAGGCACGCTTCTGTCTGCAGCACCACGATGGTCGGATTCGAGTGTGGAGACACCGTGGAGAGAGGATGCTGGACAGCTGCATTATGCACCGCCACACTGGTCTTGCACCGGGTATTATGGTGTGGGGCGGTATTGGATATTACTCTCGCACGCCTCTAGTACGCATTGCCGGTACTTTAAATAGCCGGCGCTACATATCCGAGGTGCTGGAGCCAGTTGTCCTTCCTTACCTTCAGGGCTCGGCCACAGCCATATTTCAACAGGATAATGCGCGACCAGACGTGGCACGCATTGTCCAAGGGTTCTTCGTCAATAACCAGATTGAATTGCTTCCCTGGCCGGCTCGCTCTCCGGATCTTTCGCCGATAGAAAACATGTGGTCCATGGTTGCTCAACGAGTGACCCAGATTACATCCCCAGCTGCCACACCAGATGATCTTTGGCAACGTGTGGAAGCTGCTTGGGCTGCTGTACCCCAGGAACACATCCAACGTCTCTTTGACTCAATGCCGAGACGTGTGGCAGCGGTGATCTCCAGCAATGGCGGCTACTCTGGCTACTGATTCTGGCAGGAACCACATGTCACAGACGTCTGTGAACGTAATCATTTGATACTTGGTCAACATGTTATCTAAAAAATAAATTTTGCTGTGCTACCTCTTGTCTTTCTTGGTGTTGCATTTACGGTGGCCAGCAGTGTATTCCCACAGGCATGCGGTTGTCGCAAAGAATCTTGTCTAACAGGGTCCAAAACGGTATGCTAGACCCTCTTCTCTCAATATTTTCTCCTCTGGGGCTCACTAAAGTACATTTCAGAGTTTCACGACATTCCAAAATGTGGCTTTTTTTTAGACGCAAAAAGGCAACTATATAAACTACGTAAATTTATTTCTCTTATTATGGAAGGATATGGTATACTAATTTTATAAATTTACTGACTGAGAAATCTGGCATTGCCCACCTCAGAATATATGGCATGGGAGAAGGCATGAATACCATTCTAGGTATGAGATGCATACGGACGTATACCTCATTAAGGATATTATGAATGCAGTTTACCTGTTAGTAAGGTAGTCGGGTCGTGGTGCGTGTCAGTGGGTGAGTGTGGTTGACAAAAACCCGCGAATTATTGAGCAATAAATACTCTCATGTAAAGCCAAATAACAGGTGACTTACTGTATATGTCAAAATGTTTTTATTGTTCAGTACTATTAGTTCTCTTAGAAAGAGCGAAGTGTATACTAATGGACTGAGCAATTCAAAAGGGGCTGAACAGACATAAGGGCCCAAAGGAAAGAGCAGCATGCCCAGTCACATCCACCACTGACACCGACATTGAAAATTTCGTTACCTGAATTTGACTAACCAGCGAGTGACTGTTGATGAAGTGATCACCCAAATGTACATTAGTCATACTTCTACATACTTGGTCAAGTCAGTGAATATGACCATCTGTGAAAGGCCTTTGCAATGCAAAGAGCTGCGAGACGTGCCGCAAGAGAGTCATTGAGGTTCAAGAAGGTAAGAGCAGAGAAACGGAGCCATGCTGATTCCACAGTCGTGACCAGTTGCTCAAGGTTTCTCAGTTGTGGATCCATGACGCGAACAACCCGATCGAGGTGCTTCCCCAGATTCTCGCCCGGGTTTAAAGTCTGGCAATTTGGCGGCCATTGGAATATAGTAAACTGATCCTGGGGCTCTTCTAACCACGCACGTAGACTGTGAACAGCGTGACATGCTGCGTTGTCCTACTGGAAGATGCCACCATGCTGAGGGTGGAACAAACTGCATGAAGAGTTGGACATGGTCTCCGAGGATAGATCCATACTTGTGTTGGTCCATTGTGCCTTTCAGAATGACGAGTTCACCAAGGAAATGCCAAGAACACATTTCTAAGATCATAAAGTTTCCTCCTCTAGCCTGGATCTTCCGACAATTGTTGCAGGGCCTTACACGTCAATGGCCATCTTTCTGATGGAGCGTAAAACGTGATTCATGTAAAAAGGCCACCTGTAGCCACTGAGTGGGCGTCCAGATGCAGTATTGGCACGCAAATTCCTTCCTTCCTCGATAATGAACAGCAGTCAGTAAGGGTGCGTGAACCAGGTGTCTGCCGCAGAGGCCTATACACAGCAGCGTTCGCAGAATGATCATTGAGGAAACACTGTTGGTAAACCACTTGGTTGATCTGGGCAGTCAGTTGCTCAACTGTTGCAGACCTATTCGTCCGTACACATCTCTGCAGCCATCCTTCACCCCTATCGTCTATGACCCATTGTGCGCCAAATTTGCCTTGCCACCAGTTTTGGATAACACTATTTTGCTATAGACCGTATACTTTAACAATGGCGCTACGGGAAAAGTTTACCAACGTAGCCGTTTGTCAATGATGGTGCTCTTTTGGATGTCGGATAAATCGCTCCGTTTCCGCGTTACGACGACGGCCGTACTGTTTTCCACGTCTCCCCGACACGTTTTATATACCATGTTGTCACCTTTCGTCTGTGACTGGTTATTGCAAGTTGACGTCAAAGATAGGCAGTAGCTGCCAGGTCCAACTTTCATAAAGTCACTGTAGGATCAGTTCCAAAACAACTCAATGAAGAGCATAAGCTCGGTTAAGTGAGAATCTATTAGCAACTACTGGACCATAGTGGTAATAAAGATGGAATTTTGTGAAAAGAATCGTCATAACAGATGAAATACGGGTTAATTAATTTGAACCAGAGAGCAAGCGCCAGAACGGAAACTTCCCGAAACTGCCGCCAAAAAGAAAGTCAAGAGAGAACCCTTTGGAGAAAAATGATGCTCAAAGTTTTTGGGACGATCAAGTGTCACTTCTGGATATGGTCAAAATTTCTGGTATCCACAAGTGTCACTTCTGGAACATTAACTAAAAAGGCGTCAACAGTAAACAGTCACTTCGAAATAAGCTTTTCAAATGGCTTTCTTTTTTGGCTTGACAACAGGCGACCGTACCTTTAAACTCTTCGGAATAGGTGCCGTATTTCGAAATGGTAGTGCACCTGTATAAAGTCCTCATCTCGCCCCGTCTGGTGTCCATTGGCCTTTCTGATGAAGAGGTGGAGGATGAAGTGCACACGTAGCTTCCTCCTCAACGGAAAATGTTTTTTTTCCGAGTGTACTGGAAAATTTGTGAAACTTTGAACGAAGTACACTGAAAATTATGGTGAGAAATGATGCCATTATAGATTTTCTACTGGTATTGTAATGGATTAGAAAACTGTTGTGAAGATGCATTTGACTTACCTTCGTACTTGTGCGAAATACTCTAAACCACGTAGTGTATAGTGGTGTATGCCATGGAGATGTAGAAGTACTATGACAGTCAATTATTAGAACAAACTAATTTGGGTTCCGCCTGGTTTGCATGCCACCCATATAACGGAACTGCCTTCAATGTCCTCTGCTCTCTTTTCGGTACACCCCTCTGACTAAACAAAATGGTTATTACAAGAGACCATTAGAAACAAACTTCTATGAACGATTATCAGTCAAGATGCAAAATAATACCATGATAAAGCAAATATAAAGAAACACGTTAATGAGGATGACACAGTTCTTAACGCTTGTAAACTCAAATTTATTGTAACAACTAACATTTCAAAAAGCAAGTTTCAACTTGAGGTTACATAATCGACATTTTTGTATCGACCTAGGCCAGAGACTCAAATCCAGCAACTACTGTCCCTATTAACAAACCAGAGATGGTGCATATGGTTTTAGTCACAATTAAGCCAGCGTGCAACGTTTTAACTTGAAATGACTTGTTGTAAAGTTTTGTGCTTGGCAGGGATTCGAAATCAGAAAGTAAAAGTAGTAGTAGTTTCACTCATCCGTAGATTTTTTACAGGGATGTTGGACATATCTTGATATTTCAATTTAAAAGCAACAAAAATAAAGGAATTCACTTATACAGACATTTACATACTTACAAGTCTAGCACGACAAGGATGAGACAGATAGTTGGTCGTGGCCTAATATGAGGAACTATCCCAGCATTTTCCTGAAGTAAGTCAGGGAAAGAAAGAAAACCAAAATCAGGATGGCTGGATCAAGATTGGATCCTCCAACCCTCCAGAGTACAAGGCCACTGTATTTGAAACAGAGCTGCCTCATTCGTTTTATCCCTAGTGTGGAACATTGTTTTGCAAATAAGTTATTTAATAATGTCAAAGGCTTATGGTACATCAATCATTTCTCACATCGAGCCACTACACACACTATCCATGTATGTTTCATAACACTATACAATCATGTGACATCTAGAACCATTTAGTGAACCGCAGTTTCCCATTTGCTATTCTGAGAAAGTAAGATAGTTAAATAATTACAATCAAATGTTGGATATAAAAATTTTTCAACAATAGTGAGATGATTTCCCCCCCCCCCCCCCATGAATCATGGACCTTGCCATTGGTGGGGAAGCTTGCGCGCTTCAGCGATACAGATAGCCGTACCGTAGGTGCAACCACAACGGAGGGGTATCTGTTGAGAGACCAGACAAACATGTGGTTCCTGAAGAGGGGCAACAGCCTTTTCAGTAGTTGCAGGGGCAACAGTCTGGATGATTGACTGATCTGGCCTTGTAACACTAACCAAAACGGCCTTGCTGTGCTGGTACTGCGAACGGCTGAAAGCAAGGGGAAAATGCAGCCGTAATTTTTCCCAAGGGCATGCAGCTTTATTGTATGGTTAAATGATGATGGCGTCCTCTTGGGTAAAATATTCCGGAGGTAAAATAGTTCCCCATTCGGATCTCCGGTCGGGGACTACTCAGGAGGACGTTGTTATCAGGAGAAAGAGAACTGGCGTACTACGGATCGGAGTGTGGAATGTCAGATCCCTTAATCGGGAAGGTAGGTTAGAAAATTTAAAAAGGGAAATGGATAGGTTAAAGTTAGATATAGTGGGAATTAGTGAAGTTCGGCGGCAGGAGGAACACGACTTCTGGTCAGGTGAATACAGGGTTATAAATACAAAATCAAATAGGGATAATGCAGGAGTACGTTTAATAATGAATAGGAAAATAGGAATGCGGGTAAGCTACTACAAATAGCATAGTGAACGCATTATTGTGGCCAAGAAAAATACGAAGCCCAAGCCAACTACAGCAGTACACGATTATATGACAACTAGCTCTGCAGATGGCGCAGACATTGATAAAATGTATGATGAGATAAAAGAAATTATTCAGATAGTGACGGGAGACGAAAATTTAATAGTCATGGGTGAATGGAACTCGATATTTTGGGAGCAAAATAACTGATGACGGCCGAAGTAGAAAGGATGTATAAAATGTAGACTGGCGATGGCAAGGAAGGCGTTTCTGAAGAAGAGAAAATTGTTAACATCGAGTATAGATTTAAGTGTCAGGAAGTCGTTTCTGAAAGTATTTGTATGGAGTGTAGCCATGTATTGAAGTAAAACGTGGACGACAAATAGTTTAGACAAGAAGAGAATAGAAGCTTTCGAAATGTGGTGCTACAGAAGAATGCAGAAGATTAGTTGGGTAGATCACATAACTAATGAGGAGTTATTGAATAAAATTGGAGAGAAGAGAAATTTGTGGCACAACTCGACTAGAAGAAAGGGTCGGTTCGTAGCGTATATTCTGAGGCATCACAGGATCACAAATTTAGTATTGGATGACCTCCAATGGTACATGGTAGAGGGAGACCTAGAGGGAGACCTAGAGATAAATACACTAAACAGATACAGAAGAATGTAGGTTGCAGTAGGTACTGGGAGATGAAGAAGCTTGCACAGGATAGAGTAGCATGGGGAGCTCCATCAAACCAGTCTCAGGACTGAAGACCACAACAACAACAACAACAGTGAGATGATTAAACGTGAACTTTGCTTTCAGTTTCAACATTTTGTTGACAGGGAACTAACAATGTTTCTAATATTTCGCGAAGCGTTTATTAACGAATGTGCCAAAATTAGAAGTATACATGTTTGGTGGATAATTTCGAATCAGTTGGTTCATTTTCAAGTCAGGCCTATTTAGATTGCACTGAGAATGCCTGGTCTTAACAACGCACATCAAATGGCAAGGGAGCTACACTATGTGATCAAAAGTATCCGGACACCCCCAAAAACATACGTTTTTCATATTAGATGCATTTTGCTGCCATCTACTGCCATATCAGCGACCTCAATAGTCATTAGACATCATGAGAGAGCAGAATGGGGCGCACGGCGAACTCATGGACTTCGAACGTGGTCATCCGATTGGGTGTCACTTGCGTGATACTTCTGCACGCGAGATTTACACACTCCCAAATATCCCTAGGTCCACTGCCTCCAATGTGATAGTGAAGTGGAATCGTGAAGGGTCACGTACAGCACAAAAGTGTACAGGCCGACCTCTTCTGTTGACTGACAGAGACCGCCTACGGTTGAAGAGGGTCAAAATTTGTAATAGGCAGACATCTATTCATACCATCACACTGAAATTCCAAGCTGCATCAGGATCCACTGCAAGTACTATGACAGTTAGGTGGGAGGTGAGAAAACTTGGATTTCATGGTCGAGCGGCTCCTAGTACGCTACACATCACGCCGGTAAATGCCAAACGACGCCTTGCTTGGTGTAAGGAGTGTAAACATTGGACGACTAAACAGTGGAAAAACTCTGTGTTGAGTGACGAATGAAGGTACACAATGTGGCGATCCGATGGCAGGGTGTGGGCATGGCGAATGCCCCGTGAACGTCATCTGCCAGCGTGTGAAGTGTCAACAGTAAAATTCGGAGGCGGTGTTGTTATGGTTTGGTCGTGTTTTTCATGGAGTGGGCTTGCACCCCTTGTTTTTTGCGTGGCAGTATCACAGCACAGGCATACATTGATGTTTTAAGCACCTTCTTGCTTCCCGCCGTAGAAGTGCAATTCGGGGATGGAGATTGCATCTTTCAACACGATCTAGTACCTGTTCATAATACACGGCCTGTGACGGAGTGGTTACACGACAATAACATCCCTGTAATGGACTGGCCTGCACAGATTCCTGACCTGAATCCTATAGAACACCTTTGGGATGTTTTGGAACGCCGACTTCGTGCCAGGCCTCACCGACCAACAACGACACCTCTCCTCAGTGCAGCACTCCGTGAAGAATGGGCTCCCATTCCACAAGAAACCTTCCAGCACCTGACTGAACGTATGCCTGCGAGAGTGCAAGCTGTCATCAAGGCTAAGGGTGGGTCAACACCATATTGAATTCCAACATTGCCGATGGAGGGTGCCACGAACTTTAAGTCATTTTCAACCAGGTGTCCGGATACTTTTGATCACATAGTGTATATAAAATATCGTAGAATGACTGTCACACATGCCTCTTAGCTGGTAAGAGCCTTTACTTTTTAATTCCTTTCGTCGCTTATAACTGCGTAATTGGGGGCTTAGTGACTTTTCCACATATATCATATTATGTGAGAAATACTGACGTACGAAATCCGCCACGGCAGAATTTATCTGCAAGAACAGCCTTGGTTCATAAGTTCGTGGAAATTTTGTTTGGCATTTTGTCACACAGATTGTTACAAGCACGTTTATCAGTCGTCACTTATTATTTGCGGTGCTAAATTGTTATTGCGTTGATGATCTATTGATTAGAAGGTTATGAGGACTGCTGTTTAAGCGTTCCAAAACGGAGCCTGAAATAGGGAAGAAGTACAACAATTTAACATCTTGTTCTCTCTGTATTTAATAGAGGGTTTCAGGAAGCAAAGGTAGCTGGAAATATTTGTGCCAGGTATTAGCTGAGTGCGTAGAAGAAATCTTGTCGGAAAATCTTTTTCTCGTTTCAGATAGGATCGTTTAAACGTGAAGTGTTCGCCACATTCAAGAACACCAGTGGGTTTTGACGCATGATGTTTCTATAATTTACCAATATACTTTACCCGATTACTGGCAAATGTGGTGATCTGCTGCCATTCAATCTTCGTGAGTCATTTGTATTCAATGGGTAATTTTAAAGAAAAATCAAAGAAGGAAGCCTAGGGTTAAAGGTCCCGTGGAATGCGAGGTCATTAGAGACGAAGCAAAAGCTACGTCTACAAAACATGGGGAAGAAATCAACTGTGTCCCTTCAAAGGGAAGATCTCAACATTTCCTTAATCGATTTAACCAAGTATTAACTTCATAAGAGAGAATAATGATTGACCCTAACAAAGTATCTGAAACAAGGGCTAGTGTTTCCTCAGAATGTAACGTTATGCACCGGCACAAAAAGGTGATTTGCGTTAAGAACTGCATTCCAGGAATGTGCCCATCATAGAATCCAGCTGTTACCAACAACTGAGAGACCTGCGGTTGGCAACATTAGAACAGCGACTAAGGAAACTGCATCCGGTGTTGCTACTAAACGAGAACGCCCGTCTACGCCCCGTTGATTTCACAAAAGAAACTATCCAGGAGCTTGTCTTGAAACCTATCCCTACCGCACTTTTTCTTCTAATGTAGCGGCCTCCAGTGTTTACCTTTCTCGCTCGTTACCAAACACCGCCCAAGAAAATTTTTTTTCTGGACTGCAATGCTTTTCAAACTTTGACGAAATCTTTATCTCCGAACGTAGCTTTCTACAGGCGTGGAATACAAAAACTACTTTAGCTTCACGAGACTGTTTTTGTTAATTTGAAGGAATATATGATTGTTTTCTCTCTTTCGCTTTTCTGTTATATTCCAGAAAACAACGAGAAACGCCAAAAAAAAATGCGCTGTTCAAGTAAAAATGATTACAAGTAACTATGTTACCCTAACGGAAAAAATCTAACTTAATAAAACAAATAGTATTTATAATTCCAACCTGCCCTAAATATTACCCATTAGCAAAATATTACGCCCTCTTGAGTACGATATGGGCTGTGTCTATGTGAAGACTTGTGTCCTACCCAAGACGCTTTTCGGGAGTACCACAAAACCTCGCAGTGAGAGTAGACCACAAAAGAAACCCAGTTCACTTAACTAGTTATTTTTTTATTTTTAGTAACTTCTTTCATAGGTTTAAAACTGATATCTAACTGAAATTGCCTCTTCTGCTATATATTTCCTGCGTCAATAAAGGTCTCTTTAATCCTGAATTAATCCTTCGCACTGAAGCAAATAAATGAACAAAAAAAGAAAACGCGCGTTTAGAACTTCAAAGGTCTCTTCAAATAAATAAATGTTGGCTTGTAACTTATTTGAGTTGAAACTTATCAAACTCTTACGAACGTAAATTATGGTCTTCAGCAATTGCAAGCAATGCTTTTTCAGTGTCTGCTGAAGCCTTCATCACTATCATAGCAGTCCTGGAGCAAAAGAAGGCCCTACCGATCTTCACCCATGTCAGCTATCCCCTCTTTCATGCATGATATGTTACCTACTTTTCATTATTTGATTCTCTGTTTTCCGAAAAGCATATTCCCAAAATATTTTTGGCGATTTTTTTTTGCTTCTACAATGCCCTTTCCTTACATATATGTGGACATATTGATCAAATTCCAATATGTTGTTTTGGCCTTGTTGTTCATGGTGTAGTTGATAAAGTTTCCAAGTAACCAAACTATAACTTTATTTTACTGTTCAGAAGACAATACTTTTGTAGTAAAATATATTATTCATTGTAAATTATCTGCCATCACTTCTTTTGATGAAGGCAGTGAGAGTAGACTCATAAAGAAACAAAGTTAACAAATTACCCCCCCGCCACACGTACTCAATCGAATTGTGTATTTACAAAAAAGTAGAAAGTATGTTGGTAGAAGCAGAAAAATATAAATTTTAACAAGGATACAATACCAAAACCCGTTAAAATTTTCGCCTATATATCTAAGGAATAAGAATTCATGTCTGCCACAAGGCTTAAGATGGAGAAGTTAAGATTTTCCTTACACGTTTTCCATCCAGAAGACTAGAGCTCCGAAAGAGCAGAAGTAAAAAGCAAACAACTTATCTAGATGTACAGAGAGATTAGAAGTTAGAGCTAATGCGTCTTCCCTTTACAAAGCGGTAGCATTACTACTTTTCTAGCGAGCCGCCGATACCTGCCGTACGGTGTCATTGTTGTAGTGATCGATAAAACAGATGATTTTCAATGTTAAGTATATGATTAGTTATAGAATCTACCTTCTTACAAGAAAACTAATAAATTTAACAACCCAATGCAGCCCCTAAACTGAGAATCATTCAGAATATTTATCGGAAATGACAAGGAATTACCAAGTGAATTTAACAGCACAATTCTGAACCACTCAAAAATTAAATCGACGATTTCATTGTTGTCAAATATATTCTACGGTTGATTGGCGACTGCATAGAGTCCTGTGTGCACAACGACCATATACGTGACATTAGAAGGAAGGTCAGCGTTGGCTGTAATTTTGATGGTTTATTGACACAAAATCGATTTTCAATCACATAATGATCATGTTCAGTGCTGTAGTGTACAAATGAAACTCATAGGCACTGGTGTCAATTTATTATCAGTTACCACAGCTATGTAACGATCACAATAATTGTACACAGTTTACACGCTGTTTACCTCAGTTATTGTGACCGTTTCATAGCTTTGGTTGTTTCAGCATCCTGCGATGTATATACACCGTACACTGCAGCCTTCGGAACACCGTCAGTTTAATTGTAACCACTCGGTACATTTTCCCTTCTCAGTAAACTCTGATACACTCCTGGAAATGGAAAAAAGAACACATTGACACCGGTGTGTCAGACCCACCATACTTGCTCCGGACACTGCGAGAGGGCTGTACAAGCAATGATCACACGCACGGCACAGCGGACACACCAGGAACCGCGGTGTTGGCCGTCGAATGGCGCTAGCTGCGCAGCATTTGTGCACCGCCGCCGTCAGTGACAGCCAGTTTGCCGTGGCATACGGAGCTCCATCGCAGTCTTTAACACTGGTAGCATGCCGCGACAGCGTGGACGTGAACCGTATGTGCAGTTGACGGACTTTGAGCGAGGGCGTATAGTGGGCATGCGGGAGGCCGGGTGGACGTACCACCGAATTGCTCAACACGTGGGGCTTGAGGTCTCCACAGTACATCGATGTTGTCGCCAGTGGTCGGCGGAAGGTGCACGTGCCCGTCGACCTGGGACCGGACCGCAGCGACGCACGGATGCACGCCAAGACCGTAGGATCCTACGCAGTGCCGTAGGGGACCGCACCGCCACTTCCCAGCAAATTAGGGACACTGTTGCTCCTGGGGTATCGGCGAGGACCATTCGCAACCGTCTCCATGAAGCTGGGCTACGGTCCCGCACACCGTTAGGCCGTCTTCCGCTCACGCCCCAACATCGTGCAGCCCGCCTCCAGTGGTGTCGCGACAGGCGTGAATGGAGGGACAAATGGAGACGTGTCGTCTTCAGCGATGAGAGTCGCTTCTGCCTTGGTGCCAATGATGGTCGTATGCGTGTTTGGCGCCGTGCAGGTGAGCGCCAGAATCAGGACTGCATACGACCGAGGCACACAGGGCCAACACCCGGCATCATGGTGTGGGGAGCGATCTCCTACACTGGCCGTACACCACTGGTGATCGTCGAGGGGACACTGAATAGTGCACGGTACATCCAAACCGTCATCGAACCCATCGTTCTACCATTCCTAGACCGGCAAGGGAACTTGCTGTTCCAACAGGACAATGCACGTCCGCATGTATCCCGTGCCACCCAACGTGCTCTAGAAGGTGTAAGTCAACTACCCTGGCCAGCAAGATCTCCGGATCTGTCCCCCACTGAGCATGTTTGGGACTGGATGAAGCGTCGTCTCACGCGGTCTGCACGTCCAGCACGAACGCTGGTCCAACTGAGGCGCCAGGTGGAAATGGCATGGCAAGCCGTTCCACAGGACTACATCCAGCATCTCTACGATCGTCTCCATGGGAGAATAGAGCCTGCATTGCTGCGGAAGGTGGATATACACTGTACTAGTGCCGACATTGTGCATGCTCTGTTGCCTGTGTCTATGTGCCTGTGGTTCTGTCAGTGTCATCATGTGATGTATCTGACCCCAGGAATGTGTCAATAAAGTTTCCCCTTCCTGGGACAATGAATTCACGGTGTTCTTATTTCAATTTCCAGGAGTGTAGTTTGTAACACCATCACGGTGGCTCCCTGTTTATTATCTACGATGTAACAGGCAGATGATACTCAGCCACCACGAGTAGTCGACTCTGACCTGAAAGTCGCCCGTGCAAAACGGGCTTCAGTCGCCGCGCTCGTCCAAGCACGTCGCAGGTGCGTGTGTCTGCTGCGCTTTTGTTTTGTTGACCGCTGGGCGGGGGTAAGGCGAGCGGCAATAACTCGGGCGGTGCGCCGGCAGGCTGCGCGCGCACCCGGTGGCGTGCCGTGGTGGGGGCGGCGCCCGGCGCGTCTGCCCCCGGTCGCCTCACTCGGCCGCCCGCCGCTGCCGCCGTCGCCGCCTCCGCACGCCAGCAGCTGCCCCCGCCAGCATGCTGCGCGCCGTCTTCGCTGCCGTCCTCGTGTGCACTGCACTAGCTCCCACAGGTAACAACACCTGCCACTCCTCACTGCCCACCTCATAGTTTGCTACTCCTCAAAATTACATTCTTGCTTCCTCTTGCCCTTCAGATGTCATGGAAACTACAGCGGCTATTCTTAACAAACCGAGAGCATAAAATTAGTGATAAAGTTAATAATAAAAACCATCTACATTATCATTGTTTTTACCATGCCAGGGTACCCAGCTTCACTGTCTGGACTTCTATTTCTATATAGGAATGTCAACACGCCAGATACATGTACTCTCATGTGGGATCTGTAGTGCATTTTTAAATACAATTTACTAACTTGTTGTAGAACATATAATTCCCACCATTTCGCAAACTGCATTTATGAATACACAGATACGCGTATCTGGCATTTTGATATCCTTATATGTAAACTGAAGCCCTGACGATGAAACTGTGAATTTGAAACGTACACTGGGATGGTGAAAACACTGTAAATGTAGATGGTTTTTACCGTTAAGTTTTCGTCTAACTTTTCATATCAAAAATCATATTGTACAATCATGTGCTGCTCTGGAAGACATTCGTTACTGCTGACAATTTGGAAAATTTTCAAAAAGCATCGTAAGGCAGAGGAAATTATGTGCAGAAGATTCAGTGTTTTAATATTGTAAGCGTCACGTCCAGTGTCAGTTTCTGACGAATGACAGGGCGAGGCTGAACTTCATGTATGTATTTAAAATTTCCTGTGTCGGATCATGATTTCTGATCACGAAACTGGCAGCAATAATATAATTTCCGATATGTAAGTACGATCTGTGGTGCGCCAGCTACTGAAAATTTGTCTTACTTTTCCTTTTATTCTGATGCAGTTTAAACATCTTACCTAATGTTTTTCCCTCATAAACGAATAGTTTTCCCCTGTACGTTTGGTAAGCCACCTAGACGGTTACCCTCAAATGTTTTAGAAAGCACTGATGGCGTATAAAGACAGATTTCAGAAGTGTGGTAATACACAAAAAATGAGTATTTTGCAGTATGCTCCATGCTGGCAACTTTTTTGTCTATCGCTATATAGAATCAATAATTTTTGTGTGGTCCGACGTACATCCTTCTGCGACATCTCTGTGCTCTTTGAATTTGAAATGCAACGTATGTCAGCGTTTGCAATGAAACGTTTTACTACAAACCAGCCAGTAATTTTGCTATATACGAAGGTGCCCATTGCTGAAACACTGCAGTTTCAGCTCTGTTGTTATGTAAACAAAGACTAGCTGGCCTGAAACAGTATATGGCATCCGGATCATTCACAATTTCTGCAAGAACATTCACTGCCAACATTCAGAAGCGTTATTTAATTGTGCTCCTCCTTTCATAAGTCTCAAAGAATCGTTTGAAAAGTTCTTCCATATACTTGCTTCAGTATTTTAGAAGACACGGAATTTACTATCGTTGGAAGGCCACATTATCGCCTTTCCTGCATGTCGGTGCAACATAGCCGCATCAGTCGCCCTGGGTTGCAAGTAAGCTGCAGCAACGCTCTCAATCGTAAACTTTTTGATCACTATACGGAAAATAGCTGTCACTTTTGCGTACCGTGAATACTACTACACTTTTTCTTTGTATTTGCTCTATATATGCACGAATAATAGTTTTCTACGCTTTGTTGGTTTCCTGGGAACTATTCGCAAAGTTACCTCCAGCAAGTGTATTTCCTATTTGTATTGCTTACAGGCCTACATTTGCTGAATTGCAACATTCAGAATTTTACATGAAGGTACATCGTCACATTCGATGTACACCATATTTCAGTTGAAAGTCACAGTTTCGAAGCAAGTTGCTTACTTAGAGAGGTCACAATGTCATACGACGTACACCGCCGGCCGCGGTGGTCTCGCGGTTCTAGGCGCTCCGTCCGGAACCGCGCGGCTGCTACGGTCGCAGGTTCGAATCCTGCCTCGGGCATGGGTGTGTGTGATGTCCTTAGGTTAGTTAGGTTTAAATAGTTCTAAGTTCTAGGGGACTGATGACCACAGATGTTAAGTCCCATAGTGCTCAGAGCCATTTGAACCATTTGAGCCATACGACGTACAGCTGCCCTTATCTTATTACCACAGCGTCTTCGAATGCCACGCCGAGAGAAAACTGTTGCGGCACACGTAAACCGGTGTTTTCTTCAGTTCCTCCTGCAAAACTGCGAAATGAGCTGCACTCGTTTTGAGGGCTAACTTGGCTAATTATAGAGTTTAGAAGTCTCCCTTGCGTTACTGAACAGTCATGGTAAAAATCGAAAGTTCTAATTCATAATTGTTGACCCAGTACTGGAGGCAAATAGTTATCCAATGAGTCCTAGTAGGCTTCGTAACTGAAGTTTAGAAGGACTAATACTGATGCATCGAGACCAAATCACAAAATATAAGCCCTTCCTATGATGTCCGTCAAATTTTGCAGTGAGAGCAATGTCCTGTGGTACTTATTTCATATTCAGTGGGACCATATGCGCCTAACAGACAGTCAAAGTCAGTATCGTAGTCTGTCAGTTCAAATCATGCTCTTCCATTGTTGTGGAGTCCGTTGGTAACCACGTTTCCCACCCGTGTAATCGCAACGAAGCGTTCTTTTGTGTAGCCTTTGGTTTGACCAGCAGATTCCTAGTATAAACTCACTTCTACTGTCTATAGTAGGACTGCATTTATCGAAAGTATGTTTCCATCGAAAAAAGCACATTCTACACCACTACACGCGGAAGATGTTTCCGGTTAACTTATCTCGCTCTTGGCAGAGGGTATTGTGAAGCGCAATTGTTTTTTGTTTACTTTTGACCACCGTATCACTCACAAGAGAACCACGCCTACTCGTAATCACTGATTTATGGCACATAATATGTGCGGAGATCGGCCTGACAAGAAAGTGACAGAAGTGGAAGCTTTTTGAGTGTTTGTGTGGGCCGGTTGATACATTAGCTATTTACATCCGAGGCTCTGGGAGTCGACTCCCAATCCAAAAACTTTTTTCACTTTATTTGCAATTTTTACTTCACTTACACTGCAGATAAACCGAAGTAATGCTCAGTATATTTTATTTATTAATGTCTTCATGAAAGCCATGAAAAGGAAAGGCAAAAGAAAATTTGTACTGCAAATAATTCCCAAGAAAAGACTGACTTACAGCGTCCTCAAGGATTCTGCGAGTAACTTTCCAAGAACGAATTGTAATTACAACCTACAGGGCTTCCGTTGATTTTCGAGCAGCCCTCGGCAGCTGCAGGCGAACAGTAAGTGCCCAGTGTTTTCGATGAATATCACCACAGCACTGTAAATCAGCAGTTGTGAAATAATAAAAGACTCTAATTTTTAATACAGAGTTCCCGTGCACGCCCTACAATCCCTTCCTGGAAATTTATTTGCAATCCGAAATTTGTTTTTGCCTTTTCTTGTCATGCCTTTAATGACAATTTTAAAAAATGCCATACACTGAGCTTTATTTCTGTTTATTTGCTCTACAAGTAAGGTAAAAATTGAAAATAAAAAAAAAAGGTTTCTACATAGTGAGTCGACCCGACGACCCTCGGGTTATCGTTCCGTATTCTTTCCGCACGCGCCAGTCGCTGCCTGGACACTAAGCTGACACAAAAGCCTCATATCTCGCCCATCTAGCGCTAAAAATGCTACTTTATTCTAAACGCTTGGCCGTTTGGATTTCCCACTCTCGTTTAAGGCCATCCCCTGCTTATAACATACATTAAGATGAAATCGGTTATGATGATAAGGTGGGTCCCCTTGCTAGTGTTGAACGATTCGTATGAGTATGTATGAAATATGACGTATTGAATGAAAGAATGGGTAAGATCGTAATAATAACACTTTCAGTCTCGAATTCTGTTAATGGTATCTGTCTGTTTTACACTTAGGAAACTTTTTTTTTTTTCAAAATAAAGAGATTCCATAGAGGCAAGACGCGCTTGAGTTGCATATAATAGTCGCGTAGTTTCTTTTTAATGGTGGATGCAGGAAGCTGTCCCATCAACATCCTACCAGTTATAACGGCCGTGAAGTCCGTTGTACTCAGCGCATTCGTATCATCGGTGTGTTGGCTCTCGGATCGCCATACATCCTTTGACAGCGTTATCATTAAAGGTACATTGGACAAGAGAATAGCAAAGTTCATCCTGAAAATGGAATGACTTTCATGAATGAAATGTTGCTAATGGATTGTCTGTGTTTGGATTACTGGCGTATTGATGAAGAAAACGGTCATAAACCGAGAGTAATATTTTTCTACACAATTTTTATGTCCGTTTCTTCTTTGGTGAGTGTACGTAGATGTAGATCGTCTGTTACAGCTTAGTGATCACTGATCACTGTACGCAGAGAATGAGAACACGCCACGAGGTCTATATCGTTACTGGGCTTTTTCAGTGTGCGTCTGCAAAAATTTCAGATCACAACCATTTTCTGAAGCTTTCATGTCATCAAAGTTTAACAAAACTAGACCTCAGGATCTGTACATCATGTTTCAGAGACGTGTTAAGTTTCAACTTTATCCATGATAATGAATACAGGCTGAAGCAATGACTTAAAACGTGTATCAAACCCGGAATTCGACACTGGATCTTCTACTAACTTAGCAAATGCACTAACCGCTTCATCACCCTGACACTGCAGCTAACACAGCTGTATGGATTGCCTTAGTACGTCTGCCTCCCTAATACGGACTCCACGCCTCAGTCCATCTTGATGTTCCCCTTCTTAACTCATGTCAGTTTTGCAGAGGCCTTCTAACATTGGAATAGCGTCTTAACATTGAACCAAAAGAGGATAATCCTGCCTGCACATCAGGCTGGGATTATATGTTAATCAGACGACGTTATGTGTTGCAGACGCGTGTTAAGTCTCAACTTTACCTATGATAATGAATACAGGTGGAAGCACTGGATTAAAATTTGTACAAATGCTGGGATTCGAAACCAGGTCTCCTCCTCACGAGGCAAATGTGCTAACTACTGTGTCACCTTGGCAGTACGGCTAACACAGCTGCATAGATTGGCCTAGTAGGTCTCTACCCCCAACACAAGTCCAATTCACGATTCGGCCCGTCTTGATTTTCCCCTTATTAACTCGTATCAACGTCTGCCTGTATTCATTACCATTTTTTCAAATGCTTATGAGCTATGGGAAACCATATACAGAAAATACATTGCTCATAATGATATTTCGTTCGCATAAAAGGTATGAAGGAAGATTACAGTTTAACATCCCGTCGACACTGCGGTCATTGGAACCATCTTGGCAATTGCCTGGAGCGATTTAGGGAAATCACAAAAAACCTCAATCTGGGTGGCCGGACAGGGACTTGAACATTTGTCGTTCCAAATGCGCCTCCTTTGTGCTAACCACTGTCCTACCTTGCTCAGAAATTTTTCTTGTCTTCTGACTTTTTAAACGAATATCACTCACCATACTATTTAGAAGCATCCTGTAAAACACAGAATGACAAAAGTGTGTGTGGCCAAGTAATTCGCTCAGTTTGGGATTTAACCCATAGCATTCTGCTGGTCAAGTGGCGTCAGGAGGTATATCCAGCCACCAACTACCAGTAATATTACCACAAGCCATATAACAATGCCGACTCCATCGAGAAACTGGAAAAGAAAAGGAGAAGGAGCTTCTGCTTGTCAAGAAGGGCTCGTGGTTCAGGAAATGATAGGAGTGTAGAGTGGTTGTGGTTCGTGTGGATGTAAGCTCTTAACGAAGTGTAATTCAGTTTATTAATAAGTGAAAAAAGCCCAGAGATCACACAAAATAATAAAAAAAAACGAGAGAACTCGGCACTGAGATTAACAAAATATCACTTAAGAGCTAGTACAAGGTAATACACTTGCATAAAACTAGTCACGTTAGAAGCAAACACTGTACAATAAAGTGGGCACAGATTAATACAGCGAATAACAAAAGCTATTACCTAATATAATACAACAGAGTATCAAATAATTAGCTCCTTTGGACTGATTTTGCTTTACAATAAAAGGGGCATGAATTAATATACACAAACAACAACAAAAAGTAAAAGGAGACTACGAGAATGCTCAGTATGAGGTCATGTCCGAGAACTAAATACTAAACTTTACCAAACCAAATCTGACGCTTTATTTAATACTAAACAATTAATACAAGACAGACAAAATTCACAATAAAACCAGCCATTTGTACACCCTGAAGTACACAAAAGGTAAAGACAATAAAACCATGGAATACAACAGAAATAGCAAGTAAAATCTCACTAGAGTCACTTCGATCAAGTAGAACTACTTCAGCTAAATACACGAGACTGTACAGCAGCCTCGTTGTGTTTCTGAAATATAACAAATAGGTTTCCAGAGTGAGATTTTCACTCTGCAGCGGAGTGTGCGCTGATATGAAACTTCCTGGCAGGTTAAAACTGTGTGCCGGGCCGAGACTCGAACTCGGGACCTTTGCCTTTCGCGGGCAAGTGCTCTGGAAATTTCATATCAGCGCACACTCCGCTGCAGAGTGAAAATCTCATTCTGGAAACATCCCCCACGCTGTGGCTAAGCCATGTCTCCGCCATATCCTTTCTTTCAGGAATGCTAGTTCTGCAAGGTTCGCGGGAGAGCTGTAAAGTTTGGAAGATAGGAGACGAGGTACTGGCAGAAGTAAAGCTGTGAGGGCGGGGCGTGAGTCGTGCTTGGGTAGCTCAGTTTCCAGAGCACTCGCCCGCGAAAGGCAAAGGTCCCGTGTTCGAGTCTCAGCCCGGCACACAGTTTTAATCTGCCAGGAAGTTTCATAACAAATAGGTGACTTAAGTAGGTCAGCCCTGACTCGGTCATATGTACTACAGGCTAAGCACAGGTCACGCCACATTCAGTCTCGTCTGTCGTATCCGAAAACACGCCACAGCGACCAACTCTTCACAACTAGCTTTGCTGGGTTCCCAGGAACCGCAAGGCCAAGCACCTTCCGCTGCTCTGTCTGAAACAGTGTACCAAGCTGACAGCGGGCCACCACCAGCCTCGGCTGTCTGTCCACCCGGCTGCCACATTACTGCACACCACGCTACATGCTTCGCCTCTCCTGGTGGCTCTTCTCATACTCCCAGTCGCTAGTCGTGTTCTCTGTCGCTGGCCGTTATGAACTCCCTCTGCTCCACTGTGGCCGTCAATATCGTGGCGACAGTGGCTTGTCTGTTGCCAGTCCAAAGGGAGCTGCATCGACACTGGCGAAACCCTGGGTCAGTAAGGCCAGCTCACAAACAAGCTCAGCCAGTATCCCATGCATGTCCCCAGTGTACCACCAACGACGTGCCCGCCACTGTCCGTGGACTCAGGTGCTAGCTCCAAGATGTAACTGCCACTACAGTTCCGATCATCAGACTTCCCACTGCTGTACCTCATGGGCACACCTCATCTTGGCGTGGCTCCGCAACCGCAAAACTAGCAGATAAGCGCACCTCCAACTATGGCACACACAGGCGCTGGGTTCAAAGTGGGGAGGGAATTCAATTGTGCTGTGAATTGCAAATTACGAAATTCTGCGGCCATGAGGTTACGAATACCTCCATGTCGAATGCAACGGAAAAGTGGTAATATGTGTGTGTGTGTGTGTGTGTGTGTGTGAGAGAGAGAGAGAGAGAGAGAGAGAGAATTGTGTCATTTACATTTCAAATTTTACAATGGTACTATATCCATGCCAGGAGAAGTTGCAGCAGTTTTTTTCGTAAGTCAGCCTGAATTACCACAGAGATGGCTGACGGTTGCCACAAGGACTTCACTACTTGCGGATATCTCATGGCATGACTATAGTGCATTATTTTTATGTACTACGGTTGACACTTTCAGATGTATTTACAGTTCTTATTTTATTTGAAAGCGATTTCGGCGCCACATTAAATCATTTTAGGAACATTGTGCAATGTACTGCTTGTTAACGTTGACTACCCCATGACTATGATCTTGTTCATTGTGATTTCACAGGCTTGCCCCATTACCCAGTAAGGCACACCGTATGTCTGAACATCAGTATTCTGATAGGCGGAGGCAATCAAGTTCAGCGAACTGTGAATCTCAGAAGGGGCCTGAAGACAGCAATCGCTTGCTAATAAAATAGGACGTATACTGCTAAACGTGTCATGCGTGCTATATAAAGTTATAGTAAAAGCTGTTATCCCACAATACGTCGCAAGATGGACATATGGACATGGTACGTAACGGTTCCACAGAAAACAGCGACAGCTCTTTGTGCAATTCCGATATTTTATGGCTGTCTGGTCCTGCCATAGCATGTAAGACCTTTTTTATCTACGTGAAAGAGACCCACCTCACTCGGTCTTTATTTTATTTGTTTTCTGGTAACGTTCCAGATCATCCGAGAACATTCGAAAACATCGTAAAACTGAACACACTAAAAAATCGTTAGCAAAATAGTATTTCACACTCAAAACCATGTCGAATGCTCAAAAATACTGTTAAGTGCTCTTAAATCCACTGAAGTATTCAACAGAACTTCCAATAGTGCTAACGAAATTTTGCCACTCACACAATACATTCCTGCTATTTCTCTACTAAATTTCTTGACATCGCAGAAGTGACATACTTGATCTATTTTAGCAATGACAACGTGTTTTCTGTACTCTTTAGCTCGTTATCCTCCATGAACTAAACTCATTGTAATTCTACTTGGTTCAGTTCGTAATCTGATTTCTTCAGCAATTTCTCTATCGCTACCTGCTGAGTGTATCACTCGAACCTCGTCTGTAACTTCACCTCTTTGTTAATCTTTTAAGTTTTCCCTTAGTCTATTCATTATCTTTCGCTGTGAAGTTAAAAATGATTCTCGCTTTTCAACAGTTTCATTTCTTCTGAGTTGTTTCTGTTTCCTTCTTTTCTTTTCACTGCTGGGAAGATCTCCACTTCCACTTTTCGGCAGTCGCTTGAATGTTAGTATTACTTAATGCGCTAAAATTTCTCTTACTACATTCAATTTCACTTGAATCTTTTTCACTGTCTAGCGCTTTAATTTTTTCCTTGATCTGCTCTAATCGATTTCAAAATATAAACTGACACGTGCACCTCTCCATCGCATAGGTATGAGTTGGAACGGACAAAGAACACTTGATGATGATGATGATGATGAGTCCCATACTTCTTTACAGAGCGTAGGGGAGCGACGCGGGAGACCAGCGCCGCCTTACTAGGCAAGGTCCTAGTGGAGGTGGTTTGCCATTGCCTTCCTCCGACCGTAATGGGGATGAATGATGATGGTGAGGACGACATAACAACACCCAGTCATCTCGAGGCAGGAAAAATCCCTGACCCCGCCGGGAATCGAACCGGGGACCCCGTGCTCGGGAAGCGAGAACGCTACTGCGAGACCACGAGCTAACAACACTTATGGTTACTAAATACCGCCCGCAAAAAAGAAAGAAAAAGAAAAAATAAAATAAAATAAAATAAAGCAACCAGAACACATGATAGAATGTCAATGTAACCTCTTACACATACACGCCATCGGCGTGTGTACCGTCTGATGTGCAGTTCTCTGTAACAGGTAGGATGGCCAGCAGAGATTTTAGCGTTATTACTGGCCGCGGTAGGGTCTAAAGGGTATATAAGAGTCAAATGTTGAATGATCACTATGAATGACACGAGATGTCGCTTACTGATATGAGACATCTGAAAGAGTTTGAAAAAGGCTTCACTGTGGATCTCCATTTGGCTGGTTGGTCGAATCATGAACTGCCGCGTTTTGGGGGTGTCGGATGTCGCAGTGACCCGATATTGGACTAGATGGGAACATGAGGGCAGTCATACTTGTCGTCAAGATTCCAATCTGCCATGTCTGGCTTCTTCAACCTGCGCCTGCTCTCCCAGAACAAGTACTCCCTACGACATCCTTTGTCACCTACACCCTTGGCTGGAGACCAGCAGCAGCCGGCCTGGAGAATTACCCCCATATGCATAGGCTGCCGTCAATACCACAACGCAAACGGCTGGGTCTGGGCCGGGACGGAAGCCTGGAAACATGGACTGCTCATGAATGCTGTTGGACCGTGTCCAGCGATGAATCGAGATTCTACATTACCCCGGATGGCCGTCGTGGGCGACTATGGCGGAGACCTGGGCAGAGGTCTCATTCTTCCAAAGTTGGGGAGAGGCACAGCGGTGTTGCTCCAGGCGCCTTGGGAGCCAGAGGATATGATTCTAGATCACGGCTGCTAGTGACTGGGGGAACACAAATGCCACAACGGTACTTGACGGACATCTTGCGTCGTCACGTTCTACCTCTCGTGAGACAGTAGCATGGTGATATTTTTCAACGGGAAAATACTCGTCTACAAGTGTTTGAACTGTCTGGATGATATTGTACTCCTGTGGCAGGAAGATTCTCAAACCTATCCCCTGCACAACATGTGAGAGACCAGCTTGGTTGTCAGTTGCATCGAAGTGCTAGAATGGACGATAACAAGGCATTGTTACATTAGTTGTAGACCAGCTTGTCTCAGAACAGAATCATTTCATGCATCCAGGCTATGGAGGTGCTACGTCATACTGATAAATGAGTTCATACTGCAGAGTACTATTTTGTAATCACTGAAATAACATCACATACCTTCTCAGCTCGCAAAGTTTCATATCCTTTCCTCCGTCCCTTCCGGGTGGTTCACATCTTATTTTATTTTATTTTTTAATACACGATGTTCAATTTGTCTAAAGACACTGAAATATCTTGAAAACTACACACTGGATGCAAACTCCAACTCGCGTGTTGAGAGGGGGGTGTATGGTGGGGGGGGGGGGGACACAACTTTGAAATTTTGAACGGTAACCCACATTTTTCGTTGCAGATTTGGATTATACGGAAACAAAATACATCAGTTTTATCTGAAACATCATTTTTTTCGTTTCGTGAGACATGACGCTGTAACTGGAAAAATCAAAATAGGTAGAAAATTCTGTGTTTCAAAATGCTTTCCAGTGACACTTGATTTAACGCCCCACCTCCACGCTGTGAGAGTAGGACAGGCAATTGTTTCATAACTTTTAATTGGAAATCCCATTCTTAATGTTATATTCCTCCTACAAAACAAAAAGGGGATTGCTCGACGCGCCTCTGCGAAACGAACTACGACTTATCATAACTGACGTTGCAGTCCTATTAAAAATTATGAAATAATTTCCTGTCCTACCCTCACATCGTGGAGCTAGGGGAGGTTAATTCGTGTCATTAGATAACGTAGTCCAACAGGATTTTATACCCATTTTAATTTTTCCGATTACAGCGCTATCTGTCACGAAACGAAAAAAATGTTCAGACAAAACTTATGTTTTTTTCGTAAAAACTGAATCTGCACTAAGAAATGGGAGTTACCATTTGAGATTGTAAAGTGGCCCCTTACCTCCACATGAGGGGTGGCGTAGGGTATGTTCTTTGGTATCACTGAATGTCCCGCTCCGAGACAAATAAAAAGATTTAATCAAACTTTTTTCGGATCCGATGAGTTGTTTTCGATATATTAGAATGTCTTCATATAAACTGAACATCCTGTATGTTGATTTAATCCCTTGCTCACGTGTGGTAAGCGCAAGGTCGTAGTTCGTCACATCGAGCAGCCTTACCAGAGGGAGAATTAGAGTGGTCTGTGCGGGGTCCACGAGATGTGCGGGCCCTGGAACGAACTTGTGACGTCACACTAATAGGCTTGTCCGCCACTCTTCGGGAACTTTCGGCTCCGCGTAGGGCCCATGCGAAATCAGCATTTAGTTGAAAAGGTACCCACTAAAGTGTCGCTAATCGCCATCGACAACTTGCAAGGATTTAAAAGCATAGTTAATAATCACTAAATTCCTCTGAAATAGTCACTCGCTCCCCGCCGGAGACGGCTGCTGGCATTCGTAAGACCTACACTGTCACGTGCTGTGACGTGTGCAGCACACTGTGTTTCTCGTGGGCCTCGAGTCTGGGTTGCTTTGCTCGCAGCGAACGGCGTTCGGCGAGCCTCAGCGGATGTCACGTCCCGGCCGTGCGATACGGCCATCAGTTGTTCCAGCGATCGTCAGTGCAGCAGGAAGCGTGACGTTAATCCTGCCTCACCGTCCGCGCTAAACTGCACTACTAATGAGAAGTGACTGTGACATCTGATACCTATATGCAGTCTTACTGGTATTCAACATTTTCCATAGATTAATGTTGTAAGTAGGCTGTTTATGTTTTCTTATTGGTAACGCCACGTAGCGCTCTATATGAAAAATCACTGGCTGTGCTGTGTGCAGTCTGTGGGTAGTTTGCATTGTTGTCTGCCATTGTAGTGTTGGGCAGCGGCAGCTGGATGTGAACAGCGCGTAGCGTTGCGCAGTTGGAGGTGAGCCGCCAGCAGTGGTGGATGTGGGGAGAGAAATGGCGGAGTTTTGAAATTTGTCATGTACTGCTATATATATTATGACTATTAAGGTAAATACATTGTTTGTTCTCTATTAAAATCTTTCATTTGCTAACTATGCCTATCAGTAGTTAGTGCCTTCAGTAGTCTGAATCTTTTATTTAGCTGGCAGTAGTGGCGCTCGCTGTATTGCAGTACTTCGAGTAACCAAGATTTTTGTGAGGTAAGCGATTTGTGAAATGCATAGGTTAATGTTAGTCAGGGCCATTCTTTGTAGGGATTTCTGAAAGTCAGATTGCGTTGCGCTGAAAATATTGTGTGTCAGGTTAAGCACAGTCCTGTATAATTGTTGAAAGGGGACGTTTCATATGTCGACTCTGCCAGGATTCTTAAATGTTTTGAATTTACGTGTAGTAATGAACAGCTTATAGTCAAAATCATCATGTCGGCGAGTCGCATATCGATCATTGTTAGGTCGTGTCGGCCGTTCCATCTCAAAATTCGGTGCACATTGCCAATTTCTTTCATAACTTCCGAAATGCCCTGTGTTATTATTTTGCGGCTTTTCCGTATTTCTAAGTCCCTCTTCCCGTGTTGGAGCGCGAGTGTCCTCTGAAATACGTAATTCTTGTATTACCTGTGTCAGCTGATCTTGTACTTCCCGGTTTTCTCTTTGGTGTTGCGTATTAATTTGATTCAGATTTTGTTTCAGTTTCCTAATTTGTTCGCTCTCTTCTGTGTCATTAAAGACTACCGGTTTTGTGTCATTCAGATTATCATCTACCTTCGTAGATTGGTTGGTTGGTTTTTGGGGGAGGAGACCAGACAGCGAGGTCATCGGTCTCATCGGATTAGGGGCGGATGGGGAAGGAAGTCGGCCGTGCCCTTTGAAAGGAACCATCCCGGCATTTGCCTGGAGCGATTTAGGGAAATCACGGAAAACCTAAATCAGGATGGCCGGAGACGGGATTGAACCGTCGTCCTCCCGAATGCCTTCGTAGATAAATTATTTAGCTGATCCGAAAGTTCAACTACTTTCTCTGATAATGAACTAATTTCCTCCACGTGTCTTTCTGAACCAATTTTCAGAGTATCTACTGTGTCCTTTAAGTTTTCTTGAGTTTTTGCAAGTTGCATAACCGAATCGGTAGATGCAGCTGAGTCAATTTTAGCTTGCAGGGTCTCATGATTTTGATGAACAATAGTTTGCAGTTCTTTTATGGCTGCTTCGTGATTCTGTAATGCATTTTCATGCCGCGAAAAAATAGGTTGAAAATGCTCACAAATTTGTGTTTTTACGTCATTACAGACTTTTTGACATTTCGATACAATGTTATGTAACTCAGTAGTTAAATCTTCACGTGTTTGTTCAAGCGTGGTGTCTAACTTTTGAAGATTTTGTTCCATGGTGTCTAACTTTTGAAGATTTTGTCCCATTTGTTTCTGATTTTGTTCAAGCGTTGTGTCTAACTTTTGTAGCCTTTGTCACATTTGTTGCATTAACTGTAATAACAGTGCACTGGTGTCTGAAACATGTTCCTCAGTGCTATTCGGCAGTGCATTTGAACCCGCAACATTCGCATTCTGAGAAGCAGAAAATGTGTCTTGATTTATTTGAGAAAACGGTGAGGACGCAAAACCTGAATCTACAGTATTTGCAAGATTGTGTCCTGTCATTTCCGAATCCTGAGGCGAGTTGTTGCCGACCGATCGATCGATAATGCTTCCCTGTTCACTAATTGTTTCACTGCCTACACCATTATTTGACGCCCGCTCCATTTCCCTATGCACAGTTACCAAATTACTACTTTGAATATTTGTTAATTCATTACATGGTGGCGTTAACACACTGCTTTCGTCTTCACTGTTATTTCTCAGTTTACTTTGGAGCCTAGTATTACGTTTTTCACACGCCATTATTGTCACAATATTTCACACGATAACATAGAAAAACACAATTTGAAGAGCAAAAATAAGAGAACACATTAACATAACACTGAAAATAATATCTAGTTAATTGCAGCTGCGAAATACTTGGTGCAAATCTACATGCATGCCAAACTGTTTTACTGTACAACAATGACAGACTGCAACTACAAAGGAGATTTTCTCTACAATTACGCGCTAGCAATAAACAAAAGCTACACTAATTACACTACAAGAAAAAAATCAGAAGATTCCAGTGAGGTATCCTCGGCTAAGGGTCGACATATGAAACGTCCCCTTTCAACAATTATACAGGACTGTGCTTAACCTGACACACAATATTTTTAGCGCAACGCAATCTGACTTTCAGAAATCCCTACAAAGAATGGCCCTGACTAACATTAACCTATGCATTTCACAAATCGCTTACCTCACAAAAATCTTGGTTACTCGAAGTACTGCAATACAGCGAGCGCCACTACTGCCAGCTAAATAAAAGATTCAGACTACTGAAGGCACTAACTACTGATAGGCATAGTTAGCAAATGAAAGATTTTAATAGAGAACAAACAATGTATTTACCTTAATAGTCATAATATATATAGCAGTACATGACAAATTTCAAAACTCCGCCATTTCTCTCCCCACATCCACCACTGCTGGCGGCTCACCTCCAACTGCGCAACGCTACGCGCTGTTCACATCCAGCTGCCGCTGCCCAACACTACAATGGCAGACAACAATGCAAACTACCCACAGACTGCACACAGCACAGCCAGTGATTTTTCATATAGAGCGCTACGTGGCGTTACCAATAAGAAAACATAAAGAGCCTACTTACAATGTTAAGCTCGAGATGTCTCCAATGATGACGTCTTTATTCTTCGACATCAGTAAACGAATATGTGAAACATCGGCCGTTAATTGAAAGTTTAATTATGCTGCTACTGCCAGTAGCAAACCAGAGTGAGCATCGGACCTTCCAGAAAGCTACAAGGGGCATTCGTATGTAATGCAACACATTTTGTTTCTGAAAGCACGTTGGTTTCATTCAGATTGCTAATAGGCCATACTATTAACGACTCTTTTGGCTACAGAACCATATTTTTTAAGATTATCTCTTTCCAACGCGCCGGACTTACGTCACTTTACTAGGAGGGCTGGTGTACCAGCATGGTACCACTCTACGGTCGACGTCGAGCCAACGTCTGGCTTCATCAATAGCGTTCCTATCATCCTCCTGCCTGAATAGTGCATCCTTCAATGAGACAGAGAGCTGGAAGTCGGAAGGTACGAGATCCGTACTATAGAATGGATGAGAAAAAACAGTCCAATGAAGTTTTGCGAGCTCCTCTCGGGTGTGCAGACTTCTGCGAGACCTTGCGTTGTCATGTGGCGACGATCACTCTGAGGTCGTTTCTTCAATTCCCTGAGGGTAGCACGATACACATCAGATTTGATCGTTGCACCATGATAGAAAACATCAAACAGAATAACCGCTACAGAGTCCCAGAAGACCATCGCCATGATTTTAGCGGCTGAAGGTGGTGCTTTGAACGTTTTATTCAGAGAAGTGTAGGTCTGGCGCCACTCCATGGATCGCCGTTTTGTTTCCAGTCCGAAGTGATGAAATCGTGTTTCACCGCCTGTGACTGTCTTCAACAAAACATTATCACAGTCATCCGCGTAAGGCGCAGACAACTCCGCACAGATGTTCCATCGTTGCTCTTTATGGTCTTCTTGTTAGTCGGTGAGGAACTCAGCGGGCACACACCTTCGAGTACCCCAACTGGTGCACTGGTGTGTCAGCGCAACCGACACAGACCTCCAGTTGTGCAGCGATGTGATTGATTACGATCCGTGGATCAACTCGAATGCAGGAATCACAGCTGAGTGCGACCAGCCGGCACGCGGGAGATGAGACAGGTTTGAGCGACCTTGATGCGATGAAGACAGACGCCTCGTCCAACGACTCACCGTGCTTTTGTTCACTGCCAGGTTTCCGTAGATATTCTGCAGACGCCTATGAATAGTCGCTCTCGGTCCCGCCAATAGAAACTTAGTGATATCTCTCTGCTTGGAACACACCTTCGTTACAACGCCCTTTTGAAGGTTACGTATAGTGCTCGCACCTATCGGAACGTCCTATAACTATAGGGACTGAAGTGGGAATATTCAAACTGGCCGCCAAAAGAAGGGATACAATACTTATTGAACGCCCCTCGCACAACCGCAGTTCAAGATGTTCTCCACAAGGAGGCAGAATACGTTGGATTTTAACGAGAAATTCATCCGACCACGACATAATACCCCGGAATATTTCAGTAAGTATGTACCCTCTGTCACACTTCATACCATGGCTTGAAGAGCAGAGACGTAGGTGTAGATACACGTAGGGCCATCAGTATTTCCTTAAAGCAATATTCATTGCCAGTTTAGAGTGTTTTGTGGTCACTTTAACGAAGCCCTCTCGGAACGTTCCATCCATTTACACTACTATCAGCATATTGGTCTTTTAATTAGGATGTAATGTATATAATGGTGAGAAGTAGCTGGGTCGATTAATGCATGTATTTTTTGTATTCAGTGTTATACTACTTACGTCCACGCAACGTGGTAAGCGTTTCTTAGAGAGCATCTTATGATTTGAGCAACGTCTCTCTCTTCAGATAATCGACTCATTTTCCAAAGCAACGAACCATCAATACACCTATTGTGCAACAACTTGCCTATCTCCATTACTTTAATCGCTTTCAAAAAGCCAAAAGTGCACGGCTCCTGAAAGATGCACTGGCTTCAATGTCTTTCATACTGTCAGAAGAGCTGAATACAAGACCAGTACTACGTCGAGCTTGCGGTAGTAGGTTATTCGGGTGCACAATGGATCCAAGATCTTTATTTCACTAAAAAGTAGTCCAGATCGCAATACTTTTTATTTGTAATTATGATAACCGGTTTCGGTTTATAACGCCATCCTCGCACCAAAGGCTCCAGATAACGTATGTAGTCTGTGCATTGAGCTGCTCTGTAGCACTCACTGGTATCTGTCACTAACAGCTCACACTACCAGTCGGTAATAGTCATCTGGAGCCTTTGGTCCTAGAATGGTGTTATAAACCGAAACAGGTTACCATAATAAAAAATAAGAAGTTATTGTGATCTGGACTGCTTTTTATTAAAATACCGTACTATGCACGAACTATGAAGCTCCACAGTAAAGTAAATTATTGAACACTGACAATGACAACTCAAACTTAACCAATTCATTTATTACCCACAATATACAAGCCCAACGCAACCTGACTGCTATACATTGACAACATGACTTCCAATAATTAACACAAAAGAATAGCCCTGAATTGCAAGAAATCCTAACAATAATGCAGATCCAAAAAAATATGAAATTAAAGAAATATGAAACTACCTCCAGCTCTGTTAATTGACTAAACTCATTTCCATCACGAATCCCGATAGTGGAACCCTATTCTTTTTCATAAGTCACTTACCCCACAGTTAATCTTCGTGACATGAACTACAGCAGTTACAGCAAGTAGCAACAACGGCCAGCTAAAAAAGGGTTCTAATTACTATAGACTCTAATTACTAGGAGGCATATGGTTAGCAAAAAGGAAGATTTTGTTGAAGAGCAAACACTGTATTTAGAAAATTTTTCCTTATTCATGTGACATCCAGTTCTAAAAATTATGTATTTGTTAATAATTCCACTATCCAACATTGTCAACCATACATTCATCCTCACACATTTCCTTGCGTGTTTTCGTATAAACGTATCATTTCATCAAACTTAACAATGCATGTCCTGCCAACACAGATTCTCCACTAAGAAAATCATGTCCATACACTTCCATTCCACTAGCTAACTGCTAGTCCGTCCAATCACAGAATCTCTTGCCGAGGGTGCAGAGCTCTGTCAACGATATTAACACAATCTATAACGCTGCCAACATACATGCAAATAGGATACTCACAGCTACACTAGCTAACCTGTTGAGAACTTAACGTATTTTCCTAGACTTGTCCAGGAAAATGCCTCGACGGTGCCCTTCCTTCACGTCCGAACACAGTTCTCACATGTTTTCGACGGTATTTAGATTAGTAACGATATACTGAAGTTGAAATATCCCGGAGTACGTGAAACAACGCTTTCCGATTTCTTGATGAGTGAGAGTCTTTCAAAGTAGTTTCTGTTCGTTTCCTGAGGACGCAGAGAAATAGTGACCACAGTTTTTGCAACACAGACAGTACCTGACGCATATAATCACAACACGCACTGCCGCGAGTGATATTCCTAAGTGAGCTATGGGTATATTTCTGGCTATTTATAGGTCGTGTCTAACTGAGATCAACTACCACAGTTTTTGCAACACAGACGGTACCTGACGCATAGAATCACAACACGCACTGCCGCGAGTGATATTCCTAAGTGAGTTATGGGTATATTTCTGGCTATTTATAGGTCGTGTTTAACTGAGATCAACTAGAGTGCCCCAGCGAGACAACTGGACATTCTGCTTCTGCCTAGCAGAGAATTAACGTCGTCTCGGTTCGTTTAACTGCAGTGGTGCACCAGAGTGTGGGTTTCAGTCCGATGGCCTTCCTTGTTAAGCGCTTGGAGCTTTGCCAGAGGAGCTTCTCATGACAGAATGATGCCAACACGTTTCCGTGATCCCCTCTCGGCTGACTGCAGTGCAGCCGGGAAACGCACACAAAATGTCCGATGCACTAAATCAAAAACTTAAAAAGTGCATTTCTCTGCTACTACTCTCATGCTGTGCAGATACAGTTATCTGAATTAAAATTACTTCAGAAAATTTATGATAGATGACAGCTGTGTACACTGCCGGCACTCAAACACATATTCCTGTATTTCGCGGGCGACACCCTTACAGAGTGATCTGTTTAACGCGCTGAAAGCGTTGAGGGTGACAGTACGGTGCTACCTTCGGTCAGACAGTTGCTCACCGCTCTACACGATGCTTTAATCGAAAAGAGGAGATAACACATTTTCAAAGTTTTGTAGTTGTTTTCCTTTAATAAAATATTTTTATGAATGTAAGAATCGCTGTGTAATGTTTTATGTTTATCTCTCCGCAAGTTTTGTGCGTGATTTATTTCAATTGCATTTATAAATCAATCAAATTTCTTTTAAGTTTTAATGTAAAGCGACAGCCTGCAAGTTTGAATTCTGTATTTGACTAGTGTCTCTGTAAGCAAGACAAATGGTACGATATACAATGTTCGGTCTGTAATTAGACAGAATTCTTTTTTTTTTTTAGCTCTATAATTTTGTAAACACAGGAGCAGAACCCAAGTGTCATTTAATTTCATATTTTTTAACAGATTGAAGATGGGTGACACTGTCCGAAACCGTTCAGTCTGAGTTAATAACAACTGCAACCGACAAACGGAAAATTAGTGTCTTCCCTACAGACAATGATTGCGGGTAACTCGTCTGCCGACAGCTATGTTCACTTTTGAAGAAGCATCGGAGGACTTTGAAAAGTAGGAAACAGATAATGGCTGAGGTCGTATCTGCAAAGTTCATTCAGCAACAATATTTCCTGTTAAGAACTACTATCCTGATTCCATATCTGGTGTCTAACAATGTCAACCTCCAATGCTCATAATAGCATGCCTCAGTTGCAGAATGACAACAGTCATCCCAAAGTTACTTACATTTTCAGTACTGCAAGTCCCATTAGTTACTCACTAACATGTCCCATATTCATGAAACCGGTAGCGCAGTTTTCATTACAAAAACTTCAGTCTGCTCGGTTAAAAACCTATAGCTGACAACTTACTGCTGATGAAGAACGTATACATAATGCACAAAATGCTTACGTTCTTGTTCAAAAATTGTTCTGAGCTCTATGGGACTTAGCTTCTGAGGTCATCAGTCCCCTAGAACTTAGAACTACTTAAACCTAACTAACCTAAGGACATCACACACATCCATGCCCGAGGCAGGATTCGAACCTGCGACCGTAGCGGTCGTGCGGTTCCAGACTGTAGCGCCTAAAACCGCTCCGCCACTCCGGCCGGCGCTTACGTTGTGGTGATACGGACTATTACTCGACCACAATATTACTGCACCTGGGAGTCGGGGCATTCCGGTCGGTTTCTCGTGAGTTTTTATTGTGATATTTCACGTGGACGCTATGAATCAGTTGACAGTACACTGAGGTGACAAAAGTCATGGGGTTGCTCCTAATATCGTGTCGGACCTCCTTCTGCCCGGAGTAATACATTATCTCGACGTTGCATATCGTTGGAAGCCACTATAGAGTTATCGTGCCATGCTGCTTCTATAGCCGACCTTTCGATTATGTCCCATAAATGTTCTATGAGATTCATGTTGGACGATCTGGGTGGCCATCTCATTCGCTATAATTGTCCAGAATGTTCTTCAAACCAATGGCGAACAATTGTGGCACGGAGATATGACGCATTATCGCCGGTAAAAATTCCGTTGTTGTTTTGGAATGAAGACCATGAATGGCTGCAGATGGTCTCCAAGTAGCCGAACATAACCATTTTCGGTCGATGCTCGGCTCACTCGGACCAGAAGACACAGTACATTCCACGTCAATACAGGCCACACTGTTATGGAGCCACCACTAACTTGCACAATGTCTTGAGCACAACTCGAGCCCATGCTTTTGTGGGATCTCCACCATACTCGATCCCTACCACCAGCTCTTACCAACTGAAATTGGGTCTCATCTGAACAGGCCACGGTATTCCAGTAGTCTAGGGTCCAACCAATATGGTCGCAAGTCCAGGAGAGGTACTGTACACTTCGTTGTTGTTGTGATAATCATCTCATTCTTACTTATACTCAATTTCATCCCATATTCCTGTACTGGAAACGATCAGTAAGGGAATATGGGATGAAATTTAATATAAGTAAGAGTGAGATGATTATCACAAGAACGAAGGAGGGAGGAACAACTGGAATAACAATTGGTGGAGAACGATTGAGGAGAGTGGAGAGTTTCAAGTACCTAGGAAGCCGTTTCCATAGGTCCAACTGCTCTTGTACTTCCTCCTCCTTACTCCCCCAAATCACCAGATCATCTGCAAACACCATGCTTTCATCTTTCCTTCACCAATTACTTGTGCTACTGTGCTCATTATATCAGCCATCACCACAATGAAGAGTAATGGTGAAAGTGTACTTCCCTGCCTCAAGCCATTCTTCTGTTCAATGCAAGCGTATTTCCTTCCTCCCACTTTCACAGAACTCAGACTTCCATGGTACATTTCCCTTATCCTCCAAATAATCTGTTTTGCTACTCCTCTGTTTTCCAGGGCTTCCCACACTTTGCTTCTACATAGACTATCATACGCTTTTTCATTGTCCAGCAAGGTCATTAGTAGATGTATTCCATATTCATAGTGCTGTTCCTGCCGTTGTCTTACAGCAAAAATTAGATCCACCGTGGACCTTTCTGATCTGAAGCCATGTTGCTCTTCTCTCATCCCTCCTTCTAATTTTGCCCGAATTCGTGCTTCCAAAATTTTCTCAAAATCTTCGCACAGTGACTCGTCACTGTTATCCCCCGATAGTTCTTGCACTCTTTTCTATTTCCCTTCTTAAAGATCGGGACAATTATTCCCTTCTTCCAGTCTTCTGGGATCATATTCTGTCTCCACACAATTTTCATTACTTGTTATAGCCACTGTATCGCCACCTATCCTGTTGCTCTCACCATCTCTACACTTAGCTCATCCAGACCCGGTGACTTCCCTCCCTTCATCTTGCCCAATGCCTCTTCCACTTCCCCCCATATAAGGTTTTTTTTCTATTTGCTGTTCTTCCTCTTCTTTCTCCTCGACTTGTTCCTCTTCATCCAACTCTCCATTCGGGTTCAGAGTTCTTCAAAACACTCCTTCCACATATTTTTGAGTTCCTCCTCACTCTCTACATCTTGACCACTTTTGTTCAGCGTTCGGGAATAATCTGTCGTACCGTTCTTCCTCTAACTTTTAATCACCCCATATAACACCTTTTTTTTATACCTTCACTATCCTCCTCCATCATTGTGATCCACTGTTCCGTCCACATTCTTATCTCTTCCGCCACTACTCTTGTTGCTTCTTTCTTTCTTGCTTGATACTCTTCTCTTGTCTCTACTGTTCTCTTCTGGAACCATACCCTAAAGGCTCTATTCTTCTTCTGTACTATATCCTTTGTTTTATGATTCCACTAGTCTGTTTCTTTCCATCTCTTTTTGTTGCTTGTCCTCCCGCATATTGCTTCCGCCGCACTTACTAATGTTCCCTTGAATCTACCCCATTCCTCTTCTACCGTTTTTGGTTCATCCTTTGGGATGCTTTCCTGTACTTGTAAGTACAGTAGCCTGCTTTCTTCCTCCTTTAACTTCCATACCCTTGTACGTCTTTCCTGGTTTTCTGTCCCTTTATTATCCTTAGTCCCCCGGGGTTCATTACCAGCAAACGGTGGTCGCTGTCGAAGGCCTCCGATGGTGTTATATTAACGTCAATGATGATCCTATTCATCTCACTATCGTACAGGAAGTAGTCAACTATCGACTTTCTCTTTAAGTCTTGACTGTACCTCTCTTTTCCTGAACCAAGAACTCCCAACCAGGCAGCCATTCCCTCGACACAACTCCAAAAGTCTTTCACCTTCCTCATTTCGGCAGGCCCAACCCTCTGGTCCAAGAGCAATTTCGCAGCCTTGTCTTTCTCTTCCAACGTGTGCATTTAAATCCCCCATTACTATCACATTCTTCCTTCCCATCTGCTTCTGGATTTCCTCTTCAGACTCTTGCTTCTCATCAGAAGTGCAACCCACCTATGGCGCATACACTTGTATTGCCCCTATGGTCTTCCCCTTGAGTGATATTTTGATCTTCATCATCCTATCACTTATTCTCTTCACCTCCCCTTTTAATCCATTTCTTACTACTATTCCCATTCCATTTCTCCTTCCCTCATCATTTCCACTCCAGTATAGTCGGTAGCTTTTCCTCAGTTCTCTCCTTCCTTCTCCTTTCCATCCCGTTTCAGCTAACCCCAATAGGTCTAACTTCCTTCTTTTCGTCATGTCTACCATCTCCTCCACGTTTCTAGTCAATGTTTGTACATTTATTGTTCCAAATCTTAGTCCTTGTTTATAGCCAGTTCGTCGTCGATTAAATCCATCCTTTCCGAGGCCCTTTATATTTTTGAAAGCGGAAATCATAATCCACTACTGGCTTGTTGGGCCTTTCCTAGCTTTACCAGAGCCCCGTTAGCCGTCACTTTTCAGGGTTCCTGCAGAATCTTCCCAGCTACCGTATCGGTCCCTGGGCACACAGAGTCCTTAGTGTACCCCACTTCTACACGCAATCCCCTACTTCATGCCGCTGCCCATTTCCCATGACTTGGACGAGGGGTTGGACTTGTGGGAAAGGTAATTCCCCAAATTTGGTATTCTTGGCACGCTGTTGATGCTGTGGATCTCGGAATACTGAATTCCCTTACGATATCCAAAATGGACTGTCCCATGCGTCTAGCCCCAACCTCCATACCCCGTTTAAAGTCTTTTAATTGCTGTCGTGCGGTCATATTCACGTCGGAAATCTTTTCACATGAATCATCTGAGTGTAAATGACAGCTCCGCCAATGCACTGCCTTTTTATACTTCGTGCACGCGATACTTCCGCCATGTGCATATGTGCATACCACTATCCCGCGACTTTTGTTAGCTCAGTGTATATGCACAATTCTCTTGAAACGAATCACAGTGGGATGCGCTTTCGTCAGTCACGACTGTACATGTTTACTGAAATCACGTGTTTCTGGTAACGACAACCGGGCATCATGTGCAATAATCTCGTGGTCGTGCAGTGTAGCACTGCATCTTCATGACGAACCTGCGTGAGCGGCGTTCATTCCCCATCACTAGAGGTCTGCGCGGATGCGGATATCCGCGGATATATCCGCGGATATCCGCGGTATTTGTTACTTGGCGGATAAAATCGCGACCGGCGCGGATATCCGCGGGTCATCTGCGGATAATGAGCAAGGCAACTGCCCAGTACGTATCTTGCAATGTTAGTTCAAAACTTCAAGCCTGTTGACATTCTTGGAATCTTGCAGGGCCCGGGTAGAGAAGATGTCTGTTGTCACAGACAAGTTGTCCTCAGCCCCTGGCTACTACCGACGTAGCTGTACCCAAGAGACCTGCGCCTAATCCGTTTCCGCGACCGTGTCTTTTGTGTGGCCTGTGAAGTGCTCTCTGGGTGGCAAACCTGCCCCATGTCTACCAGACAGGTGCCTGTTGCAATTTTCCGCTGCCTTCAGTTAGCGCTTTGTAGTGACCGAGTGACAACGTGCATCGTAGCAAATATCAGTGAGAGTTCTTTCTTCAAATGAACACCATATCGATGGATACAATTTCGTGTAAGGTGAAAAAAGGTGATTTTACATTAGTGAAGGAAAACAAATTGAAATCGCCAATTTGGAAAAAATTCGCATACGTATTTGATGGCAACGAAAAGATAAAAGATATAGTGGCTTGTTTTGCTTGTAAAAAAAGTATATTCCTACACTGGCCACAAAAGTAGAACTTCAAATTTGCTAAAACATTCGTGTGAGGCTCGACAAAGTAGCATAATTACTTATTTAAATACCAAGAGAGACGTGAAAGTTCCTGGAGTTCCGCCAAATTTGAAGACAGCCGCGACAGAAAAACTTATCAATCTTGGCAGCAAAGACATTTTACCATTCGAAGTTGCGTGTGGATCTGGGTTTCTTATTGATGTGGGCGCCAAGTACGGTGCAGTGAGTGCTAAGGAACTGCTACCTCATCCAACCACTCCTAATTTCTATAACCACTGATTTTGTTGTCACTCTTCGGAAGACGAATTATTTCTTCCAGACAACGTCAATTATTGCTGGCAGTTCAACTTTTTCACAGGTGCGCCAGCGTTTTGCAGTGAAGGCCTAATACTGTAAATATTTTCACCTGGAAATGACGAGGACTGAACGCGTAAGCTATAATGTAATCATCAGCTGACATGAATGGCTTCAGAATTTGACACATCCAAGCAGTGAGTACAAAAAAACTGTCGGTAAATGATGCAATGTGCTAGTAACAGTTTAAAACCATCGTCATTTTCAGCTGCCTTGGCACAAGAGCAGCGAAATATAATTGTTTCTATGCACGCATTTTCATCATTTAATACTATTACATTGAATTTTATTTTTTTAAATAGCGTTTCCAATCTCACGACATCCGAGCCGCTACTGTGTGTGCTCCGGAGCGCCAATGCTTTCCTGTTTGGAATGGTCTGCTTTAGAGTAGGTACAATGCATTTCCTGTGATTTAAGAAGTCAAAAGCAGTTAAGTTGTCGCAGAAATGGCACCCTAACAATAACTATGTCATTACATACCATAATTCTAAGTACTACTGTCTATTACTATTAATTACTCATTCAAAACTTAAATATATGCGGATGCGGATAAGGAACTTGCGGATGCGGATTAATTGCTGCGGATGCGGTTGCGGATTAGGACCTTGCGGATGCGGTGCGGATGCGGATTGCACTTTTCTTATCCGCGCAGACCTCTACCCATCACTTACTCTGCACGCAGCACGAAAGTACGCGTCAGGCAGTTTCCTTAGTCGCTGTCATGCGGGAGCGCCCACACTGGGTGAGGAGCAATGGGCGAGGGGCCGTGTCACGTGGCTAAGGAAACACGGACCTTATGCAGCTTCGTCACAGCGTACCGGCACTAACTGGCCTGCCAAGCGTTGTAATGCATTTAGAATTTGAATTTTCTTACAGCTGTCGATTTTCCATGTTTTCTGGGGTGAAAGTATAAGCTGTACTCCTGAGATTCGCCAGGTACTACCACAACGACTGAGTATGATTATGTGTAACGAAAAGTGATAATCGAATAGTGAATGTTACAAAAGATCACTGATTTAGCTATGGAACTGTGAATTTGCGTGAATGATTAGCTGACGAATTAATGTGAATGCAGGGTCCGTCGGTGTATACTGTTGCTGAAAAGCTCTCGTGTTTCTGGCGTGCTGGCAGTGTTGAAATGCCGCTACGTTTCGACGAGTGTCACACTCGTCAGAAGGCGATGGGTATGAGACCCGTCGAAACGTGATTTAACAGTGTCAGCAGACTGGAAACAGGAGACCTTTTCACCATCTGATAAAACAATGTTCACATTGAGTCTGCAGCTAGAATCGGACTGACGTTGGAACTTATTTCGCACAGAACAAATGGAAAAGATTGACAAGAAATGTATTCGCGACTATTCATACGTTGAGACTCCCGCCGTACAATTTATTGGCGTCTTATGAAGATTTGTGCAGGAACGTTACTAGAAACTGGATTTTCCGCTTTATGCGAGCGGTCACCTTAACCAGTTCGGTTATCTGTGCAAGCTTCCAGGACCGAGCCAAATCTTCATATGTCACCATGCGTCAACGTATTGCACTCGCACAAACGCTGTGATTCCCAAATAGGGCATTGCACAGTAGACCGTTAAACGCAGACACTGCAAATGCACTGAAGAGCCAAAGAAACTGGTACACGTGCCTAATGTCGTGTAGTGCCCCGTAAGCAAGCAGAAGTGCCTCAAGACGACTTGGCATGGACTCGACTAATGTCTGAAGTAGTGCTGGAGGGAACTGACGTCATGAATCCTGCACAGCTCTCCATAAATCGATAAAAGTACGAGAGGATGGAGGTCTCTTCCAAATAGAACGTTGAAAGGCATCCCAGACATGCTCAATAATGTACGTGTCTGGGGAGTTTGGTGTCCAGCGGAAGGGTTTAAACTCAGAAGAGTGTTCCTAGAGCCACTCTGTAGCAATTCTGGACGTATGGGATGTCGCATTGTCCTGCAGGAATTGCCCAAGTCCGTCGGAATGCACAGTGGACATGAATGGATGCAGGTGATCAGACAGGATACTTACGTACGTGTCACCTGTCAGAATCGTATCTAGACGTATCAGGGTTCCCATATCACTCCAGTTGCACACGCCCCACACCATTACAGAGCATCCACCAGCTTGAAGAATCCCCTGCTGACATGCAGGTTCCATGGATTTTCAAGATAGTCTCGATACCCGTACACGTCCATCCTATCGATAAAATTTGATACGAGACTCGTCCGACCAGCATCATATTTCCAGTCATCAACGGTCCAACATCGGTGTTAACGGGCCCCGGTGAGGTGTAAAGCTTTGTGTCGTGCCGTCATCAAGGGTACACGAGTGGGCCTTCGACTCCGAAAGCCCATATCGATGATGCTTCGTTGAGTGGTTTTCACGCCGACGCTTGTTGATGGCCCAGCATTGAAATTGGCAGCAGGTTGCGGAAAGGTTGCTCTTCTGTCAGGTTGAACGATTCTCTTCAGTCGTCGTTGGTCCCGTTCTTTCATGATCTTTCTCCGGCCGCAACGATGTCGGAGATTTGATGTTTTACCGAACGCATTCTTGATATTCATGGTACACACGTGAGGTGATTGTATGGGAAATCCCCGCTTCGTCGCTACCCCGAGATGTTGTGTGCCATCGTTTGTGCGCCGACTATAACACCACGTTCAAACTCATTTAAATCCTCATAACCTGCCATTGTAGCAGCAGTAACCGATCTAACAACTGTTCCATACACACACGGCGTAGGGTGAGAAGATTCGGTTTCCAATAATTGGATGTCTCCCTCTGAGACGTTGACGACCGCAGCGCCGTATTCGGCCTGTTCACATAAATCTGTATTTGAATACGTAAGCACATATCAATTTCTTTGGCGCTTCAGTGTATTATTTATATGCCTAGGCCAAGACCGCGACAGTTATGACGAAGTCTCTTCTGATGTGTATATCACACCACTTGTGCGCCTGCAGAACGTGAACACATGACGACATACGAAGGTTTGTGTCTTTCCTGGAAGCGTACCCGGACAGCCAAAGTGGTTAAGGCGACCGTTCGCGTAAAGCAGGAGATCCGGGTTCGTGTCCCGGTCTGGCACAAATGTCGCCATTGAATTGTACAGCTGAAGTCTCACCGCATTTGCAAGTGCGAATAAATTTCTTCTATTTTATACAGCTGTAACACAGCAGTGTCCTTTCCTTCAGTCATATGTGCGTGTCTGAAAGACATTGCATAGTAGACCGTGAACACAAACAATTAAAACAGAAAAAGAATTTCGCTGAGAAACTTGACAGCTGATTATCACTATCGACTTTGTTCATAAGTAACAAAAAACTTCAGTCCAGCTACACAGTAGGCTCTTCGGAGTAAATTAAGTAAATGAACAAATAGAACTCGTTACAACTGATAATGATAAGGAAGGAAGCACAAGGGGTAGTGTTAAGGGAAGCACTTCGTGCATGCGTGCTCTGAAAATTCGCAGCCTATGTGGGAGTGAGTGTGAGCGCGTGACATCGGCGCGGCAGTGCACAGCACCTAGTCGGCTGTGTCATTAAGCGACGCAGCATCGATCATCTTCGTCAACTTCTACCTACCTATGTGGAGAGTATTCTCGCACTGTCTTGTACACGGCGGCCATGGGCCACAAGCCTGTGTTGCTCTATACAGACTCAGACACGATGAAATATGAGACGGAGAACCCACGTGCTAAAGCGGCAGTCCCGTAACTTACGAAGCCAGACATATTGCATGATTACGCTGCCAAAGTATGAGTAGCCTTTAATCAGTATCCCATCAGTTGTTCGTGAGACAGGTGTTACGCAGTATGCTAGGTGTACAGCAATATGAGAACATTACCTTTACCCCAATATACAAAGTGCAGCACTAGTGTCAGTCCTAGTCGAAGGAAAGGGAAATTTTATCAAAACTCAATGAAGGCGCTGTTGGGTGATGAAATGGAGGGCCGCTGACATAGCATGGTAACAGTCGACAGCCAGCAGGCCAGGCAAGGTAAACATGGCACTCACGGGCGCGGAGCTGCAACGGCGGTATTGCATGCACGATATGTTTTGAGTGGAACAACAATGAAGCAAGAAACTGCAGCTTTGCTTTAAGTTACTGCGATGTATGAGGCGGGGCACTAGGCCAGAGCCAAGAGTGGCGGTTTTTAAGTGGCTGATGTGTGGAAATTGATCCCTGCCATAGTTTCTGTCTCAAATTGTATTCTATTTTCTATGTACAGGGTTATTACAAATGATTGAAGCGATTTCACAGCTCTACAATAACTTTATTATTTGAGATATTTTCACAATGCTTTGCACACACATACAAAAACTCTAAAAGTATTTTTAGGCATTTACAAATGTTCGATATGTGCCCCTTTAGTGATTCGGCAGACATCAAGCCGATAATCAAGTTCCTCCCACACTCGGCGCAGCATGTCCCCATCAATGCGTTCGAAAGCATCGTTGGTGCGAGCTCGCAGTTCTGGCACGTTTCTTGGTAGAGGAGGTTTAAACACTGAATCTTTCACATAACCCCACAGAAAGAAATCGCATGGGGTTAAGTCGGGAGAGCGTGGAGGCCATGACACGAATTGCTGATCATGATCTCCACCACGACCGATCCATCGGTTTTCCAATGTCCTGTTTAAGAAATGCCGAACATCATGATGGAAGTGCGGTGGAGCACCATTCTGTTGAAAGATGAACTCGGTGCTGTCGGTCTCCATTTGTGGCATGAGCCAATTTTCCAGCACGTCCAAATACACATGTCCTGTAACGTTTTTGTCGCAGAAGAAAAAGGGGCCGTAAACTTTAAACCGTGAGATTGCACAAAACACGTTAACTTTTGGTGAATTGCGAATTTTCTGCACGAATGCGTGAGGATTCTCTACCGCCCAGATTCGCACATTGTGTCTGTTCACTTCACCACTAAGAAAAAATGTTGCTTCATCACTGAAAACAAGTTTCGCACTGAACGCATCCTCTTCCATGAGCTGTTGCAACCGCGCCGAAAATTCAAAGCGTTTGACTTTGTTATCGGGTGTCAGGGCTTGTAGCAATTGTAAACGGTAAGGCTTCTGCTTTAGCCTTTTCCGTAAGATTTTCCAAACCGTCGTCTGTCGTACGTTTAGCTCCCTGCTTGCTTTATTCGTCGACTTCCGCGGGCTACGCGTGAAACTTGCCCGCACGCGTTCAACCGTTTCTTCGCTCACTGCAGGCCGACCCGTTGATTTCCCCTTACAGAGGCATCCAGAAGCTTTAAACTGCGCATACCATCGCCGAATGGAGTTAGCAGTTGGTGGATCTTTGTTGAACTTCGTCCTGAAGTCTCGTTGCACTGTTATGACTGACTGATGTGAGTGCATTTCAAGCACGACATACGCTTTCTCGGCTCCTGTCGCCATTTTGTCTCACTGCGCTCTCGAGCGCTCTGGCGGCAGAAACCTGAAGTGCGGCTTCAGCCGAACAAAACTTTGAGTTTTTCTACGTATCTGTAGTGTGTCGTGACCATATGTCAATGAATGGAGCTACAGTGAATTTATGGAATCGCTTCAATCATTTGTAATAGCCCTGTACTTGTTCGGGCTATATTCTGCCTCTGGGACACAACACCGGGGCGAGAAGAATTGCAGCGTGGAACTCGGAGATCGCACGATCTGCCTGAAAGAGGGCAGTGACAGTGGTCTGCAGCGGGTCCAGGAGGGGCTCCGTTCCACTCGAGTCTACGGGCCATGTTCGCTTCCCACCTGGCGCACTGGGGTCCGGGCGAGGCGTACGCTACGGGAGGTGCAGCAGCACTGCAACAGCACCAGGGAGGGCGACGGGTGTTACCATCTGGCAAGCACCACTGGTGGCAAGTTGTGGCACAGCATCCAGGAGGGTGCGGGTTCAAGTTCTGGTCCTGTCCTGGGAGCAGTGGCAGCCCGAGGGCCACCGGTGACCAGTACACCCTCCTTCATCCCACGGTTGGACAGAGCAGGCCAAATGGGGCGGAGGGCAGCGAGGACCAGGGTCTGGAGCAGTCTCCAGAATTGCGGGCAGCAGCGTGGTGCAAGTCGCAACGCATCGGCGGGCGGTGACCATGAGAGCGTGGACTTCCAGTAGGGTGGCCTTGATGACGGCAGCAGCGGCGTCGGCATACCAGGAGTCTGCTGAGCCGGCTGGACTCACGGGACAGCGTGCGGACAGCACGCCGACACTATGCTTCACCCATCGAGTACTGTAAATTATCGGAATAAACAAATGTTACCGAATACTGCTGTATCACTCTGCACTTCCCCTTGACGTTCTTGAACTTGCTCGGTCTCCTGACGAAATACGGCGCAGTGGGTGCCGGCTTCAGCTTGGCGATCTAGAGTCCCGGGTTCGACACACCGACCCCGCAACAAAAGAAAGGGCAAGCCCCAACTCCAGCCTTCTTAGCACGTCACATCTTGAGCCAGTGACTGCTGCACAATAGTGTGTCGTCGATCCCGACTTTCCTGTGTGTACACTACTTCTCTCGGATGAACTTTGTTGCATTATAAATGAAATACTCGCTATTGGAAGCCCCAACTCCAGCTTTCTTAGCATGTCACATCTTGAGCCAGTGGCTGCTGCAGCATAGTGTGTCGTCAATCCCGACTTTCCAGCATATACACTACTTCTCTCGGATGAACTTTGTTGCATCAGAAATGAAATGCCCGCTATTGGATGTACACAGTTTTGGTCCATTGAAAAACCGCACTCAGACTGTGAAGAGCCAACCTCCAGGTTTGCAGTCAAAATTTGAATGATTACAATTGGTGACTGGTACATTGACCGCTATGTGAGTCTTCCTCCCTTAGTTGTAGCAGAGGGCACTGTATCCGTAAGAGACACATTCTGTTCGATGTTGGAAGAGACCTCACCTTACCTTCGAGCGTATACAGGGTGGCCATAAATGGTCTGAAAAACTTATAAGGGTGTTGCAGGGGAGATTATCTCTGAGAAATAGTTGTTATGACAAAAATAGATAGATTGCGTTGTTTCCAAGTTATTTGGGACTGGAGTTAGCCAATCAGGTCGTTACGCGTGCAAATTTAAGCACTTGCACCCACTAAAATGCGGTTATGCACAGACATCTGTTGGTCCTTAAGTCACCACTTGTTCAAACACTCATTACCAGTAAAAATGTAGTTTTTTCGGAAGTGATAAATTTAAACTAAGAGAGCAAAAATTACATTTGTTCGGTCTGAGGAAACCAAACGAAGAACAAGTTTGGCGACACTGTCTCCGTCATGCTGCTTGAATTCGCGCGCACGATGGCATGATTTGCTAACTCCAATGTTAAACAACTCTGAAACGAAGCAATTTTTTTCTTAACAATTATTTCTCACGGATAACCTCATCCACAACACACTTACAAGCTTTTCAGGGTGTTTTTAATCACCTGTACGTGATACAATCATAACGGACTCCCCAATTACAGCTGATTAGGATGTTGCAGAAATGGAATTGTAGGGTGGAGAGGGTGGTAGTTGTGGGAGCGTAGGTATTTTTTCCTCGGTAACACACCTTTATTAAAAACAGATGAACTGTAGCCACAAGAAACATGCTTGGTATTGAAACACAATAAGAAAAGTAAAAACTAAACACGCTTAGCGCCAAAACGAAGTAATGTGGGAAAAAGCAACGGAAACGATGTGTTATGTCACTAACGTCAATAGATAATCTGACCCTCAAGCGCTGTAAAATGAATAGGATTTTTAGCCATTTATTATTAACCACCGCTGTGTGACTCATTCAGTTAATACAATGATGTCTTTGACAAAACAAAGGACTCTAGTAAACATGAGTGTTACACATAGAGAATCTCCAATACAGGGCGTCCAGCACTAAGACACAGGCACTGCCCGTGCATTGCAACTATGAAAATTCTACCGGCAAAGTTCTACAGGCAGGAGGAACAAAAGCCGACCGCAACACTCCCGTCAGCACTTGTCCCGCTTTCTCTGTGCGGTGCTCCCAACTTGACGGCTACCAGGCTGCCCTACAGTAGCTCTCTCGTCCTCACGATACGCCGCCAGCCGGCAAGCGTCTTCCGCGCACCACTGTCCCCAGTGATAACTCCTCTCGCTGACCAGCTGTCCAGCTCGTTCGACTGCTCCTAGCAGGACTCAACTCAGACGCTCCTGCCGCTGCCCCGCAGACACCACAGGCGCTAACTGCGACCCATTCCACATAACCCGGCGCCCTCCAGTCTGCAGCGGCAAAACAGCCTGTTGATTTTGGTGCCACCTGCTGAAGACGCCGGGACATGCACTGTGTCGCCATTATCACAGCACACACTTATACCTTTGACAGAGATACTGTCTGTTCCTTTGGACATGCATGTCCGAAAGAACAGATACCATCCCTATGTACACTACTGGCCATTGAAATTGCTTCACCACGAAGATGACGTGCTACAGACGCGAAATTTAACCGACAGGATTAAGATGCCGTGATACGCAAATGATTAGCTTTTCAGAGCATTCACACAAGGTTGGCGCCGGTGGCGACACCTACAACGTGTTGACATGAGGAAAGTTTCAAACCGATTTCTCATACACAAACGGCAGTTGTCCGGCATTGCCTGGTGAAACGTTGTTGTGATGCCTCGTGTAAGGAGGAGAAATGCGTACCATCACGTTTCCGACTTTGATAAAGGTCGGATTGTAGCCCATCGCGAATGCGGTTTATCGTATCGCGACATTGCTGCTCGCGTTGGTCGAGATCCAATGACTGTTAGCAGAATATGGAATCGGTGGGTTCAGGAGGGTAATACGGGACGCCGTGCTGGATCCCAACGGCCTCGTATCACTAGCAGTCGAGATGACAGGGATCTTATCCGCATGGCTGTAACGGATCGTGCAGCCACGTCTCGATCCCTGAGTCAACAGATGGGGACGTTTGCAAGACAACAACCATCTGCACGAACAGTTCGTCGACGTTTGCAGCAGCATGGACTATCAGCTCGGAGACCATGGCTGCGGTTAGCCTTAACACTGCATCACAGACAGGAGCGCCTGCGATGGTGTATTCAACGACGAACCTGGGTGCACGAGTGGCAAAACGTCACTTTTTCGGATGAATCCAGGTTCCGTTTACAGCATCATGATGGTCGCATCCGTGTTTGGCGACATCGCGGTGAACGCACGTTGGAAGAGTGTATTAGTCATCGCCATAGTGGCGTATCACCCGGCGTGGTGGTATGGTGTGCCATTGGTTACACGTCTCGGTCACCTCTTGTTCGCACTGACGGCACTTTGAACAGTGGCCGTTACATTTCAGATGTGTTACGACCCGTGGCTCTACCCTTCATTCGATCCCTGCGAAACCATAAATTTCAGCAGGAAAATGTACGACCGCATGTTGCAGGCCTTGTACGGGCCTTTCTGGATGCAGAAAATGTTCGACTGCTGCCCTGGCCAGCACATTCTCCAAATCTCACCAATTGAAAACGTCTGGTCAATGGTAGCCGAGCAACTGGCTCGTCACAATACGCCAGTCACTACTCTTGATGAACTGTGATACCGTGTTTCAGCTGCATGGGCAGCTGTACCTGTACACGCCATCCAAGCTCTGTTTGACTCAATGCCCAGGCGTATGAAGGCCGTTATTGCGGCCAGAGGTGGTTGTTCTGGGTACTGATTTCTTAGGATGTATGCACCAAATTGCGTGAAAATGTAATGACATGTCAGTTCTAGTATAATATATTTGTCCAATGAATACCCGTTTGTCATCTGCATTTCTTCTTGGTGTAGCAATTTTAATGGCCAGTAGTGTAATATACAGAGTGTTTTCGTAAGAGCGTGCAAAAATGTAACAGGACATAGAGGATGCTCCACTGAACAATTTGAGGTAGGGAGCCTGGGGTCGGAGAAGGCAACTTAAGAAGATATGGAAGTATACTTGTCTACGACTTTGTCTAGCATAATTGTTTTTCAGCTTATTTACAACTAACATGCGGACAATTTACACGTACCCTGCTATTTATTTACCTGTACATTGTTTCCTGCAAGGAAACAAGGAGGAAGTGCCTGGTTACTAGGAAGTCATCATTCTGTTTTTGTTTGATTTATTTATTCATAAGGTGGCTCTGTTATATCGTATTTGCATTGTGCCGTGAGAGAAAGCGCTGCGAATCAACGTCAGACCCAGTCATTACTCAGTGCTATTCACAGACGTACAGCACAAAACGATGGAGCAGTACCTGGTAAGTCCGCAGAACTCACTGACAATGCACAGTGTGTGGGGGGAAGCACGTTGCAATAATCACGCCACCGGAAGTCAGTGGAGGGAAGGTTTTCCTAACAAGAGTCATCCGTCACGACGAGTGTTTGATTCTCTCAACCAACGAATGAGGGAGACTGGTTCATTGGAAAGAAGAAGCGATGGAGCCACGCGCACACCCAGTTTTGAAGGGGAGATGCTGGAATGTGTTGCAGCGGATCCCACTACAAGTACTCGTCGTATTTCACGTGAAATGGGCGCCGCACATACCAGCGTGTGGCGCGTATTCCACGAACAACAATTACATCCACATCACCCACAACGAGTCCACACAATGCTTATGACTGACTTAACACCAATGGTCGCATTGTGTCAGTGGTTGCTCAAACAAGGGACTGATCGACCAGATTTCCTCCACATCGTGCTGTTTACTGACGAGGCCTAATTTGATCGTGATGTCATTTCCAACAGCAGGAATAGTCATGAGAGGGATGATGAAAACCCTCTCGCTGTAGTAGAGTCATACCATCAAGTACGTTTTGCTGTATCTTGGCCGGCACTGTAAGCGACAATCTCATTGGCCCGTATCTTCTAACTGGCAGTGTAAATGGCCACCTGCACTTGAGGTTCATGCAAAGAGTTCTGCATGAGTTGTTGGAGAACGTAACCTTGGGCTGTTCGTGAGAGGATATGGATACAACACGACCGTGCACCGCCTCTCTGCAGTGTTGATGTCTATATCCATGCCAGTGCTGTATTGCATGGTCGCCGGATTGGAAGGAGAGGTCCTATACCATGGATGGCGTGCGAGGTCACCTGATCTGAACCACTTGATTATTTTCTACGCTGGCATCTAAAGTCATTTGTGTGCGAGAACACAATGGATAGGTTAATGGAATTAGTTGCCTCAGTTGTAGCTGCCTGTGATGTGATTCGAAACATACCAGGGATATTTGTCAGGGTGCGTCAGAATCTTATTCGTCGATGTCATGCTTGCACTGAGGTAGATACCTTCATTATTTCAGTGATGGTATTTGCTGTTACCTGTAACTAATGTAAATAAAAAATGACACAGTAATGCGATTTTATTCCTATTACCTCCTAAAGCAGGCTTCTCCAACCCCAGGTTCGCTACCTCAAATTGTTCAGTGGAGCATCTCCTATATCATACACTACTGGCCATTAAAATTGCTACACCACGAAGATGACATACACAAACAGCAGTTGACCGGCGTTGCCTGGTGAAACGTTGTTGTGATGACTCGTGTAAGTAGGAGAAATGCGTACCATCACGATTCCGATTGTAGCCTATCGCGATTGCGGTTTATCGAATCGCGACATTGATCATCGCATTGGTCGAGATCCAATGAATGTTAGCAGAATATGGAATCGGTGGCTTCAGGAGGGTAATACAGAACGCCGTGCTGGACCCCAACGGCCTCGTATGACTAGCAGTCGAGATGACAGGCATCTTATCCGCATGGCTGTAACGGATCGTGCAGCCACGTCTCGATGCCTAGGTCAACAGATGGGAACGTTTGCAAGACAACAAAATGGCTCTGAGCACTATGCGACTTAACTGCTGAGGTCATCAGTCGCCTAGAACTTAGAACTAATTAAACCTAACTAACCTAAGGACATCACACACATCCATGCCCGAGGCAGGATTCGAACCTGCGACCGTAGCGGTCACGCGGTTCCAGACTGAAGCGCCTTTAACCGCACGGCCACACCGGCCGGCTGCAAGACAACAACTATCTGCACGAACAGTTAGACGACGTTTGCAGCAGCGTGGACTATCACCTCGGAGACCATGGCTGCGGTTACCCTTGACGCTACATCACAGACAGGAGCGCCTGCGATGGTGTACTCAACGACGAACCTGGGTGCACGAATGGCATAACGTCATTTTTTAGGATGAATCCAGGTTCCGTTTACAGCATCATGATGGTCGCATCCGTGTTTGGCGACATCAAGGTGAACGCACATTGGAAGCGTGTATTCGTCATCGCCATACTGGCGTATCACCCGGCGTGATGGTAAGGGGTGCCATTGGTTACACGTCTCGGTCACCTCGTGTTCACATTGACGGCACTTTGAACAGTGGACGTTACATTTCAGATGTGTTACGACCCGTGGCTCTACTCTTCATTCGATCCTTGCGAAACCCTACATTTCAGCAGGAAAATGCACGACCGCATGTTGCAGGTCCTGACGGTCCTTTCCGTATACACAAAATGTTCGACTGCTGCCCTGGCCAGCACATTCTACAAATCTCTCACCAACTGAAAACGTCTGGTCAATGGTGGCCGAGCAACTAGCTCGTCACAATACGCCAGTCACTACTCCTGATGAACTGTGGTATCGTGTTGAAGCTGCATGGACAGCTGTACCTGTACACGCCATCCAAGCTCTGTTTGACTCAATGCCCAGGCGTATGAAGGCCGTTATTACGGCCAGAAAAATGGTTGAAATGGCTCTGTGCACTATGGGACTGAACATCTATGGTCATCAGTCCCCTAGAACTTAGAACTACTTAAACCTAACTAACCTAAGGACATCACACAACACCCAGTCATCACGAGGCAGAGAAAATCCCTGACCTATTACGGCCAGAAATGGTCTTTCTGGGTACTGATATCTCTGGATCTATGCACCCAAATTGCGTGAAAATGTAATGAAATGTCAGTTCTAGTATAATATATTTGTCCAATGAATACCCGTTTATCATCTGCATTTCTTCTTGGTGTAGCAGTTTTAATGGCCAGTAGTGTATTAAATTATTGCACTCTCTTACGGAAATACCCTAGAGATAATGTCTGCTCCTTCAGACACACATGTCCGAAAGAACAGACATCATCCCCATGTAATATTTATACTCCAGACGGCGTCGCGATACTTCAGTGCAGGAGAGCAACAGTATGCAATTCCTTGCGGGAATAGCGTTAGGCTGCGAGCAAGTGGATTAATGGATAGCAGGCGCTACTCTGCAATGTGCGATATATGCAGAGTTGGGTCGTACGGAGGCGTGCTATGTCAGCTGAGATGGTGGAGGCGACCACTCGCGTAAAACGGGAAAATCGAGTTCGACTCTCGGTCCAGCATGAGTTTTCATCTGTCATCGCTGAGTCCGCCCAGTGCCCCACTTCAGCTAAACGTCTGATATTTTTTCCGTCACATATTTGTGTTTCATCTCGAATGCAGGCCTCAAATGCTTCCCGAAAGGTGGATTTCAAGTGGACTTCCTGTTTCGTGACTAGCCAATCCCATGATCCGACCCCAATGGACCTTTTTTTTTTTTACTGTGGGGATTTGTGGAAAAATTTTGAATGCTGAACTTCTGCAGAGATTGACGAGGGTCTTGTGACAAGAACTATTGTTGCCTGAGATAGTGGCACTGTTAGTACATGTAGAACATCATACGAAGATGTCCTGCCTGCGGTGTGGCCGTGCGGTTCTAGGCGCTTCAGTTTGGAACCGCGTGACCGCTACGGTCGCAGGTTCGAATCCTGCCCCGTGCATGGATGTGTGTGATGTCCTTAGGTTAGTTAGGTTTAAGTAGTTCTAAGTTCTGGGGGACTGATGACCACAGATGTTAAGTCCCATAGTGCTCAGAGCCATTTGAACAATTTTTTTGTCCTGCCTGCGTAACAGTTAAGGGCGCCACTATGAAAAACTCCTCTAAATATGGCAACTTTTGAACCTGGTGCACGTAAATAAACTTGTTAGGAAGCTGTGTCTATTTGGATTTGATCTTTAGAACAACTGAAAATATGCAGTCTATAAACGAGTCCGTGATCGTATTTGGTACTTCGGTCGTAACTGTCCGTCTTGACCACACAATATGATACAGGGTGTCCGAGGAGGAATCATAATTCATGGATATGACAGGAACGATCATGCGTAGCAAAAAATTGTATTAAGCATGAGCTCTAAAGCGCACCATAGGAGCTGTAAGCGCTTGTTCATGTTTGAAGTGTGAAATCTTTTCTACTTAAAGCTCTTTGCTTTTCATATTTTGGAAGGAGATAGTATGGACAAAACAAAACAAAAATTCTAAGTAAACATGGGCTCTGAAATTCATACTTTCAGAGCTGTGAGCGTTTGTTCACTAGAACAGGTGTGTTTGATACGTAGTGGCGACGATGAACAAGTGCTCATAGAACTTTAAGTTATGCCCTTTTGAGTCTGTGTTTAATGAATATTTTTTCTTGTGTTAGTCCATACTATCACCTCACAAAATATGAAAAGCGAACAGCTCGCATTAGAAGAGAGTTGTTTTACAGTATCGAAGATGAGGACGTGCTCATAGCTGGTAAGGTATGCAGTTTAGAACCTATGTTTACTAAATTCCTTTGATTGTTCTTGTCGTATCCCTGACCATTCTTGTTGGGACACCCTGTATAATTCACAATATGACTAGGTTCGTAAAAACAAAATGGAAAAGAACTCTACTTTTAATATTATAGGTTCACTTGACTGAAGTGCAAGTGTATAGAGGAAATCTGAGAGTACACAATAAGGATAACATGGGTGATAACAATAACAAAAGATTAAGACTGTTCCGATAAGCGTATCAACGTTAAATGCTTTGTACACACTATTACACGAACAACTGCCAACGATGGCCTAAGGCCATGCGGTACATTTACCATTATTATCCTATGTTAAGCTATCAAATGTGTGTGATACTGGACACATTGTCTCATCTCTTGTAATCTGCACCTGTTGTTGAAGTTCTTCGTGTACCTGCGTGTGCAAAGCGTTTGACATAGATATCAATACTCCTAATAATATGTTACGGCTTTCAGTTATCCTTACTATGTACTCAGATTTTTTCTGTAGACGTAGCCTTCAGCCAATGAAACACATTATTTTTACATCAGTGGTTTCTTAATTTCGTTTTAAGAGTTCTGATGATAGGAGTAAGCTGAAATCGGTCATATTCTGCATTATATAATAATGTGCGATCAGGACGGACAATTATGTATTCACTTCTGTGACTAGGACTATTAAAAATATGTAGCGTTACTGACTACGGTATTTAGTTAGTTTATTTATTTATTTATTTATCGTATCCAAGACATCACCATTTTACAAAAAAATTATATTACAATGCAAGAGAAGCAGTTATAATACAATAATACATGGTTATAAGGTAAATTAACTACAATAATATAGAAAAGTATGTAACATATAATGATAAGAGCTAAGGATGCGAAACAGAGCGATTTTCATATCCCACGTGAAGCCCAATACACTGCAGCTTGAATAGCCTTGTCATTTGCTTCAAATAGGTCTTGAGTCGAACACGGGTTGTTTATTTTCCTGCAGACCAGTAGGTGTTGTGGGTCTTGCTGTTCTCCACACTCGCAGGGCTCGTCTGCACTGATGTAGCCCCATTTTTCCAAGTTTGCTCTGCATCTCGATACGCCTGTTCGTAGTCTATTCAGGGCTTTCCAGGTCGTATATGGGAGTTCAGAGCCAGCTGTGGGTTCTTCCCTGGGGCTATTCCCTGGTCTTCCTGGGTCCACATTGTACCACAGCTCTTCTCGTCGTGCTCTAGGCGATAAGAGTTGCTTCATTTGTCCGTAGGAAACTCTTCTTTGATTTAAGTCGGCGAGGTTGAAGATTGTATCCGAACATTGGATGCCTGGGATCTGTCTCCTGTTTATGTTTCTCGATTTCTGCGGCAGTCCTTCTTCTGATGTCTGGCGGGGCTATGCCCATGAGGTGGTACAGCTGCTTTGTGGGAGTTGGGCGGAGGCATCCTGTCACGATGCGTCCAGTCTCGTTCAATGCTATATTTACTTGTTCAGCGTGGGTGGAATTTTGCCAAACGGGTGCCGAGTACTCCGCAGTGGAGAAACATAAAGCTAAAGCTGACGTGCGGAGAACTGTAGGTTGCGCTCCCCATCTGCTATTTGTTAGCTTGCGGATGATGATGTTCCTGTCACTCACTTTCATCTTTGTGGCCAAACAGTGTTCCTTGTAGGTGAGAGAACGGTCAAGTTTAATCCCAAGATATTTTGGTGTGTCGCAGTGAGATAGATGTTGTCCCTTCCAGCTTATGTTGAGTTTCCTCCTTGCTTCCTTATTACGTAGGTGAAAAGCACAGACCTGGGTTTTTGCTGGGTTTGGCTTGAAGTGGTTATTATCATAATAGTCACCCAGCTTTTCAATCGCTAAAGTTAATTTACTTTCTACCTCTTCAAAGGTTTTTCCCTGGGTGGCAACGACTGTATCGTCTGCATAGATGAAGGAGCGAGCGTCCATGCTGATCGGTTGGTCATTGGTATAAATATTATACAGCAATGGGGCGAGGACGCTATCTTGAGGTAGGCCGTTTTTCTGGGCCCGCCATCTGCTCTTCTTCGACTGCAGCGTGACAAAATACCGTCTATTCTGCAACAGGCACTGGATGAATTGCGCCAGTCGGTAGTCTTTTGTGGTGTTATATATTTTTGATATTAACTTACTGTGGTTTATGGTGTCGTAAGCTGCTGTAAGGTCGATAAAGGCTGCACCTGTAATTTGTTTCCGCTCGTATCCATCTTCTATGTACTGTGTAAGGTTGAGGATTTGTCCGCAGCATGACCTTCCTGGGCGGAATCCTGCTTGCTCTTTAATTATATTCTTGTCTACATGTTCTGAGATGCGGTTAAGGACCATTCTTTCTAAGACTTTATAGAGCTGACAAAGCAGGGAGATAGGCCGAAAATGTTTAGGGTCTGTGGGGTTTTTTCCAGGTTTTGGTATAGCTACTATATTTGCCTTCCGCCAAGTCTTGGGGATTTTCATTTCAAGAACACATTTGTTCATCATATCTAGTAACCACCGTCTGGTAACAGGTCCGAACATTTTTATTTGTTCTGGGCGTAGATCATCCAGGCCAGCGGCTTTATTAATTTTCATTATGGAGATGGAATCTTCTAATTCTTTCAGGGTAAAGGGGGTGCCTAGGTGGTCTTTTTCTTGAGTGCCTCTCTGTAGTTTCTTTCTTGGGTGCTTCCTGTTGGGAAGAGTTCTTATGATTAAAATGGTCGAACGTAGGTCGGTAGCGAAGAGTAACTCCACCCATACAAAGGTCTGCTTTATGTGACGAAAAATTACGCAGCTGGTTTCTCATCCAGAAATCACGTTTCAATGTCAGTTTATTGTGAGACGATCATGCTCTGCACCATGTTAAGAAGGAGAAACGTGTCTGAATTCGAGAGTGGCTTGATCGTGTCCAATCGTCACTACAGTTTATCGTCACGTGAAATTACTGCTTTCCTCACGTTAGTAGGGATCCCATGAATATAACTGTTAGTATTTTTAAAAATATCGTGAATCCGATACATGGATATTTTAAAAAATACCTTTGACGACCGTAGAACTCGGAAAAATTATCGATATATCGCACAGGCCAAAAAAAAAAAAAAGAAAATGGATCTCAGCTGCACATTGCAAATATACGGCCAATTTTAAAGCTGTATATTTAAGTATTGATTTATTATTTGATATTATGCACATCAACACGTTAGCAGCGTGATTATCCCCCTTAGAGCCAGAACTGGAAGGAAAGCAATGCATGTTCATGCTTGGTATAAACGGTTCAAATGGCTCTGAGCACTATGTGATTTAACATCTCAGATCACCAGTGCCCTAGAACTTAGAACTACCTAAACCCTAACTAACCTAACGACGTCACACACATCCATGCCCGAGGCAGGATTCGAACCTGCGACCGTAGCGGTCGCACGGTTCCAAACTTAAGCACCTAGAACCGCTCGGCCACACCGGCAGACTCATGCTTGGTGATAACCACTTTGCAGAAATGGAAAAAACAGGGAAGTCGACATAAAGTGTTAGAGACAAATCCGATATGTGATGAAACCGACCGATGGATCCATTGGACACCTTTTACTGTGCCACGCGAAATGTACGTTGGCGGCACTAAAATCTTTCTGCAGTCTAGATAGTACATAATTTCCGATAAAAATCAGCTGTGTCCATCGGGAATGACAACAGATAATGTACCATAAAAGGAATGCAGCATGTTTATAGGAACTGAATACTCTAAGGTAACTGGTATAAAGAAGTCTGTGAATGAGTTCCTTCTTTATTCGCTTCGGTTAGGAACAAATGTCCCAGTCTCTTTCGAAATTATTCGTCACCTGCAGACGTTTGTCACGCATAAAGGAATCACAATACACCTTTCACATGTCATTTATCAAAGCCTCTCAGATTTGTTAAATATTATCCTCATAAAACGCAATGATTACGTTCGTACTGTACATGGGACTGCTTTAATAGTTCGAATGTTTTGTTATCGTGTATGTTGGGGTGTAATCAGAAATGATGAGTTCTGCAAGGAAAGGAATAGATGGAAAACAATGACAAGAAGAAGGGACATATGTTAAGACACCAGCAGATAACTTCCATTGTATATAGAGAGCTAAAGAGAGTAAGACCGCAGGGGAATATGGAGATTGGAATATATTCAACGAATGTTGAGGACGTTGGTTGTATGTGCTACTGCGGGATGCAGCGGCTGGCAAAGGAGAGAACTCTTTTACAAAATTTCGTTCAAAAATGGTTCAAATGGCTCTGAGCACTATGGGACTTAACATCTATGGTCATCAGTCCCCTAGAACTGAGAACTACTTAAACCTAACTAACCTAAGGACATCACACAACACCCAGTCATCACGAGGCAGAGAAAATCCGTGACCCCGCCGGGAATCGAACCCGGGAACCCGGGCGCGGGAAGCGAGAACGCTACCGCACGACCACGAGCTGCGGACAAAAATTTCGTTCCTTCTAACCACAGGATAATTGAATTTCATTATTCGTACGGATCAGAAGTCTTGTTACATTGAAGTGCACGGAATTACACCTTGTAAACTGTAACGGTCGGACGCTAGAGTGGTGTTTTTCTTTTGCTGGTGGGAAGTGACGTGTATTTTTTGTACTACTAAGTATGTCATGGCAAGCCTTCCTCGGCGTCTTTGTCCGCAGCTCCTGGTCGTGGGGTAGCGTTCTCGCTTCCCGCGCCGGGGTTCCCGGGTTCGATTCCCGGTTGGGTCAGGGATTTTCTCTGCCTCGTGATGGCTGGGTGTTGTGTGATGTCCTTAGGTTAGTTAGGTTTAAGTAGTTCTAAGTTCTAGGGGAGTGATGACCATATCTGTTAAGTCCCATAGTGCTCAGAGCCATTTTTTTTCGTCGTCTTTTCCCTACAAAGAGGCGAATAGGCGGTAGCTTACAAATATTCATTTCGAGAAACTGCGTCATTGTCATTGGCTACATGCCAAACATCTTGGAGGAGGTAGATGCGGCAAAGGCACACGAAGCTGCCAGCGCTGATGGGCATCAGAGCTGCTTAGCGTGTACAAGCTTCAGCCACGTTTGCTTCAAGAAACATTTGCTCTTCATCGCTATTACACCTCACGTTGTGGTGTGGTAAAGTTAACAAACCTTGTCTTCTTCCAGAGTAAAAAATCATGAGCAAAAAAAAAATCCTTCTGTAAGACCTATTGAAACTGACCCGTCGAAGGCAGACTGCAAGTCGTTTTTCATCAGAGGAGAGCTACAAGGCAGTTTCTGTGCATTTATATAGAGGATGGGGAGGGGGGAGTACTAACAAATCAACTAGATGATTTAAATTACTTAAGTATCGTGATTTGAGATATGAATAAGAAGAGCATGTCTCTTGTTTTGGTCATGAGTGTTCATGTAGGAAGTATATCCATTTGCAGAGTGTTATTAAACATCAAAATAATAGAAGCAGGTTGTAAGAGACATTTGTCACATTTTAAAGAAAAGAACGCAAAAAGTCTGTGCTGAAGGCCAACTCATAGTTACAAATAGCAGAAAATTGGTGATATATTTTTTCGTGGGAATGAAAAGGGTTTATCGTTTTCGTGGGACCAATGCATCCTGCGGCCTTCCATCAATGATTATCTTCAACAGAACGTAATTGTGTTTTACCGGGTAAAATAAAACATGCACTGACAGTGCCTACAGGACACCAGTGATGTATTTAGTGTTTGATGTCATTATTACTAAGAAACTCCTGTTATCGGTGAGGTTTCCATCTTAGAGTTCTAATTCAAAAATCTCTGAGTTTCAAGAGTACTTGGACTCACCTACTTTCTATAGTAGGTGATACCACTTAATTTCTTTCACCGACAACAAGTGATCCTTCAGCGGAAAATAGAAAAATTACATCAAAAAATCTTTATGTCCTAACAGCGACGCATTTTATGAGAACTCTACAGAAACGTTTGTAACCTAAAACTGGAAATGTATGTTCTCATTTACCAGGTTGAGTGAAATGCAACCTGTTTTCATGAGGCCTTCTCCTAGTAAAGCAGTTATGTTGTTCGAACTGCCTTCCACACTTCATCAATTTAGAGTTCCTTCTTTTTTACACTTTCTCCCGTTCAAATCAATGAGTAGCCTAAGCCGTAGGCTCTGCTTTTCACAACAGCTATGCGTGAGACCAACTTGGAAAAATTCAATGACGGGTAAATTGGACGTAGAAGTTTAGGAGTAAATTTTCCCCGCCGTCAGAAGTTTGAGAATTAGAGCGGACTGAATTCCATCCGCTTGTTGACGTGCAGATCAGCGAAATTCCCTGCTGAAACTCAGACTAAGTTCCTGGCCTTCTTGAGGCAGGAAAATCAATAATGTGCTGCATCTAACTCCTTACTACACACAATGTAACTTGGTACTGGACACGGCGGTTTCTGGGAGCAGTGCAACAGGCAGAACCGTTTGCAGTCGCTCCCAGCAGCCCACACGAAGTATGTCAAGCTACGGTGGGCGTACAGTGATTCACTTACAAATAAATTAATACGACGAAGTGTTTAATAAATTAATACGACGACGTGTTGCCACCCGTGCGCCTGTGTTCTCGTTGGGTGACCAATGTCGCCGACGTCCTGAATCTATCGATTCGACTTTCGCCTGACACACGTGCTTAGGGCTGTTGATAAATTATCGATATATGAGTATTGATATTTTTTCCAAAAAAATATAAATATATCTCGGCGATGTTCTTATAATCTATATACCGATATATCGTCATGTAAAGGGCGATGTCGATTGCCGACATTTTTATTTTAAATTTTATTTTTGGTAAATATTTCAAACTGTTTTTCTCAAATTGTAGTAGAACATAATTAAACATTCACTGTGTGAACGAGTCTTACTACATTTTGAGGTATTGTACGTAGATGGAACAAAGTAGTAGTCCGATTGCACTGGGGGAGGGGGGGGGGAATGGAATAGTAACCGATGAGAAGAAACAACACACAAGTTGGGTCAAAAAACAATTTTAACGCAGCTAGTGCGCTGGTTCTTCACAGTGGCATTCTTCAAAAATGGCACCTGAAAACGCCGATCATTACTTTAAATGACAAGACTGGTCTTTGCGGTGGGCGGAGACGTGTGAGGGGAAATCCTGACGTAATCGGCTCTCGGTGCTACCAACAGAAACTGCAGCGTTTAAATTCACTACCCAGTTTTGACACTACGACTGCTAGTTTTCTGGTGTTTGCAGAAATGGAAAAACAGGGAAGTCGACATGAAGTATTCGAGACAAATGCGATATGTGATGAAACCGACAGATGGATCCATTGGACAACTTTTACTGTGCCACGAGAAATGTACGTTGGTGGAACTAAAATCTTTCTGCAATCTAAATAGTACATAATTTCCGATAAAAATCAGCTGTGTCCATCTGGAATGACAACAGATAATGTACCATAAAAGGAATGCAGCATGATTATAGGATTTGAATACTCTAAGGTAACTGGTATAAAGAAGTCTGTGAATTCGTTCCTTCTTTACACAAAGGATCACAAAGAGAAGATAGGAGAAATTAGGGCTCATACGGAGGCATATAGACAGCCGTTTCTCTCTCTCTCTCTCTTTGAGCGAATGGAACAGGAAAGGAAATGACTAGTAATGGTAGAAGGGACCCTCCGCCATGCACCATGCCGTGGCTTGCGGAGTACTGCAAAACAACAGTAACGTTACAGGATGCCACAAACAATATTACAGTTTTTTAAACAGAATTGTCTGAGAAATTCTTAATTTTATCCATTGCTACCAGTAAGATCTTGTAAGAAGAAAAGCATATAATGTGCATTGCATGGCCTAAGCTTTCTGCTTAGGAAATTTATATCTGCCGAAATGTCTGGCCGCGCGTTAAGTGTGACAAGTCTTGCGCAATGTAGAGTCCCTTGATAATATTTTTTTAAGGCGCAAAGAAAAGGCCGCAGCGCCAAACATGACATTTGTTCTTCCACTGCCGGCCGGAGTGGACGAGCCGTTCTAGGCGCTTCAGTCTGGAACCGCACGACCGCTACGGTCGCAGGTTCGAATCCTGCCTCAGGCATGGATGTGTGTGATGTGCTTAGGTTAGTTAGGTTTAAGTAGTTCTAAGTTCTAGGGGACTGATGATCTCAGAAGTTAAGTCCCATAGTGCTCAGGGCCATTTGAACCACTTGTTCTTCCACTATTTCTTCCGTGGCTACGTTACTTTGGTGAAATAAAGAACAACAGCCTCCAGTCACAATGCACGATGCATTTCGAGTGCTGGGGGCTTGTCTTCAGGTGCTTCGACAACCTACATCGACTTTTTTCAGAATCTTTTTTTTCAGATCTTAAACAAGTTGTTTTGACTTATGTTTACAAAACGTGGTGTAGAATTAAAAATGAATATGTTTACATAAACATGCTTACTCACACTGTGCTTCAAAACCATGTATCCACCGCTGAAACAGACCAGAATTAATTTAAATCTGATAAAAAAAATCGATGTAGGCTGTCAAAGGACGCCGGCCGTCGTGGCCGAGCGGTTCTAGGCGCTTCAGTCCGGAACCGCGCTGCTGCTACGGTCGCAGGTTCGAATCCTGCCTCAGGCATGGATGTGTGTGCTGTCCTTAGATTAGTTAGGTTTAAGTAGTTCTAAATCTAGGGGATTGATGACCTCAGCTGTTAAGTCCCGTAGTGCTCAGAGCCATTTGAACCATTTTTGTCAAAGCACCTGACAATGAGCCCCCAGGACTCTAAATGCATCGTGCATTGAAATAAAACCGCGATTGTGACTGAAGGCGGTTGTTCATGTTCTTTTTTAATGCGCTGCGTTTCTTATTGAAGGTGCCTATACATTACGGACTTAGTGTTTTCATTCGAGTCACCCACTTCAGGCGGAGAGCCTGCAGCCTGTTTATTCATACGGCGATGCCTCGGCCGTGCAGCTGCCGTGAGTCCGGAGAGGGAGAGAGTACTCGAGAGCGGGTGGGGCTCACCACGCGGCAGATAGGCGCCCCACAATAGCGGAAGCGCCGGCTGCCGACAGATAAGGCGTAGCCGCGCGACATCCTGCAACCAGGCCGCCGCTGCTGCTGCCTATTCCTGGCCTACCCCGGTCTGACGCTATCGCAAGGTGGGGCGCAAGTCTACCGGACTCGGCGCGGCTTCCAGGCGGGCCACACACTACCGCCAGAGTACGCACAAAGTATGCTGTCTGACAATAAAAAAAAGTTAAATACACAGAAGAGGAAAAGGAAACGAAATGAAAATTCACAGGCTGAGACGGTTTGTGAAGTTAATTCAGTCATTACAAAATCGAGTCACGTTGACAATAGTCCAGTCAAATTAGACATTAAGCCAGATATTTTAAAAAACAAGAGTAAACTTGGCAAAAGCGTTAAAAAAATCCCAAAAGTCTCAAAAAACCCACTTTCGGGGAAATCTACCGTCTTAAAAAGGCCATCGCCAACTTGAAATATTCAAGTTTTAACGTAGAGACTGAACCAAGAATCCGTTTTGGCTCATTTTTACACCAAATTAATGGTTGTAACGTATTACTATCTTTACGACGTTTCTCATCGAGCCATATAAGCTATCTCGCATTTCTAACTGCTTCTCTCACACAAATAATGATAAAAATTCAGAGATTCAGGGTCGCCACCAGTCCAAGCCCTTCCTAACCATTTAGAAAAATTAGTTTAATTACTTTAATAATTTAATTACATGCATGCAAATTTCATTAAGTAACCAGATAAATAGCACTCAATGTCGTGCATGAAGCAACTTGATTAATTCAGGACTGGAAATCGGAGTAAGTGGGTAAGATCAACACCACAGAATTTATCTTTCACGTAGATTATTTATTGTATCTAGTTATTTGGTTGCACATCCTAACTACACATAACTGGTGCCTGATTAGAAATATTTAAGTAAGAATTACGTGAGAACGTGACAGAGCACAATTTAACTACAACAAGAAGAAACACAAAAAAGGGGGGTGGAAGACAATGATACTATAATCTCCTTTGCATACATACCATAAAAATACCTCATTGAGATTCGCATTACGATTCTACGCATGCACTATTCTGGACAGAGGTTTAACCAATGCACGAGGCTGTGCGATAATTAATCAACATACCAACTGCGTCTACTGCTTGCAAATGGACGAACTAGTGCCCGTGGTGCATTCCGAATCAAATTGTTGTGCTGCTCTGTAGAAAGCGCACGAAAGAACAGATATTCTTGCAGAAATTATAGCTCATTAAAAAAGCAAACTGTTTAAATACAGCCTATTGCTGTGCCGTGGTGGACTAGAAGGGTCATTGATTACCAAACACGTGGCACAAAATCGACACACAAATACAAAAGCAGCCCAAAAATCGCCTATTTAAAGCAATATAGTTAATGCACATTCGGAAAAATAACTCTCTTCACACGCTTCAGTTAAGCTGAAGTTCTTAAGTATCTCAATAGTTAAACATAACGAAGTCCTAACTCAACCTGCTTCCTATCACCTGAAACCCCCCTTAAGAGCTACGATCAGTACTAACCAAGCGTTCACCGAAGAGTGCCCCTTTCTCTTTCGAGATTACCTAGCTCCACGTGCAGCGGAAGCTACCAGAGGAGTAGCCCTCCGTCACCGACCTCACACACAAAAACAGCCTTCGACACAGCCTTCGACTAAGATGGGTAAACCTCTCTGTTCAGGTATTGGAAACCTAAGTTGACCATCCTGTGCTCTCCTTCGAACGAGAAGCAACATCGTCTGCTCCCAGCAGACGATGACCAACTCAGCGTTTCCCACAAAACAAAACCGAAACCCCACATTGAAACACACATATAATATTCAATAGGCCTTATTTGAGTGCCCAGTCTTTCTGCAAGACCTCATGAACTGAGCTAAAATCAGGTAGTAAAGTGAATAAGTTGTACCGAATTCGACATTTGTCTTATGAAACGACTTCGCAGAGACGTTTCATGCTGTCGTCTAAAACTATGAAATTATGTACTATAATCCAGTTTTGCTTTTCAAGAAACGGTTATGTCATGTCAGAAGCTCTCGCCTAATAGATTAGCAACCCGTCGGACAGACCCATCACGCGGGCAGCCTTCTCTGCCCCTTCATGCCTCAGCAACGCAAGAGCGACACGACGCTGTTCTGGCCGGCCACTAGGGGGCGCTGCCGGTGCCAGCAGAGGGCGCCGCAAACAAAGAACAATCTTGCGTTCGTGCTCCAAGTGAAAGAGAAATGGCTTCCACAGTATTCCGCCACAAGTAGCTACATAAGCCGGCAACAGGATAGCACCAGTCAGTCAGGCTTCGACGCCTTCCCCAGTCAAGGCGACAGGTGCCACTCACTCGATCAAACAGGACTGCACTCGAAGTCCGTCGTCGGTTTTTCTGTCGCACTCTCGCGCCGACTGATGTTCAGGAACGTTAACTTCTCCAGCAGCACAGTGTGTTCATCGTCATGCACTCCGCCTCGCCTTCCGTATCCGCCTCCCGTCCCCCACGCGGATCCTCTATGATCTCATTCCTTTCCCCCATCTGCTCCTATTCCTCGAACATATCCGCATCCTCTACACCTTCCGCCGTCTTGAACCCCCTCACCCCCTGGTTGCTCCTCTCCTCTCCCATCCCCGCCCGCTGCCACGTCTTCACCGTTGTGTCCCCCCTACCCTCCATCTCTACACCCTCCATCTCCTTTCCCAAGGTGGCTTCCGTCAACTCCCCCTCCCGGATGATGCCCTCTCTCCCTCCATTTATCCTTCCTATCAACTCTGATCCTCACCCCCCTCCTTTCCTCCGACCTTTCCCTGGGCTCCCTCTTCCTCCCCCTTCCATCCTGTGTTTTCTCCCCACCCAACCTCCCCCTGTGTCCCTTCTCCTCCCCCACCCCCCGAGTCCTTTTGCATTCCCCTCCTCTGCCTTCCCCACTCCCTGGCACGTCTGCTCAGCACCCCCCACCCCTCTTATGGGTCTTCTCCATTGGCTTCTTTCCCCCCTCCCACCCTTCACTTGTCTTCTCCTTCCCCCCCTTTTTTATTTTCTTCATCATCCGTCCAGTTTCCCCCCCACCTGCTCTCGGCTGTGGTATGTCATATTTGTGCCAACTTTTTAGTGCCGTGTTTAAGTGAGTGTTCAGTGTTGTGCGTCTTTCCACAGTGTTGCGAACAGAAATCATGCTGTCGCTGGGTGTGCATTTTATATCTTGCGAACAGAAACCAGACTGTCGCCGTGTTTTTTTAACTGTCTGTCTGTTATTTTTCTGCTTCTTGTGTATTATCTTAGCATCATCACCCATGTGTTTTATGTTTTAAGTTCTAGAATTTTCTGCCATTTTACCTTTGTTACCGATTTTATCGCCAACTGTTATTTTTTATTATCTTCCTCTTTTTAACACAAATTCTGTAGGCTGCAGAGCGGCGTAGTCAGCTGCTGCCAGCCCGCCCCCTTCGGGGGGAATTGAAATTCAATAAAGAAAAAAAAAAAAAGTGTTCATCTATCCTTCCTATCAACTCTGATCCTCACTCCCCCTCCTTTCCTCTGTCCTTTCCCTGGGCTCCCTCTTCCCCCCCCCTTCCGTCCTGTTTTCTCCCCACTACACCTCTCCCTACCTCCCTTCTCCCCCCCAGTCCTTTTGTATTCCCCTCCTCTGCCTCCCCCACTCCCTGTCGCGTCTGCCCTCCACCCCTCTTCTGGGTCCTCATCCTCCATCAGCTCCTTTCCCGGTTCCCCCCTTCGCTTTTAGTCTCCTTTCCCCCCTTTTTTGTTTTCCCATCTTCTGTCCCGTCTCCCCCCACCTGCTCTCGACTGTGGTGTCACATTTGCCAACTTTTTAGTGCAGTGTTCCAGTGACTATTCAGTGTTGTTTGTCTTTCTCGTGTTGCGAACAGAAACCATGCTGTCGCTAGGTGTGAATTTTATGTCTTTTGCGAAAAGAATCCAGACTGTCGCCGTGTTTTTTTTAATTGTCTATTGTTTTCCCTGTCTGCTTCGTATGTATTTTTCTTAGCATCATCATCCCTCTGTTGTTGTTTTAAGTTCCACGATTTCTTTTCGCCTTGTTACTCTCTAAGTCTCCGATTTTATCGCCTGTTTTTTATTATTTGTTCTCTTGATCTTTGTCACAAAATCTGTCGGCTGAAGAGCGGCATACTAAGCTGCTGCCAGCCCGCCCCCTTCGGGGGGAATTGAAATTCAATAAAGAAAAAAAAAAGTGTTCATCAGTGACGCTATTCTCAATAGGACGTTCCAGCCTTTTCGGCCCAAGCTCTAAGTGTTATTTTATTGAACCTGAACTCGGACAGTCGTCGTCCTCGGATTCAGACGTAGCCGCCATGAACTTAATATCGAGACTGTGATCATAGCCGATCTTAGCTCCTAGAAGGTGCTCTCTCCTCATTTTTTCCGGGCCGTGTTTTTACTCTCAGCTGTCTTACACTCTGACCAATGGCATAGGCCCTCAGTGCCAGTCTAGCCCTGTTGTGATTCACAGTTATTTTGTACCTATTGTGTACGCATGTATTCTTGGCTTCTAATTCACTATCGTTGAAGTAGAAGTTTTTCGTTCAATAAACTTGTTGCATCTTGGACAGCGCTTTCCTTGTGCCACGAAGCGCGACCCTTCAGATAGTATTTATTTTAATTCAACTAGTGCTGGAGAAAAATGACCCAAAATTTTGCAAGTTTTGATCATACGTTGTTGATGGTTTTTATTTACGAGTAATGTAACGTACAATGAAAACAAAATGCCATTTAAAAAATTTACTCAAGACGGGATAAACAGCAACAGTAATACGATTTTTGCATGAAAGTTGGCAGATTTGTTGTAAGCTAGAACGGTTCGCCGAAGCCATGTTGGTTCGCTGGCCAATAATTAATGACAGGAAGATGCTATCTGAAGGACTAGCATTAGAATTTCTTTTATAAAAATGAAGAAAACAATGGAAAGGACTATTTATATTTTGTGGTTACTTACCGTTTTATATAAACATGTCAGTCAACGTTTCGGCCTCGTCAGTCGATGTCAGAGACTCCGAAGTCCATCTGATTTGTCCACTTGTAGGATATAATGTGAAGTGCTTGCTCCTGTGCTGGTTCGTCTTCGGTGGGAATTGATTTAAGCTGACTGCATGCACACCGCATTTCCACTGTTTTCCCGGAAGATGACTTTCCATCTATACTCGAACCTAAAGGTAATGGTGCAAATCAGTCAAAGATCCGAGGGTTTATGTTTATATTAGACGAAATTAACGAAAATTATGCCTTCCTCACCTGGTGGTAAACTCGATACAAATGCTGTTCAATCGCTGCAGATGATGCGGCCAAATCAAATGTTATTTTGGCGGACTGCTTTTTACCAGCCCTGCAGTACAGCCTATGTCTAGCGCCGTTTAGGTTGTCTTCGACAGCACAGGCCACACAAAGCTAATAGGAAACTTCCTCCAGCTGCTGCGCTTTCCTGGTGTGTACATTCCGGTTTGTTGCAGATGGAAATTCTTTTCCTTAAAAAGGGGTCTTCTTTAAGCTTCTTGAACAATCCCTTTTGCCTTTTCTGAAAAGAGCACAAATTATGCAGCATCCATTTACTGCGTGGAAAAAATAAAGTTCTTACGAAAATCACCAAGAGACCCAGTGAGCTCTTCACTGTTGAAAACGCGGCGTTCGGCATTTTTCTTTCCTTGTATTAGCTCCCGGACGTTAATTCCAGGGTTTGATGTAATGGCCATCAGAAAGAAAGGATCGGTGTCTCTGCCTACTATCCCCGACGCCACACAATTGTTGGTATATGCATAGCAGTCTTCATCATCACAATATCCGCGTCCCCCAGGACCCTGAATTATCCCAATCCCAGCAGATTCGTAAGTGGTTGCAGGCGAACCTGGCCGGGAATGTTGAGTAGCAGAGACGGTGATAGCGAGCCTCAGCACTTACGAATTCGATTTCGGTGCATAGTCTTCCGGAATTTCCTCACCCCATGATTCAGCTCGCTTTGCAGCTATTCCATGAATGGTTGTAATCATTGGAATGTCATAAACAATACTAAACGGTACTAGGCTACCTGGGTGCTTGTGGATGTCAACAAGGTCAATAATCTTTCTGCAAAACATATAATGCTTTTTAAAATCAAACTCATAGCCCATGCAGCTCAGGTGATTGCTTCGTTTCGACTGCTAAACATCTTCCCGTTAGTGCTCCAGCAAACGTGACGAATGTAAGACTTACGACGATTCTCAGGCACTGTATAACCTTTCTTTGCCATTCAGTAAGCGGCAAATCTCATCATTCCTTTCAACATTCATCCGACGTAAAGTATTCAGGCCCCTTTTCACAACAAGAAGTTCATCACATTCACGATCTCCGCACGAAACACACGACGCACCGTCCATCTTTTCCATGTTTATAAACGATGCAAAAATTTATAATCACAAACCAAAAACTCACTCTCCAAACGCAATATTCACAGTTCGGGAATGCACAAACTGCAACGGACAGGTGATGTATAGGCAAATTTAAAACCTCGTTTCTTGGAGTAATTCAGGAAAGATAACACACACACACTGAACGCTAATGCCACCAAAGATAACCACAGTCAAAGTTATCGATAGTGAAAGACTACGAACTAGCAATTGAGGCAACATTGATACTGTCCCTCTGTATTCTGACAAGGGAGAAAGCAGGATTCCAAGCAGAGTTTAAACAGAACCTCCATTCCTGTTTACAAGGTTGCTCGCTAGTTTAATCTCAACAGCCTCCTTAATAACTCTGCCCCAATATCTGGACATGCATGTCTTTATTTCGGTCTTGTCATGTAACTTAGGGTGACCAGTATCCAAACAATGTTCGGCAATAGCAGATCTACTTGGCTTCTGTAATCGTGTGTGCCGTTTATGCTCAGTACGTCGGTCCTCCACGGTCCTGATAGTCTAACCAATAAATGCCATGCCACAGATACAAGGAATGCGACATACACCCGCCTTCCACAAACCGAGATCATCCTTAATAGAACTCAAAAGCACTCTAGTTTTAGATAGAGGTCGGGAAACACATTTAATATCGTATTTCCGTAAAATACGTCCGATCTTTTTGGAAGTGCTTCCTACGTAAGGCAAAAAGGCAGTAGACTTAGGTGTCGACTTACTATTATCATCAGTCACCCGATGGATAGTTGGTCGATAGCGCAACGCACGTTCGATTTGTCTTTGACTATAACCGTTTTGACGAAATGTAGCTTCAAGATGGGCCAGCTCAGCTGGCAAAGTCTCAGTGTCGGAAATGACATGAGTGGTGTGTACCAAGGTACAAAGTACCCCTCCACGCTGAGCCGGATGGTGACAACTATCAACCTGTAAATACAAATCAGTGTGAGTACGTTTTTGGTAAATTGCATGTCCCACTTATCCATCAACCTTCCTCCTAACCAAAACGTCAAGAAAGAGAAGGCAACCATCCTCTTACATCTCCATAGTAAAACGAATGTGAGGGTGGATCGACTTCAGATATTCTAAAAAGGCATTTAAATTCTCCCTACCATGAGGCCAAACAACAAAAGTATCATCAACATATCTGAAGAAACAGGAGGGTTTCAAAGGCATCAACTCCAATGCACATTCCTCGAAGTCTTCGATAAACAGATCTGCAATCACAAGAGACAACGGACATCTGTCAGCTCGTAATACTGCTCGTAGAATAAAAAGTGAGTGGATGTCAACACATGCTGAAAGTGGCTAGTTAATTCAACACCAAACCTAACATCAATTAACCGCAACGAATCAGACAGAGGAACACGAGTGAAGAGAGAGACCACATCAAAACTTACTAAAATATCGGAGTCATCAAACCGATGTTTTAAGCACCTTCTTGCTTCCCACTGTTGAAGAGCAATTCGGGGATGGCGATTGCATCTTTCAGCACGATCGAGCTGATAATGCATGGCCTGTGGCGGTGTGGTTACACGACAATAACATCCCCTGTAACGGACTGGCCTGCACAAAGTCCTGACCTGAATCCTATAGAGCACCTTTGGGACGTTTTGGAACGCCGACTTCGTGCCAGGCCTCACCGACCGACAGCGATATCTCTCCTCAGTGCAGCACACCCTGAAGAATTTGCTGTCATTCGCCAAGGATCCTTCTATCACCTGATTGAACGTATGCCTGCGAGAGTGGAAACTGTCATCAAGGGAAGGGTGGGTCAACACTATATTGAATTCCAGCATTGCCGAATGAGGCTGCCACGAACTTGCAAGTCATTTTCAGCCAGGTTTCCGGATACTTTTGATCACATAGTGTATGTTAACAATTTGCTACAGCTATTCCTTTTTTTCCTTTTTTCCTTTTTTTTTTTTCAGGGAACTAGCGACTACCAAAGGACTTACAGTTGCTTCGTACAGACAATGCACTCACCGGCAATGCGTCTAGAATACTTTTGGGGAATATTCATGAGGATACGTTCGTCGTAGCACTGTAGTAGACAACTTTCTGACCATTACCCCCCGATCTGAAAGCACTCAAGATCCTTTACCACCTGTTTAATCTTCGTGACATCCTTTGTAATCAGTCGTATTTCGCTGTTCGACACTGCAGTTCGCGCCTGCTTTCTCCAACTCACACTAGGACGAGTACGACAATAATAGGGCAAAATTAATACACAGTGACTGACAATAAATTTAAAAACTAGTGTAGAGTTTGAAATGGAAACGTGACGGTGCTGGCACGTGGTCCATCACAGAGCTAAACAGCGAAGGCTCACCGATCCGATTACGCTGAAGTATCCCACACGAGTCACTGAGCTGAGCCTCTGATGGGCTTAGCGTAATGCGATGACAATACGGATTAGGACATGGGACTGGGGAGGCAGTCTTCTAATTGCGTGGGTGCTCCGCATCTGGTCCTTCAAGCTGCAACAGGCCACCACCTGGTGACAATCTGGAACACGTGGAGTTGCAGTAAGGAGCGGTAATTACTTGCGTCTTCTTTAAAAGTGCTTTACCAACTTTACTGTATTCCTGGAATATATTTCAAGAATTCACTTTCGTTTCCTTTGACAAACAAAGGAAATGGTAAAGACATATCTTTATTAGTAAATACACCAATGATTGCCTGTAAAGTTGATTCACTGGAGTCGTCATGTATAACGGAACAAAAGCCGGAGTTTCAGGGTTCTACCAACTTATTTGGCGTCGCTAAATCACTTGACGGAGGCAGTAATACATGCAACCACCCACACACACGACTAATGCATTTGTCCCACCGATGCCTCTGCGGTTCGAAGCATTTTTGTAGTCGTCCTTAGAAATGCCAGAGAGCTCCTTCCTCTTTTTTTCTTGACTTATTCAGTACTGTCAAATCGGTGTCCTTTCACGCCTTTTTCATGCGTGGAAATAAGAAAAAATCGCACGGGGCCAGGTCAGACGAGTAAGGTGTGTGTGGCAGTGTAACCATGCCATTTTGATCCAAAAACTAACAGAGATGGCTATGTGTGAAGGTGCGTTGCCGTGCTGGAAAAACCTGTCTCCTGTCTGCCACAAATCGGAGCTTTTTTGACGAAAACTGTTGCTCCAAGATAATCCACTTATCTCTGGCAATCGATCCGTTGTCTTTCGACGGTCTGTGAGCACAAGCTCTCTGATTTTTTCAGTATTTTCGTCGATTCGGGCAGTTGACGGATATACAGAACGAAATTTGCCATCAATCGACATGTCGCCATTTTTAAATCGAGAAAAGCGCTCTATGCTGGAGTTTTTCCCATGGCGTCATTTTCGTAAGCTGTTTACAATATTTAAACAGTTACAGCAGCATTTTTGCCGAGTAGAAAACATAATTTCACACCCTGCGCGTTGTTCACTTAAACTTTCCATCATAAAAAACGAAACAAGAAAAAAACGGCGCTAGCAAAAACAATCACTGCAGATGAACACAAGAAGCCAGTTGACAACGCAGGCGGCGCTGAACTGGCAATGAGTTGCATTGTACATACCTAGCGGCAGAAATTCGTACGACACAAATTCCGCCCACGACAACCCGGTTTATTTTGGGTCCCCCCCTCGTACACACCATGATGGCAGTGAGCAAAAAGTGTGCTCACAGACAGTCAGTGCCGTTACTCTCACTTCGTCAGTGATCATCAAGTAGCCTACCTCATTAGCTGCACACTGTTGGTCTCTCACTGTTAGCTAGGGGTAATGACTAGACGGGCTTTTTTCCAAGTACAGTTCTCTCTTTTTGTTCGAACTGTACGACATTGGATTAAGAAGTCAACTTGTCAATGCTTAGCGCAAACAAGGGAGTATAATCTTCGAAAGCTCAAGGATTCAAATGTGATGCGGTGAAAACTACACTGAAGCGCCAAAGAAACTGGTGCAGGCATGCGTATTGAAATACAGACTTACGTAAACAAGCAGAATAAGGCGCTACAGTCGACAACGCCTATGCGCGTATATAAGACAACAAGTGTCTGGTGCAATTGTTAGATCGGTCACTGCTGCTTCATTGGCAGGTTATCGTGATTTAAGTGAATTGGAACGTGCTGTTACAGTCAGCGCACCAGCGATGGGACACAGCGTCTCCGAGGTAGCGATGAAGTGAGGATTTTCCCATATGACCCTTTCGCGATTATACCATGAATATCAGGAATCCGGTAAAACGTCAAACATCCGCCACCGCTGCGGGTGCAAAAGATCCTGCTACAACGGAACCAACAACGACTGAGAGAATCGTTCAAGGTGACAGAAGTGCAACCCATCCCCAGATTGCTGCAGATTTCAGTGATGGGCCATCAAGAAGTGTCAGCATGCCATCCATTCAACGAAACGTCATCGATATGGGCTTTCGGAGAGGACGACCCACCCGTGTACACTTGATGACTGCACGATACAAAGCTTTACGCCTCGCATGCGCCCGTCAACGCCGACATTCGACTGTTGATGGCTGGAACCATTTTGTCTGGTCGCACGACTCTCGTTTGAAATTGTATCGAGCGGATGGACGTGTACTGGTATGGAGACAACCTCATGAATCCGTGGACCATGCACGTCAGCAGAGGATTTTTCAAGCTGGAGGAGGCTTTGTAAAGGTGTTAGGTGTGTGCAGTTGGAGTGATATGGGACCCTGATACGTCTAGATACGACTCTGACAGGAGACGTACTCAAGCATCCTGTCTGATCACCTGCATCCATTCATGTCCATTGTGTATTCTGACGGACTTGGGCAATTCCAGCAGGACAATGCTTTACCCCACACGTCCAGGACTGTTACATTCTTCGCCGGCCGCGGAGGTCTAGCGGTTCTAGGCGCGCAGTCCGGAACCGCGCGACTGCTACGGTCGCAGGTTCGAATCCTGCCTCGGGCATGGATGTGTGTGATGTCCTTAGGTTAGTTAGGTTTAAGTAGTTTTAAGTTCTAGGGGACTGATGACCACAGATGTTAAGTCCCATAGTGCTCAGAACCATTTGAACCATTTGTTACATTCTTCTGAGTTGAAACACTTCCGCTGGCCACCAAACTCCCCAGACGTGAATATTTTTGACCATATCTCTGATGCCTTGTAACGTGCCGTTCAGACGAGATCCCCACCCCGTCGTACTGTTACGGATTTATGGACAACCCTGCAGGATTCATGGTGTCAGTTCCCTCCAGCACTACTTCAGACCTTAGTCGAGTGTATGCCACGTCGTCTTGCGGCACTTCTGCGTGCTCGCGGGGGCCCCACACCATATTGGGCACGTATACCACTTTCGCTGTAGTGTATATACGAGGATGACGGTGCAGTCGACTTCGATGTGAGTATTCTTCAGACATAAGATAATCAGTCACGGGCTTGTGATATACTTAGGAAAATATGTAGTGGATACAATGAAATATTAGTAAATTACGTGTAAATGTCTTTGTGTGTGTGTGTGTGTGTGTGTGTGTGTGTGTGTGTGTGTGCGTGCGTGTGTCTAGAGACGCTGAGTTGGGGGATAAAAAATCTAAGTCTTCGGTTACACGTTTTATAAGAGGAGACTTATGTGGAACGTTAAATTTGAGGAGCAATGAAAGCACTTTGAGAAGATATTTTTTTCACATAGGAAATAGTGTTCGTCTTCCCATGTAAGTCAGCCGTTGTGGGGACACACCATCGCGCAACGGGCGGGGTCGAATAGCCCTCGTTAAAGTGTCGGCCTTTCTCTCTGTCTTAGCTGACAGCGAAGCCTCCATCAGGCTCTTATTTACGACTTGGTTCGGCGGAGCTCGTAACACATCAGAGACGCCCACTGCTGGGAGGTGCCATTTATCTTCGCTCTGTTTGAGAACTGTCACGCCTTCGGAACGCTGTTGATCACGGAATGAAGCGTCCTAAAACAGCGCAGTTATGTAGAAGACAGTGGCTACTTGTAGGTCGTTTTGAAAACTGATGCTTGCTCGTGAATGTGCTCCATGAACAAAGTCAGCTCTTTAAGCAAATGCAAACCTGTGAGGTCTGCCGGTCTTGTCCCATCACGTGACACACTCCCTCTACTGCCGGCATTCTTTCTTGTGACATCGACCTTGAGTGCCCATTTCATTTTCTGCATAAATACGATTCACCTATTTTCTCTGAGGTGTTTTCCGAAGCAGTTTTCTTCATTTCCGTTTCCAGTTCCATTTCTGTCAATGTTTCAAATGTATTTTTAGTAGTGATAGAGCTGAAATAAATTGAGCGTACTGAAATTAGCTGTTCATCATGTGGACTTGCTGTTCTTCTGAGTTCCGTGTTTGCAGATAAAATTATTTGATATAAGGTCTGCCTGTTATGGAAAACACTGTACTTTCAAGTGACCCAACCATGATTCAGCAACTGTACGCTATCATCATCAGTGTGTTTTCTTTATTAAAATGTGGAAATGTAAACATTTGTAACTAAGCTACGAAAATTAGATCTCAAAAAAGTATTTGTTTCTTTTTGTCGTTACCGTGACTTTACATTTAATGCTTCTGTAGACTATTTGTATATTATCATATACTGGTATCGTGTCACATGGCCCGCCCGGTTAGCAGTTTGGTCTAATTCACGGGTTTCCCGATTGGGAAGGAGCGCCTGGTCCCCGGCACGAATCCGCCCGACGGACTTGTGTCGAGGTCCGGTGAGCCGGCTAGTCTGTGGATGGTTTTTAGGCGGTTTCCAATCTTCCTCGGTGAATGCGGGCTGGTTCCCCTCATTCTGCCTCAGCTACACAATGTCGGCGATTGCTGCGCAAACAAGTTCTCCACGTACGCGTACACCACCATTACTCTACCACGCAAATATAGGGACATAGGGGTTACACTTGTCTGATGTGAGACGTTCTCTGGGGAGGGGGAGGTCCACCGGGGACCGAACCGCACAATAACCCTGCAAGAGTGTGGGGCGGCGGAGGGGTGAAGTGCACTGCGGTAGTCGTCGTGGGGTTGTGGACCACTGCGGCTGCGGCTGGGACGGAGCCTCTCCGTCGTTTCTAGGCCCCCGGTTAACATACAATACAATACAATCGTGTCACCTGCAGCCAAACGATGTTAATGTGAATATGGTAGGCGAGTTAACACATCACTTTATGTTTAAACGTAATGTTGTAGTGCCAAGGCATTACGTGCATATATTTGCTGTTATTTACGTTCTGCTTTGCACATCCGTTTTCTTTTTCATTCCTATGAGCTATTGACAAGGACACACAAATACACAAATACTAAACATATGAGTATTTTGCACAGTTTTCTTGTAATGAACACTTTGTACTTCACCAAAATACAGTGTAAATGTCGTTATTGTCTGTGTTCTATCTCAATCGGCGTTCATTTGTTCTCATGTGAGTTTCGCGCCGAATCTGAATTTGGTTTAGATTCTCTCTTTCTTTCTCCTCTCCCTCTCCCTCTCTCTCTCTCTCTCTCTCTCTCTCTCTCTCTCTCTCTCTCTCTCCCTATATATATATATATTTATTGTGGTGTCACCGCCAGACACCACACTTGCTAGGTGGTAGCTTTAAATCGGCCGCGGTCCATTAGTACATGTCGGACCCGCGTGTCGCCACTGTCAGTAATTGCAGACCGAGCGCCACCACACGGCAGGTCTAGAGAGACGGACTAGCACTCGCCCCCAGTTGTACGACGACTTTGCTAGCGACTACACTGACGAAGCCTTTCTCTCATTTGCCGAGAGACAGTTAGAATAGCCTTCAGCTAAGCCCATGGCTACGACCTAGCAAGGCGCCATTAACCATTTCAAGATAGAGTCTCACTTGTATCATCAAGAATGCTGTATACAAATGATGGAATAAAGTTAAGTATTCTAGCAGCTACGTACTTTTCTTTATAGCATTCATTACGAATCCTGTTTCAGACCTAATCTAGCCTGCGTGAGCTGACGCGTGCCCTTTCGGCTTCCTCGCCTTGTGTCTCGACTGTCTTGTCTAGACACAATATATATATATATATATATATATATATATATATATATATATATATATATATATATGCTATTAGTTGTGTCTGGATTTTAGTATTTTCAGATCTGGTTCTATTGTAGATGGCTGATAGATGTTATCTATTAGGTGTTCAGCATGTGTGCCATGGGAACTGTTACTTTTTAGAGCTTTGAGGCGTTCTGAATTTCTTGTTTTAATGTTTCTGCATGTTTTTCCTGTGTGCACCGACGGACAAAAGTTGCATGTGAGTCCTTATATGTCTGATCTGTTGAATTTATTATGGTTGTTTCTTGTGTTCTAACCATTTTCTATGTTATGTTGTCTGCCCTGTAACCTACTTGAAATCCTTCTTTCTTTAATGATTTACCTATTCTGTGAACAGTTTCATTATTATAGGTGAGTTTGTGCCACTTAATTTCGTATGTGTGTCGTCGCCCTGTTGTGCCTTGTATGTGCTCACTGTCTGTTAATTCCATTTCCTTTTACACATTTGTTGGTTTAGTTTCCCTATCATAAGGGGATCATAACCATTATCCACTGCTGTTTGCTTTATTGTGTTTAGTCCCTGAGTACAGTTACATTTGCTTATGGATGTTCTCTTAAATCTGTGGAGCATGACAATGAAGTCTGCTAGCTTGTGCGCCGATGGGTGGTTCGACAGACTGTGAGTTTCAGCCTGTGCAAAGGGACAGTGACAGTCGTATTTCTTCCTTAGGCTATCTTGTGTAAAGATATTGCGTCGATAGTTCGTGGTTATACCGAGCCTTGTAAAAAGTGAGGATTAATCAATATGGCATAATCAGCTGCACTGCATACTTGACGGATGTGGTATAGAGGCTGTCCGCGAGAATAGACGCTCCTATGTGCAGACTGTTAAAAGATTGATGAGTTTATAGCTTGTTGCATATTCTGTTGCAACTATAGAGGTGATATAGATGAGAAAATGGTATTTCAACTCGTTTAGTTTGGTGCAGAACGACAATATTTCAAATAGCTGAAAATGTTACACAACGGAACTTGTTCGCAATGTCAATCACTTACATAAGGATACGTAGTATGTAACGATTTACATCTGGATGTATAGGATGTGATCGATGTAAGTGTGGATATTACTATATGTGGTACTTCAATACGTACACATATCAGCGAGGGTTGTTTTCCTTTGAGTCGAACAGTCTTCCCGCTAAAACATTATATAATTTACTGTCAGTTTCTGCACGGTCGTAACTGTATCACTGTGTGGACTACCGCTGTCGTTATAGACTAATCGTTTTGCGTCCATGTGTCCGCAGTTCAACACCTGAGCTGCCGCCCAGGGAAAATACGAAGTAACGGCTCACTCTTGCCATACGAACTTCGAGGTGCTAACCAATCTAAAAACACTACTACTCCTAAGAGCTCTAATTATTAGTCTCCAAACGAAGTAAATACCGGTGTAATCATAGCGTGTAGGCTTTCACGGCCGGCGTCTTCAGTAATTAAAACTTCCGGGCTAAGAGGCCGTGGTGCAATAGTAGAAATACTTCTCCCTGACGTTTCGTTGCCAGCTGCGGGCAACATCATCTGAGGTGAGTCTACGACTGGCTGCTAGGCCGTGGAGGTCCTGTTTATATAGAGCGCGTAGGGGGCGCCACCACTCGTCACGTGTTGTCAACACGTGACGAGTGGTGGCGCCCTCTACGCGCGGTATATAAACAGGACCTCCACGGCCTCAACACGTGACGAGTGGTGGCGCCCTCTATGCGCTCTATATAAACAGGACCTCCACGGCCTAGCAGCCAGCCGTAGACTCACCTCAGATGATGTTGCCCGCAGCTGGCAACGAAACGTCAGGGAGAAGTATTTCTACTATTGGACCACGGCCTCTTAGCCCGGAAGTTTTAATTACCGGTGTAATGTTGTACAGTGTACTGTCACCAATAAAACTATCTGCACTTATGCCCATTATGCCCAGTATATTCTGTGAACCACTGTGCGTGACAAAGCCTACTTCCTATTGTACCACACAATTTATTAGACCTTCTTCCCATTCCACTTGTGTCTGGAGAACAGGAAGAATGACTGATTAAACGCCTCTGTGCGCGCTGTTATTAGAGTGATCTTGGCTTCGTGGTCCCCGCAAAAGCTATGCATATGGCGTTGTCGTTTATTCCTGGATTCGCCATTTAGTGCTGGATCTTAAAACTTCGTAAGAAAGTTTCAACGTCCGTCCGTAAGTATCTTGCAGATGAAGTCTTTCAGCATCTACTTGACGCTCTTGATGAGTGTAACAAACCTGTCACAATTTACGAACTTCCAGCATGCTGGAGTAACTTGTGTCAGCAGCTTCTGTTAATCAATAGAGCGAAAAACCAGTCCAAGTTGCAAATATTTTATTTGTCATTGATGACTAGTTTCGGGCCGAGACCCATTTTCAAATCAACATAACATAGTCAAAAATGGCATTTCCGAAGATGTCAACAAAATCTGTAATGTACACACATCAAAAAAAGTTTTGCTTCATCTCGGTTTCGAGAGTTCCGGAACCTGCACAGAAAACTGGAATAGAGATCAACGTAAACATCATTTCCGCCCTTTTTATTGGCCATGGAAACCACACATTGTATGTTGTACCCCCATACAGCAAGACCTTCAGAGGTGGTGGTCGGACTGCTGTACACACCGGTACCTCTAATACCCAGTAGCACGTGCTCTTGCATTGATGCATGCCTGTATTCGACGTGGCATACTATCCACAAGTTCATCAAGGAACTGGTTGGTCCAGATTGTCCCACTCCTCAGCGGCGATTTGGCGTAGATCCCTCAGAGTGGTTGGTGGGTCACGTCGTCTATAAACAACCCTTTTCAATGTATCCCAGGCATGTTCGATAGGGTTCGTGCCTCGAGATCATGCTGGCCACTCCTGCGATGTTGTTATTCTCAAGGAAGACATTCACAAGATGTGCACGATGGGGGCGCGAATTTTCGTCCATGAAGACGACTGCCTCGCCAGTATGCTGCGGATGTGGTTGCACTATCGGTCAGAGCATTGCATTCACGTATTGTACAACCGTTACGGCGCCTTCATGACCACCAGCGACGTACGTCGGTCCACGTGATGCCATCCCAAAACTAGGGAACCTCCACCTTGCTGCACTCATTGGACAGTATATCTAAGGCATTCAGCCCTACCGGGTAGCCTCCAAGCACGTCTCCGACGATTGTCTGGTTGAAGGCATATGCAAGACTCGTCGGTGAAGAGAACGTGATGCCGGTCCTGAGCGGTCCATTCAGCATATTGATGGGCCCATCTGTACTGCGCTGCATGGTGTCATGGTTGCAAAGATGGACCTCGCCGTGGACGTCGGGAGTGAAGTTGCGCATCATGCAGCCTATTGTGCACAGTTTGAATCGTAACACGACGTCCTGTGCCTGCACGAAAAGTATCATTCAACACGGTGGCGTTCCTATTAGCCTTCCTCCGAGCCATAATCCGTAGGTAGCGGTAATTCACTGCAGTAGTAGCCCTTGGGTGGCCTGAGCGAGGCATGTCATCGACAGTTACTGTCTCTCTGTATCTCCTCCATGTCAGAACAACATCGCTTTGGTTCACTCCGAGACGCCTGGACACTTCCCTTGTTGAGAGTCCTTTCTGGCGCAACGTAGCAATGCGGACGCCATCGAACTGCGGTATTGACCTTCTAGGCATTCCTGGTGGAATGGCTGGAACCGATTGGCTGTCTGACCACTTGCGTCTAATAGGCGCAGCTCATGCATGGTGGTTTACATCTTTGGGCGGATTTAGTGGCATCTCTGAATAGTCAAAGGGACTGTATCTGTGATACAATATCCTCAGTCAACGTCTGTCTTCAGGAGTTCTGATAACCGGAGTGATGCAAAACTTTTTTGGTGTGTGTACATTCACAGTGCATAGAGATAACTGGAAACTGATGAGTTATCTGTATGCACTTTGAATGTACATTACACATTTTGTTAACATCTTCGGAAATGCCATTTTCGACTTCTTTATGTTGATTTGAAAATAGGTCTCGAGCAGAAACGTCACCGAATGAAAAATGAAACATTAGCAACTTGGAGAGGTTTTTCGTTCTACTGAAACTTGTCACAGTTCGTGTCGCCTTACAATTTCCGCTATAAGTTCTAGTGGATGTGTAATGTTTGATACATGAAATGGAGCCGGACGGAGTGGCCGAACGGTTCTAGGCGCTACAGTCTGGAACCGCGCGACCGCTACGGTCACAGGTTCGAATCCTGCCTCGGGCATGGATGTGTGTGATGTCCTTAGGTTAGTTAGGTTTAAGTAGTTCTAAGTTCTAGGGGACTGATGACCTCTGCAGTTGAGTCCCATAGTGCTCAGAGCCATTTGAACCATTTGAACCATGAAACAGAAAACAATTTTTTACGTGAAAAATAAACAGAAATTTTTCAACGTAAATGTTTCGTAAGTACGCTACCACATAAATTAATGATTAAATATGTTCTTTGCAGCTAAGATGAGAGTTTTAAACCTGATTAGCTAGCATGTGCGTAGAAGTATTAACACACATGAGCTTCCTAACCTAATGCGTAACATCTTGGTACGTTTGTGCGGGAAAACTGCAACAGGTCCTGCTGAGAAATGACGTGGCGCAGAAGTAGCATCCTAGATTTCAATATCCAAGGGGAATAATGCTCTCCAATGTCTTCTTGCAGGGACTTCTTAGGCCGGCAATGAATCGGTAGTAGACTGCCAGAACAAGAACCTACAGGGTGTTGGCAGCAAGAAGTGTACTTTAGATTTTTTTTTATTTCATGTTTCGGTACATGTGAATTTTGTATAACAGGAGCGGCAGTTAGTAATTCCTTTGTCAACAGCTGTAGTCGTTAATCTGTTGTCAGCCGGGATCGGTGCGTTATTTCCTTGATGGATTTTTCTCCAGATCACACGTAGAAATGGACCCTTTACCCCCAATTTTTTTAGACTGGACAAATACGAGTATTTACTAAGAACTTTGCAAATTGCTTTCCAAGCAAATATTCCAATAAGAAAATATTCTGAAGCATTACACATTAATTTTGCGTTATGCTGTGTATGGGGTTTCTTCCAACACTTTGTACGCTAGTTGATATCCATTAAGAACATATTACTTGGATGCTCTCAGCATTTCACACTATGCCGGTTATTGTTCTATTTAGAAAGCATTGCTCGTGAAATACGCAGCTTGCCCTTTTCTCACATTATATTCTGCCATCCGATGATGAAGGATTGGGGTTGTTTTAGGGAAGGAGACCAGACGGCGAGGTCATCGGTCTCATCGGATTTGGGAAGGACGGGGAAGGAAGTCGGCCGTGCCCATTCAAAGGTAACATCCCGGCATTTGCCTGGAGCGATGTAGGGAAATCACGGAAAACCTAAATCAGGATGGCTGGACGCGGCATTGAACCGTCGTCCTACCGAATGCGAGTTCAGTGTGAGGATTAAGGGAAACACGCAGGTTCCATATTCCTAGATTTCCGGAAACCGTTTGGCGCTGGGCTGCAATGCAGACTGTCGACGAATGACCGAGCGTAAGGATTAGTTTCCCGAATATGTAAAAAGCTCGTAGCCTTACTACATAATACAATACAGTAAATTGTCTTCGAGGGTGGCTGTTCCTCAGCAACAATGGCATCGTCAGAAGTGCCCCAGGGAAGTGTGGCAGGATCGCTCTTGTTCTCTCTGTATACATTAATGATCTGACGGATAGGGTGAGCAGCCGGCCGCGGTGGCCGAGCGGTACTAGGCGCTTCAGTCCGGAACCACGCGGCTGCTACGGTCGCAGGTTCGAATCCTGACTCGGGCATGGATGTGTGTGATGTCCTTAGGTCGGTTAGGTTTAAGTAGTTCTAAGTCTAGGGGACCGATGACCTCAGATGTTAAGTCCCATAGTGCTTAGAGCCATTTGAACCATTTTTTTGATAGGGTGAGCAGCAATTTACGGCGGTTTGCTGATGACCCTCTGGTCTACGGGAAGTTTTCGCAATGAAACATTGTCTCAAAATATCGTAGAAAACCCAAAGAGATTCTGGTCGTATGTAAGGTACACCAGTGGCAAAAAAACAGTCGATACCGTCACTACGCAATAGCGATGTAAATGTTACCGATGATGGTGCCACCAAAGTGGAGTTACTAAATACAGTTTTCCGTAATTCCTTCACGAAAGAAGACGAAGTAAATATTTCAGAATTCGAAACCAGAACAGCTGTTAGTATGAGTGACATAAAATTAGATATCTTTTATCACTTAATAAAGGCAAGTCTTCCGGTCCAGATGGTATACCAATCAGGTTCCTTTCATAGTATGCACACACAATAGCGTCTTTCTTAGCAATCATATACAACAGCTCAGTTGACGAAAGGTCTGCTCGTAAAGACTGGAAAGTAGCACAGGTCACACTAGTATTCAAGAAAAGCAGTAGGAGTAACCCAATGAATTACAGACCCATATCACTGACCTCAACTTGCAGTGGGATTTTGGAGCATATACTGTAATCGAACATTATGAATCACCTTGAAGACAATGACTTATTGATACATAACCAACACGGATTCAGAAAATATCGTTCTTGTGCAATGCAGCTAGCCCTTTATTCCCATGAAGTAATGAGTGCTGTCGACAAGGGATCTCAGATCGATTCCATATTCCTAAATTTCCAGAAGGCTTTTGATAACGTTCCTCGCAAGCGACTATTAATCAAATTGCCTGCATATGGAGTACCGTCTCATTTGTGTGACTGGATTCGTTATTTCCTCTCAGAGAGGTCACACCTCGTAGTGATAGACGGTAAATCATCGAGAAGAACAGAAGTGATCTCGAGCGTCCGCAAGGTAGTGTCATAGGCCCTCTGCTGTTCCTGATTTACATAAATGATCTAGGTGGTAATCTGAGCAGCCCCCTTAGATTGTTTGCAGATGACGCTGTAATTTACCGTCTATTAAAATCATCAGTCGATCAATTCCAATTAGAAAATGATCTAGAGAGATTTTCTATATGGTGCGAAAAGTGGCAATTGACACTAAAGAAAGAAAAGGGCGAGGTCATACACATGGGTACTAAAAGAAATCCGATAAATTTTGGGTATAAGACAAATCGCACAAATATAAGGGCTGTCAATTCAACTAAATACCTAGGAATTACAGTTACGAGCAACGTAAATTGGAAAGACCACATAGATAAAATTGTGGGGAAGGTGAAACAAAGACTGCGCTTCGTTGGCAGAACACTTAGAAGATGCGACAGACCCAGTAAAGAGACAGCCCACATTACACTTGTCCGTCCTCTGCTGGAATATTGCTGCGCGGTGTGGGATCCTTACCAGGTAGGATTGACGGAGGAATCGAAAAAGTGGAAAGAAGGGCAGCTCGTTTCGTGTATCACACAATAGGGGTGAGAGTGTCACTGATATGATACGCGAGTTGGGGTGGCAGTCACTGAAACAAAGGCGGTCTTCCTTGCGACGAGATCTATTTACGAAATTTGAATCACCAACTTTCTCTTCCGAATGCGAAAATATTTTGTTGACACCCGCCTACGTAGGGAGAAATGATCATCACAATAAAATAAGAGAAATCAGAGCTCGAACGGAAAGATTTAAGTGTTCCTTTTTCCCACGTGCCATTCGAGAGTGGAATGCTAGAGAAGCAGTATGAAAATGGTTCGATGAACCGTCTGCCAGGCACTTAAGTGTGAATTGTAGAGTAACCATGTAGATGTAGACGTAGATGTGGATGTCGCCTTTGAGTGACTTAGGAGGATATAGGATGAGATAGACAGAAATTGTAGTTTGTGTGAATGGCAGCTTGCTCTAAATGTAGAAAAATGTAAGTCAGTGCGGACGAACAGGGGAAAAAAGCCTGTACCGTTCGGATACAGCATTACCAGTGTATTGCTTGACACAGTCATCTCGATTTAATACCTACGCCTAATGTTACAAAACGATGTGGAGCACGTCAGTCCGGTAGTAGGAAAGTTGAATGGTCGACTTGGTTTTATTGCTAGAATTTTTAGGAAAATGTAGCTCATCTGTAGAGGACCTGGTGTATACACCAACAGTGCGATCCATTCTTAAATACTGCTCTAGCGTTTGGGAACCCTACCAGATCGAATTAAAGGAAAACATCGAAACTATTCAGAGACGTGCAGCTAGATTTGTTACCAGTAGATTCGGTCAACACTCAAGCATTATGGAGATGCTTCGCGAACTCAAATGGTAATTCCTGGAGGGAAGACAAAGTTCTTAGCGCGAGGCACTATTGAGGAAATTTGGAGAACCGGTATTTTAGGGCAACTGCAGAACGATTCTACTGCCGGCAACGCACATTTCGCGTAAGGACCACGAAGATAAAAAGAAAGGCATTAGGGCTTGTACAGAGGCATAGATAGTCGCTTTCCCCCAATCTGTTTGCGATTAGAACAGGTAAGGAAATGACTAATAGTGGTAATTGGTACCCTCCACCATGCATTGTGAAATGGCTTGCAGAGTATCTATGTAGATGTAGATGCAGACCAGCCAGCACCTTTGCGTCGACATTGATTCCCCCAACGACAACACTGGATGGACACAAGAGGTTTTTCCTGATTAAATTGCTTTCTACTTGGAATGATAGTTGTAGTATCGTTTTTAAAACGTACAAGAAGGCACAAAATTATTAGAGTAAAATGGTGACTTAGTCGTGCTACATCCAGACGTTTTCTAAGTTTTTGCAATGTAATTAGCACTCACGCAGGTGTAGCTGTGGATCACTGTATCTACATATATGAGCTGTCCACAAATATTAGCGTGCGTCATATTTTGTCAGGGTAATGAATGTATCAGTTAGATCGGATCAATGTGAACAAATTTTGCCTGTGGATGTTACGCTATACAAAGTTCCATCTTATCAGCGTATCTTTAAGTTCTATTCCTTTATTAATTACTATCAGATATTGATATATTTTTTTCTTAGAAGCTGTGGCTACTAATAATAGCTGGTGGTGTTCTCCCTGTCTTATGCGAACACACGGAATATAGTACCATTAGACCACGACAACACCAGCAGTAAAGAGGTATAGTAGTGCTTGAAACGAATATTGAACAAAGCTTGCGGTAGTCAGTTTATCTAAATGCTGCCCTAGATTCCATTAGACTTTCGCGCGCAGCCTAATGATCGTTCGGAACTCGTCTATTTAGTCCCGTCGGAGGTTTGAGTCCTACCTCGGGGGCATGGGTGTGTGTGTTGGCCATAGCGTAAGTTAATTTAAGTTAGATTAAGTAGTGTGTAAGCTTAGGGACCGATGACCTCAGCAGTTTGGTCCCATAATACCTTACCACAAATTTCCAAAAACTTTCAGAAATCGACGTTGGGTTGGTATCGAAGGAGAAAGGATTGGATAAGGGATTTGCTGAGGAACCTGGGAATTCCTGCTTTAGGATCGCTGGGAATGCTGTCTAAGCGGTGGAGCAAAAATTGTTAAAGGAATTCTTCATATGGAAAAGCGAGACCCGTGGATTGACGTGCGGCAGCAATATTGCATATGAGATGCCACTAACAGCGAAGCGCTGACATCTTGAAGGAAGGTACATACGTCGATTGGGGCACGGCTGTAAACGTCAGAAATAACATTCTATAACTATGGCATCATTCTCGCTCGCGGCCTCTTTGCATAAGAGCTTAGATAACAGTGTTGAAAACCTACAGCTCTTCATTGCTGCTTTATGCCTGGTGTAGTCAAACTGCTGTGATATGTTCGTTTTCACATGTTCGCCCCTTTGGGGTGCAATATAATCTGCAGTCCTTGGAGTGCTGAAATTGAGTGGAGATATCACTCCACGCAGTAAGCACTGATTCTGCTGTACCTCTCTGTCTTAAGATGAAGAAAGACAATTTTTTTATTAAGTACATAGGGCAAAGTAATACTAACTGCAACAAAAACAGTCAGATAATAATATTTCAAATTTATTCGTAATTCTAGAGTACTACATGGACCATAGAGTGGCTGTTATTTATCTTTTCCGAAACAGATTATTTATTGTTGATGTTAATGACTTTAATGTGCTGTCATGTTGGTGTTGTGGATCAAGTATTAAAATCTTCGTACGGCAGAAATGGAGTTTGGTCCGATGAAACAAATGTTTAATTCTTCTAAGAGTGTGGGAGTGTCTCTAAGTGGAAAACTGTAGTAATTGCACAACACTTCGGAAACTTTAAAACGGTCCTAACGACCCTACTTACTGACTGATTAACTCCTACGACTGTATCTATATAGCTGGCGTGCTCCACGCTACACCGGACTGTAATTAACAAGCAAGGGAAAGACCAATATTCTCCTCACTCCATGTTTAAACTAAGAATAAGGTCATTACACTACGTTGTATACGTAGTATCTCAGTACCCAAACGTGCCACGACAATCACTAACTGACTAAATAAACTTGATGCGACACACACCTCAGTCAAATGCCGATTTTTTATTAAGTACATAGGGCAAAGTAATACTAACTGCAACAAACACAGTCAGATAATAATACACTCCTGGAAATTGAAATAAGAACACCGTGAATTCATTGTCCCAGGCAGGGGAAACTTTATTGACACATTCCTGGGGTCAGATACATCACATGATCACACTGACAGAACCACAGGCACATAGACACAAGCAACAGAGCATGCACAATGTCGGCACTAGTACAGTGTATATCCACCTTTCGCAGCAATGCAGGCTGCTATTCTCCCATGGAGACGATCGTAGAGATGCTGGATGTAGTCCTGTGGAACGGCTTGCCATGCCATTTCCACCTGGCGCCTCAGTTGGATCAGCGTTCGTGCTGGACGGGCAGACCGCGTGAGACGACGCTTCATCCAGTCCCAAACATGCTCAATGGGGGACAGATCCGGAGATCTTGCTGGCCAGGGTAATTGACTTATAACTTCTAGAGCACGTTGGGTGGCACGGGATACATGCGGACGTGCATTGTCCTGTTGGAACAGCAAGTTCCCTTGCCGGTCTAGGAATGGTAGAACGATGGGTTCGATGACGGTTTGGATGTACCGTGCACTATTCAGTGTCCCCTCGACGATCACCAGTGGTGTACGGCCAGTGTAGGAGATCGCTCCCCACACCATGATGCCGGGTGTTGGCCCTGTGTGCCTCGGTCGTATGCAGTCCTGATTGTGGCGCTCACCTGCACGGCGCCAAACACGCATACGACCATCATTGGCACTAAGGCAGAAGCGACTCTCATCGCTGAAGACGACACGTCTCCATTCGTCCCTCCATTCACGCCTGTCGCGACACCACTGGAGGCGGGCTGCACGATGTTGGGGCGTGAGCGGAAGACGGCCTAACGGTGTGCGGGACCGTAGCCCAGCTTCATGGAGACGGTTGCGAATGGTCCTCGCCGATACCCCAGGAGCAACAGTGTCCCTAATTTGCTGGGAAGTGGCGGTGCGGTCCCCTACGGCACTGCGTAGGATCCTACGGTCTTGGCGTGCATCCGTGCGTCGCTGCGGTCCGGTCCCAGGTCGACGGGCACGTGCACCTTCCGCCGACCACTGGCGACAACATCGATGTACTGTGGAGACCTCACGCCCCACGTGTTGAGCAATTCGACGGTACGTCCACCCGGCCTCCCGCATGCCCACTATACGCCCTCGCTCAAAGTCTGTCAACTGCACATACGGTTCACGTCCACGCTGTCGCGGCATGCTACCAGTGTTAAAGACTGCGATGGAGCTCCGTATGCCACGGCAAACTGGCTGACACTGACGGCGGCGGTGCACAAATGCTGCGCAGCTAGCGCCATTCGACGGCCAACACCGCGGTTCCTGGTGTGTCCGCTGTGCCGTGCGTGTGATCATTGCTTGTACAGCCCTCTCGCAGTGTCCGGAGCAAGTATGGTGGGTCTGACACACCGGTGTCAATGTGTTCTTTTTTCCATTTCCAGGAGTGTATTTCAAATTTATTCGTAATTCTCGAGTACTACATGGACCATAGAGTGGCTGTTATTTATCTTTTCCGAAACAGATTATTTATTGTTGATGTTAATGACTTTAATGTGCTGTCATTTTGGTGTTGTGGATCAAGTATTAAAATCTTCGTACGGCAGAAATGTAGTTTGGTCCGATGAAACCAGTTTTTAATTCTTCTAAGTGTGTGGGAGTGTCTCTAAGTGGAAAACTGTAGTAATTGCACAACACTTCGGCAACTTTAAAACGGTCCTAACGACTCTACTTACTGACTGATTAACCCCTACGACTGTGCGTGCTCCACGCTACACCGGACTGTAATTAACAAGCAAGGGAAAAACCATTATTCTCCTCACTCTATGTTTAAACTAAGAATAAGGTCATTACACTACATTGTATACGTAGTATCTCAGTACCCAAACGTGCCACGACAATCACTCACTGACTAAATAAACTTGATGCGACACACACCTCAGTCAAATGCCGATTAAAGCGGATAGTTCCCAAATTTGAACGAAGGCACCTATGATATTAATTGTCAGCTAACTTTTCTCCTTATATCTGACCGAACCCCCCCATGAACCACGGACCTTGCCGTTGGTGGGGAGGCTTGCGTGCCTCAGTGATACAGATGGCCGTACCGTAGGTGCAACCACAACGGAGGGGTATCTGTTGAAAGGCCAGACAAACATGTGGTTCCTGTAGAGGGGCAGCAGCCTTTTCAGTAGTTGCAGGGGCAACAGTCTGGATGATTGACTGATCTGGCCTTGTAACATTAACCAAAACGGTCTTGCTGTGCTGGTACTGCGAACTGTTGAAAGCAAAGGGAAACTACAGCCGTAATTTTTCCCGAGGACATGCAGCTCTACTGTATGATTAAATGATGATGGCGTCCTCTTGGGTAAAATATTCCGGAGGTAAAATAGTCCCCCATTCGGATCTCCGGGCGGGGACTACTCAAGAGGACGTCGTTATCAGGAGAAAGAACACTGGCATTCTACGGATCGGAGCGTGGAATGTCAGATCACTTAATCGGGCAGGTAGGTTAGAAAATTTGAAAAGGGAAATGGATAGGTTAAAGTTAGATATAGTGGGAATTAGTGAAGTTCGGTGGCAGGAGGAACAAGACTTTTGGTCAGGTGATTACAGGGTTATAAATACAAAATCAAATAGGGGTAATGCAGGAGTAGGTTTAATAATGAATAAAAAAATAGGAGTGCGGGTTAGCTACTACAAACAGCATAGTGAACGCATTATTGTGGCCAAGATAGACACAAAGCCCATGCCTACTACAGTAGTACAAGTTTATATGCCAACTAGCTCTGCAGATGATGAAGAAATAGATGAAATGTATGACGAGATAAAAGAAATTATTCAGGTAGTGAAGGGAGACGAAAATTTAATAGTCATGGGTGACTGGAATTCGTCAGTAGGAAAAGGGAGAGAAGGAAACATAGTAGGTGAATATGGATTGGGGGGAAGGAATGAAAGAGGAAGCCGCCTTGTAGAATTTTGCACAGAGCATAACTTAATCATAGCTAACACTTGGTTCAAGAATCATGAAAGGAGGCTGTATACATGGAAGAAGCCTGGAGATACTGACAGGTTTCAGATAGATTATATAATGGTAAGACAGAGATTTAGGAACCAGGTTTTAAATTGTAAGACATTTCCAGGGGCAGATGTGGATTCTGACCACAATCTATTGGTTATGAACTGCAGATTGAAACTGAAGAAACTGCAAAAAGGTGGGAATTTAAGGAGATGGGACCTGGATAAACTGAAAGAACCACAGGTTGTAGAAAGTTTCAGGGAGAGCATAAGGGAACAATTGACAGGAATGGGGGAAAGAAATACAGTAGAAGAAGAATGGGTAGCTCTGAGGGATGAAGTGGTGAAGGCAGCAGACGATCAAGTAGGTAAAAAGACGAGGGCTAATAGAAATCCTTGGGTAACAGAAGAAATATTGAATTTAATTGATGAAAGGAGAAAATATAAAAATACGGTAAATGAAGCAGGCAAAAAGGAATACAAACGTCTCAAAAATGAAATCGACAGGAAGTGCAAAATGGCTAAGCAGGGATGGCTAGAGGACAAATGCAAGGATGTAGAGGCTTGTCTCACTAGGGGTAAGATAGATACTGCCTACAGGAAAATTAAAGAGACCTTTGTAGAGAAGAGAACCACTTGTATGAATATCAAGAGCTCAGATGGCAACCCAGTTCTAAGCAAAGAAGGGAAGGCAGAAAGGTGGAAGGAGTATATAGAGGGTTTATACAAGGGAGATGTACTTGAGGACAATATTATGGAAATGGAAGAGGATGTAGATGAAGACGAAATGGGAGATAAGATACTGCGTGAAGAGTTTGACAGAGCACTGAAAGACCTGAGTCGAAACAAGGCCCCGGGAGTAGACAACATTCCATTAGAACTACTGATGGTCTCGGGAGAGCCAGTCATGACAAAACTCTACCATCTGGTGAGCAAGATGTATGAGACAGGCGAAATACCCACAGACTTCAAGAAGAATATAAGAATTCCAATCCCAAAGAAAGCAGGTGTTGACAGATGTGAAAATTACCGAACTATCAGTTTAATAAGTCACAGCTGCAAAATACTAACGCGAATTCTTTACAGACGAATGGAAAAACTGGTAGAAGCTGACCTCGGGGAAGATCAGTTTGGATTCCGTAGAAATGTTGGAACACGTGAGGCAATACTAACCTTACGACTTATCTTCGAAGAAAGATTAAGAAAAGGCAAACCTACGTTTCTAGCATTTGTAGACTTAGAGAAAGCTTTTGACAACGTTAACTGGAATACTCTCTTTCAAATTCTGAAGGTGGCAGGGGTAAAATACAGGGAGCGAAAGGCTATTTACAATTTGTACAGAAACCAGATGGCAGTTATAAGAGTCAAGGGGCATGAAAGGGAAGCAGTGGTTGGGAAAGGAGTGAGACAGGGTTGTAGCCTCTCCCTGATGTTATTCAATCTGTATATTGAGCAAGCAGTAAATGAAACAAAAGAAAAATTCGGAGTAGGTATTAAAATTCATGGAGAAGAAGTAAAAACTTTGAGGTTCGCCGATGACATTGTAATACTGTCAGAGACAGCAAAGGACTTGGAAGAGCAGTTGAACGGAATTGACAGTGTCTTGAAAGGAGGATATAAGATGAACATCAACAAAAGCAAAACGAGGATAATGGAATGTTGTCAAATTAAATCGGGTGATGCTGAGGGAATTAGATTAGGAAATGAGACACTTAAAGTAGTAAAGGAGTTTTGCTATTTAGGGAGTAAAATAACTGATGATGGTCGAAGTAGAGAGGATATAAAATGTAGACTGGCAATGGCAAGGAAAGCGTTTCTGAAGAAGAGAAATTTGTTAACATCGTGTATAGAGTTAGGTGTCAGGAAGTCGTTTCTGAAAGTATTTGTATGGAGTGTAGCCATGTATGGAAGTGAGACATGGACGATAACTAGTTTGGACAAGAAGAGAATAGAAGCATTCGAAATGTGATGCTACAGAAGAATGCTGAAGATAAGGTGGGTAGATCACGTAACTAATGAGGAGGTATTGAATAGGATTGGGGAGAAGAGAAGTTTGTGGCACAACTTGACTAGAAGAAGGGATCGGTTGGTAGGACATGTTTTGAGGCATCAAGGGATCACAAATTTAGCATTGGAGGGCAGCGTGGAGGGTAAAAATCGTAGAGGGAGACCAAGAGATCAATACACTAAGCAGATTCAGAAGGATGTAGGTTGCAGTAGGTACTGGGAGATGAAGAAGCTTGCACAGGATAGAGTAGCATGGAGAGCTGCATCAAACCAGTCTCAGGACTGAAGACCACAACAACAACATCTGACCGAAATTTTCAATACAAAGCACAGCCACACCCACAATCTTATTTACAAAAAAATACGTACAAGTACGGAAATAGATAAACGTCTCCAGTACTGTATGCATTCTCTACAGGACGTAGATGTGGGGTTTCCCTGCAGACTCCATCGGCTACGCTGATCTTGGAGGACAAGGAAGAACCTGCGATTCTGCATTAGAGTGGCGATGGGCCCTCTTAGGCTCAATTTTTTTGGTCAGGCTGTAGACCTTGACTAGTAGAACACCAAAAGAGCGTTCCTGAAGATTGTGATGACTAGTGACCAGGACAATAAAAGTAATCTGGCGTACTCTGAGAAACGTCAGAGAATGGCGGCTAATCCTTTTACACCAGAAATCTCCCATTACATAATAACATTTCGTGTAGTCACGGTTACCGATAAACTTTCACAAGAAGTAAACAATATAATTCATTGTGACATTTAAAGGAGGGTTCGTATAAGCATATTATTATGCAACGCCCATTTTCGTCAGACTACTGCGACAAACTATACTGAGAGTATAACACTGTAATCATGTGTAGAGTCTGTAATGCAAAATTTGTAACTATTTACTGAATACTGTCCATTTCATGTCTGTGGTCTCAGGTCTCAGGCAATAATGACGAAGTCAGCAGTGGTTCTCTTCGGAAATAGTAGTTCTATTTCGGACGACTCCTTAAATTTTTATTTGTTAACTCTTTCTTTTGGTTTGTTCATTGTTATTTAATTTTATGTGGGTAGTACAGGCTCAGTAATTTTTTTTCATTTCAGCGCTGCAGGTACACAAGAATTTTGTATGTACGCTGCCTGAACTTTTAACAGTAAAAACACAACGTGATGCAGAACGCCTCTCCTGCAGCGTTTGCCACTGGGAGTTGCTTAAGCAGCTCTGTGACGCTTTCGCACTCACGAAATGAACCTGTAACCAAAACCACAGGTCTACTTTGTATGTTCCATATTTCCTCTATTAGTCCTCTTCGTGCCAACGGCCTTCCGGCAGTGGTAACACCGGTTCCCATCAGATCACTGAAGTTAAGCGCTTTCGGGCTGGGCTAGCACTTGGATGGGTGACCATCCGGCCTGCCGAGCGCTGTTGGCAAGCGGGGTGCATTCAGCCCTTTTGAGGCAAACTGAGAAGCTACTTGATTGAGAAGCAGTGGATCCGGTCTCTTAAACTGACATACGGCCGAGAGAGCGGTGTGCTGACCACACGCCCCTCCTTATCCGCATCCAGCGACCCCTGTGGGCTGAGGATGACACGGCGACTGGTCGGAACCGGGGCCCTACATGGCCTGTTTCGGGTAGGGTTTAGTTTTTTAGTTTTTTTAGTCCTTTACGTACGGATTACAGACCGACGAACACCGTTCAACTTCTGGTTTGAATACACTTCCTGCGGATTCTGACAATGAATAGGACGAGCATCTGCCTTACCTTCGATTAGTTTTATGTGATAGTTCCGCTTTAAATAGCTCCGTATGCATACTTCTAGATATTTAATGGACGTGAGTGCTCCCAGTAACTGTTCTTCAACGACGTAACCCTACAGTAATTGGTCTTTCTACCTATTAATGCGCAATACGTACACTAGAACGGGGCCGGCCATGGCGTACCAAATCATATTATATGTTCTGGGTTTGCGGGCGGCGGAAAGGCCGAGTCTGTCCCTCTCTCCGCTTTTCTCGGTCCTTCTCGGCAAAGTTATAACCTGAGTTCTTATTTTCTCGCGACATGCGTTACTCTGCTGTCTTAAGATCTGACCATGTATCGACACTTTACAGCAACAGTGCATTGTAGCGCCTTGTTTATCAACTTAATACCACACTACCACGTAAGACTGACATTTAGATGAAGAAGGCTCTACAAACCAGGATGAAATTTTAAGAAACTGTGGGTGGTTCAATTGGATGTACCACTGCCAGGTGAGACGGAGATTTAGGGGAAGAAGGTTGCAAAAACTAGGATGAAACTGCATAAAACAGTGAGCATTATTTGTTACAAATATACGTCGAAAGAACATCAGTGTGATTTCTTTTTGTGTTTAATATTGAAAACCTGTAGAAAATATTACAGGCTCAAAACCAGATGCGTTAGAAAGTAACTTAACATATGTGGGCTCATAAAGGAAGTTCTACCTAGACGACAGCACATGATATGGAGTGAGTACTTCACAATACTAACTAAAATACCACTGAAAATTATAAACTGCAAAACAATAAGCTGAAGAAGACAACTCAAGGAAAGAGTTGGTACTGTAATGAACATTCGCCTATGATGTGAAGTGCAGGATAGAAAAAGGAAGATTAGGATTTAAAGTCCCGTTGAAGAAGAGTATTATAGTTACCACATGAGCTCACGTGGAGAAAAATTGGAAGGAAAAATCGACCATGTTCTTTTGAAGGAAACCATCCCGGTATTTTCCTTAAGCGATTTAGGGAAAGCAAGGAAAACCTTTATCTGGATCGGAGGATGAGAATTCGATCTTCTATCAAACTCATTACGAGTCTAGTTTCGAAAACTCTGCACGACCTCGCTCCTTACCTCAAGTACAGATAACGATGGGGATGAAGAAAAATCGAAAAATCCAAATAAGTGCTAACAGCATTCATGCACTAACGGTTCCGCACGAACTTAATTATGTATCCATCCTGGGAATCAAGAATCTGGAAGATTTTTGCCTGTTATCGATGTCAATACCGGCCAGACTTCAGTCTGTGAAATTCTAAGACTTTGCAGATCAATTCCAAAATAATTCTAAGATAATTTTTACCCTTGCCTGCACTGTGAATCCCTGCTTCTTGTTATATTTCATGATTCTAGGTCAACAGGAAGTATCCTATAGATTTTGATGAGAGAACTTGCGAGTGTCAAAATTTGTGACATAAATGCTGTACCCTTTGATTGTATTTACTCTGAGGCTTACATGTTTTACACCGCCAACGAAGCAGAGACCTTCGTATGTCACATAATATTGAAATTGATACGTCTACCCGTCTTAACTGAAGGAGGGACAAGCAGACGGACAACCAATACCAAAGAAATATTATTTTCGTGTGATACAAAAAAAATTTAACAATTTAAGAACTTTTTGCTTTAGTTGTACTTCAAACCTTTGCTTCTCGCCAAAGTTAGTGATTGAAGATATACGGGGAGTGTTGATGGATGAGTTTGCGAGTATCAAAATATGTGACATAAATGGCCATATCGTTCGGCTGCACTGACTTACATATTTTACAGTGCCAAGAAACCAAAGAGGAAAATGTGGTCAAAACAGTCGAACGCACAAATACACAGAGGACGAAAGGACAACAAAGTGATTCTACAAGGTTTCCGTTTTTACCGAATGAGGTGTGGGGCCCTAAAAACTAAGATAAATGCTAAAACACTTTCCCCTATCGACATCAATAACTGCATTATTATGGTATAACTGCAAGGACTACAGACGAGGAAACCTGCCTTGGAGCTGAGGGTTCTAGTGTTGTCTGTACTACCAGTATTTTGTGTGAAATTCGTAACAATTGGTAAGATATATGGCAATGCAGGCTTTCTCTTCTCGACTCTTTAGCTGGGTCGTAGCATCATGTTGTCGCAAAGTTGCCATGTATTTTCTACTCACCATCTTCATGCGACGTGTAGGGTTCGGGTCCAGTTCGTACCTTTAAATCAGTTAATGAAACACTCAAGTTCTCAATAATCATTTATTTAAAAACGATGAAAGGTTCCGGCCTTTATGCTGGCCATCTTCAGATCTGCAGCTGGCTGTACACAGAATAGTAGCGTGAAGCCACGATCGTTTACTGCAGTAAACCAAACTTCGCTACAGTCTCGTCTATAAAGGTCCCAACAGGTAGGACGATGGCGTGTTCTGGAAGGGATGTGACGGGCTGTTGGGAGGGGGGGGGGGGGCGGGGAAGGGGAAGGTACTGGCGTTGAGTCCTCTTTAAGACTGTTGGTATTTTTAAAAATATCGAGAATCTTATATAGCGATGTTTAAAAAAGTTCATTATAGACTCCCGATGTACCGATGAGATGTGTCGATATATCGACGGAAAAAATATCGACGTACGTGCCTATAAAAATATCCGCTGCGCTTTGTAAATATACTGCCAGTTTGAGAGTTTTATATTTAAGTATTTGTTTATTATTAGATACTCTGTACATCAACAACGTAGCAGTCTGTCTATTCCCCTTAGAGCAAGAAACGAGAGGAAAACGATGCACGTTCACACTTGGTGATAACTACGTTGCTAACAATGGAACACTGGTAACTGCATGTAAATAGCACAATGAAAGGTGTCCGATGGAACCATCTTTCGGTCTCGTCACATATCAGATTTGTCCGAAACACTTCGTACGACTTCCCCGTTTTTTAATTTCTGTCAACGCCAGTGACCCAACAATTGTAGCTAGGGTGGTGAAGCTAAACGTAGCAGTTTCTGCTGGTAGCGTCGAGCGCCGATTACGTCAGAATTTCCCCTCACACGTTTCCACCCACCGCAAAGGCCTATCTTGTCATTTAGATTTTCGTTCATCATTTTCAGCAACTGTTTTTGAAGAACGCCAATGTGAAGAAATAGCACAATAGTTGCGTTAACAATTGGTTTTCGATGAAACTGGTGTGCTATTTATTCACATGGGAAATCTTGTTACTTCATTCACACCGCCATCCACCAGGGCATCACACAGTCAAGGAGAAATATTGGTCATGATGAAAGCTCAAAAAGCAGTAAGACTCCATCACACAGTGAAAGTAAAATTATGTTCTAACTACAATTTCAAAAGAATCACTTGAAAAGTTACCGAAAATTGTGAGAAAATAAGACAACTGCCTGGCGCAGTTGTTAGATCGGTTACAGCTGCTACATTGGCAGGTTATCGATATTTAAGTGAGTTTCAATGTGGTGTTACAGTCGGCGCAAGAACGATGGGACACAGCGTCTAAAAAATGGCTCTGAGCACTATGGGACTTAACATCTATGGTCATCAGTCCCCTAGAACTTAGAACTACGTAAACCTAACTAACCTAAGGACAGCACACAACACCCAGCCATCACGATGCAGAGAAAATCCCTGACCCCGCCGGGAATCGAACCCGGGAACCCGGGCGTGGGAAGCGAGAACGCTACCGCACGACCACAAGATGCGGGCGACACAGCGTCTCCAAGGTAACGATGAAGTGGGAATTTTCCCATACGACCATTTCACGAGTGTACCATGAATATCAGGAATCCGGTAAAACATCAAATCTCCGACATCGCTGCGGCCGGAAAAGATCCTGCATGAAAGGGACCAACGACGACTGAAGAGAATCGTTCAACGTGACAGATGTGCAACCCTCCCGCAAATAGTTGCGAGTTTCACGCTGGGCCATCAACAAGTGTCAGTGTGCGAACCATTCAACGAAACGTCATCGATAATGGCTTCGGAGCCGAAGTCCCACTCGTGTGCCCATGATGACTGCACGACATAAAGATTTACGCCTCGCCAGGACTCGTCAACTTTGAGTCCCATAGTGCTCAGAGCCATTTTGACTCGTCAACACCCACACTGGACTGTTGATGACTGGAAACATGTTACCTGGTCGGACGGGTCTCGTTTCAAATTGTATCGAGCGGATGAAGGTGTAAGGGCACGGAGATAACCGTATGAATTCATGGACCTTGCATGTCAGCACGGGACTGTTCAAGCTGGTGGCGGCTCTGTAATGGTGTGGGGGAGGTGGGGGGGGGGGGGTGCAGTTGGAGTGATCTGGGACCCCTGATACGTCTAGATATGAATCTGACAGGTGACACGCACGTAAGCATCCTATCTGATCACCTGCATCTATGAATGTCCATTTTGCATTCCGACGGACTTGGGCAACTCTGATCGGTTCTGAAAGTGGGTCGTCAAAGAGGCAACGTAAATACGATGGTATGGCGACCTTGTCAACTGGGACAGGGATTTCCAAACGACTTCTGCATGGGATCGGGCGCTAGCAAAAATACTTCAGGAGCGCTCTGATGTGAAAGCGGCAGAGGTAGTGGGCAGAAGAGAGATGCAGCATTCGGACTCAACGCCCGGACACCTCATCACCCCGCTGCCACCCCCCTCCACCCATCCCCCGCCACCAACCACGATATCTCTTCCGGAGAACACGATTGGCCCACCAATTGAACCCTCGGCCGATGTCTATGGTCCAGTGGCTATAAAAGTACGAAAGGGACATGAATTTGACACTATTCGTCTATAAGACTGAAATATATACGTATAATGAAATTGGTAAACTTTAACGTATTATCGAAGAGTATAAGTGATAACATCGATTACGAAGATGTTCGTGTGAAAGTACGCTGCGAGGCAGCTATCGCTGAGGCCGAGTATGGGTAACAAAGAGCTTATGTTAGGTCGCGCAGTAGTGGGCAGTGGTTGCTCAGGAGTAGCAGGACTAGTGTCTGTTGCGATGCTCCGGAGTGGGCAGTCTCTTAGTATCAAATATTCAGTGTAATAATTTCAGTGTTGTGTATTATTGATTTATGGAAGAAATAAGATTTAAAGTAAAAATTAATTAAGAAAATGCTACAAATAAGTTTAAGAAATTTTGATGAAGAATCTCTACATATTGTTACATCGATCTACAATAAGGCAATCAATATTCGTGTATTTATGCTCTTTTGCTGTAGTGCGAATTTGAATGAGACCAGCTGTGTACGTAACCCCAAGTTTTATACTGTATTTTTTTGTAAAGATCACTCGTTTGCGTAAAGGTAATTTTTATGATATGGCTTAACAATTGCAAGTCAGTTTCACAATATAGTAAGCTTTCAAATTAAGATATTACAGTCATTCTCATTAGTCATGTTCCGCCTCCTAATTACAAGTCGTTTTTATTTAAACAAATTCTAAATGTATCTCAGTCAAATATCTTTCATTTTCGCTTTTGCAACTGTAGTTAGGTTAGTAGTGCTGAGAGCAGAACAACGCGTTATAATGGCGACACCAGTACGAGGTAAGAAATGTATTTCATACAGTTTATGGATTTTTCCACAGGGACCACTTTCGTACTTATTCAGACTTACAGGGCCGCAGTAAGATCGAGAAGATCTGATAGTACTTACCTCTAATTTTTCATTATAGCGCACAGGTTTTAATTAGTTTGGGTTTACTGGTATTGCTTTCTTGCTAGCAGGCATATGTTTAAAACAGGATCACCTACATATAGAGATACACGTAATTAGACATGCAGTCAGCACACCTTACTTTAGACATAAACGTTACAAGACGACGAGTAGAAACCTCATGGAAAAGTTGCGGTACCATGACGCCCCGACTCTGCTGATGACCCACGATGATTGCATCAAGTTGCAAACTATTTATTTTATTCTATTGTGTTATTATCATTCAATACAGACTAACAGAGCTAACTGTTAGTAACCACTTCATGAGCTAATGAATTAGAATAATTAAAAAGTACAGAGTTACAAAAACTCTCTTCTGAACAACAGTCATCTGTTCTAAATTTGTAATCGCTGAAATGCAGTTTTGCCTTAAAGTGCCCATAAGAATATTCGTGCTCGTCTCTGGACGCACGACTTTCTGAGGTCACTGTGTGCTATCGGGCTGAGAGAATTTCTGTGAATGCCACTAGCCAGATTTGAAGCGTCGTACGGACTGCGCACATTCCGGCGAATAGTCTGCATGTAGCTCTCCTGCATGGCTTCCCAGTCGCCGGGATATAGCGCACAGCTTCGCTTTTACGACCCGGCGCTGCTGCCGCCGCCGCCGCCCCCGACAGTCGGACGCCGGCCTAGACTATGGGCGGCTGTCGCCCTTCCTGCTGCCTAAAGCTGCCCTTAGGCTGCCAATAATATTGTGCAATATTTCATGTTGTCCAATATCGTTGATCGTCTGTGGATATGACAAAGTTGTCCATTGTACTGTACAATGCGGTATACTGATGTATCTACGGGAATCAAGTTTTTATTGCGCAAACTCGTTGCACTCTATAGTCTCTGTCCAGCATCGTACGACGTCTGTTCAAAAAAATCCTGAAACATTCGTAATTTCACGCCAATGGTGTGTTGGAGGTAAATACGGTTGGCATCCCTGCACACGCCTGCGTTTACATCGGATTGGGGAAGCACGGGGAAGGGAGTCGACCGTACACTTTCAAAGGAACCATCCCACCATTTGTCTGAAGCAATTTAGGGAAATCACGGAAAACCTAAATCAGAATGGTCGGACGCCTGTTTAAATCGACGTACTCCCGAATGAGAGTCCAGTGTTCTAATCACTGCGCCACCTCGCTCGGTGTTAGTTATTATACAGTGCTGTATTGAGTAGAGCGTTGTGTCGCAAAGTTTGCGAATTTAGAAATGAGCGTTTGGTGTCATTGGCCGGGACGCCCCTTACGGGGCAGTTCCGGCCGCGTTGATGCAGGTCTTATTACATTCCACGCCACATTGGGCGACCTGCGCGCCGGATGGGGTTGAAATGATGATGAGGACAACACAACACCCAGTCCCTGAGCGGAGAAAATCCCCGACCCAGTCGGGAATCGAAACCGGGCCCGTAGGACGGCAATCCGTCACTCTGACCACTCAGCTATCGGGGCGGACACTAGAGATGGTAGAGTTAGAGGAGCAATGTGTCTGCATTACATTTTCCTTGAAACTTACGAAAATCTTTACAGAGACACACCAAATGATCCAAAAAGCCTATGGTGATAAGTGCTTAAGCCGTACTTGGTGTTACAAAGGCTTCACACGGTTTAAGAATGGCCGGACGGAGTTTAAAGATGAAAGTCGTTCAAGACGCTCTTCGAAGTCTACCGAGTACCGAAGGCGCTCATGGCAGGAACGTCAACGAAATTGCGCGTGCCAATCGAAGACTGACTGGCCGAGAGGTTGCAGAAGAATGTAACATTTCAGTTGGGTCATGTTATGACATTCTGACACAGCATCTGGGAATGCATCGTGTTGCCGCCAAGTTCGTCCCACGGCTTACGACTCAAGGTTAGAAACACTTTCGCCTCTCAATCCGAGAAGAGCTTTTGGATCTTGCAAATGAGAACGAGACTTTCCTTAAGAGAATGATAACTGGTGGTAATCCGTGGGTCTACGTTTATGATGTTGAGACCAAGGTTGAATCTTCACAAGGGATCGGTAAAGGTTTACCAAGACCAAAGAAAGCTGGTCAGGTCACGTCAAATCTCAGAGCATGATAGTTTTCTTTGACTTTGAAGGATTAGTTCATCATGAATTGTTAATTGATGGTATTATCGGGACGTGTTGCGACGCCTGCGAAAATCTGTGAGAAGGAAACAGCCTGAAATGTGGCGAGACTATTCAGGGCTCTTGCATAACCATAACGCACCGGTCCATTCATTCCTGTTGGTGCGTCACTATTGCAAAAAAATGGTTCAAATGGCTCTGAGCACTATGGGACTCAACATCTGTGGTCATAAGTCCCCTAGAAATTAGAACTACTTAAATCTAACTAACCTAAGGACATCACACACATCCATGCCCGAGGCAGGATTCGAACCTGCGACCGTAGCATTCGCGCGGTTCCTGACTGAGTGCCTAGAACCGCTAGACCACCGCGGCCGGCGTGACTATTGCACAAAAAATCGAAATCACTTTGTTGCCTTATCCTACATACACTCTAGACCTTTCCCCTGCGACTCCTTTTTTTGTTTCCAAAGTTGAAAATTCCATTGAAAGGACGAATATTTGCAACAATAGATGAGATGAAAGAAAATTCGCAGAAGGCGCTTCGCGCGATCCAGCAAGAGGCGTACCGAGATTGCTTCCTGAAACGGAAACGGTGTTGGGAGCGGTTTATCAGTTGTGGAGGGGACTATTTCGAAGGAGACAATACACAATAAGTAAAAGATAAGAGTAGAAAAATTTTGTGGACAAAGTTCGGGAATTTTTTGTAGAGACCTCGTATATCTTTGTCAGACCAAGAAGGATAGCTCACGGGTTAGCACGCTGCACTTGCCTTCAGGAGGAAGGCGCAACGTGGACCAACTCGCTTCAAAACCTTGACAGAATAAAACAGAAAAAGGTTCGCTCTTCGGCTTGACTCCTACGAAAACTTGTGACCACGGCACTAGTACATACTTGTCCAACAATGCTATGACATTCCAGTCGCAAGTCGATATAATACGTGTCAAGTCAGTTGCTGGTAAACAGTGAAGTTGGCAACCACACATTTTTCAGTTATTGTTTGTGTGGGGCTTTTTAATAGATGACAGCTATCCTACCCTGTTTTCAGGATAAGATGGGTAGCATTCCACAAGACATGTTTATGACATTTTAATTGGTGTATTGACGTTGTTGGTGTTGTGGTCTTCAGTCTTGAGACTGGTTTGATGCAGCTCTCCATGCTACTCTATCCTGTGCAAGTTTCTTCATCTCCCAGTACCTACTGCAACCTACATCCTTCTGAATCTGCTTAGTGTATTCATCTCTTGGTCCCCCCTCTACGATTTTTACCCTCCACGCTGCCCTGCAATACTAAATTGGTGATCCCTTGATGCCTCAGAACATGTCCTGCCAACCGATCCCTTCTTATAGTCAAGTTGTGCCACAAATTTCTCTTCTCCCCAATTCTCTTCAATACCTCCTCATTAATTATGTGATCTACCCATTTAATCTTCAGCATTCTTCTGTATCACCACATTTCGAAATCTTCTATTCTCTTCTTTTTTAAACTATTTATCGTCCATGTTTCACTTCCATACATGGCTACTCTCCATAAAAATACTTTCAGAAACGACTTCCTGACACTTAAATCTATACTCGATGTTAATAATTTTTTCTTCTTCAGAAACGCTTTCCTTGTCATTGCCAGTCTACATTTTATATCCTCTCTACTTCGACCATCGTCAGTTTTTTTGCTCCCCAAATAGCAAAACTCATTTACTACTTTAAGTGTCTCATTTCCTAATCGGATTCCCTCAGCATCATCCGACTTAATTTGACTACATTCCATTACCCTCGTTTTGCTTTTGTTGATGTTCATTTTATATCCTCCTTTCAAGACACTGTCCATTCCATTCAATACTCTTCCAAGTCCTTTGCCGTCTCTGACAGAGTTACAATGTCATCGGCGAACCTGAAAAATTTTATTTCTTCTCCATGGATTTTAATTCCTACTTCGAATTATTCTTTTGTTTCCTTTACTGCTTGCTCAATATACAGATTGAATAACATCGGGGGAGAGGCTACAACCCTGTCTCACTCCCTTCCCAACCACTGCTTCCCTTTCACGCCCCTTGACTCTTATAACTGCCATCTGGTTTCTGTACAAATTGTAAATAGCCTTTCGCTCCCTGCATTTTACCCCTGGCACTTTCAGAATTTGAAAGAGAGTATTCGAGTATTCCAGTATTCAGTATTGACGTATATCGTCTTAAAACTACTTCCGCTGTTATCCGAAATCGTTGCCCACAAAATTGGCTCTGCGTGGCTTCACTTTCATAAATTGCTCTTCTATTACCCCAATAATACACTTAACGGGTTACAATGTATTTACTTGTTTATATTTGCGCGTTCTTTGTGAACAGTTGGGCGTTTTTAGTTTATGCTCTTTTTTTTACCGTGGAGGAGTACCACACTGTCGACTATTATTGAGCGATAATGAACAATATTCTGCAACAATGGCCGATGCACGGATATGCCAAATCGAAGCTGCTCGTTGCTGATTGCTCGGATATCTGATTATGCGCAAGAAACTCGGAAAAAGCACACCCGCAGTTATCGAGAACTATGACATGCAAATATTCCCGTGAGTAAACGATGCATCACGTATTGCATCGGCTTCTGGCACCTCCGAATCCACTCAGCTTGAGATTCCAGAAAACGCCAATCGAAGAAGATAAAACATGTGGCCCATGAGGCAAGATATCTACTTTCAGAAACATCCAGTGGAGATTCCGACAGCGACCTTACTGCTAGCGATAATGACAGAAACGACAAATGTGACTATGATTTCGACTGGAAAATGTAAAGTGTCAAATAAAACCTTTCAGTGCGCGAATTTCAACTTCTAATTCGCCACCAAAATCTTAAAATACTTTACACCGTAAGTTTCAATCGAATCCGCTAAGTCCGCAGCTCGTGGTCGTGCGGTAGCGTTCTCGCTTCCTACGCCCGGGTTCCCGGATTCGATTCCCGGCGGGGTCAGGGATTTTCTCTACCTCGTGATGAATGGGTGTTGTGTGCTGTCCTTAGGTTAGATAGGTTTAAGTAGTTCTAAGTTCTAGGGGACTGATGACCATAGATGTTAAGTCCCATAGTGCTCAGAGCCATTTTGAATCCGCTAAGTTTGTAATTTTTGAATCGTCAAATTGTATGAGCCATTTTGAAATTTGTGATGCTGACATCGGATTCGTAATTAGTGGCCACAAAAATCTAAAAATATCACAGTTTTGTAGGATTTTATATCCGCTTTTCTATTAAGCTTATGTCCGGATTCTGGAACGACTTGGCTTACTGTTCAAATCCGATCTAGATTTTCCGCGACTTCCCTAAATCTCTACAGGCAAATGCCGGCGTGGTTCCTTTGAAATTGGCACGGTCGATTTTCTTCCACATTCTTTCGTAACCTAGTCTTGTGCTACGTTCCTAATGAGCTCACTGTAGACGGGACGTTAAACTCTAATCGTCCTTCCTTTGTCAGCGCAGTCTGTGTCCCAAGCTGCTTATCTTGCGCGATTTGTTGCGTTGTGGAAGCCGAACTGTTTAAATGCCTTCGATGCATGAGGAACCCGCGTTTGTTTTAGACTTGTTTGAGTTTTCCAGCCTCATGCTGTGTAAAACAAAGCGAAATACTAACCGTCACAAAGAAGCCGAGCGATACAATCAGTTGTTGTCGAAGTATAGAAAATTATATGCGAAACAGATAAGCTGCAGTTACTGAAGAAGTTGAACTTCTTGGAGACTTTTAATGGAAAGTACGACGAGAAGTGGAGCTGGAGCTGAGGAATTAGTGGAACCAACACTTTGGTACTTTTGATGAGATGACCTTCTCTGAGGGCAATAAATCCGTTTTAATTCAAATGTAACCACAATTTCAGTAATTAATGGTTCAAATGGCTCTGAGCACTATGGGACTCAACTGCTGAGGTCATAAGTCCCCTAGAACTTAGAACTACTTAAACCTAACTAACCTTAGGACAACACACACATCCATGCCCGAGGCAGGATTCGAACCTGCGACCGTAGCGGTCGCGCGGTTCCAGACTGTAGCGCCAGAACCGCTCGGCCACCAGCGGCTGGCGAAATGCGTAAATACACTTTTCCTCATCATTATGCAACGTTTCAAGCTTTCGGTAATAGCTGTGCGCATACCCACCATTGGCTAGATCATATTGACTAGTGATATTACACTTATGAATTTTAAGTCTTTAAATGAATTCCTTGTGGCCAAATAAGTTAATATAACAGACAAACGCCAAGTTACATGAATAGAGGCTCGCAAACGAGTGTCATTGGTGCAACCAGTTTCAAAAGTACATCAGATTGAAGAGCTCGGATTCTCAGAATGTTCCGATAATCATTTGGCTCGCGTATCCTCACGTCAGTAAATGTTCATTCTTCCAGAATGAATTTACACTCTGCAGTGGGGTGTGCGTTGTCATGAATCTTCCTGACAAATTAAAACTGTGTGCTGGACCAGGACACGAGCGCGGGACCTTTGCCTTTCCCGGGCAAATGCTCTAACGACTGATCCATCCAAGCGGGGCTCAGGAGAACTTCTGTGAAGTCTGGAAGGCAGGAGATGAGGTACTGGCGCATGTACAGCTATGAAGGCGGGTCGTGAGTCGTGCTTCGATAGCTCAGGCGGAAGAGCATTTGCCCTCGAAAGCCAGAAGTCCCACGTTAGGCTACCCGTCCAACAGGCGTTTTTAATGTGCCAGTAAGTTTCTAATTTTCATGTATTGGCCTTCCTCTCTTCTTATACTATCCCTTCAGCCATCTATCTTTCCTCTTTTCTTTCCGCGAGTGCCAAGCCAAACCAAAGGCCAAATAACAGCTTGCGTCCGTATAAGCCAAATCTGCACCTCCATGATCTGGTCTGAAGTTTGCGCGTTATTACTTCGCCGTCTACATTAACAGTTAGCATATTGTGCGCTATTACTGACAGTCTAGGGGCCGCTTAATAGATTGCGCTGGCCCAGACGAACACTGTCGCGGTTAATTTATCCTCACTCGATTGCGCTTGGCTGCGTAGTAACGTACGTAATGTCCTGCGTCACACGAAAGTTTCCTCGACAGCTTGTGGTATTAAGGACAACTGAGCATTAGCACACCGGATGAAAAAATTATGTCTATTCCTCCTCCCCCTCTCCCACTTGACACATTGCGCCGGGTGTAGAGGACCTATTAGTGCAACAATGGTAATTTATGTCGTAAGTCAACACGCGACCTGCTCCTAACTTGATAAAGAGACAGCTAAGGCAGCAACAGTGGTCCAAAATGGGGAAAATTTTGGGCTTGGCCGTGTGGAGGGTATGTTGCAAGAATCACGGTACATCACTGGACACAACTTTCAGTAACTGGTGATTGGCCACCGACAGCGGACAGCCGATGACCGGGCGATAACGTGGCGGGTGTCCAAGATCCCCTATACAAGTCGGCTGCAGACTGAAAGCAATTGAATTGTATTTTCTGTTTTTTTTTTCTTTTCGGTATGAGCTGCTGTACTGTAGACTATTCAGTGCCTAGCCGGAATTAATTGATATTGCTTCTGACTAATTTACGTGACTGTATGATAGTTACGCCGGCCGCGGTGGTCTCGCGGTTCTAGGCGCGCACTCCGGAACCGTGCGACTGCTACGGTCGCAGGTTCGAATCCTGCCTCGGGCATGGATGTGTGTGATGTCCTCAGGTTAGTTAGGTTTAAGTAGTTCTAAGTTCTAGGGGACTGATGACCACAGCAGTTGAGTCCCATAGTGCTCAGAGCCATTTGTATGATAGTTACGGATACGACTGGTGCTATATAAGAGACGTGTGAGGAGAGTAATGATATTGTCAACAGTGCGAGCGATCTGGCAACGCTGTGTTGTTCTGCTTGTGTAGACCGTTATGATCGCCCCTTCCAGGGGCTCGGTTACAGTTTCAGCTGCGTACAACAATCACGGGATTTTTTAGACCGACATAAGTTGTGTTTGTGTTGTGTTTTTCGAAAATGGAACAACGTTATGTCATCAAGTTATGTGTCAAACTTTGGGAATTCGCGTGTGTGATCTTTAAAAATTTGAAATAGGCCTATAGTGAACATTCCTTGTCAAGAGCATAAGCCTTCCGTTGGCACAAATCATTCTTGGAAGGCCGAGAACATGCTGAAGATGAACCTCGCTCAGGGAGACCACCAACTTCAAAAACCGACGAAAACGTCGAATGTGCGTGTGTTCTTGTGAGATCAGGCCGACGATTAACAATAAGAACACTTTCACCGTACATTAAATTTTGACCGAAGTTTTGCACATGTGAAACGTGTGTGCCAAAACGGTGCCGAAAAACTTCACAACAAAGTAGGAGGGCAATGAAAGAGAAATGCGTGCGTTGATCTTCCTGAGAGGACTGCCAATGAAAAGGAATGGTTCAGTCCTAGATTTTTTAGTACAATCCCGAGACACAGCGACAAAGTGAGGAGTGGCAGCCTGAGACATCTCCTCGACCGAAAAAAAGCTAGAATGAGCAAATCTAAGATCAAGACAACGCTGATTTACTTCATTGACGGGAGGGATATCGTGCATAAAGAATTTGTTCCTCCAGCACAAACTGTCAACCAGGTGTTTTACGAAGACGCCCTTGAAAGGCTCAGGAAAAGGGAGAATCGAATGAGACCGGACACTGCAGACAAGTGGATGCGGTATCATATGACAACGCCGCATGTCACACGGCCACTTCCATCACCGAATTTTTTACCTCAAAAGGCATTCCTGTTGTTCAAAGCCCTCCTATCCGCCTTATCTGAATATTTGTGATTTTTTTCTTCTATGAAATTGAGAAACATCTTAAGAGGACTTCATTTTGCGACTCTGGAGAACATTCAAAAGAACTTGACAGACATGTTACAGGTTCTACCAGCTGAAGCCTTTCAGCGCGACTATCAAGACTGGAAACAACGACTCCGTCAGTGTATAACTGCCGAAGGAAACTAATTTGAAAGGGGACAGTATTGTTGATCGAAAAAATAAAAAGTTTGGCAGATAAAAAATCAGTATCATTAATTTTCTCGCAAATTTATTGAGCTGAAGAATATATGTTGTCGTGTTACAGCTACAAATTGTGGCTTGTGATTAGCAGATTGCATTTACTGAAGTGATTTTATTATCTCGCATGCGTTGTGGAAGTTCAAGCTGAGTAATTCTGATTTATTTAGGATTTAACACAATTTCTAGGAAATGACAGTTTATTTATTTAATGGCGAGATTTCACCTAAGTAAATTTATGCGTACTATCAGTTACGAATTTTTTCCATCGTCTCTTCTGACTATTCTGATACAGAGTGATAAGTCAGGGCTAGTTAACGATTACTAGTATCGGGAAAAATATGGGGATTTCAGTTAAAACTCCGTTTCTGTGTGGTTTCTCCGTAAGTCGTCAACTACATCTCGAAGCGCTCAGGTTTCCTCAGATGAGTCGGTTGATGAAAGACCTGCTCGTGAAGCACATAAAAACCGGAGAATAGTGAAACGTGACACAGGTTGTGTGAAACATTCAACGACGAGTTACTGAATGCCACGACAGAATGGACAGAGTTTGACTTACGTAATTAAAAAAAATGCCGGATGAAGTTTCAATTTCCAGTCTTGTGCAACACATTTTGAACCTCAAAGTTTTGTAACGGCCGAAGATTTTTTTCTAATTATATCAAATTTCCCTGTTTCCCTGAGGCATCTTGCACAATAGCGGCATTATCAAGAGCTTTCACACTGCAGGACGAGAACGGTATATACAAATGCATACAGATCGGTCCTCCGTCCGGCTTCGATGCGTTGCAAAGACATCAAATTAAGGGCTTGGGATCTACACGCATCCACATTCAAGAAGAGCGAGTCTCAGAGCAATATCAGATAAATTAATGTGTAAATCGTCTACTACCAGCACGAATAAAATAAATAATTAACCTACTGATACATTGTCTCCATGAAAATATTAGTTACATGTTCCGAACCAGTGTTAAGTTTCATTTGAAGTAACATTTCCGATACTTGTTGCCGGCCGTGGTGGCCGAGTGGTTCTAGGCGCTACGGTCTGCAACCGCGCGACCGCTACGGTCGCAGGTTCGAATCCTGCCTCGGGCATGGATGTGTGTGATGTCCTTAGGTTAGTTAGGTTTAAGTAGTTCTAAGTTCTAGGGGACTGATGACCTTAGAAGTTAAGTCCCATAGTGCTCAGAGCCTTTTGAACCATTTAAACCGATACTTGTTACAAGGTCCTATTGGTAATTACGGTCTTTACCGTTGGTTCGTTTTCGGAGTATACGTGTGAATTACGATGGCTAGCTTAATGAAATATGTAATTACAGAACTTCTGTCTATTTATAGAATTTAATATTTATAAACGTAGTAAAGAAAGTAATCACAAAACATCGTAACATGTATTACGTCCCTATATTAAAATTTCAAAAATCTACAACAGTTTGAAAAGCAAGCAGACAACCCACCAGCGATTCCTATGATATGTTCGTATATACGTGTCCATTACTAGGCAAAACTCCCTGCACTACGTAAGTGCTCCACCGTGTGGGCCACTGTTAGAAATCTCTGTCTGCTCCGTTTTGCGTCGTAACGTCGCCTCCACTGGCTTTTCATAGTTTATTAATCGCTGTGTCGTAACCATATACTACATGGCACGTAATCAAAACAATCTGTTCAACAAAAAATAGACTGATTCTTATTTCCTAGGTGATGTTGGCAGATCGAAATAAGATATTATTTGTTAGGACACACATTAAGGCGTCAAGGAAATGTTAATTTTGTGATGGAAGGAAGCGTGGAGGGCAGAAAGTTGATAATGAGACCAAGACTTGAAAGCAAGAAAAATGTTCAAATGTGTGTGAATCGTCATTGACTGTGCGGCTGGTCCCGGTGGAGGTTCGAGTCCTCCCTCAGGCATGGGTGTGTGTGTTTGTCCTTAGGATAATTTAGGTTAAGTAGTGTGTAAGCTTAGGGACTGATGACCTTAGCAGTTGAGTCCCATAAGATTTCACACACATTTGTGTGTGAATCCCTAAGGGACCAAACTGCTGAGGTCATCGGTCCCTAGTGTTACAAATTACTTAAATTAACTTTAACTTATGCTTAGAACAACACACACACACACACACACACACACACACACACACACACGCCCGAGGAAAGATTCGAACGTCCGGTGGGAGGGGCCTTGCAGCCCGTGACATGGCGCCTCAAACCGCGAGGCCACTCCACGTGGCTTGATAACAAGAAGCTGGTTCAAGTGGATGTAGAATACAGTACCTACGCAGAGGCCAGCATGAAGGTCTGCATCAAAGCAGTCTCCAGTCAGAAGAACACTACAAGAACATTAATTGCGAGGGGTACTCGGACACTAAGTCCTGATAGGTCGCGAAATGGAAACCACTATGAAAATCCGACGAAGTTTTGCACAGATGTGTTGGACAGTGGGTCCAGTATGCCCGTCGAATGCGGCACGCTGCTCTTTTCAATTCTGAGCGCATAGCGAACGGGTAAAGACAGCTAGAAAATGGTGTTTCCGGCCAAGCACAAGGGGCTGGTGAGAGATTTCGTCTGATGTCGTGCAACCCGCATAACAATACTGTCCTACGTTTCGTTCTTCATTACAATTCTAGGCCGCACTTTGCAGGAGCGGTGAAGATGCTTCTGCAACGTTTTCGATGGGTAGTGTTTGATCACCCACAACACAGTCCTGAGTTTCATATCTACTCACGAGAACCATTGGGTACGAAGACAGCATTTTGGCACAGACAACGATCTGTGGACGAGAGTAGAGAGCTGGCAGAAAGCACAGGCGAATGCCTTCTATGACGAGGGTATTGGTACATTGGTACAATGCTACGACAAATGTGTAAATCGGAGCGGCGACAGTATAGAGAAGTACCACAAATAAAACATTTTTATTTTCACAATGGTCTCCATTTCACAACCGATCGGAACTTACTTTGTGAATAGTCCTCGTATTTAACTAAGCACTCTAAACCTTGGATGAAACACTGCAAAAGTCGTTATGTCTCAACTTCCGATACCATAATACTGCCAATATCAACACCATATTTACCAACCAATTTTACAATGAGGGCACAAAAGTCATGGAATACCTCCTAATATGGTGTCGGACCTCCTTTTTCCTGGAGCAATGCAGCAACTCGACGTGGCATGGACTTAATAAATCGTTGGAAGTCCCTTGCAGAAATATTGAGCAATGCCACCTCTATAGCCATCCAAGATTGCGAAACAGTTGCCGGTGTAGGATCTTGCGCACGAACTGACCTCTCGATTACACCCCATAAATGTTCTATGGAATTCATGTCGAAGAATCTGGGTGGCCAAATCATTCGCTCGAATTTTCCAGAATGTTCTTCGGAACAATAGTGAACACTTATTGTGGCCCAGTGACATGGTGCATGGTCCATCGTTGTTGGGAAAATACAGTCCATTAGTGACTGCAAATGGTCTCCAAGTACTCGAACATAACCATTTCCAGTCAATAATCGGTTCAGTTGGACCAGAGGACGCACTCCATTCCATGTAAACACAGCCCAAACCATTATGGAGCCACTAGAAGCTGGCAAAGTGCCTTGTTGATAACTTGGGTCCATGGCTTCGTGGGTCTACGCCTGACCAACTAAAATCGGGACTCTCCCTACCAGTCCACAGTTTTCCAGTCGTCTGGGAGCCAACCGATATGGTCACGAGCCCAGGAGATGCGCTGTAGGCGATGACGTGCTGTTAGCAAAGCCATTCGTGTCGGTCGTCTGCTGCCATAGCTATTAACACCAAATTTCGCCACGCTTCTTAACGGATACGTTCGTCGTAAGTCTTACATTAATTTCTGCAGTAATTTCACGAACTGTTGCTTGTCTCTTAGAAGTGACAACTCCTCGAAAATACCTCTCGGCAGCTGCATTGTCTGTGGTGAGAGGCAATGCCTGAAATTTGGTATTCTCCACACACTCAACGTGTTAACACTGTGACTCTTGGAATATTGAATTCCCGAACGATTTCCGAAATCGAATGTCCCATGCGTCTGGCTCCAACTACCATTCTGCGTTCAAAGTCTGTTAATTCCCTTCCTGGGGCAGTTATGACGTCGGAACACTTTTTACGTGAATACAAATGACAGTTCCGCCAATGCACTGCCCTGTCTTGTGCATGTGACACTTCCGCCGCCTATACAGGGTGTTACAAAAAGGTACGGCCAAGCTTTCATGAAACATTCCTCACACACAAATAAAGGAAAGATGTTATGTGGACATGTGTCCGGAAACGCTTAATTTCCATGTTAGAGCTCATTTTAGTTTCTTCCACCTACGCTCAATGGAGCACGTTATCATGATTTCATACGGGATACTCTACCTGTGCTGCTAGAACATGTGCCTTTACAAGTACGACACAACATGTGGTTCACGTACGATGGAGCTCCTGCACATTTCAGTCGAAGTGTTCGTACGCTTCTCAACAACAGATTCGGTGACCGATGGATTGGTAGAGACGGACCAATTCCGTGGCCTCCACGCTCTCCTGACCTCAACCCTCTTGACTTTCATTTATGGGGGCATTTGAAAGCTCCTGTCTACGCAACCCCGGTACCAAATGTAGAGACTCCTCGTGCTCGTATTGTGGACGGCTGTGATACAATACGCCATTCTCCAGGGCTGCATCAGCGCATCAGGGATTCCATGCGACGGAGGGTGGATGCATGTATCCTCGCTAACGGAGGACATTTTGAACATTTCCTGTAACAAAGTGTTTGAAGTCCACATAACACATTTTATTTCTTTGTGTGTGAGGAATGTTTCCTGAAAGTTTGGCCGTACCTTTTTGTAACACCCTGTATATGTCCTTATCGATATCCCATGACTTTTGTCACTTCAGCCTAATCACATGGACGAGAACTAGCCACCAGAGGGTAGCCCGTTGTTGCCATTACACACTTTTATTTCCTTTTCATGTAGCCATTTTCGGAGTCTTCCTCTCTTAGAAGCAATACCCCGTGCGGTGCTTTCTTTATTTGCAAGATAATGTAAAAGCCATTTATACCCAATTGCTTATCCATAAAGAGAACTGAAGCGATGGAGGTAATGTCTGAAGTGGAAATAGTTTTGAGCTGCATTCGAGAAGGCCACAATTTCTGTCGCTATTGGCTGGACCAAATATAGAGTAACCTCCTCACAATAAAATAATATAAATAATATTCACATTTAGCGTAAATACCCAACAGTGAAAATATGTCTAGCATTGACATTTAGTGTAACCTAGCAACAGTTTATTATTCCGTAACCTACCAATAATAACGTGACTAATTGCTCAATAAAAATGTGGCTCACTTATAACCTTTCAATAATTGACTGTGAACTCGTAAAATTTGGACGTCAGCAGTGCTGCGTCATGGCCTTGAAAAATCATTCTGAATAAATTGAAAAATTCTTACCTCAATAAGGTCGCCGGATAACGCGTATATATCTGCTCCTATAAGAAATTTTTTTGGCACAGCTCAGTGCAATGCTGGCCGATAGATTGTCATGTATAAAAGCAAACAACTGATTTTTCTTTACAATAATCGTGATGACCATGGATTGGAGATATTAGTAAATTCTTTAAATTGAGATGGTCCGGAACCGTGCGACTGCTACGGTCGCAGGTTCGAATCCTGCCTCGGGCATGGATGTGTGTAATGTCCTTAGGTTAGCTAGGTTTAAGTAGTTCTAAGTTCTAGGGGACTGATGACCACAGCAGTTGAGTCCCATAGTGCTCAGAGCCATTTGAACCATTTTTTTTTTTTAAATTGAGATGAATGATTGTCAAAACTTAATTTTTATAAGAAAGATTATTATTAAGAGATTTTTTAAAATATTTACGTTGGACTTTATATAGCAATACTACATATGCGCGAGGCTGCTCTTACCTTATACTACAACGCTTAGGCTCCGCCATCGCTCCCCACGACCGGCCCAGCCAACTCGACACACACGACTGCTCGCTACTACTTACTCCTACTGCTACAGACACTGCTCTTACTGCATACAACTCTGCTCTCTGGTCTGAGATTCTCTAATAGCTTACATATCGCAGGCAGCACGTGAGCAATCCATCGAAATTACATCTGCTCGAGTGCGCTAGAAACAAAATCCTTAATCATGGACCTCTTACAATAGTCTTTCATTATTTCCGTAAACCGCCACAGTAATATCAGTTTCATTGTTGGAAAGCCTTCAGCGTACCTTCGTCATAATTATTTACAGTCACGTCTAGGCATTCGTACCGCGGTTGTCGCGGGTGAAGTTCCGGCCTGTGCGCGTGTCCTCAGGCGCGTGTTGTGCTGACGTCACTGCGGCGGCGGAGAGTGTCCGCGACGCGCAGTAATTAAGACCCTGGCGGCGCGCCCGCGGGCGCTGAGGCCGCCTCCGCCCACGCACCCTGTCCCGTGGCCACCCCCACAGTCACTCCCCTACCGCGTGAGGAATAACTCCAGCACGCCGTTCCGTGGCGCGAATTTGCGGTTCCAGCCACAGCCTCCGCCATAATAGCGAACTGAAACAGTCTCCCTAATGGAGACTCCAGCCGAGACGCGTCACTCTGGCCGTTATCCAAGCTCGCGACTCGTTGTAAATGTCAGCGTACTTTTCTCATCAGCCGCGTTTAATAAGAAGTGGAATTATGCTGTGCAGGGTCTATCCGTTTGCGGTCGCAAGTCACTTTTGCCTGGCAATATGTGTCGTCGAAGCTGTAATTTAAGGTGGATTTATATGGCACTTCTTTTGCGACAGTTTGATGAGACACAAGACTGTATTAGAAATGCAGAATGGCATCTTCCGTTTCGAGATTTTTTTTTGGGCGTGATGCTGAGGTAACTGGAGGGGGCGAGGCTATCATCAGTCTTCTCCTCCGTCAACCTCTTCACCTCAGAGTAGCTGTACAGCTCCCTCTTGTACCATGAAAGTCATATTGATGTCTTGACACATGTTCTATCATCCCTTTCCTTCTTCTTGTCAGTGTTCTTCATATATACAAGAAATGTATTCGCAATTGCGAAAAAGAACCACCATCTGCTGTACTTTGAAATGACGACAGTGAAAATTTGTGCTGGACAGGGAGTCGAACCCGGATTTCCCGCTTTACGCTAGCGGTTGCCTTATCCACTCCGACTATCCGTGCACGAAAGACGGCCAGACCCAAACTTCCATACGGCGTCGTCCATGTGCCACAACCTGCACTCGTGCATTGCGTATATTCCCGTCCAGGAAGAACATATTTACAGAGAGTCCAGGGCCTGGTATTGGCGAATAGATATGAAATAACGGTACCTGCATAATTAAGAAGTGTGACGAAAATGCACCTTCCGCCCTGGACTGTCAATAAGTATGTCCTTCTCGGACGGGAATACGCGAAATGCAGGAGTGTAGGTTGTGAGACGTGGACAACAACGTGTGGAAGTTTGGCCTTGGCCATGATTCGTGCACGGACAGCTGAAGTGGTTAAGATGACCCCTCGCGCAAAGCGGGAAATGCGGTCCGAGTCGCTATTCCAATATACAGGGTGGTCCAAAAGTCCGGAAACACCCTCATAAAATTCAAATGGAGTAGCAAACAAGGAAACAGACTCTCTACACACGAGGAACGGGAAGGGGGAAACTTTATAGGCTATGCCACCAACATGGCGGCCATCTTGAAAGCCGCCATCTTGGATTCAACTCCAAAATTTCAAATGGGAATGTGCTCATGTGACATATCAAACAGATAGAGAATTTCACCAGAAAAACAATGCCGTTGTTATTTTAAACATAGCTTTATTCATTCTCGGGTTATAGCCAATTACTTGCAGCAGCAGTGGAACGCTCGGCAGCGTGAGTATTACGTGCTGAGAAGTCATAAAATGGAGTCTGAAACGGTGCAAAGTGACTATCCCATGCCTGATATGTTACATGTGTTTAACTGTTAGGTATCATTTACTCATGCTAACGTTTTAATCAATGGTTATTTGAGGTTATTGGATGAAGAAGTGTTTCACTCGTTGTTAAGGGAGGATGGGACATTTCCGGAATTCTTCCATCATGATGGAGCCCCACCACATTATGGGCACAATGTGCGAGCATACCTGGATGTGCAGTTCCCTCAAAAGTGGATTGTTCGTAGGGAGTGGCCTCCACGTTCACCAGATTTGATTCCTCTGGATTTTTATCTTTGGAGTCATGTCAAAGCAATGGTTTATCCTGTGAAAATACGGGATTTGCATCATCTAAAGCAGCGCATTGTTGTGGTCAAATTCAGCCAGATGTGTCGGTCAAAGTTCATCAGTACTGGGTTCGGAGGATAGAATTACCAATCCAACATAATGGACAACATATCGAGCCATTCCTATGACTGTTGGTGATCTCTCGGGATTGTAACATCGGCGTAATGCCTCTTCGGCACATAACACACATGCTGCCGAGCGTCCCACCGCTGCCACATGTAACTGGCTTTAACCGGAGAATGAATAACGCTACGTCTAAAATAACATCGGCATTGTTTTTTCGGTGAAATTCTCTATCTGTTTGATATGTCACATGACCATATTCCCATCTGAAATTTTGGAGTTGCATCCAAGATGGCGGCTTTCAAGATGGCCGCCACGTTGGTGGCATAGCCTATAAAGTTTCCCCCTTCCCGATCCTCGTGTGTAGGGAGTCTGTTTCCTTGTTTGCTACTCCATTTGAATTTTATGAGGGTGTTTCCGGACTTTTAGACCACCCTGTACAGCCGATGGTGGTTCAAATTCGCAACTGCGAATACATTTGCTATATTTCTTTATGCTTGTAGTCGTTGCAGTTCCTGTTCCTTCGGACATGCATGTTTGTCAGAAGGAACATCGCATCGCACTTCTTAATAACAAAGGCACTGCGATTTTGTATTCCGTATTCTTCATACGAGGGTTGTCCAGAAAGTAAGTTGCGATCGGTCGCGAAATGGAAACCACAGGGAAAACCAGAAACATTTTATTTCCAACAGTTAGGTACACCTTCCACCTATATAGTTGCCACTCCAACTTCGAGTTTTGTCGTATTGTTGTTTCTCATCATAGAAAGCAGCCGCCTGTGCTTTCGACCAGTTATCTGCACTTGTCTCCAGCTCGTTGTCTGCGGAAAAATTTTGTCTGCATAGCCAGCGGTTCTTGTGAGCAGAGATGAGACTCAGGGGGAACCAACTACTGACTGTATTGTGGGTGATCAAACACTTCTCATCAGAAACGCCACAGGAACGTCTTCATTCCCCTGCAGTGTGCGGCCGTGAATTGGCATGATGAAGGAACTGCTCGACAGTTGTGTTATGTGGGCTGCATGACACAGGCGAAACCTCTAACCAGGCCCTCATACTTGGCGGGAGACGCTATTCCCTACACATCTTTTTGTGCTCACTGTTCACTCAAAACTGAAAATAGAGACGCGACACTATCGACGGGCATACTAGAGACACTGCCCAATACATCTGTGCAAAGTTTTACCAGATTTTCCCAGTGGTTTCTATTTCGAGACCTATCTGAACTTACTTTATGGACAACCATCGTATGTTTCTTTCTTCGCTGAATCTGTGGAGATTCTCATAATTTCTTATCAGTTCACATTACTTAAAACATCCTTCCATAGCAACACACCCCCGACGCTGCAGTTATCTTCTTTTCTGGTTTTCGCACAGTCTTTGATTCATTTCTGCAGAGTGTTACGGTCCAATAAAACATTTTCTGAAATTTTTTTCTCAGGGCCATAATTGCAGTAGACTTTTTTTGGACTGAACTACCCTCTTTTCTCGTACTAGTCGTCCTTGTATGTCATCCTTGCTTCGTACATCATGTACACAGAATAAGCCAGCCACGGTGGCTGTGTGGTTCTAGGCGCTGCAGTCCGGAACCGCGGGACTGCTACGGTCGCAGGTTCGAATCCTGCCTCAGGCATGGATGTGTGTGATGTCCTTAGGTTTAAGTAGTTCTAAGTTCTAGGGAACTGATGACCTAAGATGTTAAGTCCCATAGTGGTCAGAGCCATTTGAACCATTTTTTGCACAGAATAAGTCTCCCCTCTTGCTTGGATCTTGCTTGGATCTCGCTTGGAGCATGTCCATTGTTGAGTCTTGCCAGCTGTCAGGAAAGGGAACAGGTGGAGTATATTACGCCGTGGATAGGTAGAGCAAAGTGGCAACATTTCACTGCAATCTCTGTGATAATAAATTACGTAGTCGCAATCTTAAGTGTACACCTTTTTAATGGTAGTACAACAAATCTGTGAACTGATACCTCAAACATACAGCTAATAAGAAAACTGGCGACTGACTGCTGGCAATTAGCTGTCCCGTTGTTGGCATCTGAGTAGAATTTACTACCATGTACACGAACTGCAGACCTGTCGAGGTGACACAGTGGTCAGGTCACTGAAGGTGTGTCTGGGAGCATGGGGTTCAGTCTCTGTTCGATCATTACTGTATACATTTTCCTTGGTGTTGGTAAGGCTCTTAAAGCATTTGCCAGTATCATACCATTAAAAAGAAAGTAACCGATTTCAATCCTCGTCACATAAAAAAAACTTTTGCTTGTTGTCTAACCACATCGGTCTCTGTGAGATGTTAAATACTAATCTTCCTTCCTCCATTAATGCGAAACTAACTGTTACCCGCAGCTGCGCTCGCATATGAGTCGTTTTGTTATGATAAGTGATCGTGAGTAAGCAAGTTGTTGTACGTGAAATAATGTTCAATTGCCATCACGTGCTTGCCTGTTCGAGCAAGCATACCTCATGTGTGCCATTCCCAACTGCTCCAACGCATGACGTCGCATCAGGTGTAGGTCGCTACCGATCAGATAATGTGGAGGCACGTGCGCATCTATACCTTACACAGTGTGTAAATTGTCCAACAAATTTAATAAGTTTTAACACGGTTTACGCTAACTGATATAAAAAAAATCCGTTCCTTACTTCACCCTCCCAGGGGCTTTTACTTTGTAAAATAACCTGTGTTCTTCCTCAGGGTTCAAGCCATCTCCATACGAAATTTCATCAAAGTCGGTTCAGGGGTTTAATCGTGAAAGTGGAACACAATTTCTTTCGCATTGATGATGTTAGTATGGATAAAGAATCGCTTAAGAGATCTACTAGTACGGCCTAGCACGCAGTGGTCTAGCTCACGGGACGGAAATGAGCCTGGGACGTATAGAATCGGCGGCAGGTTAATGACTGCTGGTTTGGCAAACCGAGCTACCCGAGTGTTGTTGTTAGGTGATTTCACATCTCGGTTAGGCAAATGCTGGGTTAGACACAAATCTCCACCTCAGGAAATGCTCTACACAAACAGTCCAGATACGATAACGCTGACAACAAAGATTACACTATTCACAGCCTGATGGCCATGGAGGTATAATAAGGGGCGCTACAGTCTTACGCTATCCACTGTTTTGTCGCTGGCTCCACCATGTTAGTAGCCCCTAATTATTAGCAGACTCTTGTTTACAACTGCTTCTTGTTCTTAATTTCTGTCGTGTCCACGAAGTAGTTTTTGTAAGTAGTAAATATTACAGTGCTACAGGAGAGCATTTTCAGACGTTTGTCAGCTTCCTAAAGGCAAATTTCATCCAGTAATACGACGAATTTAGCCTCTTTAAAGTAACTTGCTTTTTGGTACACGTTTTGATTAACCAAGAAGGGAAGTACGTGATGCGCTGCTTTCGTAATCCAGCATTTTCCTTAACATGGAATGACGAACCTGATGTTCTGTCCAAAAATGCTGACAACATCTTTTGCTATCTCGGAATGGTTTGCAATATTTCCTTCTCACAGAGTCCAACTAGAGCTATCTTCGAATTGCGTTGACAGGAAATCTAAAATCTAATTACATAAATAAAACCACTACAGTAAAAGTAATCGCACAACCAAAATTCATGTATATAAAAGAAAATATCGCTTTAATGAGTCCATTTGCGAATGAAATGTGATTCATTAGAACTTTAGACTGTAATCAGAACGACTAGTACACCTGTAAATGAAGCAATCTCGCATATCTTATGAAAAAACTTCCACCAGAAGCTAATGTTCGGGGGTACTAACATGTCGGAAGTCGGCTTCAAGTATGTGATGTCATGATGACTCTCCGTATTATAAGTAAATCTATGCTGATCGCGCACAGTTTTCCCTCCCTTTATTGACGACTGCGGTGAAAGACCATACTGTTGAATTACAATAAATCTTCGGAATCGTCAAAATATTTGCGGTCCCTTTACGACGGGATAAAAAAGTTGGAAAGAGAGACAGATTCATAGAAAGTTTTACATCTCCCAACCAAAATGAATTCCTATCTATTTCGATGACGCAGACGGATGTACGTGGACCAACGAAACAATATGAACCACTTTTATGTGATCTGCACTAACCTCTGCATACGTCCTCATGAAGCCACTGTCTAATGTATGACAAAATGTACATCCCATATACCACTTTCTAGGTCTTTTCCCGTTGTATTCACGTATCGACCACGTAAAGAATATTGATCAGATGTCTCTGTGCACGCTGTAATAAGTCTACTCTTGCCTACTCTTACTTAACCTCCTGTTGTAGTACGTTCCTACGTTTCTCACTTAATGTGTTCTTTAATTTCTTTAATTTTTTTTTTTAAGTAGGCTTTCATGGTATGGTTGACGTCTGTCTTCAGGCGCCCCAGTTCAAGTTTTTCAGTCGTTTCCGTGAGCTCTTCCATACAACACAGCTCTCATCATTCGTGCAGCTCTTCTCTGTACGCTGTAGGATGCGGAGTGAGTAGTGAGGGTCCCAGGACACCAGAGGAAACACTGTTGACGGTTAAGAATTACTTTTACTAAGTTCAGTCAGTATATGATGTAGTGAAGCAAACAGGCCTCTTTTTGTTGTACCTGCCCGGTGCTGTTGTCGTTGGTGCGCGGTAACATCGCTGTCTGGTGTAGCTCTAGCATCGTGGTGGTGCTGCTGGTTTCTGGCACCAATAAGTGATCCTCTGCCTCGAAATTCAGACATATGTATGTGCCTTTTGAGCACATTTGTTTCACTAAAATCTGGCAATTATTCATGTCGTCCATAACAACAGAACTGCCCTGGTGTGGTGGGTGATACCACTTGCTAGCTGCATCGTTACCACTGTGTGGTACAGTTTACTGCTGCTCTCGGCTATCCTGATTTCGAAATCCACCTGCGTGTCTATTATTATGAGCCACGTGTTGCTTTATTGACGGCTACCGATGTGCAGCTTTTAATGCAACACTCCACAGTGGCTTACACACTACTTCTACAAAAGACTTATAATGTTTCTCAAAGACTAGGTTGTGGCACTACAGTACATTTGGTCCTATGTGTCATGGGTCCCAAACATTTGATCAGTATTCTGAGAAGCACAAGTGACTTGTAAGCTGTCTCCTTTGTACACTGACTGCATCTTCCCAATATCCCACCAATGAATCAAGGTCTGCCACCTGCTTCACGTAGGACTCGGCCAGGCTATGTGATTGTACAGTTTCAATCCTCACAAACTGTTTTACTTGTGTAAGTTGTGTAATGTTTATTGGATCCGCAGACAATATACATTGTGTCAAGTAAAATTTGTATCACAAGCATAGACAGTATACATTTGCCTAACAATTAGAATTTAGCAAATTATAATTTTAATCATCAATATTGTGGAGTCATACCAATTTAAATTACAGTTTTGCTTACAGTATCTGGCCTATGAGTTCATACACTATGTGGCCAAAAGTATCAGGACACCTGGCTGAAAGTGACTTACACGTTCGTGGCGCCCTCCATCGGTAATGCTCGAATTCAGTATGGTGTTGGCCCACCAAAAAAATGGCTCTGAGCACTATGGGACTCAACTGCTGAGGTCATAAGTCCCCTAGAACTTAGAACTACTTAAACCTAACTAACCTAAGGACAACACACACATCCATGCCCGAGGCAGGATTCGAACCTGCGACCGTAGCGGTCGCGCGGTTCCAGACTGTAGCGCCAGAACCGCTCGGCCACCAGCGAGTTGGCCCACCCTTAGCCTTGATGACAGCCACCACACTCGCAGACATACGTTCAATCAGGTGCTGAAAGATTTCTTGGGGAATGGCAGCCCATTCTTCACGGATTGCTGCACTGAGGAGAGGTATCAGTCTGTCGGTGAGGCGTGGCACGAAGTTGGCGTTCCGCAACATCCCAAAGGTGTTCGTTAGGAATCAGGTCAGGACTCTGTGCAGGCCAGTCCACTACAGAGATGTTATTGTCGTGCAACCACTCCGCCACAGGCAGTGCGTTATGAACAGGTGCTCGATCGTGCTGAAAGACGCAATCGCCGTCCCCGAATTGCTCTTCAACAGTGGGAAGCAAGAAGGTGCTTAAAACAACGATGTAGGCCTGTGCTGTGATAGTGCCACGCAAATCAACAAGGGGTGTAAGGCCCCTCCATGAAAAACATGATCACACCATAACACCAACGCCTCCGAATTTTACTGGTGGCACTACACAAGCTGGCAGATGACGTTCACCGGGTATTCGCCATACCCACACCCTGCCATCCGATCGCCACATTGTGTACCGCGATTCGTCACTCCACACAACATTTTACCACTGTTTAATGGTCCAATTTTTACGCGGGGCGTCGTTTGGCTTTTACAGGCGTGAAATATGGATTATGAGCAGCCGCTCGACCATGAAATCCAAGTTTTCTCGCCTCCCGACTAACTTTCATAGTACTTGCAGTGGATCCTGATGCAGTTTGGAATTGGTGTGTGATGGTCTGGATAGATGTCTGCCTATTACACATTACGGTCCTCTTCAAATGTCGGCAGTCTCTGTCAGTCAACAGACGCTGTCGGTCTGTACGCTTTGGTGCTGCACGCGTCCCTTCACGTTTCCACGTCACTATCACATCGGAAACAGTGGACCTAGGGGTGTTTAGGGGTGTCGAAATCTCACGTACAGACATATGACACAAGTGACACCCAATCACCTGACCACATTCGAAGTCCGTGAATTCTGCAGAGCGCCCAATTCTGCTCTCTCACAATGTCTAATGACTACTGAGGTCGCTGATACGGAGTACCTGACAGATAGTGGTAGCACAATTCACCCAATATGAAAAACATGTGTTTTTGGGGGTGTCCGGATACTTTTGATCACGTAAAACACGATTGTGATTTACGTGAGCTACAACTTTTATACACAATATTACGTTTGAATTCGACTTGGGCGCTGTAGCGCACATACAATCATTTACACACGGTCGTCACATTAATGTGACCACCGCCTATATTCGGCGTCAACGTGAAATAACCACTCACAGACAAAAGGTGGCAGCACTAGCAGTGGAGGGCATATAAAGCTTGTCATGGTGATGAGGCAAACAGTGTAGTTGTTTTATTGTGAAAACGGAATGGTTTATGTGATGTCCAAAACGGCATGATCGTTGGCTTTCGGGACAAAGGTGGAAGCATTTCCTTAATGGCTAAGTCTGTAAACTGTTCGTGTGCCACCATGATTAAAGTATACTGTGTATGGCAAAATCGTGCTATCCAAAACCAGATCTTAGGGAACTGTGATCTACCGTAGGGCACAGATAAAAATGTGTGACTAGAGCCTTCCGTCGGGTAGACCGTTCGCCGGGTGCTACTCTTTCGATTTGATGCCACGTCGGCGACTTGCGCGTCGATGGGGATGAAATGATGATGATTAGGACAACCCAGCCGGGAATCGAACCCGTGCCCTTAGGATTGACACTCTGTCGCGCTGACCTCTCAGCTACCGGGGGCGGACGGCCCACAGGTGGCGGGGGTGAACTACGGTTGCAGAGATGTACATGGCCGAGCAGACGTGCAACTTTTGAGGAAGTGACCGCCAAAATGAACCAGGCCCTACCATCAGTGCCTCTTCAATGACCGTTCTGCGGATGTTGTTGGTTATGGGCCTCTGCAGCAGGTGCCCGGTTCATGGACCCGTGTTTATTGCTGCTCATCGGCGATGAAGGCTAGAATTTGCACACCAGTACCGCAACTGGACTCCCACTGACTGTCGGAAGGTGGTTTTTTCGGATGAATAACGGTTTACGCACCACCACACTGAAAGCAAACACTTGGCAACAATCGTCCGAAGGGTTTAGATCGGAGGAGGCAGCATTGTCATCTGGGTAATGTTTTCATGGCGTTTCCTGGCTGATCTCGTGGGCCTGGAAGATACAGTGGAACAACATAAGTATGCACCTATCCTTGGGATCCATGTTCACCCCGATACGCAGTTTGTTTCCCCTCGTCGCAGTGGTATATACCAGTAGGACAATGCGACGTGACACATAGCTCACTGTATGTTTGTGTGTGGTTGAATGAGTTTATCGTACTCCCATGGTCATGAGTCTCCTCAGATTTAAAACCAACCGAGCGTCTGTGGGCCCTCCTCGACTTGGTTGTTCACGCCATGGGTCCTCAGCCAAGAAATCAGGAACAGCTGGCTACTGTACTGGAGTCTGCACATCGAAGTCAGTACCTTCTAGAACTTCACTGACTCTCCCTGCACGTCCGCGCTTCAAAAGGTGATTATTCCGGCTTTTGACAGGTGGTCACATTAATGTGGCTGAATAATGTATTATAGAAACAGTTTTCTATCAAAACTCTTCAGAGAGATTTTTTGAAAACCTGTTTCTTGGTTATCTCTCTCAAGTCTGAAGGGTGTTTCCCTATGGCTTTTGGGTCCTGCATAGGATGGCTTTGATTTGAAATTCATTGAGTTCTGTATGAGGTCACGGAAGAGTTCCATTTGGTTTCGTGTTTTGCCGTGTCTCAATATCTTGAGCATCACGACCGTGTTAGAAATTTTTCCAGCCTAGGTAGGAGTTAGTACAGGTGCATACTCGGAAGTGTTAGTATCTTAAGTGCTACTACACTTTTTGCTTTTTATGCATCTACATCTACATCCATACTCCGCCATCGACCTCACGGTGTGTGGCGGAGGGTAGTTTGAGTACCTCTTTCGGTTCTCCCTTCTATTCCAGTCTCCTACTGATCGTGGAAAGAGAGATTGTCGGTATGCCTCGGTGTGGGCTCTGATCTCTCTGATTTTATCCTCATGGTCTCTTCGCGAGATATACGTAGGAGGGAGCAATATACTGCTTAACTCGTCGGTGAAGGTATGTTCTCGAAACTTCAACAAAAGCCCGTACCGAGCTACTGAGCGTCTCTCCTGCAGAGTCTTCCACTGGAGTTTATCTATCATCTCCGTAAAGCTTTCGCGATTACTAAAAGATCCTGTAACGAAGCGCGCTGCTCTCCGTTGGATCTTCTCTATCTCTTCTATCAAACCTATCTGGTACGGATCCCACACTGGTGAGCAATATTCAAGCAGTGGGCGAACAAGCGTACTGTAACCTACTTCCTTTGTTTTCGGATTGCATGTCCTTAGGATTCTTCCAATGAATCTCAGTCTGGCATCTGCCTTACCGACGATCAACTTTACATGATCATTCCATTTTAAATCACTCCTAATGCGTATTCCCAGATAATTTATGGAATTAACTGTTTCCAGTCGCTGACCTGCTATATTGTTGCTAAATGATAAGGGATCTTTCTTTCTATGTATTCGCAGCACATTACACTTGTCTACATTGAGATTCAATTGCCATTCCCTGCACCATGCGTCAATTCGTTGCAGATCCTCCTGCATTTCAGTACAATTTTCCATTGCTACAACCTCTCGACATACCACAGCATCATCCGCAAAAAGCCTCAGTGAACTTCCGATGTTATCCACAAGGTCATTTATGTATATTGTGAATAGCAACGGTCCTACGATACTCCCCTGCGGCACACCTGAAATCACACTTACATAATGAATACTGTACTAGTATTTGTTTTGGAGATACATCTCCACAAAATTATGCCATTATGTAGAATGCACTTTGGCCAACGGCGTTGGTGCAGTGGTAACACAGGTTCCCGTCAGATCACCGAAGTCAAGCGCTGTCGAGGTTGGCAAGCGCTTGGATGGGTCAGCATCTGGGGCTGCCGAGCGCTGTTGGCAAGCATGGTGCACTCAGCCCTTGTAAGGCCAGTTGAGGAGCTAACTGACAGAGAAGCAGCGGCACCGGGCACGGAAACTGACAACGGCTGGGAGAGCTGTGTGCTGACCACGTGCCTCCATGCGTCCTCATCCGGTTTTCGAAGAACCTAACGGTGTTCCCAAAGGATAGGCTACACACGGTTGGCGGTGGCATGTTTGTTGCTGTCAGAAGTAGTTTAACTTGTCGCGAAATTGAAGGAGATACTTCCTGTGAGTTAGTAAGGGCACAGGTCATTGTTGTCAACCGGAATAAAATAATAATTGAATCCTTTTACCGACCTCCCAATTCAGATGATACAGTTGCTGAAAGGTTCAAAGAAACCTTGAGTTTGATTTGAAACACGTACCCGACTCGTACGATTATAGTTGGTGGTGACTTTAATTTACCCTCGATATGTTGGCGAAAACACATGTTTAATTCCAGAGGTATGCATAAAATATCATCCGAAATTGTGGTAAACGCATTCTCTGAAAATTATTGCGAGCAGTAAGTTCATGAGCCCACGCGAATAGTAAACGGTTGTGAAAACACACTTGACCTCTTAGCAACAAATAATCCTGAGTTAATAAAAAGCATCAAAACCTATATAGGTGTTATCATGAATAATTTTGCGAACTCTATATGGACCGTTATAAAGCAGAAAAAATTTGCGACACAAGCCTTCTCCTTTGTGAGACAAACGGTGAGACTTAATTAATACTTTTTGACCAACTGACAAAGTTTTTAAACGACCAGGACGTTTAGCTGATTTCTCTCTTCTAGCAGCCGCAGATCCAATATTTTGTAGAGCCAGGTTGACAACTTCAGAATGCCGCAGTTTCCGTGAAGGCGGAAAAGGAACGATTTCAGAAATACGATTTGTCGGTGCTTTATTTTTTAATATCAATATAGGCGGTAAAGAGGTTGAATCATTAGGGAGTTCATTCAGAATGTTTTGAAAAATATGAAGATACTGATCCCACGTTCTGTGATTCTGATGACAACAAAGACGACACAATTTATTGATTTCCTTCATCCATCTCTCTGAAGCGTTAGACTGGGGGTGAAAAAGTGAAATGAAAATTGGTTTAATCTTACGACGCCGTAGAGTATGAAGCCAAATTTTAGAGCGAAACTGTGATCCATTATCTGATATAACCTTAACAACATGACCCACTTCTTTAAGAAAATGTTTGATGAAAGCATTAGATACTGAACGAGCTGTTGCCTTGCGTAACGGTGTAAAACACACATATTTTGATGTCAATTCCACTGCTACCAAAATGTACGCAAAACCATTAGTAGAACAAACCACTGGACCGAACAAATCGACTGCAGCCATGTCCTTTAATTTCGCTGGAATGATAGGAAACAACGGTGCTCTCTGAGAAATAGTTGGCGGCTTAGCCTTTTGACATAATTTGCATTTGGCAAGAACAGATCGAATACGTTTTTCCATATTACTGAAGTAGCAATTTTCTCGTAATTTATGAAAGCATTTTCTGGGACCAAAGTGTGTATAACTGAAATGTGTATACCAAATCAATTTATTAACCAACTCATCAGGAATACGAACTAACCAAACAGAGTTGTCGACCGATTTTCGTTTAAAAAGAATATCATTGCGAACTAAATAATACTGTCTAATCGCTACGCTTTCCTATCTCCTCCACTTCTCTTTAATGTCCTTCCAGATTGGATCCTTGTTTTGCTCCTTAGCGATGTCCTGGAGCGAAGACGAAATAAAATTTTCAAACGCAACACCTTGAGTATACATCAAATAATAATTGTTTTCTTTGCAGTCCTCCTCAGCACTTTGTTTCAAACCCATAGGTGCACGTGGTAAAGCATCAGCAACAATATTTGAAGAACCCTGTATGTAAACAATACTAAAATCAAATTCCTGTAGATACGGCGCCCATCGTGACAATCTTCCATGTGTTAATTTTGTTGACATAAGAAATTCCAGAGCTCGGTGATCGGTGTAAACCTTAGTATGTCTGCCATACAAAAATATGCGAAATTTTGTGAAAGCCCATACAACAGCCAAGGCCTCAAGTTCCGTAATCGAATAATTCTTTTCTGATTTAGAGAGAACACGACTTCCAAATGCAATAGTTTTCTGTACTACAACGCCGTTTTCTTCTATCTCTTGAAATAAGTGTGCACCTAGGCCTCTGTATGATGAGTCCGTCGCCAAACAAAAATCTTTAGATAAATCCGGATGTGAAAGAAGTGGAGCAGCAACTAAAGCATCACGAAGTTGTTCAAATTCTGATTGAGTTTCCTCATCCCAACACCAATTAGAATTCTTTCCAGATAGTTCACATAAACGAGGTGTGGCCAAATTGTCCAATCTAACAAAGCGTCTAAGAAAATTATAGACACCAAGGAAACTACGAACATCACGTTTTGTAGTAGGAACAGCATAATTGCGAATAGCGTCTAGTTTCTCTGGATCAGGAAAAATACCTTCTGTATAAATAATATGACCAAGTAATTTCACCTGAGAACGAACAAATTCAGATTTTTTCGAGTTCACTGTAATGCCAACACTTGCAAAAATACGTAATAATGAATCCAAAATTTTGTTGTGCTCACTCCAAGAACGATTAGCAATAAGAATATCGTCAACATATGAAGTAATATTGTCACGAAGATAAACAGGCAAAATTTCGTTTAAACCAGGAATGAATGCTGCAGAAAATATAGAAAGTCCAAACGGTAATTTCCGAAATCACTTTTGGGTAAAATAGTCATATCCGGTTATTCTTTAGCAACTCTCTAGATAGATTGATAGTTGAAGAGTTGTTTTGTTAGATACAAAGAACAGTAAAAGAGTAGGCAGCGGTGCAGAAAACTAAAAGGGAAATAGCACCACTACAGCTCGGGGCCCTGTGCACGCTATGGCACATATTCACTTAGTGTAGTGAATCCCCTGAGGACTTAAATAGCCGCACATAAATTCCAGTTTGTGACTTAGTGGCCAATTTGGTGGAAGTGCGTACATAAATTGATCTAACCATGAACATGGATGTATGTCATTCTTAGAATTGCGGAAGATCATAAATTTTCGAACAGTTAAAAAGTGTTTATAGTCAAAGTTTTCGCTTCATGGCGACAAAGACCTACCGCGTCTGTCCCAGTCCGAATGTCGATTATTGTCAAGTTCGCGCGCCTGGCGCTCTCTTGTTGCTTCTCGTAAATGAAATAAATTATTTTCTTCAAAACCCGCAGCTATCTGTGATTCTAAATTTCTTCTACTGTCTTTTCCTACGATTTCGCCTTCAATTTGTTTGACTTGCTTTCGTAATGCCTCAAATTCCCTTTTAACGCATTCATTAAATTTTCCCGGATTTTCAACATGTTTATTTATGTTCTGGTACTCTTCGGTTTCTACAAATGGCAATGGAGCTGTATCATCTGAATCTCTGTCCCCATTTAAACTAAGATTTGTCAATTTATCTGAAATCTCCTCAACTCTTTCCGATAAGTCACCTATTTTTTCTTTCTGTTTATTTACGTCTTCCGTAAGTGTCGCGACTCGGGTTTCAGTATTGACACATTTAGTAGTTAACTGTTCATACTGTTGTTTTAGGTTATTTATTTTGTCATTTCGTACGGATTCCTCGATTCTTTCAAATATTTCTTCCTTATCGTGTGCACGTTGTAAATTTAACTCTGAAAATTTTTGTACTATCACGCGACCTCTTTCTTCCTGTTCTCTATCCTGTTCCTTTTGTCTGATTTCTATTGAAATTAATCTATTATTGTGAGCATTCAAAATCGGTTGTACTTCTTCTCTAATTTCTTTCTTTAATTCATCTTTCATGTTTTTAAAACATGTCTCTATTCGTGAGTCTAGCCGTGTTTCCATTGTTCCCATATAAGTTTCTAACCACGTTGCCAATGTTCCCATATCTGTCTTAATTGTTCCTATTTGTGAGTCTAACCGTTTTGCCAAAGTTCCCATCTCTTTTTTTAATTCAGATCCTAACTGTGATCCCAGTGAGTCTAACCGTGTTTCCATTGTTCCCACCTCAGTTTTAATTGTTCCTATTTGTGAGTCTAACCGTGATCCCAAATTTAATATTGCACTCATCAACTGCTCCATATTAACTTGTTCGAAATTCTTTTCACCCCTAACATTTCCCGTAAAACTAACTTCCTTCGTCATAGCAGTAAAGATATCTGTGTTCGATACTATTCCAGAATCTTCTGTCGTTAATCTCGTATTCTGAAAATTTCTTGATTGTGAAAAATTTTGAACTGGTTCCGGACTATTTTCCCGGCTTATTAAATTGTTTTCTACTTCATTAATCATCATACTGTTCTCCTGTGTTGACGTCACTATACGAAAAGCCGGCCGGAGTGGCCAAGCGGTTATAGGCACTTCAGTCTGGAACCGCGCGACCGCTACGGTCGCAGGTTCGAATCCTGCCTCGGGCATGGATGTGTGTGATGTCCTTAGGTTAGTTAGGTTTAAGTAGTTCTAAGTTCTAGGGGACTGATGACCTCAGCAGTTAAGTCCCATAGTGCTCAGAGCCATTTGAACCATTTGAACTATACGAAAATTACACACAATATAACACTTTCTCACTAACAATACCATTCACACGAAATGCTTCCCGACAAACACGCCTAACGAACAATTAAAACCTTCACAATTGCACAAAATTGTCAAACCCGTATACAAGACATCAAAAATTAAATTCCGCAAAAATACCATTAAAAGAAAGACAAGACAACTACAAATGTTCAATTACCAAATCTACGCATGCAATATAGACTGCAATTACTTAACTACAAATTACTACAACAATACTACTGTCAGCTATTTTTACTATAAAAAGAATTCCAAGGGACGATCCTGGCAGGGTCGCCACATGCATGGGGGCTTAATTAAATATAATGCAAATATTTTTAATTTTAGTAGCTGTCTGGCCGGTTACGCAGTCTCGTAACCGGTTGGCCGTGACTAGTATTACTCCGCAACCTGACTGCATAGAATAACAACAAAGAATGAAAGGAAATTTCCGTTAATATAATTAATTAATTAAGTCCCCAGCAACTATAAAAGCTACAAAACAAAAACTACGAAACAACAAAGCACAAGTGTAACTGATCTGTGTGTGGAAGTGTGATTCTTCCTCAATAAGACAAGGTATTTTAAGCACCATTTACACTGAAGTAATTAAAAAAAACAGAAATACTATAATTGCACATAGAAACCAGAATTACACTCTAATACATGAACACAAGCCAGATGCTTTGTTGACTGAACCTGTGACCAAGGGACATTGTTAGTTAGGAAATTTGAAATAAAAAAGTTTTTTTTTTTACCTTCATACACTCCTGGAAATTGAAATAAGAACACCGTGAATTCATTGTCCCAGGAAGGGGAAACTTTATTGACACATTCCTGGGGTCAGATACATCACATGATCACACTGACAGAACCACAGGCACATAGACACAGGCAACAGAGCATGCACAATGTCGGCACTAGTACAGTGTATATCCACCTTTCGCAGCAATGCAGGCTGCTATTCTCCCATCGAGATGATCGTAGAGATGCTGGATGTAGTCCTGTGGAACGGCTTGCCATGCCATTTCCACCTGGCGCCTCAGTTGGACCAGCGTTCGTGCTGGACGTGCAGACCGCGTGAGACGACGCTTCATCCAGTCCCAAACATGCTCAATGGGGGACAGATCCGGAGATCTTGCTGGCCAGGGTAGTTGACTTACACCTTCTAGAGCACGTTGGGTGGCACGGGATACATGCGGACGTGCATTGTCCTGTTGGAACAGCAAGTTCCCTTGCCGGTCTAGGAATGGTAGAACGATGGGTTCGATGACGGTTTGGATGTACCGTGCACTATTCAGTGTCCCCTCGACGATCACCAGTGGTATACGGCCAGTGTAGGAGATCGCTCCCCACACCATGATGCCAGGTGTTGGCCCTGTGTGCCTCGGTCGTATGCAGTCCTGATTGTGGCGCTCACCTGCACGGCGCCAAACACGCATACGACCATCATTGGCACCAAGGCAGAAGCGACTCTCATCGCTGAAGACGACACGTCTCCATTCGTCCCTCCATTCACGCCTGTCGCGACACCACTGGAGGCGGGCTGCACGATGTTGGGGCGTGAGCGGAAGACGGCCTAACGGTGTGCGGGACCGTAGCCCAGCTTCATGGAGACGGTTGCGAATGGTCCTCGCCGATACCCCAGGAGCAACAGTGTCCCTCATTTGCTGGGAAGTGGCGGTGCGGTCCCCTACGGCACTGCGTAGGATCCTACGGTCTTGGCGTGCATCCGTGCGTCGCTGCGGTCCGGTCCCAGGTCGACGGGCACGTGCACCTTCCGCCGACCACTGGCGACAACATCGATGTACTGTGGAGACCTCACGCCCCACGTGTTGAGCAATTCGGCGGTACGTCCACCCGGTCTCCCGCATGCCCACTATACGCCCTCGCTCAAAGTCCGTCAACTGCACATACGGTTCACGTCCACGCTGTCGCGGCATGCTACCAGTGTTAAAGACTGCGATGGAGCTCCGTATGCCACGGCAAACTGGCTGACACTGACGGCGGCGGTGCATAAATGCTGCGCAGCTAGCGCCATTCGACGGCCAACACCGCGGTTCCTGGTGTGTCCGCTGTGCCGTGCGTGTGATCATTGCTTGTACAGCCGTCTCGCAGTGTCCGGAGCAAGTATGGTGGGTCTGACACACCGGTGTCAATGTGTTCTTTTTTCCATTTCCAGGAGTGTATATATTGACGAAAAATACACTCTGAACATTACAACATCCCCAATCGAACGGCATCGGCTGTCTAGCCCATCAGAACAACTGCACACGACATGCTCACAACTAGTACTGCTATCGACATCCTCTCAACAAGCACTGACCACGGCAACATCAGAACTACGACTGCCCACGGCAACTTCTCAACTACGACTGCCCACGGCAACTCCTGAACAAGCACTGCCAGTGGAGGCGGCGGAATGAAACTCTTTGGCGCAATCTCTGGCGCTGTGACTCATTGTAGCCACCTTTCAATATATTGTGCTCGAACATTATTAATTACCTCGAAGAAAACTGTCTATCGACACACAGTCAACATGGGTTTACAAAACATCGTTCCTGTGGAACACAACTAGCTCTTTATTCACATGAAGTGTTGAGTGCTATTGACAAGGGATTTCAGATCGATTCCGTATTTCTGGATTTCCGGAAGGCTTTTTGACACGGTACCACACAAGTGGCTCGTAGTGAAATTGCGTGGTTACGGAATATCGTCCCAATCATGTGACTGGATTTGTGATTTCCTGTCAGAGAGGTCACAGTTCGTAGTAATTCACGGTAAGTCAACGAGTAAAACAGAAGTGATTTCTGGCGTTCCCCGAGGTAGTGTTACATGCCCTTTGCTGTTCCTTATCTATATAAACGATTTGGGAGACAATCTGAGTAGCCGTCTTCGGTTGTTTGCAAATGACGCTATCGTTTATCGACTAATAAAGTCATCAAAAGATCAAAACAAATTGCAAAACGATTTAGAAAATATATCTGAATGGCGCGAAAAGTAGCAGTTAACAGTAAATAACGAAAAGTGCTAGCTCATCCACGTGAGTGCTAAAAGGAACTCGTTAAACTTCGGTTACACGATAAATCAGTCTAATCTAGGTGTAAATTCAACTAAATACCTAGGTATTACAATTACGAACAACTTAAATTAGAAGGAACACATAGAAAATTTTGTGGGGAAGGCTAACCAAAGACTACGTTTTATCGCCAGGACACTTAAGAAAATGTAACAGACCTACTAAGGAGACTGCCTACACTACGCTTGTCCGTTCTCTTTTAGAATACTGCTGCGCGGTATGGGATCCTAATCACATAGGACTGAAGGAGTACATCGAAACAGTTAAAAGAAAGGCATCACGTTTTTTATTATCGCGAAATATGGGAGAGAGTGTCACAGAAATGAAACAGGGTTTGGGCTGGACATCATTAAAAGAAAAGCGTTTTTCGTTGCGACGGAATCTTCTCAAGAAATTGCAGTCACCAACTTTCTCCTCCGAATGCGAAAATATTTTGTTGACACCGACCTACATAGGGAGGAACGATCACCACAATAAAATAAGGGAAATACGAGCTCGTACGGAAAGATATCGGTGTTCATTCTTTCCGCACGCTGTACGAGATTGGAATAATAGTGAATTGTGAAGGTGGTTCGATGAACCCTCTGCCAGGCACTTAAATGTGATATGCAGAGTATCCATGTAGATGTAGATGTAGAGGATGACTCGGCGGCGGTCGGTACCGTTGTGTGTCATAGCCTGTTCGACGGTGTTTTTTTTTCTTTTTTTGTGGAATGCATTGATAATATTTGTGTATTTCCAGTTGTAACTCACTGATATTGTATGCTAAGATTTCCGCGTTTTGTAAAGTGCACGATTTCTCATTTCTGTGCATTAAAACTACGTTGCCAATCTTTACACCTCTTTGAAATTACGTCGACATCTGACGATGTTTGTACATATCTTTTTAGGCTGTACTTCATTATAGGTAACAGCCTCATCTGGGAGCATCGCCCTCACTTTGGCGGCTTCTGAGAAACGTTTTAACGAAACAGCGTACCCTGCTGGATTGGCGAGGCCTTAGCCGGAATCGAGAGCGAACGCTCCATCGGCGGGGCACGTCCCGCCGACCCAGCGGAGCGGCGTCGTATTGCAACCGGTATTGCGTTTCCAGGCGCTGCTCCGCGTCGTGACGTCAGAGGCCCACCCGCCCACGCCGCGTCGGCATTCACATCCCCGTTCGCATTCACTGGCGCCAGTCGGCCGGCCGGTGCCAGTTCCCTCTGCGCTGCGCCTGCAGTTGTCACTCGTCACGCGCACAACGGCGGCCGCCCGGCAGCTGGCGCCAGTTCTGCGCCGCCGGTACATATGCGGGCAGCGGCCGCCCACCGCTGCGCTGAATTTTACAGCTCGGTTAGCACTCAGCCAGGCGCGCCTAAAGTGCTAAACCATGTCGCGTTTTCACGTGATGACAAACGTAAAATCCCACTGTGCCTACTCCAATCTCCTGGCTCATAATCGTGTACATTTAGCGCCCACCAGCGTCCGAGGCATATCGAGCCGTTGCCTGTCCCGTATGCGTCGTATGATGTAGCGAGAAATTGTGATAGGCGCTCCACAGGGTTCGATTTTCGGTCCATTATCGTATGGTTTTTTTCCAGGTATTAACGGTATTCATAAAATTTGTTCGCCTTTCAGTACACTTTTCCCAGCGATGGATGACTTCGAAGAGACCTTTGAGTGTAGAAGGTCTCGCGTCTGTCGGCTGTCGTAATTTAATTTATTATTTACTACACAAATTGATTGGTAATGGTGATTGTTGCTGACGTACATGGTGGGCCTTAGTCAAAATGATATTTTATTCAATTCTGATTTACAATTAAATGCTTTTGTGAAGTTGTCTCTTTTTTAACAATATTAATCTTCAGTGGAAATTATTTGTTACGTTAATGACTGCAACACTCGCTGAATCTTAAAACATGAGCATATAAGTTGAACAATGGGGTAAACTATTCGTGTTAATTTCCCCGCCTAGTCAGTTGACTTTAAAGCAAAAAATCTTAAGTTATTAATTACATTTGCGGCCCACACACGCGCTAGGGTATTTTTTCTTACCTCCGTTAACCATTGAATTGTAGTCGGAGTCCTGGCTCTGGCTCTCGGCTGTTGTACTGAAAATAAGAATCTTAAAGCTACGTATTTTCTGCAACGTCGGGCGGCTGTGGAGAAAAATGTGTATTATGTTAATAGTGGGTGAGTTTTTCGCTTCCGCTAATTTTTATAAGTTAATGTCGCCACGTAAGGGCGTCGTTGGCTGCATAGGCTGCTACGATTGTTGCATTGTAAATTACTCGAATGCATGTTAATTCAAGGAAGGCGGACATGAAATCGGGATTACCTCTTACAAATTAACAGTGAACAGAAATATTAAATCAATATATTATCTGCTTAATTAGTACAAATTTGCTTACATTTGACAGCACTTGCAAGATGCCCGTCTACACGCAACCAAGACAAGAGAAGAAGTGAAGACGACTAATACGTTAACAAAAGAGCGCATCTTGTCGTCTCTTTAGATCATTTTGTTTCGAGTGCATCTTTATATTTCTTTGCCGTCGAAACTTACACAGATAAATTATTATAATACGGATACATGAGAAAAATACATGTTCGTGTGAACGGCTAGTGTCCACTTATTATTCAATTTTTAAATGTTTCTTCTTTGTAAATACTGTTTTTAAGTCTTTTCTTAGTATTTCACTGGGTACGGTATAAAGGCTGCTGTTCAGTAAATGTTCAGCTTCAAAAATCACCTTATTGTCGATCTGTGAACGCCTGCCAAGCAGTGGTTTCTTCATCCAAAGAAGAGAGAGAAATTATTGGGGTGCCATCTCAGGATAAGTCAACGGCTGAGAGAAAATTTTGCTGTCCCAAGAAATTGCTTTTGCGACAGTGTCATGATATTTAGTGCTGCCGTCAATCAAAACACTCCACTGGACAGTGTACCATGACGCTTGGCTTGGAAGCCACCAGTAACCTCCTGAAGTGATTTTGGTAGTCTGGTCCAATGGCAGTTTGCTCGTTAGGAGCATAATCTGTCAGCATCACGCCGTGGTAGTCCCAGTAACCTCGTCGGGTGATTTTGGTAGTCTGACCCTGTGACGGTTTGCCCATTGCGAGCACAATCTGTTAGCTCCACACCATGGTAGTCACGAAGAAATGTTATCACATTGTCTGACGATGGATGAGTCTCCTCGTTCTCCTGCGGCTGTGAATCCACACGTTTCCATTGACTCCTTTGTTCTTTTGTCTCGAGGCCAGCCTAAGGCAGCCAACGCCCACCTATGATGCCGAAGCGGTTGCAGAAGTCACTTACATCTACCTGAAACAGCTACAACATTTCTGCTGCTGCCTTGGTTCGCTGGGTGTTTTGAATGGGTGTCAGTAGCTGCCGAATTTTTCCGTGTTTAATTTTTTGTGCGGGGGGGGGGGGGGGCGGAGAGGGGAAGGGGTGGCGTCTTGGTGCTCAGTTACTATTTGAACTTGAAACATGGAGTCAAAAGTTTTTTAGTTTAGCCCGGCCCAGCTGTCATTTCTATAGCCATTCGAAAACAGATGTCTTACTGTAGCTACAGTCTATAAGCAGGGTCTGAACGACGAACCGGAGCTGGTGCCCAGGCAAATTGCGGGAAAGCTCAACTAATGCCACCATTTGTATGTACACTGTTCTAATTATACGTGCAAAACCAGTCAACCTTAAGTAACTCGGGATTGGAGCAAGCAGAAATCGCAGTTTTCTGCGAGTTTCTTACATGTGCCATTTCTGTGTTTCATATTTGTGCGAATCGGTTCATATTTGGTAAGAAGATAAACAGATTCATGTAGTTCATGGCTGTCTCTTTTTTTTTTAACTTTATCCTTCCCACGATATAAGCGACATGGTTTGAAAGGCAATAAAAACATCCTTACCGGATCAGTCGTCGCCCGAATCAGCAAGCTGTTGTGGTCTAATGTCAAAATTATGGTGGAGTTAAAGTTGGAACCCAGAATGGAATGGCCTCCGGTCGTAGCATAATGAAGGCGACTATGCCCCGGGCAGAGATAGGGATGTAAAAGAAGGGAACTAGCCTTTTGACTTATCTGCCGGGTTTAAAGACATATGAATCAAAATGTTTTGAAATTTTCGCGCTTTTTACTAGTTAACCTGCCCACATCTCTCAAAACACTGCACACTGCCTAGGCTTTGGTTTTCTCACAGCCCGTGATTCACAGCCATCCACTTCTGTGCTCTAAACGTACATCCTCAGAAATTTCTTCCTGAGATTGAGATCGATGTTCAATACTAAAAGACTTCTCTCAGCAATGAATGACCTTTTTGCCTGTGCTGGGCATTTTATGTTATCTTGCTTCCAAGGTAGGCGAGTTCCTTAACTTCGCATAATTCCTGCTTTCCTATTTTTTGTTAAGTTTGCCGCCAATCTCATTTCTGCAACTCCTCATTACTTTCGTCTTTCTTCTGTTTATACTACATCCGCATTCCGTACTCTTCAGATCGTTTAATTCATTCGACATGTCCTGTACTTCTTCTTCCGTTTCACTGAGGATAGCCAACTGTTCTCAAACAGCAGCAAGAGTCCGTCGAGCTTAACGTAACCGTCTGCGCGACGGATCATCTTCAATAGTATCACCTGCCCTCATCTCCCAAGACACTGAGGAGGCTTTGGAATTTAATCCAAGACATCGTTGGAACGTTTGATAGTTAGATACTGTACATAATCACCTCTCCTTCCCTTTACGGGAAAATACTAGTGAGGAAAATTTCTTCCACCTCAAATTGTATCAACAACCTGCGCGTCTCTAGCCATCGCACACAGTATTGCTTCCTGTTATTAGTCATATTACCATTAAGAGAAGTGTTTGGCTACTGATGTTCACCAAAAATTTTGTAACGGGATGGTATAGAGGCTTTGTTTTCTGTTATGGACATTATTTTGGATTTGTCACAATTTAAGGAGAAACAGAATCAGAATTTGGGATATTTCATGGGATGCAAACCATGGTATTCCTCCCGCTGAGTCTGTACTTCCGCTGTTGGTGCTGTATGAGCTGAGATGGTGATTAATAAGCTAAAGGTATTACCAGTTGATGTGGGATCCGGAATATGGTACTGACAACACACTGTCAGTAACAGTGTGTAAGCAAGTTGTGGGTACTTCACAAGTAGGGCTAAAATAGTTAGCGTATATCTGAAAAGACACATCGTTCCATTCTCAGACAGAAGCAGTGCCGAAGGTACCTTTTAATATAATGCCCTAGTGCTATGATCTTTGTAATTGCCAGAATGTACGCTACTCGCGAAATATGATTTGCACGCTCCACTCTTGTGGCTATCACAGAATCCCTTTATCTCGTGCAGGCCGACCAGTCAGGGAGCCAGACATTCAGTGAAAGTAAATACACTGACGGGAATGGAAAGTGCTACACCATGAACACTTGCCAATGCGGCACAACACCTTCTTTCCGTCTTTGAGAAAGATCGAATGATTGGAATGGGACATGGAAACATCATACCTGCAGATCAGACAGACTGTTGACTGTGGTGCAATGACTCCAGTACGACTGGAGACAATATGGACTCAGGACGACAGTATGGCGAGAAAAATAGGCACAGGTACTTTCAGAAGGATTGTGCTACGTGACAATCATAAGACTGATCGATTTGCTCTGACGAATGGATGGATGAAATCTGGCAGAGTGGCACGCCGAAGCGTCGGGAACAGATTTCTGGAAGCCGAGTTGAGATTTCGAGTTGGCAGGCACCGTTTACCGCGGGCATCATATGATAGGCAACTGAAACTTGCATGGAGCAGAGCCAGAATTAACTAGGACACTGAGTGGCATCTTGTGCTGTTCAAAGATGAGTCCTGTTCTGGTTGCAATGGTCCGATCGATGCCAGTCAGTCCGAATACCACGTGGTGAAAGTTCAGAGGAAGGAGTCATTCTCGACACCCGTATCTCTCCAACTCCTGCAATCATGATGCGAGAGACATTTGGATACGACAGGAGGACTGATTTGGTAGTTGTTGAAGGAAAATTGATGGCAGACCCTACACTGCGGTTCTCACCATACAGATCTTGAGAAATATGTGGATTGTAGATTGGCTTGCTCGGTTTCCTGATTTCTCACCCCTACAGCATGTTTCGAATGTGATAAGAGAACGAATGTTTTCATATCGGCATGCACACAGCAATAATCATAAACTGACAAAAAAACGTGTTTTAGGCTTGGCAAGAGATGCAAGATGAATTCGTCTACACTGTTTTGCTTCCGTGTCATAATGAATACGAGAGAGTATCTTTACCCATCAGGGCCACACATACTGATGCTGATGAAGGACATCAGTTCCGTCTGGAATGAAAATTTAATCATTCAATATCCATTATACGAGGAACATCCCCACGAAGTTTGTAAATATGTAACTGATGCTTCACTGTGTACCACCTTGCATTCTCGTCAGTGTAGGTGACGCCAGTTGAGGGCAGTTCCAGAGCCTTGAAGCCTTCTGACTTACTGTTGCCCGGTGGCTGTACCGTTCTCGTTCTCTTAGTACAAAAATCGGGTGGTAAACAATCACCGGCAACCCACCTGATGTAATATCGACAGAGAAAATTGTAATTGACGATTTTATAAAACCAGTAATTATTGTTAGCACGCAAATATGTTTAGATACCAAAACTGGACAGAAAGAAAGATAGGAAGATTGGGTTTAACGGTCCGTCGACATCGAAGTCACTAGAGACGGAGCACAAGCTCGTATTGTGTCAAGGATGGGGAAGGAAATCGGCGGTGCCCTTTCAAATGAACCATTCAGGCGTTTGCCTGTATAGATGTAGGGAAATCACGGAAAGCCTAAATCTGGATGGCCAGACGCGTATTTGGACCGTCGTCCACCCGAATGCGAGTCCATTGTGCTAATCAATGTACCAAAAATGGCATTGCTGCGAATGAGACTATTAATACAAGAGCAAAACTTCACTTAGTATAAGGATGCAGTTTGTCTCCGATACTTTCTTTAATTTCTATGTTGATGATATGTTGACAATTGAGGCAATGGTTAAGTAAATAGAGCTCTACCCGTATAATACTAACCAACGAAATTACCTAATTATAATACTGCTGCTGACCAACTTTTCGTAGCTGAAAGTGAAAATACCCTTTAAGAAGCCATTTACAAATTAAAAAACAACTGTTAAGAGCTACATCTTAACAGCCTACATTCTAATGACAAAACACATGGCTTCTCAAGATAAGAAACATTGTCAAGCGAAATCATAATAAACACGAAAAAAAGAGCGAATGAATTCTATGAGGGCTTGCTGAAGAGTAATGCTTACGATTTTTTTATGTGAAGACGGTCAAAACGTTTTAAATAAAATAAATGCGATTATAATTCTACACTTTTATTCTTCGTGTCTACATACTGGCCGGCCGGAGTGGCCGACTGTAGGTGCTGCAGTTTGGAACCGCGCGACCGCAACGGTCGCAGGTTCGAATCCTGCCTCGGGCATGGATGTGTGTGATGTCCTTAGGTTAGTTGGGTTTAAGCAGTTCTAAGTTCTAGGGGACTGATGACCTCAGCAGTTAAGTCCCATAGTGCTCAGAGCCATTTGAACCATTCTACATATTGTATTTATTTCTCAACATAGCCACCGTGGCGACGAACACTTTTTTCCCAATGAGTGACCCGTTTGTTCATAGCGTCATAGTAGAACGTTTGTCACTGCTGACAGAGCCACAACCGCAACTGTGCTTGCAGCGCTTCGTCACTACCAAGATGAAGTCCTTGAAGGTGTACTTTAAGTTTCTGAAACAGACTAAAATCAGATGACAGTGAACCCAACACGTCGGATTGTTCCAGATGTCGCAGTGCTTGTGTGTGGTCTCGCATTGTCATGCTGAAGGAAAGGGTGCCCCATGTGTGGACAAACTGTTCGAATTCGAACTGTTCGAATTCAAAACCTCGATTGCAGCACGCTGTTCCTTACACACAGACTCAGTTACGTTACATACCACCATGTTACACGTTACAATTCGGAGTAGCGGCAGAGTACTGCAAATGTGTAGGCATGAAGAGTAAGAATGTTCATAACGTTTGTTTCTTTTAAAAAATTTTAAGAGATTTCACATAAAAATTTCAGAGGCATTACTTTTCATGGCGCCCTCGTACTTCTGGGGAAATACCGAAAAGGGTTGAAAGATTCAGTCAGATTAATGGAAACGAGCTCAGAACACTTAATGAAAGAAACCCGAATTATGTTCTAGAAAACAGCAATACTAGCTATACTTTATGGCAGAGAGACCTGAACAATAACAGATGGAAATGAATGAAGAATACAAACTGCCGATCTAGGATTATTAAGATGAAAGTTATTGACTATCTGGTAAGATAAGGAACAAAATAAACAGACAAGAACAAGGATAGAGGTAAATTAACACAACACGGGATGCAGAAATAAAGGAAGAGCTCATGTCACAAAATTGAATGAAAGTACACTACTGGCCATTAAAATTGCTACACCATGAAGATGACGTGCTACAGACGCGAAATATAACCGACAGGAAGAAGATGCTGTGATATGCAAATGATTGCCTTTTCAGAGCATTCACACAAGGTTGGTGCCGGTGGCGACACCTACAACGTGCTGACATGAGGAAAGTTTCCCACCGATTTCTCATACACAGACAGCAGTTGACCGGCGCTGCCAGGTGAAATGTTGTTGTGATGCCTCGTCTAAGGAGAAGAAATGCGTACCATAACGTTTCCGACTTTGATAAAGGTCGAATTGTAGCCTATCGTGATTGCGGTTTATCGTATCGCGACATTGTTGCTCGCGTTGGTTGAGATCCAATGACTGTTAGCAGAATATGGAATCGATGGGTTCAGGAGGGTAATACGGAACGCCGTGCTGGAAACCAACGGCCTCGTATCACTAGCAGTCGAGATGACAGGCATCTTATCCGCATGGCTGTAACGGATCGTGCAGCCACGTCTCGATCCCTGAGTCAACAGATGGGGACGTTTGTAAGACAACAACCATCTGCACGAAGAGTTCGACGACGTTTGCAGCAGCATGGAATATCAGCTCGGAGACCATAGCTGCGGTTACCCTTGACGCTGAATCACAGACACGAGCGCCTGCGATGGTGTATTCAACGACGAACGTGGATGCACGAATGGCAAAAACCTCATTTTTTTTTCAGATGAATCCAGGTTCTGTTTACAGCATCATGATGGTTGCATCTGTGTCTGGCGTCATCGCGGTGAACGCACATTGGAAGCGTGTATTCGTCATCGCCATACTGGCGTATCACCCGGCGTCATGGTATGGGGTACCATTGGTTACACGTCTCGGTCACGTCTTCTTCGCATTGACGGCACTTTGAACAGTGGACGTTACATTTCAGATGTGTTACGACCCGTAGCTCTACCCTTCATTCGATCCCTGCGAAACCCTACATTTCAGCACTATAATGAAAAAATATAATAAAAGAAGGTTGTATACCTGGAAGAATCCTGGAGATACTAAAAGGCATCAGATGGATTATACACTCCTGGAAATGGAAAAAAGAACACATTGACACCGGTGTGTCAGACCCACCATACTTGCTCCGGACACTGCGAGAGGGCTGTACAAGCAATGATCACATGCACGGCACAGCGGACACACCAGGAACCACGGTGTTGGCCGTCGAATGGCGCTAGCTGCGCAGCATTTGTGCACCGCCGCCGTCAGTGTCAGCCAGTTTGCTGTGGCATACGGAGCTGCATCGCAGTCTTTAACACTGGTAGCATGACGCGACAGCGTGGACGTGAACCGTATGTGCAGTTGACGGACTTTGAGCGAGGGCGTATAGTGGGCATGCGGGAGGCCGGGTGGACGTACCGCCGAATTGCTCAACACGTGGGGCGTAAGGTCTCCACAGTACATCGATGTTGTCGCCAGTGGTCGGCGGAAGGTGCACGTGCCCGTCGACCTGGGACCGGACCGCAGCGACGCACGGATGCACGCCCACACCGTAGGATCCTACGCAGTGCCGTAGGGGACCGCACCGCCACTTCCCAGCAAATGAGGGACACTGTTGCTCCTGGGGTATCGGCGAGGACCATTCGCAACCATCTCCATGAAGCTGGGCTACGGTCCCGCACACCGTTAGGCCGTCTTCCGCTCACGCCTCAACATCGTGCAGCCCGCCTCCAGTGGTGTCGCGACAGGCGTGAATGGAGGGACGAATGGAGACGTGTCGTCTTCAGGATGAGAGTCGCTTCTGCCTTGGTGCCAATGATGGTCGTATGCGTGTTTGGCGCCGTGCTGGTGAGCGCCACAATCAGGACTGCATACGACCGAGGCACACAGGGCCAACACCCGGCATCATGGTGTGGGGAGCGATCTCCTACACTGGCCGTACACCACTGGTGATCGTCGAGGGGACACTGAATAGTGCACGGTACATCCAAACCGTCATCGAACCCATCGTTCTACCATTCCTAGACCGGCGAGGGAACTTTCTGTTCCAACAGGACAATGCACGTCCGCATGTATCCCGTGCCACCCAACGTGCTCTAGAAGGTGTAAGTCAACTACCCTGGCCAGCAAGATCTCCGGATCTGTCCCCCATTGAGCATGTTTGGGACTGGATGAAGCGTCGTCTCACGCAGTCTGCACGTCCAGCACGAACGCTGGTCCAACTGAGGCGCCAGGTGGAAATGGCATGGCAAGCCGTTCCACAGGACTACATCCAGCATCTCTACGATCGTCTCCAAGGGAGAATAGCAGCCTGAATTGCTGCGAAAGGTGGATATACACTGTACTAGTGCCGACATTGTGCATGCTCTGTTGCCTGTGTCTATGTGCCTGTGGTTCTATCAGTGTGATCATGTGATGTATCTGACCCCAGGAATGTGTCAATAAAGTTTCCCCTTCCTGGGACAATGAATTCACGGTGTTCTTATTTCAATTTCCAGGAGTGTATAATGGTAAGACAGAGATTTAGGAACCAGGTTTTAAATTGTAAGACATTTCGAGGGGCAGATGTGGATTCTGACCACAATATATTGGTTATGAACTGCAGATTGAAACTGAAGAAACTGCAGAAAGGTGGGAATTTAAGGAGATGGGAATTGGATAAACTGAAAGAACCAGAGGTTGTAGAAAGTTTCAGGGAGAGCATAAGGGAACAATTGACAGGAATGAGGGAAAGAAATACAGTAGAACAAGAATGGGTAGCTCCGAGGGATGAAGTAGTGAAGGCAGCAGAGGATCAAGTAGGTAAAAAGACAAGGGCTAATAGAAATCCTTGGGTAACAGAAGAAATATTGAATTTAATTGATGAAAGGAGAAAATATAAAAATGCAGTAAATGAAGCAGGCAAAAAGGAATACAAACGTCTCAAAAATGAGATCGACAGGAAGTGCAAAATGGCTAAGCAGGGATGGCTAGAGGACAAATGTAAGGATGTAGAGGCTTGTCTCACTAGGGGTAAGATAGATACTGCCTACAGGAAAATTAAAGAGACCTTTGGAGAGAAGAGAACCACTTGTATGAATATCAAGAGCTCAGATGGCAACCCAGTTCTAAGCAAAGAAGGGAAGGCAGAAAGGTGGAAGGAGTATATAGAGGGTTTATACAAGGGCGATGTACTTGAGGACAATTTTATGGAAATGGAAAAGGATGTAGATGAAGATGAAATGGGAGACAAGATACTGCGTGAAGAGTTTGACAGAGCACTGAAAGACCTGAGTCGAAACAAGGCCCCGGGAGTAGACAACATTCCATTAGAACTACTGATGGCCTTGGGAGAGCCAGTCATGACAAAACTCTACCATCTGGTGAGCAAGATGTATGTGACAGGCGAAATACCCACAGACTTCAAGAAGAATATAATAATTCCAATCCCAAAGAAAGCAGGTGTTGACAGATGTGAAAATTACCGAACTATCAGTTTAATAAGTCACAGCTGCAAAATACTAACGCGAATTCTTTACAGACGATTGGAAAAACTAGTAGAAGTGGACCTCGGGGAAGATCAGTTTGGATTCCGTAGAAATGTTGGAACACGTGAGGCAGTACTAACCTTACGACTTATCTTAGAAGAAAGGTTAAGAAAAGGCAACCCTACGTTTCTAGCATTTGTAGACTTAGAGAAAGCTTTTGACAACGTTAACTGGAATACTCTCTTTCAAATTCTGAAGGTGGCAGGGGTAAAATACAGGGAGCGAAAGTCTATTTACAATTTGTACAGAAACCAGATGGCAGTTATAAGAGTCGAGGGGCATGAAAGGGAAGCAGTGGTTGGGAAAGGAGTGAGACAGGGTTGTAGCCTCTCCCCGATGTTATTCAATCTGTATATTGAGCAAGCAGTAAAGGAAACAAAAGAAAAATTCGGAGTAGGTATTAAAATTCATGGAGAAGAAGTAAAAACTTTGAGGTTCGCCGATGACATTGTAATTCTGTCAGAGACAGCAAAGGACTTGGAAGAGCAGTTGAACGGAATGGACAGTGTCTTGAAAGGAGGATATAAGATGAACATCAACAAAAGCAAAACGAGGATAATGGAATGTAGTCAAATTAAATCGGGTGATGCTGAGGGGATTAGATTAGGAAATGAGACACTTAAAGTAGTAAAGGAGTTTTGCTATTTGGGGAGCAAAATAACTGATGATGGTCGAAGTAGAGAGGATATAAAATGTAGACTGGCAATGGCAAGGAAATCGTTTCTGAAGAAGAGAAATTAGTTAACATCGAGTATAGATTTAAGTGTCAGGAAATCGTTTCTGAATATATTTGTATGGAGTGTAGCCATGTATGGAAGTGAAACATGGACGATAACCAGTTTGGACAAGAAGAGAATAGAAGCTTTCGAAATGTGGTGCTACAGAAGAATGCTGAAGATAAGGTTGGTAGATCACATAACTAATGAGGAGGTATTGAATAGAATTGGGGAGAAGAGGAGTTTGTGGCACAACTTGACTAGAAGAAGGGATCAGTTGGTAGGACATGTTTTGAGGCATCAAGGGATCACAAATTTAGCATTGGAGGGCAGCGTGGAGGGTAAAAATCGTAGAGGGAGATCAAGAGATCAATACACTAAGCCGATTCAGAAGGATGTAGGTTGCAGTAGGTACTGGGAGATGAAGAAGCTTGCAAAGGATAGAGTAGCATGGAGAGCTGCATCAAACCAGTCTCAGGACTGAAGACCACAACAACAACAACAACAACAATGAAAGACCGCATGTTGCAGTTCCTGTACGGGCCTTTCTGGATACACAAAATGTTCGACTGCTGCCCTGGCCAGCACATTCTCCAGATCTCTCACCAACTGAAAACGTCTGGTAAATCGTGGCCGAGCAACTGGCTCGTCACAATACGCCAGTCACTGCTCTTGATGAACTGTGGTATCGTGTTGAAGCTGCATGGGCAGCTGTACCTATACAAACCATCCAAGCTCTGTTTGACTCAATGCCCAGGCGTATCAAGGCCGTTATTCTGGCCAGAGGTGGTTGTTCTGGGTACTGTTTTCTCAGCATCTATTCACCCAAATTACGTGAAAATGTAAACATATGTCAGTTCTAGTATAATATATTTGTCCAATGAGTACCCGTTTATCATTTGCATTTCTTCTTGGTGTAACAATTTTAATGGCCAGTAGTGTAGAATCCCCAAAATTATGATTTATCCACGAAAAGGTAGAGGAAAAAATAGGTGGCGAGATCGAACAGAATGTACACGCACACACTAGGGGCAGTGAACAACACGACGTTAACATGCGAATGCCTAAAACGTGAAGAAAGCAGAAGAATGAGGAGGCAGCAACGGTATTCCGTATACTGTTCGCCAACAGCTACACTGCACGACTCCATTCACTGAGTTGCAGGAGTGCAGCTCGCTGCTGGAACGGAAGTGTCTGATCGGCGATGCGTGCAAGCTGCCGGCGGCATGGAAAATCTGACCGTGCTGCGACGCGATGCTTGCATACAATGGTCTGGGCTGTTCACCCGCCAAGACTGTGAGGCGACGGGTCCAAGCAGAGTGTTGTGTAGCGCCCACTCTGCATCGCCAATTCGGCACCTCCGCACCTGTAAGGCCAGTACCATACTTACGGAACAACTGTTCAAACGACACCGTGGACTCCTTCACAATATTGAACGCTTTATAGTCCCTTTCGCATTTTCTTCTCCTTCCTGAAACGTTTCTGCTTATCCAGTTTGTTCACAATGCCTCATCCAAGCTTCTCCTTTCTCCCTCAGTCTTCTTGTGTTCACACCATCCCTCACCTGGTCTCTCCATCTTGTTCGTTGTCTTCCACTTGGTCTTCGCCCAGATTTGTTCATTTGGTGCTCTTCTTGGAAGTCTTTCAGGTCCCATTCTTTTAGTGTGGCCAAACCATTTAAGCCTATCACTTTCCATAGGTTCTTTTATGGACCTGATCTGCAGGATGTTTCGCATTTTTTTCATTCCATACCCTGTCCCCTCTCGTTTCATCCAGGATCCTTCGTAAAAAGGTGCATCTCTGTTGGTCGGATTCTGCTCAGGTATTTCTTTGTCCAAGTCTTGCATTCTGATCCATAGGTCACAAATGACAAGTAATAGGGCATATATATCATAATCTTTGCTTTGGAAGATATTTCCCAATTTCTAATTATGGCCGATACACAATAACGAAGCTTCAAGCAATTTTCTGTTCTCTCATAAATTTCATTCCAGTTATTTTCTTTATTGGTTGGCTTACATACTACATACTTGAAAGCATCTACTTATTTAATACTTCTTCCATTTCAAATTAGATCCTTCATCCTTTTCATTTTTCCTACCTATTTACATTACTTCCCTTTTGTTAAGGTTATTTCCATGATTTCTTTTTCAGTTACTTTGTGTCAAGTATTTACATGTTCTTTCAGTTTCTGCTCATTTTCTTCCCAAACCATCGCATCATCTGCATGATTTTAACATTATCTGCTACTGACAGCAGGCGAACTTTCCTTATGAAGTCGTCCATGATTATATTGAAAAGCACTAGTGACAGCCCACTTGTTTCCCGAACGCCTATGTCTGTTATAAAACATTAATATTTTTTCGTCTATTATAACACAATTCAAGCTTTTTTTCATGTTTCTGATTCTCAGTTGCAGTCCTTTTGACTGTTATAGTCTATTGAGACCTTCCCATATATCTTTCCTTCTAACAGTGTCATAAACCTTTTCTACATCTATGAAAGCGTCGACGATGTCTTTCCTAAATTCTCATTTTTCTACAACTGCTTGGTTGTAAATACGGCGTCTGTAGGCGACCTTCCACGTCAAAATCCTTGTTGCTTCCGCATCTACGCAGTAACAGTCGTTGTAACTCACTTGGTGTTCGGTCAGCAGCAAGTAAAGAATTCAATTGATTTACTTCCACCGCTCCAAAAACTACAAATATTCTTATGGTCAGTTGACGATGAAACACCGAAAAATACAATACACTTCCTTTAATCACAAATATGTTTAAAAATTCTCCAAAAAATACTCACTGTAATACGTGTAAATGCAACTAACACAGTATAGCAACTGGTCAAAAACCCGTTACGTTATTGTCTGGGTCTATGTTAAAATACTACTAGTCAGTTTGGGAAAGTGATGAAAATGTTAATTAGGTATGTTACAATAAGTTTCTGGTCAAACAACTGAAAATCGGTAATTATTCAAATTCTTATTATCAATAATATAAAGAAAATTCGTTCAATCTTAAGTAGCTCTTTGTACACGTTACAGTAACATAAGAAATTTTCTTTGTTACGTTAATTAACACTCTATTTTTATTTAATATTAACTGACACAACAAAAAGACAAAGCTGCCTAACAGCCATTGGCAACGATTTTCATTTACGTATATCTGTTAGTTTTTAACGTCCGTAAATATTGGAAGAATATTTAAACTTCAAAACTTTAATTCACTTCCAAATTGGTTCGTTCAAAAGCATAGCTACCCATAAACCTAAATAATGATACAAAACACATCTAACCATAATCATGATTCCGCACACAAAGGCCTTCCAATTTCCAGCCAACAAGTTGCCACGCTTTCTCCTCCTCTCTTGACAAGCCAGTCTTGATAGTAATGTTGCCTTTCAACGACAAAAACAAGAGACATCCGCGCGACGTACGACTGTCGTCACATGGGACGAGTTTATCATGCTGGAGAGCGCCAAACGTATTTATCAACGTAGTGAGTGAATGCTCAGAAACGAGGTGGTACATCACACGGAACGAGTTCGTCATCGTAATTTGCTGCCACAACGCTCTCCAGCAGCATTTCTTAGCTACATCTGGGCGGTAAACTGTAGATATAGATACTGTTTACCAAAGTGGATGAACGTAAAATAGCTACGTTAGCTGTGTTACCGATCGTCGAACGTGAAAGAAGACTGTGAATAACGTCGATGTTTTGGACAATTAGTTGTTACGTATATATCTAAAACTGATTTGGTGGTAACTGATAGCGAATTTTAACTTTTTAAAATAATTAGGCATGCGGCCGGCTTGGTAATTTTTAACATGGTAATTATTATTTTTAACATTCTACAGAGACTGCTCTTCTTTCACAGGATATATCAAAACGCACATTTGCTTCTTTGTCCAAGTGGTAGCCATGTTGTTCTGCATAAAGTATACACTGTACTGGATTGGCAAGGGTCAGTGACCTAAACAAAAATCTTACAATTTGTTGGTCCACGTCACCTAGCATTTTGAAAAATTCGAATTAATCACCGCTGAATCGTTAACTCTCTTACTTAGCACTAACTGTCCCCGGCTACACTTTGCTGTGGCACAGTCTGGTTAAATGGAAATGAGAGAAAAAAGGGAGCACACGTTTCTAATATGTATGAGAAAAATGTTCAAATGTGTGTGAAATCTTATGGGACTTAATTGCTAAGGTCATCAATCGATAAGCTTACACACAAATTAACCTAAATTATCCAAAGGACAAACACACACACCCATGCCCGAGGGAGGACTCGAACCTGCGCCGGGATCAGCCGCAGAGTCCATGACTTCAGCGCATGAGACCGCTCGGCTAGTCCCTCGCGGCTATGTATGAGAATTGTATATCGGTCATAATATCCTTCTCTTTCTCTCTGTCCATCTCCTTCTCCCCCTCCCTTCGCCCACCTCTCCCTACCTCCTCTCTCTGTCCATCAAATCCTCCACCTCTCTCTCTCTCTCTCTCTCCTTCTCCTCCTGCCCCCCCCCTCTCTCTCTCTCCATCTCCTCCTTCCCCCTTTCTCTGTCCATCTTCTTCTCACCCTGTCTCACCACTCGTTCTTCCCCTCTCTTTACCCCTTTCTCTGACCATCACCTCCTCCCTCCTTTCTTATTCATCTTCTCCTCTTCCTCTCTCACCACTCGTTCTACCCCTCTCTCTTCCTCTCGCTCTGTCCATCAACTCTACCCCCTTTCTGCGTCAATCTCCCCCTTTCTCTTCATCTCCTCCAGCTCCTGTCCTTGCCCATCTCCTTCTTCCCGCTTTCTATGTCCGTTTCCCGTTTCCTCTCACTACTAGCTATCGTCAGCTCCTAACATTATTATCTTTAGTCTAAATAGACAACGGTGTACCAGAACAAATACTGGGTGGTCAAAAAGTCAGTATAAACTTGAAAACTTATTAAACCACGGAATAATGTAGCTATAGAGGTAAAAATTCACACAAATGCTTGGAATGACATGGGGTCTTATTAGAACAAAAAAAAAAAAATCAAAGTTCACAAATTGTCCGACAGATGGCGCTGGACAGCAAAACTTCAGTGACTGTGCATCACAATCGTGTATAAAAGCAGCTGTAATGAGAGAGAGAATCAGATGCGCCACCAGTCGCATCATGTTGAGATTACCTGAAAAGGTGCTTTTAGTGAAGGTGTATTATCAAAACGGGGAATGTGCTAGTTCAGCGTTACGATTCTATCGCCATAGGAAGAGGATTCGAATGGGTAAAGTTCCGTTGACAAATGCAGCTGTGGCGAGAATGACTTCGAAGTTCGAAGCCACGGGTTATTTAGACGATAGACCCCGTAGTGGCCGACCGAGCACAAGGCGTAATGCTGCTGAGACAGTGCAGGAAGAAATGGAGACTGTAGCGTGTTCGTCTATGCACGGGGAAGTCAGCGCTCGTGCAGTCGCACGTCGCACCGGCATTCCATACACTACTGTTTGGTTGGCACTTAGGCGTACCCTCCGGTGCTATCTGTACAAAATCCATCGGCATCATGAACTGTTACCTGGCGATTTAGTGAAGCGGAGGGCATTTGCGGTGTGGGCGTTTCGAAAGATGGCGGAAGATGACGATTGGTTGAGTAACGTGTTGTGGACCGACGAAGCTCATTTCACACTCCGAGGGCCTGTCAACGCCCACAACTGTAGAATTTGGGCTACCGAAAATCCTAGAACTGTCGTGGAAACCTCATTGCACGACGAGAAAATCACGGTATGGGTTGGATTTACCACATCTACCGTTATCGGGCCTTTTTTCTTCGAGGAATTGCGTGATTCTGGTTTTGTAACTGCTACTGTGACGGGTGAGAGGTACGCCGCATCATCCCCAGCCCGGCTGATAAACACCTGCTGGAACGTACGATGTTTATGCAGGATGGCGCTCCACCCCATACTGTTAGACGCGTGAAAGATCTCTTGCGCGCGTCGTTTGGTGATGATCGTGTGCTCAGCCGCCACTTTCGTCATGCTTGGCCTCCCAGGTCCCCAGACCTCAGTCCGTGTGATTATTGGCTTTCGGGTTACCTGAAGTCGCAAGTGTATCGTGATCGACCGACATCTCTAGGGATCCTGAAAGACAGCATCCGACGGCAATGCCCCACCATAACTCCGGACATGCTTTACAGTGCTGTTCACAACATTATTCTTCGACTACAGCTATTGTTGAGGAATGATGGTGGACATATTGAGCATTGCCTGTAAAGAACATCATCTTTGCTTTGTCCTACTTTGTTATGCTAATTATTGCTATTCTGATCAGATGAAGCGCCATCTGTCGGACATTTTTTGTATTTTTGTATTTTTTGGTTCTAATAAAACCCCATGTCATTCCAAGCATGTGTGTCAATTTGTATCTCTCTACCTTCATTATACCGCGATTTATTCAGTTTCCAAATTTATACTGACTTTTTGATCACGCGGTATATGTGCAGGTACCAGAATACATATCTGCACCTCCGTCCATCGCCTCTTCCCCCCTCTCTCTGACCTTGAATCTTGTCGTTTCTCACTACTATATATATTAAAATGTATAGCCTATATCCGTCCACATGTATAAAAATTTGAAGTTAACTGATGAAGAACTTTCCGAGATTTTCGGTAATAAAGTTGTCCCTTTTTAAATTACATATCTATTTATATATTTTATATATTAAAGATAGGTATATATAGAAACACGCATTTATTCAAATGCAACGTTGTACCAAAATTTCAAAATTTCGAAGGAATTGGTAAAGAACTTCGAAGAATTAGGATTTTTAACAGACGAGTATTTACATTTTTATTTGTATAAATAACACTGAATTTCTAGAACATGTTTCTGTTGATCCTTTCACTACATTGTGTCGTTTATGTTCCACGATAGATTATCAGGGTTTCATAAGAGGACTACGCGAAAACTACTAGACGTGCAGAAAAATAGCAGTGGATAGAACATCTCTCTAAGTTCTGACGCATAATACTCTCCCTGGCGTAGTCGCCCTAAGGCTCAGGCATGTCAGAACGTGTAAATAAATCATCCGCTCAGTATTATCACGTCGAATTAGTTCGCATCTGCAGATATGTATTCTGGTACACCGTTGTCTACTTTGACTAAAGATAATAATGCGAGAAGCTGATGATAGCTAGTAACAAGGAGTTCCAAGAGGTTCTTTTTTCCGCGTAATCTGGTATAACTGTTGTATTTTCCTGGTCGTCATCCGCTACTGAAGTTGGGACCGTCTTAGTTTCTTCCTCTTCTGCGGCAGCGCATCGACGTGCTGACTCTGTTCGCCGCGGGAAGACAAAGAGCAAACGATCTCCCTCTCCACGGGGCTGCGGTCCCCGCTGCTACCATCCGCCCCCGCACGGAACTTTCTGATCAATCACACGCTGACGTCCGCTTTTCATACAAATGCGTGGGCGGCGAGGGTGTGCTACAGGGGGTATGAGGAGGTGGGAGAGGAAGGTAGCCGTGGCTTCGGTGGGGAGGGGAGAAACAAAATGGAGGAAGAACGGAAAGGGCATCTGCGTTGGTCTCGTTAGGGCCACTCCCCCTTCGCGACTTGAATAACTCTAAAGAGGGAGAACCAAATGCCACGTGCCGGTGACCTCTGCTTTACCTTTATTTTCTACATCTTCATTTATGTCCAACCTGTGAGTCAGAACATGAAGGGATTTTTTCTCGATTACTTACTACTCCCCGTTTTTTCTTATCGTTTCAAGTCGGCCAACTAAGGGCCATGACATGTAACTATTGTGATAGAAGTGGGTTTTGATTTTCGCCCAGCAGTTATGTATCCTCTTGCTGTGATGTTTCTTCCTCTCGTTTGAGCAGTGGACAACTGTCTTCTTTCTTGGTGGTTTGTCCTGCAACCTTCTGAGAGGTGTCCGGTCTTTTAAGTCGATTTCCTGTACCTCGCAGTTCCTACAGATCTTTTATCACGTCCATTGACCATGATGACATGGTCTTCCTCTTTCGCCAACATGCAAGAAGCTGACTCGTCAACCAACTGGGACACATCCTGCGGACACGTCCGTACAGAGCTCTTCCTAGCGACGTCCGCGATTTTTTTACGGTATTTAAAGAATTCGTGATATGGTCGTCTTTTATATTCGTTACCTTAATTGGGTGGTCCCAGTGTCTTCCTCATTAGCTTCCTTTCCTGGATTTAAAGTTTGTGTGTGATGAGACCTTTCCTGTTGAGAACTAGACACTCTGAAGCACGTAGGGCTTCAGCGCGGATAACTAGTAGTATTTCATTTCGGTCTTACGGAAGAGACATTTTTGGTTATAGGTGCTCGTGGTCAGTTGATATACCGGTTCCAGTTTGTTTACTCGAGTTGATAATGTTGTTCATTCGGAAAGACTGAGTTTCAGCGATCCTCCCAGGTATCTAGATCTTTTGGTTTTCTTGATTTCTCTGTGCTCCAATTGCAGTATGCAGGGAAAATCACTGATGTTCGTGGTGCGTTGTGTTTTTTTTTTTTTTTTTTTTCAGGCGACACATTTAATTCTACCTTTGTTGACTGTTGTCGGGAACATTGAGCTGATCCACTGACGTTTCTAATTAATAAAAACTGCCATGTAGTCAACAAGTTCTAGGCAATCAACGTTGAGCGTGTTTCGTTTGGGCCCAGAGGGGTTCCATTGGGAAGTTTCTGTCTAGCTAACTCCTTTCGGCACTCCCTTATTACCATCTCGAGTGCGCAGTTAAAGGGGGTAGTGTAAACACCATCTCCCTATCTTAGCTGAAGGTTGTCTAAACTGTACCACTTTCGAGACATTATCTATTATAGCCTAAACAGTAAGTTACAAAATTATTTAAACAATGTCATCCTCAAATATAGGATATTATTCTTGGTACATGATTTGAGGAAATGAAGTTCTGAGAAAAATAAACACATTACACTTAATTTCCCAAATATCTGCAAGTGGTACAAATTAGGAATTTGTTTCCTAATTTGTATCAGTGGCTGCGTAAACAGTATCACCCTTATAAACTAAGCCCCTTAGCTTGAAGATATGTACCGGGTCAGTCAGTATAAATTTTAAAACTGAATAAATCACGGAATAATGTAGATAGAGAAGTACACATTGACATACATGCTTGGAATGACATGGGGTTTTATTAGAACCAAAAAATAGACACGTTCAAAAAATGTCCAATAGATGGCGCTTCATCTGATCAGAATAGCAATAATTAGCATAACAAAGCAAGACAAAGCAAAGATGATGTTCTTTACAGGAAATGCTCAATATGTCCACCATCATTCCTCAACAATAGCTATAGTCGAGGAATAATGTTGTGAACAGCACTGTAAAGCATGTCCGGAGTTATGGTGAGGCATTGCCGTCGGATGTTGTCTTTCAGCATCCCTAGAGATGTCGGTCGATCACGGATATACTTGCGACTTCAGGTAACCCCAAAGCCGATAATCGCACGGACTGAGGTCTGGGGACTGGGAGGCGAAGCGTGACGAAAGTGGCGGCTGAGCACACGATCATCACCAAATGACTGGCGCAAGACATCTTTCACGCGTCTAGCAATATGGGGTGATTCTAATAAAACCCCTTGTCTTTCCAAGCATGTGTGTCAATTTTTACCTCTCCATCTACATTATTTCGTGGTTTATTAAGTTTTCAAATTTATACTGACTTTTTGTTCACTCGGTACTAGTCCAAGTTTATAAGGAAATGCCCCATATTTCAGTTCTTATATCAGTATATGCAGGCATTACAATATAACTTTTCATTGGTTTCCCCGACCCCTGCAGACTTTCCATGAATTCACATTTTGTATTTGATGAGTGTGAATATTGTTTCCATTCGGTCTTTCTCACACAACTCGAAATACCACTCCTCTCTTTTATGGATGCGTCCATTGGTGTCCTCCCCGCAAAGTCTCCAGAATACTTCCCTTTCACAAGTGAGCTGTAGTTCTAGTTTTAATTCTCCTTTACTGATGCCAACTTTTTTCTGCATAGGCTACTCGTCAGCTGACAGGCTCCTTTGACAGGCACTGTAATTTTGCTCGGAGCTTTCATCATTTCCGTCGGATGATATTATATTACTTGGATGGACATCTACAGTCCATATTTTCCTATCATGGCTTCTTCTGCACTGGAATTATGGTGAAATCCGTTTCGTTCTGCCACGTCGAAAGCAAGTTTTATTACGTCCGACATGCATAAACGGAACATCATCTCTTCAAATGTAAGAATAAGCTCTTGCAGTTGATTTTCAACTTCGTTGGAAAACACATTACTGTGAGCAAACATTTTTATATACCCATTATTATTTTTATGTGCAGCATTCCTCTTGATTCATGACTGACACACATTTTATAAGAGTGGGCATTCATTTAATCCATGGATTCCATTTAGATATACTATTACAGCTAAACGCTAGTCATCTGTGTTCTGCTTTCCAAAACGCCTTCACGTTGTCATACTATAATATAAAATAATTACTTAATTAACGCATTAGTAAATTCAATACATCCTTCCTAAAATTATGTTGTACTAATAATCCTACATGCATTTTAAAGCTCACTTTACTGGCAAGTTCCTTAAATTGTACTAGTACAATATCGTAAACTTACAGAGGCACAGAAACTTAGAGCGTTACATTACAGGCAACCGTTGTCATGTTCTCTTTGTTAGTATTCTACAAACTAATCACAAGGGATATAGATTCGTTACTGTCGGAAAAGTAATTCATGTATATTCAGCCATAAATAAAACAAAAAATTACATGAACGCTACAACGAAATCAATGTTGTCTTCAGACGATTTGTTCCTAAATTCATAGAATACATCATTAACAATATGGCACCAAGGAGCACCTAGTTCATGGGGACCTTATTGAATGTCGTATAGTGCAATAGGTGAGAATTTTATAGTAATGGTACAAATTATCGTGAATCTATCGCCCAGCACAAAGTCCCAAGTGATTGGAAAGAAGCGCGGGTGACTCCAGTATGTAAGACTGGTAAAGAACAGATCCGCTAGATTACAGACCAGTATCCCTAACTTTGGTTTGCTGCAGGAGCCTTGAACATATGCTGACTTCGAATACATTAAACTTTCTTGAGACTGAGAATCTAACCCGCATGGTTTTAGAAAGCATCGCTCATATGAAACTCAGCTTGACATTTTCTCAAATTATATACTGCCAACTACGGATGAGGGCAACAGGCAGATTCCATATTTCCAGGTCTCCAAAAAGCATTTGACGCGGTGCCCCATTGCAGGCTGTTAACGAAGGTACGAGCTTATGGAATAATTTCACAGATATGTGTCTCCCCGACTTCTTAAGTAATAGAAATCGTCAGGAGTGTCCCAGGGAGCCGCGCGGAGTGGCCGTGCGATCTCAGGTGTCATACCACGAATTGTGCGGCCCCTCCCGCCGGAGCTTCGAGTCCTCCCTCGGGCATGGGTGTGTGTGTTGTTCATAGCATAAGTTAGTGTAAGTAGTGGGTAAGTCTAGGGACCGATGACCTCAGCAGTTTGGTCCCTTAGGAATTCACACATATTTGAACATGTTTTGAACCTTTTTTTTACCCAGGGAAGTGTTGTTGTTATCTATACACGTAAAAGATTTGGCGGATAGGGTGGGCAGTAATCTGAAGTTCTCTTATGATGATGTTTGGTGTACAGGAAGGTGTCGAAGTTGGGTGAATGTACCCTACTGACCATTAAAATTGCTAGACCACGAAGATGACGTGCTACAGACGCGAAATTTAACCGACAGGAAGAAGATGCTGTGATATGCAAATGATTAGCTTTTCAGAGAATTCACACAAGGTTTTTGCCTCTCCCGGTTACGAGTATGTTGTTACCAAGCAGCGTTGGTCGTAACCCTTTAGCGAATGATGATGATGATGATGTTTGGTTTGTGGGGCGCTCAACTGCGCGGTAATCAGCGCCCGAACAAATTCCCAACTGTTGCTCGGTCCAATTTCGGTACTTTCATGAATGAGGATGAAATGATGAGGACAACACAAACACCCAGTCATTTCGAAGCAGGTGAATATCCCCGACCCCGCCGGGAATCGAACCCGGGACCCCGTGCTCGGAAAGCGAGAACGCGACCACGAGCTGCGGACATAACCCTTTAGCGATGTAAACAGTCATTAATACCCATCAATGACTCCACCCGAAGTATAAATGTCGACGGGTCGCTGTAGACAGTACTTTGCCGCCCACAGTTTAGCATTTGTTACGGAGTTTGTCTAAGAAAGCGAGGGAAAATTGTTTTACAGTGTTTTTTCCGGTGATACAAGGCTCACTGACTCGCAAATTTAACTTTCCAGTATCATTATGTGCATTCAGCAGTCTGTACGTCAGAAGTCAGAATGTGATAAATATCAGGTAGAGTGAGTGGCACAACAGAACTAGAATATCTGTCCGAGTTTTTATTGTCAGTCACTTCGACTTGTTCCCTATTACTGAACTGCAGAGTTTATTTCTAACTGGCAGTTTAGAGCTCATCGTGTCTCATTTAGTTCACAATATTACCGATGTTGGTAAGTCATCAACACTGATGAGAAAAAAATGTAGCAGCACAGAGTCTTCCAAGAATTCCAACAGTGCCATCCCTGTAAACATATTCCATCATAGAATCTGTTGACAAAGTAGACTCTGAAAAGAAGTTACGGTATTCATTCAGGGAACACTAGGGGGAAAAACAGTATCCACTTTAATTACTCTTATTAAGCATCGTATAGAATGGTTTCATTTTCAATAGACTTCCAACAGAACTGAAAAACTGACTGATAAACTCCAAGTCTCTAAACCCATGTTGAAAGTTTTTCTTGTGGCACACTCCTTCTATTTTGTTCAGGGATTCCTCGCAGTGGTTCATAAATTTTCCCCATGATGCGTTGTTTATTTGTGTACTCCCTCACAATTTTTTTCCTGTTTTATTTCTTTAGTTTATTTTGTTTATCACTTTTCTAATCAGCATACTTTAAAACTCCATAACGGCTTGTGCCATTATCGCGTAGCTATGGCTCGCATGGTCACACGGAACCTGATAAATAAATGAAATAAAATAAATTAAAATAAACAAAACAGTAAATTTGAAAGCGAAAGCATACAGTTCTGAAGTGTTCGCCTGATACAACTATCCTTGAACGAGTGTTACGGATTGGCTCCACCCAGTTCCTATATGGACACTAGTTACTGCAGTGAAGAGTGCTGATGATGGAGTAACATACAGGTGTCCAATATCAAATATTCGTTAACGTATAGTGATTATATAGGGATGTTTACTGTCATAATTTGTTTTGCAGTAAGGTACTAGAAAATTGTTAGCGTTAGTTCAGCATCATATGTACAACAGACGTCGGCTTTGACATGTGACGTAAATGTGTGGTGGCATGTGACGACATACGTGCATAAACAGAGGTAGAACTGAACTTTTACAATAGTGATTTTGGTTTCATGTCACTTTTTTGGATTAGGTTGTGGTGGCACACTCAAAATGTGACCCGATATTTGGAAGGTAGCAGTTTAGTTGATATCTGGAGCAGCCAAAAAATCGACGGCCAGTAATGTCTTTTGTCAAGGCTCCAAAAATATGGAAATCACAAGTAGAAAGATCAGAACTGTGTAGAGGATGTGAAATGGCTTCTCAGCGAAACATCTGCACCGTTGATAAACGGCATCATTCTGTAGGCGCCCATATGTTGCCAAGATTGTTTCAACCACTTTGCAGATGTTTCGCTGGAAAGGTCTTCCACATCCTCCGAACAGTATCCCACGCGATTTCCATATTTTTGAAGGTCTGAAGAAATTCGTTTTCGCCGATCTGATTCGAACAGTGCATACATGTGTGCAATCACGGTTTCGTAGACAACCACAATTATTTTTCCATGAAGGCATTGACCTTCTTGTCTCAATAGGATGAACCACTTAAAAGTTATGCCGATTACTTTTGAAATAATAAAAAGTTTACTTAATTTTTCCCCAAATGTCTCGTCTTCATTTGACTGCCTCTTACTTAAAACTTAAAATGTCGATTTTGCGGCAACAGAATGAAAATAATTTTTGTTTAAACGAGTACATAGGCACCATACAAAAAAGTCATGCAATCAGCATCACACGAGGAATGGTGATGGCGTTTATACAATTTTACAAATTGAGAAGCATATCGAGCCCTTGTTTCAGTTGCTGTTCTACCTCCAAAGATGTCTCTCACAGTCAGATACGAAACGTCAGGTGTAACTAGAATTTCACAGAGTGAGAAAGAAGTGGCGGATAAAACATAAGCGTTTCTGCACAATGAGTGAGTGGAATGTCTGGTGCCGTATACGCTCGACAATCCGGACGTTGTAGATGAGGATTACAATGATGATGATACGTGCTTAACAAGGGAAAGTGATGTTGAAGCATTTGTCCAGCCATGTAGTTCATCGTCCTTGACGGATGTTGTTGTTGTGGTCTTCAATCCTAAGACTGGTTTGATGCAGCTCTCCGTGCTACTCTATCCTGTGCAAGCTTCTTCATCTCCCAGTACCTACTGCAACCTACATCCTTCTGAATCTGCTTAGTTTATTCATATCTTGGTCTCCCTCTACGGTTTTTACCCTCCACGCTGCCCTCCACTCCTAAATTGGTGATCCCTTGATGCCTCAGAACATGTCCTACCAACCGATCCCTTCTTCTAGTCAAGTTGTGACACAAACTCCTCTTCTCCCCAATTCTGTTCGATATCTCCTCATTAGTTATGTGATCTACCCATCTAATCTTCAGCATTCTTCTGTAGCACCACATTTGGAAAGCTTCTATTCTCTTCTTGTCCAAACTATTTATCGTCCATGTTTCACTTCCATACATGGCTACACTCCATACAAATACTTTCAGAAACGACTTCCTGACCCGTAAATCTATACTCGATGTTAACAAATTTCTCTTCTTCAGAAACGCTTTCATTGCCATTGCCAGTCTACATTTTATATCCTCTCTACTCCTACCATCGTCAGTTATTTTGCTCCCCAAACAGCAAAACTCCTTTACTACTTTAAGTGTGTCATTTCCTAATCTAATTCCCTCAGCATCACCCGACTTAATTCGACTACATCGCACTGTCCTCGTTTTGCTTTTGTTGTTCATCTTACATCCTCCTTTCAAGACACTGTCCATTCCGTTCAACTGCTCTTCCAGGTCCTTTGCTGTCTCTAACGGAATTACAAGGACCTTGGCGAACCTCAAAGATTTTACTTCTTCTCCATGAATTTTAATACCTACTCCGAATTTTTCTTTGGTTTCCTTTACTGCTTGCTCAATATACAGATTAAATAACATCGGGGAGAGGCTACAACACTGTCGCACTCCCTTCCCAACCACTGTTTCCCTTTCATGTCCCTCGACTCTTATATCTGCCATCTGGTTTCTGTACAAATTGTAAGTAGCCTTTCGCTCACTGTATTTTACCCCTGCCACCTTCAGAATTTGAAAGAGAGTATTCCAGTCAACATTGTCAAAAGCTTTCTCTAAGTCTACAAATGCTAGAAAAGTAGGTTTGCTTTCCTTAATCTGTCTTCTAAGATAAGTCGTAGGGTCAGTATTGCCTCACGTGTTCCAACATTTCTACTGAATCCAAACTGATTTTCCCTGAGGTCGGTAACTGGTATATGTGCAGGTTTTCTAGTGGTGACTGAAGACAGTTTATTGAACAACATTATGTCAGTATTTACGTCATATGCCGGCTAATAATTACAGATATTACAAGTTGTATGTTTTTAAATTGGGTAGTACCTCTAAGTACACATGACAAGAACAATCCATCAACGCCTATTTTTGCCTGGGCAGCTGGTCAGGTGTTCAAGTGCGGATTTGTGGAAGAAAACGGTCAGTCTATACGAAGAGGTGTTTTCCACTTAGTGTTGTAGTGAGGACAGAGCAGAAGACAGCAGTTCGTAAGGTTTGTGACGTGTCTGTGGGATGACTGTTCGATGTGGAGAAAAAACAACCTACATACTGATATGTTTGTTAAGGTACCACACATGGAAATACCTGCACTGATACCCGATGCATCCTTCATAGACCACGGCATGTGAGCCCAGAAGTCTTAACAGAAGTAAACACCAGCTGTGAAAAACCTCAGTGTGAGAAAAAATTTACATTAGCAGCTATATGTGATATGGTACGGTCTAGACTAAAAATTACAGATAACATATTGTTAAAGTGATCTTGCACTCTTACTGATCTTACATCACTCGATGATATACACAGCAGTTTTTAATTGTTGTATGTATTATTGTTTTCTCGGAATTGCTTTCAGTTCTTTAGAGTTCGTTAACTGGATATATCGTTGCAAGACAGCTTTTCCCTGCCTCAGCCAGCCTATCAGTTTTCTCGCTGTCAGGAATTGGAAACCCCTGGCTTTGTGCTTCCAGTACGTGGAATATAAGAGAGCTACTATTGCTGGAGGCGGTTAGGTGGGGGATAGGTGGGCAGCTGGGAGGGACGTGGCGGAAACGTTGAGAAATAGGGGAGGGGGGGAGAATGGGGGAGGGATGGCTCAGAGCCGGTAGCGTAAACAAGGGGCCCTCGCCGGCCGGGCGCCCAGACCTGTTTGTTACCACAGAGCCTCACGGATCACGTGCGGCCACGCCCAGCTCGCATCACGGCCTCACAACCCCTCGACTGTCGGCAACCACGTATGCAGCAACGAGTCGATGTGTTGCCTTCTATCCTCGTACGTTATTTCAAAAGTACAAGTCATCAGTCGATACTATACTTGCAAAACTACCAAAGGCTACTGTAGGTTTCCATAAGTAAGCGTAAACTATGGTCAGTTAAGGTCGTACCTGCTTTACCTATGTATTAAGTGTGTTGCATACCTATCAGGCGTTACCTCGAAACAATCGCTCTTTTGGAAGGAAAATCAGCATTGGCCGTATTTTGTTGTTTTATTGTCAGCAAAATAGATTTTCGGTCACTTAGTGACCATCCTCAATGCTGTAATATACAATTAAAATTGGTAGGCACTGGTATCAAGCTATAACCACAAGCTTAGAGCGATCACATAAACTGATCACTCTAAGCTTGTGGTTATAGCTTGATACCAGTGCCTACCAATTTTAATTGTATACTACAGCACTGAGGATGGTTACTAAGTAACCGAAAATCGATTTTGCTGACAATAAACAAAATACGGCCAATGCTGATTTTCCTTCCAATTCTATCCACTATTTGGTCGTGCACAGAACACTCCATGGAGTCGCCAATCAATCGCTCTTTTATATACGCCATCAGAGTCGTATTAGGTTCCCATAGAAACTCGAAACTGTGACCCATCTAGAAACTTATGGAACATTTTTGTTTTACACAGTTATCCTACAGTCTGTTACTTAAAAAATCAGTATTTACAGCAAAATTCAAATTATGAATGTTCCAGGTTTTATTCGAAAATTGATATTCAATGTGAAATAGACGGAGATTGTAGTAAAAATAAAAAAAATACAGATTTATCAAACAACACTAGAGAACGAAACTTCCTCAAAAAATGGCTCTGAGCACTATGGGACTTAACATCTATGGTCATCAGTCCCCTAGAACTTAGAACTACTTAAACCTAACCAACCTAAGGACATCACACAACACCCAGCCATCACGAGGCAGAGAAAATCCCTGACCCCGCCGGGAATTGAACCCGGGAACCCGGGCGTGGGAAGCGAGAACGCTACCGCACGACCACGAGCTGCGGACAAACTTCAAAAAAGGCACTTAAAAAAAGGCAAAACAAAACTGTATCAAGCATCACTTCAGTACTTTGTCGACCTTACATAAAATATGTTTCTAATATTGCTAAACAAATTTTGCACTTATCAGCAAGAGAAAACTCTTGCCTGTGATCATAAAGAAGAACGTTCTGTTGAGTACAAAATAGCAACAATAATTATATAGTTTCTTATGTTTGTGAATGTGAACTGCACTTGCATCAAAAGTAATTGCTTTAGTTAGATAAGAACGCAGAAGTTACATGGTAAGCGAGCTTTTATTACTTATGAAATGCAATTTATATTTTCTAAAGACACACAATACACAATCGATTAACGCTAAACGACGCGCAGTCCCAGCTATGCGTTAAACAAACGAACAAACAAAGACAAGTCGTCAGCTCTCAATTTCTCTCTGGTATATTCATTTAAGTTCCTTTACTACCAATGCTACCAACACTACGAGTGATCCTACCAATTGCTACATCATTTACTTGAATTGCTATTTTATTTCTTATTTTTCATGCTTGCCCTTATTTGTCTTTTCCATTTACCTGTCAACAACATTTCAGTCTTGTTTCAGTTTATTTTCAGTTTGAGGTTGTCAGAGGCATCAGACAAAGTTTGTACATATAGTTCACGTCCTGTTCAGAATCTTCTAGCACTACAATATCATCAGTAAATCGAATACAATGTATTTGTTTACCGTTAATTTCGACCCGTTTAAGCCGCTTTTCATTGTTTGCACTCTTCTTTCTATAAATAAATCAAATTTTCAAATTTGTGGCGGGGGGGGGGGGGGGGGGGGAAGAGGACAGCCTTCTCGGATACCTCCTCTTATGCTACCCTCTTTCCTTAATGCCATTGACATATTGCTCTGGTTTTTGTGTAGATTGATCCGCCTCTGTAGTCCAGTGGTCAGCGTAGCTGAATGCCCTGCGACGGATTCGGGTTCGATTCCTGGGTGGTTTCCTCCAGTCTGGAATTGGTCGTTTTGTTGTCTCACCACCATTTCGTCATCATCGACACGCACGTCACGGAAGTGGCGTCACATAAAAATATTTGCACCAGGGGACCGAACACCCTGAAAAGGAGTTCCCGGCCAGAATATGCAATACAATACGTACCTTTCTTTTTAGATTGATTCCCAGTCTCTTCTGTCTCCAGTTTTATTCAGTTTTTCAAACAGTCTACTGTATCAAAAGGTTTTTCTAGGTCAATATACTTTTGTTTAAACCTCATCTCGCCTTTCCAAGCTCATATAATTTTAATACCATTATCCGCCACCACATTTGAAATTCTTACAGTTCATGATCATATGTCAAAAAATGGTTCAAATGGCTCTGAGCACTACGGGACTTAACATCGGAGGTCATCAGTCCCCTAGAACTTAGAACTACTTAAACCTACTTAAACCTAACTAACCTAAGGACATCACACACATCCATGCCCGAGGCAGGATTCGAACCTGCGACCGTAGCGGTCGCGCGGTTCCAGACTGAAGCGCCTAGAACCGCTCGGCCACAACGACCGGCGATCATATGCCTCCGCTCGTTAAAATTCGCTCGCTACGTGAAATAACATATAGGTTATCTCGACAGATGCGAGCCTCGTCGTACCAATATCACACTCCCACGGACGATCGTCAAACGGGCTCCTGCCAAACTTCTGTAAGAGTTGTCACGTCTTGTTCGTACTGTTAAGTCGTAACCTGTCACGAATCAAAACAACACCGTTGCGAACTTTCCCCAGTGCTTATTCTGTATTGCGTGACGTATCTTTATAAGCGTCCCACTATAAACATTGGCACTGACTGTTTCAGCTCGCCGTAAAAGGTGCACATTAGAATGCATCGACGGTCACTATTATTTTTAGAAAGTCATTACTATTTTTGCTGCAACGTGTCGAAAAGTAAAGTATATTGACTAAATGCTGTTTCTTGTGCTGCTCTTTAAGAGTTTACGGCACCCGACGAGTACACAGTTTTCAATAATTCACTCATTGATGAATGTCGACCGATTTAGTGTTCCTCGCATTCAGAAAGCAAATTACAGACTTAGCTTCAGAAGCGGGAGGGAGAGGAGAGGGTGGGGAGGTTCAAGCAACTTCGCCGTCATAAACTACCACTATACAGCACAAACAACAAAGATAAAACTCAAAATGTTGTCATCTCGTTCTCCTTGAGTCAAAGTAAGTGCTGCCCAGCCGCCAAACTCGGATTGTTGCGTTGCCGCAGTAAGAGATACAAGCGGAAACCACATTCTCGACGTACGTCGTATGTATCTGAAAAAGTAACGTGTTACAGGCATTCAGTATACAATAAGACTACTTGTTCCGGTTAGAACCAAGGTCTATCCTCCCTAATCAGTTAGCCAAACAATCAACTACTCCACCTGTACCCCCAGAGAAGAGAAGCAAGTGTATCAGTTTCGAGAGTGCCTCTGAGAAGAAACCACATCCCCGTGTATGACATCACCTCAACAAGAGGCGCCATTTAATCACAGAGGAGCTCTCTTTTCAGAACGCTTACCTTTTACGGCGTTTTCACACCATAGTTTGCTTTTACAATGTACTCTGCTTTTTGGATAGCGCTGCAACAGAGGTGTCTCGCATTCATTGGTACGTCATCATCAGCAGGTGACCCTCTAAACATTGCTTAAAATATAGGTTTTGAATGTGGTGTACTATTTACTTACTGCATTTATCATTTCTTTTTTTATACCTTTAGCCAACGTATTTTTTCCTCGTTGCCAACAGAGTCGTAAAAGTTTGGTTTAACTCACTGTAAAACATAAGAATTTATTTCAGAATTGCAGAATCACAATACATGTTGCTTTATTAATAAAAGTGAAACGCATCAGGTGTAACGCTCTCTTAAATATCAGTCCCGTAAAGACAAGGAAGAAAAGCTAGTAGTAATAATTGTCATATAACAGCTGCTGTTGAAAATGCTCATAAAAACACAGTTTTTGATGATTTAGATAGTTAAAGTCAGACTTTTCATATCCAGGAGTCAGCCTTCTCACGATCGTAGGCAGCTGCTAACATTTCATTATTACCAGCCGCGTGGAGTGGCCGCGCGGTTTGAGGCGCCATGTCACGGATTGTGCGGCCCCTCCCCCCGGAGGTTCGAGTCCTTCCTCGAGCAGGGGTGTGTGTGTGTGTTGTTCTTAGCATGAGTTAGTGTAAGTTAGTTTCCGTAGTGTGTAAGTCTAGGGACCGATGATCTCAGCAGTTTGTTCGCTTAGGAATTCACACACACACATTATTACCAGTTATTGTTAGTTCTTAGATACCTTTATTCCATTCTTTCCTGTCGCGGTTTAGGCATAGCTCTCCATTACTCTGCGCTCTGTACCAAGATTAACCAGGCCGATCTGTCGACGGCAAGTCAGACACGGTGGCGTAAACCACGGAATACTGGCCGTCCGTCTAAGGCTTGTAGAACTTCGTTGCTGCAACTTCATGGAAGGAAGGAAGGAAGATTAGTGTTCGACGTTCCGTCTTCAATGAGGTCAGTAGAAACGGAGCACAAGCTCGGAATATTTTAAAGATGAGGAAGGATATCAGCTGTGCTCTTTCAAAGAAACCGTCCCGGCATTTGCCTGGAGCGACTTAGTGAAATCACTGAAAACCTAAATGGATGGACGTGGATTTGAATCGTCGTCCCCCTGAATGCGGGTCTATTGTGCTAACCACTGCATCACCTCTCTCGGTGCAATATAATGGAAACACAGTGAGCTCATCTGGCTCATAGTGCTCGTGGAGGTCGCTTTAGATGTCCCCTGAAAGATGAATACCAAGTTGTGATGCGTGACCATCTCACTCATACTATTTGATTTCTTCTTGTAAACATGTATCTGCAGCCACATTTTACAAGCGACGTTACGGTACGTGATAGAGGCTACCTTGCGTACCTTTGTCACTCCCACCCCTCCTCTCCCCCTCTCCTCACCATCTTCCACTCAGGAATTTATTTTATTTTTCGAGTTCAGGACATAAAATAATTACAAAAACTAATAAGTATTGATTCACATAACAAATCTGCAAAATTAAATATGTACACTAGTATTTATGACACAGATTCAATAATATATACAAACAAGCAGCAGATAAACAAGCACCAAGATGATTATATTTTTTGACGATCTTAGTATTCGGTTGTTATCACAGCAGCTACGCTGGCTGCAGCAATATAACAGATAGTGCATACAGCCGGTAGGTTCCTGCAGGCTAGCAGATGTTGTTCGTCCTGTACGTCACCACACTGACAAGTCTCCTCCTCATTACTGAAGCCCCACTTCCTGAGGTTGGCTTTGCACCTTGACACCCCAACTCGCAGTCTGTTCAAAGTCTTCCAGGTCACGTATGACAGGTGCGAACCTTCGGCTATTTCCTCCTTGATCGTTATGTGATTGTCTTCAGATAGGGAGTCTCGCCAAAGCTCCTCTCTGCCAGTTCTGCGAGATGAATTAATTGCCATAGTTTTTTGCAGGAAGCTTTTTCTTGACCTCAGTCTTGGCAGTTGATGGTCATGTCCGAACAAAGGATGTCTAGGGTCGATATTTTGTTTTTTCTTCTCCGCTTCTGTTGCAGCTTGCCTTCGAATGCGTGGCGGTGCTATACCCATAATTTCGTACACCTTATTGACAGGAGTAGGTCGTAAGCAGCCTCTAACAAAGCGTCCTGTCTCGTTCAGGGCTGTATCTACATGTTTAGCACGTGCAGAGTTTTGCCAGACGGGTGCTGCGTATTCTGCGGCGGAGAAACATAGTGCCGAGGCAGATGTTCTAAGCACTCAGGAAGGGTTTTCAGAAAGAACGATCGCTAGTAAACTTCCGTGTGAGGTCGAATCTCTCAAATTTTACCTTCATAGTCTTCTCTCAAGATATGTGTAGGAAGAAACAATATACTGGTTGACGTATATAGCAACGCGCGCTCTCCAAATTTTAAAAGGGACACACGCCGTGATGGAGAATGTTCTCTTTACAGCGTATGCCACTTCTAAGGTATCGTTTATTTTCAGATAAGAGGGCGTTTTACTGTACTTCGAGGTTTGTTATTTCGTGTACGTGAAGTGAATTTATCAGCACTGCAGTACATACGGAGTAAGCAGTGAGGGGTAGGTTCCCAAGCTGGGTGGCAGAGGCTGAGGGCCATCTAGCAGTTTCAGAGGCAGTGGGATGAGGTTCCGATGCAGAAATCGCTCGTGACGTCAGGAAAGAGATGCGTAGGGAAAGTACAGTTACTCTGACGTGAATCAAGTAATCGTTATTAATAAATATTTGCTAACAAAAGTTGCTTTTGCTGGAGGACTCTACGGATCGTAAATACTATCTTTCAGAATTTTACAATTCCAGGGAACGCTGATGTTAATAAATAAATGAAGAATTTTGGCATAACCGAAGATGACTTATTCGATCTATGCCGATTGTACGCTCAAGTTACAGACTGTGCGCCATAGTCGGCAGTAGTCGATAGGATGCCTTTCGATCGAGTCATGTGATAAACCATGCTCTCGTACCGTTAGTAGTTACCCTACAATCAGTGCGAACAAGTTCATTTTACGGCGTTTCTTAAATAAACGACCATAAAGGCATCCCATGTAAAAATTATTTGCACAAAGACCTTCTTCCCACTTCATTGAGTAAAAAATAGACAGTAGTATTGCCCTTTCGGAATCCGACGGCGCTGCTACGGCTCGGCAAGGGGACATAAAACTGCGAGGACATCTCCACATACCAGGTAGGAAGAATTCCTACGCGGTGGTTCACTCAGTCAGTTCGAGGACGGATTGGTTTAATTAATGGAAAACTCGTGTGAGAAAGCGTGGCCAGTTATACTGCACGCCCCTTGTACCATCATGTAAGGACTCACCGGCTAAACTGAGACATTACTGGAGATTTGGCAAGAACTGGGTCCCTTGCACACTTCAGGTCGCTGTGCATTTCCGTGACGCTTCCGTGCTTACTAAGTGAACCCGTACTGAAACACGCTGCTCTTCGTTGGGTCTTCTCTATTTCCTATATCATTCATTTCTGGTACGGGTCTCTGACTGACGAGCAAGATTCAAGTATTAGTCGAATGAAGGTTTTGTAAGCCAACTACTTTCTGTATGGGCTACCCCTCCTGAGGATTCCTTCAACGATTGTCAGTCTGTCATCTGCCTTACCTGCTATTAGTTTCATGCGATCTTTCTACTCCTACATACGTTATGTCTGTGACCGCTTCCAGTGATTGTTCTGAAATCGCGTAGTCATACAGTAGTGGACGTTCCGCCTGTTTATTCCCAATACGTTATATTTATGCTGAGGGGCCAACCGCCAGTCCCAGTATCAATTTCAGGTCTTCCTGCATTTCGCTACAGATTTATAGCGTTGAGATTTTTTTGTGCAAAACGACATCACTCATGGGAAGTCTCGCGGAATTTTCGAATTTATGCACTAGGCCGTTAGTGTATATTTTAAAAGTAATGGTCCTAGTACACTTCCTTGCCTGAAGCTAGTTTCACTTCTGAAGACTTCTCTCCGCTGAGAATAACATGCTGTGTTCTGATTGCGAGGAATCTAGTGTCCCATCACAGCTTTGGTCTGATATTCCGTGCGCTTGTACAGGGTGTACCTAAATAATGTATACACTCTTTGCAATTGAGTATCTCTTCAATGAAATGGGTTAGAAACACAATTTTAGTGGTGTTAGGTGCCTCATGGTCCGACTTAAGGTGGTAAATGCCCGTCCATCGCGATACACCGTCGACAACGACTGACGACTGAGCGCTATGCCTCCTTTGTTTCCAACGGAATAGGATCACAGGCTTGTTCAATTTGCTCTCTGAAATCATCCACTGTGTGTGGTGTCGCTGCGTAAGCTGTGTTGTTGAGAGTACCGTACAGGAAGAAGTCTAGAGGAGTTAAATCTGGAGATCGAGTGGGATACTCCAACTCCCTCTTCGTCCTATCCATCTGGCAGGGAATGTACGATTGAGGAGTGCCCTCACATCCAGGTGAAAGTGAGGTGAGGCCCCATCCTGTTGAAAGTAATAATCTCCATTTCCAAACATAACGCTAAGATCAACAATCATCATTTCCAAGATGTCCAAGTACGAGTCGCCCGTGACAGTCTTGTCAAAGAAGTACGGCCCGATTAAGTCTCTAGAAGACAGACCACAACAGACTGTTACTCCTGGAAGATTAACATACCTTTTCTCGGTTATATATGGATTCTCCCTGGCCCAGTACACGCAGTTATGGCGGTTAATTGTTCAATCAAGTTTAAACGTCGCTTCATCTGACTAAAGAATTCTATATTGGAAACGTTGCTCTTCTTCACATCTGTTAATGAACCACTCACAAAATTCTCTTCGCCTATCAGGATCATCCTCGTTAAGAGCATGGAGAAGTCTTGGAATGTAGGGATTAAAGTTTTGAGACCGCAAAATTCTTTGAACACTGCTTCTGCAAATCCCTGTCCCACGGGAGCATTGCCTCACATATTTCTTCGGGGATCGTGTATATGCCTGGATTACTGCATCACCACTCTCATTGTCTGTTGAATTTCTCTTTCGTCCGCTGTGTCCCTTCTTCATATCGTGCACCGCTCCTTAGACTTCAAACTTATCTCTGATTCTTGTAATTGTTACTCTTGTCGGTGGTAGTGTTCCAAATTCAACTCTCCAACGTCGTCGTACCACACTCACATTCTCTGTTTTCCAAAAACACTTAGGCACCCATTTCCGTTTTTCAAACGATAACGCCATGATTGCTGACAATTATGCAATAAAAGAAAGCATTGTTATGTTTTCACCGGCTTCTAAATTACTACCCATAAAAATTGTATATCTGTATCAAAGTACGTATACATTATTTTCGGACACCCTGTATTTCATTCGTTGAGCGGCAGTGCGGAACTATGTCGAAATGCTACCGGAAGTCGAGGAAAACAGTATAAATTTGGACGCCTTTATCTACAGCGCCTCGAGGGCGAACAAAGCGAACTACACTACTGGCCATTAAAATTGCTACACCAAGAAGAAATGCAGATGATAAACGGGTATTCACTGGACAAATATATTATACTAGAACTGATATGTGATTACATTTTCACGCAATTTGGGTGCATAGATCCTGAGAAATCAGTACCCACAACAACCACCTCTGGCCGTAATAACGGCCTTGATACGCCTGGGCATTGAGTCAAACAGAGCTTGGATGGCGTGTACAGGTACAGCTGCTAATGCGGCTTCAACGCGATACCACACTTCATCAAGAGTAGTGACTGGCGTATTGTGACGAGACAGTTGCTCGGCCACCATTGGCCAGACGTTTTCAGTTGGTGAGAGATCTGGAGAATATGCTGGCCAGGTCAACAGTCGAACATTTTCTGTATCCAGAAAGGTCCGTACATGACCTGCAACATGCGGTCGTGCATTATCCTGCTAAAATGTAGGGTTCCACAGGAATCGAATCAAGCGAAGAGCCACGGGTCGAACACATCTGAAATGTAACGTCCACTGTTCAAAGTGCCGTCAATGCGAACGAGAGGTAACCGAGACGTGTAACCATTGGCACCCCATACCATTAAGTCGGCTGATACGCCAGTATGGCGATGACGAATACACGCTTCCAATGTGCGTTCACCGCGATGTCGCCAAACACGGATGCGACCATCATGATGCAGTAAACAAAACTCGGATTCTTCCGAAAAAATGATGTTTTGCCATTCGTGCATCCAGGTTAGTCGTTGAGTACACCATCGCAGACGCTCCTGTCTGTGATGCAGCGTCAAGGGTAACCGCAGCCATGGTCTCCGAGCTGATAGTCCATGCTGGTGCAAACGTCGACGAACTGTTCGTGCAGATGGTTGTTGTCTTGCAAACGTCCCAATCTGTTGACCCAATGATCGAGACGTAGCTGCACGATCCTTTACAGCCATGTGGATAAGATGCCTGTCATTTCGACTGCTAGTCATACGAGGCCGTTGGGGTCCAGCACGACGTACCGTATAACCCTCCTGAACCCACTGATTCCACATTCTGCTAACAGTCATTGGATCTCGACCAACGCGGGCAGCAATGTCGCGATACGATAAGCCGCAATCGCGATAGGCTACAATCCGACCTTTATCAAAGTCGGAAACGTGATAGTAGGCATTTCTCCTCCTTACTCGAGGCATAATAACAACGTTTCACCAGGCAACGCCGGTCAACTGCTGTTTGTGTATGAGAAATCGGTTGGAAACTTTCCTCGTTTCCTGATGACCTCAGCTGTTAAGTCCCATGGTGCTCAGAGCCATTTTTTCCTCGTGTCAGCACGTTGTAGGTGTCGTCACCGGCGCCAACACTGTGTGAATGCTCTGAAAAGCTAATTATTTGCATATCACAGCATCTTCTTCCCGTCGGTTAAATTTCGCGTCTGTAGCACGTCATCTTGGTGGTGTAGCAATTTTAATGGCCAGTAGCGTAAGTTTCACGCGATGTTTTTGTAACCGGTGTTGTTTCCTCCAGAGGTGTTGTATGTACGTTAATGTCGTGCGTATCTACCCAGATAGCTGTGCCTCTTAAAGCACTGCTTCACGTATGGGGTGGTGCACCGACCTCGGATCGAGTCCGCCCGATGAATAAACGACGAGGGTCGGTGTAGCAGCCAGCTTTGATGTGGTTTTTAGGCGGTTTCCCACAGCGCACTAGGAGAATGCCGGGCTGGTACCCTATTCTCACCTCATTTACACGATTCTCAAACATTTGGAAAGTTTTCGCACACTTTCCCATGAATAACACCACACGCAGACAGCTGAAGTACACATACTCCACCGAGCGAGGTGGCGCAGTGGTTAGCACACTGGACTCGCATTCGGGAGGACGACGGTTCAATCCCGCGTCCGATCATCATGATCTAGGTTTTCCGTGATTTCCCTAAATCGCTCCAGGCTAATGCCGGGATGGTTCCTTTGAAAGGGCACGGCCGACTTCCTTCCCCGTCCTTCCCTAATCCAATGAGACCGATGTCCTAGCTGTTTGGTCTCTTCCCCCAAAACAACCCAACCCAACACATACAGAAATATCGATAGTTCGAGGTAAACGGGACCGGAACCACCTCGAACTATCGAAAACTCGGACTATCGAAATTTGAATGGGAAAAAGAAATATTACGATATTGTAAATAATACAGGTCAAAATATGAACTTTATTACAATAAAAGTATTTACACATGCATTTGCATTGGCAGAATAACAATAATTATTTATTTAGACAAGTAATAGTGAAGTGTCTTTTGTTTGGCGAAGCTGCAACGTTTCCTCGCGGCAATGTCACGCCACCGTCTCAGGAGCAGTACGTCAGTTGGTGTCGCCTCAGGCTGTTGTTCCACGTAGCATATGACGGCCTCGAGAGCAGCGTAGCCATCGGTGTGACTCATCATCGGTGCAGCCTCTGCCTCGTCATCCTCGTCACTCTCACACTGCGATGGAATGTTAACCATGTCAATTATAGAAGAGTCTGTCACTTCCAACTGTTCGTCCGAATTTAACCACTCGCTTACTTCCACCTCTTCTGCCTCTTCACACCCTGGCAATCTTCTGATTAAGTTACACAATGGTTGATCGCCCTCATCTGCTAAATCTTCAGTTTCTGTGTCTGGCATACTTTCCTGTAGAATTTTCCTCCATGACTTAGAAATTGTGTCTGACTTTATTTCGCTCCAAGATTCGCTAATCCAGGAAACGACGTCCTTCAAAGTCACTTTCTTCAAAGCTCCTACAATGCTTTCGTTGTCTTCGGAATGCATGATTGACTATAGCAATCGCCGTCGATACTTTTTTTTTAGACATTCCAGAACGCCCTGATCCATGGGCTGAATGAGACAGGTAACGTTTGGTGGGTAAAACAAGGCGCGGATACCGTCGCACTGCAGTTCTCCTGCACTTGGATGTGATGACGCATTATCCATGAGCAAAATTGCTTTGCATGGCAGTCCCCTTTCTTTTAAAAAATTCTTACAATCAGGTACAAATGACTTAAAAAACCAGTTCTTGAAGATTTCCTGATTCATCCAGGCATTATTCTGGATACACTCTTGAATGCTCTTGGCTTGGCAGACTACCCAATCACAACTAGTTTTAGTTTGTGGTTTCTAGTTGCATTTGAAGCTGCCATAACTTTGAGCCGCTCTTTTCTTTTTTTGTGCCCAGGAGCACTTTTCTCTTCACAAGAAGCAAGTGTTCTCGCTGGTAACATTTTAAAATTTAGCCCAGTTTCGTCAGAGTTATATATTTGTTCGCTGGAGACATTTTCGTCAGTTACGATTTTTTTAAACTCGACGATAAATTTTGAAACGGCTTGAGACACCAGAGAGCTTTTCTCCATATACGTCTAGTTGACGCACTCCATACCTCTTCTTCCACTTGTCGAGCCAGCCCACACTAGCGCCGAAATTGTCATTTCCTTTCTGCAGTTGGTTTCTGAAAAACAAAGCTTTTTCTTGCAAGATTGAAACAGAAATCAGAGCACCCTCCTGTCTCTGTTGGGTAAACCACGTGAACAATGCCCCACTTGTTTTTTCGAAGTCTGACTTCTTTATACTTCTTCGAATGAGAGATTCGTGTGAGCATTTCTTTGAAGAAAACTGTTCCAATTTAAGTCGGTTTCTTCTCCAGTCACCAACAGTAACTTTACCGACACCATATTAGAGAGCAAGTTTTTTTATTGTTTCTCCTTTGTCAATTCGTCTTAGTGCTTCTAATTTCTTTTTTGTTACAGCACTCATCTTTGTAAGGTGTACAACGGAACACACAGTCAACAAACAAAACGACTCACAACACTGTACGGTACAGGTACTGGCAACTACAGCAGCATATGAACTCTCCAGTTTAGATCGGTAGCAGCCGGCAGCAGTCGGGGTGTTTCGTGCCATACTGACAACAGATGTTCGTGCAACAGGGGGGTAGCGAGCTAATCGTCGGTGTTGAATGCATTGTTGTCTGCTTTGTCACTGAGCTGTACTCTCCCTATCTATCTTTTGCAATGATGTTTTCATTATTTATCATGTCAGTAAAAAAAAAGAAAGTAGATCGTTGCAACATTAAAAAAAATAAATAAATAAGAGGCTCGGATACTGGAAACTCGAACTATCGAGACTCGAACTATAGAGACTCTACTGTACTCCGTCGTGGGAAGTAACAAGGTGGTGACAGAAATGGCATCTGGCCATCCATTAATTTAACAATGCCAAATCTGCCAAGAAACACGCCGAACCTGCGTCAGTGCGAGGCAAAGACATAAGAGTAAGCTGATGCAGAAGATGTCAAGGTCATACGCACATCTCATTTCCATATTAAACCTTTTACTCTTATAAAAGCACCCAGGGTCGGACTGCTATATTCTGCTATGAACTGTGTAATGTTTGCGGATGTATATATACACTTCATTTCTTTTTTTTTCTCTCTCGGCTGATAAAGGCGGGACGCACCGAACGAAAATATCCTCTCCACCCCCAGGCCGAACTTTCTTTCTCCGTGGAGGACAGGCAGATTGCCTCATCGAGTGATTTCACATTCGAATGACCGCCGTTCCTCTCGGATGAGCAGCGGCCCGACGTCGGGCTGGGAAACAAAACGACGCCGGCGACCCAGATGCAAGCCTTAGCGTCAGTGGATCGATGTCTGGGGAGGGGCCACGCAGACGCTGACAATAAACTAGGAATGCGGTGGAGCCCGGGGTGTACACTAGGGGCGGGAGGAGGCTGTGTGGCGCTATGGCGGCGTGGTCGGGGTTAATGAGTTGGCACGCCGCGCGGGGATCGCTCGCCGGCGCACGCCCGACCCGCCTCGTTAGCGGCAAACGCCGTCCTCCGTCACAACAGAAGACGGCCGTCCTCCTAGGCGTCCGCGAGAAATGTATCTCCGCGCGTGTGGAGGACGGAGACCGCGGGGCCGCCCAGATATACTGCAAATGAGACAACACGCCGAGGGCGAACAGTTTCGCTATCTCCCGACTCTGCTTGTTTTTCTCTTGGCTGGAACGGATTAGCTGCCAAGTTCGATGCGCTTCGCTTTCGTTCCGAGCCAGATAAGACTGCAGCACACTTCGCGGACGTTGCGTGAGGGTAAAGGCGATGCGGAGAAATTCGACTCTGCCAAGTCTATTACAGAGAAAAATTTTTACGTTATTTTTGCAGCTGGTGTCGTTTTCTTCCTGTTGTGACGTTCCACCTATTTATCTTCTTGGCTCTGAGCACTATGGGACTTAACATCTTAGGTCATCAGTCCCCTAGAACTTAGAACTACTTAAACCTAACTAACCTAAGGACATCACACACATCCATGCCCGAGGTAGGATTCGAACCTGCGACCGTAGCAGTGCCGCGGTTCCGGACTGAAGCGCCTAGAACCGCACGGCCACCACGGCCGGCTATTTATCTTCTGTTTTCACGTTTCCCACCAGAGGTTATAAAAAGCTTTTACCCTCTCGTTAGTACTGCTGTTCGATTAAGATTGTTTATGAAACGTTGCGGGCACTGTCACTCTGTGACGGTTTCTATATTGATACCCACAGTCTCCTACAAGTTCACTACTGGACATTAAAATTTCTACACCAAGAAGAAATGCAGTTATAAACGGGTATTCATTGGAAAAACATATTATACTCGAACTGACATGTCATTACATTTTCACGCAGTTCGGGTGCATAGGTCCTGAGATATCAGTACCCAGAACAACCACCTCTGGTCGTAATACCGGCCTTGATACACCTGGGAATTAAGTCACACAGAGCTTGGATGGCGTGTACAGGTACAGTTGCCCATGCAACTTCAACACGATACCACAGTTTATCAAGAGTAGTCACTGGCGTATTGTTACGAGACAGTTGCTCGGCCACCATTGATCAGACGTTTTCAATTGGTGAGACATCTGGAGAACGTGCTGGCCAGGGCAGCAGCCGAAAATTTTCTGTATCCAGAAAGGCCCGTACAGGACCTGCAACATGCGGTCGTGCATTATCCTGCTGAAATGTAGGGTTTCGCTGAGATCGAATGACGGATAGAGCCACGGCTCGTAACACATCTGAAATGTAACGTCCACTGTTCAAAGTACCGTCAATGCGAACAAGAGGTGACCGAGACGTGGAACCAATGGCACCCGATACCATCACGCCGAGTGATACGCCAGTATGGCGAAGACGAACACATGCTTCCAATGTGCGTTCACCGCGATGTCGCCAAACACGGATGCGACCATCATGATGCCGTAAACAGAACCTGGATTCATCCGAAAAAATGACGTTTTGCCATTCGTACACGCAGCTTCGTCGTTGAGTACACCATCGCAGGCGCTCCTGGCTTTGGTGCAGCGTCAAGGGTAACCGCAGCCATGGTCTCCGAGCTGATAGTCCATGATGCTGCAAACGTCGTCGAACTGTTCGCGCAGATGGTTGTTGTCTTGCAAACGTCCGCATCTGTTGACTCAGGGATCGAGACGTGGCTGCACGATCCGTTACAGCCATGCGGATAAGATGCCTGTCATCTCGACTCCTAGTGATACGAGGCCGTTGGGTTCCAGCACGACGTTCCGTATTACCCTCCTGAACCCACCGATTCCATATTCTGCTAACAGTCATTGGATCTCGACCAACGCGAGTAGCAATGTCGCGATACGATAAGCCGCAATCGCGATAGGCTACAATCCGACCTTTATCACAGTCGGAAACGTGATGGTACGCATTTCTCCTCCTTACACGAGGCATCACAACAACGTTTCACCAGGCAGCGCCGGTCAACTGCTGTTTGTGTATGAGAAATGGGTTGGAAACTTTCCTCATGTCAGCACGTTGTAGGTGTCGCCACCGGCGGCAACCTTGTGTGAATGCTCTGAAAAGCTAGTCACTTGCATAACACAGCATCTTCCTCCTGTCGGTTAAATTTCGCGTCTGTAGCACGTCATCTTCGTGGTGTAGTAATTTTAATGGCCAGTAATGTAAATAGTCAGCTGCTACCTTCCTTCAACTTGTCAATTAGCTTGTAAAATTTGAAAGTGCCTTACTGCAAGTAACACGTACGAGTTCTGTAGCAAAACGATAATCAAAACACATAGTGAACTGTTGTGAATAAATGGTCACACACCTGTCCATTTAACCCAACTCCTAATCAGACTGCTTCTATCTTGAATTAATATGTCTAATCAACTGTTAGTTAAAATCTGTCCCTAAGAATGATTGACTGTATTCGTAGATATGGAACACAAGCATACTTAACTCACATGGAAAGTAAATACATCTAAAGAGTGAGACACATGTACAGATAAAATATTATGTTACATGAGCTGCTGTAGCAATAATATCTCTGGAAATATGGGTAGGCATTGAAAGTTTGTTACACGGAAAAGTCCTTTCACCAAGCTAGTTAATTTGATGCGTATTGGTTTATTAATGTTAGCAATTTAACTCCGTTAAAATTCAGAATGTCCTTAATGGTAGACTTTAATTATTAATCAGAGCAATTAAAAAACAAATAAACGTTCCTTGATTGGAATAAAGTCAAACTCAGCACTAAAGAATGTGTGATTACCTGGATAAAGACAATGTAACTGTAAGGAGTTTTGATTTCAAGTCGTAGTTAACTAATTATAAAGGACTGAGTATGAACGGTTACATCAACAGGCTTTGTTATGAGAGAACTACGCAAAGTTCCTTCATTTGAAATAACCTTTACATCACAGACCGTAAATTTAATATAAGGTGTTACTGGAGGAGAACTGTTGAAGCGTTAAACTGGCATTAATTTACTAATGCACTTTAATAGTATTTATCGATGGGAATTTGTATTGACACCTCGCAGGAACGTAATGTCGATTAATAATTGGCAGTGTGGTTGCAGAGATGCGCGTGCTGCAGCTTCCTACTTGAGGCGATTGCTGTAAGATCTCTGGTGTCGATGCTCCGTTGTCTCTTAGTTCGCTGACACATCGAAGTACTCCATAATAAAATTTCCCTGTCTCCGAAGGACGGAATAGGTCGATAGAGCAAATTTAATTTGGAGAACAAAAAATGATTTCCAGAAAACAACAGTAGACGGCTTACTGAATATCCACCATGACGTGCAGTACGCCCGTTCATTTTTCACAACGCCAGAATTGAATTGTTTAGGAATTCGGCCCTCACATCAATTTCGGATACAGGTTTGACCAGACGGTGTGAATTAACGACAGTCCGTTTCACTCGTAGTGCTCAGCTTTACTCGTAATTGCAACAGACCAACGAAACTCCTCGAATTACACAAAAATTACGTAATACTTGGAAACAACATTAAACAATAAATAGTACTAATTCTGCATAATGCATTACACTGCGTCTATACATACAAAACCGTTATAATCCAAGATAAGCAACGTGAACACAGAAAACAAAAGAAAATGCAGAAAAAAATACATACAGAACGAAAACTATCAGTGGTAGTAGCTGTACATGATAACAAGATAAGCCAAGTAAGCCCGTTGTAGTTAGCTGTTTCCTCCTTTCAGCAGTCACAGTTGCTCCAGTCGAAAGCCGTTAACCCAATTTCAACCACCTCTCGATCAACAAATAATTCCCGTGACAGATGCAGCCTTCCCCTTGTAGCTGTTTTCGGGGGCTCAAATTCACACCTCCTTACGTCGCCCGTCATTGCTCGATCTTTTAACAAGCAGAACTTTTATTGTCCAGATTGCTCCTTCTGGAGTGTGCCACTTCCCTTTTTCTCATGTTTTAAATATTTTGATCTTATCTTCACGGATGACATGCATGCAGCTTTACGCAAAATCTAATTTCACTGGCCTGATCTTGTCCCTTCTTTTATTCGTAAGTGGCCAAGTTTCTGCACCCTAAGTAACTACAAGGGTAATCCCTAAAGTAAGGTCTTCTATTTTTTTATAAGTACATAGACCTGTTTATTTCTACAATGGTTTACATCAGTTTACAGCTTGAACATTTAGCTATTTTTCGACATAATCACCATTTCTGTCGATGCATTTTTGTAGACGCTGTGGCAGTTTTTGTATACCCATGTCATACCAGCTCGCCGCCGCCGTGCTGTTCAGAAAGTTATGAACCTCTTCTTTCACCTCGTCGTCGGAGCTGAATCGCCTTCCGGCCAAATGTTCTTTTAACCTAGGGAACAGGTGATAGTGACAGGGCGCCATGTAAGGACTATAGGGTGGGTGGGTGATTATGTTCCACGGAAACTGTTGCAGAAGAGCAACGGTTTTCCGAGCGATGTGTGGGCGAGCGTTGTCATGGAGAATGCGTACGCCCTTGCTCAACATTCCTCTTCTCCGGTTCTGAATTGCCCGTTTGAGATTTCCCACAGTCTCACAGTACCTGTCAGCGTTAATTGTGGTCCCAGCGATTCAGCTCCGAAAACGAGGTGAAAGAAGAGGTTCATAGCTTTCTGAACAGCATGGCGGCGAGCTGGTATGACATGGGCATACAAAAACTGCCACAGCGTCTACAAAAATGCATCGACAGAAATGGTGATTATGTCGAAAAATAGCTAAATGTTCAAGCTGTAAACTGATGTAAGCCATTGTAGAAATAAACAAGTCTATGTACTTATAAAAAAATAGGAGACCTAACTTTTGGGATTACCCTTGTATATTTTCAGTAATACTGTGGACTATTCTTTCCTTTGTTTGTGCACTAATGCTATTGCTTGGGCCGGCCGAAGTGGCCGTGCGGTTAAAGGCGCTGCAGTCTGGAACCGCAAGACCGCTACGGTCGCAGGTTCGAATCCTGCCTCGGGCATGGATGTTTGTGATGTCCTTAGGTTAGTTAGGTTTAAGTAGTTCTAAGTTCTAGGGGACTAATGACCTCAGCAGTTGAGTCCCATAGTGCTCAGAGCCATTTGAACCATTTGCTATTGCTTGGCATCAGTCAATCAACGTAGGAACTTTCTCAATCGTTTAATTTTCGTTGCTTTGGTCCCAGTACCCTTCTGAAAGCTCTGTCACTGGATATAATAGAAAATAAATACACTCCTGGAAATTGAAATAAGAACACCGTGAATTCATTGTCCCAGGAAGGGGAAACTTTATTGACACATTCCTGGGGTCAGATACATCACATGATCACACTGACAGAACCACAGGCACATAGACACAGGCAACAGAGCATGCACAATGTCGGCACTAGTACAGTGTATATCCACCTTTCGCAGCAATGCAGGCTGCTATTCTCCCATGGAGATGATCGTAGAGATGCTGGATGTAGTCCTGTCGAACGGCTTGCCATGCCATTTCCACCTGGCACCTCAGTTGGACCAGCGTTCGTGCCGGACGTGCAGACCGCGTGAGACGACGCTTCATCCAGTCCCAAACATGCTCAATGGGGGACAGATCCAGAGATCTTGCTGGCCAGGGTAGTTGACTTACACCTTCTAGAGCACGTTGGGTGGCACGGGATACATGCGGACGTGCATTGTCCTGTTGGAACAGCAAGTTCCCTTGCCGGTCTAGGAATGGTAGAACGATGGGTTCGATGACGGTTTGGTTGTACCGTGCACTATTCAGTGTCCCCTCGATAATCACCAGTGGTGTACGGCCAGTGTAGGAGATCGCTCCCCACACCATGATGCCGGGTGTTGGCCCTGTGTGCCTCGGTCGTATGCAGTCCTGATTGTGGCACTCACCTGCACGGCGCCAAACACACATACGACCATCATTGGCACCAAGGCAGAAGCGACTCTCATCGCTGAAGACGACACGTCTCCATTCGTCCCTCCATTCACGCCTGTCGCGACACCACTGGAGGCGGGCTGCACGATGTTGGGGCGTGAGCGGAAGACGGCCTAACGGTGTGCGGGACCGTAGCCCAGCTTCATGGAGACGGTTGCGAATGGTCCTCGCCGATACCCCAGGAGCAACAGTGTCCCTAATTTGCTGGGAAGTGGCGGTGCGGTCCCCTACGGCACTGCGTAGGATCCTACGGTCTTGGCGTGCATCCGTGCGTCGCTGCGGTCCGCTCCCAGGTCGACGGGCACGTGCACCTTCCACCCACCACTGGTGACAACATCGACGTACTGTGGAGACCTCACGCCCCACGTGTTGAGCAATTCGGCGGTACGTCCACCCGGCCTCCCGCATGCCCACTATACACTCTCGCTCAAAGTCCGTCAACTGCACCTACGGTTCACGTCAACGCTGTCGCGGCATGCTACCAGTGTTAAAGACTGTGATGGAGCTCCGTATGCCATGGCAAACTGGCTGACACTGACGGCGGCGGTGCACAAATGCTGCGCAGCTAGCGCCATTCGACGGCCAACACCGCGGTTCCTGGTGTGTCCGCTGTGCCGTGCGTGTGATCATTGCTTGTACAGCCCTCTCGCAGTGTCCGGAGCAAGTATGGTGGGTCTGACACACCGGTGTCAATGTGTTCTTTTTTCCATTTCCAGGAGTGTATTTAAAATTTCACATTTTTCGTCTTCGATAAATATCTCCGTTCCTTGTTTGTCAATACACATATTTTCTGTCTCTTCTAAATCAATTTTAGATCCTTTCTTCTGTATTCCTTTTGCAGTTTAACTAGCAGGTGCTTCACATCTTGCCTGCTGTATACGAAAATTATTTGGTCGTCTACAAAAAGAAGTGAATGCATTTTCTTACGACGCTTACAGATATTGGTCTATGAATGTCTTAAGATGTAATGGAGATAGAGTGCAACTTTTCTTAATGCATTTAGTGGCTTTAAAGCTTGCTGTCATTCTGTTTCCAATTTTTACTTTTCTTTTTGTCTCTTTGAAAATTGTTATGAATCTATTAACCATTTATCTCATACATTTACTCTCTTCATGGCAGGTGCAGCCGCAGATCATGCGATGCTGTCGTATGCTTTTTCCAGATCCAACTAAATGAAGATATTCACATTCAGTGGCCTCTTCCGCCTGCAACAATGTAACTGAAATTAACTGGGTCGATAGCCGCATTTTATGGTTTACATGTAAGACAAGGGTAGGTTTTTAAAATAGGAATCAGTATTGAAGACCCAGCATTCGCCCGTCAGATCAGTAAGCTGCAGGGATAATTAACGCCGGACGATTGACAACAATAAACACTCCTACAATTACACACACACTTCTGTTCGCGGTGCACACTGAAAGAAAAATGACACCACAAAGTACTTGAATACATTTAAAGGGGAAAAGACTAACTGTTAGGACAGGATACCACAATATAAATTGAAAGTGAAGGTGTTTTATTAACCTCCGATGATTAACGCGTCTATACTTTTACACACACTGAAACATAAGGTTTAACTTAGTTACCATAGACAGCTCAAGTCTCTTCAGGAAGCTAGCTAACGTAATAGAAAACAAAACTGAGTGTTCCCTGCCTTCTATCGATCAGAACTCCTTCTTCCAATGCATAAACAAACTTAAGCGAATTCCCATCGGCACTTTTAATTTTCGCTGCGAACAATGCGTCTTTCCGCTGCTTCACGTAGAGTTAAGTATTATTCCTTCCTTCTAATTACACTCTGTGCCTCTCGCCGCTGTCTGAAGACCCCGATTAACGCCGACCCACTGCGCTCCCACCGTGGACTCACTTTTCGCCTTATTACGTTTTTAATTGAATGTCTCACCAAAATCAATAAAAGTGAGCTCCCATTGGTTGGTTGGCTACGCAGGCGAATTTTCTTTACAGCCGCCATCCGGAAACCACAGGTATCGCTTTACAAAAGGAAAGCAACACTTTGTAACTATAAACCGACAACCATCTGGTCTTCACAAATAGCTTCCGAGTTACCAGAGCCGCTACGGGTTCATAGCTACAGGTATCGAATAGGCTTCATATGGCAGCATTTCGGTGGGCAATTTTACTTTGCTGCCTCAGGTTACCCGAAGTCTTTTGTATCTGAGCTCGTACATCTGCATGTAAATGTGCATAAATATTCCGCAAGCCACCGTACGGTGCGTAGCGCGCGGGTACCCTGTACCGCTACTGGTCATTTCCCTTCCTATTCCACTCGCAAATAGAATGAGGACAAAACGACTATCTAGATGCCTCAGCATGAGCCCTAATTTCTCGTATCTTCGTGGTCCTTAAGTGAAATGTGTGTTGGTGGCGGCAGAATCGTTCTGCAATCAGTTTCAAATGCCGGTTCTCTAGTTCTTCTCAATGGTATTCCTCGAAAAGAAAGACGCCTTTCCTCCGGGAGTTCCCGCTTGGGTTCCCGAAGCATTTGTGTAACACTTGGGTGTTGTTCGATCCTACCGGTAACAAATCTAGTTGAAGAGGGTCGTAATGTGTAATAGGCAGACATCTATCCAAACCATCACACAGAAATTCCAAACTGCATCATAATCCACTGCAAGTACTATGACAGTTAGGTGGAAGGTGAGAAAACTTTGATTTCGTGGTCGAGCGGCTGCTCATAAGCCACACATCACGCCGGTAAAAGCCAAGCGACGCCTCACTTGGTCTAAGGAGCGTAAACATTGGACGATTGAACAGTGGGAAAACGTTGGTTGCATGGAGTGACGAATCACCGTAAACAATGTGGCGATCCGATGGCAGGGTGTGGGTATGGCGAATGCCGGGTGAACATCATCTGCCAGAGTGTGTAGTGCCAACAGTAAAATTCGGAGGCGGTGGTGCTACGGTGTGGTCGTGTTTTTCATGGGGGTGGATTGCACCCCTTGTTGATTTGCGATGCACTATCATAGCTCAGGCCTACATTGATGTTTGAAGCACCTTCTTGCTTCCCACTGATGAAGAGCAATTCGGGGATGGCGATTGCACCTTTCAACACGATCGAGCACTATTCATAACGCACGGCCTGTGGCGGAGTGGTTACACGACAATAACATCCCTGTAATGGACTTGCCTGCACAGAGTCCTGACCTGAATCCTATAGACCACCTTTGGGATGGTTTGGAACTCCGACTTCGTGCCAGGCCTCACCGACCGACAGCATTACCTCTCCTCAGTGCAGCACTCCGTGAAGAATGTGCTGCCTCTCCCCAAGAAACCTTCCAGCACCTGACTGAACGTATGCCTGCGAGAGTGGAAGCTGTCTTCAAGACTAAGGGTGGGCCAACACCATATTGAATTCCAACATTACCGATGGAGGGCGCCACGAACTTGTAAGTCATTTTCAGCCAGGTTCAAATTCAAATGGCTCTGAGCACTATGGGACTCAACTGCTGAGGTCATAAGTCCCCTAGAACTTAGAACTACTTAAACCTAACTAACCTAAAGACAACACACACATCCATGCCCGAGGCAGGATTCGAACCTGGGACCGTAGCGGTCGCGCGGTTCCAGACTGTAGCGTCAGAACCGCTCGGCCACCAGCGGCCGGCTTCAGCCAGGTGTCCGAATACTTTTGATCACAGAGTTCATCTGGGAATCTATTCCGTATCAAATGATTTTCCGAAATCTAGGAATATGGAATCCGCCATTTAGCTCGCATTCGTAGTTCGCAATATATCATGTGCAAAAAGGGCAAGCAAAGTTTCGCAAGAGCGATGCTTTCTAAATCCCTGCTGATTCGTGGACAGAAGCTTCTCGGTATAAGGAAATTTATAATATTCGAACTGAAATGTTCAAGAAGATAAGTCTGTCTCCCGACTTCACAACGTCACTGCACGATCCACACATCTTTCACGGGGGGACCATTAGCCACAGACGCGTTATTCTCCCTGCGGCTTAGCTGCGGCAACAGTCATTTGTAGGTTCCAACATTTGGTCTTAAACTAAAGAATTGTAGCTACTGAGTTAATCATTCCGATAAAGATCCCCTAAATGAATCATCACACGGTCACTTTCATATAGTTTATTATTTTATTTATTATGCGACAATCTGAAATGTATTTGTTGTAAATTACAAGTTCTACAAAAACAAAATAGTACATATTCAGCAAAAATTAGTAGATATCCAAGTAAGACCATATGCTGCAGCTTCTAGTTCGTAACTCCGTTTTCCAGGGTATCTTCTCTTGTAGTACTATTGGACGATGTGGTCTTCGATTTATTCATCGTTTGGACTTGCTGCCTTGTACTTCCCGTGCTTTCAGTTAACATTATTGAATGTAAGGTCCTCCCATTTTGCAAAACACTGTTCTTCCATGTGAGCCAAGCATATTTCATCACCTCTATGTCATCTTAATTGGGTTTTCTTTATCGGAATCTGTGAAATGCGAACTTATTTTGAGTGATAACTGATCTACTAAATTTGGGCCCAAAGAAAAGTTTTTGATCGTTATTGTCATTACCTTGCTATTGCATTCTACGCTTATGTAGCACCATTTGTATAGTATCATGTACCTGTAGCTTGTCATTTGCACCCAAACGATGTTATTGTGAATCGGTTCGCAAGTTAACACATCGCTTTATGATACAACAAAATTACGTGTGAATATAAACTGCTTTAACTCGCAAGCCAAATTCACATTAACGTCCTTTGGTTGCAGATGACAAGCTGCCAGTACATGGTAATGTACAAATGAGACTACATAAGCGTATGCTGTAATTTAAGATAATGACAAAAACGACCAAAAATGTTCTTTAGTCCTAATTATCGTAGATTAGTTTTCACTTAAAACATGTTCACACATTTCATAGACTTCAATAAAGGAGACCCACTGATGATGGCACAGAGGTGCTGAAACATGTTTGGGTCACATGAAACAATAGTGTTTTGCATAACAGGCGAACCTTCTATCCAATGATTTTGGTCCATGATCTGTTCAGCAGCAACACAGATCCATCGATTGATCGCTAGTTCCAGCGTGTTGCATATATCGATCACTTTTTTCTTTTTTTGAGTCATCTGTCTTCAGACTGGTTTCATGCGGCCCGCCACGAATTCCTCTCCTGTGCCAAGCTCTTCATTTCAGAGTAGTCCTTGAAGCATGCGTCCTCAAATATATACTGAATGTATTCGTGTTCCAATCTCTGTCTTCTTCCGCAGTTTTTCCCCTCTACAGCACCCTCTAATACCATAGTACCATGGACGTTATTCCGTGATGTCCTGCCTCCCTGTACCTTCTTCTTGTCGGTGTTTTTCATAATTTTTTATCTCGCCATTTCAGCGGAGAACCTCCTCATTGGTTACCTTATCACAGGTAACTTTCTTCTGTAGCACCACACCTCAAATACTTCGATTCTCTTCTGTTCCGGTTTTCCCACAGTCCACGTTTCACTACCACAAAATGCTGGGCCCCAAACGCAGATTCTCAGAAATTTCTTCCTCAAATTAAGGCCTATGTTTGATACTAACAGACTTCTACCGGCCCTGAATGCCCTGGTTGTCAGTGCTAGTCTTTTTTATGCCCTCGCTCCTTCCGTCGTGGGTTATTTTATTGCCTAGGAAGCAGAATTTCTTTAACTTCATTTACTCCGTCATCACCAATCCTGATGTTAAGTTTCTCACTGTTCTCATTTCTGCTACTTCCTATCACTTTTGTCTTTCTTCGATTTACTCTCAATCCATATTCTGTACGCTTCATCACTTTCACTGAGGATAGCAATGTCATCAGCCAATATTAGCATTGATATCCTTCTCCGACGTACAGATTGAACAGCAGGGGCGAACGACTATATCCCTGTCTTACACACATTTTAATCCGAGCACTTCGTTCTTGATCTTACACTCTTATTGTTCCCTCTTAGCCCTTGCACGTATTGCATATTACCAGTCTTTTGCAATAGAGGACACCTGTTTGGATGGCACCAAATCTTGCTGTGTAGTTCAGATTCGTTTTCGTACTCATCGCGATAGAAACCTTTGTTCTACGTCTACCTTTCTTTTGATATTTCCATGAATGTGAAGTGCATGGCAGAGGGTGCTTCTCATTGCACCTCTTTATCAGCATTTCTTTCTACTCCATTCACGTATGGCTCGCTGGAAGAATGGTTTCTTAAACGCCTTTTCGCACGCTGTAATTAGTCTCATGTTATCATTGCAGTCCCTACGGGAACAATACATAGTGGGCTCTAGTGCAGTCCTAGACTGCTAACTTAAAACTGGTTCGCGAAGCGTTGTAACCAGGCTTCAGCTGGTTTATTTGTGTCTGTTTTCAAGCACCTGCCAGGTAATTTTTCAGCATATCCTTGACGTTCTCTCACTCTCCATACAAACCTGTGACTTCCGTGCTGCCCTTCTTTGTGTAAGTTAAAATTTCTCTGGTAGAAGTATCTAGTATGCGTTCAACGGCAATATTCTAGGACTGCCTTCACAAATATTTTGTATGCTATCTACTTTGCAGACATTGCGTTTTCCAAATATCCTACAAATGAACCAACATGTACCACCTGCTTTATCTACGACAGAGTCTATGTTGTCATTCCATTTAATATCCCTAACAATCTTTGAAACGATGCGTCTGATTGAGTTGACTGATTCCAATTGTAGTCATACGAAAAAAGTCTCCTAGTAGCAAAATTGGCCTTAATTTGAGAAAAAAGTACCTGCGAATGTGCTTTTCAAGCTCAACATCAAATGGAAGTGAATAATGAACTGTTTTAAAACGGGAACAGAAGAGAATCGAAGCGTCTGAGATGTTGTACTATACAAGAATGCTGGAAATTAAGTGGACTGATAAAAAATGAGAAGGTTCTCGGTAGAGTCGGCGACGAGAGGAGCGTGTGGGAAGCAGTGACAAGAAGGACAGGACGTTAGGACGTGTGTTAGGACATCATGAATAACTTCCAAGGTACTTGAGGGAGCAGTAGAGGGTAAACGCTATAGGAGAAAACAGACATGGTCATATATCCAACAAATAACTGAAGACATTAGGCGAAAGTGCTACTCTCCGAGATGAAGAGGTTGTCACAACAGAGAGCGTCATGGGGCACTGCATCTAACCAGCAGAAAAACAAAAAAATAAAGAAATAAAAAATAATTACAAAAAACGTACGTTTTTTCGTTTAGTTTTGTCTGGGGTTTTAATGCCAGTACATAATAAAGTAGGTTGCTAAACTTTGCACCTCTTTGAAGTGCTCTGAAGATCTGACTGGAGCAGCATTTTATTTGACAGTAAATCATTATAGTTGATGATACGTCATCTGTGAAAATTCTGAGCTTATTATTGATATAAAACATGAGCAGCAGGGGTAGGTTTCTGACACACTTACCATCTAAAGTTAAGGTTATTGCTGTATTACTCCTAAACCCGCTAACTTCGGTTATCTGACGGGAGAAATAAAACCTAAGCATTCGCAAAATCGTTACAATTTCTCCTTCCTGTATGGAGTGCTCCTAACCTACATCTTTCACATCAGATTATTGCAGATATCTGCTAAAGTGAGAATAGAACATGAGCTTGAATTGTCACCATGCTGCCGGTCAGAGTGGCCGAGCGGTTCTAGGCGCTACAGTCTGGAACCGCGCGACCGCTGCGGTCGCAGGTTCGAATCCTGCCTCGGGCATGGATGTGTGTGATGTCCTTAGGTTAGTTAGGTTTAAGAAGTTCTAAGTTCTAGGGGACTAATGACCTCAGAAGTTTAGTCCCATAGTGGTCAGAGCCATTTGAACCATTTGTCACCATGCTGCCCTGGACGCTCGTCTCAAACGAACTTGCTACCGGCTCATTGAGCAACACGGCCATGGTAACGTGCGAGAGTCCTTATTTCAGTGATGTAGTGGTGAAATGTAAACGCTGGTATAGAGCAAAGACAAGTAACACTACACTTCAATTAAGTGTACAAAGCCAAATGCACACTGCACAAGACTGCAACTGCCCGCAACCATTACAGGCTGTAGCTGTGGACTGAAAGAAGTAAGGCGTCTCAGACAGCGAGATTTGAGGACTTTCTCTCTGTAGGCGTGAAGCAGTCGTAATATGACAACTTCCTTTCTCTTGGAGAATCTTCTCCGTTATTACTGTCTCTGCAAAAGAGTTGTACGGAGGCAGATCTCTGTCCCTCTTTAATCTTTCTGCCTTTCAATTTCGAAGTGGAGAAGTTTCATACCTTTGAGAGCAGCCCTTTCCCACCCAGACTTTGCTTAGAGCTGTACTGTGTTAACAATTCGCAGATCCAGATGTACTTTCGACCACTTACTCTACACGCAGAACAGTTACTAAGAAACGCCCTATTGTTTCTCCACCGAATAATGCGATAAGAGTTATGACAAATGGTTTGACGTCCATTGCTCAGTTTACCCTCATCAGATTGATATATTGACTACAAGATAGTTATTATCATAAATGCAGTAAAAAGCAAGTTTATTCAGTGGAAATGATTTTTAACAGTGTCTTGGATGAACGACAACGCTAACACATTGCGAAAATGTACTAAATTTTTCCATCAGACATTTATGAAAATTGCAACAGTAATATTTGAATTGGTACGATGGTACACCAGATACCATGACAACTGTGACGATCTCCAATCGTTCTGTGACAAGTTACGCAATGCGCATAGTACATCTTAACTGCGTCCTCCAATGTAAGCCCGAAAATGTCAGCAATGAGGACAATTCCCCATACTTTTGGCCAATACACTACCGATATTATCACCTGCTTTTAGACGCTTCACAGGAAGAAACTGTTGTCTACAGTCAACTTTATCTCGCAGTATATCACGTGATCTATCATTTACAAACATTAGCACCAGGCCGTCGCGTTCATAGCACCTATACTTATGGTTCCTAACATTTACGAAACCATTAGACCTGAATGCAATCAGATATTAGCCAGTACCCCCACCGCCTGAACTTCAGAAAGAAAAAGAATTTTGTTTGAAAATTTTAATTTTTAAAAGGTCGGCCGTGGTGGCCGAGCGGTTCTAGGCGCATCAGTCTGGAACCATGCGACCGCTACGGTCGCAGGTTCGAATCCTGCCTCGGGCATGGATGTGTGTGATGTCCTTAGGTTAGTTAGGTTTAAGTAGTTCTAAGTTCTAGGGGACTGATGACCTCTGAAGTTAAGTCCTATAGTGCTCAGAGCCATTTTTAATTTTTAAAATGGAGAAAGGTAAATTATATTTAGTTTTAGTAGGTGTTTTGCTGAAGTACAAAATAATGAGTCAATAAGACAGTTGGTATTGTTTGTTTCTAACAACTTTTTTTATAGAATGATCAAGCAATACTCAGAGCGTCGCGAGTGCTACAGAATACTCCTTCTTAAGGTACATTATACTTACAGTTTTTAAATCATTTGATTGCTAGAATCATTACTTCTGAACTGACAGAAATTGGAAGACTTCAGGCTCTCAATGCTTTGTGTATGACGACTTCTACTAATAATAATATGTAGGTCCTACAGCAGTGTGCAGCCGTTACATAGTTGTTAGTGGATCTGCTGTCAATTACTGTAGTTTGTTTACTTGTTGTGAAATGAATAATGAAGCAATCATTATTATATCCTTACGAAATAGTGATAACAGTAATAGTCTATCAAAAATAACTTAGTTTCGTGATCAAAACACAACTAAAATCTTTTGGTTTTACACCTCAGAAAATTACATTTTTCCCCTCACAGGGTAATCACCCCCCAGACTAGGAACCTCTGACCTATAAATTACTTTACTGCCACACGGTTGAACTATTATCTGTCTTCCAAAACCGAAACAGGAGTTCCACTTCGCAGCAGACGGGATAGTTTATACGTTTTCATGTGAGTAGACTTGCATCACTCGTACAACGTGTACTAGACGAAGCTCGACAGGTCCCTAGGAAAGAGAACGAACCACAAACTTCCATGAAATAGGTGGCGGGATATGAGAGCATGTGTTTACTTTCTTGCCCTTTCTTCCCACTCCCAGGGCCCTTCTCAAGGGCGAGATTAATATACTATAGGTTTTCTTCACACTGTCTAACCAACGTCTTCTTTGCCACTATCCTCCCAAGTTAAACCGGCTAACCGACCAGTTTCGGATGCACCGAGGATATTATAAGGATCACGACCCCAAAAAAATACCTTACCATAAGCGTTTATGTGACAAGAACAAATCACTGAGCAACTGCACTGACATGCACATCTAAATGTTGTGGAAAGAACAATGGAGAGCAGTAACAAGGTAACAGAATAAAACCTCGTGCTTCCAGTCAACTCAAATGGTTAAAATGCCACGAGCTTTCGACCATGTAGCTCCGTCTCTAATGAAAAATGGAAATGAGCGTATGACATTTTTGGCCGAACGGCCCCATCGGGGAAGTTTGGCCGCCGAGTGCAAGTCTTATTTCAGTCGGCGCCAGATTGGGCGACTTGCGTGTCGTTGACGAGGATGAAGTGATGATGAGGACAACACAACACCCAGTCCACGTGCGGAGAAAATCCCCAATCTGGCCAGGAATCGAACCCGGGCCCGTTGCAAAGGAGGCAAGCACGTAACCACCCACCTAAGCAGATGGACGTCGCTAATGACATCGATGTCGACGGGACGTTAAACCCAACATTCCTTCCCCCAACATTCCTTTCTTCCTTCAACCATGTATTCTCCGGCTGTTATCATGTAGAATGCCTGTTGATGGACTGCAAGAAGGCCCAGAATATAAAGTACCGGCCGTGTTGTGACATGTATCACCATACATGAACACTGACTCGCGCTCGCTGCGCCCTCATAAACCTTGCAATCGCTAGATCCCTAGCCGTGTCGTCATGCTTATTGAGAGTGTAGGCAGTTATTTTTACTTCGATGGTTTCTTTAATTACACTGCCCCAGAATCCGCTCTTGCTACCTACGACACAGGTGTCGTTAAATATAATCCGGCGACCGTCTTCTAGAGCAAACTTACCTAAAGCAAATTTTTTCGGGGTACCGTAGGCGATAAAATCTCTTTCGCTCCTTCATGCGTTGTTCTACATTGAACACTGTTCATCTGACGTAAAATTGCCCTCACTCGCAAGGCATTTTGTAAATCGAAGGTGTTGTAAGACCTGGTTTCAGTAATTGCCGGATATTCCACAGAGGCCTGAAGATATGTTTGATTTAGTCTCTGTACAGCAGGTAGTTTATCTTATAGGACAGGGAGCCACAGAACGGCAGAAATGCAAAGTTCTCTTCCTACTCTTCGTTAGTGGTGTTACCGTGGTTGTTACTTGAGATCACTTCATTTGTTGGATGATCGTGGTAGTCGTTACTTCTGAGATCCTCGTGCCGGTGGCTCAGCCCATGGGGCAGCTTATCGGCGTCTGATATCGTTCTTGCACGATGAAACACAGTGCCCTTCTGTGTCAAGTGACGGTGGCTGATAACGTGGAAGTACAGATCAGTGTGAGTACGGTTTCTCTAGAAGCTGTGACCAACGCTTCCATTTCGTTTTTGCCAAGGAGGACGTCGAGGAAGGGCTATTTGTGGTAATCCAACGATGTGCTCTGACTGTGTCTTGAAACCGCGGTAACTTTAATGAAATGACAACCGGGGCAATGCCCCTTGACCCTTCATAATAACTGAGCTCCTGGCACCCGAAGGAATGAAAGGGAAAAAAATATAAATTAAAGTGAAGAGCAGAATTGGAAAACTTGTTAAAATTTATCAGTCAAGTGACTCCAGTTCCTATTTTTTCCAGTTTAGTGACACATGCGGTGCCACTGCTGCTAGACATAACAGAACTTGCCGATTGTCGACACATTAGAGCTCGAAGTAATGGTTATAATTGCTCGATAAATCTCTCGTGTATGGCAGGACCGATGGAAGCGACCGATGGCAGGCGATATTCCTGCCGAGATTACCTGCGATACATCGGTCGTGTGAGTGGCCCTTAATGAAATCTTCGTCGACGCGAAACTTGATCTGCATGGCCAGAAGATCACAATGTCGCAAGAGGTCATGCTCAAATAATACTGGTTTAAATTATTTACCATGGAATGATCAAGCAGTGACGCCTATATGTCACACCTATAGCGCATATCACCATTTGACTGCCAAAGTTAGCAGCTACCTCTACCAATCCAGTGCTGGAAAGACTAGAACATAAGAAAATGTGAGCGTTCTCATCTGAGAATGAGGATACGAATTGCACTGACACAAAAGCGAAAAACGTAATTATTTGTCAGCAGAAGTAACAATTTTCAAATCGCATTTCAAACCGTTAACAGCCACACTTTTCAAAACGTCCTTTATTTAAAACTCAAATTAGTTTTCGAAGAAAAATTTAATATAATAGATTAACGCATCTAGAGAAGAGTTGTGCTGCTGACAGCCCTCCCCTGCCAATATGGGGCGGGGGAATGAAATCACAATGAAGAGAAAAAAAAACTAGAGAAGAGGTTCTCAAACCTTCTGAGCCCATTAACGCTACATGTAATCAGATATTGGCTGGTGTGACTGGCACCCCCTTCCCCCACCCTTCTCCACTGTCATTGGCATTAGTGTGTAACTAAACATCAGATATTTCAAATATTTGGATTTTGTAGATGTTGCATTAAAGCACAAACTAATGAGTGAATAAGACAAAGCGTACTTCTTTCCTCTAGCAATCTTTTTTTTTTCCGGAATGAAGCAGTTCTCAGAGCATTGTGAGTGCTACCTGGAACACCTGAGAAAAGGAAGCTAACTGACTGCATTGAGGGTGAATACTTGTTACAAAACATGCTTCCTCTGCAGTACTCCTCCCCCAAGTGAGACGTGCTTCACACATACCCTGCACTCCGATACAAAATTAACCAAGTTCCAATATGTAAACTAAACTTATTGTTTCTAAATCGTTTGGTCGCTGGACTCCTTACTTCTGAAGTGGCAGAAACTGGAAGACTTCAGGCTTGTAGTTCTGTGTGTCTGACCACTGCCACCAATTATGATAATAATAATAATAATAATAATAACAAATCCGTGGAGGCCCGGGAAAAGAATAGGCCTAGGGTATGTTCTGTCAGTCGTAAAACGCGACGAAAAGAACAAACCACTAATAGGGCTAATCCCCCTTTTAGTGTGGCTAGTTGGTTCAGGAAAGAACTAATGAAGCCTCGGACAAGCGCTGTCATGGTCGGGGACGACGCTTGAACCCTATGCCTGACCACAATGGTAACAACACTGCTAGCCACACGGAAAATGATTTAAATCCAAATAGAGGTGTTTTGCAGGATGTGCTTTCTGCAACCACTCTAGAAGGAAAACAAAGACAGAGGATGAGATGGTCAGATGAAGTTAACAGACACCTCATGTTCTGTTATTACCAAGCAACAAACTTAGGAACCAACACAACTGGATACAGATCACAAGTATACACAACATTTATTACCAGATACCCAGAATTAAAATTTTTAACACAGGATACACCAGTCAGAACTAGAAAGCATCAAACAACAAGTACAACAAATACTGGAACCAAATAATGTCCAATCAGAAGAAGAAGAAAATACAGTAATGGACTCAAACATCCCAGAGCAAACAAACAAAGAACAACACGCATGAATTAAACAATCAGAGGAAAACGAAATCTTAAGACAGCTACCAGAACAAGCACAAATAGAACACGAAGTGACACACATGTTAGATATAGAAGAAAAATTTTAGCTGACATTTATAGAACACAAGGACGCAAATACAGACATTAGATCATTCTTGCATAGACCACCAAATAACCTACAAGTCTAAACAACAATGATCACTATCAACACAATCATACACAACAAAATATATGAAAATACAACTATGGAAGAGTTACAACTACTGATTTATATAGGAGCACTCACTACACTAAATATACACACTAGGCAGAGATCAGAACCAACCAACACACAGAAGAAACCCACAAAACCAGCATGGCAACACAGGCTACAGATCAGAATAGAAAAACTGAGAAAAGACATCGGACAGCTAACACAATTTATAATAAATGAAATATCAGACAAAAAAACGAAAAAGTTTAGGTAAAATCTCACAACAAGAAGAGAGAGAGCAATTAGATGAAAAGATGCAGAAATTACAAGCATTGGCCAAACGACTTTGAAGATACAAAAAAAAGTGAAAATAGAAGGAAACAAAACCAAACATTCAACACAAACCAAAAGAAATTTTACCAGACAATAGATAACACACTCATTAAAATAGACAATCCACCAAACATAACAGACATGGAACACTTCTGGAGCAACATATGGTCAAACCTGGTACAGCATAACAGGCATGCACGGTGGATACAAGCAGAAACAGACACATAGAAGATGATACCACAAATGCCTGAGGTGATAATTTTGCAACATGAAGTCACCCAAGCACTTAATTTTACTCACAATTGGAAAGCCCCTGGAAAAGATAAAATAGAAAATTTCTGGCTAAAGAAGTTTACCTCAACACATTCACATCTAACTAAATTATTTAAGTTACATTGCAGACCCATACACATTCCCTGATACACTTACACATGGAATAACTTATCTGAAACCTAAAGATCAAGCAGACACAGCAAACCCAGCTAAATATCGCCCCATAACAGGCCTACCAACAATATACAAAATATTAACTTCAGTCATTACACAGAAATTAGTGACACATACAACACAGAACAAAATTATAAATGAAGAACAAAAAGTCTGTTGCAATGGAGCACGAGGATGTAAAGAGCAACTGATAATAGATGCAGAGGTGACATATCAAGCTAAAACTAAACAAAGGTCGCTACACTACGCATACATTGATTACTAAAAAGCTTTTGATAGTGTACCCCACTCATGGGTACTACAAATATTGGAAATATACAAAGTAGATCCTAAATTGACACAGTTCCTAAACATAGCAATGAAAAATTGGAAAACCACACTTAATATCCAAACATATTCAAATAATATCACATCACAGCCAGCCCGCATCTCGTGGTCGTGCGGTAGCGTTCTCGCTTCCCACGCCCGGGTTCCCGGGCTCAATTCCCGGCGGGGTCAGGGATTTTCTCTGCCTCGTGATGGCTGGGTGTTGTGTGATGTCCTTAGGTTAGGTTTAAGTAGTTCTAAGTTCTAGGGGAATGATTACCATAGATGTTAAGTGCCATCGTGCTCAGAGCCATTTGAACCACATCACAGCCAATAGAGATTAAGCGTGGAATATACCAAGGAGACTCGTTAAGTCCTTTCTGGTTCTGCCTTGCTCTGAACCAACTATCCAACATGCTAAGTAATACAAATTATGGATACAATATTACTGGAGCATACCAACACAAAATCACACATTTGCCATACATGGATGATCTAAAACTACTGACAGCAACAAATCAACAACTCAACAAATTACTAGAGATAACAGAAGTATTCAGCAATGATATAAATATGGCTATTGGAACAGACAAATGTAAGAAAAATAGCATAGTCAAGGGAAAACACAATAAACAACAAGATTACATACTGGATAACCACAGTGACTGCATAGAAGCGATGGAAAAACAGATGCCTATAAATATCTAGGTTACAGACAAAAAAATAGGAATAGATAATGCAAATATTAAAGAAGAACTAAAAGAAAAATATAGACAAAGACTAACAAAAATACTGAAAACAGAATTGACAGCAAGAAACAAGACGAAAGCTATAAATACTTATGCTATACCAATATTGACCTACTCATTTGGAGTAGTGAAATGGAGTAACACAGACCTAGAAGCACTCAATACACTTACACAATCACAATGCCACAAATATAGAATACATCACATACATTCAGCAACAGAAAGATTCACATTAAGCAGAAAGGAAGGAGGAACGAGATTTATCGACATAAAATACCTACATTATGGACAGGTAGACAATTTAAGAAAATTCTTTATAGAACGAGCAGAAACTAGCAAAATACACAAAGCAATCACTCATATAAATACATCGGCTACACCACTGCAATTTCATAACCACTTCTACAACCCTTTAGATCACATAACATGAACAGATACGAAGAAAGTAAATTGGAAAAAGAAAACACTACATGGCAGGCACCCGTATAAGCTAACAGAGCCACACATCGATCAAGACGCATCCAACACATGACTAAGAAAAGGCAATATATACAGTGAGAAGGAAGGATTCATTATTGCAATACAGGATCAAACAATAAACACCAGATATTACAGCAAGCATATTATTAAAGATCCCAACACCACAACAGATAAATGCAGACAAATAGGAACAGTAGATCACATCACAAGCGGATGTACGATACTAGCAAATACAGAATACCCCAGAAGACATGACAATGTAGCAAAAATAATACATCAACAACTTGCCATACAACATAAACTAATAAAACAACACGTTCCCACATACAAGTACGCACCACAAAATGTACTGGAGAATGATGAATACAAATTATTCTGGAACAGAACCATTATAACAGATAAAACAACACCACATAACAAACCTGACATCATACTCACCAATAAAAAGAAGAAATTAACACAACTAATCGAAATATCCATACCCAATACAACAAATATACAGAAGAAAACAGGAGAAAAAATTGAAAAATACATCCAACTGGCTGAGGAAGTCAAGGACATGTGGCATCAGGATAAAGTTGACATTATGCCAATTATACTATCAACTACAGGAGTCATACCACACAATATCCACCAGTACATCAACGCAATACAGCTACATCCAAACTTATATATACAACTACAGAAATATGTAATTATTGATACATGTTCAATTACTCGAAAGTTCCTAAATGCAATGTAACATATACCATACAGTTAAAAGGAAGTCACGCTTGATCAAGGTCCGCGTCACTTTCTATTTTTAACCAGACATAACGTCTGAGAAAGGAAAGAATAATAATAATTCTATGTAGGCCACACAGCAGTGTAGCAGCGATTAGACAATTACTGTTTGTTTCGCTATTACTCTGTCTCTTTCTTCGTTTGTCTGTTACCAAGCGAATAACGAAGCAATTTCTGATCCACTACAGTCGCCACATACAGTTCAAAGAAGACATTATCATCAGATATTTAAGCATATATGATGTGCATGAGTTTCACTGTCATGAATGGATGGTACAAAGTGCAGCAGAGTATGTGTCTTTTGGGGGAAGTATGAGAGGAAGTTTTTGTTCATACATTTGTTTCACAAATTTTAACCTCTACCACATTGCATCATTCGTTAAAAAATGTAATTACTGGTAACTTACATAAGGATTATTACAGTCTTATGGAAAGTGATGATACTAATTATCATTATAAATAATTTAGTTTTGTGACTGAAACACAATAGAACCCTTTTGTTTTCTTATCTCCCAGAAAATTTCATTTTATGCCTCAGGGTGTAGTCACCCCCAGATTATCCCGCCCGGCAAGCCGCGCGGTATAACGCGCTGCTTCCCGAGCGGGAAGGCGCGCCTGGCGGGTTAGTGTCGAGGTCCGGTGTGCCGGCCAGTCTATGGATGGTTTTTAAGGCGGTTTTCCGTCTACCTCGGCGAATACGGGCTGATTCCCCTTATTCCGCCTCAGTTACACTATGTCGAAGATTGCTGCGCAAACACTGTCTCCACGTACACGTAGACCTACCATAATTACGCTACCACGCAATTTGTGGGTTACACCGTCTGGTATAAGAAGTTCCATTGGGAGGGGGGGGGGGGGGGGTCAGGGGGATCATTGGGGGCCGAACCGCACAATAACTCTGGGTTCGATGTCGTTGGGCGGCGGTGGGGCGGGTGGACTGCTGTGGCCTGTTGTGGGTTTGTGAACCACTGAGGGCTACGGCGGGACGAAGCCGCTCCGTCGTTTCTAGGTCCCCGGTTTAAATACACAATGTGGTAGTCTCATTTTCCTGTAAGTCCCAGATTTTAAAAATACAGATTTATAAAATTCGTGATTTTCCACGACAAACTGCCTTATACAATCGTGATAAAAATTTTGAATAACTGGTTTGCTAAATCAAATTACTCTGAAGGTAACTACAATACCGCAAATCTACATATTCATGAAACGAATAAATACGCATGTAATAACTTTCGCTGTGCATCGCTATTAGGTGCAACCGTTTTGATCCGTGTGTTTTGTTTTTGTTACGAGCTGGGAGAACTCAGATGGTTGTTGTTGACTTACCTTCTGCCTGTTGTAGTCGACCCGCACCTCACCGCGCTCTTTCGCTGTTCTCTTGAGATGTTGCTGACTAAAGGACAGAGACATCCGTCTTCTTCGCTGCCCGCCTCGTCTTAAACTGTTGCTGAGCAACGGCGTGGGCCGAAGCAGGGATCCCTGTATTGTTGAGAATAGCGTCACTTCTCGATTTGTCGTTTATTCTAAGAGGACACGCGGAAAATAAATACCGCACAATTACAGAAACTATCCAGCGTTAACAAATTACAGAAACTATCCGGCGATAACAAGACTTTAGTGAGCTGATATCGAAATGCCTTGAAATATCTGAAACTGTCCTGAAGTTTCTAGTAGAACCTACAGCTGTTACAAAAGCTGAGCGTTCTTTTCTCAGTGAGCAGCGGAGAGATGATGTCCTCGAAATAATTTTAAATGTACCTACGTTCTAGACCGAGTCAAGAACGGTTGTCGGAATACGAGAAGGACGCGATGCGTATAGCCACACGACTGCTTGACTGGAGAGTGGGCGTAATACAAAAGTTGAAAAATCTGAACTGTTAGATCTCGAAGCAAGCCGCCTAATATCACGCAAAAATGTCGTATGAGAGACGAAGTGTGGAGGATGTTTTGTTGAAACTTCCTGGCAGATTAAAACTGTGTGCCCGACCGAGACTCGAACTCGGTTCGCAGGAGAGCTTCTGTAAAGTTTGGAAGGTAGGAGACGAGATACTGGCAGAAGTAAAGCTGTGAGGACCGGGCGTGAGTCGTGCTTCGGTAGCTCAGATGGTAGAGCACTTGCCCGCGAAAGGCACAGGTCCCGAGTTCGAGTCTCGGTCGGGCACACAGTTTTAATCTGCCAGGAAGTTTCATATCAGCGCACACTCCGCTGCAGAGTGAAAATCTCATTCTGGAAACATCCCCCAGGCTGTGGCTAAGCCATGTCTCCGCAGTTATCCTTTCTTTCAGGAGTGCTAGTTCTGCTAGGTTCGCAGGAGAGCTTCTGTAAAGTTTGGAAGGTAGGAGACGAGATACTGGCAGAAGTAAAGCTGTGAGGACCGGGCGTGAGTCGTGCTTCGGTAGCTCAGATGGTAGAGCACTTGCCCGCGAAAGGCAAAGGTCCCGAGTTCGAGTCTCGGTCGGGCACACAGTTTTAATCTGCCAGAGTGAAAATCTCATTCTGGATGTTTTGTTGACTTGAGAACAGGTTGGGTATTGGAGACAGGAAGAGGAGGGGGACCCGTTTCAGGAACTTGATCCGGGGCTCCTGTGAGATTAGTTAGTTACGCTCTTCTTCAAGCTGGGGTCACCTTGGCGACGACATCGGCAGATTCCGCCGACAACCGACATCGGCCGAAGGCGGCCAGTCTTCGCAAATCAGTACACCAGCATGTGCACGGTCTCAGTGCAACCGGTCTCAACGCTCCAACCTACGGACTTGTCACGGCGCTCGGCGGAATTCAGATTAGTTTGCTTTATTCTGTGGACCCCGCCAACATTCCAACAGGAAAAATATACACTGAGAGAAATTTTTAAGTTTAGTAGAAGGAAGGAGTTTTTGGCAAACTGTGGATAAGAATGGTAATGACTCCGATATGACTCGAAATCTATTTTCTGAAATCGCTGCTTATTGGAAACCCCAAGCTTTGAACAACCAAAAAATTTAATAATAATGTATTCAACATTATCTGACATTGCATTACGCACATTCTGACGCTGTCTGGCCATTTCAGCTCCATGTCAATACATAATGCAGCATGTCATCTGCAATACAGGCAAAATAAATGTTCAAATGTGTGTGAATTCCGATGGGACCAAACCGCTGAGGTCATCGGTCCCTAGACTTACACACTACTTAAACTAAGCTAAACTAACTTACGCTAAGAACAACAGACACACCCATGCTCGAGGGAAGACTCGAACCTCCGGCGGGTTTGCAAATGTGGTGTAGGTGTTTCCACTTTTCAGTATTTTAGTTGTTTAGAGAACCGCATCCCGAAATTTATGTTTCACACGAATGCTGAATGACAGTCACTGAAACTTTATTTAGAAATGTCTATTTTCTTGAATTTATTTGAGGTTTTGAAGAGTGTTTGTAACCTTACTCTTCACTGTCACCATGAACCGTCTCGAATATGTAATGGAATGATTCTTTCTTCATCTCATATAGTGTTGTCCGGTTATTCCACCAATTGACACTGTGCAGTACTCGCCATGTTCGTTTCGAGCTGGATATGTCTCATTCACATGCATTGGATGCTCTTTTAATTGCGAAAGGCGCAGTGCAGCATTTCGTCTGCACGCACAGAGGCGTCGTGGCAACCAGCCCGCGCAAGGAGGTTCAAATAAGTTCTAAACTGCTTGTTAGATTACATTCTAATCTTTCAAAATGATGGAGCACAGTAATCAGTCGTCTTTTCGTTTCAGATTCTTGAGTCTTGAATAAACTGTGACAGAGCCCCGAACAACAGGGGCCTGACGTACTAGGACATGTATTAAAACTCTGAAATACCGCACTGACAATGGCTAGTTACTAACCTAAGTCTTGATTTGCTGTAATGAAGCCTGAAAGAAAAGGCAACTGATTGCTGTGCCCTCATCAATCTGAAAGTCATTTCACATTCGTTGAGTGCATTCCACATTCTGAATGGAAGGTAACGTGACATTCTACCCTAACATAACCTAACCTAACGTCCTCGATGGCGCCGAAAACTTGCGGAAGACATCGGACGTGCTGTGAGCAAGGTGCTCGCCGATGCTATCGGGCGATCTCTGGTGACGGCATCTGGCGACCGTCGTCGATGCCACTGTGAACACGGGCTTATGTAAAGTGTTTTCTCTCGAGGCGGGGCGCCGGCCGCTGTGGCCGAGCGGTTCTAGGCGCTTCAGTCTGGAACCGCGCGACCGCTACGGTCGCAGGTTCGAATCCTGCCTCGGGCATGGATATGTGTGATGTCCTTAGGCTAGTTAGGTTTAAGTAGTTCTAAGTTCTAGGAGACTGATGACCTCAGATGTTAAGTCCCACAGTGCTCAGAGCCATTTGAACCATTTCGAGGCGGGGCGCAGCCTACCGCGTCCCAGACTGGGCAGAGTGACACGCCAGTGGCCTGCTTTGCGCAGAGACGCGCCGGCGGCTTTTTAGGGAATGAGGAGAAATCTTAGAGGATGCAGGCTCGTATAAAAGGCGCGCATCTCGTAGACTGCGCCGCCCGTAGCTGTGTGTGGCTGGCGGGTTGCCCGGGCCGCGAGACTGCAGTGGCCGGCCACGTCTGCGCGGCTAGAGAGGACCAGAGACCCGCGGCCGCTGCCGCTATCGATGCGGGGCCGCGTCCAGCCGGCGCCTGCTCATCCATCACTTGCCCACCGCCGCCGCCGTGTTGTTGCTGCTGATGCCGACGGTGGAGCTTCCGGCTCCGTCCACGCCGGGCGCTCATTAGCAGGAGTGCCCGCAGAGTTAGTCACACGTCCCCACTGCGCGGTATTCCCGGGTGCAGTGGCACCATAAAGTATTGGCACACCTGCCGTTATATATACATTAAAAACAAATGAAGGCGATGGCAAGGCATTGTTACATTTATTTAAATCTACAGTAGTAAACATTAGATTCTTCTAGTATAATTGGCGTCTCACAACAAAAATATAGTCATTTGAGGCCCCATCCGTCGTATGTGTCTTGGTACTCTCAGACTGAAGAGCCAAAGAAACTGGTGATACCTGCCTAATATCGTGTAGGGCCAAAGCGAGCACGCAAAAGTGCCGCAATACGACGTGACATGGACTCGACTAACGTCTGAAGCAGTGCTGGAGGGAACTGACACCACGAATCCTGCAGCGCTGTCCATAAATCCGTAAGACTACGAGTGGGTGGAGATCTCTTCTGAACAGCGTATTGCAACGCATCCCAGATACGCTCAATAATGTTCATGTCTGGGGAGTTTGGTCGCCAGCGGAAGTGTTTAAACTCAGAAAAGTGTTCCTGGAGCCACTCTCTAGCAATTCTGGACGTGTGGGGTGTCGCATTGTCTTGCTGGAACTGTCCAAGTCCATCGGAATGCACAATGGACGTGACTGGGTCCAGGTGATCAGACAAGATGCTTACTTGTGTCACCTGTCAGAGTCGTATCTAGACGTATCAGGGGTCCCATATCACTCCAAATTCACACGCCTAAAACCATTAGAGAGTCTCCACCAGCTTGAACAGTTCCCTGCTGACATGCAGGATCCATGGATTAATGAGGTTGTCTCCATACCCGTACCCGTCCACCGCTCGATAAAATTTGAAACGAGACCCGTCCGACCAGGAAACGTGTTTCTAGTCATCAACAGTCCAATGTTGATGTTGACGGGCCCAGGCGAGTTGTAAAGCTTTGTGTCGTGCAGTCTTCAACGGTACACGAGGGGGTCTTCGGCTCCGAAAGCTCATATCGTTGATGTTTCGTTGAATGGTTCGCACGCTGGCACTTGTTCATGGCTCAGCATTGAAATCTGCAGCAATTTGCGGAAGGATTGCACTTCTGTCACGTTGAACCATTCTCTTCAGTCGTCGTTGGTCCCGTTCTTGCACGATTTCTTCCGACCCCAGGGATGTCGAAGATCTGTTGTTTTACCGGATTCGTGATCCCACTTCATCACTACCACGGAGATGCTGTGTCCCATCCGCTCGTGCGCCGACTATAACACCACGTTCAAACTCACCTATATCTCGATAACCTGACATTGTAGCAGCAGTAACCGAACTAACAACTGCGCCAGACCCTTGTTGTCTTATACAGGGTGGAGAAAAATTGTGCCACGAAATTTTAATCCTGGATAGCTGATGCCAGTAGGAACGAAAATTACTAATGTTGTGTAGGTCAATAACGCACAATTTTTAAAGAACGGAAACCTGGCGCTACGCGCTCCGACTCGCCGCAGGATTAAATGGTTCAAATGGCTCTGAGCACTATGGGACTTCTGAGGTCATCAGTCCCCTAGAACTTAGAACTACTTAAACCTAACTAACCTAAGGACATCACACACATCCATGCCCGAGGCAGGATTCGAACCTGCGGCCGTAGCGGTCGCGCGGTTCCAGACTGTAGCGCCTAGAACCGCTCGGCCACCCCGGCCGGCCGCAGGATTACCCTGTTGCCGGAAGCTCTGGACAACGAATGACCGCGAATGCTTCGCCTGCCGAAGATCGCGATGTATCCAAGGCGGCTCGCACGCTCGGTGGTGGCGCGCCAGCCTTCCACTCTGGGGGCGAATCCGCCGGGATCCCGATACATCCATTGCAGTTTCATGATAAGACTTACCGGGAACAAACCCGTCAACAGCTGTTAGTTCGCGTACAGAAAGTCTTTTTCAAATTGTGCCGGCCCTGAATAGGGCCTTTTTTTTTATCTAGGACATTGTTTACTTAAAGCAGGTGCTCGAACTGGCGACCCTCTGACGCAACAGAAGCTTGGTAACGTAGAACGATGTTTTGCCGAACTCCTTGAAAGCTTCCTGACATTGCCCTGATGTGATTGGTGGCATGTTGAATGCGATCTATTGATTCCCCTTCGTTTCTAGGTGGTTCGCGTCCGAGTGGGTGAACTAGAACCTTGAAGAATCCCCACAGGAAGAAGTCGGTGGCGTGAGACCTGGTGATCACAGGAGCCATGCCCTACGAGCACCTCTGCCAATTACCCGGTCGTGGAAGAGTTCATTTGAATATTCGCACACAGCACGACTGTTATGTGTGGGCGCCCCATTGTGCTGCAACCACATGGGTAGCCGTATGTCCAGGAGAACATCTTCCAGCAGGCCCGGTACAGTTTCTGGCAGAAAGTGTAGGTAATTTGCCCCTGATGAGTCGAGGAGGTAGACGGACCGGCCCAATCAGATGGTCACCAACAATGCCTTGCCAAATGTTGAGAGAAAGTCGTTCCTGGTGTCCGTAGACGTACATGACGTGATAATTTCCCCTTGCCCAGAAATGAACGTTTCGAGTGTTGTAGAGGCCATCGTGATGTAAGCTGCACTCATCGGTAAATAACACTATGGCGGGGAAATCGGTATCTTGTGCAACACATCGCAGAAACCACCGGCAAAACCCTAGCGTGTTTTCATAGTCCGCTACAGGATTTAGGTCTTGGATAGGGTGGAAACTAAATGGATGCTGGCCGTCATCCCTAAAAAACATCCCAGACTAATCGATGAGTGACCCACATGTGTCCAACCGCTCGAGTACGTGTCGTAGGTGCTTCCTCGAAGCGCTCGAGAACAGTCTATTCAAATGCAGAATCCCGTCGTGTTCGAGGTCTTCCAGCATCACCATAATATCCCGCTAACGAGCCTGTTTCTACAAGTCGCCGGTGAATCGCTGTAAACATTTGTGGGTGTGGGTGGCGTCTTGCTCGGTACCGTTCCCATACAACCGTCGAGCTTCATGCGCATTACCGTCGCCTAAACAAAAACCATATCTCGTTGTCGTTGGTCCCATGCTTACTGTATGAGTAAATCGCAGGTGACGTGTGTGTGCTCCGAAGCGAAGCTTACGTGTCAATGTCTCTGATAAGAGGTGGAGATGAACAGCAAGACCTATTCCACACGTGTGCGTATCACACTGGGACAGTGACGGGGAGGGACGTTTGTATGTGTGAACCGACAAACATAGCGCTATAGCGCTGCCCGTGAACCGACGAACGACAACAGGGCAACCCCACGGCCAACTGGAGCGCGTGGCGGAAAGTTTCCGTAGTTTAAAAATAGTGCGTTGTCGATCTACACAACATTAGTAATTTCGGTTCCTACTGGAATCAGCTATCGAAGGTTAAAATTTCGTAATACAGCTTTTCTCCACCCTGTATTGGCGTTCACGACGCAGTGCCGTATTATGGTTCAAATGGCTCTGAGCACTATGGGACTTAAAATCTGAGCTCAAATGGCTCTGAGCACTATGGGACTCAACTGCTGTGGTCATAAGTCCCCTAGAACTTAGAACTACTTAAACATAACTAACCTAAGGACATCACACACATCCATGCCCGAGGCAGGATTCGAACCTGCGACCGTACCGGTCGTGCGGTTCCAGACTGTAGCGCCTTTAACCGCTCGGCCAAATCTGAGCTCATCAGTCCCCTACAACTTAGAACTACTTAAACCTAACTAACCTAAGGACATCACACACATCCATGCCCGAGGCAGGATTCGTACCTGCGACCGTAGCGGTCGCGCGGTTCCAGACTCAAGCGCCTAGAACCGCTCGGCCACACCGGCCGGCGCCGTATTCTGCCTGTTTACATATCTCTGTATTTGAATACACATGCTTGTACCTGTTTGTTTGTGCGCTTCGATGTATATTATGCTCCGAGACCAAGGCGCTGGCCGGCCGGAGTGGCCGAGCGGTTCTAGGCACTACAGTCTGGAACCGCGTGACCGCTACGGTGGCAGGTTCGAATCCTGCCTCGGGCATGGATGTGTGTGGTGTCCTTAGGTTAGTTAGGTTTAAGTAGTTGTAAGTTCTAGGGGACTGATGACCTAAGCAGTTAAGTCCCATAGTGCTCAGAGCCATTTGAACCAAGGCGCTGCTTATTAGACTATATTTTTATTACAATAGGCCTATTTCGGAGTGATTGCAATCTTCCGGTGTATTAGCTGGTCTTAATATCCATATCATACCACTGCCTTAGTTGCTGTCAGTGCTGTATAAGTTTCCTCCTTTGATGTTAGTGGAGCTGTAGTACCTATTAATCTTTGGATGGAGCAGTTATTTCTGAAGCCGTCGAATTATGGAAGTTTATTTCATTATGACGTCATTTGTCAGCTGTATTGACACTTGAGTCAGCGGCATAACATCGCATATCATATGGACAGCAGGATCTCCTGATACAACCTGAAGATGTCAATGACGCCGAAACAGGCTACTGTAATAAAAATATAATGGAACACAGCACCGTCTTGGTGTCATACCAAAGCCAAAATATTAGTTTACTAAGAGAAATCATTTGCTCTACACATCAAAAAAGTATTTGCACACCTACACAAAAATGAAGTTGAAGTCTCTCTAATTCACGTAGCTGCTGAAGTCTAGTGGCCTGTGTGCATACCGTCGTCACTGATGACAGCTTGTAGTCGTCTTGGCATGGAGTGAACCAAGTTAAGAGTAGTATCTGCTGAGACATTTCTTTAAAAACACCTTTTGAAACTTCCACTTCTCAGAAAAACGAAATTTTTTAACTTTTGTGTGCAAGTGTGCCTAAAGATACTCTATCGCACTGAGATCAGGCCTCTGTGGATGAATGAAAAACCCTTCTTCGAGGGTTATATAATAACCGTTCCCGAGTTCTCAGAGCCGTACGTTTAGGGTCGTTGTCTTGTTGAAAGTAAAGGACACCATCAGGACCCGGTTTCAGTGCACTACTACGTAAATCGCCTCGCAATACACTCCTGGAAATTGAAATAAGAACACCGTGAATTCATTGTCCCAGGAAGGGGAAACTTTATTGACACATTCCTGGGGTCAGATACATCACATGATCACACTGACAGAACCACAGGCACATAGACACAGGCAACAGAGCATGCACAATGTCGGCACTAGTACAGTGTATATCCACCTTTCGCAGCAATGCAGGCTGCTATTCTCCCATGGAGACGATCGTAGAGATGCTGGATGTAGTCCTGTGGAACGGCTTGCCATGCCATTTCCACCTGGCGCCTCAGTTGGACCAGCGTTCGTGCTGGACGTGCAGACCGCGTGAGACGACGCTTCATCCAGTCCCAAACATGCTCAATGGGGGACAGATCCGGAGATCTTGCTGGCCAGGGTAGTTGACTTACACCTGCTAGAGCACGTTGGGTGGCACGGGATACATGCGGACGTGCATTGTCCTGTTGGAACAGCAAGTTCCCTTGCCGGTCTAGGAATGGTAGAACGATGGGTTCGATGACGGTTTGGATGTACCGTGCACTATTCAGTGTCCCCTCGACGATCACCAGTGGTGTACGGCCAGTGTAGGAGATCGCTCCCCACACCATGATGCCGGGTGTTGGCCCTGTGTGCCTCGGTCGTATGCAGTCCTGATTGTGGCGCTCACCTGCACGGCGCCAAACACGCATACGACCATCATTGGCACCAAGGCAGAAGCGACTCTCATCGCTGAAGACGACACGTCTCCATTCGTCCCTCCATTCACGCCTGTCGCGACACCACTGGAGGAGGGCTGCACGATGTTGGGGCGTGAGCGGAAGACGGCCTAACGGTGTGCGGGACCGTAGCCCAGCTTCATGGAGACGGTTGCGAATGGTCCTCGCCGATACCCCAGGAGCAACAGTGTCCCTAATTTGCTGGGAAGTGGCGGTGCGGTCCCCTACGGCACTGCGTAGGATCCTACGGTCTTGGCGTGCATCCGTGCGTCGCTGCGGTCCGGTCCCAGGTCGACGGGCACGTGCACCTTCCGCCGACCACTGGCGACAACATCGATGTACTGTGGAGACCTCACGCCCCACGTGTTGAGCAATTCGGCGGTACGTCCACCCGGCCTCCCGCATGCCCACTATACGCCCTCGCTCAAAGTCCGTCAACTGCACATACGGTTCACGTCCACGCTGTCGCGGCATGCTACCAGTGTTAAAGACTGCGAAGGAGCTCCGTATGCCACGGCAAACTGGCTGACACTGACGGCGGCGGTGCACAAATGCTGCGCAGTTAGCGCCATTCGACGGCCAACACCGCGGTTCCTGGTGTGTCCGCTGTGCCGTGCGTGTGATCATTGCTTGTACAGCCCTCTCGCAGTGTCCGGACAAGTATGGTGGGTCTGACACACCGGTGTCAATGTGTTCTTTTTTCCATTTCCAGGAGTGTATATCGATATGTTTGCGAAGATTCATGACACGTTCAGCGATTGACAAGTCACCAACACCGACAGCTCTCATGCATTCCCAAACCATTTAAGTTCTTCTTCCTTGTGTTACCATTGGTAGGACATGTTGTGATTGGAGCTTTGTATTTCGTTTCAGCCACACTTTTCTCTTCCCATCAGATTCAAACAAGTTTAACTTGGATTCTTCAGAAAAAAGCACAGTATTCCAAAATTCAGTCGACTTGTTGACATAATAACCGGCTAACTGCAAGCGTTTCCTTTGGTTAACTTTCGAAACAAATGGTTTCTTTCTGAGAGAACTGCCATGAATATCAGCTACGTGTAAAATATTCCTAATTGTATGAGCACTGGAAGTTGACTGGATGTCCGACTCGACCCTTCACTTTTAAAGGGCTCTTTTCGTGCAAGACGAACTTTCCTTCGACGCTCGCTACGTGTAAGAATTCTTGGGACGTCCGTGTCTGCGTTCATTGTCTGTTGTACCAGTCTCTCGAAACTCCTTGATAATTGCCCGCACTGTTATGTAATTGACAGAAAGTCGTTTACCAATTGCACTGTAGTTTTTACCCTGCGTATGCAATAAAAACCCCTTGTCGCGGACTCGTCGTGACAAATGAATACCCCTTATAATGACCCTCAGGCAAGCGGCTGAACTGTTTGTCAACTCTGATTGCACTAATCTGGTACGCTCTGCGCTGTCTGTCAAACACGATAACAAACGTCTTACAGTGTGCCATTAGTTTTTGAACATGAGAAAATCCTCATTCAATTTATTACACGTGTTTCTGTTGTGCTGGGAAAATATTTTGATATACAAACCATTTCTTTTATTGAGTCAGAGTTAATGGTATACTTATAATGTTCCTACTATTTATATATTTTGTATTAGATACGAAAGGGTGTACCGGAAATTTGGCTCAAATACACTGGTGGCCATTGAAATGGAAATACAGTGAAGGTAGCAATAACGTCATATCGACACGAAGTGCAGGGAAGAGTGTTGTACAATATAATAAACCCCTTGGATAGGCTACTAACAGTTCATGCATGCGTAGTTAGTGAACGTCACTAATACTGCACTGTCTTTTTAGTGTTCCAAGAGGAGATGCTATATAAATAATTATCTTGATTTTGACTTGAGCGTTTGGGGATGACGTGCAATGAAAATCGTGATTACAACACGTCTTATCCGGGTCTTCAGTTGTATAACACAGAAACACTTAGTTGACTTTTAACTTTGATAGCGTTTGTTTAGACATTTTATCGTCTCAAGATTATTAACAAGCAGCGTGGTTCAAATAACAAAGTACACACCGTTCTAGCAGAAAAGAGAAGAAAATTACATACGCAATTTCTAGTACAAAAAAACTACATTCTAAACTGACGTTAAATAATCGCAACACCAAGAAGGAGTTGTGCGACATAAAGTTAGTAGGTGTGTATCTACGAGGGCGGTTCAGAAAGTAACCTCCGATTGGTCACAGTGCGGGTTGTGGGGGGAGTAGCGACGCCATCTGTGCGTTCACGCACTCAACAGGTCAGTCGGCATCAAGCCGTGGTCGAGTGAACGTCGTACCTGCGCTAGTTTAGTTTTTGTGGCAGTTTGAAATGTGTGCTGCAATAGAAAACCCCGCCAAATGTGAAGTGCGTGCTGTCATAAGGTTTTTTACAGCCAAAGGATATTCTGCAGCAGCTATTCATCATGAGCTTTGTGCCATGTACGGACCAAGAGTTATGAGTGAAGGAGTTGTCCGTGAATGGGTACGTTTATTTAAAAGTGGACGAGAAAACGTTCATGATGAAGAGAGGAGTGGTAGACCATCATTGGTGACTGACGAACTCGTTCAGACAGTTGATGCAAAAGTTGGTGAAAATCGACGTTTCTCAATGTCGGAGTTGTCTACTGGTTTTCCACAGATTTCTAAGACTCTCTTGTACGAGATAGTGACAGCAAGATTGGGTTACCGTAAGTTCTGTGCACGATGGGTGCCCAAAATTCTTACCGACCACCACAAAACTCAAAGAATGGCCTCTGCATTAGACTTTCTGTCACGTTATGAGGACGAAAGAGAACCATTGTTAAACAGAATCGTGACTGGTGACGAAACCTGGATTAAGTACGTGAACTCTGAGACAAAAGAACAATCAAAGATGTGGGCACATTCAAATTCGCCAAGAAAAGCCTCGCAAGATTTTTCTGCCAGAAAACTGACGGCAACGGTGTTTTGGGATGCCAAAGGGGTGTTGTTGGTTGAATTCATGGAACGTGGTACGACCATTAATCAAGACGTGTACTGTGAAACAATAAAAAAGTTACGACGGGCTATACAGAACAAACGCCGTGGTATGCTGACGTCCGGTATCGTTTTTTTGCACGATAACGCCCGTCCTCACTCTGCTCGCAGAACAACGGCCCTTCTTGAGTCCTTCAAGTGGGACGTTATCAACCATCCACCTTACAGCCCAGACCTGGCGCCAAGTGATTATCACCTCTTCATGCATTTGAAGAAATGGGTCGGGTCACAGCGGTTTGATGACGAAGAGCTCAAAGATGCGGTCACAGGCTGGCTCCAGGCACAAGCGGGTGATTTTTATGCAGAAGGAATTTCAAAGCTTGTGAAGAGATACGATAAGTGCCTCAATCGCTATGGAGACTATGTAGAAAAATAGTGCAAAGATGTAGTTGTAAGATGTATATATTAAAATATTTTTATTTAACTTGGTGTATTTTTTTAAATCAACCGGAGGTTACTTTCTGAACGGCCCTCGTACATCTGAAAGATGATGTATGTTCAAATTTCGTGTCAGTCGCACAATAGTGCCGCTAGTAGCGGCAGTACGAGGATGCGAATCAAGTTTGCTTTAAATATACGCTGTAACGGTCCTGAGCGTTCGTTACCTTCGACATTGGTTATGCTGAGTTCATGTTAGTCAAGAACGGCTTTAAGGCAAAAAAGACGCCATTATCAGCACCTCACTGAATTTGAACGAGGTCGAGTAATAGAGAAGCTGCATGTTCCTTGCGGAAAGATTTGGCAGGAATGTAGCCGCTGTACATGATTGCTGGCAGCGGTGGTCACTAGAACGTACGATCGCAGAAGATCTGGCTCCGGACGGCGATGTGGCACTACCGAGAGGGAAGACCATCGCGTTCAGCGTTAAGATTCGCACTACATCTGCGGCAGCAGCCGCGATCAGTGGCCGCGTGGTTTGAGGCGCCATGTCACGGATTGCGCGGCCCCTCCCGCCGGAGGTTCGAGTCCTTCCTCGGGCATGGGTGTGCGTGTTGTTCTTAGCCTAAGTTAGTTTAAGTAGTGCGTAAGTCTAGGGACCGATGACCTCGGCAGTTTGGTCTCTTATGAATTCACACACATTTGAACATTTTGCAGCAGCAATTTGAGCAGCAGTTGGCACTACAGTGACACAACGAACTGTTACAAATAGGTTACGTCAAGGACACTGACCCCAAGCGAATTCTGTGATGTCAAGCGAGAGCTCACTAGAGGGCAGGGTGGAGGTCTGTTATGTTTACTGATGAAGCCTCTTTCTACTTCGGTGGCAGTTGAGGGCCTGTAACCAACATGTCTGCGTGCAAGAAACACTGGACCTACACCTGGAGTTACGATCTTGGACAGGAGCACTTTCGTGGTTATCCACGCACTCCGACAGCAAATTTGTACGTCAGTCTGGTGATTCGAACTATTGTGCTGCCATTCATGAATAACATTCCCGAAAGTTTTTTTTAAAAAAATAGCTTACGCTCGCCCTCATACTGCTGTTGCAACCCAACATGCTCTATAGCAAATCGATATTTTGCCTTCGCCTGCGCTATCACCAAATCTGTCTTCAATCGAGCACATATGAGACGTTTTTGATTTGTAAACCAGCATTCGCCGGCGACGACGAAAACAACGTTTACGCATCATTGTAAGAAGCAGTGCCTCACTGGCTATTCACTCAAACCAAGTGAATGCGCTAGACAGAACAGTGTGCTATTTATAGCATCAGTCCTGGCGCACGCAGCGGATGTGGACTCTTTATCAGCTTACGCAATCGCACCGGGAGTGAATTTTCCAGCAACACACCATCAAGTAATACTAGTGGCGTGTTGCTCCAACGCAATTTGAATCGCCCGCCAAAAACAAGACAACCGATCAGAGACTGTGCTCGACATCTATTGAGCAGCCCAGAGAGCATCACAGAGTGCCCCAGAGAGCATCCCAGAGTGCCCCAGAGAGCTAAAACACCAAGAAGAATCGCTTCTCGGCTTTTGGCAAGATCAATGTGTAGTATTTGTGGCCCTTAAAAGGGCCGTTTATTGAGAACTGGTTTCAATGATTATATAAAGTACAATCACCCACAATGCGACAGTCTTCCAAAGAAGAAGGACCACTAGCCTTCATCCATAAGTGAACGCTGGAATCAGAATTTATCTTACAACGTCTACGACAAGACAAAGACAAACTCCCGTGCGGCAAAAGGTAGGAACCGTCACCAGCAATAATAATCTCAGAAACAGGTATAGTACGGTAAGCTAAGATTTCCTCCGTCACCCACGAACAACATTATCCGTATTGACCGGCCAAGTGCAGCAGGCGTGGAACTCCATCCCACAAACTGATATCCGGCACCTGTTCAACACAATGCATGCACTTTTACATGCTTGCTTTCAACGTTCTGGCGTTACACCGGTTAACATACCAACGTTTTACATTTGCAATGGCTTATCGCACGCTTACATTAACCTATCACCTTGCAATGTTAATCACTTAAATATGTTAGCTAGACAAATGTATTCCCGAAATTTCATTACTGTGCATTAATTATTTTTTGTGTTGTGATTTTTTCCGCCGGCCGCTGTGGCCGAGCGGTTCTAGACGCTTCAGTCTGGAACCGCGTGACCGCTACGGTCGCAGGTTCGAATGCTGCCCCGGGCATAGATTTGTGTGATGTCCTTAGATTAGTTGGGTTTCACTAGTTCTAAGTTCTAGGGGACTGATGACCTCAGATGTTAAGTCCCATAGTGCTCAGCCGTTTGAGCCATTTCTTTTATTTTTTCCGGCAGTATATAAAAACCCCTTGGATAGGCTACTAAAACTTCATGAATGCATAGCTAGCGAACTTCACTAATACTGCACTGTCTTTTTAAAGTTTCAAGTTTTTAGGAGAAGGTGCTACACGGTAAGACGTAACTTCGCTTTTTTTCCTGAACGTTTTCAGATATCGAAACGAGGTTTTCCGCAATTCATAGTAAGCAGAGGGGCACGTAATGTTTAGCATGAATGAGGATCTGATCTCTGATGTCAACCGAGGTACTGAAAGAAGTCTTATTATTATTTTTTTAACGGAATCGCACACTTTTCCTATGTGCCTTCGTAGCTCTTGGGAAGGCAGTTCATCGATATAGTCCTTGTGAGTATTGACGTTGAAACCTTTCGCAAATAGAAATGTACTCAAATTGGAAAGCAATGCGGCCAGAAGCGGCAGAGGTCTCGTGCCTGGCTCTGTAGTTACGTGCAGCAAGACAGGCCTACGGTACTGATATAAAATCTCAGTTCCTATACGACATGGCTACTGGATCAGTATATGGAATTACGACTTCTGCTAGCTTCTGGCGCATCCGATGGGTCTTACAAAAACTATATCAAATGTGGGTACGTTTTCCACGTTTTTGCGGAAGCGACAACACTCTCCTCAGGCATATCTCCATCGCCATTTGTGTGACATTCATTGTATGAAAGTAGCATGTCTAATTTCTCCTCAGTGGTGTACATGTTTGCAGACAAGAAATGTTGAAGCAGAAGTGATCTGATGACAAGCAACACAGTTCCTACTACTTTTGCAGTACAGACAAGCAAACAGTCGAGAGGCTTGATACATCGACGAGCCTGGCATGAGCATGTTTACAAAACAATAGCCGATTAGCAATAACAGTACTGGTAAATGCATTTCACTGTTAGAGGTAACAGAACAAGTTTCGCTTATACCTTTCGACTCGTTCACTTCCAGACCAGGGTCACCTCAAACTGATATATTTACGCATCTCCGTCATCCCTGAAAGTTTGTAACATCATGACGGAATCACCCAGAATATCATCACAGTTGTCACATAACAATATACTACTTGAATAAAATCGTGGGCTGCAACTGCGCCCACAACTGACTGTCAGCGTTTACTTCTGTGGAGAGATTCTTTGCTGTATCATGAACTTGTTTCTTGTCGGTAAAGACTACTCTACAATCATGTAAATGTAAGTTATGGAAAGCGTCGTATAGTAAGAGGATTCTCTAAGAGTTTTTGGCAGAGCAAAATAGTGTGTTTGTACTTAACAATCTTATCGCCAATAATCTAACATTTTTGTATTTGTTGCTAATTAGGATGCTGTATTGTCATGATCCTTTCTCAGCTCTCGTGTACTCTTATGTTCTCATACGCAGTCCCTAGCCAATAGGTCTACCAAGCATGCAATAAAGTGCAGCGTGGATGCAATGTAAACTAAACAACAATAAAGAGGACATAGAAAATGCAAAGCCTCAGCGCATTGTCCGCTAACGACAGACACTCACAGTTTGAGATCCTCATGACCTACACATTTTTTCATTTGTCGTCAGGATATATTAGAATGCCGACCCCGTTGCAGCGTGAAGGACTTGGTTTCGGGATTTAGACTGACAAACAGGCAGCGGACAAAGGTTTGCTTAGTAGGCACTGTTCCCTTCGGCCCATGTAACGGAAATGCGCAGCTTCCGGCCGAGGCAACGTGTCTCAGCTTTAGCCAAGGTCAGCACCACGCCTGAGGAATGAGTGATACCTGCTGGAAGTGAACAACGGTTCTCTGTTTCCCACAGAGCTTTTGAGCGACGCCGCTAAGTAGCCAGGGCCGTACTTGCAGTTGTGGCTAGCAGTTTATTTCTTTCACTTTCGTGTTGTAGGTGTTGCGAAGCGTCTCTCGTTCCATGTGACTGTTCGCTCAATTTCCCGTGGTCCCCCGCGTAGCTTCCGCGAGCCAGAATAGTGCGGTTTCAGTGATGGCGCAGCTGCAGCGAATTTTAGTTGTGCCCTGTTTCATGTTTCTCAAGTCTAGCACTGCAAAGCAAAATAAAAAAGAATATCCGTACCAGATAGGGTTGATAGAAGAGACAGAGAAGATCCAACGGAGAGCAGCGCGCTTCGTTACAGGATCATTTAGCAATCGCGAAAGCGTTACAGAGATTATAGATAAACTCCAGTGGAAGATTTTGCAGGAGAGACGCTCAGTAGCTCGGTACGGGCTTTTGTTGAAGTTTCGAGAACATACCTCCACCGAGGAGTCAAGCAGTATATTGCTCCCTCCTACGTATATCTCGCGAAGAGACCATGAGGATAAAATCAGAGAGATTAGAGCCCACACAGAGGCATACCGACAGTCCGTCTTTCCACGAACAATACGAGACTGGAATAGAAGGGAAAACCGATAGAGGTACGAAAGGTACCCTCCGCCACACACCGTCGGGTGGCTTGCGGAGTATGGATGTAGATGTAGCTACGTAATGATGAAAGAACAGTCGCTGAAAAATTTATGTTTTTTAATGTCATTTTCCGTTACTCCCTAACGTTTTACGCTTGCAATGCCTGAGTAACTACGTTAAATCTTGTGTTGCACCTGTCTCAAGTACTGTGATTTTCTGCAAAAGGCAGACATTTCGCTCAGAAAATCATTGGCTATATGCTGATAGTCATCAGAACTTTTTGATGTAATCGAAGGGATGACATATTTGGGAAACCATGACTGCTGTTACTTACTTTTTTATTTAACCTGATCAGATTAGGGCCATCAGGCCCTCTCTTACATCGGACCACTGTTCCACACATGCAGCATTTCACACGTCAGAGCTACATCATGACAATAGTTTAAATAAGAAAATTAGATTACTCTACTGACAATATGAATAAAGAGTATTGACTAAGACCTAATAAAGTAAATGCTGGCAGTAATTTTACAACAGGTGCTATACATACAAATTATGATAAAAGCAATGATAATAACAGTAAAAAAAATCAAATAATAATGATACACTATAATAAATTTCCGGACCACTTGCTATTTTAACTACTTTTTATTAGGTCACTTTCGTGTCTTTCTGTCTTTCCCATACAATATTTGCAATTGATTTTAAAGCAACTTTCCGATAGTCTAGATACTTGAAATTTTAAATATAGCTCAGCACTGGATAACAATGCAGCATTAACTCATTTTTTTGTATGGTGTACGGTGGAGAGTACTTTGTTTATCACTATCACTTATCTATGAGCTAGAGAAGTGAAATTTGCAGAATAGCTGAGAAACTGGACGGTAATGTAGTGCTCACTGCTTTTCTTGTCTGGTGTGTGACGGAGAGCACATGCAGTGTACCACTGCCACTTACCCCTTTTCCTGTACCAGCCGCGAATGGTTCGTGAGAAGAACGGTTGCTGGCAACCCCTCTGTGTGTTTTTTTGCGAGATGTACATAGGAGGAAGCAATGTACTGGCTGAATCAGGTGAAGAGAAACTTAAATAAACCTAAATAACCTTTGCTGTGATCTCATCAAAATGTTTGAAATCGACTGAAAAATATCACACACACACACACACACACACACACACACACAATAAAAAGCAGAAATTAATTATTAAAATAAAAAGGAATTTTTAATATATCGCGTTTTGAATCGAATTGAAACGATAAAATAATTTCTCCTACTTCAGTACAGATTCCTAATCCGAAAAGACAGCCCAGAAAATTTGTGTTTGTGGAATTCTGATAGCTACGAAAATACTTCTCAGATTTATAACGAAAAACGTGTGGCGCATGTAACAAATAATAGTTAGGAGGTGAACTATTCTCGTCAGTTAAGTATTGCACGCGCTTCATGTTTTTAGTCTTGCAAGTATTTTAGTACCTATTAAAAATTCACAGTCACAAATCTCCAGGACGATCCATATGAGGTTAGGGATCTGTATGGGCCTACGAGAAATTATTTTAAACCTTTTAGTCAGATTTAAAAATCTCGCATAGTAAAAATTCATTTTTATTTAAATGACTATTTATGAAAACAAACAGTTACGATATGCTGCTCAGAGAGCTTCAAATAAAAAATAAAGAAAAAGTTCAAAAATTAGTACTGCAAAGTGTAGTTCGTCAAATATCCGAGGATACTTAAGAGAACTACAAAAATTGTACAACTTCCGCAGTTAGTTCATCGCGTTGCTAATAAACTGCATTTCGCAGCACTAGTTTTTTCTTCGCTCTGGACATTATCTGTACAATAGTTAGAAACTGAATAAAAAAACTGCAAATGCTCCACACTGCGCCTTTTATCTCACAAAATAATGGTTTTTGGACTATTGATATATCATTCTGTGTTAACCAATGAGTTTTTGTTAAACGTCAAACAAAGATATCTGTTCGAGGAAACAGAAGAAAATTAAGGCAAAGCACCCTGCAGATTTGTAAAGATGTTATAGCGCAACCTGTACATGTCGCGTTTTGCAAGAGTCGTGCGTTCTTAAGAAACATAATGACATCTGTTTTAAGAGAAACGCAAATGGCAACTTCGGTTACGGTATCATTAAAAAATCTGCCTTGTCTTTTCTCGTGGTCTTATAGCGATTATCACGCGTCAACACTGACTGCCTTCTACACCTAAGCAACGTGAGCCGTTGATCTTCATTACTGGCATGATTAGTACCCTACGGATCACACATTCCCTACATATGAGGAGGAAGCAGTCTGTAAGCTTTATGATGTGAGCCCTATGATAAGTGAGAATCGTCATGTACAGAGTTGATGCCTACGAAATTTCGAGGTTTGGCACGTCAAGTGAATTCCCTCGTCTGCTCCTCGTAGAACTGTCCGTCTCTTGTAACAACGTTGTAAACGGAAAGATAAATCCTAATCTTCCTTCGTTCCTTCTTTCCTTCCTTCACACAACAGTACCGCTGCGTGGCGTGAGTAGCATTTGCGGTGTAAAATCGCTTGTCGAGCGTACGAAGCAAGTTTGCTACATTTGTGCATCATTCTGAATCGCTTACAATCTGGAAGAACCCCAACTGAAAACGAAAAGTCCTACCATTAGTCACAAGCTGGAAACGATAAATTTTGTGCCTTGTTCAATGCTTGACAAGTTGTTGGAGGTGGCCTCAGGAATGATAGTCCTGTCAATGAAGGAAAATTATGGTAAAAATCATATTGTCGCAAATTTTTGAGCAGTGGTAAGAGGTAGTGTCGTGAATAACATACCAAAAACCCTTACCGGTGCGGTGTGAGCGTGTGCAGATACGTACATAGATTCCATATAATGCGTTTCTTGCTTTAGTATTGTTAATAAGTTATATCTGTATTCGATGTAGTGTTAATGTTTTTTGTGGAAAATCAATGTCCGCGGTCATGTCTGGGCACTATGTTGTTACTGATTCATAAGACGAGCTACGAAGGATCGGTATAACTTCGTGAAACAACCTGTAGTTGCTTCTTGTGACAATGGGGAGGGGGGGGGGGATAGAGTGGGGGATCACCTGTTAGCTCTTCATTTTCCAGACCTGTGAAGGAGGGAAGTGCATGACCACAATCTGGTGGCCTACTTTCCTTCTTCTAACTTCCATTCCCTCCTCATTCATTCTGTTACAACCCCAGAACCGAATTTAGCCATCACTACGACTCTACTGCGGCCAGTAGTGGTACACATATTTAATATTTGTTCTTAAACGATTTCATTTAACAGTAAACTTTATGTAATTAAAGCACGGTTTTTATGTGTGATTTTTCCAACCCCTCTAATGCGGCAACTAATATTCCTAGAGAAAAAATGAACAGGACCTTTTTTGTAGGAAATTTTATCTACTTTAATTTTTTTCCGATAAACATTTTCGCTAGAAGCCGCAATTTTCAAAACATTCAAGAAAAGCATGGATATTAGACCTCTGAACGCCCTCCGACTCCCACATCCACACCTCACTGGTCAAGATTTTTAGTTTGTTGTTCGTAACACTGTCTCCTACCACTGTACAAAAATTTGCGACTAAACGGTTTTTTCTCCCATTCGTTTTTTTCTTTTCTTCGTTGACTGGCGAAGCAAGCAGCCGTACAACAGGCTGGCAGCGCAGGAGCGGACGTAACGTGGACGCGCGAGGGCGCTGGACAGCAGCTATTGATGAGCTCTGCCACGGTAGCTAACGAGGCCGCGAGAAACTGGCACTTCTTTCATTACGCACCTCTTTGTTCCCCCACAGCCCGAGGAGCACCGTAGCACAACGCTGGAGGCAGCGAAGCGCGGCTGCCACCGAGAGCTTCCACTCTGCTGCACGCGTCTCATTCGCTGAGGGGCGCCCAACTAAGGCGATACCTGTTAATTATGCACCACGTTCTTTTCATTTTGTTTCTGTTAACTATTGTGACAATACCCGTCGGCTATTCATTTATTATCGCCATGTCATTTTATTTTCCTAATTGTTTTCTCAGTTCGTATGTAGAGACATGCTGGAAGAGGACGATGACTGCTCTTCAGGCAAAATATGAACAATTTTACACTGGCAAAGAAGATAAGATTAGAAAGTCAGGGGACTGACTGAGAAAGTGGATGAGTGTTAAAGGTGACACAGAGTGATAAGAGGTAAAACAAGTAAGGATAAGAGAATAGGCGAGAGAAAGTGAGGGGATTGGGTGACAGAGAAGATGAAAGATATGAGAGGTTTAAGTTATGTAAGTGAAGGGGATGAAAGAGAGGAAGTGAGAAACAATGGCCACTGAAGAGGTGGCAGGTAGGAGGTGGTGGAGGGTGTAAGGGGTCCGCAGGCCCTTACTACTAAGTTTGCACTCACACAGGTCGACAGGGCAACTATCGATTAGTGTGTCGGGTCGCGAGAGCGAGAGTTGAGTTCACAGTGCTGTGTTGGGTAGGTTCCCGTGAGGCGGGCAGAGCTGTGCAGAAGCCAGCAATTGATAGAAATTACCGACAAAGGGAGTGGCCATCGCCGCGGTTTAACCCCTTTGTGTTAGTATTATACGGGAAAGTGAGAAAGTATAATTAACAGAGTGATTTCAGTGATATTTATGTACTGTTATTGAGATTCCGCGTCTACCGCGCCGGCATTATTTGGATTACAGTGTTGGATTACAGTGATTGGATTTTGCGTGTGACGACTAAGAATAACGAAGAAACCTGTGCTGAGATTAGCCGTTATTAACAGTTTATGACAAAGGCAGTGGCTGTCTCCTTGTTTTGGTGTTTTTGGTATGAATATGAGTCTTGATTAGTGAAGCTGTGTTTGTTGTTCTTCTTGCCAACAGACAGTACATTATTACAGCATTTGAGAAGGACAGAATGGAATGTAACAACTCCCAAGCAGTCCAATCCGATTGCCAGCCCCATTAGGTACACGGTCACATTAATTAATTATTTATTTGGGCTGCTATTCAGATCCCCGAACGAACGGGCTATAATAGAATATAATAAGGGAGTGTTACAAGGGGAAGTGAGAGAGAGGCAGTGTTGGGGAGTCACCGTAAGGAAGCTTACAGATGTGGATGTAGAGGGAGGTATAAGGGAATATGAGAGAAGTGGGTGAGTTCGATGGGAAACAACTGGAGAGAGATATGGTAGGGAGATGTGTGAGGAAAACATGATATGAAGGAGACTTACTGTTAGTGTGGAAGAGGAAATGTGCGATAGGCACCAGTGTTAGAGGAAAGAGTATGGAAAGAGGAAGATGTGTGAAAAAGGAAAGAGTTACCAGGTACTGAAGAATATTAGCAACATGATGTTCAATACATGTGGTTAGTGTTTATGTTACCGCATTGCTTCTTGAAGTGGAGGAGCGGTTCTAGGCGCTACAGTCTGGAACCGCGCGACTGCTACGGTCGCAGGTCCGAATCCTGCATCGGGCGTGGATGTGTGTGATGTCCTTAGGTTAGTTAGGTTTAAGTAGTTCTAAGTTCTAGGGGACTGATAACCTCAGAAGTTAAGTCCCATAGTGCTCAGAGCCATTTGAACCATTTTTGCTTCTTGAAAGATCACCCTGTTGCACAGAATTTGCAAAGCTGATACTCTGCACTGCACTGCAAAGAAAGTACTTCATTGTTTACCCATCCCCCTACATTTCCGAGAACACTGTCTGAACGCTTAGAGTTCAGTCCGTGCTACTTGGTGTCGAAATGTAAAGCAGTGCTTATGTAGCACATACCGTTGATCGTCTATGTAATGTAGCGTAAGATCTGAGTGGAGTGCGGTTTGGGCTGGGAGCTGTGCAGACATGGGTTCAATTTTACAAACAATTTATTAAACATAAAATAGTCTTCTTGACAGTGAAGAAATGATAACAAAAGAAAACTTAATTTACGCCCTGTTGTAGTGCTATAAGGAAGGGCTGAACATGAGAGTAACAGCATAAAATACCTTTAACACAATGAAAACAAAATGCATATCTACTCTACCCTAGCAGGTAGAATCGGGACAATAATAATTCACTATATCTCTCTGGCCACAGTCAGAAAAATGACAATAAAATTAGCTCCTGAGAGTAACTATGGGAGAATGATCTACAATCTCTGATTTAATTAAAGCTACCACTCTAGCACTTAACTAAATATTCAGCTACAACCACTCCTATCGCCAATTCGTCACTAAAGCAAAGCTACTCTCAACCACCACTCTACTAAATATAGAGCTACGATCACCCCCGTCACCAACCAGTCACTAAAGCAAAGTTGCTATCTACCACCTGCAGAATTATCTACACAAATTTCTCTGTAACATTTTGTGTACAATATAGCATACAAAACAGACCACTTTTACAGTGTAAAATAACAAGATCATTTTCAGTACAATGGCATCAACAAAATCAGTGACACTCACAGCATAATAATAACAACATTGGCTTCTGTACGATGGCACATACAAAATCCATCACGATCAAAAATAAATACGAAGATATAAATAGCTCTCACTTTCAGAGAAACCACCATACCATGCCACACTATACTCACAGACCTCTATGTATGATATTACTGGTCATCAGATGCACTCGATGCACAACTTGTACTCTTCACTGAATACCGTTCTGCATCATTCGACTGACGACGACGCTACTGTCGGTCTCCATAGCACCTAGTTAGTGCCCTAGTTGCAATTTGAAAGCCTCTGTTTGTGGCTCCACTGGAATGGCCTTCCTATCGCCCAGAGAAAGACGCCAACAGCCCCAATGGATTGCTTATAGTGACCATACCTGCAATAGACAGCTTCTTGGTGTACTAGCTCGGAGAGGACTTCTCATTCTTTGCTGTCCATCAACTCTCCAATTGTTCCACGCAAAACAACAGACTGCATATATGGCCCTGCTTATGGCATACACAGCTTGAATAACTGCCTCTGCTGTCCATAAAATAGCTCCAGGCAGCCATCTTTTGCCTTCACCACATGTCCAAGGCATCACTACTCTGCCTGGCATGCCTGCTGGTGAGCCCAAGACTCGTCCTCTCATCTGCCGGTCAGCCGAGAACACGTTCTGCTCGCATGCTGGTCAAGCCAAGGCTCGTCTGGCTTGCCTGCTGCTCAGCCGAAGAATCGTCTGGTTCGCCTGCTGGGCAACTCAAGACTCGACGGCTCATGCACTAGTCAACCCAAGGCTCGTCCTTCTCACCCACTGGTCAACCCAACGCTCGTCCTTCTCACCCACTGGTCAACCCAAGACTCGTCCGCTGGTCAACCCTAGACTCGTACAGTTCATTTGCCAGTCAGCCCAAAACTCTTTGCTCCCATTTATCACTGCCTGGTGGGAGCGGCGCCAGCAGCACCACAAACACTGTCAACCACACCCCTGTCCAACCACTGTCACGAGAGCAGTTCTAATGTGACCATCTGAGCGGGACAAGAAACAGGATCTACCATGGACTAGAAATTCACTGCACAGTATAAACAAGCTGGTTTAAAATATAATGCTTGCGAAAAGGATGAAATCGAGGTCTGGCAGAAGACTTCATTCATCACAACATTCACTAATGAGGTAAACATTGTGGCCAGTGCCGACTATGAGGCAGATTGCCACTTTGTGGTGTTGCGGTCACATGTAGTGGTATCGAAAGTATATGAGCGAATGGGGAATAATTCCAGCGAAGATATGGCCCACAATTTGGGTGAGCCACTGACAGAAGTTACTTTGCTTCTGCGGATGCTCTTACAGGCTGGCGCCTAGGAATTAGTATCTAGGAAATGGCGAAGATAGTTGGCTTTTCAGGTGTAGCTGTCGTGAGCATTTATGGAGAGTAGTTAAAGGATGGTGGGAGCATGGGTGCACAACAAGGTGTTGGAAATCCACGCCTCATCACAGAACATGGAGGTCAGATATTTTCTGACAAGAGAGTACAACGCCAATGCAGCCGTAAGTGTTTCAGTGCACATTTGACAGCACACGTTGTTGATCATGGACCTCTGTGTAGTGCCATGTTGACGCAACAACATCGTCAGTTGTGACTGCAATGGGCATAGGATCATGGAGGCTGAACTGAGGGTAGATAGGAATGTGTCACCTGGTCAGAAGAATCACGCTTCTTGTTGCAGCAGATCAGATACGCCCTCATCCACGCCTATGGCTGCTGAAATCATGTACTGTGCCACAGAAGCAGATTGGTCGAGGCAGTGTTGTGCTATGGGGTATGTTGATCTGCACTTCTGTGGCACTGGTTATAGTAATAAAAAGGTACCACAATCGCCGTGGATACATGAAAATCATAGTGAACCACCTACATATCCGTTCACTCTTGATATTGCTCCCGACGGCGACTAGTATTTTCCAGTAGGCTAACTATCCATGTCACAAGGCTATAATCAGTGATTTCAGGAGCATTATAGTGAATCCATGTTGACTTCTTGGGCATCAAACTTGCCTGGTATTAACCCGATGGAACAGTTCTGGGATGCTATAGACCTCGCCACTCACAAACCACTGGCCCATAATTTACGGAAGTTTCATGACTTGTACGTAGACATATAACGCCACATACCTCCAAGGACGTACCAGGAACTCGTGGAATGCATACCAGCGAGACTAGTTGCTCTGTGCGTAGGGTTAGTCCCCCCCCCCCCCCTGAAAGCATGAAAAATAAGTGTTTTTCGTGATTTTCAGGTAAAATAAACAATAATGAAACAGTTATATTTCTTACACTTTTGTCTTTAAGAACTCAGTTTTGTGTCCACATCGGACGCTTCCTGTAACTGCTGGAACAGGTGGAAGGGGCCCCTGGTAGCCGGAACATTGGTCATCGGAGGGAATTCTGGAAGCCCTCCTATAGACCTGTAACAAAATAATTTTGTATAAGTCATTTACAGTATATTTTCCATAATCATACTGAGGACAATTGAAAAATATTCTTACATAATGGTGACTTGTTGACGTTAACGCCACTTTTTCGCCCAAAAAATCCAGACAAAGTCGTTCACCGAAAATGGACTTTTGAAGATACCACAAAACAACTACGTATGCTGATAGATAAATTAATTTAGAACGTCGTCATCGAATTCTGATCAAAGTTGTGTGTACCATTCTAAAGCTATGTTTCCCGCCAATCTGAGAAAACGGTTTCGACAAAAACGCTTTTAAGGTTTTGGGTTACATTTTTTTGTAGTTAACGTAAGTTAATCATACCTCTAGTCAGCGATCCCTGGACCATACCGAAATCCTTCTAGATCGAAAAGAAGGACCTCATCCACCTTCTTTGTCGTCCTGCGCACCTCTTTGGCAACTTCTGTCACCTGCTGCTCTGCTCTCTCGATACGCTTTTCGTCCGCTTTCTTACAGAAGTGCAGAAGCTGTAACGCGCTGGTCTTATCTCAAGTTCAAGTACTTCTGTAATTTCCACAATGCCGGTTAGTCCTTCGTTAAAAATACATGCTGGCACCCTGGCCGCAGTTTCGGCTACTTATTTCCAGCTATGAATGATTTTCGGAGACACCTTTTTACAAAACGTGTTGTAATTCGGTAATGGAGTTTCTGACAAACTTGGAATGAAAACTTCAATGAAGCAGAGATCCCAGAGAACATTCTGACCCAAAAAAAATTGATTTTTTCAGAATTTTCAGAGAAGACTACCGCCTCAAGCAGGTGCTCATAAATTTGTGACTAATCGGTGTATTTATTACTTTGTATGATCAACATTTCTGAACGGTTTTAGCCCATATTGCTGAGCCGGTCCGCAGTCGATGGCGAATATTTGCTTCCACCTCGTGAACGCATGGTATCGCCGCCTGCTATGAGGTGGGTTAATCGTGTCATCGACAGTTGAAGTTGGTACGCTGGACGTCTCGGAGAGGGTGTCGATTAGCTCTGTCTTGTGCCTTGGCTAATGTGTTAGTAAATTATTGAGTGCTTTCGTTTTGAGTTGATGAAGTCGTACCAGACCCGTTGTGGTGCGAAGCCTGTAGTGGGGCATTGCGTGCCATGTATCCATTGCCACAATGAACTTGAGACGTAGGCGTGGTGTTCGGTGGCGATCACGATCCAAAATTAAAGGAGTTCGGTGTCTCCATTTTGGATAAATAGAGGCGTCTTCTAAATCCTGTCTTCACAGTTATGGAGCACTCTCAGTGGATTGATAACTGGCTCATGGATGTATTTGTGGAGGCTCTGCAGCGCTGCATTTTGAAAACGGTGAGCATCAATGTGTTTTCACTTAAATGATTTCTTGCCTTCGCCGTCAGGTAACTGGTGGAAATTGGCACTCTCCGTACGACGCCGCGCGGGGTAGCCGCGCGGTCAGAGGCGTCTTGTCAAGGTTCACACGGCTCCCCCAGTCAGAGGCTCGAGACCTCCTTCGGGCATGGGTGTGTGTGTGGTCCTTAGCATGTGTTAGTGTAAGTTAGATTAAGTAGTGTGTAAGCTTAGGGACCGATGACCTCAGCAGTTTGGTCCCATAAAAACTTACCACCACCACCACCACCACCACCACCACCACCACCACCAACCCACCACCATCACCACCACCACGACCTGAACGATGTCACTGTTACACTTTGATTGTAGTGAGCTATTAGGAACTTTTCCCTTGTAATGCTATGGCACCTTCTTGTGCTGTATGTCCGGTGTTATTGGTTTTCAATAAATTTATTATTCCTTTTGAAACCGTAAAGTAGTAGCGCCAAGCCACATGCACCTTTATTAATTGATAGCATATTCTGGCCCATTTATTTCACAAATGTGCATACTCGTAATTCGTTTGCGAACAGGGCGGCTAACAGCGTAGCTATTTAAAATTTTAGATGTGAGCCGTTGCTTTTACTGTACTCGCCAGCTTGGTTTAAAGTTTTATTTAGTTTATAGATATACTTTACGCTCGTACTAATCTCTCTACGTTTGGACAATGAATACATTTTATCATGTTTAAGTGATGTTAATTATTTATCCCTTTGTTGGCTAAAAGTTTTATATAGTCTCGAGCTCTGATAGGTTTTCTTTTAACGAGCGTTTTATATTAACTCAATGATTTATTGAAATATTTCATGCCTGGTAATTGTTTTGTTTTATGTGTGTTCTAGAAATTTCTGTCCGTACTGTTGCTAACTGTTGTTTAAAGCTAATCGTAGGCTGCCGGTGTTGGCATTCAGTGAGGGCCTGTAGCTGATTGCTTCCGCAACTACAGTCATTTGTTGAATGCGGTGTGGTAACGATTTAATTTCATGGGTTTCCATTTTTGATTAATTTGGTAACTAATCAATATTTTGAACACGGCTGCGGTTAAAAGTCAGTAAATCAATCCAAAGCAGCCAACCATTTCCAACAAAGGTGGTTTTATTCAGCGTTTGAGCATGGTTTCGAAGGATGTAAACCTGTCTTCTTCAGAAATACTTGAAGACAATGTAACAGCCGGAAACGTACATGTCAAAATCACGCGTCATATAGAGACTACATCTCCACAAAGAGGTAGGAATATCACATATACAATAAAACATAACCAAAAGACTAAAAACTGATACCTACTCAAATTCCTCATTGGAAAAATATCAAATAATGAAGCGATCTGACATTTGTCCAACGAAAATATGCTATCAGCGGAAATAATTTTACATATTATTAAATACGCTGGTCCCTATCACCAGGGCTTGTCAACTAAGAGTAGTTAAAAATCCACGAATAAAACCAATGAAATAAAATGTCGGGTCATGTTACGAGCTGCACGCCGACTGACAGGAAACGTAGTTTGTGACCATCAGGAAAACAAAGCACGTGGCGCGTGCACCGAGATCGAAGAACACTTTCGGCATAAACGGCCAGTAAGACGAAATGCGCTGAGGAGGACAGTGAGTGAGAGGACAGTGAAAAATGAAGAATGTTGAAGGACGATACTGTAAATTAAAATACACCAACTCACAATGAAACACTTATAAGACCACAAGTACATTATCGTGCAAACAGTAATAATGTTAAAGCTTCAAAGTGCTATGATAAACTTACCTGACGGTGAAAAAGATTAGTGTATGGGTCATCATATAGTGCAAAACATACAGTAACGAGATTGGGTAAAATAAGTGTCTTCACAAAATATAAAACTGGGAAAATGAATACGTATGCACAAATAATGTATATTAGAATTTTGAGGAATCAGCAACTCGCAAAGGCTAGCGGCAACCGTGTGAAGACTTTTTGGACAGCATAGGTTTGAAGCCTTTAAAAGAATATCTGCAAGCGAGGACTGGCCATTCAGTAAATTTCCGTCCTATCGCTCTAGATGTTTAAAGACGCCTAGCTTTTCCCAAAGATCCATCTTACACCTTTTGATTTCTCTGTACAAAAATCCGGCCATCCTGATTTAGGTTTTCCGTGATTCCTCAAAAGCGCTTCAGGCAAGTTCCGAGATGGTTCCTTCGAAAGGACACGGCCGACTTCCTTCCCTATCCCTCCCTGATCTGACGGGACCGAGGACCTCGCTGTGTGGTCCCCTCTCCCAGATCAACCATACACTCTTCTCCGTACAAAATAACTGTTGCTTCCAAATTTTTAGGGGAATGGTTAGCAATCGGTAAGCTTTCGGCAAACGTAGAATTACGTACATTCAGATATGATGTAATAATGTTTTGAATTCGACGTTCGTATCTTCTGGTTAATCTGTAAGGTCCTGCCACACACCGAGCCTGAGCGTTTATTTCTGTTGTGCTTTTCTGATTAAGTTTGTGTTCTTGAAACACCCGCTAAACCCGCTGGGCACAACATGTAATTAGATAGTGGAAAGGACCAAATAAGGTGTCTGTCAGGTTCACTCAAAATTGTAATTCATTGTAACTTAATAACACCTTTAAACCAAAACGGCACATAGCTGAATCTTTAGAACTACAAGTTTCAAACAGGCAATTATTTCACGGCTGAAAGCCTCCAAATAAGAAATCTTAAAGCAACAAGATAAACCTCAAGTGGTAGAAACATGCAGTTAAAATTGCAAATAAAATAATTAACATATACATACAAAGCGAGGCTCAGAGCCTCAAGGCAAGGGTGAAGAGACAAACACAAACAAGATTCAATACAAAACGCTGAAGGCCCACAATAAAATTTTCAAGATTTTAAAAGAAATTACCATAACCTTTCAAAGACAGAAGGCCGCAATGTTTCTTTAATAAGGATTTAAGTGGCTGAAGTCCCACAACTTATTTTCCAAAATTCAAAAATACATAAAATCCAGTAAAGGCAAGAATTTTTTGAATCATTGGCTATGATAGATTAAAAACAGACAGTTAATCACCGGTGAGAAGAACAACAAGAAAAATGGCACTCAGAAGCCTCCAGGGAGGTCGATCTGCCCACGTCACTTAGGTGGGACAGTTGGTGAGCCCAACTACACTTGACCCGTGCGACCGGCAAAACGACTTGCTTGCCACCAATCGGTACATGAGAACCCAAACACAAAAAGTTACAAACGTGATTATCCACAATGAAATATGTATTAGCTGTCAAGACTACACAGCATACTGGATAGCGGCAACAGGTGAGGAAAGGACGCTGCCTGAAATTACGTTAGTAGCCAGGGCAGGTAATCGGAACACTAACGGCCACAAGGCAGAAAATTCCGCTGGTGCACTTGAATTGTAGTCAACCAATATAGTTAATTGCACCGCATGGCGGCTATATTTCAGCAATAGAAACACTCAATATTACAGGAAAACCTACCCAACAGCGAACCGCCGAAATGAACCACACAAAATGAATGGTCGTGGCTTGGTTAGTTGAAGCCACTACTCAACTCCGACGTCCTGGGTCGTAGCGATCGGGCAGCTCCACACACGCTTCGACACTGTGCAGGGATCGCCAGCGGACCCAGCCGACTGCACCGCGCGGAGATAACTGCACTGGTCCGCAGCAACCGACCAACTCACTGCAGACTCCCTAGCCGGAAACTATATGAACAAAACCAAAGCTGGTACACGGTGCAAATATCGATACACATCGCTGCTGCCACACGTAGAAGGAAGAAGAATCACGACGTAACAGCAAGAAGGGTGGGAAACCAAACACAGATAGACAGCGAAGTTCACGAAAACTCATAGCTGGGAGTGAGCACGGCTCAGTTCTTATTTATGTCCCTGCTCGGGGGGTTGGACGTCAAACGGGCCGACTTGGAGCAGGAGAGGCACCACAGGATATTTTAATTTCCACTGTCTATACTTTTACAAGTAAATTCATAAAATTTTGTCAGAATAACCAGGAAAGATTCAGGATTCACACTCCTAGCAGCCGAAGTTCAAAAACATAACAAAATAATTTTTTTACATGTGAAATTTCATCATTTTTCACTTACTATTGGCTGCATTTGTTGCTATAGGTACACTTTTCTTCATAAGTAAGAGAGACTGTTCGATGAATTTTGCACAGCATACAAACCATACTTACAGGTGTCTGAAACTCTAGAATCTATTTCATTTATGAAAAAGTGAATGAGGTGTTACGTTTTAAACTTTATGTTTAGAAAAAAATCAAATTTTGTAGTTAATTACCTCAATTTTTACCACAGTTTTTAATAGATTTGGAAAATTCTAGAATTTCATACACCTGTAGGTATGGTTTGTATGCTGTGCAAAATTGATCAAAGAATCTCTCTTACTTGTGAAGAAAAATGTACCTATAGCAACAAATGCAGCCAACAGTATGTGAAAATATGATGAAATTTCGTATCTAAAAAAAAATTATTTTGTTATGTTTTTGCCCTTTCTAACAACCCTACCACAACAAAGGTCAAAATTTAGTAATGATTGCCCGCATCTCGTGGTCGTGCGGTAGCGTTCTCGCTTCCCACGCCCGGGTTCCCGGGTTCGATTCCCTGCGGGGTCAGGGATTTTCTCTGCCTCCTGATGGCTGGGTGTTGTGTGCTGTCCTTAGGTTAGTTAGGTTTAAGTAGTTCTAAGTTCTAGGAGACTTATGACCACAGCAGTTGAGTCCCATAGTGCTCAGAGCCATTTGAACCATTTTTTTTAATAATGATTGTGGTGTTGCTCACGCTGCTAAATACTGCATTTTCGGGCAACAACAAAGTTATTATGTGGTAAGTGTCATTAGAGCACAGTTAATAAAGTCATTTCATGTAATAATGAATAAACTAGGCACTCATCTTTTCGTGTTTCCCACGTTGGTCTCGTTGTAAAATCATGGCTCAATGGTCGAAAACCTAGGTGGTGGTGATTCCAAACTCGGATGCAAAGAGGCCTAGGTTTTTAATTCTGCTATATTCAAAAGTTTTATAGATGTGTTTCACAAACCATTCTTGAATATTAAACCTTTGAAAGTTAGCACAATGGTGATGTAAAACAATAATCAGCACTCCGAATTTAAGTTACACTTCCTTTTTATTTCTTTTGTTGCAATATCACGTAACACACAAAACATCACTTCACAATACAAAACATACTTGAAAACATCTTCCTCACTGTTAAACTTCACATTTTATAAACTGACTGCAATTTACGTCTTTCCAACATGACGTCCAAGACTTGACTTTCTCAAGGTCCGACTCTCTATTGCTTACGCGCCCAAAAATCAAGAGTTACAAGTATGTCAAAGATCAAAGTGACAAAAGAAAGAATACACATAAGAATAATATGGTTCAAATGGCTCGGAGCACTATGGGACTTAACAGCTACGGTCATCAGTCCCCTAGAACTTAGAACTACTTAAACCTAACTAACCTAAGGACAGCACACAACACCCAGCCATCACGAGGCAGAGAAAATCCCTGACCCCGCCGGGAATCGAACCCGGGAACCCGGGCGTGGGAAGCGAGAACGCTACCGCACGACCACATAAGAATAATATCATTGCAATATAAACACATCGATGTATCAAAGTATCTCTACATTAATGAAATCAAATCTGAATGTTGTCTCAGAAATATGTTAACTACAATACAGAAACACAGTAGAATATTACTGGTATCGAAAGGTTCAAATGAGGTGCCGTAATGGTTACGTAATTCAAGTACCATTACACCTTCCACTGCTATGAGTGTGAATCCTCAATCCTTCCTCGTCATGCTGACAAAGTTTTATGAATTTACTTGTAAAATATAGACAGTGAAAATTAAAATGTCCTGCGGTGCCTCTCCTGCTCCAAGTCGGCCCGTTTGACGTCCTACCCCCCTCAAGTAATTTTGTTGTGCTTGTGACTAACTGAAGTCAGTAAGTAATCAAAACACGACGTAACGTTATTCTAAAGCTTAAAGTAAGTCGACCACATCACAGTTCCTTCATTTCATTGAATATTCTACATCTAACATCCATTTACAGCTACATCCATACTCCGCAAGCCACCTGACGGTGTGTGGCAGAGGGTACTTTGAGTACCTCTATCGGTTCTCCCTTCTATTCCAGTCTCGTATTGTTCGTGGAAAGAAGCACTGTCGGTATGCCTCTGTGTGGGCTCTAAACTCTCTGATTTTATCCTCATGGTCTCTTCGCGAGATATACGTAGAAGGGAGCAATATACTGCTTGACTCCTCGGAGAAGGTATGTTCTCGAAACTTCAACAAAAGCCTGTACCGAGCTACTGAGCGTCTCCCCTGCAGAGTCTTCCACTGGAGATTATCTATCATCTCCGTAACGCTTTCACCATTACTAAATGATCCTGTAACGAAGCGCGCTGCTCTCCGTTGGATCTTCTCTATCTCTTCTATCGACCCTATCTGGTACGGATCCCACACTGCTGAGCAGTATTCAAGCAGTAGGCAAACAAGCGTACTGTAACCTACTTCCTTTGTTTTCGGATTGCATTTCCTTAGGATTCTTGCAATGAATCTCAGTCTGGCATCTAATTTACCGACTATCAACTTTATATGATCATTCCATTTTAATTCACTCCTAATGCGTACTCCCAGATAATTTATGGAATTAACTGCTTCCAGTTGCTGACCTGCTATATTGTAGCTAAATGATATGGTTTCCGTTGCCAATGACGCCATTCATTTAATTTTAGGGTGCTAAACTGGGTAATTACTATTAAAAACAGTCTTGATCACGATTTATTTAACAAGGTGACCGGTTTCGACCGCTACTGTGGTCATCTTCAGACCATTGAGTAGGAACCTCTTTCTGTTGGAGAATCACTAGTGTAGAGTAGTGATTCTCCAACAGAAAGAGGTTCCTACTCAATGGTCTGAAGATGACCACAGTAGTGGTCGAAACCGGTCACCTTGTTAAATAAATCGTGATCAAGACTGTTTTTAATAGTAATTATTTATAAGACATTGATCACTGCTGTTCTCGTAATGCATTCTAAAATAAACTGGGTAAGTTTTGTGCGGCTGCGCGCCCCTGGAGTGCAATGCTCCGGGTTGCAGGTGGCGCGGTGAAGTGCTACCGGTGTGCCATGGGCGACCCGCGGTGCGGCGGGCCCGGCATGGACCTGTCCGAGGTGCCGACGGAGAACTGCACGCTGGCCGCCGTCGCCACGGGGCTCACGGAGTCCGTGGGCGAGGACCGCTTCCCCAAGATCGAGAGCGAGGCGGGCATCGGCTCCTTCAGCCTGCCGGAGGCCACCGCCGCCGCCATCCCACTCGGCTGCCTCAAGCTCGAGAAGCGGAGTGAGTACCACCCGAGCCGCGTCCGTCTGGGCACCTCTACCATATTACACAAAAAATTCCAATATGTTCCTGTTTATTGAAGACACTTTGACTGAAAAGTGCGGTACAAGCTGCCTCGTTCTATTTTACATCTACATCTACATACATACTCCGCAATCCACCATACGGTGCGTGGCGGAGGGTACCTCGTACTACAACTAGCATCTTCTCTCCCTGTTCCACTCCCAAACAAAACGAGGTAAAAATGACTGCCTATATGCCTCTGTACGAGCCCTAATCTCTCTTATCTTATCTTTGTGGTCTTTTCGCGAAGCATAAGTTGGCGGCAGTAAAATTGTACTGCAGTCAGCCTCAAATGCTGGTTCTCTAAATTTCCTCAGTAGCGATTCACGAAAAGAACGCCTCCTTTCCTCTAGAGCAGGGCTTCCCTAAGGGGTCCGCCGGCTCTTTCTAGGGGGTCCGCGGCCACCTTTCACCAAATCGTGTAAAATAATGAGTAAAATTATTGAATAAAGATGTGAAAACCAAATTCATCTCTTTTTTTCGCGTGAAAAACATGTTTACTTATACTTCAGGTCGTATTCCCAAGCAGCCTTTGCGGTTCTTAAGCGAGAACGCATACACAGTTCAGTGCTGGAGAATGCGGCTTCTCTGATCGACTGTTTCGCGACAATACGGGGGTCGTTTGTGCGCCGGCTCACGGCGCTAGATGCGCTGAAACATTATGCGCATGCGCGGAGCGAGCTTTGTCGACCAATCAGCGAACAGTTTTGACGTAACGGTGATTGCTCTTGGAGTAAGGCAGCTCCAACGTATGAAATATCAATTACAAAGTAATTTTAATCAGACTATAGTGTGTTGAAAGAAGGGAGTAAATCCACTAGCAAGTGTCTGGATACAGTAGGAATTCAAATTGGATCGTTAATTTGAAGTTGTTGTCATTCATCTCTAAACCAAAGACTACTCATACTTTGGGGGGAGGGGGGTTATTTGGAACATGGCACTTGCATTAAGAAGCTTTCACTTCCCATGGGTTTCGCTCTGAAAGTTAAAGTTACTGTGCTCTTGACTGATTAGGGGTCAGCCATGGATTTTCGACCGAGGAAGGGGTCCGCCAGCTGAAAAGGTTGGGAGACCCTGCTGTAGAAACTCCCACCCGAGTTCCTGAAGCATTTCCGTAACACTCGCGTGATGGTCAAATCTACCAGTAACAAATCTAGCAGCCCGCCTCTGAATTGCTTCCGTGTCCTCCGTCAATCCGACCTGATAGAGTTCCCTAACGCCCGAGCAGTACTCAAGAATAGGTCGTATTAGTGTTTTATAAGCTGTCTCCTTTATAGATGAACCACATCTTCCCAAAATTCTACCAATGAACCGAAGACGACTATCCGCCTTCCCCACAACTGCCATTACATGCTTGTCCCACTTCATATCGATCTGCAATGTTACGCCCAAATATTTAATCGACGTGACTGTGTCAAGCGCTACACTACTAATGGAGTATTCAGACATTACAGGATTCTTTTTCCTATTCATCTGCATTAATTTACATTTATCTATATTTAGAGTTAGCTGCCATTCTTTACACCAATCACAAATCCTGCCCAAGTCATCTTGTATCCTTCTCAACGACGACACCTTCCCGTACACCACAGCATCAGCAGCAAACAGCCGCACATTACTATCCACCCTATCCAAAAGATCATTTATGTAGATAGAATACAACAGCGGACCTACCACACTTCCCTGGGGCACTCCAGATGATACCCTCACCTCCGATGAACACTCACCATCGAGGACAACATACTGGGTTCTATTACTTAAGAAGTCTTCGAGCCACTCACATACTTAGGAACCAATCCCATACGCTCGTACCTTAGGAGTCTGCAGTGGGGCACCGAGTCAAACGCTTTCCGGAAGTCAAGAAATATGCCATCCGTCTGATACCCTTCATCCATGGTTCGCAAGATATCATGTGAAAAAAGGGCGAGTTGCGTTTCGCAGGAGCGATGCTTTCTAAAGTCGTGCTGATACATGGACAGCAACTTCTCTGTCTCTAGGTAATACATTATATTCGAACTGAGAATATGTTCGAGAATCCTGCAACAAACCGATGTTATGGATATTGGTCTGTAATTTTGAGGATCCGTCCTTCTACCCTTCTTATATACAGGCGTCACCTGCGCTTTTTTCCACTCGCTCGGGACTTTACGTTGGGCAAGAGATTTGCGATAAATGCAAGCTAAGTACGGAGCCAATGCAGTAGAGTACTCTCTGTAAAACCGAATTGTAATCCCATCAGGACCTGGCGATTTATTTATTTTCAACCCATTCAGCTGCTTCACAACCCCAGGGATGTCTATCACTATGTCCTCCGTACGGGAATCTGTAAGAGACTCAAACGGCGGTATGTTTGTTCGATCCTCCTGCGTGAAAGATTTCTCAAATGCTAAATTTAAAATTTAAGCTTTAGTTTTGCTGTCTTCCGTTGCCAGGGCAGACTGATCAGTGAGTGATTGGATGGAAGACTTCGACCCGCTTACCGATTTTACGTAAGACCAGAATTTCCTTGGGTTTTCAGCAAGATCTTTTGCTAAGGTATGACGGTGGTAGTGGTTGAATGCTTCGCGCATCGCTCTTTTTACAGCAGCACGAATCTCTACTAACTTTTGCCTGTCCTCATTCTCCCGATCTTTCTTGTACCGCGAGTGCAACTGCCTTTGCTTCCTGAGCATTCTCCGAATTGCGCTGTTAAACTAAGGGGGGTCTTTTCCGTCCGTAACCCACTTTTTCGGCACATACTTGTCCAGTGCGTGATTTACAATTTTTTTAAAATTTGCCCATAATTCTTCCACGTCCATCGCACCGGAAGTAAATGGAGTCGATTCATGAGCACCTTTAAAATTTTTCCCAAAAATTTTGCCACGCGAATAAATTCGCCCCTTTTTGAACACGGAAAGCACCTCTAAAACCCCCAGAAGCTTCCCCAACTGTAACTCACTCACACCCACTAATAAATCGCTGTAAGTCGCTCATACCCATCCACTCTCAGTTGCCCTTTCTCACTATCCCGTTCAACATAACTCACTATTATTATTTCTTTGTCTCTCTCTCTCCTTGCCTCCTACATCACAGCCACAGTTCCCTTCGTTCTGACTTACCATTACAGTCTCCTCTCGCTACCACTGTCTCTCTCTTGCTCTCTCTTACTGCTCGTATCTCATTCCTTCCAATCTATCGCTGCTGTCTTCTCACTACCACTATCTCCGTCGTTCCCATCTTCATTGTCATATACTCTGTCTCTCATTATCACTGTCTCTTACCTCCTTCCACTTACTCTTTCACTTTATTATCCTTCCCTCCTCCCCCTCCCCCCCTCCCACTTTTCTGTGACTGTCAATTACGTTCCATTGCCTGTGTGCCTCTCCCCTTCCCTCACACTGCTACTGTCTCCTTCACTATCAACATAATAATGTGCGAATATGTTCGCATGCAAAAGTTTTCCGAAAATTTTTGAAGGTACTGAGGAATGAGTCAGCTAGTACTTCACTTTTCAAAAATGTTTCTGAGCACTATGGGACTTAACTTCTGAGGCCATCAGTCCCCTAGAACTTAAACTACTTAAACCTAACTAACCTAAGGACATCACACACATCCCTGCCCGAGGCAGGATTCGAACCTGCGACCGTAGCGGTCGCGCAGTTCCGGACTGAAGCGCCTAGAACCGCTCGGCCACTCCGGCCGGCCTTCACTTTTCAGTCACTCTTTTAAATAAATAGGAACTTATTCGCATTTTTTGTGTTCTCATAGGAACTGTCTTATTCAAAGACAATAATAACACTAAATTCGATAAACGACGCTCCCGTGGACATTACAAAAGGCGGGACATGGATCTTAAGGCGAGGTTTACTATCGTTATCCCGAAAAAAGCATGTTCTTTGAGAAGTTTTTCTCGGGATGTGTTTCAGATATCAATGTCAAATTTGGTCAAAATTTTTATTGATATTTTCTCTACAAACTGGAATTTTTTCGACTGGAAATGTCGAATATCAAAGACGGAAGTGCCGTCGGAGCGAAACAAAATTTCGATGTAGTAACAGGTCAACCGGCTCGTCTGAAATCAAAATTGAGTTGACGTTAGCGAATTATATAATATTCTTTAGCAGTTGTGCCTCGCTTAAATTATTTGGACCATAGGAAGCAAAATGGATGCCATTTTAAGAAAATAGGGTTCTTTTCATCGTTTTTTCGACTTCGTCGGCCAAGTAAAAATATTTATAGTTGATGGATCGGAATAAAAGTGGTACAACTCCTAGACAATTTAGTTAGCTTCGTCGGAGACAAATAATGATGCCAATCGGTGCAGTAGATTTGAAGTTGCCATACTTCGCGATAAAAAAAAGTCATTTCTACAAAAACGCGTTTAAAGTTTTGACTACATATAAATGCAAGCTGCTATTCCGGATCCATAAACTAGTCATTCCTCTTCCTCATAGAGGGCCTTCTGCTCGATCAGGACCATCCTGCGCTTCTCCAGAGCCGCTCGTACGGCCGGTGACAAGCGCTTTTCGGCCGCTTGAATCCGGTGGTCGTCCGAATGCTTGGCGAACTGCGTCGAATGGAGTCCCAGGATGACGCCCATCATTGTCATGGTCTTCAGAGTTGCTGAATACCCTTCGTTGAAGCTGCTCACTGCAAATAAAGTCGCAATCTCCACAGTCTTCGCACCAGAATGCAAATGTTTGGGGGCTAACTTCCAAACAGACGCGTTAAAACTTTCATTTGGATTTTGTGTGTTTCCTCCCAAGCGCCGGTACAATAACTCGTCCTCCGAAAGAAAAAAAACTGGTGCGTGAAAAAGGCAGTTTTCAGGCTGGTGCATTTTTTTCTTCATCCGCGAATAACAAATATTTCTGTTCCGTATTCGGAAAAACCGATTCAGGGGTGGATCCTAAACATTTTTATGGATCCAAAAATGCAATTTAAAAAAATCGATTTTTTTCAAACCAAAAGATAGTAAGCCACCCCTTAATATGGTGCGTCATCAGCACGGATGGCAATGTATACTCTGGAAAGTGCTGTCCACGAGGTTGGTAAGTTCTTGTGGTAGAGCGTTCCATTCTTCTAACACGGTGGTTGGCATGGACTGGATACTCGTTGGTGCATGTCAATGTGCTGCAGTATGTCTTCCCAACGCATCCCACACGTGCTCCGGAATTTAAGTTGGAGGACGAGCAGGTTAGTCCTTTCGATGAATATCTTGTCGCTCGGAGAACCCCACCGTCTAATTGTTTGACTTGCACCAGGTCATAAAGCCACTACAACGCCCGCGCTGTTCGGTGCGGTCGCGCATTGACATCTATAAAAATAAATTCAGGACCGAATGCACACAATTGAAAACACGCACATGGGGAAGAAGTACAGTGTCACAATCATGTTGACCAGTAGTCTTCTCTTTCGAAAGATTTAGAGATCAGTACGCCCATGGAAAACTGTATCTCCGCACACCAGAATACCTGTACGATCAATACGGTCATGTTCACCAAGGGTGGATGTACCGTCAAGGGATGGAAACACGTAACGCACTCAGGAACACTGTCGAACGAGATCGTATGGGTGGTCCAAGTGTTACGGTGTGAAGTGGCAAAATGTTGCATGGGCGTACTGATCTCTAAGTCTTTCAAAAGAGTACACCATTGGTCAGCATTATTGTGACACTGCACTCCTGTCCCATCTGCGTCTTTTCATGGGTGGTTTCGACCCTGACTTCAATTTTATGCGTGGCCGCATCGTGCTGCACTGATAAAGGAGGTCTTTAAACGAGAGGCTACTGTGTGAATGGACTGGTCTACCCGTCCCCCGACTTATATCCCAACGAGCACGTGCGATGCGTCCGGAAGTGTCGCAGCGCGGTCACATGCACTGACGACCACACAGCACCTGTGAACCGCGCTTATGGAGGAATGGAACGCTCTATAACAAAAATTCCTTACCAACCTTGTGGATACCATGGGAGCACGTAACAGATCGTGATTTGTCGTCCGTGGTACCACGCACCTTATTAAGAATCATGTCCCACCTTTTGTAATGTGCTGGGCAACATCATATATCAGGATGTAATTACTGTCTTCGAATAAACGTGCCATTTCTGTTCTGAATGCGTATTTCTTTCAGTCACCTTCTGCAGTAAATGAAGCAGGCAAAAAGGAATACAAACGTTTCAAAAATGAGATCGACAGGAAGTGCAAAATGGCTAAGCAGGGATGGCTAGAGGACAAATGTAAGTATGTAGAGGCTTATCTCTCTAGGGGTAAGATAGATACTGCCTACAGGAAAATTAAAGAGACCTTTGGGGAAAAGAGAGATATCAAGAGCTAAGATGGAAACACAGTTCTAAGCAAAAAAGGGAAAGCAGAAAGGTGGAAGGAGTATATACAGGGTCTATACAAGAGCGATTTACTTGAGGACAATATTATGGAAATGGAAGAGGATGTAGATGCAGATGAAATGGGAGATACGATACTGCGTGAAGAGTTTGACAGAGCACTGAAAGACCTGAGTCGAAACAAGGCCCCGGGAGTAGACAACATTCCATTAGAACTACTGACGGCCTTGGGAGAGCCTGACAAAACTCTACCATCTAGTGAGCAAGATGTATGAGACAGGCGAAATACCCTCAGACTTAAAGAAAGGAAAGGCAAACCTACGTTTCTAGCATTTGTAGACTTAGAGAAAGCTTTTCACAATGTTGACTGGAATACTCTCTTTCAAATGCTAAAGGTGGCAGGGGTAAAATACCGTGAGCGAAAGTCTATTTACAATTGTACAGAAACCAGATGGCAGTTATAAGAGTCCAGGGGCATGAAAGGGAAGCAGTGGTTGGGAAGGGAGTGAGATAGGGCTGTAGCCTCTCCCCGATGTTATTCAATCTGTATATTGAGCAAGCAAGAAAAATTTGGAGTGGGTATTAAAATCCATGGAGAAGAAATAAAAACTTTGAGATTCGAAACTGTAATTCTGTCAGAGACAGCAAAGGACTTGGAAGAGCAGTTGAACGGAATTAATGGTGTCTTGAAGGGGGGACATAAGATGAACATCATCAAAAGCAAAACGAGGATAATGGAATGTAGTCGAATAAAGTCGGGTGATGCTGAGGGAATTAGATTAGGAAATGACACACTTAGAGTAGTAAAGGAGTTTTGCTATTTGGGGAGCAAAATAACTGATGATGGTCGAAGTAGAGAGGATATAAAATATAGACTGGCAATAGCAAGGAAAGCGTTTCTGAAGTAGAGAAATTTGTTAACATCGAGTATAGATTTAAGTGTCACGAAGTCGTTTCTGAAAGTATTTGTATGGAGTGTAGCCATGTATGGAAGTGAGACATGGACGATAAATAGTTTGGACAAGAAGAGAATAGAAGCTTTCGAAATGTGGTGCTCCAGAAGAATGCTGAAGATTAGATGGGTAGATCACATAACTAATGAGGAGGTATTGAAAAGAATTGGGGAGAAGAGGAGTTTGTGGCACAACTTGACAGGAAGAAGGGACCGGTTGGTAGGACATGTTCTGAGGCATCAAGGGATCACAAATTATCATTGGAGGGCAGCGTGGAGGGTAAAAATCGTACAGGGAGAGAGATGAATACACTAAGCAGATTCAGAAGGATGAAGGTTTCACTAAGTACTGGTAGATGAAGAAGATTGGACACGATAGAGTAGCATGGAGAGCTGCATCAAACCAGTCTCAGGACTGAAGACCACAACAACAACAACAACAACAACCTTCTGCACTCTACTATATCAGATATTTTTATGTATGGTCCACGTTTCATCGAGGTATGTTACCTGGAGGTGACAAATGAATTTTACTTTCCTCGTTTACATTTTTCACACCAGTAGCTGTCTATCGAAATGATTACAGCGAGAAAAATCAAGAAATTTGAACTAATACAGAGCCGACAGTTATTCTTCTCACCCGTCATTCGCGATTGGAACAGAGAAGGAGCGACCAGTTTGTGGTACCAGAAGTACACTCTGCCCCACACTGCCACATAGCTTGCGGGGTTCAGATGTAAATGTTGATTTAACACTAGTTTTCAGGCTTTGCACCACTTTGAAATCTTATCGAAATCTGACTGCGTATTTGTGTACTTCTACATCTACATCGACATCTACATGCATACTCTGCAAATCACATTTAAGTGCCTGGCACTCTCTATTATTCCAATCTCGTATAGCGCGCTGAAAGAATGAACACCTATATCTTTCCGTACGAGCTCTGATTTCCCTTATTTTATCTTGTTGATCGTTCCTCCCTATGTAAGTCGGCGTCAACAAAATATTTTCGCATTCGGAGGAGGAAGTTGGTGATTGTAATTTCGTGAGAAGATTCCGTCGCAACGAAAAACGCCTTTCTTTTAAAGATGTCCAGCCCAAATCCTGTATCATTTCTGTGTCAGTCTCTCCCATATTTCGCATAATACAAAACGTGCTGCCTTTCTTTGAACTTTTTCGATGTACTCCGTCAGTCCTACCTGGTAAGGATCCCACACCGCGCAGCAGTATTCTAAAAGAGGGCGGACAAGCGTAGTGTAGGCTGTGTCCTTAGTAGGTCTGTTACATATTGTAAGTGTCCTGCCAATGAAACGCAGCCTTTGGTTAGCCTTCCCCACAACATTTTCTATGTGTTCTTTCCAATTTAAGTTGTTCGTAACTGTAATACCTAGGTATTTAGTTGAATTTACGGCATTTAGATTAGACTTATTTATCGAGTAATACTGCCCAGTCACATCATCAGTCGGCAGCCTGAATAAGCAGCTTTGGCAGCGCGACCCTCTAAGACACGCGCAGGAGGAGAATCAGTGCTCTTACGGAAGGTACTAACCGGGACATGGAGCCATGCCGACTCCAGTGTGTGGACAACTGCGCTAGGTTTCTGGGTTGAAAATCCATGGCGCGAAAGGCCCGATCGAGGTGATCCCATAGTTTGTCGACTGGGTTTAAATCCGGGGAGTTAAATGGCCAGGGAAAAGAGGTGAGCTCATTCTGGTGCTCATGTAACTCACGCACGTATACTGTGCGTTGTGTGACACATTGCGTTGTCCTACTGGTAGATGCCAGTGTGTCAAGGAAAAGCAAACTGCATGTTGGGGAGAATGTACTCCCGAAGGATCGATGCGTACTAATGTTGATCCATTGCGCCTTCCAGAATGACGCGAGTAGCCAGGAAATGCCGCGAAAAGATTCCATAGACGAGAACGCTCCCTATCCGGCCTGGACCCTTCTGGTGCTTGTTGCATGATTTTTGCTTTCAGTGCAATGGAGCGTAAAACTTGATCTATCTGCAAATGCCACCAGTCGCCCCTCAGTGGATGTCAAATTGTGTTAGTGAGGCCTAAGTTGTAGCCTTCCTCGCCGATGAACAGTAATCGGCACTGTTGCATGAACCAGGCACCTGTTGCGGAGGCCGACACGAAGCAACGTTCGCTGAACGGTCGTTGAGAGGACACTGTTGGTAGCCCCGTGGTTCATCTGGTTGGGCGGCTACTCGACAGTTGCACATCTATTCAGCCGTCTTCACTCCTGTTACCTATGGTTCGTGGTGTACCACAGTTGCCTTGGCACCGGTTTTGGACAGCACCATTTTGCCATGCGTGGTATAACTTAACCACGGCGGCACGCCAACAGTTCACAAACTTAGCAGCCTCGGAAATGCTTCCACCACTTCCCCGAAAGCCAACGATCGCACCTTTTTGCTTGTCAGATAAATCACGTTTCTGCAATACGTCCACGACTGCGCTGTTTTCGGCGTCCCTCCACTACAGTCTCTATACCCTCCACAGCTAGTGCTGCCATCTGCCGTCTGTAAGTGGTTATTGCACGTTGACGTCGAACATAAGCGGTGGTCAATTTAATGTGAGTGGAGCGTATACAGGGTGGTCCATTGATAGTAAACGGGCCAAATATCTCACGAAATAAGCGTCAAACTAAAAAACTACAAAGAACGAAACTCGCCTAGCTTGAAGGGGGAAACCAGATGGCGCTATGGTTGGCCCGCTAGATGGCGCTGCCATAGGTCAGACGGATATCAACTGCGTTTTTTTTTAATAGGAACCCCCAGTTTTTATTACATATTCGTGTAGTACGTAAAGAAGTATGAATGTTTTAGTCGGACCACTTTTTTCGCTTTGTGATAGGTGGCGCTGTAATAGTCACAAACGTATAAGTACGTGGTATCACGTAACATTCCGCCAGTGCGGACGGTATTTGCTTCGTGATACGAGGGCTATTCCGAAAGTAAGGTCCGATCGGTCACGAAATGGAAACGACTATGAAAATCCGATAAAGCTTTGCACAGATGTGTTGGGTAGTGTCTCTAGTATAACCCCAGTTAGCATCACGTCGCTCTTCTCATTTCTGAGCTCGCAGTGAGTGCGTAAAGATGTCTAGAAAATAGTGTCTGCCGCCAAGTACGGGGGCCTGGTGAGAAATTTCCCCTGAAGCTATGCAGCTAACATTACATAACTGTCGTGCTGTTTCGTCTTCAAGACAATTCTCAGCCGCATTCTGCAGGGGCAATGAAGATGCTCCTGCATCGTTTTCAAATGGAAATGTGAGATTACCCACAATACAGCCCGTAATTGTCTCCCTCTGAGTTTCAGCTCAGGTCACATGAACCGCTGGTTATGAAGACAACATTTCGGCACAAGACAACGAGCCGTAGGCCAGCGTAGAGAATTGGCGGAGAGCACTGGCGGCTGCCTTCTATAGCGAGGGTATGGGAAAGTTGGTACAACGCTACGATACACGTCTAAGTCGGGTCGGCGACTATGGAGATAAGTAGCTGCAAGGTGTATCTAACTGTTGCAAATAAAACATTTTTGATTTTTACCGTGGTTTCCATTTCGCGACCTATCGGACCTTACTTTCGGAATAGCCCTCGTACTTTACCCGTGTTAAAATGGACCGTTTGCCAATTGCGGAAAAGGTCGATATCGTGTTGATGTATGGCTATTGTGAACAACTTGCCCAACGGGCGTGTGCTATGTATGCTGCTCGGTATCCTGGACGACTTCATCCAAGTGTCCAGACCGTTCGCCGGATAGTTACGTTATTTAAGGAAACAGAAAGTGTTCATCCACAAGTGAAACGTCAACCACGACCTGCAACAAATGATGATGCCCAAGTAGGTGTTTTAGCTGCTGTCGCGGCTAATCCGCACATCAGTAGCAGACAAATTGCGCGAGAATCGGGTAACTCAAAAACGTCGGTGTTCAGAATGCTACATCAACATCGATTGCACCCGTACCATATTTCTATGCACCAGGAATTGCATGGCGACGACTTTGAACGTCGTGTACAGTTCTGCCACTGGGCACAAGAGAAATTACGGGACGATGACAAACTTTTGCACACGTTCTATTTAGCGAAGATGCGTCATTCACCAACAGCGGTAACGCAAACCGGCATAATTTGTACTATTGGGCAACGGAAAATCCACTATGGCTGCGACAAGTGGAACATCAGCGACCTTGGCGGGTTAATGTATAGTGCGGCATTATGGGAGGAAGGATAATTGGCCCTCATTTTATCGATGGCAATCTAAATGGTGCAGTGTATGCTAATTTCCTAGGTAATGTTCTACCCATGTTACTAAAAGATGTTTCACTGCATGACAGAATGGCGATGTACTTCCAACATGATGGATATCCGGCACACAGCTCGCGTGCGGTTAAGCGGTATTGAATAGCATATTTCATCACAGGTAGATTGGTCGTCGAAGCACCATACCATGGCCCGCACGTTCACCGGATCTGACGTCCCCGGATTTCTTTCTCTGGGGAAAGTTGAAGGATATTTGCTATCGTGATCCACCGACAACGCCTGACAACATGCGTCAGTGCATTGCCAATGCATTTGCGAACATTACCGAAGGTAAACTACTCGCTGTTGAGGGGAATGTCGTTACACGTATTGCCAAATGCATTGAGGTTGACGGACATCATTTTGAGCATTTATTGCATTAATGTGGTATTCACAGGTAATCACGCTGTAACAGCATGCGTTCTCAGAAATAAGTTCACAAAGGTACATGTATCACATTTGAACAACCGAAATAAAATGTTCAAACGTACCTAAGTTCTGTATTTTAATTTAAAACAATCTACCTGTTACCAGCTGTTCGTCTAAAACTGTGAGACATATGTTTGTGACTATTACATGCCATCTATCACAAAGCGAAAATAGTGGTCCAACTAAAACATTCATATTTCTTTACGTACTACACTAATGTGTAATGAAAAATAGGGGTTCCTATCTAGCGAGCCAACCATAGCGCCATCTGGTTTCCCCCTTCAAGCTAGACGAGTTTCGTTCTTTGTAGTTTTTTTTCTTTTGATGCTTATTTCGTGAGATATTTGGCGAGTCACGATCAATGGACCACCCTATATATAACTTGTTAAATAAGACACAAAAGATGAAGAATTCCTCAAGAAAGTGGAATAAGAGAACCACAGTGTGTCGAAATGTGACAGGAAGAGGAAGCAGTGCAGTTCGTGAGACGATGCCCTGATTGCGAGAGCGTAGCGGTGTTAACCTTTGCACGAACGAGGCTTCCGCTCGTTATGGTGATTCACCTGTGGCTAATGGCAGTGCGTGGGAACGTAAGCAAGATAACGACAGTCTGCAGCCGGTAACACGCGCCAACTGCGCTTACTGCACTTGCCCCACGCGCGGTAATTACAGCGTCGTCAGCGAGTTATCACTCAGGCAACGAATTTCTCTTCGCTGTCCACGTTCAAACAGATTCTGGCGTGAGTAATGTCCATCGACGATTCCATCCCAGTAGTTACCTGGTACAATGTCCAGCCAGCACGAAGTTGTTTACAATCACAGTACGTAATTACAATTATTACCGGTTCGGCAGACACAATTCCCATCTTCAGAATCTACTCACCGTAAGTGACGCATGGTGAACAAAGCGTCCACAGCAAACTCGTCCGTAGTCATACACTGCTAACTATTAAAACTGCGACACCAGGAAGGACAGCAAATAACACAATTGTACTTAATCCAGGTGATTCGGGGCTAATCAGGGTGTGAAATCCTATACTCAAAGATGGCACCTCTAGCAGCAACGATGTCTCTAATCTGGCTGGGCTCGGATGACACAGTCCGTTACGTCATTCGACACTGCTTTACCTGTGCAGCAGAGTTCATCAATTGCAGCAGATGTCAAGCGGTGGTGCGCCGGTCTCTTGGCATCTGAAACGTCCCCTTTGAACAATTATACATGACTGTGCTTGAATTGACACACAATATTTTTTAGCGCAACGCATTCTGACTTTCAATAATCCCTACAAAAGAATGGCCCTGACTAACATTAACCTATACCTTTCACAAATCACTTACCTCACAAAAATCTTCGTTACTCGAACTACTGCAATACAGCGAGCGCCACTACTGCCAGCTAAATAAAAGATTCAAACTACGGAAGGCACTAACTACTGATAGGCATAGTTAGCAAATGAGAGATTTTAATAGAGAACAAACAATGTATTTACCTTAATAGTGTTCAAAAGTCATAATATATATAGCAGTTCATGACATCCAGTCTTACAAATTTCAAACTTCCACTTCTCTCCCCACATCCACCACTGCTGGCGGCCCACCTCCAACTACGCAACGCTACGCGCTGTTAACACCCACCTGCCCAACACTACAGTGGCAGACAACAATGCAAACTAGCCACAGACTGCACACAGCACAGCCAGTATTTTCATACAGAGCGCTACGTGGCGTTACCAATATAAAAACCTAAACAGCCTACTTACACATCTCGCGATCAGTTGTTTCGGTGGGTTTGAGGTTTTTGAACGTACAGGTCAGGACAACAAACACAATCTGTACGGAGGTACATTAAGACAGCACTGGAAACATGCAGTCATGCGTTATGTTACTGAAAGACAATGCCGCCGAGACACCAGAGACAGGGCACAGCCACTGTCATTCAAAATCGTTCAAATGGCACTGAGCACTATGGGACTTAACTTCTAAGGTCATCAGTCCCCTAGAACTTAGAACTACTTAAACCTAACTAACCTATGGACATCACACACATCCACGCGCTATGCAGGATTCGAACCTGCGACCGTAGCGGTCGCACGGTTCCAGACTTTAGTGCCTAGAACCGCTCGGCCACCCCGGCCCACCGTCATTACCACGTCAGAAATGTAATGTTCGCTGTCGTAATTATCAGCTACGAGAACATCAGGTTAACTTCTTGTGCACTCAATGGCACTTCTTACCACCGCAGTAGGTGCTGATACCGTATGACGTTGCAATCTGCAACAGCCGTTCTGCTTGGAGGCTCCGCATATGATGAAACTTAACTGTTTAAATTTATTTTATTGAATGTGGATATGTAATGTTGATTGCATTTTTTATGTTAAACTGTCTCTTAGATGCTAAACTTTGGACTTCCTGTTTTCAGCGGTGTGCATACCACACCTTAAAGCTGATATCTTGCATAACGCTGACTGTTGGTGATAAAATTCAACTGCGAAAGTACATAGTGAAACCTAACTGCGAGAATTCTAAGAAAAAGGTGCCCAATTCAAATACTTATTGTTGTCGCAAAATCCGACAATAAACTTCGATGAAAAACTGATTACTTTAAAGTAAAGTTGGTACCAATGAAATTAAACTAACGAAAGGATCTGTTTTCTACATTATTTGGCTTACCTGTGTCACACTGGTTAACGCCATGCAAACTATTCACGTAGCTACAGCGCGTCTTGATAACAGAGCTAAAGAATCTAATTACTGAGATACGCAGAGGTGCAATTCTTCAAAAACATTACTATCAGTCTTGGTTCATAATTTTTAATAATGGTTTTAAATAAGTTGAAAAGAAATTGACTCATTGGATGTGGGCAACGACTCTGGGTTAAATGATCTCAGCAGCAGTTTCATATCATTTGACTTAATAACATTTAATGAAACTTCAGTAACAGTTATACAGCTTTGTGTCAAAAAAATATATATAGATTTACCCGTAACAGTACCGATATCGTGCGAAGGTACAATCGCAATAAATAGGCTACCTAAGAGAGCTCATGTCAAGGGCCATAGTCTGGAACCATTAAGCACAATAACAGTCCACAAAGAAGACGAGTAGTCCGGCTGGTAACCGAAGTACTTGTCTTCCACGGAGGCCATCAAATAGCGACTGGTGTTCGTCGCCGGCATTATCTTACATAGAAGTGTCAGCGACTGGCGTGGCGCAGCGTATGCGGATCTTGCCGTGGTAGAGTCTGGGCGCAGAGTTCAAGAAATCCTGCCGTACACAAACAGAGCAACTGTAGGTGCAAGACCTCGTGTTTTCACAGGGTTCGTGTTTCTTTCGGTTAGTGTAATGTGTGGTGCTGTTTGAGATTATATTACAGCCCTGAACGCCGATAACATATGCTACTTAATTTTTGTGTGGAAGTAAATACACAGGAGAAACACGCCCACGTATCCGTGGGATTAAAGGCCGCTTCCAGGATGGGGTGATGCGCCCCGGCCCCGAAGTAAATCCGCCCGGCGGATTAACGACAGGGATCGGTGTGCTGGCGAGACTACATAAGATTTTTAGGTGATTTCCTACATCCCACTGTGTGAATACTAGGCTGGCACCCAATTCCCTCCCCAGCAACGCGACTCACAGCAATTATAAAATTTCGCTCTGTTTCCTATGAATAACGTTACACACATTATACAACCGTTCGCTCGACGAAAGATTCTTACCCAAAGACTGGAAAGTAGTAGGAGTAATCCACTAAATTACAGGCCCATATCGTTAACGTCGATATGCAGCAGGATTTTAGAACATATATGAATTATCTCGAAGAAAACGGTCTATTGACACACAGTAAACATGGGTTTAGAAAACATCGTTCCTGTGAAACACAACTAGCTCTTTATTCACATGAAGTGTTGAGTGCTATTGACAAGGGATTTCAGACCGATTCCGTATTTCTGGATTTCCGGAAGGCTTTCGACACTGTACCACACAAGCGGCTCGTAGTGAAATTGCGTGCTTATGGAATATCGTCTCAGTTATGTGATTGGATATGTGATTTCCTGTCAGAGAGGTCACAGTTCGTAGTAATTGACGGAAACTCATCGAGTAAAACAGAAGCGATTTCTCGCGTTCCCCAAGGTAGTGTTACAGGCCCTTTGCTGTTCCTTATCTGTATAAACGATTTGGAAGACAATCTGAGCAGCCGTCTTCGGTTGTTTGCTGATGACGCTGTCGTTTATCGACTAATAAAGTCATCAGAAGATCAAAACAAACTGCAAAACGATTTAGAAAAAATATCGGAATGGTGCGAAAAGTGGCAGTTGACCTTAAATAACGAAAAGTGTGAGGTTAAAAGGAACGCGTTAAACTTCGGTTACACGATATATCAGTCTAATCTAAATGACGTAAATTCAACTAAATACCTAGGTATTACAATAACAAACAACTTAAATTGGAAGGAACACACAGAAAATGTTGTGGGGAAGGCTAACCAAAGACTGCGTTTTATTGGCTGGACACTTAGAAAATGTAACAGACCTACTAAGGAGACTACCTAAATTACGCTTGTCCGTCCTCTTTTAGAATACTGCTGCACGGTGTGGAATCCTTACCAGGTAGGACTGACGGAGTGCATCGAAAAAGTTCAAAGAAAGGCAGCACGTTTTGTACTATCGCGAAATATGGGAGAGACTGTCACAGAAATTATACAGGATTTGGGCTGGACATCATTAAAAGAAAAGCGTTTTTCGTTGCGAAGGAATCTTCTCACGAAATTCCAATCACCAACTTCCTCCTCCGAATGCGAAAATACTTTGTTGACACCGACTTACATAGGGATGAACGATCACCAAGATAAAATAAGGGAAATCAGAGCTCATACGGAAAGATATAGGTGTCCATTCTTTCCGCGCGCTATACGAGATTGGAATAATAGAGAATTGTGAAGGTGGTCCGATGAACCCTCTGCCAGGCACTTAAATGTGATTTGCAGAGTATCTACATCTACATCTACATCTACATTCATACTCCGCAAGCCACCCAACGGTGTGTGGCGGAGGGCACTTTACGTGCCACTGTCATTACCTCCCTTTCCTGTTCCAGTCGTGTATGGTTCGCGGGAAGAACGACTGTCTGAAAGCCTCCGTGCGCGCTCTAATCTCTCTAATTTTACATTCGTGATCTCCTCGGGAGGTATAAGTAGGGGGAAGCAATATACTCGATACCTCATCCAGAAACGCACCCTCTCGAAACCTGGCGAGCAAGCTACACCGCGATGCAGAGCGCCTCTCTTGCAGAGTCTGCCACTTGAGTTTATTAAATATCTCCGTAACGCTATCACGGTTACCAAATAACCCTGTGACGAAACGCGCCGCTCTTCTTTGGATCTTCTCTATCTCCTCCGTCAACCCGATCTGGTACGGATCCCACACTGATGAGCAATACTCAAGTATAGGTCGAACGAGTGTTTTGTAAGCCACCTCCTTTGTTGATGGACTACATTTTCTAAGCACTCTCCCAATGAATCTCAACCTGGCACCCGCCTTACCAACAATTAATTTTATATGATCATTCCACTTCAAATCGTTCCGCACGCATACTCCCAGATATTTTACAGAAGTAACTGCTACCAGTGTTTGTTCCGCTATCATATAATCATACAATAAAGGATCCTTCTTTCTATGTATTCGCAATACATCCATGTAGATGTAGATGTAGACAGACATTTAGTGTACACAGGAGGCAAGAGGAAGTGTGCCCGGCCACCCTTGAAACTAATCATGCCAACTCTGTTAATAACCATGCGGACCCTGGACGGATGTAAGACAAAGGCACAAGAAAAAGTAAGCAAGTACGCAGAACAAGAAACAAATTGGTCAGCGCCAAGACATATCACGCAAATAACGTGAAACACGCCTTTAGTATTGATAATGGCCTGAACTGATCCAGGAGTGGAGTCCATAAATTTCTTCAGGTCCCCCATAACTAGCTGAGCCACTCATTGATGATCAAATCCTGTTGAAGTACGAAATACCGAGAATGTAGATTGCTACGTATCACGTGCTATTCCAAATATTTACAGGTATAAAGATAGCGTGATGTGGAGTGCCAGTGAAGTCCAGTAGCGTGCCTCAGTGTTTGTCAAACCAGAAGCGTATGCGGACAGCGTTATGCTCACGGCGGTAGTCAGACTGCAAGATGAGAGAGTCCACAGCACGCTCGTGATGAAGACGTAGAAGAAGGGGAACACTTGATCACCACGAGTGCTGAAATTATCATCCTGTTTCATGTTTACAGTATCCGGAATGGGTGGGCTCAAATCGCATGCAGAACAACACGTAACTACCCCCAGCCAGAACTCCACCCTATACACCCTGCTCTCGACGCCCTTGTATCATTTAAAAAGAGGCAAAACTGCGGCTCGTTGGATCATTCTACACTCTTTCTTTCAGCTTCTAACCGCTTTCTGTGTTGTTTGGCTAATTGACGAGATGCAGTTTTATGTGCCATTCTGAGCAGTGGCCTTTTTTGTGAGATACCAGACACCAGTTGCCCTTATAATTGACTGATTTACACGCTGTGGTAGAACAACGGTGGCCGTAGTCCATTGTCGCGCGCACCTAAACTGAGTTTATCGCTTCATGCCATTCTGTAATCACTTTGGTCACGCTGCAGCGGCTGACAGAGCTGCTCGGCTGTCTGAATGAATGTAGATGCCACGATCCTTATCTCACCTGCGCAGAATCTCCACTGCGCATACTGCGATAGCGGATACTTCCGCCTGGAATATCGTGGCCAGCTTTCATAGACAGAGTGCTCTCTCTCTCTCTAGGCTGTATCCCTTATACTCTGGCCTCTACACATTCGTCTGCCTTTTGCATGTATTTCCCTTCGCTATCTTCTTTTGGAAACTGGATGAGATAGTCCTGCAGTCACTGACAGCGTAAATTCCCCGCTATGTGTTTCTGTCTAGCCCAGATTTACCTCCCGCTCTATAAAAGTCTACGTATTACCAAAACTATGTACCCACAAACTTTTACCCACCTTAAACTCGTATGCTAACCTTTGACTAAACAGAACCTAATTTGAATTGAACTGTAACTGGTCTGAACACGATTTGTCTCTATAGTAAATGCAGCCGGCCGCTGTGGCCGAGCGGTTCTAGGCGCTTCAGTCTGGAACCGCGCGACTGCTACTGTCGCAGGTTCGAATCTGCCTCGGGCATGGATGTGTGTGATGTCCTTAGGTTAGTTAGGTTTAAGTAATTCTAAGTTCTAGGGGACTGATGATCTCCGATGTTAAGTCCCATAGTGCTCAGAGCCATTTCACTTCTACAGTAAATGCGCAGCTGAAGTAAAACAATTACCTGGCCCTAATCAGAATTTCCACTAACCTCGTGTTTTGACAACATTCTTGAAGATTTCTCGAAAGCACAACAGCGAACAGCAAGCGGCCAGTGGCTAAGATAGATTTCTATGTATTGTAAATAAAATTTGGAAACAATATTCCAGCTGTTGCATACTAGAACGTGCGACAACAAAGTAATGAGACTGATGTGAAAAAAATGTTGCTTACTGTTTTAGCCAAGTTTAGTGTTGTCTCCTTCAAAGTAGTTCCCTTCTGATTGCACACACTTTTTCCAGCGCTTCTGCCATTGATGGTAACATTTCTAGAACTCATCTTCTGTAATATCCTCCAAGATTGTCGTCACAGCTTTTTGGACATCTTGTGTTGCTTGAAAATGGTGTCCCCTGACCGCCGTTTTGTCTCTTGGAAATAGAAAAAAGTCGCACGGAGCGATATCTGGTGAATAAGGTGGCTGTGGTAGTACTGAAATTTGTGTTGAGGTTAAAAATTGCTGTACTGACAGAGCAGTATGGGATGGCGCATTATTGTGATGCGGAATCCAATTATCAGCAATGTTGCTCTTCTACGAAGTTTTTCTAAAATTTCTTTGTAGTAATATTGGTTAACTGTTTGTCCAGGGGGCACCCAGTCTTTATGAACAATTCACTCGGAATCAAAGAAGCACACAAGCATGCATTTCACTTTTGACTTTGACTTGCGAGCTTTTTTTGGTGTGGGTGATCCCTTTGAGCATCATTGCGAATTTTGGCGTTTTGTCTCTGGATCGCACTGAAAAACCAACTTTCATCACCAGTGATAACACAGTTCAACAATTCAGGACTGATTTCCGTTTGCTCTAATATATCGGCTGCCACATTTTTCCGTGTTTCTTGCTGTTGTGGTGTGAGATTTTTGGGGGACCATGTTTGCACAAATCTTTCTTATACCAAGATCTTCAGTTATTATTAGATGAACCGTTTCTCGATTGATGTTCAGTTCTTCTGCAATAATTTTCACGGATAATCTTCAATCAGATCGTAAGAGTTCACACACCCTGGCCAAGTTGACATCCGTCCGTGAAGTCGATGGGCGTCCACTGCTGTCTTCATCTTCAACATTCGTTCTGCCTTCACTAAACATTTTATGCCTACGAAAAACTTGAGCTCTTGACATAACCTCCTCTCCAAAAGCCTTCTAAAGCTTACTGTAAGTTGTCGTCGCGTTTTCACCCAATTTAATGCAAAAAGAAATGGCACACCGTTGTACAATATTATGCAGTTCCATTTCCGTGACGAGAGACATGAACACGTGTTAACTTATTACAGCACAACTCACGACTCAGCAGTTGCATCGATGTGCCACTTGGACTAGAAGCAGCTTATAAACCAAGGTCAAAGATATTGTGCCTACGCAAGCCTGCAGGGTTGCCACATCTTGCAAAGAAAATCAGTCTCATTACTTTATTGTCGCACCTCGTATATGATGCATTGTGGTAATGCATAACTGTAAACAGTCTTTAAACATTGGGATAGGAGAGTAACTATTCCTATCAAATGGTATTCCTAGACAAAGATTTTAGAAAGTATTCAAAAAGACTGAGTAAAACTTCGCCAGAGCTACACACACACACACACACACACACACACACACACACGACGTTGATCTGGCAATACTATACTTAACGAAATGAACAAGGATCTAAAAAGGGTATTCGGCTAACACAGAATTTGTATAAAAGCGCCAGGAATGCATCTGGCCCAAACGCGTATCCCCGTAAGATTTTATGTTGACTATGCTACAAATATATCACCATTCTTATCCATCATCTGTCAGAGATCATTGGAACAGCGGAAAGTTCCACAGGACTGGAAGAAGGCCCAGGTCATAGCAGTCTGTAAAAAGGGTAGGAAATCGGATGCACATAATTACCAGCTAGTTTCACTGACATCGATTTGTTGTAGAATCATGGAACATACACTCCTGGAAATTGAAATAAGAACACCGTGAATTCATTGTCCCAGGAAGGGGAAACTTTATTGACACATTCCTGGGGTCAGATACATCACATGATCACACTGACAGAACCACAGGCACATAGACACAGGCAACAGAGCATGCACAATGTCGGCACTAGTACAGTGTATATCCACCTTTCGCAGCAATGCAGGCTGCTATTCTCCCATCGAGACGATCGTAGAGATGCTGGATGTAGTCCTGTGGAACGGCTTGCCATGCCATTTCCACCTGGCGCCTCAGTTGGACCAGCGTTCGTGCTGGACGTGCAGACCGCGTGAGACGACGCTTCATCCAGTCCCAAACATGCTCAATGGGGGACAGATCCGGAGATCTTGCTGGCCAGGGTAGTTGACTTACACCTTCTAGAGCACGTTGGGTGGCACGGGATACATGCGGACGTGCATTGTCCTGTTGGAACAGCAAGTTCCCTTGCCGGTCTAGGAATGGTAGAACGATGGGTTCGATGACGGTTTGGATGTACCGTGCACTATTCAGTGTCCCCTCGACGATCACCAGTGGTGTACGGCCAGTGTAGGAGATCGCTCCCCACACCATGATGCCGGGTGTTGGCCCTGTGTGCCTCGGTCGTATGCAGTCCTGATTGTGGCGCTCACCTGCACGGCGCCAAACACGCATACGACCATCATTGGCACCAAGGCAGAAGTGACTCTCATCGCTGAAGACGACACGTCTCCATTCGTCCCTCCATTCACGCCTGTCGCGACACCACTGGAGGCGGGCTGCACGATGTTGGGGCGTGAGCGGAAAACGGCCTAACGGTGTGCGGGACCGTAGCCCAGCTTCATGGAGACGGTTGCGAATGGTCCTCGCCGATACCCCAGGAGCAACAGTGTCCCTAATTTGCTGGGAAGTGGCGGTGCGGTCCCCTACGGCACTGCGTAGGATCCTACGGTCTTGGCGTGCATCCGTGCTTCGCTGCGGTCCGGTCCCAGGTCGACGGGCACGTGCACCTTCCGCCGACCACTGGCGACAACATCGATGTACTGTGGAGACCTCACGCCCCACGTGTTGAGCAATTCGGCGGTACGTCCACCCGGCCTCCCGCATGCCCACTATACGCCCTCGCTCAAAGTCCGTCAACTGCACATACGGTTCACGTCCACGCTGTCGCGGCATGCTACCAGTGTTAAAGACTGCGATGGAGCTCCGTATGGCACGGCAAACTGGCTGACACTGACGGAGGCGGTGCACAAATGCTGCGCAGCTAGCGCCATTCGACGGCCAACACCGCGGTTCCTGGTGTGTCCGCTGTGCCGTGCGTGTGATCATTGCTTGTACAGTCCTCTCGCAGTGTCCGGAGCAAGTATGGTTGGTCTGACACACCGGTGTCAATGTGTTCTTTTTTCCATTTCCAGGAGTGTATTTTGTGTTCACACATAATGATCTTTCTAGGCTCTGAGAAGCTCATCTGCAGAAACCAGCACGGTTTTAGGAAACAGCGGTCATGCGAGACACAGCTGGCCCTCTCTGTGCATGATTTACGACAGGCTCTAGATACCGGCTCCAGGTTGATGCCATATTCCTCGACTTTCGAAAGGCGTTCCGCACTGTCGCTTGCTCCAAAAACTGCGCGCTTACGGTCTATCCGATGACATTTGCGGTTGGATTGAAGTTTTCTAACAGACAGAGAGCAATATGTCGTCCTGAATGAGGAGACTTCAACAAACACACGCGTAACATCAGGTGTGCCCCAGGGCAACGTAATAGGTCCGCTGCTTTTTGCGATTTACATAAACGATCTGGTTGATGGTATTGACAGCGGCATTAGACTGTTTGCCGATGATGCTGTAGTCTACAGGAAAGTAGTATCACACGAAATTTCTGAACAAATCAATGAGGATTTGCAGAAAATAAATGCGTGGTGTAATGATTGGCAGTTATCTCTGAATATTAGTAAGTGTAACCTCCTCCGTATAACAAAGCTAAAATCCCCATTAATGTACGAGTACTAAATAAATGCTCAGTCTTTGGAAGCAGTAACATCCATAAAGTATCTAGGTGTCACTATTCGAAATGATCTCAAATGGAACGATCAGGCCGGCCAGAGTGGCCGAGCGGTTCTAGGCGCTACAGTCTGGAACCGCGCTACCGCTACGGTCGCATGTTCGAATCCTGCCTCGGGCATGGATGTGTGTGATGTCCTTAGGTTAGTTAGGTTTAAGTAGTTCTAAGTTCTAGGGGACTGATGACCTCAGAAGTTAAGTCCCATAGTGCTCAGAGCCATTTGAACCATTTTTGGAACGATCAGATTACACAAGTAACGGGTAAGGCGAACTCTAGATTGCGGTTTATTGGTAGAATCCTGAAGCGATGCAGTCCTTCAACAAAAGAAATTGCCTTCAATACTTTGGTGCTTCAGGTCTTAGAGTATTGTTCGTCTGTATGGCACCCTTACCAGTTGAGTCTGATTCAAGAGATTGAGAAGGTCCAAAGAAGAGCGGCAAGATTCGTGACTGGCGCATTTAGCCATCGCGAACGCATTACAAATCTCATAGAAAGTTTGAAGTGGGGACACACTAGCAGATAGACGACGCGCTAAACGGAAGGGGCTACTCATGAAATTACAAAATCCGATCTTCGCCGAGGATGTAGAGCATATACGAGTATTATTACCATCAACTTTCAAATCGTGCAATGATCACCATTCAAAGATAATGGAAACTAGAGCTCATACTGAGGCGTTCAGACAGTCGTTTTTCCCACTCGCGATCCACGAGTGGATCAAAGGGGGGGAAATTGTCTTTGGCGCTTATAGTGCCCTCCGCCACACACCGCTTGGTGGCTAGTGGAGTATAGGCCTACATGTAGATGTAGATGTAGAACCGCTTATTCAGTTGATATGTTAATGTATGACTTAGGGAAATCGAGTGTTCTTTTTCTCAGCCCTGAGCAAGTGAACTAAGTTAACTAGCTTACAATAATCATTCCGACAAACGAGCTGCACAGTGCTGCAGTCTTACCTCAGACTTATTCTGTTCCATAAAATAATTTTATTCACAATTTATATTCTTTTCTCCTTTCATTATATTCATCACATTCATCCTTTCTGTCTTTTACAATAAATCCTTCATTATCTAACAGATTCAATCACAAATCAACACAGCACAACTGAGGAAGTCCATCACACCTCAACACCTCAACTAATAATGTATTAGACTGCGCAGACGCAAAGACTAGGCCACCAGAAGACCAAATATCGTTTAACAGTAACTTAACTTGCTCTCTCTATCTCCCTCTCTGACGCGCACGTCGATAACTTACAAAAGCCAAAATGGCGTGCCCACCTCACAACAGCTGTGACACCTGTCGGGTTAAAAACCGATTGTTATTGACTAGGCGTGACGCTTGTTTACATATCCTGTCGGTAAGGATCGATCTATGACCAGCGTTTTTAAGCCATGTTACTTGGTTGCAGGTGGTACACCATTCCTTGTAGACAGCGGAGTAGGGTCACATGACAGCCTGACATTACTATCACGCCATCCAAAGCGCTCCAAAGCCATCCATGTTCTGTTTTAAGCTGTTGGCTAATAAATGGTTAACATTAATAAAACGGACAAACTGCAGGGACGGATTCCTCACTGGAAATGGACGAAAAAATGTCCTATGAACATTTGTAGGTAAGTCCATCGTTGCCACGGTCGATGGCGCTGACGAATGGCAGCTCTTCCGACACACGTGCCGTGTGTACCATGCGCGGTGCATGCTGTGTGATTACTGCAGCGTACTGTAAATAACAGGATGGCCTGGTATTCACGTCTGGAAACGATCGAGAGGCAACACGACTATGTTAAAACAAGTACCCTCACAGACACCAACCACATCTCGCAACATTTCAAGCCGTTTGTGGTCGCTTATGTGATCATGGGTCCTTTCAGACAGACGAATGTGCAGGGAGGCGGCGGACTGTGCATACACCAGATCTGGAGGGCCAGGTTCTACAGGATACTGAGTTGAATTGCACGGGGGCTTAATTATTTAGAATGCAAATACTTTTAAATTTTTTAGTCGCTGTCTGTCCGATTACGAAGTCTCGTAAACGGTTGGCCCTGACTAGTATTTGTACGCAATCTGACTGCATAGAACAACAACAAAGAATGAAATGAAATTTCCGTTAACACAATTAATTAATTAAGTCCCCAGCAGCTATAAAACCAACGAAACAACAAGGCACAAGTGTAGCTGTTCTGTGTGTGGACGTGTGATTCAACGTACACATCTGGCACGGTTCTTCCTCAATAAGACAAGATATTTTGAACACCATTTATACTGAAGCAATTAGAAAAAATAGAAATACTATAATTGCGTAAGGAAACCAGAATTACACTCTAATACAAGAACACAAGCCAGATGCTTTGTTGACTGAACCTGTGATGACGCATTATTTAAGACATTGAAATAATGAAAAAAAAGGAATTTTTTTTACCTTCATATATATTGACGAAAAGCACTCTGATCATTACAATATCTCCATTCGAACAACATCTGCTGTCTAGCCCATCAGACAACTGCACACAACATGGAACAAGCACTCCCTACTACATCATCTCAACAACGACTCTCTACCACCACATCTCAACAAGCACTCTCCACTACGACTTCTCGACAAGCACTGACTACTGCCACATCTCGACAAGCACTGCCAGTGGAGGCGGCGGAATAACACTCTCTGGCGCGATCTCTGGCGCTGTGGCTCAGTGTAGCCACCTTTCAGAATCCTAGCACAAGCACCAGATCTGGTGTACGTACAGTCCACCGCCTCACTGCACGATCTTCTGTCTGAAAGGACCCATAATCACGCAAACGCCTAATAAGTGCTTGAAATGTTGCGATATGTGGTTGGCGTGTGTGAAAGTATTTGTTTCGATATAGGCGTGCTGCCTCTAGAACGTTCCCATCTACTTGCCCGTACACAGATACCATCTCCGCTTGATCCCGAAAGGAATACCGGACCATTCTGCTGCTTACAATACGTTGCGTCAATCACACAGCCTACCACACACAAGGAACACGTGGCACTTGGTCAGAAGAGCTGCCATTCGTCAGCGCTATCTACTGTGCCAACGATGCATTTCCAGACCTTTTTCCCCCATTTCCAATCAGGAATCCGTCTCTGCAGTTTGTCGGTTTTATTAATGTTCACCCTGTATTTTGTGTGGTGAGCTTCATTCACAAACTCTGGTACAGTTGGTTTCAAGATCACGAGTCCCAGTCTTCACGTCAATGGCATGTATCAAGCATGATTAATATATATGTTAAATACAGCTGTTTGGTCAAAAAAATAAATAGGAAAGGGAAAGAATAAGTTTCCGTAGTTAAACGGGTCAATACCGTATCGTGAGACCAACTTTCCGTGTCATACGAAGCACTCAGATGGGAATGGAGCTAGTTAGAGGCAGCCATCTGTACCTTTCAGTAATAATGAGCGTATGGCCACAAGTTCTTTAACACCACTACGGCGACATGCGAGTGATTGAGGATGAAATGATGATGAAAGACACACAACACCCAGTCATCTCGAGGCAGAGAAAATCCCTGACCCCGCCGGGAATCGAACCCGGGATCCCGTGCGCGGGAAGCGAGAACGCTACCGCAAGACCACGAGCCGCGGACCCAGCCTTTCAGTATTTCGAGAACATTTAGACAGAATAATTTCTTAAGTTTTAAAAAAGTATACACATTCTCTGGAGGAAAATCATGATTACTGGATGGATAGTCAAACTTAGCCTAGCGCAACCTGTTTGGAATAATATACAATACACTTAGTAATTTAGTTCTCCACCATAAACAAATTGAAAAAAAAAAAACAAACAGCAAATATATTGTAAAACTATTTGTCGAAAAGTAGGAAATTACATAATTCAGAGAAACATTTGACGCGACTTTGAATATTGCTCGAAATCTTATATAGTAGGTGAAATGCTCATGTATCAGCGAAGTGAAGACGACTAAGTGAAATCCCACCAGACAAATATCCTCCACTACTTCCTAAAATTGTAAGTTAAACATTGAAGTTTAAATTCTCAATCGATATTTCATATGCTGTACGTGACTTCGAGCATCATTCGGTGGTGCATCAAATGTTTCTCTAATATGTTTTATTTCTTGCTCTTAGACAAATAATTTCACAAAACATTTGATCGTATATTTTAATTTATTTTTAATTTTCCTCAGAAAGTATGAAATATATTTAAATGCCCATCGCTATTCCGTTATTATTAGTATATAGATAAAGGGAATGCATGGAACTTTCATACTGAGAATTTTTTGACAGTTCATTTACATAGCTAGCAGCAGCTGTTTGTCAAATATTTCAATTTTCACTCAATTCACTAATTAGCATTCCCTAAATTACCTTGAATATTATCAGGTAATTATTTTTTTTTTCAAAACTAGACCTCACGCTGCTCAATTTGATATCCCATTTGTCCATTTCCCACTCTTCGTTTTACAGTAACTGATTATAACCTATTTTGTATTTTTCCCTCAAATCACTAATTAAGGTTTCTTAACCATTCTGATTAGTTTCAAGACAAAGGACATTTCAAGCTGGTTGATTTCATACCTTATTTGTCCGTTTCGTGCTCTTAGTTTGGCTTTGAAAATTCGGGCAAGACTCCGGTGTGTATTTTCTAGTGAGTTTGTTTTCACTCCGCTCGCACATTTGACCAAAAAAATCCCCACGAAACTGATTACTCTTCCAACCGTCGCATGTTCAGTATTAATTCTGGTAACTTCTTTAGCTTCCTATTTTCATCAGACATCGCCCTCATTCAGCATGTCGTAACGATTTGTAAAATGATCTTGGCGTTCCTAAGTTATTGGCCCGGCTTTTCTCTAAGACCCGCCAAACACACAATGGAAGGGGTGAATGCTGCGGTATAATCCAAAGAACCCGTAGCGGGAAACACGTGCCTTTTGGTAACTCAATGAGATATTGGCAATGGCTCCTCTGTCGCCTTAAAGGCATTATTGATTAACATCAACTCACCACGTTCAATCTGAAAGGTAACGAACGCTGACGACTGTTGCGGCGTGTGTTTAAAGCAAACCTGATTAGCATCTTCATAGTAGCGCTAATATCTCCACTGTTATGCGACTCGCGCGAAAAAAAATTCAAATGGCTCTGAGCACTATGAGACTTAACTGCTGTGGTCATCAGTCCTCTAGAACTTAGAACTACTTAAACCTAACTAACCTAAGGGATACCATTATAAACCAGTAACAATAACACCAACTCAGACTCCGTGCACCTATCCTGTTCCGACGGGCCTGGACTTGGCCAGCCGCTTCACGGCTGGGGTGTACAATAACCGGATAGGACTACGCACCAATTATTACACTAGATGTAAAATTAGGTTAGATGTAGAAAATAGGATAAGGCTTTTAGGATAGACTGCAGCGATACCAAGTTACTGGCCAGCCTAGAGACGCATTTCGTTGCCAGACATAGCTAATTAACAGCACTGTGAAGTATTTACGACACTCTTGAGCACGAAGGTGTCATTTACTGAGCCATTTTACAGCTTGGCTGAAGCCGTAGTGCATGAATTTCAAAGCACGCTACATGCAAAGTACGTCTGATAGCTGCCGTCCTTGGCATACGAATTGGGAAACATGAGTGGCTGCGTGATGAGAACACAAATCATTGTTGCATTTCTATTACAGCAGCGGATGTTGCATGTTGACTGCACAAGTCCAAGTGACGAATATCAGTCGCCATAAAATGAAAGGTAATATAGGATCTGTGTAAAACGTTGTCCCTGCATTCCCACTCTTAAAAGGGCCTATTAATAAGTACTGTAAAGAAAAGCACAGCAACAAACAGTTTCGTATAGGACCGGAAACCTTATTCCTTATCTTCATTAAACTCGATGTATTTGATCCAGTTTGTTATTTTATTCCCTCAAACAGAATGTGACTTTACAGTACAGATAACATTTTCATTCTATGAAAATGTGTTATAGATAAATGAGATCTACATTACAGGAACACGTGAAGAAACTGTTGCTATGAATAATAACATTTCTGAAGTCGGACGCATTATTCCACTGATGCAACAGTTTTCGAGTGGACTGTACGAAACGTATCGAGACTATATATACTGCTGCAAAGTATGTTGGTTAAGTGAAGGGACATTACTGGAATGATTTTTCGATTTAAAACTTTCTATTCTTGAATTTATTAAGGAAAAAGTAGTGCAGGAACGAAATTATAACATACGGAATGGATTGCACACCTCGCATTTTAAATAGACCTGATTGCTGACTGTCCACAGTAAGACATTACAAGGTGAGAAATTACTCCTTTCTGATTTGAAGAGGATTCATACGCAATAGGTAAATCACTTTGAAGTAAGGGCACATTCTGATGAACACAGTCCAATTCCGTAAGATCACTGGAATTAAAGAAAGGATTAGGTTTGAAGAATTCATTGTGGCCTTGACTGAAATACAAGGATAGTTTTCTAAAAGTTTGGAGACTGTGAGTTTTACATCTGTTTCTGAGACCATTTGCCATTTCAATTGGAAGCAGCCCTGTGTATGAGCAGAAGTAACTGACTGACCTGCAAGTTCATTCTCATTTTAAAGACAAATCCCTTTAAAGTTAAAAAGGTCCAGGACGTCTACATAGCGTTCCTCAGGAAGAGTTTCACGTCACTACAATGAGGTTGCAAAACTGCTACAATATTTCGATCGACATATTTATATGACAGACTTTTTCGATTATGAAACTAAATAAGTCACGATTACATGGCAACCTGAGTGCGAAAATCTCTGACGTTGTCGTGCGTCTGTCCGTATGCCGACATTTTGTACCAGATAAAAATTATATAATGTCTTCAGCGCGCCAAAAGTAATTAAATAATGCTGAAAATTTCCAGAACGAGATTTTCACTCTGCAGCGGAGTGTGCTCTGATATGAAACTCCCTGACAGATTAAAACTGTGTGCCGGACCGAGACTCCAACTCGGGACGTTTGCCTTTCACTGGCAAGTGCTGTACCAATTTTTTTCTGTCTTGTTCTTTCAATTTGTTGGGGGCGGACGTCCGATGACACCCGTTTAGGTTCTTCGTTGATCCATTCTCTCAGTTTTTTTGTTACAATGGGTAGCGAACCCTCTGACCGAATACGCTGAACTATCGTGCCGGCATCAACTGAGCTATCTAAGCACGACTCACGATTGCTCCTCACAACTTGAATTTTGAAGGTAGGAGACGAGGTACTCGCAGAACTGAAGCTGCGAGGACGCATCGTGAGTTGTGCTTGGATATCTCAACTGGGACAGCACTTCCCCCCGAAAGGGAAAGGTCCCGGTTTCGAGTCTCGGTCTCACACACAGCTTTAATCTGCCAAGAAGTTTAATGTTGAAAATTTGTTTCTGATTTGTGTTATTGAGAAACCAAGTCGTGTGGAGTGCGACAACATTGTCATTTAAATATGGAGCATTCGCAGTCAACTTCCCCCCCCCCCCCCCACCCCCTTTCCATTCCCTGTGCTCGCACTCAGACGGCGTGGCGAGGCAGTGGGAGAATATGTCAGCCAAGTTGGGCGCTATTGCACTCGTGCCAGCGCGCGGCTCACTAACGCAATATGTGGCCATCCCTGTTTAGATGCTTAAAATAAAAAATATAAAATGTTGGCACAGTAAATGACTGTTCTTTTCTTCCGACACTAAACGTATTAGAGTTAATGAAGTATGAAAACGTACTGAAAAGGATGTCAAACGCTTTTGCCCTTCTGGTCATCATAGTAACCTACGTGTTCAGGATTTTGTCATTTCTAAATCATTCTTTTATGACCCTTCATGGTCTTAAATACCAGTATTCAGTGAAGTTGTTGCATTTTTGCTGGCTCCTTGCTGGTCATCATTTACGTATAATCTACTTCTGTCATGTAAATGTCCAGTTATTTATCTACATTTTCAACGACACTATGAAATAAAGTCGTTATGTAGAACCGCTCGGAGTGCATGGTTTTGTTATAAGACTAGGAGTTTGTCAAGTATTTTATGTGGGCCGATGTATCCAATCGTTTGTATACTTTCCACATATCAAGAAGTGACCTGTCTTGTCTCTCGATCTCCCAATGTGACATTCGTCTACAGACGAATGTCCGTCAATGGATGAAGATGAGTACCGACATCTCAGCTCACTGTTCTACAGAAGACTGGACAGAATCTGCAAACCAGTATACTGGTTCACGTTCACGGTAACCTGAATGTGTGGGCCGAAGATATGATAGGTACGAAAAACTCCCCACAACATTACGGAACTATCAAATGGCTCTGAGCACTATGGGACTTATCATCGGAGGTCATCAGTCCCCTAGAACTCAGAACTACTTAAACCTAACTAACCTAAGGACATCACACACATCCATTCCCGAGGCAGGATTCGAAACAGCGACCGTAGCGGTCGCGCGGTTCCAGACTGTAGCGCCTAGAACCGCTCGGCCATATCGGCCGGCACGAAACTATCTCTGACTTGAATTGCACCCTCCACACTTTACAGGTTAACCGTCTCATAGGGCTGTCGGCGCACTCGACGCCTTGCATCGTTTGAAAACAGGCGAAACAGTGACTGTCGAACCACAGTACAATCTTCCAATCACAATGGGACCACAGGCATTCGAATTTGTGCAGTTATATACATTGATGCACAAAAAATTGCAGCTCCAAGAAGGAGTTGTGCGGCATGAACGAAAGTTGGTAGGCGTTTTTCTGCACCTCAAAGATGATGTCTATTCAAATTTCGCGCTAGTGCCGGCCGGAGTGGCCAAGCGGTTCTAGGCGCTACAGTCGAATCCTGCTTCGGGCATGGATGTGTGTGATGTCCTTAGGTTAGTTATTCATCTCATTACATTATGCATATTAACTCACTACCCGATCACATTAGTGGGTCCTCTTTTCATACACAAATATGCAGCAATTTATTCTACACTACAAGTAAATCTTAGTTATGATCTTACCGCTATGTGGTTCCTAATTCTACTTAATATACGAGAAACTTATGCTACCTGCAGCGTTACAGGTGTGACAGTGCTCTATAAACTTGACGGATGTTGGCCTGGCCCACTGAGCTAACCCCAGTGGGCATGCCCGTGGCACTAGGCTGGCCAGTAACTTGGTATCGCTGCAATCTATCCTAAAAGCCTTATCCTATCTTCTACATCTAACCTAATTTTACATCTAGTGTCATAATTGGTGCGTAGTCCTATTCGGTTATTGTACACCCTCCGCCCTAGTCCAGGGCAAGGCGGATTCCAGCCGTGAAGCGGCTGGCCAAGTCCAGGCCCGGCGGAACAGGATAGGTGCACGGAGTCTCAGTTGGTGTTATTGTTACTGGTTTATAATGGTTGTCCCTTGGAAAAATCTTAAGGACTTTTTTCGAAATTTCGTCTGTCAATTTGTTCAAGACATTGAAGGTGTTGTCATGCCTTAGCAGATGGTACGTGTCGTTATTCGGGAGTTGTTGTCGTAGTTCGTTTGCTACGTCATCGAAGAGGTGGCACTCATACACCATATGTTCTGGCGTGCCTTGCACAGCACCACAGTCGCACGCGGGTGTAGCCCGCTTCCCAAACCGACCTAGATATGTCGGGTAGGGTCCATGTCCAGTAAGAAAGTGCAGCATTCCTCTCGTAGGCATGAAGTACGTAAGCTTTACTCGTTCCTCTATGTCCGGTAACAGCTCATAGGTTCTGCGCCCCGTATCCTCGTTATTCCACTGTTCCTGACATAGTTCGATCCCTTAGGTTAGTTAGGTTTAAGTAGTTCTAAGTTCTAGAGGACTGATGACCACAGCAGTTAAGTCTGATAGTGCTCAGAGCCATTTGAATTTTTTTTCGCGCGAGTCGCATAACAGTGTGAAACTTCCCCTTAGAACAATTATACACGACTGTGCTTAAACTGACGCACAATATTTTTAGCGCAACGCAATCTGACTTTCAATAATCTCTACAAGAGAACGGCCCTGACTAACATTAACCACGCCGGCCGAAGTGGCCGTGCGGTTAAAAGCGCTGCAGTCTGGAACCGCAAGACCGCTACGGTCGCAGGTTCGAATCCTGCCTCGGGCATGGATGTTTGTGATGTCCTTAGGTTAGTTAGGTTTAACTAGTTCTAAGTTCTAGGGGACTAATAACCTCAGCAGTTGAGTCCCATAGTGCTCAGAGCCATTTGAACCATTTAAAAAAAAAAAAAATTAACATTAACCTGTACTTTTCACAAATCACTTACCTCACAAAAATCTTGGTTATTCCCCCACTGCAATACAGAAAGCGCCACTACTGCCAGCTAAATAAAAGATTCAAACTATGGAAGGCACTAACTACTGATAGGGATGGTTAGCAAATGAAAGATATTAATAGAGAACAAACAATGTATTTACCTTGATATCATCATATATATATATATATATATAGCAGTTCAAGACAAATTTCAAAACTCCGCCATCTCTCTCCCCACATCCACCACTGCTGGCGGCTCACCTCCAACTGCGCAACGCTACGCTGTTCACAGCCAGCTGCCTAACACTACAATGGCGAGTATTACAACAATGCAAAGCAGCCACAGACTGCACACAGCACAGCCAGTGATTTTCATACAGAGGTGGCGTTACCAATAAAAAAACCTAAACAGCCTACTTACAAGTGGAGATATTAGCGCTACTATGAAGATGCTAATCAGGTTTGCTTTAAACACACGCCGCAACAGTCGTCAGCGTTCGTTACCTTTCAGATTGAACGTGGTGAGTTGATGTTAATCAATAATGCCTTTAAGGCGACAGAGGAGCCATTGCCAATATCTCATTGAGTTTGAACGAGGTCGTGTAATAGGGCTACGAGAAGCTGGATGACCATATTACGATATTGCAGATAGACTTGGCAGGAATGTAGCCACTGTACATGATTGCTGTCAGCGGTGGTCACTACCGAGAGTGAAGATCACCGTCTTCGGCGTATGGCTCTGGCGCATCTGCACCACAGTGACACAACGAACTGTTATAAATCGGTTTCTTCGAGGACAGGTCCGAGCCATACGCCCTGTAGTGTGCATACCGCTGAACCCAAACCACCGTCATTTGTGACTTCAGTGGTGTCAAGCGAGAGCTCAGTGGAGGGCAGGGTGGAGGTCTGTTGTGTTTTCTGATGAAAGCTGGTTCTGCCTCGGTGTCAGTGATGGCCGTGTGTTGGTTAGGAGTAGGTCAGTTGATGACCTGCAACCAACCTGTCTGAGTGCGAGACACACTGGATCTGCACTCAGATTTATGATCTGGGCTGCGATTTCGTTTACCAGTAGAAGCACTCTCGTGGTCATCCCACGCACCCTGAGAGCGTGTTTGTACCTCGACCTGTTGATTCGACCTGTTGTGCTGCCTTTCCTGAACAGCATTCCGGGGGTTGTTTTCCAACCGGTTAAGGCTTGCCCGCATATCGCTGTTGTAACCTAACATGCTCTACAGAGTGTCGACGTGTTGTGTTGGCCTACTCGATCATCATATCTGTTCCAAAAGAGCACGTATGGGACATCATCGGATGACAACTTCAGCATCATCTACAATGAGCATTAACCCTACCTGTGTTGACCCAACAAGTGCAACAGGCATGGAAATCCATCCCACAAACTGACACCCGGCACCTGTACAACACAATGAATGCACGTCTGTAAGCTTGTAATCAACATTCTGGCGATTACACTGGTTATTCATGTACCATCATTTCACATTTGCAATGGTTTATTTCGCACTTACATTTACATTTACCTTTGGTCTTGCGAAGTTTATCTCTTAAATATGTTATCCAAACAAATGTATTCCCAACATTGCATTAGTCTGTGCTTATTACTTTTTGGAGCTGTGGTTTTTTTTTCCTACAATATATTTATGGTGCGTAAAGTTCAGAACTCAAATATCACTCTCCAATTGCTTGACCATAAAACTCTAAAAAATTCTGGAGGAAATCGACATCTATGTTTCCAGAGCGTCTTTAATAACCCATAAAACGATCAATCTCTTCGACAGGCAGAGGCCCTCATACTTGGCGGAGACGCTACTTCCTACGCATCTTTACGTGCTCACTGTTCACTCAGAACTGAAAAGAGCGCCGCGACACGATCGACAGGCATACTAAAGACACTGCCCAACACATCTGTACAAAGCTTTACCGGATTTTCCCAATGGTTTCCACTTCGCGACCGATAGGAACTTACTTTCTGGACAACCCTCGTATAAAAACATGCATTTATGCAATCTTTCCCGCACGTATAACGCATCAATCAACCGACATTAAAAATTCCACAGACAAATCGTAATTCGTGAAATACATTAGGTATTGTTACATACTGAGCTTCCTTTTCACGCTTTCTTTTAGCATTCGCAGCTCTAATTCCCACTCTACTTCCTTTCCATAGCTCTCCCGCAGATAAATACAGGGTGTTTCAAAAATGACCTGTATATTTGAAACGGCAATAAAAACTAAACGAGCAGCGATAGAAATACACCGTTTGTTGCAATATGCTTGGGACAACAGTACATTTTCAGGCGGACAAACTTTCGAAATTACAGTAGTTACAATTCTCAACAACAGATGGCGCTGCAAGTGATGTGAAAGATATAGAAGACAACGCAGTCTGTGGGTGCGCCATTCTGTACGTCGTCTTTCTGCTGTAAGCGTGTGCTGTTCACAACGTGCAAGTGTGCTGTAGACAACATGGTTTATTCCTTAGAACAGAGGATTTTTCTGGTGTTGGAATTCCACCGCCTAGAACACAGTGTTGTTGCAACAAGACGAAGATTTCAACAGAGGTTTAATGTAACCAAAGGACCGAAAAGCGATACAATAAAGGATCTGTTTGCAAAATTTCAACGGACTGGGAACGTGACGGATGAACGTGCTGGAAAGGTAGGGCCCCGCGTACGGCAACCACAGAGGGCAACGCGCAGCTAGTGCAGCAGGTGATCCAACAGCGGCCTCGGGTTTCCGTTCGCCGTGTTGCAGCTGCGGTCCAAATGACGCCAACGTCCACGTATCGTCTCATGCGCCAGAGTTTACACCTCTATCCATACAAAATTCAAACGCGGCAACCCCTCACCACCGCTACCATTGCTGCACGAGAGACATTCGCTAACGATATAGTGCACAGGATTGATGACGGCGATATGCATGTGGGCAGCATTTGGTTTACTGACGAAGCTTATTTTTACCTGGACGGCTTCGTCAATAAACAGAACTGGCGCATATGGGGAACCGAAAAGCCCCATGTTGCAGTCCCATCGGCCCTGCATCCTCAAAAAGTACTGGTCTGGGCCGCCATTTCTTCCAAAGGAATCATTGGCCCATTTTTCAGGTCCGAAACGATTACTGCATCACGCTATCTGGACATTCTTCGTGAATTTGTGGCGGTACAAACTGCCTTAGACGACACTGCGAACACCTCGTGGTTTATGCAAGATGGTGCCCGGCCACATCGCACGGCCGACGTCTTTAATTTCCTGAATGAATATTTCGATGATCGTGTGATTGCTTTGGGCTATCCGAAACATACAGGAGGCGGCGTGGATTGGCCTCCCTATTTGCCAGACATGAACCCCTGTGACTTCTTTCTGTGGGGACACTTGAAAGACCAGGTGTACCGCCAGAATCCAGAAACAATTGAACAGCTGAAGCAGTACATCTCATCTGCATGTGAAGCCATTCCGCCAGACACGTTGTCAAAGGTTTCGGGTAATTTCATTCAGAGACTACGCCATATTATTGCTACGCATGGTGGATATGTGGAAAATATGGTACTATAGAGTTTCCCAGACCGCAGCGCCATCTGTTGTTGAAAATTGTAACTACTGTAATTTCGAAAGTTTCTCTGCCTGAAAATGTACTGTTGTCCCAAGCATATTGCAACAAACGGTGTATTTCTATCGCTGCTCGTTTAGTTTTTATTGCCGTTTCAAATATACCGGTCATTTTTGAAACACCCTGTTGCTCTCCATGGTGATCGAAAGTGCACAGTCCTGCAATCAGCAACACATTGTGAGCTGCAAGATGAAAATACCGGGAAGAGCCAAGGAAAAAGCGGGCTAATAGCACAGGCTGGGAAACATGTCTTGAACATAATACATTTTGAACCTTTGGCTGTGGTGTAGGCTACATAATGAGATTTGATCAGATTCATGGTTTTCAACACTAACTTACTATGGGAAAGATACAAAATGATTCGATCAGGCTCAACAGCCTTAAAGAGCATAACATAAGTGGGGTTAAAACGCGACAAACTGTATTTTGACCTCAGCTGCATTTAATACGTTTTGAAATAATGCTTCTCAAATGCCCTTCAAACGCAGTTCTCTTAGCAGTGATCGTTCCGAAATTGGCTGAGACTCCAGTCTAGTTTAAAACCGGCTGTGATGGGCAAGGTGTGACTCTTGCCTCTGGTCTCTGTCGGTTAGGATCTCTTTGCGACCACTGTTCTTATGGCGAGTTACGTGGCTGCTAGTAGTAGGCCTACACCATTCCTTGCGGACGCGTTGGCCACAATCCGCGTTGATTACATCAACATGACGGGTAACTTCATTCACAATACGGCCATGGTCACGTCCAACAAACACCAAATACGATTGCCGTTGTATCTAATCTCCTCTGCAATCCCCCACCCCCATCCCCCTCTTTCCCCAACTTTAGCAAGCGTTGCAGAGGCACATGTGCCCCTGGTACTAGTTCTACATCTGTAGCGGTCCAAAAGGTCAAGTGTGCTCTTTTATGCGGGTGACTAACATTTCGTGTTATGGGCGTATTACAGACTATTCAAAACCGTTATATGCTCCTGCTTTGTTAAGGATTCTGTTCCAGCCCCCTCCCCCTCCTCCCCCGGAAACCTTAGATTCAAGCGGTGTGCAGAAAAGCCAAGTTCTATGGTTTCTAATAGTTCCAAGGCCACGTACGCCATCATCTACACAAAACACGAGCTGCATCCAGTATCACTTCAGGAAAAAAAATTCTACAAGGAATATATAGCAGACGAAACGATGGGGTCGGCGTTAACTACACACATGCTCAACTAAAAAGCAGCTTTAGGAGGATGAGGAGTTCATGAGGTGCAACGACTGTCCTGGGCTTCAGAAGGTTGTAATAAGCAGTTATCGAGCGAGGAATGTTGGGGGACGACGAATTTTTAAGTGACCTGTGGAAAGCTTCACACAGAGATGACGAAAGTAATGGGATAGCGATATGCACACATACAGATGGCGGCAGTATCGCGTACTCGGTGTATAAATGGGCAGTGGATTGGCAGAGCTGTCATTTGTAATCAGATGATTCATGTAGAAACGTTTCCAATGTGATTATGACTGCGCAGTGGGAATTAAGAGCCTTTGAACGTGGGATGGTAGTTGGAGCTACATGCATGGGACATTCCATGTGGGAAATCGTTCAGGAATTCAATATTCCGCGATCCGCAGTGTCAAGAGTTCGCCAATTATACTAGATTTCAGGCACTGTCTCTCACCACGGACAATGCAGTGGCTGACGGCAGTAGGGTGGCAAGACAGATTGCGATCCATCTTGTGGGTTGCCTACATCAGGGGCAGGTATGCATTCAGGGCAAACCTATTGTTCTCCTTTGATTGAAGACACTTAACCTATTGTTCTATTAAATGCTTTTCCGTGTCACCCCCATTTCCTTTTGATTGACAGGTACTTAACCGATTGTTCTGTCAAGTGCCTGTCAATCAAAAGGAAATGGGGGTGCTATGGAAAAGCACTACATACCTACATACAGAGCTGTACCGATAGTGGTCCTTCATACGATCCATTTGCAGTTGGGACAGGGAATACTGGGTACCAGAAGTACTCCCCTCGAAACACTTAAAGATAGTGTGCAGTGTATGTATTTAAAGGTAATTGTATAGCAGTCCTTTCATTTCACTCTAGAACTGCACAGGGTGAACGAAATAAAACTGACCAGTGAAAACATTTATTGCACTTTAAGATGTGCTACCATCATTGGCTCCCAGGGGAGTTGATTTAAGTTGGGTTGCCTATCTTAAGTTGCAAGAAATATTTTTTCAGAGCAGTTTTATTTATTCTACCAACCCCGTAGATCGCAGTGGGCAACCAGCGGTCCATGGTCCTGATCTGGAGCATGATTCGTTTCATTCCATTCCACAGAAGACTTTTGAGGGGGAGAGAGAGAGAGAGAGAGAGGGAGAGAGAGGGAGATGCATTTTACTCTGTCCAGGATGCATTTTCAAATTTCCGCCATTTTATTGTTCACATTTTCACAGTTTGTCTTCTGTATAATTGCCAATATACACGGTGATTCAGCTGCCCCTACCACTGGGTTTTATGCAGCCCGCAATGCCTTGAAATACCGTACGTTACATTTTCACAGTCTCTCTTTTTCTACATGCAAACTATCAGTCCTACAGAAAAAATGAACGTGGCATTTTTGTAGGAAATTTAATGTAGCTCAATTTTGTACTGGGATATGTTTTCGCTAAACGCCGTGGTTTTTGAAATTATTCAAGAAAAACGCACAAAAGTTACCACCAAAGGCGTTTTTCTTGAATAACGCGAAAATCATAGCCTCCAGCGAAAACGTACACCTGTATGAAATTTAATTACGTTAAATTTCCTACAGAAAAGGTCGTGTTAATTTTTCCTGTAGGGTTAATAGTTTGCATGTAGCGAGTGAGAAAATATAAAAGTGTAGCATGTGGTTTTTGAAGGTGTTGTGTACTGCATGAAAACCCATGAGTAGCGGCAGCTCAATCAACCGGTATGCTAAGTTCAAGCGAGCCAGACTTTTAAACTTTTCAAAATGAAGAAAGAAACGATGACTTAATTTCTTTAATCTTACAGTCATCAAAAGAATTTTTGGACTTTTTTTGAACTATGCTTGCTAATAGTGTTCAGAGATATTATCTCAATAACTTTCACTCTAATGACTTACCTGTTACTAAAAATCGTGTAGTTAACGCCCAAATACTTGTAGACTGGGACTGTCTGTCTGACCACCATCTTTTATTTTACTGTTCTTTCTCATATTAACATTAGTATATAGTTCTTCTCCATTGTAAACTTATTAGAACACTGCCATTGATAAAACTGAAGGTAATTTACAATGAATTATCTTCACTAGTAACTTTTATAGGCATTTACTTTTCCGTGATGACATTTAGATGTGCCTGGCATCCCATCTTCACATGTTTCATTTATTTAAGTGTTGTGGGCATATTTTCTTTACTAACACCATTTTGCAAGAGCAGTTTCTAGGACACCTACACTGACCAGAAAAAAATCTCAGTACTAAAAATTAATTAACGTAGAGTAATGAAATTTCGGGAATACGTTTGTCTAGGCAACGTACTTAAGTGATTAACATTGAAAGATCACAGTTTAATGTAAGCGAAACGTAAGCCATTGCAAATATGAAATGCTGGTACATTCACAACCGGTGTAACCACCAAAATGTTGAACGCACCCATGCAAACGTGTGTGCATCGTGTTGCACATGTGCCGGATGTCGGCTTTTGGGATGGAATTCCATGCCTGTTTGACCGTAGTCAGTCAATACAGCGATCGTTAATGTATGTGGTTGACGCTGTAGTTGTCGTCCTATGATGCCCAATGTATGCGCGATTGGAAACAGATCTACCGATCGAGCAGCCCAAGCAACGCGTCGACAGTCTGTAGAGCACCTTCCGTTACAACAGCGGTATGTGGGCGAGCATTATCCTGTTGGGAACCACCCCACGGAGTACTATTCGTGAATGGCACCACAACAGGTCGAATCCACAGATTGGCCTACAAATCTGCGGTCAGCGTGCGTGGGATAACCACGAGAGTCGTCCTGCTGTCATACAAAATCGCACCCATGATCATAACTGCAGGCGTAAGTCCAGTGTATCTAGCACGCAGACAGTTTGGTTGCAGGTCCTCCCTCCACTGGTCTCCTTCTAACAAACACACTGCCATCACTGCCAACCAGATCTCATCAGAAAACACAACAGACCGCCACCCTGCCTTCCAGTGAGCTCTCGCGTGACACCACTGAAAGTCACACATGGCTGGGGTTTTTCGACAGTGGAATGCGCGCTGCAGGACAGCTGCCTCGGAGCTGTACTTCAAGTAACCCATTTGTCACAGTTAGTTGTGTCACTGTAGAGCTGCTGCTCAATTTGCTGCCGCAGAAGCAGTACGACGTGCCAGGGACATACGCTGAACACGGTGGTCTGCCCTCTCGGTAGTACACGTGACTATCTGGAGCCCGGTCTTCTTGCGACCTTAAATTCTATTGACCTCCGCCACCAGCAGTTATGTACAGTGACTATATTTATGCTCTTCCTGCATTATCTTTGAAGGAACATCCACGTTCTCGTATCCCTATTACACGACCTCATTCAAACTCAGTGAGGAACTGATAATGGCGCTTTTGTTGCCTTAAAGGCATTCCTGACTAACATCAACTCACCACGCCCAATCTCAAACTAACGTTCACGACCGCTACTGGGTGTATTTAAAGCAAACGTATTTTGCATAATCATAGCGGCACTACTAGCGCCACTCTTATCTGACTGGCGCAAATTTTGAATAGACGCCTTTCTGACCTGCCAACTTGCTTTCATGTCGCAAAACTCCTTCTCGCTGTCGGGATTTTTTTTCGTCAGTGTATTTTTGATTTATTTACAAGTCGGGACACTGTTTCTTTCTAACAGCTTTACAGAATTTTGCGATGGAAGTTTTGAGGACAACTGTTGTAAAACGTCGTAAGTAAGGAACCAGTGTTCACGACTCGTAAACAAATGCAAACGTCTAAAGAAGGGGTGTATATAAAATGAATACACGTCGTAGTTTGAGGCATAATTTGTTGTCGTGGAGTGTTGGGAAAGAGGGTGCCATTGAGATCGGTGCGGTGCCCCACAAACACCAACTTAAGGTTTGTATAGTTTTGATTTTGTACGCCAGGAGCGCTGCTGTCGCTGCTGCCGGCCAGACAGCTTGAGTGCGTATGTGAATTAGGCCCGCAGGTCACCAAAGGTTGTCGACCATGCCCTCCCTACGTCAAAACCAAGTGCATGGGAATAACTGCTGTGTGTGGTTTGTGTCCAGCAGACGTGACGACGGGCGAAGTGAGCACGGCGCGGCACTGCATCTGGCTGGGCCACGACGACGTTGATGCGTGCGCCGCCATCAGCGCCTCTGCCGACGTCACGTACTGCGCCATCTGCGACTACGACCTGTGCAACGCGGCCGGCCTGCCAGCCGTGACGTCACTGCTGCAGCTGCCACTGTGGGCGCTCGCCCTGCGTTTGCTTTCGCCCTGAGACCAGGGCGCCACCCATGCTGTGGAAACTCCCCACTGGGGCCGTCTGAGGAACTCGTACTTAAGCTATTTATTTGATACAGACACGTATACAAATTGAACACATAAAGTACATTGGAACAATATAAATAGATGTAGGATGAAAACATTTTCATTATTATTTTGCTAAAAATATACCGTAAGATTGTGAACGTGCGATCGCTGTACACGGTGATCTGAAGAGGAGCCAGCTTGATAGTCAGTAGGAACAAACACCGTCTTTGGATATCGGTTTCCGGAAGAGTGACAAGGAAATTTCTAGGAAGGCACCGTCGGTTTCCTCGCCAATTTTCGTTGTATTTTGTTCCTTGGGAAGAGCTTACAACTTTTATGTCTCTTTCTCGCCAGTTTTCAACTAGATCGACGTTTTTGTCTACAATTTTTCTGACTTGTCTCTTTTTTCCTTTCTCTGGGACCAATTTATGTAATTTCTTTTATCATTCAAGTCTTATATTCTTTATTTTTTCCATTTACCTTATGAAGACTCTCTTTCTGTTCATGGTTTCTCCTTTACGTCATTTACTATCATATTATCAGATTTAACTGGCAATAAATTTTTTTTGTTTCTAAAAGCTTTGCAAGTTATTAAAATTTGTTTTTATAATTTTTTTCCAGAAGAGTGACAAGGAAATTTCTAGGAAGGCAACGTCGGTTTCCTCGCCAATTTTCGATGTATTTTGTTCCTTGGGAAGTGCTTACAACTTTTATGTCTCTTTTTCGCCAGTTTTCAACTAGATCGGCGTTTTTGTCTACGATCTTTTTGACTGTCTCTTTTTTTCTTTGTCTGGGACCAATTTCTATGATTTCTTTTATCATTCAAGTCTTTCTATTCTTTATTTTTTTCTCTATTTACCTTATGACGACTCTCTTTCTGTTCATAGTATCTCCTTTACGTCATTTACTATCATATTATCAGATTTAACTGACAATTCAATTTTTTTGTTTCTAAAAGCTTTGCAAGTTATTAAAATTTGTGAAACAATCACATGTCGTCTTTGTTAGTTCCCTTTTCATCACTTCACACAATCAGTCAAGTTTAATATGAGTTTTATAGTATTCTTGTAGTTGTTATAAAAACTGAACATGCCTAGATACTGTTATAGTACTATTAAATATCGAAAATTAAAAAAAAGAAAAAAGGAACAGCAAATGAAATGACTATGTGCTCTTAAACGAAATGTGTGTTCAGGTTCAAATCACGTTATGGATTCTCCACAGAACACAAAAGTCACTTCTTAGGGGTGTGATTGCTGAGCCACAGAAAAGCAATACCGATGCCTGGTCTTTGCAAAAAACGACAATACCTCCCAGCATTCTACTGCAGAAAAGTCCTAGCTCAAACCGACTAGAAAATATACCCACTGCTATGTTGTACCCATAAATTCGCAGTTTAGCGCTTCCGTCATAAAAAAAGTTTCTTAGACAGACCATTTACTGTCCCAGTTTTACCCTTTCCTCTAAATATGTTTAGCATGTCTCATTGCATTCCTCGAGAGAGAAGAATATGCAGCATTGCATTTCTCTTTATCTGAAACAACTCGGCGCCGTAACGTAGGAGAAAATGTATGTGTAAGAGATCGATTCTGTTCTTAATGGAATTTGTTAACAGATAAGATAGTCTTCTAGTAATCATAGCAGTCCTTCATTACGTGATACTTACGGAAGCATTCAACAACCCGAGATTCTCTTGATAGAGCCCAATACAAATGCTCACCTTCGGATAACCGTGTTACCACGCTGACTTCATTATATTCTGCCCTTCTACATGATGTATATAGCAGAGCCTTTTTTAAAAATAAAAAACAGGTTTCAGAAACTATTCTCTGCGTCACAAAGCTGCCTTAACTGTGTAAATATAATTAAAAGCCACTGTTGTCGCTTATCTAGTTCCAAATACCCTTCCTTCTTAGAAGTAATGTTCCCATTTTCATTTTTTTCCTCGGACCTTACATAGTTCTCAACTACTGCGTCGTTTTCGTTTGTGGACAATTTAAACTGGATGTAACCAAAAGGAATAACACTGTTTCAACAACTTGGTTGGTATTCACGTTGTGTGTATATATGTTTGCTGTAATTAATATAGTGGTTTAGCTTTATGACTGAACTCACTGTGCCTGCTACGTGCCTGAATAAAGAGCAAATTTTCATGATATGTAAATACCTGCCTTTAGTAGCAGAGTCCTTCGACGTATTTTCAAGATATATGGATTTACACAATGGAATCATTGTAGTGTCTGTTTACTAGCGCCTAGTGTCAGTAAACGGTGTAGAAATTTAGTATATGGATTTTGCTGCAAGTCCGCGATGACAATGTTTTTTATAACAGAGAAAGGCACTTGAAAAGTATTACAGTGCATAATATTTCATGACAAACACGGGTCTTACATAACGGAGCTTCAGCGAATAGGTTTAAAATGTTTGTTCTGAATACTAATATTATACACATATATATTCAACGAAATGCAATACTCAAAGTGTGTAATGCAAAAACTCGATAGATGACATCGTATTGTAACTTCCCGGCAGTGTTAATGTACAAGAGTACCATATATAACAAAAGGAAGGGTAATTACTGTGTGTGGTAGCAGAAAACGGATAATCTTTTTCATGTAACAGAAATTTTATGTCATTTTACTGCATCTGTTGTTCATGGATGTGACACTTAAATTTAGCTTTTAATTATGTAAAAAACTGTGCTGTTTGTATTTATTATACTCAAAGGGGGATTGTATCTGAATAAAGTTATTTTACCTATCCCATCTTCGGCTGATATTATTTAGTTATATAGTGAGTAGCACTGTTTTGCTACGGTGACTGCTGTAATAATTATTTTTATGACATTACTGAATATATTTGTTCCCTATACTCTCGTTCTACTTATGAAGTAAGTATTATTTCAATCACATTCATATGTGAAGACAAACGTAAAGTTCACTATTTCACTTCGTTTCCCTTTAATAATCATTTTTGTTAATTACATGCAAATCAACGTCAGTGCACGTATAAGATGTGTATGCAACACTGCAAGTGGAGAACAGTTTTTTATTGGAAGAGAATTTGGCCCGGCAATTGAATATGTTACACTCTGGTCTTCCCTATACACTGCTCTACACCTGCCTGCCACTACCCACTAGCAAACATGGTTGCTTATCATTAACATTAATCACTGCATACTACTGTATTGAAGGCAGTTAATACACCGTATAAAGTTATTCTACTCAGTGCACAATTGCAGTGCCAATTGTGTTTCCTTTTATTAGCTTCTAAATACAAAATGTATCCATTATGAGAACGTTAAATCACCGCTTGCAGCGTGTTCTTTTGTGTCTATAGATGACCACTGGCTAGTTGAAATGAAAGCATTTTCCCATGCTCATGTGATGTTGTCACAAAAAGTAAAAGAACATATCTAACTGTGTTTTCAACACTATTTGCTGTGAGCCAATGGAAAAGTTGTCTTACTAAACATCTTACACATTTCATATTACACAAATATGCACTAGTGTGTAGGTATAATTAGTGAAAGGTAACCTTGAGGAATTTTTATAAAACGCCGAACAAATTTCTTCGTAACAAAACAGGGAATACCAAGGATTTCTTAAATCGAAGCAGCCAATAATCCAATGAACCACAGAAAGTCTGTCAGTAGAATGAAACATGTGACAGCCTCACAGTGTCTAAAGCAAAAGAGAAGCTTAGGAGTCTCATAAAAATCAAACTAGGTCCTTATCTTTCTCCTCCAGTTTAGTATACACTGTCAACAAGTAGCTAATACTATTTTGGTCTGTCAAACTTCACTGTCACAGTTGCCTTGTTATGTGACTATTATCACATCAGACCCAGTTATATTTGGCAAGAAACCGAATCTGTATTATCTGTGAGCAAGAACTATTTAAAACTTGATCAAAGATACATCACAGCTATACATTTGACAAAAGGAAGTGGTTAATTTTCGACGGCAGCTGAAGAGTCCCATTGTGATAACACTGAATAAATTTCAGTTGCAGGATTCCATTGCGTAAATATCGAGATGACATGTCAGTGAGTTTTCAGTGACCAATTATTTATAGTTTTAAAATAACTCCATAGTTTCGTGTATTGCAGGTTCAAATTGATACGTTACTGGTTTTGGCCATAAAAAAAATCTTCACATCTGAGAACATGTGTAACTTGGGGAATTCAGATTTTAAAATGACTATTCATCCACTAAATTAGGCAAATATAAATTAAAAATTACGACCTAGATGACACATCAAATTTATTGTTTTGTCTGTGATTACTGTCAGACATTAAGAATTTCTTGAACTGTAATACCATTTAGTACTTACACAAGCCCCAGACAGTTATTGATTTATTGAAATGAATTCTATTCAAACAAGACTGGCCATTTTCTACACATGTCAAAAATTGTAAAAATCATCGGTATGAGTGTCTTTCCAGAATAGTTTTCTTCCTCAGGTGTTATAATAAGAAACAAATGTGCTAGCATTAATCTTTAATCTGCAGCTGATACTGACGATGACCAGTTAAAAGTCGCAACTGTATGTGGAATTAAGTCAAGGTGCAGCTGAAGCTGTTGTTTATTTAGCATACATGAAATTTATTAAAATATTGCGTCACATCCCACAGTATGTTTCAGTTTAGCAAGCATACGTGTGTCGATATCGAAGGTAAGAGAATTGATGTTGTGTTAGCAATTGAATAAGAAGCTTAACTTCAGATTACATCAGCATCCTTTTTTCCTTACACAGTAATGTGAGGTATCAGTGAGGTGTCTAGATCTTGGAACCATTGCAGCCATCAGGTCTGCATACAGTGCTTATGAAGACGACCTGCCCTGCACCTTGCGGCACACAGCCCTCCAGAGTGGATTCGCCTTCGCTGCCTGTGCAAGAGCGCTGTATGCCATCTGGAACCAACACAAACACAAGGGCATTAGAATGGTTCATTACGCAACCCTTTCTCCCCATGTGACAGGTTAGATATAGCCCTCGGGAGTGGAGGCGCTGTTGTTGTGTCTGCAAGACCATTGTGTGCCATCTGAACCAGCACAAACACAAGAGCATCAAAAAGATTCATTAAACAACCTTTCATGTCTTGTGCTATGTGAGACACAATCTGTCAGAGCGGAAGTGTTACCCTGTTTGTAGGACTGCTGTGTGGCATCTGAAACCAACACAAATACACACACTAATACTACAATAATAATTAATTGGGGATGCGTCCTCCTTTTTGTAAGTACACAAATTATTGTTTTGTTTTATCATCCAAACAAGTTTCATCACAGTTGTGTCATCCTCAGTGTCTTTTTTTATTATTTTCATTTTATCCTACATTTTGTGTGTTCTGCGGCTGCCAACCAAAATCAGCCACAGGTTTAGATCAGTACACTATGAGGGATGTTTGAAAATCATTTACAATGAATTTTTTATTATCCAATCTTTAAAATGTATGTGCTGGTAAAATTCGTGGTATGTGTCCGTTTTTCATCAGCATAACAGGACGCAGTACTTATAACCAAGCAAAAGAAAACGTGCAGCTCAACAGCACGAAAACACATTTGGTACGTAAAAACAAACTTGTCGCTACCAAGGATTTGCAAAATACTATAATGGTAAAGTAAAAAACGGACATTCGCTACGAATTTTACGAGAACATACATTTTAAAGGTAGGATAACAAACAAAAAATTCACTGCTGACGATTTTCAAACATCCCTCGTGTTTGCAGATGACATGGTGTTCTGATGTAGACCTGCGTCCGATTTAGGTTGGCAACCACGGGACACACACAATGTAAAATAAAAGGATAATAGTAAAATAACACTGAGGATGCCACTACTATGGTTAAAGATGTTTGAGTGATTAAATAGAACAACAATTTGTGTACTTGCGAAAATGCGGACCCTTTTCTAATTCGTTATTGTTTTTCTGCATGCACTGGAACCGAGCTCAGAACTTCAATATGGTACTAACACAAGAGCATTACAAAGATTCGTTACACAAATCATCCAGATCCCTAACTGTAAAATACATTCGAAATCTTTCCATCAGCAATACAAAATGGGAGCCAAGCATAGTTGTTTCATCAGCCCCCTCGCGCATTCCATACCCTTTACCAAGAAACCTGCAAGTGACCCCCTCTCCCATACAATCAAATGTTCACCAATATTTATCCATCATATCATCTCTACCTCTTCTCTCCCTATTCTACACCTCATCAGGATTTCTCATTTTTTTTCCCTCATTTCCCTTCATATCGCGACTCTGTTGACACCCCAGTCCCCTAACATCCACCGAACACACACGCAACTGTGCGTTGTTCACTGGTTTTCGAGTGGTTTTCCCACGTAAAGTCCACGTCTCATTTCCATAAGTGAAAACTGTTAACATACATACATAGCAAATTCTAGTTCCAGAAACATGAGAAGTGTAGTTTTTTGCTCTGCGTACTTTTGGAGTGCCGGCCGAAGTGGCCGTGCGGTTAAAGGCGCTGCAGTCTGGAACCGCGAGACCGCTACGGTCGCAGGTTCGAATCCTGCCTCGGGCATGGATGTTTGTGATGTCCTTAGGTTAGTTAGGCTTAACTAGTTCTAAGTTCTAGGGGACTAATGACCTCAGCAGTTGAGTCCCATAGTGCTCAGAGCCATTTGAACCAACCGTACTTTGGAAAAAGTACTACACATCATTTGAAAAGCTCTGTTATTTTCTTTCCCTTCCATTTAGCCATCGTGTTCAAATGGCCTAAATAAAGTCAGAAACAGTTCCTTGAACGTACTGTTAATTTGTACAAGTTTTCTTTGAACGTTAGGAAGACATTAACTTTGTCTTATTCTAACTGATTTTTCGAACAGGTTCTCTTGAGATCTTACACTTGCCATTGAAGTTTATCTGCACTACAATAAACAATTAAATTTCCTCTGCAAAATGATTGATATAGGACACCTTATGCAAAGTGTGGCATTATACATTGAACGTTTGCGTCTGAGGTGGGCGTGTCCCACAGCCTCTGAAGCAGCGAGGGGAGGCTGCCGATGCATGTGGCTCTGTCAGAGTGGCTTACCGCCAGAAGTCGAGTGTCATGGGTTTGGAGACTTACCGCCACGTAATATGGCGGCCGGGCTACTGAAATTTTAATACAGATACATGTTGTGGACATCAACCAATTTCCAGAGATGGACAATGCGACATATTAAAAAACATGACGCCCAGTTCATTTCAGTACACATCTATGTAGGTCACATACAAATCACTTAAGACACTTGAAGTTGAACGAATAAGCCACATGCAAATCGTTAGAAATTATCAACAGTTTACTAAAAAAATGGTGCAGCAGTGATCATCATGTCAACTTAAGAAGGCCTTCAAGACAAATCAAGAATTAAACTTCCATTTGGCAGTAAAGAAATACCAGGGCCCTTCAGTAAGTAATGCAGCATTTTTTTTTTTTCTGAAAGCTGGTTGATCTTATTCAGTAGTCCATTACTCCAAATTAATTCCCGGACTCCATCATACCATATTATGCTCCATTCGTTTGGCTAGAAAACACTATTTTTAACATAATCTCCGACCAAAACCTGGCATTAGGCCATCTTACTGGCAGGACCTGCGGGTCTGCATGGTACCGCTTTACTGCTAGACGTCGGAGCCAACCTCTTGTCGCCTCAACAATCTCCCCATCACCCACGCACTGCTCCCGCAGAGTGCATCCTTCATTGGGCAAAACAGTTGAAAGTCGAAAGATGCGAGATCTTGGCTGTAGGTTAGACAAGGAAGAACAGTACGGTGAAGTTTCGCGAACTCCTGTAGAGTGCGCAGACTTGTCTGAGGCCTTACATTGTCATAGAGAAGGAGAACCTCGTTTGCATTTTTGCGACGAACGTTTCAACATTGCAGGAGTCACAGCTGTGTGTGGCCAGCCGGCGCGCGGGAGAACGGACACGTTTGCGCGACCTTGTTGCGATGATGACATGCGCCTCGCCCAACGACTCATCGTGCTTTTGTTCACCACCACGTCTTTGTAGACATTCCGCAATCGCCTATGTATATCTGCGATGCTCTCGTTTTCCGCCAAAAGAAACTCAAATGACAGCTCTCCGCTTGGAAAGCATCTCCGTTACAGACGCCATTTTGAAGGCTATGTATAATGAAGCCTCCTATCGGACTTCATGAAACAACTGGGAATATTATACGATCTCCCGTAACAAATTTCACATTTTTTCAACCGAAATTGGCCGAGAAAAAGAGTGTTGCATTACTTACCAAGCGCCGTCGTAATTCAACGAGAACTGACAATTCTATAGAAACTCAGTATGAAATGAAGCTGATTCAATACGCAAGTCACCTAGACATAGCAGAAAGTACACTTTTAGGAACAACAATCATAGAATTTGTAATGCATTAATTCCAGTCGATTAATATGTTCCGTATCAAAATCGGCCGTAATTGAAATTGTGCTGTGTCTGTTACAAATCTCATTAGACCAAAGGAAAGAGCAGTTAATTTTACAAAAGAATGGAGTGCCCTTTTACTTTTAATTTCTGAGTTTAAGGAACTGTTAATTATTTAATGAAAGTATGTATCTTTTTGTTAAATATTAGTAAACTATTAATCGTGTAAGCTCCTGCATCAGGTTATTTTAATAAGTTCGAGACAGCCACACTCGGGTGTGGCATTTATTTTGAGGTTTAACTAATAATTTATTTCGAGCTTCAGCACTCTTAGACATGCAATATTACAGCAGTGCCTGCAGTTTTTGGGGTTTTCCACGTAGTCTACGAACTTTAACATTTATTAAAGGTACTGTGTGCTGAACTACTTCAATAGTGAGGAAACAGAGGCAATTTAAGCTTACGTTATACATCATGAATTGATACAAACTGGCGTAAGAACCTTTTTCTTCAAATAAAATTCAGTGACATTAACATAAATAGTTTCGTCTCTGCTACGGCGATCTACAGCCATCACTAATCTAGCGCTATATTATGTACTTATATCTACTGTGACGGGAAAAAAATCGCAACACTAAGAAGTAGACTTAAACGAATGTTGATAGGCGTACTTCTGAATGATGACGTATATTCAGATTTCACGCCAGTCGCATTAGAGTAGCGCTAGTATCGTGATACTGCAGTAATACTTGGTAGTAATATAGCCATCGTGCATGACCGCTGGCAGTGGTGGTCAAGAGACTATACGATTGCAAGAAGATCGGACTCTGGTGGACCACGTGGCACTACGGACAGGGTGCATGGGGGCTTATTTATAATGTAATGAAAATAATTTTAATTTTCAGTTTTAGTAGCTGTATGTCCGATTACGAAGTCTCGTAAACGGTTGGCCCTGACTCGTATTATTACGCAATCTGACTGCATTGAACAATAACAAAGAATGAAATGGAAATTTTCATTAACACAATTAATTAATTAAGTCCCCAGCAACTATAAAAACCTACGAAACCAAAGCACAAGTGTAACTGTTCTGTGTGTGGAAGTATGACTCAACGTACGCATCTGGCACGGTTCTTCTTCAATAACACAAGAAATTTTAAATATCATTTATACTGAATTAATTAAAGAAAATAAAAATACCATAATTACTCAAGAAAACCAGAATTACACTCTAATACAAGAACACAAGCCAGATGCTTTGTTGACTGAACCTGTAATGACGCATTATTTAAAACATGGAAATAATGAAAAATAAATCAAGTTTCGTTACCTTCATATATTGACCAAAATCACTCTCATAATTACAATATATCTCCACACCGCCTCGCTATTACCACATCTGAACAAGAACTTTTCAGTATCACATCTCAGCAAGCACTGCCTACTAGCTCATCTCAACAAACACTCCTCACTACGACATCTCAGCACTGACTACCACGAGTTCTCCCAAAGCACTGCCCACTACGAGTTCTCAATAATCACTGCCAGTGGAGGCGGCGGAACAATGCTCTCTAGCGATCTCTGGCGCTGTGGCTCAGTGTAGCCACCTTTCATATGCCCTTCCTCCACGGCTAGAATTTGATGGTATTTTTGCCAGTATTGGTGGTGAAAATACCACCAAATTCGTCAAAAAAATACAGACAAAAATAAAAGATAATATTAATGCGTTAATATCATATAACTAGATAAAATTTTGGCTTTGCACTGACCTTTCAATAACCTAATATATAAAATACAGTAAGCAATACAAATTCTTTCATACATGTGACTTTACATAACAGTTTACACAAGTATTATGTGGTTAAACAGTTCAATCAATAGCGTCAGCAATGACGAATATGTGCAGGTAAGAGTCTCATAACTTTTCACAAACAGTAATACACAAAGAATCAGTTTCTACAAATATTCACATAAACGCTTTCCATAGCCCAAGAAACAAGTAGTTGACAGTTCCAGCAGTAGCACCCAGCAATGGTCAACAGGTGCAAAAACCAACAAATGACATTTTTTCAGTAGAAACAGTCCATCAGTGGCACCCAGTAATGTTGAATAGGTGCAGACACCAACAAGTAACACCATTTCAGTATAAGCAGTTCCATTAGTGGCACCAGCAATGTTGAGCAGGTGCACACAGCAACAGGTGACATCTTTTCAGTAGAAGCAATCCATCAGTGGCACCCAGCAATGTTAAACAGGTGCAGACACCAACAGGTGACATCTTTTCAGTAGAAACAGTCCATCAGTGGCACCCAGCAATGTTGAACAGGTGCAGACATCAATAAGTAACACCATTTCAGTAGAAGCAGTCCATCAGTGGCACCCAGTAATGTTGAATAGGTGCAGACACCAACAAGTAACACCATTTCAGTATAAGCAGTTCCATTAGTGGCACCAGCAATGTTGAGCAGGTGCTCACAGCAACAGGTGGCATCTTTTCAGTAGAAGCAGTCCATCAGTGGCACCCAGCAATGTTGAGCAGGTGCAGACAGCGACAGGTGACATCTTTTCAGTAGAAACAGTCCATCAGTGGCACCCAGCAATGTTGAGCAGGTGCAGACATCAACAAGTAACACCATTTCAGTAGAAGCAGTCCATCAGTGGTACCCAGCAATGTTGAGCAGGTACACACAGCAACAAGTCACATTTCTCAGCAGAAGCAGTTCCGTTAAATTCACTTTCACTGATCACACTGTTCATCAGAGTTTATAAGCAGAAATTAAACATGTCCTAGTGGCACCAATCATGTAGAAAAGGTACAAGTAACAGTCCATAATTTTTACGATCACTGATCACACAGTTCATCAGCAGAAATTAAACATGACTAAATGTCACACATCATGTTGAAAAGTGCAGCACCATCACTAATCAGACAGTTCAGGCATGAACAATAGTTTGAATACACATACAATGCTTTTACACTAAACATACAAATCATAACAAACACACAAATGATATCAGATAATTGTCCTATTAACTATTACAATACACAAATACCAGTAAACCTATAACATTTATGGGTGTCAGTGCAAGCCACTACCAACAAATAAAATAATATTTAGGAGATAGGTGGGTAGGATTAGGAAAGGAAAACACACAAAACACACTCACTCATCTTTCATCCACATTAAGTACTACTGTGTGATTGAATAGTGTTAACTGTGTAAATGTAACTCTGTCCAAGATTTGATGTTCATCATGTGTACCAAGTAGTAGTGGCAGCAATGTATAACAGTCAATAATAGTTAAGTCAACGTCATAGTCATCATGTCTAGACCAATGTTTGCCAAGCCAGATCAAAATGTACGGTTGCTGAACAACTGTCAGTGAGCCAAGATATGCACATGCTTCCTCTCTCAAAAAAAAAGTATATACTGCTTAGTGATTTGACAAAGTGTGTGTGTAGACAATCTTCCTTCTACTTGAGTGTTCTAGTCTGCCATCTTCATCCTCCTTGTTCCATATGGACCAACAAAACAAATATGCTCCTCACTTACTTTACCTCTTATCCACCAAAACTCCAATAATCATCAGCATAATCTCAATACTTCACTAATACCTCTTCAATACGTCGATACATATTAACCTTATCATCAATATCATTTACCTTACCTCTTGTCCACGAAAACTCCAATAATCATCACTTAATCTTAATACTTCAATAATACCTCTTCACTACGTCGATATATATAAACCTCAGCACCAATATCATTTCACTTCCATAACAACTCTTTCCTCTAGTCAGTCTCCTCGAACAAGTACAGACAAAATCCTAGTGCAACTTCAATTCATCATCCCATACAATCCGAAGACACAGTGTCTACACACAACCTCTGTGTAATCCATCTGACCCAAATTTTCTACTCATTATAAATTATAAGATACATTTTGGTTCCTTGTCCATCATTAAATAAAAGAAATGCATACATGACCTCTAACAGACTTAGTTCGAATAACTCTCAGTAATTAAGTACGAGTACGGAGTGTGAATGATCATAATATTTCACAGTGTGTACACCACTTCAAGACTTATGGCAAACAGAAGCAAACATGTGGAGTATTTCTTGTGTCAAGTGTCACTTCTTATTTCAATTACTCACGAAAAATGCAGTGTAATAACTGCCAATGGTCTAACCTAGTGTTGGTATGTCATGTCGTTACCTTCCTTCCTATTAGCATAAATTTATACAGCTTCCATAAAACCTCAGCTCATGTGACTTCTATGACTTCTATGACTTTTTTGTACTAATGTCGTTCGTCGAATTATAGCAGTTCATTTTCTTATCTTAAAAATATAAGGCACTGAGCATAAGCAAAACATGCAATAGCGAGTAAATATACCAGTAGAGAACTGAATGTCAACAAGTGGATGCAGCACAATTCCTACAACGAGGCTCTGCCAAGCGAACAATCTATAATTAATACCACAGTGTAACCTAAACTCTATGTTCGTACACAGTATATCAGCATTTCTATACACCAAATTAAAGAGTAGTTATGACAACAAAACAGAAATGTGTAAATATGCAATCCATACGCACAGCAGCAAACATGCCTTGCACAATAAACAGGTCATTAGCATCACATCGACATAAGCAAATAAATGTTCATATGTAATCTTAATAAGTAAACATGAAGGCGCAAGCAGATAAATCACAAAGTGTAACCTACATACATAACAGCACAACTAATAGGGTGACAATTATAATTTAAATAAATAAGCACAGCAGGCACATAATAAAAAAATATGACATCAGTGAAAAAGCATAGCAGCCAAGCGATGCATAATATACGCAAGTAATAACAGTGTTCATTAATAAAACATTGACAAAAATCAGCAAATGTACGCAAGCACGTCGCTTCACAAGTAAATTCATAGAACGTGAAATTTAGCGCAAAGTATGAGTTACGTAATCGCAAGCAGCAAATTACGTCTAAAGTACGTACCTAAGTGGAAATATGTTACCTGAAAAATAAACTCAATTAATAGTTACCCTTTTTTAGTTTATTACTTTTTTTTTTGAAATTACATTCTTCCTGAAATTTTCTCCATAGCAAGTCGTCTTAACGTCGGACACGCACAGAATTTACCTGAAGGTCTTAAATATTTTACACAACCGTATCCTGAAAAACACTGAACGTTAATAACATAATTTATAAAGTCACCATAGCTTTATACAGAATTTATTCGGAGAATTTAGACTGTGTATTTGATTACGGCTGTCAGTGCATTCGCACTGAGCGCTCGATCAGCTGTAGACGCGTGACGTAGGAAGTAATTGTTTGCGGTCAACGACTGCCTTGTGCGGCGCGCAGACTGACTGTTGCTTTGAGTATGTGCCGCCGCCAAAACACAGCGCGGTATCCTTGTATTCTTTGCATGTTTACATGTAGCTGTTGGTTTCTTAAAAGTATGTCATTCCACAAAAATTTTAACGTTAGATATATGATGTATTCCCTTAGAGCGTCGTGATTTAAGAGTTTCTACTTCAACAGTGTTATCATGAATGATTTTGTGAACTCTATACGGACCGTTATAAAGCAGAAAAAATTTGCGACACAAGCCTTTTCCTTTATGAGACAAACGATGAGATTTAATTAACACCTTTTGACCAACTGACAAAATTTTTAAAGGACCAGGACGTTTAGCTGATTTCTCTCTTCTTGCAGCCGCAGACGCAATATTTCGTAGAGCCAAGTTCACAACTTCAGAATGCCGCAGTTTCCGTGAAGGCGGAAAAGGAACGATTTCAGAAATGCGATTTGTTGGTACTTTATTTTTTAATATCAATAGAGGCGGTAAAGAAGTTGAATCATTAGGAAGTTCATTCATAATGTTTTGAAAAATATGAAGATACTGATCCCAAGTTCTGTGATTCTGATGACAATAAAGACGGCACAATTTATTGATTTCCTTCATCCATCTTTCTGAAGCGTTAGATTGAGGGTGAAAAAGTGAAATAAAAATTGGTTTAATCTTACGACGCCGTAGAGTACGAAGCCAAATTTTAGAGCGAAACTGTGATCCATTATCTGATATAACCTTATCAACATGTCCCACTTCTTTAAGAAAATGTTTGATGAAAGCATTAGATACTGAACGAGCTGTTGCTTTGCGTAATGGTGTAAAACACACATATTTTGATGTCAATTCCACTGCTACAAAAATGTACGCAAAACCATTAGTAGATCGAACCACTGGACCGAACAAATCGACTGCAGCCATGTCCTTTAATTTCGCTGGAATGATAGGAAACAACGGTGCTCTGTGAGAAAGAGTTGGCGGCTTAGCCTTCTGACATAATTTGCATTTAGCAAGAACAAATCGAATACGTTTTTCCATATTACTGAAGTAACAATTTTCTCGTAATTTATGAAAGCATTTTCTGGGACCAAAGTGCGCATAACTGAAATGCGTAAATGAGGTGTGGCCAAATCGTCCAATTTAACAAAGCGTCTAAGAAAATTACAGACACCAAGGAAACTACGAACATCACGTTTTGTGAAAGGAACAGCATAATTACGAATAGCATCTAGTTTCTCTGTATCAGGAAGAATACCTTCTGTATAAATAATGTGACGGAGAAATTTCACCTGAGAACGACCAAATTCATATTTTTCCAAGTTCACTGTAATGCCAACTCTTGCAAAAAGACGTAATAATGAATCCAAAATTTTGTTGTGTTCACTCCAAGAACGTTTAGCAATAAGAATATCGTCAACACATGAAGTAATATTGTCCCGAAGATAAACAGGTAAAATTTCGTTTAAACTACGAATGAATGCTGCAGAGAAATATAGTAAGTCCAAACGGTAATTTCCAAAGTCACTTTTGGGTAAAATCGTCATATCCGGTTAATCTTTATCTACTATCTAGATAGATGGATAGTAGAAGAGTTATTTTTATAGATGCAAAGAATAGTAAAAGAGTAGGCAGCGGTGCAGAAAACTAAAAGGGAAATAGCACCACTACGGCTCGGGGCCCTGTGATCGCTACTGCACATATTCACTTAGTGTAGTGAATCCCCTGAGGACTTTAATAGCTGCACATAAATTTCAGTTTGTGACTCAGTGGCAAATCTGGCGGAAGTGCGCACGTAAATCGATCCAACCATGAACATGGACGTATGTCATTCCTAGAATTGCGAAAGATCTTAAATTTCCGAACAGTCAAGAAGTGTTTACAGTCAAAGCTTCCGCCTCGCGGCGACAAAGACCTACCGCGTCTGTCCCAGTCCCACTGTCGATTATTCTCAAGTTCCCGCGCCTGGCGCTCTCTTGTTACATCCCGTAAATGAAACAAATTACTTTCTTCAAAGCCCTCTGCTATCTGTGATACTAAAATTCGTCTGCTGTCTTTTCCTACGATTTCGCCTTCAATTTGTTTGACTTGCTTTTTTAATGCCTCAAATTCCCTTTTAACGCGTTCATTAAATTTTCCCTGATTGTCAACATGTTTATTTATGTTCTGGTACTCTTCGGTTTCTGCAAATGGCAATGGTGCTGTATCATCTGAATCTCTGTCCCCATGTAAACTAAGATTTGTCAATTGATCTGAAATCTCCTCAACTCTTTCCGATAAATCACCTATTTGTTCTTTCTGTCTATTTACGTCTTCCGTAAGTGTCGCGACTCGGGTTTCAGTATTAACACATTTGGTAGTTAACTGTTCATATTGTTGTGTTAGATTATTTATTCTGTCATTTGGTACGGATTCCTCGATTCTCTCAAATATTTCTTCCTTATCGTGTGCACGTTGTAAATTTAACTCTGAAAATTTCTGTACTATCACGCGATCTCTCTCCTCCTGTGCTCTATCCTGTTCACTTTGTCTAATCTCTACTGCAATTAATCTATTATTGTGAGCATTCAAAATCGGTTGTACTTCTTCTCTGATTTCTTTCTTTAATTCATCTTTCATATTTTTGAAACACGTGCCTATTCGTGAATCTAACCGTGTTTCCATTGTTTCCATCTCTGTTTTAATTTCAGATCGTAACTGTGATCCCATTGTTTCCCTATCTGTTTTCAATTCAGATCGTAACTGTGATCCCAAATTTAATATTGCACCCAACAACTGCTCCATAATAGCCGGTTCGAAATTCTTTTCGCCCCTAACATTTCCCGCAAAACCAGTTTCCTTCGTCATAGCTGTAAAGCTATCTGTGTTCGATACTATTCCAGAATCTTCTATCGTTAATCTCGTATTCTCTAAATTTTCTGATTGAGAAAAATTTTGAAAGGGTTCTGGACTATTTTCCCTGCTTATTAAATTGTTTTCAACTTCATTATTTATCGTACTGTTGTCCTGTGTTGGCGAGTTCGCCATGTCAACAATTTCGTCATTCTGACTATCCATCATTTTTGCCTTTTTCATCGATCGCGTAATCATTTACAAAACATACAAAACTCGTCACAGTACGAAAATTACACACAATGACTCTTTATAATCAACAATACCATTCACTCGAAATGTTTCCCAAAAAACACGATTAACGAACAATTGAAATAATTGCGCTAAATCGTCAACGCGTATACAAGACAACAATCAAATTCAGAGAAAAAAATACCATTATAAGAATGACAATTACCAAATCTACACATGCAAAATAGACTATAATTACTAAACTACAAATTACAATAACAATGCTACTGTCCACTATTTTTACAATCAGAAGAATTCCAAGGGACGATCCGAAGCAGTGGTCGCCACGTGCATGGGGGCTTAATAAAAATATTAATGCAAATAATTTTAATTTTTTTTTGCTTTAGTAGCTGTCTGTCCGATTACGAAGTCTCGTAAACGGTTGGCCCTGACTCGTATTATTACGCAATCTGACTGCATTGAACAATAACAAAGAATGAAATGGAAATTTTCATTAACACAATTAATTAATTAAGTCCCCAGCAACTATAAAAACCTACGAAACCAAAGCACAAGTGTAACTGTTCTGTGTGTGGAAGTATGACTCAACGTACGCATCTGGCACGGTTCTTCTTCAATAACACAAGAAATTTTAAATATCATTTATACTGAATTAATTAAAGAAAATAAAAATACCATAATTACTCAAGAAAACCAGAATTACACTCTAATACAAGAACACAAGCCAGATGCTTTGTTGACTGAACCTGTAATGACGCATTATTTAAAACATGGAAATAATGAAAAATAAATCAAGTTTCGTTACCTTCATATATTGACCAAAATCACTCTCATAATTACAATATATCTCCACACCGCCTCGCTATTACCACATCTGAACAAGAACTTTTCAGTATCACATCTCAGCAAGCACTGCCTACTAGCTCATCTCAACAAACACTCCTCACTACGACATCTCAGCACTGACTACCACGAGTTCTCCCAAAGCACTGCCCACTACGAGTTCTCAATAATCACTGCCAGTGGAGGCGGCGGAACAATGCTCTCTAGCGATCTCCGGCGCTGTGGCTCAGTGTAGCCACCTTTCAAGGGAATACCATCATATTTGGCATATGGCTGTGACGCATCTTACTGCATCTGCAGTAGCAATTTGACAAGAAGTCGGCACCTCAGTGACAAAACGAACTGTTACAAATAGGTTCAAATGGTTCAAATGGTTCTGAGCACTATGGGACTCAACTGCTGTGGTCATCAGTCCCCTAGAACTTAGAACTACTTAAACCTAACTAACCTAAGGACATCACACACATCCATGCCCGAGGCAGGATTCGAACCTGCGACCGTAGCAGTCGCACGGTTCCGGACTGCGCGCCTAGAACCGCGAGACCACCGCGGCCGGCTACAAATAGGTTACTCCAAGGAATGCTCCGAGCCAGCCACCCTGTAGTGTGCATTACACATGTCCCAAACCGCCGCCATTTACGGTTTCAATGGTGGCAAGCAAGAGCTCATTGGAGGGCAGGATGGGGATCTGTTTCGTTTTCTGATAAGAGCTGGTTCTGTCTCGCTGCCAGTGATACTCGTGTGTTCGTTGACAGGAGCTAATTCAGGAGCTGCAACCATCCTCTCTACATACTAGACACACTGCACCTGCACTTGGACTTTCAATCTGGTGATTCTACACGTCGTGCTGCCATTCTTAACAGCATTCCAGGGGACGTTTTCCAACAAGATAACTCTAGCCCACATACCGCTGTTGTAGCACAACATGCTCTACAGAGTGTCGACATGTCCCTTCGCCTGGTCGATCACCAGATCTGTCTCCAATAGAGCGCATATGGGACATTATCGGACGACAAATCAAGCGTCATCCTCAAACAGCGTTAACTGCCCCCGTACAGACCGACTAACAAGGGAACCTTCCCATCGCACCCCCCTCAGATTTAGTTATAAGCTGGCACAGTGGATAGGCCTTGAAAATCTGAACACAGATCAATCGAGAAAACAGGAAGAAGTTGTGTGGAACTATGAAAAAAATAAGCAAAATATACAAAGTGAGTAGTCCATGTGCAAGATAGGCAAAATCAAGGATATGGAGAGCTCAGGAGCGCCGTGGTACCGTGGGTAGCGTGAGCAGCTGCGGAGTGAGAGGTTCTTGGTTCAAGTCTTCCCTCGGGTGAAATAATTTTATTCTTTATTTTCGCAAAGTTGTGATCTGTCCGTTCGTTCATTGACGTCTCTGTTCACTGTAATAAGTTTAGTGTCTGTGTTTTGCGACCGCACCGCAAAACCGTGCGATGAGTAGACGAAAGGACGTGCCTCTCCAATGGTTGATCGCAAGATCATAGGTCAACCGATTCCTCGACAGGAAAACACGTCTGATATATTCTATACGAGACTGGTGACGGCATGTGCGTCACATGACAGGAAAATGTTGTCGACCCACCTAACTTGTACACTTGGCGAATGGGTAAAAAGATTCTTGTACCTTGCCCGATTTAGGTTTTCTTGTGGATGTGATAATCACTCCCAAAAAAGTGATGAAAACATAAGAGTTTGTCACATAAACTGCAACAAATGAATGTAACAGTTTCGCAGTCGCACAGTTTTCCTTCTGCTCTGTCAAAACATGTTTTTAACGTTTTCAATTTTTTCCGCGTGTAGACCGTCAAATCCTGCATTTGTCCAAGCAAATCTGAACATGTCCTGGAATTTTGGACAGCGAAGTTGATTTTGTGTAAGTGCTTGAACTTTGATAATTGTCTGAAAATAAAAAATTAAAATTTTCGCTGCCGGGATGACTTGAACCAAGGACCTCTCGTTCTGCAGTTGCTCACGCTAACCACGGAACCACGGCGTTCTTGAGTCAATATTCACATTTTATTGCATATGTTGCACATGGACTACTCAGTTTGTATATTTTGCTTATTTTTTTCATAGTTCCACACAACTTCTTCCTGTTTTCTCGATTGATCTGTGTACAGTTTTTCAAGGCCTATCCACTGTGCCAGCTTATAACTAAATCTGAGTGGGTGCGATGGGGAGGTTCCCTTATAAGTACAGCAGGCGTGGAACTCCATCTCACAAACTGACAGCCGGTGCCTGTACCACACAATACATACACGTCTGCGTGATTGCTTTGACGGTCTGGCGGTTACACCTGCTATTAATGTGCCAGCATTTCAAATTTTCAATGGCTTATCTCGCGCTTACATTAACCAGTGATCTTGCAATGTTAATCACTTATATGTGTTAACTAGACAAATTTATTCCCGAAATTTCATTACTGTACATTGATTATTTTTGGTGTTGCGATTCTTTTTCCCATCAGTATATTTAGGTGCAGCTTATGGACGACTTCTTACTAACAGTAAGAGACTTAGTCACACCCTTCAACTTCCCTATCCCCTACCCCCCATGACCCACCTCCCCCAAGACAACGTATAACCAGGAATGTCATTGCATTTTAGAGCTCAATTCTCTTTATTTATTTTTAACAATATATAGAGTTTCATTTTCGCATTTTGTTCGTCATTTAGACACAACACAGAGAAAAATACTCTGATAACGTTCATTTCCTTGCACTGGATGGCAAACTGCCGGCCGCGGTGGTCTAGCGGTTCTAGGCGCTCAGTCCGGAACCGCGCGACTGCTACGGTCGCAGGTTCGAATCCTGCCTCGGGCATGGATGTGTGTGATGTCCTTAGGTTAGTTAGGTTTAAGTAGTTCTACGTTCTAGGGGACTGATGACCACAGATGTTCAGTCCCATAGTGCTCAGAGGTATTTGAACCACTTTTTTTTTATGGCAAACTGATCATATTTCAAGCAGAGACCCATTACCAAAAATTCATGATTTGGATGGTATGGGACGTCGAAATTAGAAACGGTCCACGTATGGTATTAGCTAAACGAGCGCTCCGAAATATTTTGCCTAAATTCATTATATCTGGCAGTATTTCCTTAGTGCGTCTTGGGTGAATAGCTTTCCTTTTAGTGCGTGAATTTACTTTTGGTTCGATTATAACAAATGGTTCAAATGGCTCTGAGCACTATGGGACTTAACTTCTGAGGTCATCAGTCACCTAGAGCTTAGAACTACTTAAACCTAACTAACCTAAGGATATTACACACATCCATTCCCAAGCCAGGATTCGAACCTGCGACCGTAGCGATCGCGCGGTTCCAGATTGTAACGCCTAGAACCGCTCGGCCACTCCAGATTATAACAGTCAATTGTACTTTAATTTATTCTAGTGAAAGTGCATCCCCACCACGTATGCTGGGGCATATGGCGAAGGGGGTGGCGATTTCGACGCCCCTGTTGCTAAACATCGACAACAGCCGGTTGCCCAGCGGTTATATGAAGATTCTTCCCCTTTCAGGCATCTCCAGAAACTACGTTGGAGTCCCCGATGGATGGCGTCAGCTACTCGTTATCGGTCGTCAGGGGTGAATATGGAATATACCTTGATGAGAAGAAGATGTAGACGTCAGAACAGGACCCTCCAAGTTTCCTAGCACGAGAAATCCTTCACACTTTCTGCAGTGTCTGTAGGGATTCAGAGGTCTCCCATCCTTTACAGGCGTACAGATAGTGATCCGTACGTAGTTTACTTGGAAAGTTTGGATAAAAACATAGGCCGTCTTCATCCTATGACCTAGGGAAAATTTTCCACCTTTCCTTGCCTGAGCTAAGCAATGCTGTAATTTTCTGTAGGGAAACCAAAGCGAAGTTTGGATTTAGAAATCCAGAAAAGGCCAGTTCCTTCGTAAACAGCGAAGTATTAAAATCTAAAAATCTGGAATCTTACGTTCCTTCTTTCGTTGCTCACAAGTAGGGAGTAATAAGAAAAGATGTTAAAAGTCTTGAACAAGCAGAGATTTTGAAAGTCATACAGTCTATATTTTCCGTTATAGGCGTTCGAAGTATTGCTACGCATTATGTAAGGGATAGTAAATAATAAAGAATCAACCTACAGAGCTGCTTGTTGACCTTCGAGCCTCAAATTTTACAGCGTGCTATATTTGTCCGTGGACACGGATGTCCTGTAGATTCTTATGTGTCAACTGCCAGGCAGTGCTTTATATGCCTCCGATATGGGCATATCAGCAAACAATTGTTGGTCTGAGATAAAATGAAGCAAATGTAGTGGGCTACATTCAGTAGAATCCCACACTTCGTCTCTCACTCTTTGTGCTCGCTGTGGCGGTCAACACCCATCCACGGGTCAATCCTGTCCTACATATCATAGACGGCGAAGAGCTCTGGAACTAGGAACGTCTAATAACACAGACTTAGGGGTTGCACTGAACATTACCAGTGCCCAACCTTGGCTTCCGTCACAGAGGGACAACATATCCACCCGGTGCCGATCTTTTCTGCTCAAACAAACAACAGCACGCCAAATTACCAAAACAAAGAACACATCCCGCCAAGCATACAAGGTTATTAAAACGCAAATGGGATCGTTGCTAAACATGTTAATGAGGCTCTTCAGACAAACACTGCTCTGTTGACATGCAGAAGTAAGAGAACGCCGTGATGTAAATGAGTGATCTTACTATCGAAAGCTGCTATACCTCAAGCAACATGCAGTCACTCCTCTAAGTCAGAAACCCTATCTGCTTGGTGCCAACAAGGTAACAATCTTTCCAGTCCAATTGAACAGTGTCGTGTTTGATTGTGATCCGTCGTTTGATTGTGATCCGTCGATCACCACGTGTGTCTGCACATTCGAACAATGCAGGAGTCACATCTGCGTGCGGCCGGCCGGCGTGCAGAAGATCGGACAGGTGTGAGCGACCTTGTTGCAATGATGACAGACGCCTCGACCGACGATTCACCGTGCTTTTGTTCACTGTCAGGTCTCCGGGGATATTCTGCAGTCGCCTATGAGTATCTGCGATGTTCCACTTTCCCCCCATAAGAAACTCAACTACAGCTATCTACTTGGAACGCAAATCCGTTACAGACGCCACGCATCGAAACTTCATGAAACTATAGGGGCTGAAATGGGAATATTCCACGACGTCCCACAACAAACTTCGCGTTTTTCCATTCGATAGCGGCCAAGAAGAAAAAAATTATTGCATTGCTTATTGAACGTCCTTCGAATTATTATTATTATTAATAATATCATTAGTGGCAGTGATCAGACACGAAGTATTGGCGAACTGAAATCTTCCAACTGCTGACAGTATTGAAATAAGGAGCCCAGCAATCAAATTATCTGCAAACAGTAGGAGGAAGTATAGTGCGTACATTTCAATTTGGTTGATCTTAAATGTGGGTGAAGGGTGTAGGTGAAGCAAGTGTCGCTAGGGAGAGCAGTGGTGCAAAGGAAACATTTTTTGTTTGCTCTCAAAGTATCTGAGAAGGAGCTGTTCGTAGCACTCACTAAGAAATGCTTCATCCTTCTAGAGCAGAAAGCTTTTAGAAATAAGTAGTACCAACAGTCTCAAAGACTCATTACTTCATAGTGTAATAAAAGTCGTACAAAACTAAATATCATTTATCTCTCGTCATTTTAAAAATGAAAAATTTCAAAGAAAATTCTTTTTCATTATAAATTTTAGTTAGGTGCCAATGATGATTATGGTGGTGGGAGGGGTAGGAGCAGGAGAGGGGGGGAGGGGGGGGGCAAGAGCTAATATCTGATAGTCATTTGTATTTTCAATTTTTCGATGGGTGCTCATGGCGTACATGTTTAACTTGAATCTAAAAGTTAGGAGCCTGCCGTCTTGCACGACACGCAGCGCACCAGAGACGACAACTGCAATTCTGTGAATCGGGTGGTCTTTGTGCTGTATCTGCACTGAAGAGGATGACGTATAAAGTTGTGTGACAGCTGCAGTGCTATTACCGCTTTTCATGTAATGCCGATTTCTAATATAACTGTATAAATACAGTGTTCAAACAAGTTTCAAATTGTTTTTACGCTTTTAAGTTTTATCATACAAAATATATTACGTTCTTTTGTCACGTGCGAAACGAGCTAATCTTTAGCTTTTACAAATTACGTTTACGATTTACTTTAAATACACAGGTTGCGCCACACTTTAGAAAAGTATGAAAGGTATTCTACTTCACATCGTTTAATACACACTGCGGTGACAAAAGTCATGGGATAGCGAAAAGCATATATACAGATGGCGGTAATATCGCGTAGACAGGGTATAAAAGAGCAGTGCAGCTGTCGTTTGTACCCACGTGAGTCATGTGAAAAGTTTTCCGACGTCATTACTGTTGCTTAACGGGAATTAACAGACTTTGAGTGCGGAATGGCATTTAGAGCTAGACGAATAGGACGTTCCATTTCGGAAATCGCTAGGGTATTAGGTCTTCCGAGATCCATAGTGTCAGGTGTGTTCCGAGAGTACCAAATTTCAGGCATTACCTTTCGCCATGGACTCAGGTTGGCAACAAGGCACTGTAGAAGCTGGTGATTGTTCCACAATGCTGTGGGCTGTGTTTACATGGAATGGACACGGCCCTCTTGTCCAGCTGAACCGATCGTTGACTGACAATGGTTATCTTCGGTTATTTGGGGACCAGTTGCAGCCTTTTATGGACATTAGATTTCTGAACAACGATGGAACTCTTATGGATGACAATGCGCCATGTCACCGGGACTCAGGAGTTCGCGATTAGTTTGAAGGACATTCTGGACAGTTCGAGTGCACGATTTGGCCACCCAGATTGCGCGTCATGAATCTCATCGAACATTTATGGGACTTAATAGAGAGGTCAGTTCGTGCACAAAATACTGCACTGGCAGTAGTTTCGAAATTATGGACTACTTTGGAGGCATCATGGCTCAGTAATTCTGCAGGGGATTACCGATGACTTGTTGAGTCCATGCCACGTCGAGTTGCTACAATGTGTCGGGAAAAAGGAGGTCCAACACGATATTATGAATATATCCCATCACTTTTGCCACCTCAGTGTACATATAGTAAACAAACACTTTCACTTGTCTGGAACTGAGAGTTTACTGGCCCAACTAGCTCCTGTGACTGCAAAATTTACTGATCCATAAACCTCCCTACCCCCTGAATCATTGCCCTTGCCATGGTGGGGAGGCTTGCATGCCTCAACGCTACAGAATATAGATAGCTGTGCCATAAGTGCAGCTACAGCGGAGGGGTATCTGTTGGGAGACCAGACGAACGTATGGTTCCCGAAGAGGGCAGCAGCCTATTCGGTAGTTGCTAGGGGCGACGTCTGGATGATTGACCGATCTGACTTTGTAACTTAAACCAGCATGACTTTGCTGTGCTAGTAACGTGAATGGCTAAAAGCAAGGTGAAACTACATCCGTTATTTTTCCCGATAGAATGCAGCTTTACTGCATGGTTAAACGATGATGCCTTCCTCTTGAGTAAGATTTCCGGAGGTAAAATTATCCAGTCGGGTCTACTTAGGTGGATGTCGTCACCACGGAAGACAAAACTGGCAATCTGCGGGTCGGAACTTGGAATATTAGGTCGCATAATCTGACAGAGAGGTTAGGAGATTTAAAAAGGAAAACTGATAGGTTTGAAGTTAGGTGTAATGTGTATCAGTGAAGTTCTGTGGCAGGATGAACATACTTCAGAGAGGGAAAGCTTTTACGGAACTTGTACAGAAACCAGATGGCATTGATAAGAGTCGAGAGGCATGAAAAGCTGTGGCCGAGAAGGGAGTGAGACGTGCTTGTAGCCTATCCCCAGTGTTATTGAGTCTGTACACTGAGAAAACAATAAAGAGAACCAAAGAAAATTTTTGTGAGCGTATTACAGTTCACGGGAAGGAAATAAAAACTCTGAAGTTTTCCAGTGACATTGTAATTCTGTCAGTCAGCTAAGGACTAGGAAGAGCAGTTGAACGGGATGGACAGTATCTTTAAAGAAGGTGTAAGTGGGCTGCTTCTGTGTTGGCAACGCTGTGTAGCGCTTTGCATTGGAGCTCTGACTGCGCTTTCTTTGTAAGAGATTCTGTGGCTAGTCGGACTCGTTGTTGGAAGTTAATCGCCAGTACTGTGGGGCAGTTGGAGGTGAACAGCCAGCAGTGGTGGAAGTACTGTGGGGCAGTTGGAAGTGAACAGCCAGCGGTGATGGATGTTAGGTGTGAGAAGTTAGCATTGATGGAGGGTGGAGGTCTGAAGTGTTAGCGTAGGCTAACGATCTGTACATGTTCGACTTGGAGACTGAATATTATTCATGATTGTATACCTTTGTACTAGATGTCAATGACGATTTATATTCGTGTTTGAACTGGATGTCGCATTATTAAGGTACAAAAAAATACATTATTTAGTTTGAAACAAAATATTTCATTTGCTAACCACATGCCTATTAGTAGTTAGTGGCTTTATTAGTTAGGCCGGCCGGAGTGGCCGTGCGGTTCTAGGCGCTACAGTCTGGAACCGCGTGACTGCTACGGTCGCAGGTTCGAATCCTGCCTCGGGCATGGAGGTGTGTGATGTCCTTAGGTTAGTTAGGTTTAAGTAGTTCTAAGTTCTGGGGGACTGATGACCACAGCAGTTAAGTCCCATAGTGCTCAGAGCCATTTTTTTAGTAGTTAGAATCTTTTATTTAGCTGCATTGCAGTAGTTCGCGTAATGAAGATTTTAGTGAGGTAAGTGCTTAATGAAATGTATAGGTTATTGTTAAGATTTCTTTTTAGTCGGAGCCATTCTTTTGAATTAATTATTTGAAGTCAGGTTGTAATTTTTTTTGAGCAGTCAGATTGCGTTGCGCTAGAATATTGTGGGTCAGTGTTGACATGATAAGAAAAAGTAAAGAGAAAGTATGCTCAGTACGTCCAGTTTTACTGAGCTGTTTCAGAATCAAACAATGTAGAAGTTTCATCATCTCAGTCATTCTGCAATTTAAGTAGAGACACAGTCATTTCAATAAAGAAGTTCAAAGGCTATAAGATTAACTTCAACAAAAGCAAAACAAGAGTGATGGAATGTAGTCAAATTAAATCAGGCGATGCTGAGAGGATTAGATTAGGAAACGAGACAATAAAAGGAGAAAATGGGTATTGCTGTAACTGACCTGGCCGAAATACAGGAGATGTAAAATGTAGACTGCCAATGGCAAGAAAAGTGTTTCTGAAGAAGAGAAATTTGTTAACATCGAATATAGATTTGAAGTGTTAGGAAGGCTTTTCTGAAAGTACTTGCATCGATTGTAGCTATGTATGGAAGTGAAACATGAACGATACCCAGTTCAGACAGGAAGAAAATCTTTTCAGATGTGGTGCTAGAGAGCAATGCTCAAGATTAGATCGGTAGAACATGTCACATAGGAGGAGGTACTGAATACGACTGGAGAGAAATGAAATTGTGGAATAACGTGACCAAAAGAAGAGATCGAATGACAGGACACATTATGAGACATGAAAGAATCACAAATTTGGTATTGGAAGAAAGTGCTGGTGATTTGGAAATAGGACAAGAGATGAATGTAGTAATCAGGTTCAAAAGGATGTGGGTTGCAGTAGCTGTTTGGAGATGAAGAGGCTTGCACAGGGCAGAGTAGTGTGGAGAGCTGGACCAAACAACTCGTCGCATTAAAGACTACAATAACAACAAAAATTTTTCCATAAATATGCATTTTTTGCTCTTGCTGCTGTAGTTTTTAGGTAAATTTATCACTTTCTTCCCACATGTAATGTCTACTTTCTTGTCTCATAACTGTGTTGATACGTTTTTATTATATCTTCTAATTTTTAGCTCTGATTAAGGCCGTAAAGCCAAAACCAGTTACCAGTTTTAATGCAGTAACATGTACCCAAGATGTAATTCTAATTGTAATCCGATTCATAGGGTATCGGTCTCCTCAGCAGCTCCAAATGGGCTTATTTCGTGTCATTCTTAAGGATTTTATTACAATAAGCATCCCACGCCACTATTTCCTCTATAGTAAGAACACTCCTCTGATCGGCGTAGAACGTGCACATGATATGTTGTAGAGCAATTCGAAGGAATCTCACCTGTGGAGTTTTTCTTGACACAGAACCCATCCTCGACTGGGCAGGTCACCAGCAGGTCCTCAGGATCGCTGAAGGGATCTCCACAGCGAGGATCCTCTGCGGAATCGCATACGTAGCACTTAATGGCGTCAACTGAAACAGATAAGGAGCTGACTGGGTGGTTGCGCTTGGTGGAAGTGATTTACCATTGAATTCTTCCAGCTTGCTGTTTATCACTGAATGACTGCGTTGTGTGAATGACTCTGATGAATATTCCTCAAGAACAGCGTTTTCTATATGTCATTGTGGGAGGAAGGGATGGAGAGTGTGGAACCGAGTACTGCCAGTAAGACTACGGCTCTTCAAAAACACAAAGAGCTTTAAATTCACGTCCAACCGAAAGATAAACATCAGAAATATCATACGCCCTCACTGCATGAAACACTGGTAAAATGTTTGGAATTTATCCCCGAAGACGGGCACAGGGTTTGGTTATAAGGAATCGCTACATACCTCACTTTGCATACTACTAAACTAAACTAAACTAAACTCCTCCTGAACAGGCCATGAAGGCCCAAAGGTACCAACCGGCCGCCGCGTCATCCTCAGACCATAGGCGTCACTGGATGCGGATATGGAGGGGCATGTGGTCAGCACACCGCTCTCCCGGCCGTATGTCAGATTACGGACCGCAGCCGCTACTTCTCAATCAAGTAGCTCCTCAGTTTGCCTCACAAGAGCTGAGTGCACTCCGCTTGCCAACAGCGCTCGGCAGACCGGATGGTCACCCATCCAAGTGCCAACCCAGCCCGACAGCGCTTAACTTCGGTGATCTGATGGCAACCGGTGTTACCACTGCGGCAAGGCCGTTGGCCCCTACTTTGTACACTACGTAGTGCTGAAAGTATCACAAACTATAGAGGCCCTAGACACTTGGATCGAGCGCAACCGCTTATAAGGGAACTGATATCAATCGCACGACACAGCGCCGTACTTATCTAAACACTTCTAAGCTGAAACCATGATTTCGAAAATTTTGTGATGCCTATCCTTTAGAAAACAGCATTTTAGGACAATATCCAAATAAAAATCTGTAAATAAGAACTACTTAACTGAAAAGATTTAGGTAAACCTTTTATGATTTAATGAGTTAATATTATTAAGATACTCAAGACTATTTATTAACATCGCTATAAACAACCCTATTTTAAAAAAGTTGAGATTCTCGTCCACACAAAAAATTACCTATTGTAACTGGGAACAAACATGTTTTTTATGCAAATGCTAAATAACAAATGCAAGGTGTCAATCAAGCAAATTTTATCATCTTTTAATTGAAATACGATACTTCTCCAAATAATCAGCCTCAAAATGAACGGCTTAAACCAATCTTATTCGCTAATTGCTCTGCACCTACACTTCAACCAATGAAGCTATTTGCACTGAAGCGCCAAAGAAACTGTTATAGGCACGAGTATTTAAATACAGAGCTATGTAAACTGGCAGAAGACGGCGCTGCGGACAATAAGTGTCTGGCGCAGTTGTTAGATCGGTTCCTGCTGCTACAATCGGACGTTATCAAGATATAAGAGAGTTTGAAGCTGGTGCTACAGTCGACGGTCGAGCGGTGGGACACAGCATCTCGGAGGTAGAGATGAAGTGGGGATTTCCCCGTACGACTATTTCACCAGTGTACCGTGAATGTCAGGAATCAGGTAAAACATCAAATCTCCCACATCGCTGCGGACGGAAAAAGATGCTGCAAGAACGGGACCAACGACCAGTGCTGGGCCGTCAACAAGTATCAGCGTGCGCAACATTCAACTAAACATCATCGATATGGGCTTTCGGAGCCGAAGACGCACTAATGTACCCTTGATGACTGCATGACATAAAGCTTTACGCCTCGCCTGGGCCCATCAGCACCGACATTGGACTGTTGACGACTGGAAACATTTTGCCTGGTCGGAAGACTCTCGTTTGAAATTTTGGACGTGTACGGGTATGGAGACAACCTTATGAATCCATGGACCCTGCATTTCAGCCGGGGTCTCTTCAAACTGGCGGAGGTTCAGTAATGGTGTGGACGTGTGTTGTTGGAGTGATACGGGACCTCTGACACGTCTACATACGGCTCTGACAGGTGACAAGTACATAAGCATCCTGTCTAGTCACCTGCATCCATTGATGTTCATTGTGCACTCCGACGGACTTGGGCAATTCCAGCAGGACAATGTGACACCCCACACGTCCACACGTCCAGAATTGCTGCAGAGTGGCTCCAGGAACACTCTTCTGAGTTTAAACACTTCCGCTGGTCACCATACTCGCCCAGACATGAACATTATTGAACATATCTGGGATGCTTTGCAACGTTCTGTTCTGAAGAGATCTCCATCTCTTGTACTCTTACGGATTTATGGACAGCCCTGCAGCATTCATGGTGTCAGTTCCCTCCAACACGACACCAGACATTAGTCGAGCCCATGCCACGTCGTGTAGCGGCAGTTCTGCGTGCTTGCGGAAACCCTACACTATATTAGGCAGGTGTACCAGTTTCTTTGGCTCTTCGGTGTATAACGTCTTCACAACTTAGTTGTCTTAAAATATCACTTTCCATACTGCGCAACGCTAAAATGTTAAACCGGTCCTCTAGCATGGAGGTTTGAATCCTGTTTGTGAACGAGATTTTCCCTCTTCTATTAACGAAATACCGATGCTGCTAACATTCGTCGTCTGATTTACTGTCTATGGTTCTGAAGTGGATTTTTACTATCTTTCTATACAGATCCCGTATACCAAACAAAATTCACATAAATCTTTTTTGCTTTGTTTTTGAAAACATAGAGAGAATAGTATAGGTGTACCACTCTTTTTGCAATCTTCTACGTAGTCTCTATAAATACATGCAATAGTTCTCCCTTTCGCAGGACGTGTGCACTCATAGATAATGACTCTCAATGCGAAGGGCTGATTTAATGCTCGCGCGCATGTTATTTTTAATACTGTCTTCAACTGAAACATGAATAGTCTATTTACCCCAAAGATCCTCTAGTAAAAATCCATCTTTAACTTTATTCGAAGTTAGTAGAAACCGTTCGTCATACAATATCCAAGGTACACATAAAAATGTTTACAGATTGTCAGTCGATGTCCATTCTCTTCGAAATAGAATGCGTGTTTCAGCTATCTCTCTTTCTTCGGATGCTTACACTGAGGTTCTATTTCGACATAACGACGTACGATGTTTTCAAGTTTCGTAGACAAATCCCTTGTCTTCCAGTAATTTGAAAATATCCATCATATGTCATCTTTAGTGAATTTAGTAGTACAATTTTGAGAACAGTTTTGAGATAACGACTTAGTGCTCCTAGACAATTTTTTGTTCTGCTTGTAAAGAGAAACACTTTTGCCCGAATTACTTTTTTTTTATTTTTTATTTTTTTTTCAGTGCTTCCATTAGGAGCGATGAATTGTTTTTCGTTTTTCCTTGGCTGTTTGCATTATTTTTGACTGCTAGGTTTTCTTCATTGCTAGTACTACACAAGAATCATTTTTTTGAATCCCCGTAATTGCCTCCCATTCCCACACATGGCTCAAAGATGCCTGTAACCTATCACTTTAATGGTGAAAAAGCATGACACCCTGCACACTCGGGATTGGCCACGGTTCAAAAGACAAGGTGTCGAGCCATAGCTGAGATGTTTATGTGAATTGTAAGATGGGTTAATGACTTCACATTGGCACCAAATTGCACCACAATTGGCGCCCTAGCGACTGAGGTCAGAACCGCGACACCCAGTGATGAATCACGTGGCTGTTCTTATGGGTGGCCGAGGAAAACATTTCAGGCCCACCGCCGCTCAGAGTCGACAGGGGGTCGCATAAAGGGCGTCAGTGAAACCAACTCTTCGCCTGGGACATTGATTCCCACACATTTCGCTGCAGGAAACGACGGTTCGTGGTGCTATGAGCAACAAGACGACGTTCTTCACAAAGTTCGACACAGCTGCCACTCCCTGGGCCTTTCAATCCTTCTCTAAGGCAATGGTGGAACTGCAACCCCACTGAACTTGATCTGACCATTTTGGAGAGTAGAGCGACCGCAGGTTTTCTCTGCTGTATAGTTTGTAGTCAGTAGGGACTGTTACAAACCATCCATCGAAATGTGAACGTGATCCGAAGCAGCAAAGAGTTCCTATGTTTTTTTTACCTCTACATCTACATAGATACTGTGCAAGCCACCGTACGCCTCGTGGCGGAGGTTACCCTGTACCTCTACGAGGGGCGTTTGAAAAGTCCGTACAAAAATAAAATCTACTTACGTGTTTGGCGTAAACCTTTTTTATTTATCGAAATAGTCTCCTTTTACACATACGCTTCGTCCAGTGCTGTTCTAATTCGTTGATACCTTCCGAATAATAGGAACTGTCCATGTCTGCAAAATACCTATTAATTGCTACAATCACCTCCTCGTTTGAATAAAATCTTTGTCCCGCCAGCCATTTCTTCAAATTGGGGAACACATAGTAGTCCGAGGGAGCCAACTCTGAAGAATAGTGGGGATGTGAAACGAGTTGGAATCCTGTTTCCATTAATTTTGCGACCACAACTACTGAGGTGTGTGCTGGTGCATTGTCGTGATGGAAAAGGTCACTTTTGCGGTCCAGTCGCCGGCGATTTCTTGCAGCTCGGTTTTCAAACGATCCAATAATGGTGAATAATATGCACCTCTAATAGTTTTACCCTTTCCCAGATAATCTATGAGGATTATCCCTTGCGAATCCCAAAAGACAGTAGCCATAACCTTTCCGGCCGAAGGAATGGTCTTCGCCTTTTTTGGTGCAGATTCTCCCTTGGTAACCCATTGTTTAGATTGTCGTTTCGTTTCAGGAGGATTATAATGTATCCATGTTTCACCCTCAGTGTCGAAACGACGCTTAAATTCCTGTGGATTCTTGTTGAACAACTGCAAACGATTTTTGCAAAACTTTACACGATTCCGTTTTTGGTAAAGCGTGAGCAATCGCGGAACCCATCTTGCGGATAGCTTTCTCATGTCCAAATGTTTATGCAAAATATTATGTGCACGTTTATAGGAGATGCCCACAGCACTATCAATCTCACGCACCTTAACTCTCATGTCATCCATCACCATATCATGGATTTTATCAATGATTTCTGGAATAGTAACCTCCACAGGCCGTCCAGAACGTTCAGCATCACTTGTGCCCATATGGCGACGCCGAAAAGTTTGAAACCTCTTATAAACTGTTCTAATCTAAGGTGCAGAGCGATGTTGTCGCCAGTGGTCGGCGGAAGGTGCACGTGCCCGTCGACCTGGGACCGGACCGCAGCGACGCACGGATGCACGCCAAGACCGTAGGATCCTACGCAGTGCCGTAGGGGACCGCACCGCCACTTCCCAGCAAATTAGGGACACTGTTGCTCCTGGGGTATCGGCGAGGACCATTCGCAACCGTCTCCATGAAGCTGGGCTACGGTCCCGCACACCGTTAGGCCGTCTTCCGCTCACGCCCCAACATCGTGCAGCCCGCCTCCAGTGGTGTCGCGACAGGCGTGAATGGAGGGACGAATGGAGACGTGTCGTCTTCAGCGATGAGAGTCGCTTCTGCCTTGGTGCCAATGATGGTCGTATGCGTGTTTGGCGCCGTGCAGGTGAGCGCCACAATCAGGACTGCATACGACCGAGGCACACAGGGCCAACACCCGGCATCATGGTGTGGGGAGCGATCTCCTACACTGGCCGTACACCACTGGTGATCGTCGAGGGGACACTGAATAGTGCACGGTACATCCAAACCGTCATCGAACCCATCGTTCTACCATTCCTAGACCGGCAAGGGAACTTGCTGTTCCAACAGGACAATGCACGTCCGCATGTATCCCGTGCCACCCAACGTGCTCTAGAAGGTGTAAGTCAACTACCCTGGCCAGCAAGATCTCCGGATCTGTCCCCCATTGAGCATGTTTGGGACTGGATTAAGCGTCGTCTCACGCGGTCTGCACGTCCAGCACGAACGCTGGTCCAACTGAGGCGCCAGGTGGAAATGGCATGGCAAGCCGTTCCACAGGACTACATCCAGCATCTCTACGATCGTCTCCATGGGAGAATAGCAGCCTGCATTGCTGCGAAAGGTGGATATACACTGTACTAGTGCCGACATTGTGCATGCTCTGTTGCCTGTGTCTATGTGCCTGTGGTTCTGTCAGTGTGATCATGTGATGTATCTGACCCCAGGAATGTGTCAATAAAGTTTCCCCTTCCTGGGACAATGAATTCACGGTGTTCTTATTTCAATTTCCAGGAGTGTATGTTGGCGGCAGTAGAATCTTTCATTGGTCAGCTTCAAATGCCACTTCTCTAAATTTTCTCAGTAATGTTTCTCGAAAACAACGTCGCCGTCCCTCCACGGATTTCCATTTGAGTTCCCGAAGCATCTCCGTTAACACTTACGTGTTGTTCGAACCTATCGGTAACAAGTCTAACAGCCCGCCGCTGAATTGCTTCGATATCTTCCTTCAATCAGTCCTCGTACGGATCCCAAACACTTGAGCAGTACTCAAGAACAGGGTTGCGCTATCGTGCTATATGCTGCCTTCTTTATAGACGAACCAGAATTTCGCAAAATTGTTCCAAGAAACCGAGGTCGACCAATCGCCTTCCCTACCACAGTTCCCACATGCTCGTTCCACCCCATATAGCTTTGCAACGTTACGCCCAGATATTTAAACGACTTGATTGTGCCAAGCAGGACACTAGTAATAACGTATCCGAACATTACAGTTTGATTTTCCTAGTCATCCGCAATAACTTATAGTTTTCCACATGTAGAACTACCTGCCATTATCCCACATTTTTTACTTCCTCCTATGCCATGTCATAGAAGGAAAGCAACATTAACATGCGTGTGAATAAAACGAGAAAGGGTCCCTGTAAGACACCCCGTTCAGGAACACCCCTCGTTGTCTCCCAGTTACCTTAGTTGAGCTAAGCCTGAATGTAGACAAACACCACCTGAGGGTTGCCGAAGGGATTGCCTAACTCTCTGGCGCTAGATTAGCAATGAGGCTGAGTGTGTGGCGAAGTTTCTGAGAGGTAGATTCACGCTTTCAATACTTTTCAGTGGAATTTTCAGAGAAACATTTCCATCACTGTTAAAGAGGTAATAGTTATCACTGTTTGCTTCGAAGCACATTTTTCCATTTGAGCTTTTGACTACAAGAGGAAACAGTGAAAAATCTTTTCTCAAAAAGACTGCAAGTATTGAGCATATTCGTAATTGTTCAGCAGCCAAATATTCCCACTGTCAGACTACTTCTTGAAATTAAAGCAAACACGCTTGCTAGAACTTTCCTTCATGGTTTCATCTATTTCTTTCATCTTAAGCATTCGCTCTGGTTCTGTTTGGTCTTCAGTGTTTTGTGCCTTGGCTGTTAAAACTATTTTTTGACCTCTCCCAGTGAGGACTAGGATTGTTAATATCGTAATTTTAACTTCTAAAATATCAAAAAAGAAAAATAAAGAAGTAAAAGGAAATTATGTCTATAGTGTATATCATACTTTTCTGTGCAGTGGAAATTTACTTAACAAAGTAATATTAACGAGCAACATTACATACCACAATAACGTAAACGGGCAAAATTACAAATCAAAATACCGCAAACGACCAAAAGCACGAATCAAAATTAAACAGAAAAGTAATGCTACTTTACATAATAGTTTAGGCAAATAATGTGACAAGTACAAAATGAGTTGCCTAGTATTGTGATAAGTAGAAAATGCTATGGGAAACAAGCAACGAAAAAATTCAAAAAGTCAATCTACTGATCCTGCACTATCCATCTTTTTTCTCCAACACAGTACTGTTACAGCAGCCATCTCTCTGCAGTTCTGCACGCTAGGATTATCGCAATACTAAATTCGTTGTTTCTTTTCTTCCACATTAGTAGTAACGGCGTGTGATATTCTGGTTGTATCAACAAAGAAAGATGTGAAGCAGTTCGAGGAAACCGAAGTTGTTTATCAGCGCAGGAAGTTATTATTATGAACAGTGACAAGGAGAGCTGATTGCAGCCTTTCTATGCACATGTCAGAGTAGTAGTAAAGAACATCTATCGTTCGAATTACTGAGATACTTTAGCGTCGGTACAGAACTGGTAGCTGTTTGTTTTCATACAACGATCGCAAGTGTAACAACAGTCGTCTGAATCATTCAAGGGTAGTAAAGGTAAAATAAACAGATTTAGCAGACAACTGATTTGTTTGGAAATGTATTATATTCTTGATTAAATTCAGGTTAGAGAATTATCTTTTTCCACTGTTGTGATCATACAGCACAGACAAGCACATTTTTCTGGTGATGCTGATAGTATTATAATAAATCCCATTAGAGAGAAAACAACATAAGAGTTTGTTAATGTTGTTTTTCAAAATATTATTAAGTGGTTTTAAGAAAAGCGTAATTTCCAGGCAGCGGTTGGAGCAGTAGAAAGAGTACAGAACTGAAATCCGAGGGTTGTGGGCTTGACTCACTATGACGACATTTCTTTTTATTAATTTTTTATTTTCCACTTTTACGTTATTTACATTGGAAATAAACCGAAATAATGCTCAATATGCAGTATTTATTAATATGTTCGTACAAGGCATGAAAAGGAATTTTTAACTGATGTGAGGAAGCCCTATATGCACAGTAAATTTCTTCCGTTAATTGACTCTTTTGGGGTGAACAAACCAACAATTATACGACGAGAATAAAAAATGGTTCAAATGGCTCTGAGCACTATGGGACTCAACTGCAGAGGTCATTAGTCCCCTAGAACTTAGAACTCGTTAAACGTAACTAACCTAAGGACATCACAAACATCCATGCCCGAGGCAGGATTCGAACCTGCGACCGTAGCGGTCTTGCGGTTCCAGACTGCAGCGCCTTTAACCGCACGGCCACTTCGGCCGGCCGACGAGAATATTCAAGGTGAAGATAGACTGACATCGTGCAACATTAACCTGATTCTCGAAAATGCACTCCGCTAGCGCAATCTTGCGAGGACTACTTTAATTTTCAGATAAACGTTTCAAAACTGCTCTTACGTCACTGAGAGAGAAAAAGAAATCACACTCAGGGGAGACTGCATCAGAATACATCATCAGCTATCCTCACGGATACTTTGCGAAATAAAGCGTTACTCGTAGTTTGCTGCCAAACTGCTCGATTAGAGAAAAACTTTTACGAATGTAGGCCCGGTCTGCTTTTGTATAGAAACTTTAGAACAACTATGTGATTGTAAAAATGCGGCGTTTATAAAGCGAGTAAGACGACTAGAAAATTACTGTTTTCTTGTTTTTGCAATGAATATCACCCCGATTCGTGTAAATCATCAACTGTAAAATAAGAACAGTATCTAATTTTATATAGTAAGTCCTCGTGTCCACCTTACAATCCCTTCCTGCAAACTTATTTGCAATGTTTAATTTTCTTTTGCCTTTTCCTTTCATGCCTTTTATGAAAATATTAATAAACACAATATACTGAGCATCATTTAGGTTATTTGTAATGTTAACAACGTGAACATTGAAAATAATAAAGAAGTATTGTTTGCACAATAGCGAACAGTTAGAATAATATGTCATGAAGACTTGTTCAAGGTGTTAGTCTTTGTAACTGTACCATCAAAAACAGATTCGATAGTGAAATTCGTCGTAAATAATCGATCACAATTTGAGAAGAAGTTTTGACAATATCTAAAAGACTATAGAAAAAATACCTTATTAACCTTTATTGAATACTAACTGACAAGCTCGGCACATCCTGGGTATTCATTTCGCCAATTTTCTGCTACAAACGAAAAAAAAAAAACTGAGTTGGGTCTGTAGTGAAGTAACGAAAAAATTTCATGTTCATGTATTCTTCAAAACACCTTTTCAATTTTGAAATAGTCGTACAGAGAAATAAGAATAATGTACAAATGTGTAAGAAAAATTTTCAAATCAATAAGCATGAAACCGGAAGTTTCTGTACGCTGGGCACAGCTAGTTCGAGTGTCTACATGAAGATTTTGTAAACGTCTCTTTGGTAACTTCTTTTCATAGCTCTATAGACGGCCATCGTTACCGCCTACTGCCATCTGCGTTACCTACTTTTACCCCAACCTATGTGGTATGACCTTATATTGCACAGTGATGACTTACATCAAACATAATTTAAGCCATAAAAAATAAGTCCTCAAAGTTCATATATTTTGTTTGTATCCTGTTTATCTTGCACTTAAATATATTTGAAGTAACGAAAATGAAAACCATCATTGTTACCCGCTTTCTCCTTAACTAAGTGATTGTACCCTAACTTCCCTTCAAAAAGTATTCTGTTGAATTTCTGGTAGACTATAATTGAAACAGTTTTGGACACTGTCGATCTGAATGAATTTCTATGTATTATAATTAGAAACAACTAAAAGTGGAACAATCACACAGAGAATACTACTGCAGGCAAGACAAACCAAAAACTTCATCTTAGTATCAGAACATTTAAATTATGCAGAAAATCCACTGAGAAATTGGTGACACTACGCTTGTCCGTCATGATCTAGAATATTACTACATAGTATGAAATCCTTATTAGATAGAATTGACAGAAGAACACAGAAATTTTTTTTAATACGGTCACAACGTTTTCTTGTTAGCACATCTTCGTGTTTCATGTAGATTGTAAATGAGATGGGATCTCAATCATTAAATCACAATCGTTTTTCATTGCAGCGAAATATTTTCAAAAATTGCAGTCAACGTCTTTCTCCTTTGAATGACAACGTGTGTTGTCGCTTCCCACCTGCTGTGGGAGGAATGACTATCATGGTAAAGTAAGAGAAATCAGAGCTCTCACGAAAGGATTTATGCATTTCTTTTTCCCATTGTGGTTTTCGATATGGAACCATAGAGATATAGTTTGGAAGTTGTGTCTTGCACTTAAGTTCGAGTTGCAGAGTAATCATGTAGATATAGGTGTAGAAATATGACGTTTTGCAGAGTAACCATATAGACCTAGATGTAAGAAGATGACGTTATTCTCTCGGAACCTTGTTAAGTAGATTTAGACAATAATTGCAGAACAATTAATGGAAGCAATTACTTCTATAAAATATCAGGGAGCAAGAGCCCAAACCAGTTCAAAATGGGACGACCACATAAAGCTAATACCTGGTAAGCCAGATGCCAGACTGAGATTCTTTAGGGGGATCCTTTTGAAATGAAGTCTACACACAAAGGGGGTAGCTTACAAAACTCTTGTTCGACCAATACTTGAATATTGCTCGTCATGGGGTTGGTGACCCTCCAGCTTTGATGTGGTTCTTAGGCGGTTTCCCTCATCCGACAAGGTAAATACCGGGCTGGTATCCAAGTCCCCCCCCTCAGTTGTATGACACTCAGAAACATTAAGAAAACGTTCTCATTCTTGAACATGGAATTTACTCTGCACGCAGATGATAGGGTGCACATACTCCGTCCTGGAGGATGAACAAGAGGCTGATGACTATAGATGTTTGATCTCTTCAAGCCCATAATAATCATCATAACCGGTAGGAGAGGCTACAGTTAGGTGTCGTGTATCACGGAGCAGTTTACTGTTAAAATTCCGAGAGCGCACGTTTCTAGAAGAGTCAAGCAGTTTATGTATATCACCTATTTATACCTCGTGAAAAGACTACAAAGGTTGTAAGTAGGCTGTTTAGGTTTTTATATTAGTAACGCCACGTAGCACTCTGTATGAAAATCACTGGCTGTGCTGCGTGCAGTCTGTGGCTGGTTTGCATTCTTGTTGGCCATTGTAGTGTTGGGCAGCTGGATGTTAACAGCGCGTAGCGTTGCGCAGTTGGAGGTGAGCCACCAGCAGTGGTGGATGTGGGGAGAGAGATGGCAGAATTTTGAGAGCGGATGATCTGGACAGAGACAGTAAATTTGTAAGACTGGATGTCATGAACTTATATATATGTTATGACTTTTGAACACTATTAAGGTAAATACATTGTTTGTTCTTTATCAAAATCTTTCATTTGCTAACTATGCCTATCAGTAGTTAGTGCCTTCAGCAGTTTGAATCTTTTATTTAGCTGGCAGTAGTGGCGCTCGCTGTATTGGAGTAGTTCGAGTAACGAAGATTTTTGTGAGCTAAGTGATTTAGTGATTTGTGAAAGGTATAGTTTAACGTTAGTCAGAGCCATTCTTTTGTAGGGATTATTGAAAGTCAGACTGCGTTGCACCAAAAAATATTGTGTGTCAGCTTAAGCACAGTCATGTATAATTTTTCTAAGGGGATGTTACATATGGCGACCATGCCAGGATACCTCACTGGAATCTTCCGATTTTTTCTTGTAGTTTGTGTAATTAGTGCAGCCTTTGTTTATTGCTAGCACGTAATTGTAGAGAGAATTTCCTTTGTAGTTGTAGTTTTTCATTCTTGTATAGTAAAACAGTTGTGGCATGCATGTAGATTTGCACCAAGTATTTCGCAGCTGCGCTTACAGTTAACGAGATATTATCTTCAATGTTATGTTAATGTGTTTTCTTATTTTGCTCTTCAAATTGTGCTTTTCTGTGTTGTCGTGTGAAATATTGTGACAATAATGGCGTGTGAAAAACGTAATACTAGGCTCCAAAGTAAACTGAGACATGACAGTGAAGACGAAAGCAGTGTGTTAGCGCCGCCGAGTAATGAATTATCTAATGTTCAAAGTGGTAATTTGGTAATTGTGCACAGGGCAATGGAGCGGGCTGCAAATAATGGTGTAGGCAGTGAAACAATTAGTGAACAGGGATGCATTATCGATCGATCAGTCGGCAACAGCTTGCCTCAGGTATCCGAAATGACAGGACACAATCTTGCAAATACTGTAGATTCAGCTTTTGCGTCCTCACCGTTTTCTCAAATAAGTCAAGACACATTTTCTGCTTGTCAAAATTTGAATGTTGCCGGTGCATCTTCATTGCCGAAAAGCATAGAGGAACAGATTCCAGACACTAATACATTATTATTGCAATTAATGCAACAAATGAAACAAAATCATAGACAAACACAGCAACACTTAGACACAATGGAACAAAATCCGAGACAAACACAGCAAAAGCTTCAAAAGTTAGACACCACACTTGAACAAACACGTGAAGATTTAACTACAGAGTTACATAACATTGAATCGAAATGTCAAAAATCTGTAATGACGTAAAAACACAAATTTGTGAGCATTTTCAACCTATTTTTTCGCGGCATGAAAATGCATTACAGAATCACGAAGCAGCCATAAAAGAACTGCAAACTATTGTTCATGAAAATCATGAGACCTTGTGGGCTACAATTGACTCAGTTGCATCTACCGATTCGGTTACACTACTTGCAAAAACTCAGGAAAACTTAAAGGATACAGTAGATACTCTGAAAATTGGTTCAGAAAGACACATGGAGGAAATTAGTTCATTATCAGAGAAAGTAGTCGAACTTTTGGATCAGCTAAATAATTTATCTACGAAGGTAGATGATAATCTGAATGACGCAAGACTGGTAGTCTTTAATGACACAGAAGAGTACAAACAAATTAGGAAATTCAAACAAAATCAGAATCAAATTAATACACAACACAAAAGAGAAATCTGGGAAGTACAAGATCAGTTGGCACAAGTAATACAAGAATAACATATTTCAGAGGACGCTCGCACTTCAACACGGGAAGAGGGACTTACAAATACGGAAAAGCCACAAAATAATAACACAGGGCATTTCGGAAATTATGAAAGAAATTGGCAAGGCGCACCGAATTTTGAGATGGAACTGTAACAATGACTGATATGCGACTCGCCGACACGATGATTTTGACTATAAGCTGTTCATTACTACACGTAAATTCAAAACATTTAAGAATTCTGGCAACGACATTCATCCACAAGCGTGGATTCATCAATTCTCTCATTGTTTTCCTCCCAACTGGTCATTGCAGCACAGATTAGAATTTATGTGTGGCTACTTAGAGAATGAACCAGCTGTGAGAATGTGATCGGTCATTCACGATTGCCACAGTGAAGGAGAATTTTATCATGCCCTCCTCTCAACATATTGGTCTCAAGCCACACAAGACCGAGTAAAACATAGCATCATAATGATGAAACATTTCGAACAATCTGAATATTCCAGTCTTGTGAAATATTTTGAAGACATGTTGCACAAGAATCAGTACCTATCAAACCCTTACAGCCCCTCAGAACTCATCCGCATTTGCTTAATCAAATTGCCTGAGCATTTACGACATATTATTTTGGCAGGACGTTGCAACGGCGACATTGAAGCTTTTCAGGGACTCTTACAAGAACTGGAAATTGACACTGACAATCGCGGAACGCGAAAACAGGAGCACAACAATTACAGGTGACATCCATCACAATCTCGCGATGACAGAAATAACAACTGGACCCGACAAGGCTATTCTTACAATGTAAATCGTGACCAAAACAGACACCACCCATATGACAACCGTTGGCACAGTAGTAAGAATTACAGGGAAAGATCACCTCTCCGCAGTAATGTCTATCACAGAGACAATCATAGAACCAGACAATATGGCAACCAGAACTATTATTATCACGGGAGACAGAATAACTTCAGACACAATGGTCCACCGTGCAGTGATAATTCAGGGAGAAATTCTTCACCACTTTACCGACAAGAAAGAAACTGCAGAAATTACCGACATGACGACAGACGATATAATCATAATGACAGACCTGAATTTCATCAGAACTGGCGGGATTCAAACAGGGCAGGGCCCTCTCGGCAAGGTGAATTTGTAGAAGTTAGGTCTCCTAATCCCAATAACGACGCACGCCAACAAAGAGATAGCAGACAATGACTCACACCGCAGGCAGCCACGTGCGCCGGCTGGCGCTGAGAAAAATAACATAGACGCTAACCTTAAGAAAAATTTGAGCATTCTTTACCGATGTACCATATACCACGTGATAATTCCGTTGAAACTGGAGCTCTGCATAGTAGGAAGAGTAAAGGATTGCGCCACATTTCACATGTAAAACCGTTTACTGAACTGCTTTTTAACTTAGGCTCTGCCATAAAACTTTTCACTTCACATTACTAGTATGCTTTGTCAGACTTAGAATCTGTTAACATGCAACAATATTTGAAGTTAAATATCCAGTCAAGAACCAAGAGAACTTATTTAAACAGAAATTACGAATGCATTGTTATAGTGAACAGAGGACGTAGTGTTATTGTATGTGTACATTCTTGCTTGTTAATTGCACGATTAGGTAACTACTATAAGGCCTACATACTTACAACATATACTGCTAATGAGATTTTAATGCAACATTTTGGTTTAGTTGAAAAGACATTCTTTATTTGAAGTACTTTCTGTGAGATTAAAGATGACTTAGTATTTGGTTTCTTTGACAGCTACACGATTATATCACGACGCTACTAACGTGTGGCATAATTTACATTGTTGCTTTTGCGGTGTATCTGTTTTATATCTGCACAGTTTTTATGTATTATTCTGGAAAGTAAAACATGTTTTAGTAGTAACTTTTGTGGTATAGCTACAATGAGACAGGCTTTTCCGTAATACAGCAATACTTTACAGTACAGTACTTGCTTCATCACGGCAATAAGCATAATAACTACGACATCTATACGCAAAGCATTTCACTTTTGTTTATGATGAGGTGAGTACATTGACTTCAGCAGAACTTTGCTTACAGAGGATGACAACTACGACACTTCCACAGAATAATCTTACAGCAAGACACACATTTAGCGCTACAGGACACCAGGACACGCATTTGAGTGATTAATTTTGTACTTAAAACATTTATTTTTAAAGATTTTTGAATTACAAAGAAAGTTTTCCGTGATACATTTCATTCCATTGCTGTAATCTGTAACACCTGAGGGTATAATTACATTAATCCTCAGGGGGGATACACGCTTACTTTGTGTACCATGTGTGTGGCAAGCACAAGGACCCTAGCTAATACGGTATTTGCTTATACATACAACTTTACACATCGGTACCATATTTCTCTAACACATAAATTACACAGGTATCTGATCATTTAACTGAGATATAAACATTTTTTTACTACGTCAGTGACAGATGTTTACACAATTACACAGTTGGATAACTTCATACCTATGAAATTGTATTTTGTCTGTACTTTGTGAACTGTTCATATTTTTTTGGAACCATTGTGATACTGTGAGAGCTGTGAATGTTGTATTTGGTATGGGATCATGATTTTTAAAGTACGTTTGAGGTAGATGACACTATTGAAATGAGCAGAGAATTTTTTTTTAGGTTTTGACATTATTGCAGAAGGCTATGGCGTTTTAGAGATTTGACTGAGGTGTTATGATGTTATTTTTACGACGACGATGTGTATTATGCTGTTAAGGTATGTTTATGATCAATAAGCTGATGCTATATGAGGAATTTGATTATGCTATGTACACTCCTGGAAATTGAAATAAGAACACCGTGAATTCATTGTCCCAGGAAGGGGAAACTTTATTGACACATTCCTGGGGTCAGATACATCACATGATCACACTGACAGAACCACAGGCACATAGACACAGGCAACAGAGCATGCACAATGTCAGCACTAGTACAGTGTATATCCACCTTTCGCAGCAATGCAGGCTGCTATTCTCCCATGGAGACGATCGTAGAGATGCTGGATGTAGTCCTGTGGAACGGCTTGCCATGCCATTTCCACCTGGCGCCTCAGTTGGACCAGCGTTCGTGCTGGACGTGCAGACCGCGTGAGACGACGCTTAATCCAGTCCCAAACATGCTCAATGGGGGACAGATCCGGAGATCTTGCTGGCCAGGGTAGTTGACTTACACCTTCTAGAGCACGTTGGGTGGCACGGGATACATGCGGACGTGCATTGTCCTGTTGGAACAGCAAGTTCCCTTGCCGGTCTAGGAATGGTAGAACGATGGGTTCGATGACGGTTTGGATGTACCGTGCACTATTCAGTGTCCCCTCGACGATCACCAGTGGTGTACGGCCAGTGTAGGAGATCGCTCCCCACACCATGATGCCGGGTGTTGGCCCTGTGTGCCTCGGTCGTATGCAGTCCTGATTGTGGCGCTCACCTGCACGGCGCCAAACACGCATACGACCATCATTGGCACCAAGGCAGAAGCGACTCTCATCGCTGAAGACGACACGTCTCCATTCGTCCCTCCATTCACGCCTGTCGCGACACCACTGGAGGCGGGCTGCACGATGTTGGGGCGTGAGCGGAAGACGGCCTAACGGTGTGCGGGACCGTAGCCCAGCTTCATGGATACGGTTGCGAATGGTCCTCGCCGATACCCCAGGAGCAAGTGTCCCTAATTTGCTGGGAAGTGGCGGTGCGGTCCCCTACGGCACTGCGTAGGATCCTACGGTCTCGGCGTGCATCCGTGCGTCGCTGCGGTCCGGTCCCAGGTCGACGGGCACGTGCACCTTCCGCCGACCACTGGCGACAACATCGATGTACTGTGGAGACCTCGCGCCCCACGTGTTGAGCAATTCGGCGGTACGTCCACCCGGCCTCCCGCATGCCCACTATACGCCCTCGCTCAAAGTCCGTCAACTGCACATACGGTTCACGTCCACGCTGTCGCGGCATGCTACCAGTGTTAAAGACTGCGATGGAGCTCCGTATGCCACGGCAAACTGGCTGACACTGACGGCGGCGGTGCACAAATGCTGCGCAGCTAGCGCCATTCGCGGTTCCTGGTGTGTCCGCTTATTCCGTGCGTGTGATCATTGCTTGTACAGCCCTCTCGCAGTGTCCGGAGCAAGTATGGTGGGTCTGACACACCGGTGTCAATGTGTTCTTTTTTCCATTTCCAGGAGTGAACACTATTAAGGTGAATACATTGTTTGTCCTTTATCAAAATCTTTCATATGCTAACTATGCCTATCAGTAGTTAGTGCCTTCAGTAGTTTGAATCTTTTATTTAGCTGGCAGTAGTGGCGCTCGCTGTATTGCAGTAGTTCGAGTAACGAAGATTTTTGTGAGCTAAGTGATTTAGTGATTTGTGAAAGGTATAGTTTAATGTTAGTCAGGGCCATTCTTTTGTAGGGATTATTAAAAGTCAGATTGCGTTGCGCTAAAAAGTATTGTGTGTCAGTTTAAGCACAGTCATGTATAATTTTTCTAAGGGGACGTTTTATAAGGTAAAGTTAGAGCGATTTGAGTTCATACAGAGGCTTGCTGAAAAAATCGTTCCTCCCGCGGCCGATTTACGACCGGAACAGGAAACTGGAGAAAGTGACAGTGAAGCGTCAGCGTCTTTCGGAGTGCAGATGTAGACACAGACTAGATCTATGTCGGAAATACTATGCAATCATTTGAAAACTGCTACACAGTCGAAATTCAGCAGTAATGTATGCAAGATACAGGAATTTTTTAATCTACGCCTCATCAAGGCAAAATGTTATCATTGTAAATACATCCCGCTAACAGCCGTCACATGTAAATGACTTACTCCATTGAGGTACCAAAAACAATGACAATCGGCAAGTATCTATGAAATTGGAAATTTCTGAGCTATTCATATGCATCTGTGTTGGAAGTAGGCGAACGTTGGGTAAAACCGGGTGTGCGAGTCAAACAAGGAACCTCCAGATCTCTGTGACTGGTGCTGTCAATGATTTAATAACACTCGGAACTACAAGGAGCCGCCATACCGGGTAATTGTAGATAATCGTCATTAGTGGATGTCTGTCACGTTTCCTTTTAGACTTTTTTAATGTTTTCGTCGAAAGTTTCTCCGATGTTGGCGCTTCTTGGTGCAGTGCTTGAAGATAAACATTATTACGATAAAACATAGGTAAATAATTAATTCGATTTTTCGGTGTATTTCAGTGTTCATATGATGAATGTAAGATTAATGCTCGCATTACAGACCAATGCATTGTTCCGTTTTGCGGTGTGCGGCAAAACTATGTACACCAGGTGGGGCAAAAGCGGGTGTAACTTGAAGGAAAAAAAAAAAAGAGAGAGAGACTCACACGGCAAAGCACAACAAAAGGGTAGCTAAGATATTTCCATATTACGTCCCTTACGCTACTGCGCTCAAAGATATTCTCTACAACCGAAATACAGCGGGAATGACGTCAGGCTAACGGTTGCGGTTTCTTCGGATTGTGGCACGTCTTCATCATTCTTTGTGTCACCAAGCTTCTGATGCCACCTTCAGAAGTTGACTTGGTAGGAAATGTAAGCAAAATCTCCTATAGGAAAAAGGGTAAAACAGTAATAGTGACTTCAGCTCCATACATAAAGCATTTGGAACTGTTTGACGGAGAAAACCCAAAAGGGCCAAGCTGTAAAGTAAGCGAATGACCAGAAAACGACAGTTGGAAAGACTAGCTCGGCTCAAAAAATAAAATAAAATAAACCACTCAGGTGAAACCGGGCTTCATCAGACATACGAGGTGCATTCAAGTTCTAAGGCCTCCGATTTCTTTTCTAATTAACTACTCACCTAAGATCGATGAAACTGGCGTTACTTCTCGACGTAATCGCCCTCCAGACGTACACATTTTTCACAACGCTGACGCCATGATTCCATGGCAGCGGCGAAGGCTTCTTTTGGAGTCTGTTTTGACCACTGGAAAATCGCTGAGGCAATAGCAGCACGGCTGGTGAATGTGCGGCCACATGAGTGTCTTTCATTGTTGGAAAAAGCCAAAAGTCACTAGGAGCCAGGTCAGGTGGGTAGGGAGCATGAGGAATCACTTCAAAGTTGTTATCACGAAGAAACTGTTGCGTAACGTTAGCTCGCTGTGCGGGTGCGTTGTCTTGGTGAAACAGCACACGCGCAGCCCTTCCCGGACGTTTTTGTTGCAGTGCAGGAAGGAATTTGTTCTTCAAAACATTTCCGCACCTGTTACCGTAGTGCCCTTTGGAACGCAATGGGTAAGGATTACGCCCTCGCTGTCCCAGAACATGGACACCATCATTTTTTCAGCACTGGCGGTTACCCGAAATTTTTTTGGTGGAGGTGAATCTGTGTGCTTCCATTGAGCTGACTGGCGCTTTGTTTCTGGATTGAAAAATGGCATCCACGTCTCATCCATTGTCACAAACGACGAAAAGAAAGTCCCATTCATGCTGTGGTTGCGCGTCAACATTGCTTGGTAACATGCCACACGGGCAGCTGTGTGGTCGTCCGTCAGCATTCATGGCACCCACCTGGATGACACTTTTCGCATTTTCAGGTCGTCATGCGGTATTGTGTGCACAGAACCCACAGAAATGCCAACTCTGGAGGCGATCTGTTCAACAGTCATTCGGAGATCCCCCAAAACAATTCTCTCCACTTTCTCGATCGTGTCATCAGACCGGCTTGTGCGAGCCCAAGGTTGTTTCGGTTTGTTGTCACATGATGTTCTGCCTTCATTAAACTGTCGCACCCACGAACGCACTTTCGACACATCCATAGCTCCCTCACCACATGTCTCCTTCAATTGTCGATGAATTTTAATTGGTTTCACACCACGCAAATTCAGAAAGCGAATGATTGCACGCTGTTCAAGTAAGGAAAACGTCGCCATTTTAAGTATTTAAAACAGTTCTCATTCTCGCCGCTGGCGGTAAAATTCCATCTGCCGTACGGTGCTGCCATCTCTGGGACGTATTGACAATGAACGCGGCCTCATTTTAAAACAATGCGCATGTTTCTATCTCTTTCCAGTCCAGAGAAAAAAAATCGGAGGCCTTAGAACTTGAATGCACCTTGTAAACAACAGATCTATGTTCACGCCACACATTGTTATCTCAGTGGAAAGCCAACCACGAAACTGGAGGCGCTGAGGAGCATCTGCTTGTTTTAATGCACGAATAACAGACACTCAGTAGGGATGCATGTGCAGCTCCAGGTGGAGTATTTGTCCGCATGATCGACGTGATTTGCCGGTCTCTTGGGACAGGCGTCGTGCTGATTTGATAGGACTCTGAACCATTTTCTGGTGAACTGCAGCAACATTCTCTGTAGTGCAGGAACATTTAGGAACGTTTTTTGACTTGTTGAAGACAGATCCTGTCTGACGGCATTTTCGGATTAAGTGTAGCGTGGCTCTCTTTGCTGACACTTTGACACCGTTAAACTTTTTAGCAAACAACTGACCACACCGTTTCCACGACTTTGTTGTCACCTAAGTTTCCACAAAGAACACCCAGTGCTCCACCGTGAGTACCACTGTCTCACGTGGATCACGTGGCGGGTGTACAAATGGTGTGCGCATCCAGTTGTTCGGACCACATTTATTTGCCCTACCTTGTAGTATTTTTAGTAGTATTTTTAGAGACTTCTATGTGCTTTCATAATTTTTTGCAGTAGTATAAAACTTTTTTGGTTTTCAAGATTTTTCCATTTGTTTAAAAGGGTACCCCATTTTATCCCATTTTGGGTGCAAAACCGGATACTCTACACCTAACGAGGTTATGATTTTTTATGCTCAGATGGTTTGTTTTTGGCTGAAACCGACTAGTATCATGTTGTTGAATATGTATGAGATATTCATAACCTTAATTTGCAAACTTGCTTAGCACTGAAAATAATTTATATGAATTCAAAGCGAGACACCCTGGATTCCCCTTTCTTTTTGAGTTATCGGTCTTCCGACCAATGGGTTTTCTGCGACCCGCCGCCCGAATTTCACTCTTGTACAAACCGTTTCATGACAGAATAACAATTGCAGCATACGTCCTGAGTTATTTGCTGAATGTATCCCAATCCCTGTGCCCCTCCACAGTTTTTACACAATACAGCTCCCTCTGATGTCTTAGCAGATGTCCTATCGTGTCCTATCCCTTCTTTTCTTGTCAGTGTTTTCATATATTCTCTTCTTCGTCAATTCTGCGGCGAATCTTCTCATTCCTTACATTATCAGTCCACCTCATTTTTAACGTTCATCTGTAGCACGACATCTCAAATGCTTCGATTCTGGTTTCTCACAGCCCTTGTTTCACTACGATAGAATGCTGTACTCGAAACGTACATCCTCAGAAATTTCTTCCTGAAATTAAGGCCTATATTTGATGCTTGCAGAGTTCTCTTGACCAGAAATGCCCTTTCAGCCAGTCCTTGTTCCGTCAATCCTCGATTATTTTGCAGACTAGGTAACAAAATTCTTTAACTTCATCTACTTCGAGAACACCAATCACCATCACCAATCCTGATGTTATGTTTCTCGCTATTCTCATTTATGCTCTCTACCTATATCTACACCTACATGGTTACTCCGCAATTCACACTTAAGTGCCTGGCAGAGGGCTCATCGAACCATTTTCACACTGCTTCTCTACCATTCCACTCTCGAATGACGCGTGGAAAAAAGGAACACCTAAATCTTTCCGTTCGAGCTCTGATTTCTCTTATTTTATTATGTTGATCATTTCTTCCTATGTAGGTAGGTGTCAACAAAATATTTACGCATTCGGATGGGGAAATTTGGTGACTCAAATTTCGTAAATATATCTCGCCACAAAGAAAACCGCCTTTGTTTCAGTGACTGCCACCCCAACTCGCGTAGTATCTTATCAGTGACACTCACCCCTATTGCGCGACAACACGAAACGAGCTGCCCTTCTTTGCACTTTTTCGATGTCTTCCGTCAATGCTATCTGGTAAGCATCCCATACCACGCACCAATATTCCAGCAGAGGACGGACAAGTGTAATGTAGGCTGTCTCTTTAGTGGGTTTGTCTCATCTTCTAAGTGTTCTGCCAACAAAGCGCAGTCTCTGTTTCGCCTTCCCCACAATATTATCTATGTGGTCTTTCCAATTTAAGTTGCACGTAATTGTAATTCCTAGGTATTTAGTCGAATTGACAGCCCTTGGATTTGTGCGGTTTATCGAATACCCAAAATTTATCGGATTTCTTTTAGTACCCAAGTGGATGGCCTCGCATATTTCTTTGTTTAGTGCCAATTGCCACTTTTCGCACCATACAGAAATTCTCTCTAGATCATTTTGTAATTGTAATTGATCGTCTGATGATTTTACTAGACGTTAAATTACAGCGTCATTTGCAAACAATCTAAGGGGGCTGCTCATATTATCACCTAGATCATTTATATAAATCAGGAACAGCAAAGGGCCCAGACACTAACTTGCGGAACGCCAGATACCACTTCTGTTCTACTCGATGATTTACCGTCTATCACTACGAACTGTGACCTCTCTGAGAGGAAATCACGAATCCAGTCACACAAGTGAGACGATACTCCATATTGCACGCAATTTGATTAATAGTCGCTTGTGAGAAACGGTATCAAAAGCCTTCCGGAAATCTAGGAATATGGAACCGATCTGAGATCCCTTGTCGACAGCACTCATTACTTCATGGGAATAAAGAGCTAGGTGTGTTGCACAAGAACGATATTTCCTGAATTCATGTTGGTTATGTACCAATAAGTCATTTTCTTCAAGGTGATTCATAATGTTCGAGTACAGTATATGCTCCGAAATCCTACTGCAAATTGAGGTCAGTGATATGGGTTTGTAATTCAATGGGTCACTCCTATTTCCTTTCCTGAATATTGGTGTGACCTGTGCTACTTTCCAGTCTTTAGGAACAGACCTTTCGTCAAGTGAGCGGTTGTATAAGATTGCTAAGAAAGGCGCTATTGTGTCTGCATACTCTGAGAGGAACCTGATTGGTATACCATCTGGACCGGAAGACCTGCCTTTCTTAAGCGATTTGAGTTGTTTCGCAACACCTAAGAGATCTCATTACTTTCGCATTTGTTCGAGTTACTTTTAGTCCATATTCTATGCTCATTAGACTGTTCATTCCGTTCAGAATATCCTGTAACTCTTCTTCACTTCCACTGCAGATAGCAATGTCTTCACCGAATCTTGTCACTGATATCCTTTCACCTTGAATATTAATCTTCCTCTTGAACTTTTCTTGCATGACCCTCATTGCTTCTTCGATGTATAGATTAAACAGTAGGGGCGAAAGACTACATCCCTGTCTTACACGCTTTTGAATCCGACCACTTCGTTCTTGCTGTTCCATTCTTATTGACCCTGTTGATTCTTGTAGATATTGTATCTTATCCGTCTTTTCCTATAGCTTTCGTTTCGAACATCTTGCACCAATGTCATTGTCAAGTGCTTTTTCCAGGTCGTCGGATCCCATGAACGTATCTTGACCGCAACGTCATAGCTGCCTTTCTGATGGCTTCATCGGTACTAAGGCCATAATGATCGTCATCTGATAAATCCTCAATTTTCTTTTTCATTCTTCGGTAAATTTCCCTACTTTATCCGGGATCGTGAGTAGAAACTGCGAAGTTCCATGCAGCACTGACTACGCACTGAACAGTGAAAGTCGCCCGAAACTTGGCAGTGGAAAGTATCGCTGTGAAAAAATAGGTGTGTAACAAAAGTGTCTGTACGGAAACAGTTCAGAGTCTCCTGCTACGTAATCAGTTCCAAATTAAACGCATGGTGTCAAGCCTCCCATGTGTAATATGTTTCTTCCTGCTAGTTGTAGTTATAGTAGAAGATTAGCGAGGTCTGCATGATGATCACCGACATCACTGATACTCGTCACTGTGGGAGAAGTTCCCGCATGGATTCTGCGTAGTACTCACTTTTCCCGCGTTGCCAACATACAGGGCGAAGAAAAATTCGCGTACTTAGACATCGCAGTGCGACTCCTCACATACTGGCACTACAAAAATGTCTCTCACAAAATTTCGTTCTGCGCATATTTCAGGCAGGAAATGGACGTTAAAGATCGGCAATCTGGCAACACTGTAATCACGTGTACGGTAACTATCTCTGCTGGATATACCTGTAGTGCTGTGCTGTTGGTGCACTGGATAGCGTTTTGGGTTAACATACAGGAGGTCGAGGGTTCGATTCTGGATCGTGGATTTTTTTACTTTATTTTCTAAAAGTAGTCTGCGTCTTAACCGTCATACAGCGATTACAGTGGATCTTCTACAAAACATTTGCAATTACGTATTACGAACACAGAAATGGAAATAGGGTCGTTTGCATGGGCCAGCTTTTAAGGCAACCTTTGCATGTCGTGGACGCGAATTATTTCGCACCACTGCGTTTATTAGATTCCAAACTTGTTTTACGTGTACCTTCCCCCAATGATCCCATTGATTAATACCAACTATCATTCTTGCCACGTTCAGGTTCATTACAGTCCGTTAGGGCCTTACGTAACTAGTAGCGATAGCAACGTACTTCGCAAATAATTTTGATGGGACCATTGGGGGCGGGTACATTGAAAACTGGTTTGGAAACTAGTAGTCGCAATGGCGCGAAACAATTCGCGTCCACGACGTGCAAAAGGCTTCTTTAACAGATGACAAATGGAAACGAATGTACTTCCATTTCTGTGTTTGTAGTACGTAACTGCAAATGTTATGTAAAAGACCCACTGTAATCGCTGTTTGGCGATATGACAGTAGATACCGCACTACGCAGACTACTTTCAGCAAATAAAAGCAAATATGCCGCTCCCCAGAATCGAACCCTCGACTTCCTGCATGCCAATCCAATAGACTATCCACTGCACCAACTTCACAACAGTTGTCTCTTTCCTGACAGAGATAGTTACCGTACATGTGATTACAGTATTGCTAGATTGCCAAATTTTAAGGTCCACTTATTGCCCGAAAGACGCACAGGTCGAAATTTGGTAAGAGACATTTTTGTGTATTGGCAGTATGTGACGAATCGCGTTGCGAAGTGCGAATGCGCGAATTTTCCTGCACCCTGTATGTGGACGTGTTTAAGCTTTAATATATTCAAAGATGAAAGCGTATAAATTTATAAACGTAACCTCTGACACTGCACGTCAGACATCGTCTTTACAATGTAGTAATATATAATCAATGGGGAACTAAGTGTTGAACGAATCTGTGCTTGTACCAGAAGTTACTGAAGTCTACATAGCGTCAATAAACCGCACGCAGCGACCTACACAGCCCATCACGACACACAACCCATTCCTGTTGAACTGCGCTGTGAGTAAGAAGCATTATTCGGTTGACATTTAGCACAATGTAACATACTCGGTGAGAAAATGGAACATTATACTATTAGGGACACTCCACCTGCCTAACTGAAGCCTGAAGTCGATAAAACGTTACGTAGCGTCATATTAATAGGCTGGACTTCATGAATAAAAGTGGACTAGGAGTAGAGTAAAAGAAACACGACTACGCTAACAGGAAAAAAAGGGAAAAAGGCAGCGCCATTATCCGTATGGAACGGAAATAGGTAGATGTGAAGTACATGTACAGACAAACAAATGACTACCATTACAAAAAATTTGATCATTTATTTAAGAGAAAGAGCTGCACAAATTGGGCAAGTCAGTAACTCTTTGGTCCACATCTAGCTCCTATGCAACCAGTCATACGGCTTGGCATAGACTCAAAGAGTTGTGGATATCGTGAAAGATTGGGTCCAATTCGTTCGTTAGATCGTCAAAATTCCGAGCTGGTTGGAGGGGCCTGCCCATAATGATGCAAACTTTCTCAGTTGGGGCGACCTTCTTGGCCAAGGCAGCATTTGGCAAACATGAACGCAAATAGTAGGAACTCTCAGCGTGTGTGGACGGGCATTATCTTGCTTAAATGTAAGCCCAGGATTGTTTGCCAAAAGGACAACAAAACGGGGAGTAGAACATCGTCGACCTACCGCTGCGTTGTAAGGGTAGAGTTCCGCGAATGACAAGCAGTGGAGTCCTGTTATGAAAGAAATCGCACCTCAGACCATCACTGTCGGCTGCTGTGGCCGAGCGGTTCTAGGCGCTTCAGTCCGGAACCACGCTGCTGCTCCGGTCGCTGGTTCGAATCCTGCCTCGGGCATGGATATGCAGGTACAAATCCCGCCTCGGGCATGGATGTGTCTGATGTCCTTAGGTTAGTTAGGTTAAGTGGTTCTAAGTCTGGTCGTGCGGTAGCGTTCTCGCTTCCCACGCCCGGGTTCCCGGGTTCGATTCCCGGCGGGGTCAGGGATTTTCTCTGCCTCGTGATGACTGGGTGTTGTGTGATGTCCTTAGGTTAGTTAGGTTTAAGTCGTTCTAGGGGACTAATGACCATAGATGTTAAGTCCCATAGTGCTCAGAGCCATTTTTGAAGTTCTAAGTCTAGGGGACTGGTGACCTCAGGTGCTAACCATTTTTGAGACCATCACTCCTGGTTGTCGAGCTGTATGGCGGGCGACAGCAGGTTGGTACCTCATCGCTATCCGATGCGTCTCCAGACACGTCTTCGGCCTGGAATCTCATTGACTGGAGTAGAATTGTCTTCATTTATGAGTGCCGCTTCGAACTGGACCCCGATGACCATAAGACGTGTCATCCGCGGTACCTTTACAGCACAGCTGTAAGGCGATGATATTCAACGCCCCGTTTTGTATACCTTCATGACAAGCCATCCTGGACTTACATTTCAGCAAGATAATGTCCGCCCACACACTGCTTGTCCTCGTGCTTGCCAAATCCTACCTTAAACAGGAAGACTGTCGAATGATTCCCAATTGAGAACGTATGGAGCAATGTGGGCAGGAATCTCCAACTAGATTCGGATCTTGACGATATAACGCGTCAGTTTGACAGAATTTGGCGCTTTATTCCCCCAGCAATAAATGCCAAGCGGAATAACTGCTTGCGTAAGGGTCAGAGTTTAACCAATGCGTTACTCCTCAGTTTGTAGAACTCTTTCTCTTGAATAAATCATCCAATTCTTCTGAAACTGTAATCATTTCTTTATCGGTACATGTACATTAGGTATACCGATTCCCTCCCAATCGGATAATTACTTCGCGGTGAGCCGTTTTTTTTTTCCCTAGAGTGTATGATGGCTCATAATGATCGGTATTGTTTTATAGTGTGAGGGGTATACTTGTACGTGGAGCCCGATTTTGTAAATGGTCATCACATGTAGAACAGATTGTATCTTTGACACCACTGAACCAAAGATGTTGCCTGAGTGGGTGAATCGATTGATAAGTGGAGGCGCGCAGGATGCAGTAGCAGTTGCCGTTGCACTCTGTTAAATGCAGGATGTAAGACTTAAAGCTAGTGGCCAGCTGTGATGGTTCAATTGTATGAACTGTACCGTTGTTTTGGTATGCAGAATGCCACAGTGGATGGAAACGAACATTAGGTTACTTAAGAATGAACTGAGACTGCTGGGGCTGATTGTAATGAAAGTTGCTGTTGCCAAAATTACGCTTAAATTCCCTTCATGGTTGTGGTGAAAATTTCTTTGCTGTTGATCGTTTCGATTTGACTGTGACCATTGGTTTTTGTGCGTGAATTTATTCCATTGCGGTTGCGTAAAATTACTGGACTGGGCGCTACTGGCAAAGCGGGGCGGTGGCACATTGATCTTCGGCTGGGCTTGTCGATGGTATTGTTTTTGGATATTTCCGGGCTGCTGCAGCTGTGGCAAGAATTGCGGCTGGAAACTGTGATTGTTGACGTCGAAATTCTGATATAGTTGCTGCTGCTGAATACACTGTTTATCAAAATGTTGTCTCTTGTTAGCATGTCCATGAAAATCCTTATCGGAACCAAATCTTTTATTTCTTTTGCTGTGGAATGGGCGGGACTGCTCGTTGTAACCGAATGAGTTGTTAACTTGATTGCGGTTATTAAAGATCTTATTGACAAAAGAGTAGTCCGACTGCTGAATTTCTAGTAATTGTAATTAGTCACTGAAGGCTGAAATGCTTTCCTTTTGTTGTCCGGTGAGAAGGGAAACTCGTAATAAGCGCGGAAGTTTTGAGATGCATAATTGTATGATTGCAGATTGGCTATACGATTCGGTCAGGCACTGCTTTTGATGAACCATATACTCAAAGAACTGGGTCATAGTTGGAAAACTGGAGTGTTCAAAATTGGAAAAACTAATTAGTTGATCTTTAATGTCTCGCTGAGTCGTTTCCGACCATTTTCAAAGTCTTCGACGGAGTGGCATTGTCTTGCTCACGGTCTCATACGGCCAGCCGCTGTGGTCGAGCGGTTGTAGGCGCTTCAGTCCGGAACCACGCTGCTGCTACGGTCGCCGGTTCGAATCCTGCCTCGGGCATGGATGTGTGTGATGTCAAAAATGGCTCTGAGCACTATGGGACTCAACATCTTAGGTCATAAGTCCCCTAGAACTTAGAACTACTTAAACCTAACTAACCTAAGGACATCACACACACCCATGCCCGAGGCAGGATTCGAACCTGCGACCGTAGCAGTCCCGCGGTTCCGGACGTGTGTGATGTCCTAAGGTTAGTTACGTTTAAGTAGTTCTAAGCCTATGGGACTGATGACCTCAGATGCTAAGTCCTATAATGCTTAGAGCCATTTGAACCATTTTTGGGCTCATACGCATCGAAGGTTCTCCCTCTAAAAAGCTCCAGCTTGTGTGTCACTGGCCAGTTGGGTGGCAGCGCTAAATGAAAATCGCTGCACCCAATCAAGGGGATGCAGGTCTGTGCGATTATTTCTAAATACCTTGAGTTTCTTTACAGATAGGAAATATTTATAGTCGAATCCTTCACGTTGTAGATTTTGAGAGGGTTCGGCGCCGTAAAAGAACTGATTGTGAGATGGCTGGCTTGTATCAAAGTTAAGCACTCTTTGTAGTCAGCTCATATTATAGTGAGGCTGTAAAGTAGATGACTGTTGCTGTTGCACGTTGGTTTGAAACTGATTACGTGGAGAAAATTTTCTGATATTGCCTACTTCCTGATGCAAACTGTTAACTTTCCTATGTAGCGAACTGTTATATGCATCAAGCTGATTTAATGTTTGCTGCATGTACTGATATTCTCGAGAGATGGTGAACGGAATGGGAGTTGCGTCGTCTGGTTTATTTTCGGTTTGATTTTCAAGTGTTTCCAATCATGACGATAGCTCATCACATGTTTCCGTGAGCGTAACAATGTGTGTGGAATTGTTTGAATCCAAAGCGTCGACTTGCTTCTCTAGTTTGCGTCTAGTTTTGTTCGTCTTTTTCAAATCTGCTTTAATTGTGTCAGGGTCCTGCACCAGCTCAATTTGTTCAAGACGAGAGCTTAAAGACTCAGCGTCATCCGTACACTTTTCTTCAACTTTTTGGATTCGTGTGTCACCAGTGGTTTTGAAATCAGTTACATCTGTCTGTATTTGGTTCTGTGATTGTTTTACTCTATTAACCTCGTCTGTAACGGAAGTTATACTAGTGTCAACATGGATTGTAAGACTAGTGAGTAACTGCTGTTCTACTTCTTGTCTTTGTACTGCTAATGACGGTAACAACTGATTGTTTTCCTCTGTGTGTTTACGGAGAAAGTCTTTGTATCGCTTTTCTGTGGTCTCTGTGGGAACTTCAAGAAGTGCATCTAATCGAAGGTCTTGTTGATCTATTCTTTCATTAACTGATTGGATTTCATCTGTAAGCTTTTTGTAGGTTCACTACATTGATATCTTAAAGCATTTATGTCATCTCTCAACGGTTTGGTACTGTCTGCGCATTGCCTGGCTATCGCTTCAATTGTGTCGCAAGGACGTTTTTCACTGGTCATAATATCTGCATCTACCTGTCTGAGACGGTTATCAGTCGTTTCTGTGTACGATTTAAGCTCATCACGTATGGTGGAAAATTGTTCATTGAACTGTGTGGTGGTGTCAACATGGTTTTCTCGTATACTGGAAAATTGTTCGTGGACCTCAGTGATCAGGTTAACCATCATTTGCATGAGAGTTTGCAGCGTCGCTTCCGTATTCTTTTCAATTGATGGGTCGGATGGTACCTGTGTTGTGTTTTGTGGTGTTAAGGCATCATCTACAACCATGGACGTCTCGTTTGTTGCATTATCCGCACAATTACTGCTACTAAAATCCGACGGATTTCCAGTAACAGACTGAGCACTTTGCACTATTCTTTCCTCTGACATACTATTGGCCATCTGGTTAATTGTGTAAAACGTAGGTAAATTATTGACCTCATTCGTTAAACAATCAAGATTTGAATTGTGCACATCAGCCATGTGCAGATCAACGGCATGCGCAATACGCGAATCTACCGTCTCATTACTAATCAGATTAGTGGGTGAAATTATAGTGTCAGGAATTTGTTCATTATTCTTAGAATCGGCTTGTACATTGTCTGTGGTGTTTTGAAACTGTTGCACTGCAGAGTGGTCATTATCATTCTCAGCATTGTTGTCAATAATCGGAAAGTTGTCCATTTCGGTATCTTTAATTGTGAGATTAGGCGCCGGAACCTTAACAGCTTTGTGCAGCATCTTAAATCACATGCAGAGTACAAATCCTAAGACAAAATTTCGACACTCAACTCAATGAAAAAAACAAGGTGGAGCATAAGAATTCCAATGAACTGTGGAAAAATTTTATACAAGTTAGTAAACAGTGTTGCGCCAAAAAAATGTAACTACTATTATTGCTGCAGAATGGTTGAGAGAACAGAATATATTTATCGACTATTCTAATATAAAAAATTTAGAAAGATTTAGAAAGCGAACGACTGGAGGAGCTACCGCCAAGTGTAACGTTCTTTAAAAATAATATTATTTTGTGATATCCAAATTTCTTGTGTGTTGTGTTGTCGAGCAAATGGTGTGCTTAATCAGCTTTACTGTAATCCAAAGAAAAATTAAACAACTTAATCTGGAAAACCAGTATATAATGCCTATAACGAAATCAATCCCTCTGAAGTTTACTCAGTGTCATGAGCACCGAGTTCTATGACCCTGTGCAATAAACTGATAAAATTCCCTATGCAAATAAACAATGAAATACATTTTCCTTCGCTCCTGAGTCGCAACGGATGTAATCTTGGTATTCTATTCTCTCCACAGTAGGCATACAAAATATTACATCTTGGCTCAGCAAAGGCCGGCCGTAAAATAGCTTCATACAAATAATGTCAGTTGATTAGTTGATAAATGAATAACCTTGCAAATGTTCAGCGATAATTTTGGACATTGGCTCAGCGCTGTGCAATGCTACTCGCATTGAAACTGTTACAAAAATTAATACTTTTCTAATTCTGGAGCATTAATTTTTTTTTACTCTGATCGAAAAATCATTTCTTTTCAAAAATATTCACTGGATTTAAATAAACACGATGTAGAAGAGGATGAGTTACTGATAAGGGGATATGCTAAGAGCGAATTCTTTAGTTCAAAAATTGTATTCAAAATAAAGTTTCTCCTTCACAGAATCTGATATGAAACATCTTACGTTAACTTCCAAATCAGTGAACTTCTCAACTGTTCTACAATTATCACTTACTGACGTAGCTAACAATACTTGGATATCGCTATTTGGTCGAAAGTCGACATGTTGAGAAACGTGGCTGTTGTACTTAAGGTTTATAATTTATATAAAAAACAGCTACCAGCCACATGTATGGTTTAAAAAGCTTTATTATCTTCAGACCATGACCGGTTGCGGATTTTTCTTTACAAATCCATCTTCAGATGGCAGATTACAAGCATTCTTAGTTGGACCTAGGTTTGTTTGTGTTATTCGTTTCCTGCACTGGGAAAGAAAAGAAATATTTTTGTTGTCATATCGGTAATGGTATTTTTACGAAAGATTTACTTCTTTTACAAAATCTAATTGCTCATGAGATGGTTTTTATAAACATTAGTAAACTTGCAGGTTAGTGTACTTACGAGCTGTGTAGTTCTGCCTGACGAAATATTCGTGCGTTTATGTTTTCGAACGCAAGCTTAATACACTTTTCAATATGCATTATGTGAGTGCTATTCCGGTCAATGGACGTCACTTTCAACCTCATCATCTTAATTACACGCACAGCACACACGAATAACGTTTACAAAACGTGGCCCAGCTTCACATTACAAACGAGAACAATATTTGCAAAGAGCTTACAGTCATAACGATGTTAACTTACAGATGCTGTATAGTCGATATGGGTACAGTAAAATATCTCTTTGCTATTGTATGAAATTATCTAAAACGGAATAAATAAAATTACATACAAATAAGATTACAAACATTATATGTAGTACAGAATTACTGTGTGTTACTAATTATTTGTTACAATAGTAGGAGATAAATTCTAATATATGACATAATAAGCAATGCACATGTTTTCATTATGCAATTTTTCAATGACATATAAGCAGTTTTTGGGTCCTGTATACTGAATGTTTTTGATGGAATATTAGGCTTAAGTTATTTTCAAAAAGTGAAAGCTTCTTCAAAGTTATTTAGGAAGGGGGTGTTAACTGACTGTCTGTTCATGCAAAATGAGAACAGGGAACCTGTTTTTATGTGTATGAATCTCAATCTCCTCCAGGAGATTCAATGTGAAACCTCTGTCTTTGAGGTGTAATATTTGAGGGTTGTTTTCTATATTCTCAACTGTATGATTGTTTTCTGCAAGATGAATGGCAAAAGCAGATTTGCTTAGGTTTTTCAGACGTAGGGCATCAAGGTGTTCCTTGAATCTTGTTTCAAAAGCTCTACCTGTTTGGCCAATGTAGAATTTAGGACAGTTGTTACACTTGAGTTTATAAATTCCAGATCTTTATGGGGTATGCTATTGTGTGGGAGTGAGTGTATGACTCTTTGTTGGAGTTTGTTATTGGTAGAGAAACTGATTTTGACATTCTTCTTCTTGAATAAGTTGGAAATTTTATATGAAAGTGGGCCTATATATGGTAGGGCTACATATTTTACTGATTTTTTGTCTTTCATAGTTCTGTGGCTGTTGCTTGTTGCAAAGACTTATTGCTAGCAATTTTTTCTTTTGTTTTTTGAGAGAGTGTGTCTATGATTGAAGCATCATAGCTATTATTTTGGGCAATTGATTTGATTATGCTGATTTCTTTGTGTTGTTCGGTGGGGGTGAGGGGGACTTTATGCATACGATGTAGCATTGACTGGAAATTAGCCATCTTATGTTGGTTCGGGTGGCAGCATGTGTTACTGATGGTAACATCTGTGGTTGTTGGTTTTCGAAAGATACCAAAATGGTGTTTGTTATTTATGTTTGATATTTTGAGATCCAGAAAATTGATGCTATTATTTATTTCATGCTCCACTGTGAATTTGATGTTGTTGTGTAATTTGCTCAGATCTTCAGCTAAGGCATCAATTTCGCTGCTCTTACCATCAAAAAGTAATAGAGTGTCATCTATGTATCTCTTGTAGTAAATTATTTTACTGTTCATTTGGTTATTGGATGAGAAGAACTTTTGCTCAAGATGGTTAATGTAAATATCGGCTAATAATCCAGCAAGACTGCTACCCATTGCAAGGCCATCATTTTGTTTATAGACTTTATTATTGAAGGTGAAGTAATTATTAGACAAAATGAGTGTGAGGATCTCTATTTACTCACATATTTCTGGTAGAATGATCTTTTTGTGTTTTAAAAGGTTACTTTTTATTATGTTAATTGTTTCATCTACTGGGATGTTAGTGTATAGGTTTACAATATCTAGTGAAGCAAATCTAGCTGTTGGTGGTATGTGGATGTCTTTGATATGTTCCATAAGGTCCACTGTGTTTTTAACTGTATAACTATGTTCGAACATGTAGTAAGTGGTAAGGAGATCCTTCAATTTTCTGCTTATGTAGTATGCTGGGCTGTTTCTTGAGTTCACAACAGGGTGTATGCGGGAATTTTCTTTGTGGATCTTAGGCTGTGACCGAAGTTTCGGTGCAGTTGGATTCATGGTAATGCAGTCCCGAATTTCATATTTATTTAAAAAGGATTCAAAACTGTAGAGTAATTTACGAAGTTTAGGTTGAAATTTTGCTGTGGGGTCTGATTCTAGTTCTGTGAAGTTATTGGACTGAAAAGAGTTTTTTCAATATATTCTGATTCATACAAAACAACAACTGAATTTCCTTTATCAGCCTTTACCATGAGAGCTGTGTTAGCAGTAAGTTTATCATTGATATCTTTAAGAATTTTTTGTTCATTATTAATTATATTATTTTTTGAAAGCATGTGTTTAGTGATGAGTTTGTTGGCTTTATATGCCAACGCATTTTTCTCATTAGACTTAAGTTTGGCAGTGTCACATGCCAGTTTTGTAGCTGCTATTAGGTCTTTTATGTTCTTATTAATTAATCTTGGGGCAATATTATGCCTGAAGCCTTTATCTAAGAGGTTACGTTCATTGGGATTGAAAGAAATATCTGTTGTGTTTACCACTCTGTTATAGAATATGTGCTTCTGCTGTTCACCAATGTTAAGTGGTTCCTTTAATTTGAGTTGAATGAGGGATTTTAACTTCTTCTTGTGCCTAGAGGAGATTTGTTGTTGTTCTCTGCTAAGAGCATGATTAATATGGTGTGTTACATATATGAACTGTAGAGGTGTGAGACTATTTCCTAATTGTAAATGCAGCTTGTACATAGATTTATTCAGCTTATCTTTCTTCTTATATTGTAATTTGATTTCTGTTTTTATCCAAATAGCTTCACATTTTACTTTAGCAAGCTTAGCAGCTTTTGTTTGACTATTGACCTTAACTATAACGTAATTTGGGGTCACTTTTTCTAACAGACATCTTTTGTTGAATTTTATATTGTTAATTGTTTTCATTACATCAATCTTACATTTTTTGAACGCATGTAACATTCTCATTACCTGGCTAGGTAAGCTTATCGCTATTTTGTCGAAAGTCGACATGTTGAGAAACGTGGCTGTTGTACTTAAGGTTTATAATTTATATAAAAAACAGCTACCAGCCACATGTATGGTTTAAAAAGGTTTATTATCTTCAGACCATGACCGGTTTCGGATTTTTCTTTACAAATCCATCTTCAGATGGCAGATTACAAGCATTCTTAGTTGGAGCTAGTTTTGTTTGTGTTATTCGTTTCCTGCACTGGGAAAGAAAAGAAATATTTTTGTTGTCATATCGGTAATGGTATTCATACAGTTGAGAATATAGAAAACAACCTGCAGATATTACACCTCAAAGACAAAGGTTTCACATTGAATCACCTAGAGGAGATTGAGATTCATACACATAAAAACAGGTTCCCTGATCTCATTTTGAATGAACAGACAGAGCCAGTTAACACCCCCTTCCTAAATAACTTTGAAGAAGCTTTCACTTTTTGAAAATAATTTAAGCCTAATATTCCATCAAAAACATTCAGTATACAGGACCCAAAAACTGCTTGTATGTCATTGAAAAATTGCATAATGAAAACATGTGCATTGCTTATTATGTCATATATTAGAATTTATCTCCTACTATTGTAACAAATAATTAGTAACACACAGTAATTCTGTACTACATATAATGTTTGTAATCTTATTTGTATGTAATTTTATTTATTCCGTTTTAGATTAATTTCATACAATAGCAAAGAGATATTTTACTGTACCCATATCGACTATACAGCATCTGTAAGTTAACATCGTTATGACTGTAAGCTCTTTGCAAATATTGTTCTCGTTTGTAATGTGAAGCTGGGCCACGTTTTGTAAACGTTATTCGTGTGTGCTGTGTGTGTAATTAAGATGATGAGGTTGAAAGTGACGTCCATTGACTGGAATAGCACTCACATAGTGCATATTGAAAAGTGTATTAAGCTTTCGTTCGAAAACATAAACGCACGAATATTTCGTCAGGCAGAACTACACAGCTCGTTAGTACACTAACCTGCAAGTTTACTAATGTTTATAAAAACCATCTCCTGAGCAATTAGATTTTGTAAAAGAAGTAAATCTTTCGTAAAAATACCATTACCGATATGACAACAAAAATATTTCTTTTCTTTCCCAGTGCAGGAAACGAATAACACAAACAAAACTAGGTCCAACTAAGAATGCTTGTAATCTGCCATCTGAAGATGGATTTGTAAAGAAAAATCTGAAACCGGTTATGGTCTGAAGATAATAAACCTTTTTAAACCATACATGTGGCTGGTAGCTGTTTTTTATATAAATTATAAACCTTAATACTTGGATAGTTACATGACAAAAGGTCTTACACCGTTTGACAAAACAGATTCCAAAATTTAACTTCCTTGTATCAGGTTTACAAAATACACAAAATATTACAAATCGGGTATACCTAATCAACCTATTGGTTCCTACATTCAAGGGTCGGTACTGTTAGAATTAGCAAAATCCCGCATTGCGTTGCTGCGTACTTAAAATTAAATATACAAAGTTTCATTACCTTATAAAAGTGTATTACGCTTCGTCCATAGGCCAACAACTAAATTCTCACAGCTAGCCACTAGCTATAAAGTCTTACATCCTACCTTTAACAGAGGGCAACGTTTGCTACTGCCTGCCACTCAGGCAACATCTTTGGTTGAGTGCTGTCAAAGATACAATCTCTTCTACATGTGATAACTATGTCAAGTCATTTTTCATTAAATATATTACAAAATCGGTCTCCACGTACAAGTAGAACCCTTATATAATAGGAGGGTTACTATATTCCTGTCACAAATGGTGTGAAGTACGTAGTTCCCGTCTGACAGACGAATTCACTACTATCGCCTGAACTCGTCCTTGTTCTGTAGGACAAAACAACAATTCTTTAACATACATCACAAATTTGTTGCTGCTCATGTAAAGACATTTCACCCACATTTCAAACATTGCCTGTGAAAGAGACATAGCTTATCTCCAGACCAAGACAGAACGAGACAGCCATTACAAAGTGTTGGGCCTAGACGTTATACCGTTCGTCATTGTGTGGAGACGGTCAAGTTGCCTCTTAAAGGTAAACTACGGCACCTATCATTAGCAGAACACACGCTAATGCTACAGAGTTGAACGGAAAGATAGTAAGTTGTGAAACTTCCGTTGACAGAAATCTTCATCGTCCGTATTTGGCCGGAAAGAGGATCGTGAGGTGTTTCTGCGTAGTCTGTAGTCTCAATTACCTCAGTTAAATCCAGTACCTCACCGCAGTGGAATGTTGGGATATGACCACTAGGATAAAACAGCATCAAACGTTAATACGCAAAAAAACACTGGAACATTTATATATATATAGCTTTAGATATTCATAAAAAAAATAAGACTTCGCTCACGAAGTTTGACCAAGTTTCAAACTAACTACGATTTTTTTTTAAAAAAAAAAAGAATGTAACACTTTGCCATATCACCCATTTATCAAGGTTAGAGACCAGAAACGCAAGGGATAGGTGGCCAGCAGGAAAAAAGTTTAAAAACAAACAGGAAATCGCTAGAAAGAGTATCCAATAATCTTAACATGTTGTTATTGAACTGTTTGTTACAGATAAGTTTTATAGAGACAATTACGGGAAATCACACAAGTCGCTCTTCATTTGCTAAACGCAGTAGGAGCGTAGCCCCATTGCAGTTTTTGGATCACAAGCGGTTTGTATTTTTCGTTCTACGGATTTGCTTGGAATATTAAACTATACAGTATCTTTTCTGACAGAATAAGTATCTTTTCTTTTTTTTTTACTGTATTAATAGCAATTTGAAGGTCTTCTTCTCTCCATCTGCCTTTAGTAGAACCAATTTTGGGGACGTACTTAGTTGGTATCAGTAAAACAACGAATACCCGTCACAACTAAAAATTAAACAAACTTCTACGGCGTGGCTAACTATACGGAAAGTGGTGTGGCCAACTCTTATAATCCCCAGGTAGAGATGGCCATAGCGCGCCATCAACCATGGTGGACTAGAACGCAAAGAGAAACATGGCAGTATGCAGCGAGACCTATTTAACCCTGAACTGTAGATACCCGTAACTACTCACAATGTAACGTACGGAAAAATGGAAAAGTATTGCTTCAAATGGCTCTGAGCACTATGGGACTCAACTGCTGTGGTCATCAGTCCCCTAGAACTTAGAACTACTTAAACCTAACTAACCTAAGGACATCACACACATCCATGCCCGAGGCAGGATTCGAACCTGCGACCGTAGCAGTCGCACGGCTCCGGACTGCGCGCCTAGAACCGCAAGACCACCGCGGCCGGCAGGAAAAGTATTGACATGGCATACAATGTTAAGGTGTAAAATTATGAAAAATACTTACTTTTCTTCTGAAAAAAAGTGTCAAGGTAAGAATCTACGTGTCAGTCGCGCCAAAGACGTGAATCACTGGACCGGCAGCGCTATAAAGCGGGAAGTTGGATAATCACAGCCGTTGGACAACTCCCTCGAATGGCTATCTACCCCTGTTTTACGGTACGCATAGTGATCAGCCCGTCGGCTGGAGACCATAAACTGGATGGCGCTATGATACGACGTTTCACTCTCTCCTTTCGTTTCATTTCCATAATCGTACGTAACAACACAAACAAGAGACGATATCGTACACGCTACTGCGTAAACACCACACACAACCATTCACGTCATTCAAATGCCTGGGTGCCGCATTTCACGGAACATCCACTACTCAGACGGTGGTGACAGTCCGCTAGGACCTCGAGAGGAGAACGCGAAATGCCCCACACTGTCGCCATGTCCACTAATGCGTTCAAGGACCCTCTCAGTCATCATTAGGAAGCGCAGGAAGCCGTCAACTACGCCAGTGTAAATTGAGACTCACCCGTCACGACAGCGGCGGAGAAGAGAACGAGCAGCAACAGACGGCGCATCGCGAGAGACTGGTCCACACCAGCCGGCAGCCAGGCGCTGTCTGGTGCCTGCTGTGTCGAGCAGAAGTGACGGCGCCAGCCTTGAACTTCCACACTTGATAGCCTTCTGCCAGTCACATCTCCGCAGTCAGACGGCGTCCGCCCGATAGCAGCCACTTTCCTCTTCCGCTCTCACTGACTGTCGGACAAAGTCGCCTGCTTGGGAACTGGCAACCACCAGATGCGTGCTCATAGAAGCTCCAATCTTCCTTAAGTCGTCCATCTTTCATCTCGTTTGATGTCGTCTTTTCTTTTTCGTGTCTTGTTCTAATCTTTTCATCCCTATCTTCCTCTACATCTTGTTTTTATATTCTAGTCTTTGCCCATTCCTACTATTGTTTTCCTCTACCGCTCCTTCCAGTGTGAATTAAATTTTCCTGTCTGCTGTAGGAGTTGTCGTACTTTATCTGTACACTCAATTTTTTACGTTATTGATAGCATCATGTTTCATTTTTTCCCTCGCTCTTCCGTAAAATATTGTACTATGTAGACGTACTCTCTCAACCACCTGTTTCTCATTTTCATATCATCTACAATCGAAACTTTTTGCCTGTGATGTTCAAGCAAAAATGGTTTCTTAAATTCAGCATACATCGAGTATAGCGATGTAACTGTTTTCAATGTTCACGATGAAACCTTTTTGCAAATACATCCGAGAAATGTGCTCAGTGGGCTCCTCATACCAAGCTCCACCCTTGTCTCAGTCAGCCGGCCGGAGAGTCCGAGCGGTTCTAAGCGCTTCAATCTGGAACCGCGCGACCGCTACGGTCGCAGGTTCGAATCCTGCCTCGGGCATGGATGTGTGTGATGTCCTTAGGTTAGTTATGTTTAATTAGTTCTAAGTTCTAGGGGACTGCTGACCTCAGATGTTAAGTCCCATAGTGCTCAGAGCCATTTGAACCACTTGTCTCAGTCCTTTTGAGTGTTTACTTGTATCCACAAAAACTGTTCTCCTACAGATGAGTCTTTAAACGAACTAAAAATGTTCGTAGTTTTTCTAAGCTGTTTCTTATATGCTACAAGTTAGCATCCGCTTGCATACACAATAGTCGAGCTGACTCTTTATCTACGCTGCATAAAGTAAGGCTAAGAGGAAATACGTTTTATCTTATTAGTGTATGTGTGTCTTCTTGTTGATATAACGACGGAGTCTCCTATAAAATTCCCACTAGGCAAAGCTTACACCGCAATAACCGAATCCGGCAGCCTTGCATTTCAACTTCAGATTGTTTCTCAGATACGTTTCTGTAAAGCTCTAACGCCAATGTTGACGAGCGTTGTATCACTGTACTCGTCATTATTAGAGCTTCCGAATCTGTTTAAAAATTCATCGCTCCATTCAAAAAAGTATATCATATTTCCAACATCAAGTTGGTTGAGACAGGCGTTAGAAGCAATACCCCTACACAAAATTACGTGCCACTCTGCCTGCAATCGTTGCTGAAAATCTAGTTTTTATTTCAGATTCAGGATGTGCCATGATAGCATAAAAGCATACCATCGAAGGTACACGATACAAGAGGCACAAAAGTCCGTAAACGAACCGTTTGCAAGATAATAGCGACTTTGTGGTATTATTAATAATGTCGTGTAACTAAGGCCTCCCGTCGGGTAGACCGCTCACCTGGTGCAAGTCTTTCGATTTGACGCCACTTCGGCGACTTGCGCGTCGATGGGGATGAAATGATGATGATTAGGACAACACAACACCCAGTCCCTGAGCGGAGAAAATCTCCGGCCTAGCCGGGAATCGAACATGGGTCCTTATGATTGACAATCTTGTCGCGCTGACCACTTAGGAAAAGGTAACAATACTGTGCAGGATTAAGATAAGTTATTAGAGATACTTTGGTAGAAGTGCTGGTGTTCTAAATGAACACGCCATCAGTTACAAGACTGTACTCACAGCTAAAGGAAGTGTTCAAAGTGTCGTTCTTATACCCGGATGCAGGCCTGTACCGATATCGCAATGAGTTCCGAATCCTTTCAAACACGCCTGGATCGTTTCGAAATTCCTCACAGGCACTGATAAGTATCTCTCCAATTCTTCAACTATGTTAACCGGAGTGGAGTACACTACACCTTTAATGTGGTCACCAACTCAGAAATCCATGGGGTTCAGATGAGGTGATCTTCGAGGCCACGATACGCGTTCTACTCGCCCAAACCAGCTTCGGCCATATCGGCACGTTAGATGTGGTCGCTCACCAGAGCACCAAAATGTACCGGTACTCCATCATGTGTGTACCATATTCTCCGGCGTTGCTCTAAGGGAACATCCTCTAGCAGTCCTGCAAGATGATACCGCAGAAAGCAAAGGTAATTCCGTCTGTTGAATTTTTTTGGTAAAATTTATGGTCACCTGATACCCCTAAACACATTCAATGAGGAACTTCGCTGATGTGGAGACTCATGCACAGCACGTGGTTTGGAGCCTAGTTGCCTCGAAACGTGTGAATTACGATAATTAAACACACCATCAACATTGAATCCTGCTTCAGCAGCAAATAAAATGCTATCGACAAACTGTCAAGCGTAGGGTAGCCTACAGCTTGCTGTTGCATCTAGCACCAAAGTTTGCCTCACTAAGATTCTGAACTCGTTTGAGGTGGAGTACGTTCCTGGCATATTTGTAGCAAGTCTTCTTGTTGAGATCCTTGAAGAGTTTCAGCTGTATGTATAATCCTTGCAAGCCTACCCCCTCCCAAAGCATGCGCAGAGCTCTTAGATTCTTCAAGGCTCTTGTTCGACGCTCAGGATTCCTTTGGACAGTGCATGCTTCTTGGTACAAGTGTGCATCCTCCCGTACATTACTGTTAGCCATAACATACATGAAATCAATATCCTCATACTCGTTACTATAATGTTCCACGTTACTACCAACATTTTTACAACAACGCTGACACTGCACAGGAAAGTGAGATGAGTGGCACTCTCTGTACTGTACTGTCATATCCATTATGTTTACAACACCGTGTCTCGAAAATGTAAACAAAGACCACACCACGACCCGGCATGTGGTGTTTACATAGAATCACGTCAGTAGAGGCTGGTACACAGAAAGTAGCAAGTATCTTACAAATGGTTCGTTTAGGAACCTATGTTTACAGAGACCTTTTTCTAATATCATTTACTTTCAATTGTACGCCTTTAATTATGATCTACATCTACATGGATTCTCTGCTAATCACATTTAAATGCCTGGCAGAGAGTTTATCGAACCACCTTCACAATTCTCTATTATTCCAATCTCGTATAGAGCGCGGAAAGAACGAACACCTATATCATTACGTACGAGCTCTGATTCCCCTTATTTTATCGTGGTGATCATTCCTCCCTATGTAGGTCGGTGTCAACAAAATATTTTCGCATTCGGAGGAGAAACTTGGTTATTGGAATTTCGTGAGAAGATTACGTCGCAACGAAAAATGCCTTTCTTTTAATGATGTCCAGCCCAAATCCTGTATCATTTCTGTGACACTCTCTGCCATATTTCGCGATAATACAAAAAGTGCTACCCTTCTTTGAACTTTTTCGATGTCCTATCTGGTAAAGATCCCACACCGCGCAGCAGTATTCTAAAAGAGGACAGGCAAGCATAGTGTAGGCAGTCTCCTTAGTACGTCTGTTACATTTTCTAAGTGTCCTACCAATAAAACGCAGCCTTTGGTTAGCCTTCCCCACAACATTTTCTATGTGTTCCTTCCAATTTAAGTTGATCGTAATTGTAATACCTAGGTATTTAGTTAAATTTACGGCTTTTAGATTAGACTGATTTATCGTGTAAGCGAAGTTTAACGAATTCCTTTTAGCACTCATTCGGATGACCTCACACTTTTCGTTATTTAGGGTCAACTGCCACTTTTCGCACCATTGATATATCTTTTCTAAATCGTTTTGCAGTCTCTTTTGATCTTATGTTGACGCTATTAGTCGATAAACGACAGCGTCATCTGCAAACAACCGAACTGTGACCTCTCTGACAGGAAATCACAAATCCAGTCACATAACTGAGACGATATTCCATAAGCACGCAATTGCACTACGAGCCACTTGTGTGGTACAGTGTCAAAAGCCTTCCGGAAACCCAGAAATACGGAATCGATCTGAAATCCCTTGTCAATTGCACTCAACATTTCATGTGAATAAACAGCTAGTTGTGTTTCACAGAAACGATGTTTTCTAAACCCATGTTGACTGTGTGTCAATAGACCGTTTTCTTCGAGGTAATTCATAATGTTCGAACACAATATATGTTCCAAAATCCTGCTGCATATCGACGTTAACGATATGGATCTCTAATTTAGTGGATTACTCCTACTACCTTTATTGAATATTGGTGTGACGTGTGCAACTTTCCAGTCTTGGGGTACGGATCTTTCGTCGAGCGATCGGATTTGTATGATTGTTAAGTATGGAGCTAATGCATCAGCATTCTCCGAAAGGAACCTAATTGTTATATAGTCTGTACCAGAAGCCTTGCTTTTATCAAGTGATTTAAGTTGCTTCACTACTCCGAGGATATTTACTTCTACGTTACTCGTGTTGGCAGCTGTTCTTGATACAAATTCTGGAATATTTACTTCGTCTTCTTTTGTGAAGGCATTTCGGAAGGCTCTGTTTAGTAACTTTGCTTTGGCAGCACTGTCTTCGATAGTATCTCCATTGCAGTAGCGCAGAGAAGGCATTGATCGTTTCTTGCCGCTAACATACTTCACGTACGACCAGAATCTCTTTGGATTTTCTGCCAGGTTTCGAGACAAAGTTTCGTTGTGGGAACTGTTATAGGCATCTCGCATTGAAGTCCACGTTAAATTTCGAGCTTCTGTAAAAGATCGCCAATCTTTGGGATTTTGCGTCTGTTTAAATTTGGCATGTTCGTTTCGTTGTTTCTGCAACAGTGTTATAACCCGTTTTTTGTACCAAGGAGGATCAGCTCCGTCGTTCGTTAATTTATTAGGTATAAATCTCTGATACTATTCCTTTGAATTTAAGCCACATCTGGTCTACACTTATATTATTAATTTGGAATGAGTGGAGATTGTCTCTCGGGAAGGCGTCAAGTGAATTTTTATCTGCTTTTATGAATAGGTATATTTTTAGCTTATTTTTGGAGGATTTGGGGATTACAATATTCAGTCTCGCTACGACAACCTTGTGTTCACTAATCCCTGAATCGGTTTTGATGCTCGTTATTAACACAGAATTATTTGTTGCTACGAGCTCAAGTGTGTTTTCACAACCGTTTACTATTCGCGTGTGCTCATAAACTAACTGCTGGAAATAATTTTCAGAGAATGCGTTTAGCACAATTGCGGATGATATTTTATGCGTACCTCCAGAATTAAACATGTATTTTCGCCAACATATCGTGGGTAAATTAAAGTCACCAGCAACTAGTATAGTATGAGTTGGATACGTGTTTGAAATCAAACTCAAGTTTTCTTTGAAGCTTTCAGTAACTATATCATCTGAATTGGGAGATCTATAAAAGGATTATTATTTTATTCCGGTTGCCAACAATGACCTCTAACAGCAACAAACACGCCACCGTCAACCGTGTTTAGCCTATCCTTTCGGAACACCGTTAGGTTCTTCGCAAAAATTTCGGCTGAGCTTATATCCGGCATATACCTGCATATAACCTGCATAAGTGATGCAAAGTATTGTGGGCCTTGTCGTTTTAGTTGTTTGGGGATGAATATTTTATCCCTTTTCAGAAGCGGCTCATAAAATAAACAAAATGGTGAAAGACTATCTACGACCCACCAAGTAGGTGCTGTAGCAACGATGAAAGTTTGGCAGCTGCTGTTAAAGATAAGACTCTTGTAAGGCACCGATGGTGGGAAGTCCACTAGCAAATGAGGGGCCTAATCTGAATGGTTTTCTCTAACGCAGCTACCTCGTTGTCCGCCACTTTCGTATGAAACGTTGGTGTTTATTGCACATGACTGTTACGAGTGCGTGTAAAGCGTAGTGTAGTGCACCTGATAAAAAAAAGCCAAAGCCAGCAAGCGAAGAAACGGTTCAAAAATATTTTTCCGCAAAAGCAACGCATCATTTGGTAGCCCACCCTTTTCCCGGCCATTTGTTGGGTTCTTGGTATGAAGTTTAAAAATAAGTCAAAATGTAGTCAGTGTGGAAATTGATAGTTATTTTCTTTTAGAATACTACTGTATAGACAATGCTCTGTAACAAAAATAAATTTCTGAACCTTAGCTAGCGCTACATTTGAAACGTCCCCTTTTAAACAATTTTTTACAACTGTGCTTAAACTGACACACAATATTTTTTTTTTTAGCGCAACGCAATCTGACTTTCAAAATCTCTAGAAGAGAATGGCCCTGACTAACATTAAACTATCTCTTTCACAAATCACTTACCTCACAAAAATCTTCGCTGCTCAAGCTACTGCAATACAGCGAGCGCCACTACTGCCAGCTAAATAAAAGATTCAAACTATGGAAGGCACTAACTACTGATAGGGATAGTTAGCAAATGAAAGATATTAATAGAGAACAAACAATGTATTTACCTTGATATCATCACAAATTACAAAACTGCGCCATCTCTCTCCCCACATCCACCACTGCTGGCGGCACACCTCCAACTGCCCAGCGCTACGCGCTGTTCACAGCCAGCTGCCTAACACTACAATGGTTGAGTATTACAACAATGCAAAGCAGCCACAGACTGCACACGGCACAGCCGGTGATTTTCATACTGAGGTGGCGTTATCAATAAAAAAACCTAAACAGCCTACTTACATAGCCCCCATGCTCCCCACAAAAAATTTTACAAATTTTTTTTGGGCACTGGCCAATACATATTTGTTAAAATTTTTCATAATCGTAATTACAATAACAAAGAAATCAAATGCACACACTTATTGATACAATGTTGGTCAAAAGGTAAAATTTTCTCACAGTCCATAAAGACAGTCCTGATCATTCATCATATTGCAGTGTTTTTCTCAAAGTCTGAGCAGTAAAAGAAAATGCACACGGAAGTAGTGGATTTCCATGCAGTCTTGAAGAAGTAGCGTTGTCCTTCCAACGGAAAGACCGTGCTGACTCTTGACATGCTGACAGGTAATGGGCCACAACAGAGCAAACCCACAGCGGAGTCAGTCGAAGTTTTGAAGAGTATTGGTGGGTAGGTCATCACAGAGCAGACCCACTGTAGTCCTGGTAGAGATTACGGTATTGGTGGGCCACCAGCGGTGCAGACCCACTGCAGTCCTTGTAGAAATAATGGTATTGGTGAGTCATCAAAGGTGCAGACCCACTGCAGTCCTTGTAGAGATATAATGGTACTGGTGGGCCACCAGAGGCGCAGACCCACTGTAGTCCTTGTAGAGATGGCCAGCAGCCATCTGTTGTGACTGTGCAGGTACACAATCACCATTGAAGAGTCTTGCGGATAATATAACAAGTCCATAACCACCACTTGTGCACTCACAAAGTTGTTGGAATTGTCCTTAGAACAAGCAATGCTGTTATCCAGTCCCTTGCTGAATTATTAACACACGTGCAAACACTAACAGTCCCTACTTGTCACATATTGTCCATATACTATGACCAACAAAAACGTGTGCAGTGAAATGTAACTTACAAGTTGCTTAATTTGATGACCTGGTGTCAATTACAATTTTATAACATAAGAACACAATAACAAAGATACAAAACACATCATTCAAGAACATAACAATACAAATAACAGTTGCGGTAATAGGGGCTTTACAAAAGAATAGAAATAAACATATACATCAGTGTTACAAAAATAATGACATAAGTACATACATAAAGATCAGAATAACTTTTGGAACATCAACATCACACATGAGCATTAAAACAGAACAGATAAATGTCTAAACATCTTTACAAAGTAAATAACATAGTATTTGAAAAATTATACAACATAAATCTTATTAGCTAAACACATAAAGACAGGAAAAACACAAATATAAAAGAGTACACAAACACATAGTGAGATAACACAAAAGGAAAGGACAGGGTTCGTTTTCAGTGTAACTTTTGGTACTGCAGTATTTTGCGAACAAAACCTTTTTTGTTCTTGGAGATCTCCCTTCGTTCATCATTATTCCCAAAAAGTCCTATCTGTACCTCTTTTCTGTGTTCCAACCATATTTCTTTCAAAATAGTTAGTTCTTAGTGCACAATACTCATTTTTGCCAAATCTGTTTCTTATATAGTCTACCCCTCTTACGCTAACTTAAATCTACTGAGCTCAGATGCTAAACTAAGGGACGAGGCAATGCAGCATCACATAAAACAATTAATATAAACAGCAATGAAAAAAAACGCAGCTTTGCGAAGCAAGCAGCATTAAGAAATTAGCAAAGTAATTGTAATATTACAACTAATCTAAGGCAATGTGCAACAAATAATAACAAGAAATCGTTAGTAAAACTGGCTTAACAGAATAATACAAAGTCAAATTCAATAACACTATGCCTGGCAAACAGCAGCAACTTATACCTAAATATGACATAGCTCAAGCAGAAAAAATAGTACACTAAAGATAACAATGCAGATAAGGGAAATGTATAATCACATCTTAATGTCTAAGTAATTAAAGTGGTGCACCACAAAAACTAATTCTACAAAAAATTACTCAGTAGTTGAAAAGAAAATTATGTATGCAGTTCCTGGTATTAGTCCCTTCTTATTGTTCTTTCCATTCCAAGAGCTCCTTTTTCGAAGAATGTGGATTACAAAATTATTATTTAATAGATCTGCAGACAGAAAATATTTATATTAGTACATCTAAAAAATTTTATTTTAACCAGTGCTGCAGTGCAGCTAGAAACTAGATATTAAACAAAATGGGCAAAGCAAGGCGTGAAACGTCATTCACTAGCCATATGGCATTTCTCTCAATTAGCACGACAATAGCCGTGAAATGTTGCGATGCTTTCTACAAAGGAATGTCAATAGCGATTATAATGGCCTCTTTTTTTTTCTACCTGTGCCGCTGGAAGGCTAATGGTTTTTTTTTTTTGTTCGGGCGGCTGTCGCCCAGGTGTCTGACACAGCTGTGTGCCCATGACGTATTACGTGCAGGTGGTCACTTAACTTTCGTACGGAAATATTTACGACAGCAGTTTCCGCTACAATGGCAGTCTTAAATAAAAATATTTCACAGGTCAAGAATTAGCGTTGCAAACCTGTAAAAACAAAATCCCATGAATATAACAGTGTCCAAAAAATTTTCGTCGGCATTGTGATACATTCACGCATTTACACACATTTCATAATTCTAAAAGTACGATTCTCGGTTTCCAACATACGTCTTCACAAGGCAGAGTTCCTAACCGCTACTCATTACTCCTTACCTTATTACACATATACAAATTCGTCGACGCTTCTTCAATACTTCATCATTAGATACATAGCATAATCAAATTCTTCATATAACATTAGCTTACTAATCATAAACATACCTCAACAACATAATACACATCGTCGTCGTAAAAAATAACATCATAACACCTCAGTCAAATCTCAAAATCGTCGTAGCTTCCTCCAATAGTTTCAAAACCTAAAAAAAATTCTCTGCTCATTTCAAAAGTGTCATCTGCCTCAAACGTACTTTAAAATCATGATTCCATACCAAACACATCATTCAAAGCTCACATTGTATCACAATGGTTCCGAAAAAATATGAACAGTTTACAAAGTACAGACAAAATACAATTTCATACGTATGAAGTTATTCAACTGTGTAATTACGTAAACATCTGTCACTGACGTAGTAAAAAAAATGTTTGTCTCTCTCAGTTAAATGATCTGATAGCTGTGTAATACTGTGTTGGAGAAATATGGTACCGATGTGTAAAGTTGTATAAGCAAACACCATATTAGCTAGGGTTCCTTGTGGTTGCCACACACATGGTACACAAAGTAAGTGTGTACCCCCCTGAGGATTAATGTAATTATACCCTCAGGTGTTACAGATTACAGCAATGGAATGAAATGTATCACGGAAAACCTTCTTTGTAATTAAAAAATCTTTAAAAGTAAGTGTTTTAAGTATAAGATTAATCACTCAAATGCGTGTACTGTAGCGCTAAACTGTGCGTCTTGTCGCAACATAATCTCTGTGGAAGTGTCGTAGTTATCGTCCTCCGAAAGCTAAGTTCTGCAGAAGTCAATGTACTTACCTCATGCTAAACAAAAGTGAAATGCTTTGCGTATAGATATCTTAGTTATTACGCTTATTGTTGTGATGAAGAAAGTACTGTACTGTAACGTATTGTTGTGCCACGAAAAAGGCTGTCTCATTGTTGCCATACCACAAAAGTTACTACTAAAACATGTTTTTCTTTCCTGAAGAATTCAGAAAACTGTGCAGATATAAAACAGATACACCGCAAAAGCAACAAGATGAATTGTGTCACACATTAGTAGCGTCGTGATAAAATCGTGTAGCTGTCACATAAACTAACCACTGTGTCATCTGGTATCTCACAGAAAGTACTTTAAATCCAGAATGTATTTTCAAATAAACCAAAATGTTGCATTAAAATCTCAAGTTAAAAAAGCACATTATCTCTCAATAAACGGTTTTACGTGTGAAATGTGGTGTAAGCCTTTGCTCTTCCTAGTACGCAGAGTTTCAACTTTAACGCAATTATCAAGTGGTATACGTCGGTAAAGAATACTGGAATTTTTCTCAGGGTTTGCGTCTATGTTATTTCTCTCTGAGCCAGCGGGCGCACGCGGCTCCCTGCGGTGCGGGTCATTGTCTGTTGGCGCGCGTCGTTAATGGGATTCGGAGACCGAACATCTACAAATTCGCCTTGCCGAGAGGGCCCAGCTCTGTTATAATCCCGCCAGTTCTGATGAAATTCAGGTCTGTCGTTATGTCGGTAGTTTACATAGTTTCTCGTTTGTCGGTCATGTGGTGGAGAATTTCTCCAACTGTTGCGTCTGAAGTCATTTTTTTTTTTTTCAACAGCTTATAGTAAAAATCATTGTGTCGGCGAGTAGCATATCGGTCATTGTTACGTCGTTTCGGCGGTTTCATCTCAAAATTCGGTGCACATTGCCAATTTCTTTCATAACTTCCGAAATGCCCTATGTTATTATTTTGCGTCTTTTCCGTATTTCTAAGTCCCTCTTCCCGTGTTGGAGCGCGAGTGTCCTCTGAAATATGAAATTTTTGTATTACCTCTGTCAGCTGATCTTGTACTTCGCGGATTTCTCTTTGGTGTTGCGTATTAATTTGATTCAGATTTTGTTTCAATTTCCTAATTTGTTCGCACTCTTCTGTGTCGTTAAAGACTACCGGTCTTGTGTCATTCGGATCATCATCTACCTTTGTAGATAAGTTAGTGAACTGATCTGAAAGTTCGGCTACTTTATCCGATAGTGTACTTATTTCCTCAGTGTGTTTTTCTGAACCAAGTTTCAGAGTATCTACTGTGTCCTTTAAGTTTTCCTGAGTTTTTGCAAGTTGCATAACCGAATCGGTAGATGCAACTGAGTCAAATTTAGCTTGCAAGGTCTCATGATTTTCATGAACAGTAGTTTGCAGTTCTTTTATGGCTGCTTCGTGATTCTGTAGTGCATTTTCATGACGCGAAAAAATAGGTTGGAAATGTTCACAAATTTGTGTTTTTACATCATTACAGACTTTTTGACATTTCGATTCAATGTGATGTAACTCAGTAGTTAAATCTTCACGTGTTTGTTCAAGTGTGGTGTCTAACTTTTTGAGATTTTGTTCCACTGTGTCTAACTTTCGAAGATTTTGTTCCATTGTGTCTAACTTTTGAAGCTTTTGTTGTGTTTGTCCCATTTGTTGTATTAATTGTAATAACAATGCACTGGTGTCTGGAACATGTTCCTCAGTGCTTTTCGGCAGTGAATTTGCACCGGAAACATTCACATTTTGACAAGCAGAAAATGTGTCTTGACTTATTTGAGAAAACGGTGAGGATCCAAAACCTGAATCTACAGTATTTGCGAGATCGTGTCGCGTCATTTCGGATTCCTGAGCCGAGCTATTGCCGACCGATCGATCGATAATGCTTCCCTCTTCACTAATTGTTTCACTGTCCACGCCATTGTTTGAAACCCGCTCCATTTCCCTATGCGCAATTACCAAATTACTACTTTTAACATTAGTTAATTCATTATTCTGCGGCGCTAACATACTGCTTTCGTCTTCGCTGTCATTTCTCAATTTACTTTGGAGCCTAGTATTACGTTTTTCACACGCCATTATTGTCACAGTATTTCACACGACAACACAGAAAAGCACAATTTGAAGATCAAAAATAAGAGAACACATTAACATAACACTGAAAATAATATCTAGTTAATTGCAGCTGCGAAATACTTGGTGCAAATCTACATGCATGCCACAACTGTTTTACTGTACAACAATGAAAAACTACAACTACAATGGAAATTCTCTCTACAATTACGCGCTAGCAATAAACAAAAGCTACACTAATTACACAAACTATAAGAAAAAATCAGAAGATTCCAGTGAGGTATCCTCGGCTAAGGGTCGACATATGAAACTTCCCCTTTAAACAATTTATACTAGACTGTGCTTAACCTGACACACAATATTTTTTTTTTTAGCGCAACGCAATCTGACTTTCAAAATCTCTAGAAGAGAATGGCCCTGACTAACATTAAACTATCTCTTTCACAAATCACTTACCTCACAAAAATCTTCGCTGCTCAAGCTACTGCAATACAGCGAGCGCCACTACTGCCAGCTAAATAAAAGATTCAAACTATGGAAGGCACTAACTACTGATAGGGATAGTTAGCAAATGAAAGATATTAATAGAGAACAAACAATGTATTTACCTTGATATCATCACAAATTACAAAACTGCGCCATCTCTCTCCCCACATCCACCACTGCTGGCGGCACACCTCCAACTGCCCAGCGCTACGCGCTGTTCACAGCCAGCTGCCTAACACTACAATGGTTGAGTATTACAACAATGCAAAGCAGCCACAGACTGCACACGGCACAGCCGGTGATTTTCATACTGAGGTGGCGTTATCAATAAAAAAACCTAAACAGCCTACTTACACATTCTGAAAGAAGGGGCAGTCGATTTCAAATAATATAGTTATTCACATCTTCAAAAGCTTTTAGTGAAAGTAGAAAGAACAAGCCCTTTTGTATTGCTCTAGCTTGAATAAAAATATATTATTTATTAAATCGAGTAGATAGAATAGAAATATAAAATTTCTCTTTTTTATTTTTATTTTTTTTTTTTTAATTTAATAGTGGGTCCTTCCTATTCTATAACTAACATTTTATTTCACTTCCAACGGGAAAAGTACGTCAGGAATACAAAAATATAGTCCAATTTTATATTGACGTGTCTAACACAAGATACTGTTTAACCTCATAAATCGTGTGTTACATGTGAAGGAAATTCACCAATAAGTAGTTAAATTTTAGAACATTTACCACCCATAAAAGGAGTTGAAAATTGATAAACATTGTCAACATTTTAATTATTTAAATGAAATGGAATGCACATAACCTTGTGTCGTACGGAAGGAAAATATTCCATCAATAGAATCGCATACAATTCCTACAGTTGTTCAGTTTAGGTACTAACAATTGTTGTCTTGGATAAAAGCGTTATACCGACATTTTTCTCGCCTTTAAGTTAGCAAAATATTTCAGAATAGAATTTTAATCTACTGACTTCGAGGCATCGCTTTCAATTACTTGAGTTGAAATTCCATACAATAGCTGTTAACCAGAAGTAACGTCCTGAGTTTTGAGAAACTTGTATCACCGCTAACTAAAGATAACGGTAAAATGAAGAGGGTTACAAACGTAACGATTCGGGTAGTATGTCAACATAATTCCTGTCCTTAATGTAACGTAATGAGCTTTGTGTATGTCTCGCAACGAAACGAATGGCCAATAAGATCAAAACTTCATGATTCGGTGAAATTTGAGCCAAGTTAGATGGGGAATTAATCGAAAAATTGGACGATTTGTTCGAGAAAGAGCTTCACAAATTGAGCGAGTCAATAATGCGTTGGTCCACCTTTGGGCCTTAAGCTGAAATGGTTCAGATGGCTCTGAGCACTATGGGACTTAACATCTGAGGTCATCAGTCCCCTACACTTAGAACTACTTAAACCTAACTAACCTAAGGACATCACACACATCCATGCCCGAGGCAGGATTCGAATCTGCGATCTTAGCGATTGTGCGGTTCCAGACTGAAGGGACTTGAACCGCTCGGCCACAGGGGGCCTTAAGCAAGCAGTTGTTTAGCTTCACTTTGATTGACAGAGTTGTTGGATATCCCCCTGAGGGATCTCGTGCCAACTTCTATTGAGCTGGCGCAGTAGATTGTCAAAATCCCAAGATTGTTGGAGAGCCCAGTACAAACTCTCGCCAGGTGCGGGCGGGCATTATCTTGCTGAAATGTAAGCCCAGGATTGCTTGTCACGAAGGGCTACAAGACGCAGCGCAGAATATCGTTTACGTACCGCTATGCTGTATATGTGCTACGGATGGCAACCAAAGTGGATCTGGTATGAAAAGAAATGGCACCCTAGACTAGACTTGGTTGTCGGGCTAAGCAGAGCGCGACAGTCAGAATGGTATCCCACCATTGTCCAGAGCGTCTTCAGATACCTCTTCAGCCTTCAGTCTCATTGACTGGAGTAGAACTGTTCCGTATAGAACTGAGTCCCGATGACTAGGAAGATGTCCCTGGAGACAGCCCGGACACCAGTTGGATACCAACCTGACTGTCGCCTGCCTTATGGCTCTGCAACAGTGAATGATTGTCTCGGGTGGCATTTCTTTTCACAGCAGGTACTCTTTGGTTGTCATGCGGCACCATTGCAGCACAGCGGTTCATCGACGATATCCTACACCCCATTTGCTTGTCCTTCGTGGTAAGTCATCCTGGACGCGATAATACCCGCGCAGACACGGTGAGAGTTTCTACCGCTTGTATGTGTGCTTGCCAAACCCAACATTGGTAAGCAAGGTCCCAGGTCTCTCCCCAACTGACAACGTTTGGAGCAGTATGGACAGAGCCACCCAACCATCTCCGGATGTTGATGATCTAATGCGTCAGTTGGACAGAATGTGACACGATATCCCCCAGTAGGACGCTCAACAGCTCTGTCAATCAGTGGAAGCCGAATAACTGCTTGCATAAAAGCGAGAGGTGGACCAACGCATTATTCACTTGCCCCATTTGCGAAGCTCTTTCTCTTGAATAAATGATCCACTTTTTCTGAAATCGTAATCATTTGTTTTTCTCTACATGTATATCACATATACAAATTTCCGTCCCATTCAGATGACTTCTTCGTGGTGGGTCGTTTTCTTTTCTTTTTTCTTTTTTCTTTTTTAGAGTGTACATTTATGTTAACTAGGACAATATTTCATACTAAAGCCAATGGGGATAGTAAACCAGAACTTCTCAGTTACCTGGCAAGCGTCTCGTTTGACGTGCTCTGTTAGCGGGAAACATTGTTCCTTACATTGTTTCCTACCATTATCAAAAAATGGTTCAAATGGCTCTGAGCACTATGGGACTTAATTTCTGAGGTCATCAGTCCCCTAGAAAAAAAATGGTTCAAATGGCTCTGAGCACTATGGGACTCAACTGCTGAGGTCATAAGTCCCCTAGAACTTAGAACTACTTAAACCTAACTAACCTAAGGACAACACACACATCCATGCCCGAGGCAGGATTCGAACCTGCGACCGTAGCGGTCGCGCGGAGTCCCCTAGAACTTAGAACTACTTAAACCTAACTAAGCTAAAGACATCACACACATCCATGCCCGAGGCAGGATTCGAACCTGCGACCGTAGCGGTCGCGCGGTTCCAGACTGTAGCGCCTAGAACAGCTCGGCCACCCCGGCCGGCCCTACCATCACCCTTGTAAGTTTTGCACTTTCCCCTGTTGCTCCCCTCTCAGCTTGGCACTGCAAGGGACCACTTGTGTTGTTTGGGCCTTAAACCGTCCTTTCGAGCACATAGCCTCCTCTTTCCGCATGGCACCGAGGGGACAGCCGAAGTTAATGTCACCATCTGGCAAACAGATCACCATCAACAGTGCCACGTGCTCTGACGCCGTGAGACCATGTGGAGAGGTTTGGGAAATAGGTAATTCATGTTGTCTGGTGACAAGGAGGAACACACCAGTATCTCAACCCCAATTTCCAACCAATCACAGAAGTTAAGTCCCATAGTACTCAGAGCCATTTGAACCATTTTTTTGTTAAGTCCCATAGCGCTCAGAGCAATTTGTTAACGCTATCCACATCACCGCCGCCAACTCGTACCTACAGTCCCAACGCACTACTACATCACTGACGCGTGAAACTACTCATCCGATTTTCTCTAAATCGCCTAAGTAGCAAGCCTTACTAGTTGCACATTATCCCCCCCCCCCCGGTAATGGACTACTATAAATACACAAAATTTGAAGTAAATCTGTGATCCCCTTGTCAGTTACTACGCAGGACAACAGACGGGCGCTCATCACTAACTTTCGTTGTATAATGATAATAGCTGCCACACTGTTTCGCAGGATCTATACTTCGGTGAAGTACTTTCGTGGCAGAATAGAATCTGGCTTCAGTACATTGAACGTTCTGTAACAGCAATGGAAACGCCAGGAATGAAGCGACGACTTTACATGTGGATGCTTGTCAAGTAGCCATCTCGAAATAGGGAAACACGCCGCCTTCCAGAATCAACACTCTCCAATGTTCTGGGTAACCTCCACGCGCTCCCGCTGCTAGCGAACAGCGCACCAACGAACTGTCGAAGGCCCTGTCTTCTTTTTGCAGTGTCTCAAAGCCGACCATCCGGAAGTCACGTGCTCTCGTTGCCTAAGAAACTCCTGGTGCCAGCCGTAGTGACCGAGCGGTTCTAGGCGCTACAGTCTGGAACCGCACGACCGCTACGGTCGCAGGTTCGAATCCTGCCTCGGGCATGAATGTGTGTGATGTCCTTAGGTTAGTTAGGTTTAAGTAGTTCTAAGTTCTAGGGGACTGATGACCTAAGAAGTTAAGTCCCATAGTGCTCAGAGCCATTTTGAAACTCCTGGTCAAAGCACCGCAGCCAGCTTAGCCAAAATATATCGATACCAACATACCTAGCAACTGCAACTGTACCTGTAATTCAAACGAGACGTGATTTTTAGCAACAAACGCAGCCCCTGAACTTACACATGAATATCTTCGTTTTGTTTTGTACAACATGCTTCTTAACCTACATGCGTAATTTTCAAGTACTGACCTCTGACTCTATGTATGATTTTCCTTAGTGCTGAAAACTAGTTGTGACATTGCCACATGCGAGTTGCAAATAACGAGAAATTTTCCAATGGTCATTAGAGTAGAAAAAATGATGACGGAAAAAGGAATTGATCAAAGTTAATAAACAGATTTATCTGTGTAAAACAGGAAATTTATTCTTAATCGGAAGTTTTCCGAACACTATGTAACTCTCCCACATTCAACTCGGATTTACATTCCGTCGACAAGATTAGAATGAGACTTAGAATTAAATGCATGTAATACACATTGAGAACCGCAGTATGCGATACACGTCAGGCAGGGTAGAATTTTGACAGAATGAATGACTTCATCACAGCTCATAAGTATTTATACAGAAAAAAGAAGACACCAAAGTTCCAGCTGGTTATAATTTAAGTTCAGTTCTTCACGTAGGTCCATTGTGGACTGTAATATCGTATGGCAGCGAGACTTGGTAGATACGAGCATGCTAATGCGTTAATGCGGAACAGATTTACGCTCGTAAAAAATTAGTTCCAGTGTTGGCCACCAGGTGCAAATCTTGCGCTGTACAGCATCACTTCAGTGACGTCAGTGCTCATACTGAACGAATTATTTAAGTGGCGGTTAATAATAAAATCAACATTAAGTCTGTCTTACTTGTTTTACCTTTCTTGCCGACTTCCAGGTCCTAATCCATTTCATATGAAAACATTTCTGTACGTCTTTGTTCCATTCATGGAGCCAGATCTGCACCTCATGGACGAGACTGAAATCAGTTTTTTCCAGCATAAATCGGTTCGGAACTAACGCATTAGAAAACCGACCAAGTTTCGCTGCCGTACGATAACTATAGACCCAGCTGGCCTTTGTGAGTAGCCGCACTTTAATTATAACCACCCAACACATAGTTGTAGCGTTGCACTTGGGAAGCGAAAAGAAAAAAAATTGTTATTTTATATTTCTTGAAAAATGTCGAAAAAGTGAATATTTTGGTGGGCCACTGGGCAACATAATCAGGGGTTGATTACACTATTATAATAACATACGTAGAGCATTAAATTCATGGTTGGATTATTTTGAACAAGAGAAGCAGATTGATTTATTTGAGATCGTTCGGAAGAAACATTATCATTTCTGTGGATTTTTATAGTCGCGATGTAGTCATATCCGGAACAACACTAAGGGACCGGAAGATTTATAGACTTTAAAAGAAATGAAACACTACACAATTAAAAAAAAGAGTTGATTCAGAAATAATAGGAAAACGATAATGTTCCTTCTGCCTCATGCTGCGTTCGGCCCATCAGCGTGATCGTAATTTCTGGTGTCGAACTAACACAAAATAATTAACATTCAAGTAAATGAGGAGATGGAAATCATCAAGGTTAATTTACTAAAATAAGCACACTTATCTTTAACACACGATTTTCAGTGCTACGTACCTTTTTCATATTAAATTACAATAGATGGCCATTGTGGTTAAATACTTTATACATAACAGTCAAAATGTCCCCTTGATGCTGTCTGTTCGTAATCAGTTACAGGAAAGTACATGTTTTCTGATTGTAAAAATAACAATCAGCATATTTACTGAATATTTTCACGTAAAATATAAAATACCGATGCGGAACGCAGCAAGTCCGCGTCCGCCTTTCATGGAATACAAACAGTAAAAGGTGAGGCGCCCAATGCCTCATTTGTCTTGAAACAACAGAATTCTTTTTTATATATATCATTAATCGATACATGTACATAGAGATTTACAGGCACCGTGCAAGAACGGCAAAGATAAAGAATAATAGATTCTGTCGCTGCTATGCGATGGTTCATTTCTTTTACTTTACAATTGTTCGATAACTTTAGGCCAACAGGAATTTACTAATGAGCGTATATTAATGTTTGTGAGGCGAAAATTACTAATATTACGTAGTGCAGATGTTAAAATAGCCATAGGACACAAGATCTGTATAAAGTTTACTTCCCGACCACGGCTATATGGTTTGTCAAGGTCGTGAGATATAGAGGAAACCAGGCACTCTTCCAGGTACTTAAATGTGATTTGCAGAGTAGCCACGCAGATGTAAAACATTCGAAACACGACACTTCCCTGCCAAAGAAATAAATACCTTAAAATTTTGTGCAAAAGTTGGTTACTAGTACAGGCATGGTACAAATAACAATTGTAAGCTAATTCTTTTCGTAATAAGTCACGTGCCTGTTCAAAAGTTTCTAACGAAACTGAAAGAAAACCTGAACTAATCAGCAACGCAGGCTCATTTTCAGGAAAAACTGTTATTTGTGTTTCCTGTTAAATATTCTTATGCATACCACGTGTATTTATGAACAATGTCACAAACGTAAAATATCCTCCTACCAATCTTTCCACGTATACAAACATCTGAATAAGTTTAAAAAAGGAATACTAGAGTTAACTGAATAGCCACACTACGTGTATATTCGACAACATACATACCGTGCTAACTACAGACGGTTGGTCTCCACTTTGGACCCTGAAAGACCGGGTTGGCTTCGCGTGCTTCTCTTCGGGCGATGGCAGGAGACCAAACATGAACCATCCCGTCTGAAATATACGACATGCAGATATGGTATGAGGGGCATTCAATAAGTAAAGCAATACAGTTTTTGCCGCCAGTTTCAGTTGAAAAAATGCAGAATTTGTGGTAAGACATCGTAGGATATTCCCGCTTCAGCTCCTACAGTTTTACGAAGTTCCGATAGGCGGCAGTGCTGTACGTAGCGTTCAAGATGGCGTCCTTAACGGAGGTACGTTCCAAGCAGAGAGCAGTCACAGAGGTTCTTTTGGCGGAAAACCAGACCATCGCTGATTTTCATAGGCGCTTGCAGAATGTCTGGTAATGAACAAAAGCACGGTGAGTCGGGCGAATCGTCTGCCATCATCACAACCTCGCGCAGACCTGTCCGATATCTCGCGTGCCAACTGGCCGGGGACAGCTGTCAATCCTGAAATGTGTTCGTTGCCACAAAAATGCAGACGAACTTCTCCTTCTCCGTTACAACGCAAGCCTACGCATCCGAGAGGAGCTTAAATAACTTCATTGGACTGTTCTTTCTCATCCACCCTACAGCACGGGTCTCACACCTTTCGACTTCCATCTCTTTGGCTCAATGAAGGATGCACTTCGCTGGAACCATTAGGACGTGGATGGGGGAGCGGGGGCGGGTTCTTGATGCAGCAAGACGTTGGCTCCTTGGCTCCAACGTCGACGAGTAGAGTGGTACCATGTGGGCATACAGGCCCTCCAAGGAAGTGGCGTCAGGACGTCCCATTGTACGGAGAGTATGTTGAAAAATGGTTTTTTAGCCAAAAGAGTGCGGAATAATCTGGTATACTGCAATCCTGAATACAACCTGCTTGCAGAAAAAAATGTGTTGCATTACTTATTGAACGCTCCTCATTGAAGAGGCTGCAAATGTTATATTCTTGGGATTATAATTTGGTGATAAAATCCATAGGCTCGCTTAGTGGCTCAGTTGTAACTTACTCGGCTACCAAACCAATGGTTTTGAAACTGATCCCGTCATTCTGAGATTTTTATCTGTCACTTATCACTTCTTTCACCTTTAGTAAAATTTGTTGAAGTGAAGTCTGCTGAGGTGTAGCGTGATCCAGAATCCATGTTAAACTGTAGCTCCCCCTAAAATTAGATGGGTGTGTCAGTTCAAAGTTCGGAGAACAATGGCATACCATCTCCAACGAGACCACGTCTGGTAACGTACTGCGGTGTTAAATCCAGCCTTTCGATAATTTACAGTTTCTGCCTATGGCTTTGTCACGTTGGTAACAGCGGTTCCCGCCCCATCACCAAAGTTAAGCAACTCTGGGCCCGACTGGTACTTGGACGATTTGGGGGAAAACGTGTGCCGTTGGTTTTCGGGACGCGCAAATCGCCGAAGTGGCTTCCAACTGAGACTTTCAGCAGGGCGTTGTGCCACACGACATTTGATTACAGATTATTGTTTTAATAAAATCAGATAGGAAAAATGTACCACGGAATTGTTGAAACGCCTAATCAAGTCTTTATTCGCAATGCAAATGTTGCCGAGCAGACATCATATAAAAAAAGAAAAAAAAACTGGCTTGTTCTGCTCACTTTCATTCCATAACCGCGTATGGATAAAGCACGAATCAAAAGTTTTCCCTGCAAAAGTGTGTATTACGAAGCATTTACGTTGTAAATTCAATAACATCCTCCAGAGGTCTGTTCAAGAAACTGGACCTAGTAACTACTTAGTCGCTGGACCATCTTATGCGTTGTAGGTCATGCCCACTGTAAATTTTTGTTCCTGACACTTCATCCAAAGCACCATTGGACATATTCAGAGGCACTTCTGATATCGCTGAGTCTTACCAACTGGCAGAACCAGGCACACCTAGGAACCCATTATCCAGCGATAATCTACTCTTCATGTTTGGATAGTTACTTTGTTAGCTGCAACAGGTGGAAGATGTACTTTCTTGATGGTGCGCATTTTTATAGATTTTGACTGAGAAACTAACACTGCTGTGTTCTGCGCTACGCCAGTGTAGAAGCTGGCACAGAAACAGCTAAGTAACAAATCGTTGCAATTCGCACGTTTATTTGCGCAAAGCCACCTCCAGGATTTTCCTTTGTGGGAGATTCGTGTGCCGATTTGAAATTATGCATTCTTGTATTTTACTGTTCATGTCGCTTCTGCATAATCTTTCATTTATTGTATTAATATCCGTTTTATTGTGATATATTGTGAAATTTCGAACATTCGCGAGGGCCGTGATAAACTGCTACGTTATCGTCAATTGTAGGTTCCAACTGATTTGTGTTTTTTTTTTTTAATTTTTGAGAACAGTTGAACTTTCCTCGCTCAAAATAATCGTTCTATAATTTCATTGTATAATTGATTGAGAAAAAGGTTATTCTTGACGATTTGCGGACGCTTATAAAACTATATTTTCATAAGTTATGGTAAACGTATATTTTTGAATAACTTATTTCGTAGCAAATCAGTATTTGTGATACACAGTTACTGCTGATGAACGGATCACTCCGAAATTCATTGTATATTAACTCAAAAAGATGCGCATTTTTGAGAATTTTCGAAAGTTACCATTGTCCTGTGCGTAATCTAATTTTTAGTAAATTGGCATTCGTGATTTAGTTACTGTAGCAGATATTCTGATAAACATATTGTGTTACATCTGCTCTCTCCTTAAGGAGTGGAGTATATTATTTACGTTTATCGTATATCAAGTCTATTTCGAGTTTGCTAATAACTGTAATCTGTAATAAAATTTACTATTTAAAAGAATTGTTGTGTGGACACGACTGAAATTGAGAACAGTTCTAACACTAGTCTGCTAATATTTGGGGGCTACCAACATGGCGGCGACGCCTTCAAAGCAATGTACGTATAAAGCCTAGTTTACGCTACGACACCAGGTTGCAGGCAACTGCTCTACCGGACACGGCGCCCCGAGTTTGCGCAACTCGTCGGTGAAACTAAACAGTTTCGGCGTGTTCCAACTTCGGCGACACTAGTTGCTTGCGTTTTGAGGTTATGTGTGTTTGTAGAGTGTAAACAAACTGAAATATGAAGTGGGGAACGGAGAATAATGTTCGATTTTTGGATATCTAAGCTTTGCATAGGTGTTTGTGGGATTTCAGTGATGCTGATAACAAAAATAAGCAACATATTGCTGCTCCTGAGAACTTCACATTTGATCAGAACGTAGATAGTTTGACAATATGTGATGTGTAGGGCAAAATTTATTGAATCAGGAACACATACACAACTGAATTAAGAAAAATACAAGCAAATGTAATTCGAGCTGTGGAAATGCTCTCGTCTACAAGACTAAAATCCCATCGTTGGTTCGAGTTGGCTGACTCTTTTTTTCTTTTTTCTTTTTTTAAAGGAATATTGTTGGCAGGAGGGAAGGCTAAGTAAATCAAGAAGCTGCATTCTTTATTCAGTATTCATCTATTTAAAACGTCGCAGCAGTGCTCCACATTCACATATGTTTGAATTTTGAAATATTGCCACTGAAAAGATCTATCTCCAAAAGAGTAGTATGCAAACCATTCTCTTCTTAATGCGGCATGCTTCGATTAATTACTGCTGTTAATGTTAATAATTATTACTATTAATGTTAATAGTTATTGGTTTTAATGAGAAAGCGTCATCACCAACTAAAACCGCATCTTATTTCATTCCGAGTGCTCTCGATTGTAATGCTCGCAATGTGATACATAATTTCAGTTCTGGCGACAGTGCGTCATGCATTACAGTATCTTTATTGAAACTTCCTGGCAGATTAAAACTGTGTGCCCGACCGAGACTCGAGCACTTGTCCGCGAAAGGCAAAGGTCCCGAGTTCGAGTCTCGGTCGGGCACACAGTTTTAATCTGCCAGGAAGTTTCATATCAGCGCACACTCCGCTGCAGAGTGAAAATCTCATTCTGGAAACATCCCCCAGGCTGTGGCTAAGCCATGTCTCCGCTGTATCCTTTCTTTCAGGAGTGCTAGTTCTGCAAGTTTCGCAGGAGAGCTTCTGTAAAGTTTGGAAGGTAGGAGACGAGATACTGGCAGAAGTAAGGCTGTGAGTACCGGGCGTGAGTCGTGCTTCGGTAGCTCAGATGGTAGAGCACTTGCCCGCGAAAAGCAAAGGTCCCGAGTTCGAGACTCGGTCGGGCACACAGTTTTAATCTGCCAGGAAGTTTCATATCAGCGCACACTCCGCTGCAGAATGAAAATCTCATTCTGAAAGTATCTTTATTCCTTATCGCATAATTAACACTATTTGGAAGAAACGTGAAAAGTTCTGGTAACATTTTAAGATAGTTAAAAGAACTTCTTGGGTCTTCCTTTATAAATTATTTCAGCAAGGATGCTGAGCAACCGAGCTGACGTCTTTTCTTCATCCAGTCACGAATCGAAACACGTTTCTTTTTTTTTTCTTATGCAGCGAATCCACGCTACAAGCTTGTAAGTGCATCACAACTCGTGCGACGTGTAGCTGCCAAAACTTTCATTTCAGACACGACTCAAGAACCATCAAAACGACGAAACTGAAGTGTATACTGGTTTCGCCGTGTCTACAGTCAAATATGAAACCATTTGCGTGCAACTCATTCCAAGAAACGAGTGCCGCAACCCAATGTCGTCGTGTAAACTAGGCTTTAGTCCACAGTGCCTCCTCCCGTTATTATACCTCCAAGTTCGTGACGTATGAAGGCGGCGAGTCGTGAACGAGTGCCTGCTTTCGCTGATTTCGCTAAGATGATGTGGTCCCTTTCGTGATTTTATGGTAATACGCACTAAAATCGTGTTGCCGGAGCTCATGAAAGGCAGTTTGGGTGGAACTGACAGCTTTTCTGAAAATTACAAATAAACTTGGAGCATAATATGATGGAATGTCCATGTGGGACTAATATTTTCAGTTCACTCAGTATCGCCTGTTTTCAGACTGTAGAGACGTGATCATTAATTAAACAGAATAGTTACACAAAGCTACTATGTGAGCTACGAATTCACAGAATTTTTATAAAGTCATCAGACGTTTCTCCGCGTAACTCCGTAAAAGGCCACATTCTTTCGTCATGTACAGCTCACACATCAGCTCCTCTATGCTTATAAGTCGCTTGCTAAATCTCAACAGCTTTAAACGCTTGAAGTCAGACGTTATTTACTCCACGTGTACACATTTTTTCCCTAACTGTTAGTCCCTGAGAAGTTTAAATTACTTTCGTTACATTTTTTGTCTATAGGGAACTCACATCATTACTCAATGCTCTGCTCGCTATCGTTCAACTATCTCCGTCCCCTGTGCCTCTGATTTTTCATTAATTATAATTTCTTTGAGCAAAGTACTTACGCAACAGAAAATATACACAATCATTATTTTGTATATAAGGCCATATAATTTATGTAACTTAGATGGCATGAGAGACGGAAACAAACAATAATTAAACAAAGAGAATCACCTCACGAGTGTTTTGTAAACAGGTTTGTTTCAAACAGGAAATACTGCAACTACAACGACATGTTGTGCGGAATGGCTCTCTTTTTCCCTCAAGAAATAACGTTGAGCACCGGTGGAAAAACGTAAGAGGCCCTATTTATATCGTAAGGTATATACAATAGGAAAAGTCCCCAGGCGACTAAGAACCAAGCAGCCGAGTAAGCCCCTACAGCGAATGGGTACAACAGCAGGCTTTGTTTACAGGTCTTTCACTCCAGAAGCTCATTTTCGAAGCTTTTCACGTAAAAATTTTCGCAGCTTTTCAAGTGAATGAATTAGTAAGCACACTCGCAAAGTCATTGAAAGGGAGAACCGTTGCGTCGCATGCGTGGGTATGGCACACCGAAAACGAATTGCAAATTAAATAGAATACTGTAGGCTAATGCAATATTTTCGTTTGTTGGAAGCTTTTAAATAAATGTAAAGTTTTAATTTTAACGGAAGTTAATTTTAACCTTAGGTTGGCAGAGTTTACAGCAGTATCAATAAACATTTTTAGGAAATACTCTTCAGTTTTATTTTATGGTGGATTCTGCACTACAAGAAATATAATGATAAATTGCCACAGAAATCGTACTTCTGTTAAACTAAATGGGTTATCATATGAAGAAGGCATAAAATAAACAGAGGACTTTAGGATTAACTTGTCAGAACAACCTATGTACCGTCAACTCCCAAAGCGTGTGACTTGAGAGTTACACACTTCTATTTGCTCTTTAGCTTAGTGTGTGCTTCTTCCTGTAATAAGACGTAAACTGCAATATTCCACTACAAGAACTGTAAAACTGATGACACTCAATTAGATACAAACGGTCAAACTCATCAGCTTTTCCCTGGTGACACTGTGATTGTTTCTGATGGAACATGCACTTCTACAAGAATGCTTACTCAGTTTAGGAGGTTTAATTTTAAAAGAAGTTAACATAACGCCTGTAGCAGTTATTATACTACCAGCCATCACAAAATTATTCCACCTGTTTGTGCAAGATATAAGAGAGAGACGAAATACCCTCAGATTTCAAGCAGAATGAAATTCATCTAATTACGTAAAATGCAGGTGCTGAAAGGTGTGAATATTATCGAAGCAAGTCATGGTTGGTAAATGCTGACACAAATTATTTACAAAAGAATGGAAAAACTGGTGAAACAGACACTGGTTAAGATCAGTTTGTGTTCTCGAGAAATTTTTGTGTTTTAATTAAATATTAAAATTTTGTTTTTTCGTTACATTCCTTCCATTACCTTCCATTTGCCTGCCAGCAAGGTATAGTAAGTTATTTTTTTAAGGAAGTACTGATTTTTATGAAAAATTTATAAATCTCAGGTTTTTGTTCTTGTTTTAAAAAGTAAACTTGTTGATAGCGATGTTGATAAATCATTTTGAATATCTCAGCGAATTTTCTTGTTTTTAATCTCATTAATTCATTAAACCGTAAATCGTTCAGAACTTTCAATACGATTAAATAATTAGTCTTAAATGCTGTTTCCATTGGTAGGGCTCACACAACAGGTTCAGCCTATGGGTCTGTACGCAGTAGTACAGCCCTGATGTTGACATTGGGGGTGTGTTGAAATGATGAAAGATGTCCTCCACACTGCAGATGGGTACAGACTCGAGTACATCCTCGTAGCAAATGAAAAATGTGCATGTCGGATGAGGATCCCAAACTGTGTACGTGTCTTCAGTGGACTATACGTTAGCTGTTGATGTGATATGTCTTTATGTCCTGTATATTGTCATTTGGTATACAAATCGTGCACTCAGTACCTTATTACATGGTTGGTACATCTGAGAATTTAAAAAGAAATGTATGTAATAATATACAGTGCACACGATAAATCATTACGAATCATAAGAACACAGAATGCTAACCAGCAATAGAAGCACATTTTTTCACTATTAACGAGAAGAGGAGTAAATCCAGTATTTTGTTCGGTAAATAAACTCTCAGATAAACTTCTGATTACAAAGTGGTATCCATAAAATAAACATTAATAAACCATGTGTATTGAGAGAAATCTGTCAGATCCCTCTCATACGTTGCTTATCTTTCTTGGCTGTTCATTTACTTTTGCCACCTGCTACCCTGTCTCAGAGTGTTATCAGTCTCTCAAAATAAGTATGTCGTTTTATACTTGAGGTTCACTTTATTAAGTCCATATCCCTTAGTGATATCCTAAGCCAGGTAATATGGAAATACAGTCCGACAGCGGATAACGAATGAGTAAATTAATAAAGGGAACATAGGAAGATTCTGTGGCATGTCTCACAATTTGCAATTTGAGTGAGGCACCCCCCGCTGTGATGAAAAATCGTTTAAGATCAATTTTCACCAGTTATTTCAGTGTAAGCATAAGCAGAGCAGAAATAATTGTAATCAGCCTAGTAGCTAGGTCCCTTTTTATTACCATTTATACATAACTAACTTAGCAACCGCTGCTTCGCTCGTGTAGACAGGTGATCTACACCGATTTTTGTTTTTTTTTTCTTTAAAGGCGTTTTTTGCTGTTGAACACCTTCTAAGCTTTTCAAGCTAATTGAGCTCGTAGAAACATGGTCTTTTCTGAGTGTACTTCTGACCAAAAAGAGATTCTGGTTGCTGGAGCCCAAGCTTTTTGTTAATCATGCTTTTTGCGTTCTTGTGGTGATATTTCCATAGAAACTTTTATCCCCTAACACATATTTCTCTTTATCTAACCGAGACGCTAAATACCAATTTTCATAATCCAGCTTTGTTATTTTTAACATATCAAAATATTTTCTTAAAAATTTTCTTCCGCTATTTCATCTTATTTGGGGGTTTAATCTCCGAAAACAACGAAACAGGTACTTTTTCTATTTCTAATCGAATAGTTAGACACAATTTTTCGCAGCTGCAGCTTTGAAAATGCTTTAGCAGTTTTTAAATAATTATTTATATTAAAAAAACTGTCACACATTATTTTACCCCCTTCGTTGTCGACTTTCCAAAACTACTGAAACATACATTTTTTTATTTACACCTGAGAAACCAAATACCAATATTCGAAGTTACAGCTTCAAAATTGTCTTAATAGCGACATATTTTCAAAAAGCCTTCCATCCTCTATTTAACCCCCTTAGGGGTGGAATTTGGAAAAATCCTTTGTTAGACTATGTTTACAGTACTCGATCAACACCCTTGACAAATTTCAAGTTTGTATCCTTAGCGGTTTTGGCTGCGCGATGATAAATCAGTTAGGAAATTGCCTTTTATGTACATACATAGATTAGATTCTCCTCTTAACATGACAAGGAATAAGCAAGTCATATTTCCTTAAAATAATAGTATTTTTCGTACGTTGCAATGTCTAGCATGACACGTTTCTCATTGGAGTCTCGTCCCACCTGGGCAGAGCAGCCTGTGTGTTCCTCAGACAACGGACAGTTATTTCACTACTTCTTTTTTTTTTATTTTTTTATTTTTATTTTTATTTTTTTATTTTTTTTATTTTTTTGTGTCATCAGTCTACTGACTGGTTTCATGCGGCCCGCCACGAATTCCTTTCCTGCGCTAACTTCATCTCAGAGTAGCACTTGCAACCTGCGTCCTCAATTATTTGCTTGACGTATTCCAATCTCTGTCTTCCTCTACAGTTTTTGCCCTCTACAGCTCCCTCTAGTACCATGGAAGTCATTCCCTCATGTCTTAGCAGATGTCCTATCATCCTGTCCCTTATCCTTATCAGTGTTTTCCACATATTCCTTTCCTCTCCGATTCTGCGTAGAACCTCCTCATTCATTACCTTATCAGTCCACCTAATTTTCAACATTCGTCTATAGCACAACATCTCAAATGCTTCGATTCTCTTCTGTTCCGGTTTTCCCACAGTCCATGTGTCACTACCATACAATGCTGTACTCCAGACGTACATCCTCAGAAATTTCCTCCTCAAATTAAGGCCGGTATTTGATATTAGTAGACTTCTCTTGGCCAGAAATGCCTTTTTTGCCATAGCGAGTCTGCTTTTGATGTCCTCCTTGCTCCGTCCGTCATTGGTTATTTTACTGCCTAGGTAGCTGAATTCTTTAACTTCATTGACTTCCTGACCATCAACCCTGATGTTAAGTTTCTCGCTGTTCTCATTTCTACTACTTCTCATTACCTTCGTCTTTCTCCGATATACTCTCAAACCATACTGTGTACTCATTAGACTGTTCATTCCGTTCAGCAGATCATTTAATTCTTCTTCACTTTCACTCAGGATAGCAATGTCATCGGCGAATAATATCATTGACATCCTTTCACCTTGTATTTTAATTCCACTCCTGAACCTTTCTTTTATTTCCATCATTGCTTCCTCGATGTACAGATTGAAGAGTAGGGGCGAAAGGCTACAGCCTTGTCTTACACCCTTCTTGATACGAGCACTTCGTTCTTGATCGTCCACTCTTATTATTCCCTCTTGGTTGTTGTACATATTGTATATGACCCACCTCTCCCTATAGCTTACCCCTACTATTTTCAGAATCTCGAACAGCTTGCACCATTTTATATTGTCGAACGCTTTTTCCAGGTCGACAAATCCTATGAAAGTGTCTTGATTTTTCTTTAGCCTTCCTTCCATTATTAGCCGTAACGTCAGAATTGCCTCTCTCGTCCCTTTACTTTTCCTAAAGTCAAACTGATCGTCACCTAGCGCATTCTCAATTTTCTTTTCCATTCTTCTTGTATATTATTCTTGTAAGCAGCTTCGATGCATGAGCTGTTAAGCTGATTGTGCGATAATTCTCGCACTTGTCAGCTCTTGCCGTCTTCGAAATTGTGTGGATGATGCTTTTCCGAAAGTCAGATGGTATATCGCCAGACTCATGTATTCTACACACCAACGTGAATAGTCGCTTTTTGTCACTTCCCCCAATGATTTTAGAAATTCTGATGGAATGTTATCTATCCCTTCTGCCTTATTTGACCGTAAGTCCTCCAAAGCTCTTTTAAATTCCGATTCTAATACTGGATCCCCTATCTCTTCTAAATCGACTCCTGTTTCTTCTTCTATCACATCAGACAAATCTTCACTCTCATAGAGGCTTTCAATGTATTCTTTCCACCTATCTGCTCTCTCCTGTGCATTTAACAGTGGAATTCCCGTTGCACTCTTAATGTTACCACCGTTGCTTTTAATGTCACCAAAGGTTGTTTTGACTTTCCTGTATGCTGAGTCTGTCCTTCCGACAATCATATCTTTTTCGATGTCTTCACATTTTTCCTGCAGCCATTTCGTCTTAGCTTCCCTGCACTTCCTATTCATTTCATTCCTCAGCGACTTGTATTTCTGTATTCCTGATTTTCCCGGAACATGTTTGTACTTACTCCTTTCATCAATCAACTGAAGTATTTCTTCTGTTACCCATGGTTTCTTCGCAGCTACCTTCTTTGTACGCATGTTTTCCTTTCCAACTTCTGTGATGGCCCTTTTTAGAGATGTCCATACCTCTTCAACTGTACTGCCTACTGCGCTATTCCTTATTGCTGTATCTATAGCGTTAGAGATCTTCAAACGTATCTCGTCATTCCTTAGTACTTCCGTATCCTACTTCTTTGCGTATTGATTCTTCCTGACTAATGTCTTGAACTTCAGCCTACTCTTCAACACTACTATATTGTGATCTGAGTCTATATCTGCTCCTGGGTACGTCTTACAATCCAGTATCTGATTTCGGAATCTCTGTCTGACCATGATGTAATGTAATTGAAATCTTCCCGTATCTCCCGGCCTTTTCCAAGTATACCTCCTCCTCTTGTGATTCTTGAACAGGGTATTCGCTATTACTAGCTGAAACTTGTTACAGAACTCAATTAGTCTTTCTCCTCTTTCATTCCTTGTCCCAAGCCCATATTCTCCTGTAACCTTTTCTTCTACTCCTTCCCCTACAACTGCATTACAGTCGCCCATTAGATTTTCGTCCCTCTTTACATACTGCATTACCCTTTCAATATCCTCATACACTTTCTCTATCTGTTCATCTTCAGCTTGCGACGTCGGCATGTATACCTGAACTATCGTTGTCGGTGTTGGTCTGCTGTCGATTCTGATTAGAACAACCCGGCCACTGAACTGTTCACAGTAACACACCCTCTGCCCTACCTTCCTATTCATAACGAATCCTACACCTGTTATACTATTTTCTGCTGCTGTTGATATTACCCGATACTCATCTGACCAGAAATCCTTGTCTTCCTTCCACTTCACTTCACTGACCCCTACTATATCTAGATTGAGCCTTTGCGTTTCCCTTTCCAGATTTTCTAGTTTCCCTACCACGTTCAAGCTTCTGACATTCCACGCCCCGACTCGTAGAACGTTATCCTTTCGTTGATTATTCAATCTTTTTCTCATGGTAACCTCCCCCTTGGCAGTCCCCTCCCGGAGATCCGAATGGGGGACCATTCCGGAATCTTTTGCCAATGGAGAGATCATCATGATACTTCTTCCATTACAGGCCACATGTCCTGTGGATACACATGTCTTTAATGCAGTGGTTTCCATTGCCTTCTGCATCCTCATGTCGTTGATCATTGCTGATTCTTCCGCCTTTAGGGGCAATTTCCCACCCCTAGGACAAGAGAGGGCCCTGAACCTCTATCCGCTCCTCCGCCTTCTTTGACAAGACCGTTGGCGGAATGAGGCTGACTTCTGATGCCGGAAGTTTTCGGCCGCCAGTGCTGATTATTTATTAAAATTTAGGCAGTGGCGGGGATCGAACCCGGGACCGAAAATGTTTTGATTATGAATCAAAGACGCTACCCCTTTTTTTTCTTTTTTTTAATCTCATTTTGTTCGCTACTGTTCGTTGCATCTGCTCGGGGCGGACGTCGTAAGACATCCTTTTATGTTCGTTGTTGGTCGATGGGCTCAGTTTTTTTATTACAGAGGGCAGCTAACCCCCTGACCGAACACGCTGAGCTACCGTGCCGGCTATCCCTAGGCCACGGGTACTTCACTACGTATGTTATACGAATTCATGTGACATTGGCAGACCGCTCATCCCGCACTCTTTTCTGGCAAGCTAGGGTCCGTCATACTAAAATTTCACTGTAATGGTCTGAGAAAGACAACCTTCTGATTGACGCCCGCCACAGAGGCGCCAGCGCTCGTTACTAGTGGGCAGTAAGAGTGCTTCAAGGTGTAGTTAGACGTTTCAAAATTATAACGATTGTTAGGGGAAGGTGAGAGTATTTAATTTTGTGTCTTGGGCTAACGATGATACTACACTGAAGAGCCAAAGAAAGTGGTACACCTGCCTAATACCTTGTACGGCCCCCGTGAGCACGCAGAAGTGCCGCAACACGACGTGGCAAGGACTCGACTAATGTCTGAAGTAGTACTGAAGGGAATTGACACCATAAATCCTGCAGGGCTGTCCATAAACTCGTAAGAGTACGAGAGGTTGGTGATCTCTTCTGAACAGTACGTTGTAAGACATCCTGGTTAAGTTCAACAATGTTCATGTGTGGGGAGTCTGGTGGCCAGCGGAAGTATTTAAACTCAGAAGTGTGTTCCTAGAGCCCATCTGTAGCAATTCTGTAATTGTCCGTGATCATTGGAATGCACAATGGACGCGAATGGTTGCAGGTAATCAGACAGGATGCTTACGTACGTGTCACCTGTCAGAGTCGTATCTAGAAGTACCAATGGTCACAGACGCCCAGGGTAGCCGGAACGTCTGAGCGCCTTGCCACGGTTCGCACGGCTTCCCCCGTCGGAGGTTCGAGTCCTCTCTTGGGCATGGGTGTGTGTGTTTTACTTAGCGTAACTTAGTTTAAATTAGATTAAGTGGTGTGTAAGCCTAGGGACCGATGACCTCGGCAGTCTGGTTCCACAGGAACTTAGCACAAATTTCCAAATTTCCACGAGCCTTCCTAGGCGCGTCAGTCTGGAACCGCGCGACCACTACGGTCGCAGGTTCGAATCCTGCCTCGGGCATGGATGTGTGTGATGTCCTTATGTTGGTTAGGTTTAAGTAGTTCGAAGTTCTAGGGGAGTACTGACGACCTCAGATGTTAAGTCCCATAGTGCTCAGAGCCAAATTTCCAGAGGTCACATATCACTCCATCAGCACACGCCCCACACCATGACAGAGCGTCCACCAGCTTGAACAGTCCCCTGCTGACTTGCAGGATCCATAGACTCATGAGGTTGTCTCCATACCTGCACACGTCCATCCGCTGGATACAATTTGAAACGAGACTCGTCATAACTGACAACATGATTAAAGTCATCAACAGGACGATGTCGGTGTTGACGGGCCCAGGTGAGACGTAAAGCTTTCTGTCGTGCAGTCATCAAGGTTACATGAGTGTGCCTTCGGTTCTCGAAAGCCCATATCGATGATGTTTCGTTGAATGGTTCGCACGCTGACGCTTGTTGATGGTCCAGCATTGAAATTTGCAGCAATTTGCGGAAGGGTTGCCCTTCTGTCACGCTGAACGATTCCCTTCAGTCACTGGCCCCGTTCTTGCAGGATCTTCTTCCGGCCGCAGCTATGTCGGAGAGTTGATGTTTTACCGTATTCCTGATATTCATGGTACACTCGTGAAATGGTCGTACGGAAAATCCCCACTTCATCGCTACGTCGGAAATCCTGTGTCCCATCGCTTGTGCACCGATTATAATACCACGTTGAAACTCACTTCAATATTGTTAACCTACCATTGTAGCAGCAGTAACCGATCTAACTACTACGCCAGAGACTTTTTGTCTTGAATAGGTGTTGACGACCGCTGCGCCGTTTTCTGCCTTGTTTACATATCATTCTATGTATCTGAATACGCGTGCTCACACCAGTTTCTTTGGCGCTTCAGTGTAGAATTCGAATTGGCGGATAGTACACGCTATGAAACAGAAAAATCAAAGAACCAGGGCGGAATTATACGAATAAATGGTTCAAATAGTTCTGAGCACTATGGGACTTAACATCTGTGGTCATCAGTCCCCTAGAACTTAGAACTACTTAAGCCTATCTAACCTAAGGACATCACACACATCCATGCCCGAGGCAGGATTCGAACCTGCGACCGTAGCAGTCGCGCGGTTCCGGACTGCGCGCCTAGAACCGCTAGACCATCGCGGCCGGCCAATTATATGAATAGAACGGAAGTCGATAGATGTGATGTGCATGTACAGACAAAGAAATGATAACAGTTTTAAAAAAATTGTATGTTTCATTCAGTAGCAAAAGGTGAAGTATGAAAAACGTTTCGACATTATTTTGCTAAAATTATATCGTTTAATTGCCGTACACAGTGGTATTAAGAACATGCAGCTTGTTAATAACAAGAAAACCGCTATCATTGCCTGTCGGCTTCTGTGGCGATGTAACAATGAACTTTCTAGCAACACTCCTTGGTTTCCTCACCATTTTTTGGAGTGTTGTGATGCTTCAGAATTGATCCTAATTTCTGTTTCTATTCCTTGTTAATTTACATTCAAATGACCTTTTTTTAATTTGGTAGATTATGTCTCTTTTTCCTTACTCTGGGACCAATGTCATGAGTTCTATTATGATTCATGTCTTCCTGTTTTTACATTTCTTCAATTTAGTTTATGAAATCGCATCTGCTGATAGTTACTCCGTATTTACGTTTCCTGCCAAATTATCGTATATAAAAGGGTATTCTATTTCTTTTGTTTCTAAAAGCTTTTTGAAGTGCGTGTTAATATTTTTAAAATATATTCTTTTTTCTTTATGTCGCATCCCTCCCCCTCACTTAGCACAAACAGTCACGTCTAAAGACTTGCGAAAGTGTGTATTTATAATATTCTTGCAATTGTCTCAAGTAACTATATATCTTTAGACGTTGTTTATGTTGTTTTAGTGCCGTAGAAACTGTAAATTACAAAAAGGCTAGTACGAATGTACCTTTATAGTCATATGTGTGTTGAGGATGTTATGGATTCCCATTGGACATCTACATCAGTTCTTAGACTTGTGCCTAGTAAGCCAAAGAAGTATCGTGCGAGACAGATGTCGAAATACTCCATTCTAGTATACTGACAGAGTTCACGTACAAGAGTGTCGTACATAATAATAACAAGACTGGTTAGCAGGTTAGTATTCAGTGTAGCAGCGCAAAAGAGATAACCTCTGTCATGGAACGGATATGTTACGGCAGTTTCCTTCACCTTATGTTCATGTGTAAGACACTTAAATTTGACCTAAATGATGTAATCAGACTTCCTTATTTATATTTCTTAAACTTACAGACGTTTATAACAGCATAAAATACCCCAGTAATTGGATGATACTGTTTACTAATGTTAGTGTATTGCAGTGATTGCTGTACTATTTATTTTTGTGATGTTACTGCATAAGACCTTAGCTTCTGGCGCTAAACCAGAACCTCGTTTTACCTACGTAGAAAGTAATACTGCAGTTATAAGAATATAAAAATACAAAACTACAGTTCCATTTTCCCCTTCATTTCCCTTTCTTAATGATTTTAGCTAAGTACTTGCAGCTCACTATCAGTGCGTCGCGTCTATAGCTCGGCTCTGTAACCTCGACTGTGAAGAACTATTCGTCACAGGCAGATAATTTGTCCAGACAGTCCGATATGTTACATTCTGGCCTTACTGACGTACACTCGTACGTTGCTCTACATTGAACTGCAGCCTCCGCACAGCTAACCTCGATGTTAATCACTTATATTAACCTTTGCATACCACTCTACTGTGAGTAGTTAATGAATTGTAAATAATTATTCTACTCAGTGTACAATTGTAGTGACAATTGTGTTTATTTTTGTTCACCAGCTAGTCAGAATCAGTTAGAGCATTCTGAAAGTCTCTTGTCATGTTATTAAAAAAGGAAAAGAAAGTATGCACGAGTATTTGTGTTGTGACCAGTACGTACTATGAGCCAATGGAAATGTTTTCTGGCCAGACATCTTATAAATTTCATTATATATATATTCGCACTAGTATGTAGTGCACTTAGTGAAACGTATTTTACGTAATATACAAAACAAATTACTCTGTAACGTAGCAGGAAAGACCAGGGGTTTCTTAAACCAAAGTAGACAATAAATCTCATTAATCTCTGAAATATCAAGTAGGAAATACTTCCTAATGTTCCGCAAAATTATATTTATTTGGTCACGAACCGGATTTCGGCCTCTTAGGCCATCTTCAAGCATTTTACTTTTTCAATATTTTTATTATTTTATTGTTAGTTAATAAATCTCTGAAAGTTTGTCAACAGAATTCGAATCTCCATTCAAAATGTGTGAGAGCATCACATTGTCCAAAGCTCTTATAAAAATCAAATAACCTTCTCATCTTTCTTCTCAGGTTTAGTATACAATGGCAACATTTAGTTAATAGCGATAGGATATAACTCTATCACATGAATTGCAAATACCCTTTTTGTTTTGTGATCTTTGCTCTGTAATCATGTCTATGTATCCCGTGCTTAGGCCTTTAACTACTCCGTGGTAACTCGTATGAACATCTTAACTTCATACTGAATGTTGAGGTTCATACTACAGTGACTTTAATTAACAACGATGGGCTTCTTTAGTTATATAATTATTGGTTCTACAAAGAAACTGAAATTTAATCAACCGAACACGCAACGGACAACGCTAGATGTACCTCGAACCAACACATTCAGCACAGTGGGTGGTAACCGTTTCTTTTATCATGACCTTAGTTAAGCTGTTATTTGCTATCGTTCATTAAAACCATTAATCATTCTTCCTGCAATATTTTACACATTTCAAATCGTTCTTTGCAACGGGCTTCAACACAATCTGCATTTGGTGAGGAAAGAGAGTGATGATCTTGTTATACTGACCTTAAAAGGTGGTTCTTTATAGTTATATACATTTATTCGCAAGACATTGCCTTAAACATGAAGTTATATACATAACATATATTCTTCGTGTGGTAATCACGTTTCAGTTAATGACAACAGGCACGAACTTTACCATTGTCCATTTCCTGTGTAGAAAAAGAAGTCACACTGTAGTTTAGGTTCATGGATTTCAACAGTCGTACATGTACACGTAAAAACTACTGGACGGTGGGACGAGAGACCGGGGTATGGGGGATGGGAGTCCATGCGTATTCCGAATAATTCCGACCAGCTAGCATTCTCACAAAGCGAAGCACAACGGAGATTTCTGAGGGGCTTTGTATAACTTCATACTGACGAATACACAAATTAAGTTAGGCCGTATAAGGTTGGTTACCGTATCTGATATCGTTTAGGAAAGCAAAGAGGTATGGGCTGACACAAAAAATAAAATCGATAAGTTAAAAAACTTGATATAAATTAATGAATTTAACCTTGAGGGGCTATTATTGCACAACAAGGGGTTGAAACAAACGTCTTAGACGAACATGGGGCAACGGAAAAACAATAGTGGTAACATATGGAATCCGTTAGTATTCAGAAAGCAGCTCTACGAAAATCATTAAATTATTACGTAAGACTTGGCTGAGGACCGTCAGGATCATTAAACAACATATGAATCAGTCTCGATTTGGGCACCACGTGAAGTACTGCTACGTACTTAGTCATACCTCTGAGAGAAACAAGTAAAAATCGAAGGAAAATTCTCACAAAAAGGTGCATCAAATTTCGTAGAGTCACTTTTAGAAAACATGAAGACACTTTAACACACTCTGATACCTCACGTGAACTCAGACCAGATCCCACGCACCTACGTGCCGAGCACTGTAGCTCCAGTACAAGTCACAAGGAAACTGTCTAAAATTTACAAAATGCCTGAACGAAAATACTCTGGCCCGGCTTCCATTTCCTTTAGCAACCATTCAAAATAATAAACCACAAACATAACATTAAGTTTCTAGCTGTCTGGTTGTTAATCAGCAATCACAGAACTGGTGCGAACATATGCCCACGAGCGCGTTACAAAAAAGCTTGTATAACATTCCACTTTAATCCACAGAACTTTAGTAATTATACAAGAACTCACAGTCTGTGAAATGAACACATTTTACTTGCAATTATTCCCCAAACAGAGTGCAGACCTGATGGTTAACACACATACTCAACTGTCATGAACGGCCGCCCGCGGTGGTCTCGCGGTTCTAGGCGCGCAGTCCGGAACCGTGCGACTGCTACGGTCGCAGGTTCGAATCCTGCCTCGGGCATGGATGTGTGTGATGTCCTTAGGTTAGTTAGGTTTAAGTAGTTCTAAGTTCTAGGGGACTGATGACCACAGCAGTTGAGTCCCATAGTGCTCAGAGCCATTTTTTGAACTGTCATGAACACAATTTCCCAGTTACTAACCATAAAAACTGTCATAGTTAAACCGTCTCTTAACACTTCCCTGACGAAGCTGACTCTGTTCGACACATTTAGAATGTTATCCACCATGATACAACTCATTTTTATACCTTTTATTCGCCATATCAGCAAGAGCTTCAAACATCAGGCCACCTCGTCTAAGAGTGCCCCAGTATGGCGAACTTCCGGAGACGTCTTATACCAACTACCCGAAGGGGAAGCTCTCCTATTGGCCGTAGCTACCTAACAACATCTACTCTTGTGTCGACCTTTCCTAAGCCTTCAGGCAACCTTCTTGCTTAGCCTTCCCGCAGGTTAGTAATGCAACATTTTTCTCTGAAGTCGGGTTAGTTTGATTCTGTATGAAAATCGCTGACTGCGCTGTGTGCAGTATGTGGATGGTTGGTCTCATTGTTGGAATATTTGCTTTTGAAGTGTCGGGTAGCTGGATGTGAACAGCGCGTGGCGTTGCGCAGTTGGAGGTGAGCCGCCAGCAGTGGTGGATGTGGGGAGAGAGATGCCAGAGTTTTGAGCGGACGATCTGGACGTGTGTCCGTCAGAAGAAGGAAATTTGTTTAATTGGATGTCACAAAATTATATGTAGTATAAGGTAAATACATTGTTTGTAGTCTATCAAAAGCTTTCATTTGCTAAGTATGCCTATCAGTAGTTAGTGCCTTCAGTAGATAGAATCTTTTAGTTAGCTGGCAGTATTCGCGCTCACTGTATTGCAATAGTTCGAGTAACGAAGATTTCTGTGAGGTAAGTGATTCATATAAGATGTAGGTTATTGTTAGTCAGGGCCATTATTTTGTAGGGATTATTGAAAGTCAGACTGCGTTACGTTAAAAATACACTCCTGGAAATTGAAATAAGAACACCGTGAATTCATTGTCCCAGGAAGGGGAAACTTTATTGACACATTCCTGGGGTCAGATACATCACATGATCACACTGACAGAACCACAGGCACATAGACACAGGCAACAGAGCATGCACAATGTCGGCACTAGTACAGTGTATATCCACCTTTCGCAGCAATGCAGGCTGCTATTCTCCCATGGAGACGATCGTAGAGATGCTGGATGTAGTCCTGTGGAACGGCTTGCCATGCCATTTCCACCTGGCGCCTCAGTTGGACCAGCGTTCGTGCTGGACGTGCAGACCGCGTGAGACGACGCTTCATCCAGTCCCAAACATGCTCAATGGGGGACAGATCCGGAGATCTTGCTGGCCAGGGTAGTTGACTTACACCTTCTAGAGCACGTTGGGTGGCACGGGATACATACGGACGTGCATTGTCCTGTTGGAACAGCAAGTTCCCTGGCCGGTCTAGGAATGGTAGAACGATGGGTTCGATGACGGTTTGGATGTACCGTGCACTATTCAGTGTCCCCTCGACGATCACCAGTGGTGTACGGCCAGTGTAGGAGATCGCTCCCCACACCATGATGCCGGGTGTTGGCCCTGTGTGCCTCGGTCGTATGCAGTCCTGACTGTGGCGCTCACCTGCACGGCGCCAAACACGCATACGACCATCATTGGCACCAAGGCAGAAGCGACTCTCATCGCTGAAGACGACACGTCTCCATTCGTCCCTCCATTCACGCCTGTCGCGACACCACTGGAGGCGGGCTGCACGATGTTGGGGCGTGAGCGGAAGACGGCCTAACGGTGTGCGGGATCGTAGCCCAGCTTCATGGAGACGGTTGCGAATGGTCCTCGCCGATACCCCAGGAGCAACAGTGTCCCTAATCTGCTGGGAAGTGGCGGTGCGGTCCCCTACGGCACTGCGTAGGATCCTACGGTCTTGGCGTGCATCCGTGCGTCGCTGCGGTCCGGTCCCAGGTCGACGGGCACGTGCACCTTCCGCCGACCACTGGCGACAACATCGATGTACTGTGGAGACCTCACGCCCCACGTGTTGAGCAATTCGGCGGTACGTCCACCCGGCCTCCCGCGTGCCCACTATACGCCCTCGCTCAAAGTCCGTCAACTGCACATACGGTTCACGTCCACGCTGTCGCGGCATGCTACCAGTGTTAAAGACTGCGATGGAGCTCCGTATGCCACGGCAAACTGGCTGACACTGACGGCGGCGGTGCACAAATGCTTCGCAGCTAGCGCCATTCGACGACCAACACCGCGGTTCCTGGTGTGTCCGCTGTGCCGTGCGTGTGATCATTGCTTGTACAGCCCTCTCGCAGTGTCCGGAGCAAGTATGGTGGGTCTGACACACCGGTGTCAATGTGTTCTTTTTTCCATTTCCAGGAGTGTATTTTGTGTTAGTTTAGTAATGATCAGAATAAGCAAAGAGAAAACTGTTTGAGTACGTTGAGTTTTGCTCAGCTGTTTGAAAATCAAATAACGTAGTTTACCAGCACAGTCATGCTTAATTTTTCTAAGGCGGCGTTTCACAATACGCCATATTATTCCTCAGACTTTTGTCTGCAAAACACTATTTTTCAACATAATTTTCGTTCAGTGCGACGGTCTTAAGCCACGTTGCTGGGAGCTCGTGTAAGCCAGCGTTGTAGCACTCTACTGGTCGACGTCGGAGCCAATGTCCTGCTGCATCAATAGCCTCCTCATTACACACGTAGGGCTTCCCGGGACCGGATCCTTCATTGGGCCAGACAGATGGATGTCGGAAGGTGCAAGATCCGGGCTGTAAGGTGGATGATGAACATTCTAATGAAGTTTTGTGAGGTTCTCTCAGGGGCGCAGACTTATGTGAGGCTTTGCCTTTCCTTGTAGAATGAGAAGTTCGTATGCATTTTTGTGGCGATAAGCACGCTGAAACTGTTTCTTCAGTTTCCTGAAGGTAGGTCTATACACTTCCGACTTGATCGTTGCAGCATCAGGGAGTACATCAAACAGAACAACCAAATGTGTCCAAGTGTGCGTGAAATCTTATGGGACTTAACTGCTATCGTCATCAGTCCCTAATCTTACACACTACTTAACCTAAATTATCCTAAGGACAAACACACACACCCATGCCCGAGGGAGGACTCGAACCTCCGCCGGGACCAGCCGCACAGTCCATGACTGCAGCGCCTGAGACCGCTCGGCTAATCCCGCGCGGCACAGAACAACCCCTTCAGGGTCCCAGAAGACGGTCGTCATGACTTTTTTTTTTTTTTTTTTTTTGTGGTTTTCGGGCGCACAACTTCAATGGTCATTAGCGCCCTGACTACTCTAAGAATGCACCGCGAGGCACAAGTTGACAACAACAACTAAAAGGGAAAACACAATAAAAGACAGACTGACAGGCATAGGATTAAAAAACATCATCAAATGTCCTTAGCGAGGTTTGTCAAATTGATAAAACAAAGAACACGAGCAGCTGCTCGTGGGTCATCCGCTAAAATGGCATCTAAAGTAGTAGGCAGGTTAAGATCGAGGCGCAGTGTTTTAAGATCGGGACAGGACATTAAAATGTGACTAACCGTCAGCAAGTGCCCACATGGGCAGAACGGCGCCGGCGCAGCCGTCAGCAGATGGCGATGGCTGAACCGGCAGTGTCCAATTCTTAACCTTGCTAAAACGACCTCCTCCCGCCGAGAAGGGCGTGAGGAGGACGTCCAAGCCACGGGAAGAGGTTTTAAGGCCCGAAGCTTGTTGTCGGTAAGTGCAGCCCAATCGGCATGCCACAGCGACACAACGCGCCGACAAATGACCCTGCTAAAATCGGACGAAGGGACACAACAAGAAGCTGTCCGAGGCTGGAGGACCGCAGCCTTGGCCGCGGCATCTGCAGCTTCGTTCCCAGGGATACCAACATGGCCAGGAACCCACATAAAGCTAACCGGCGTACCGACGTCCACCAGCTGCTGAAGAGAGCGTTGGATCCGGTGTACGAAAGGGTGAACCGGGTACGGATCACTGAGGCTCTGGATGGCGCTCAGGGAATCTGAGCAGATGACATAAGCAGAATGTCGGTGGCGGCAGATGTACAGAACAGCCTGGTAGAGGGCAAAGAGCTCAGCTGTGAAGACCGAACAATGGCCATGGAGCCGGTATTGGAAACTTTGTGCCCCGACAATAAAGGAACACCCGACCCCGTCATTGGTCTTAGAGCCATCTGTATAAATGAAAGTCATGTTGTTGAACTTCGAGCGAAGTTCCAAAAAACGGGAGTGGTAGACCGAACCGGAGGTGACCTCTTTTGGGAGCGAGCTGAGGTCGAGGTGAACGCGGACCTGAGCCTGGAGCCAAGGTGGCGTGCGGCTCTCGCCCACTCGGAAGGTTGCAGGGAGTGAAAAATCAAGGTGTTGAAGGAGGCGACGAAAGCGAACTCCAGGGGGTAGCAAGGCAGAGACATACAACCCGTATTGAAGGTCAAGAGAGTCGTCAAAAAAGGAACGATAAGAAGGATGGTCGGGCATTGACAGTAGCCGACAGGCATACCGACAAAGCAGTATATCGCGCCGGTAGGTGAGTGGCAATTCGCCAGCGTCAGCATGAAGACTCTCTACGGGACTGGTATAAAATGCTCCGATCGCAAGTCGTAAACCCCGATGTTGTATGGAGTTGAGGCGGCGTAAGATGGATGGCCGTGCAGAGGAGTATACGAAGCTCCCATAATCCAGCTTGGAGCGGACGATCGACCGATATAGGCGAAGGAGGACGGTTCGATCCGCTCCCCACGACATACCACTGAGAACACGGAGGACATTTAAAGAACGGGTACAACGGGCGGCCAAATATGACACATGCGGAGACCAGCTAAGTTTCCTGTCAAAGGTAAGGCCTAAAAATTTGATTGTCTCCACGAGTGGGAGAGCAACGGGACCGAGTCGTAAGGACGGTGGGAGAAACTCTTTGTAGCGCCAGAAGTTAATACAGACCGTCTTCTCGGCAGAAAAACGGAAGCCATTGGCGACACTCCAGGAGTAAAGACGGTCAAGAGAACGCTGAAGACAGCGCTCCAAGACACGTGGACACTGCGCGCTGCAATAGATGGTAAAATCGTCCACGAAAAGGGAGCCTGATACATCAGCTGGGAGGCAATCCATTATTGGATTGATCGCGATGGCGAAGAGAGCGACGCTCAAAACTGAGCCCTGTGGCACCCCATTCTCCTGGCGAAAGGTGTCGGACAGGACAGAACCCACACGTACCCGAAACTGTCGATCCATTAAAAAGGAACGAATAAAAAGAGGGAGGCGACCGCGAAAGCCCCATGTATGCATGGTGCGGAGAATGCCCGCCCTCCAACAGGTGTCGTAAGCCTTCTCCAAATCAAAGAACACAGCCGCGGTCGGGCGCTTCCGCAAGAAGTTATTCATGATGAAGGTCGACAAGGTAACCAGATGGTCGACAGCAGAGCGGCGCCTTCGAAATCCACATTGTACATTGGTAAGTAGGCGTCGAGACTCGAGCAGCCAAACCAATCGAGAGTTAACCATTCGCTCCATCACTTTACAGACACAGCTGGTAAGCGAGATAGGTCGATAACTGGAAGGCAAGTGCTTGTCCTTCCCCGGCTTAGGAATCGGGACAACAATAGACTCGCGCCAGCATGCGGGAACATGTCCCTCAATCCAGATGCGATTGTAAGTACGAAGAAGAAAACCTTTACCCGCAGGAGAAAGGTTCTTCAGCATCTGGATATGAATAGAATCAGGCCCTGGAGCGGAGGACCGTGATCGGCCAAGTGCGTTTTCCAGTTCCCGCATGGTGAATGGGGCATTATAACCTTCACGATTCGAGGAGCGGAAGTTAGGTGGCCTCGCCTCCTCTGCCTGTTTGCGGGGGAGGAAGGCAGGGTGGTAATGAGCGGAGCTCGAAACCTCGGCGAAAAAGCGGCCGAAGGCATTGGAGACAGCCTCAGGGGCCACAAGGACTTCATTCGCGACCTTCAAGCCAGAAACTGGGGAGTGGACCTTAGTGCCAGATAGCCGGCGCAGGCTACCCCAGACAACAGAAGAAGGAGTAGAACTGTTGAAGGTGCTGGTGAAAGCAGCCCAGCTGGCTTTCTTGCTTTCTTTAATAATACGACGACACTGAGCACGTAATCGTTTATAATTAATGCAATTCGCCACTGTAGGGTGGCGTTTAAAGGTGCGTAAAGCACGTCGACGAGCACGTAAAGCGTCCCTACATGCTGCGGTCCACCAGGGGACCGGTACGCGACGTGGAGAAGAAGTAGGGTGAGGGATGGAATATTCAGCAGCAGCGAGAATGACTTCCGTGAGGTGTGCGACCTGACGATCGCAGCTTGTGAAGGTTTGATCCTGAAAGGTCGCCCTGGAAGAGAAGAGCCCCCAGTCTGCCTTGGAGATGGTCCAACGAGAGGAGCACGGAGAGGGAGTATGCTGCAGGAGATGGATAACACACGGGAAGTGGTCGCTCGAATATGCATCAGCAAGTGCATACCACTCAAACCGGCGTGCAAGTTGGGGAGTACATATAGAGAGGTCTAAATGGGAATAGGTATGAGATGTGTCCGAAAGAAAAGTAGGGGCGCCAGTATTGAGGCAGACAAGATTGAGCTGGTTGAAAAGGTCTGCTAACAAGGAGCCCCTCGGGCAGGATGCTGGAGAGCCCCAAAGAGGATGGTGGGCATTGAAGTCTCCAGTTAACAAAAATGGTGCAGGTAGCTGAGTAATAAGTTGCGTCATGTCTGCCCTGGTAACGGCAGATGACGATGGAGCGTAAACGGTACAAAAGGAAAACGTGAAAGTGGGGAGAGTAATGCGGATGGCTACTGCCTGCAGGCCGGTGTGCAACGTGATGGGATCGTAGTAAATATCATCCCGGACCAGCAACATAACCCCTCCATGAGCTGGGATACCTACCACAGGGGGTAGGTCAAAACGCACAGAGGTGTAGTGTGCCAAGGCAATGTGATCGCATGGGCGTAGCTTCGTTTCCTGGAGGGCTACGACGAGCGGACGATGCGAGCGGAGCAGCAACTTCAAGTCCTCTCGGTTGGAGCGAATGCTGCGAATATTCCAGTTAATAAGTGCCATCGTAAGAAAAGGAAGATGAGAGAAGGGGTCACCTCGAAGGCCGCTTAGGGCCTGGCTTCGAGCGAGCACTGCCGCCGCTAGCAGGAGGCAGACAGTCATCGTCCATGGGGTCTATAGGGTCATCGGCCATCTCAGGAGGATGGCCGGGAGGGGGAGCTTCCTCCGCCGGTGAACGGCCAGATGTTCGGCTACCAGCGGTGCGGCCAGGCGAAACGGATGACGGCCTGGGGCGGCAACCGCTGGGTGGCGCAGGAGAAGAAAGGCGCCGCGGCGGAGAAGGAGAACTGTGCTTCCTATGCGCCTTTTTAGAAGGACGTTTGGTGGAAGTACCGGTCGAAGGCTGGGAGGTCGAGGAACGGAGGAAGTCTGCACGGGATGGTTCCTTCTTGAAGGCCCGTGCATCTGACTTCGGGGTCTTCGACTGAGCAGAAGCTGAGGAAGTGGCTGGTGTCTGTGGGGTGATGGGAGGAAGAGGAGACGTCGACCGCGCGATCTTAGCACTGGCCGAACGGACGACCGTGGTGCTGAAGGTCAGATCGCAGGTCTGGGTTGCTACCTCCCGGGTAGTCCGAGGAGAGGCGAGGACAGTGCTGTATTTCCCCGCTGGGAGCAGCGTGGGCTTCCTACTAGCCAATAGCTTGCGAGCAGCCGAGGTGGACACTTTCTCTTTGACTCGAATTTCCTGGATACAGCGTTCTTCCTTATAGACAGGACAGTCGCGGGAGGATGCGGCATGGTCACCCTGACAGTTCACACAACGAGGAGACGGAGGTGGACAGTCACCCTCATGGGCATCCCTGCCACAAGTGACACATTTAGCCGCATTGGAACAAGACTGTCAAGTGTGATTGAAACGCTGACACTGGTAGCAGCGCGTAGGTGTCGGGACATAGGGGCGAACTGAAATGACCTCGTAGCCCGCCTTGATGCGCGATGGCAGCTTAACACTATCGAAGGTTAAGAAAAGTGTCCGGGTCGGTACAAGGTCATTGTTGACCTTTTTCATGACCCTATGGACAGCCGTCACGCCCTGCTCAGCGAGGAAAGATTGAATCTCCTCGTCAGTCAAGCCGTCGAGGGATCTAGTATAGACCACACCACGAGACGAATTCAAAGTTCGGTGAGCCTCCACCCGGACAGGGAATGTGTAAAGGAGTGTGGCCCGAAGCAGTTTTTGTGCCTGAAAGGCGCTCTCAGTTTCGAGTAATAGGGTACCGTTACGCAATCTGGTACAAGATTTGACAGATCCAGCTATGGCATCGACGCCCTTCTGGATAACGAAAGGGTTGACAGAGGAAAAATCCTTTCCTTCCTCAGATCGAGAAACGACGAGGAACTGTGGGGCAGGCGGTAGTATTTTTGTCACTGTTGGCTGGTCACGTTTCCGTTTGTGGGTCGAAGTCGAAAGCGATGGAGTAGAATCCATTGCGGAGGAATCCCCCATGATTGCCAGCGTCTCCGATGGCGCGCTCCTTCCTTGTGGGGACCCTCTCAGAGGGCACTCCCGCCTTAGGTGAATGTTTACACCTCAGGTCACACCTCCCGAGAAACAGACGGAGGGACCAATCGGCATGGTCAGAAGGTATCAGCTCAGGCAATCACCCCTCCCCGGGCCTGGCCTTTACCAGGGGGTACGCGCGTGCCTTACATGTCTACCCAGGGCGGGGACTTACGCGTTACCCCGTCACCGGCTACGCGTGCGAACGCGTGGGTCGGCCTTCAGACACGCACAGGGAGGAAGGAAGAAGAGGAAAAAGAAGAGAGAGGGAGAAAGAGGACAGACTGTCTCAAACGCCGAGGCGGAGACCAGAGAAGGCAACGAGAAGAAGGCAATGAGAAAGCAAGGAGAAGGAGGCAAGGAGTAGGCAAGGAGAAGAAGGCAATGAGAAGGCAAGGAGAAAAAGGCAATGAGAAGGCAAGGAGAAAAAGGCAATGAGAAGGCAAGGAGAAGTCAAGGGAAAGAGTAAGGAAGACAGTGAAGTGGAGAAGAGCAAAAAAAGGAACCAACAAAAGGAATGAAGAAACGAGAAGTGAAAAACCAAAAAGACCACGATTATAGGTCGGGAAACCGTCCGTCTCCGGACGCAGGCGCTAACTACCCCCGTGAGGGGGATGGTCTCCTTTTAGTCGCCTCTTACGACAGGCAGGAATACCTCGGGCCTATTCTAATCCCCGGACCCGCAGGGGGGGTCATGACTTTGATGGCTGAGTGTGCGGCTTTGAACTTGTTTTCCGGAGGAGAGGCTGTGTGGCGCTACTCCATGGATTGCCGTTTTGTTTGCAGTTCGAAGTGATGAACCCATGTTTCGTCCGCAATGACGATGTTCGAGAGAGAAATGTCACGGTAAGCCTCGTAACGCGCAAGCAGTTCCACACAGATGGCCCTTTGTTGATCTTTATGGTCTTCTATTAGGCAGCGAGGAACCCAGCGGGCACACACCTTTGAGTACCCCCAACAGATGGACCAGTGTGGCAGAAGTATCAACAGAGGCCCCAACTGAGCAGCGATGTGTTTCATTATGTTCCGGCGATCACCTAGAATAAGAGTGTCCGCACGTTCTTACATTGCAGCAGTAGCAGTTATGTGCGGCCGGCCAGCACGCGGGAGATGGGACAGGTCTGCCACAACCTGGTTGCGGTGATGTGAGACGCCTCGCTGAATGTCTCACCTTGCTTTTGTTCACCGTCAGGTCAACGTAGACATTCTGCAAGCGCCAATGAATACCTGCGATGCCCTGATTTTCTTCTAAAACAAACTCAATGACAGCTCTCTGCTTGGAACGCACCTTCGTTACAGATGCAACTTTGAAGGTTACGTATAGCGCCGCCATCTATCGGAACTCATGAAACTGTAAGGGCTGAAGCGGGAATGAGGTCCTACAATAAATATTTTTTCAAACAAAAGTGAACGAGAAAATAAAAGTATGGCATTACTTATTGAACGCCCCTCGTACTTTGAGCAAGCCCACTAGATCCTAACTGTTTTTGGACAGTCCTTCACCTTTCTAGGCAACGGCCTTGCCGCAGTGGATACACCGGTTCCCGTGAGATCACCGAAGTTAAGCGCTGTCTAGCGTGGTCGGCACTTGGATGGGTGGCCGTCCAGGCCGCCATGCGCTATTGTCATTTTTCGGGGTGCACTCAGCCTCGTGATGCCAATTGAGGAGCTACTCGACCGAATAGTAGCGGCTTCGGTCAAGAATACTATCATAACGACCGGGAAAGCGATGTGCTAACCCCACGCCCCTCCTATCCGCATCCTCCACTGAGGATGACACGGCGGTCGGATGGTCCCGGTAGGCCAGTCGTGGTCTGAAGACGGAGAGCTTTTTTCGTCTATCTATAACCTATCATATTCAAACTTCATGCAGTTACACACACTCACGGAAGAGTGTAGAGAGGGAATGGGAAGTGTAATACATTAAAATAAAACACAGATCGGTTCACTCATATCCAAAGGCCATATTTCATGAGTGTAAAATAGAAAAATTGTTGTTATGTCACAGAATACCACGACAGTCCATCTAATGACACTCTAAATAGTGGGAGAGCAAATGGTTTAAATGGAGCATTCTAACCGTACAGCTTATAACTGTCTTGTTACATAATTGTCATAACATCAAACAAAGCTTCCTGTATATTTGGCAAGGAAGCCAAGGAACTACTTCAAAAATGATCAACATTGCGTTAGCTCCGTACATCTGATGGAATAAAGTTAGTAATGCTTCAGCTTGACGTCAATCGAAAGGTGTCACTGATATAAAACTGAGTAACTTTCCGCAGCAATATGCTATTTCGTAAATATTGGCATAATTTCTCTGAGATTACAGTAATCACATATTTACATTTTTATAATAAATATATAGTTTGTTGGGATGACAGTTCAGTGTTTCTATATTCTTATTTTGACCGTAAGTAACCATCTTTAGATATGCAAAAATAATTAACCAGTGCAATACAGGTTTGAACATAACTGTTCATTCTATAAGCTACACTGAATAAGTGAAAAATTTACGATCCCGAGAGACATTTAATTTATTTTTTTGTACATTATTACCTTCTAGCACTAACATTTTTCGAACTGTAGCAGGATGTAGTACTTAAAAACAGCTTCAGATGCTCATTCTATTACTGGAATTAACAGTAACGAAAAGATACATGTCATCAACTGGTTCTATTAATCACTTGTAAAAATCTGCAGTGACTGCCCTTCCCGAGCAGATTTCTTTCCTTCTTTTATTGTTATGACTTAGAAATGTCCTAGGGTCGATATTGAATATAAAGACGACACTGATGATGATTAATTAAAGGTTGTAAATAAATCCACATACAATTAATTCTACTGTTTATTTACGACATAATAAATTTTAAATATATTCTGTGACATGCTGAAATATATCTCAGTTCACCAAGCGTGTGTGTATCGATATAATAGGTGGCAGGTAACAGAGAAAATGCACTGTCTGCAATTCAGAGGTGAAGTTTAACTTCAGTCGTCATCAGAATCGGATCCATTACAGCCATGTGCAAAGCAGAGGATGGTGGTAGTCTCGACCCGCCCTGGACCATGCTTCACACAGCATCCCGGACTTTTGTCGTCATCGTCGCATAGGCAACACCGCTCTGCGCCACCTGGTACAAAAAGGTACAAAAAAAAAAGACATTAGAAAGGCTCATAACATAACCCTTCTGTCAAACAAGACACACCCTTAGACACTTCCTTAAAGAGTGGAGGCGACACCACAGCCAGTGCGAGACCGCTGTATGCCATCTGAAACCAACACAAGAAGTTATAAATTCAGAGAGTGGTGTCCAGAGAGGGGAATGTGCCGCCGCTTCCTCCCGGAAATTAAAAATTCCCCTCCAACCCCCCCTCCCCCCCCACGAGAACTTCATATCTACACTGACGGAAAAAATAAAATCGCAGCACCAAGAAAGAGTTGTGCGACATAAAAGAAAGTTGGCAGGTGTGTTTCTACATATGAAAGGTGATATCTATTCAAATTTCACGATAGTCGCATAAGACTAGCTGTAAGTAGACTGTTTAGGTTTTTATATTGGTAACGCCACGTAGCGCTCTATATGAAAATCACTGACTGTGCTGCGTGCAGTCTGTGGCTGGTCTGCATTGTTCGAATTTGTTATTGTAGTGTTGGGCAGTTGACTGTTAACAGCGCGTAGCGTTGCGCAGTTGGAGGTGAGCCGCCAACAGTGGTGGATGTTGGGAGGAATGGCAGAATTTTGAGAGCGGACGATCTGGACGTGTGTCCATCAGAAAGAGTACATTTGTATTATTGGATATCATGAACTGATACATATATATGATGACTTTTGAACATTATTAAGGTAAATACATTGTTTGTTCTTTATCAAAATCTTTCATTTGCTAACTATGCCTATCAGTAGTTAGTGCCTTCAGTAGTTAGAATCTTTTACTTAGCTGGCAGTAGTGGCGCTCGCTGTATTGCAGTAGTTCGAGTAACGAAGATTTTTGTGAGTTAAGTGATTCATGAAAGGTATAGGTTATTGTTAGTCAGGGCCATTCTTTTGTAGGGATTACCGCTACGGTCGCAGGTTCGAATCCTGCCTCGGGCATGGCTGTGTGTGATGTCCGTAGGTTAGTTAGGTTTAAGTAGTTCTAAGTTCTAGGGGACTAATGACCTCAGAAGTTGAGTCCCATAGTGCTCAGAGCCATTTGAACCATTTTTTGTAGGGATTATTGAAAGTCAGATTGCGTTGCACTAAAAATATTGTGTGTCAGTTTAGTGTTGGTCAGAATAGGTAAAGAGAGAAATGTCTGAGTACGTTCAGTTCTGCTCAGCTGTTTGAAAATCAAATAACGTAAGAGATTTTTCAGCACAGAAATTCATTAATTTTTCTAAGGGGACGTTTGATAGCGCTAGTAGCTACGCTATGAGAATGGAGATCAGGTTTGATTTAAATACACGCTGTACCAGTCGTGAGAGCTAGTACCTTTGAGGCTGGCCGTGGAGAGTTGATGTCAGTCAAGAATGACTTTAAGGTGACAAAGACGCCATTGTGAGCACCTCACTGGATTTGAACGAGTCCGTACAATGGGGCTACCAGAAGCTGGGCGTTCCTTCTGCGATATTGCAGGAATACTTGGCAGGAATGTAGCCACGATGCTTAATTGCTGGCGCTCGTGGTCACGAGAATCTACAGTCACAAGATGATCAGGCTCCGACGGCCACGTGACACTACCGAGATGACAGGTAACAAGTAATAGAAATGATGTGCTGTTAGCAGTTCACAGGTGAAGTTTAATTTCAGATGTCATCAGCATCGATTTCTATTACTGGAATTAACAGAATTGACAAGAGTCTTCCCATCGCCTGGTTCTACCAATTATCTGCAGAATGAATGCCCTTCCCAAACAGTAATGGTTGGACGTGGGAGTTCGTATGACACCAGGAGCACTCTCGTGTTTATCCCACGCGTCCTGTCTGCAAATAAGTATGTCAATCTGGTGATTTGATCTATTGTGTTGCATGGATCTGCATCCAACACTCACATGCGCCACCTATTCAACACAATGGATGCACGTTTGCATGTTTTTATTCAACATTCTGGCGGTTACGCCGGTTGTTAGGGTATTAGCATCTGCAACAGTAATATGAGCATCATTTGGCACCACAGTGACACAACGAACTACTACAATTCGGTTCCTTCAAGGAAAGCTCCGAGCCAGACATCCTGTAGCATGCGTTCCACTGACCCCAGACCACCGCCATTTGCGACTTCAGTGGTGTCAAGCGAGAGATCATATAAGGACAGGGTAGAGGTCTGTTGTGTTTTCTGACGGACACTGTTTCTGAGTCGGAGCAGTGATGGCCATATGTTGGTTAGAAGGAGACCACTTGTGGGCCTGCAACCAACCTCTCTGCGCGCTAAACGCACTGGACCTACATCTGGATTTATGGTCTGAGCATGAAAGCGGAAGCACTGTGTGGTGATCGCACGGACACTGACTGCAGTTTTGTACGCCAGTCTGGTGATTCGACCTGTTGTGTTGCTATTCATGAACAGCATTTCTATGTGTGTTTTCCAACCGGATAGCGCTCGCCCACATACCGCTGTTTTAGCCCAACATGGTCTGCAGACTGTTGACATGTCTTACCTGCTCGATCACCAGACAGATCTGGTGATCGAGTGGGATATCATCGGACGACAACTTCAGCATCATCCACAAACAGCACTAGCCGTCCTGTATAGATATATACTAAGATGGCATCTGTTCTTTCGGACATGTCAGAAAGAACAGATACCATCTTAGTAACCGAGCGAGGTGGCGCAGTGGTTAGCACACTGGACTCGCATTCGGGAGGACGACGGTTCAATCCCGCGTCCGGCCATACTGATTTAGGGCTTCCGTGATTTCCCTAAATCGCTCCAGGCAAATGCCAGGATGATTCCTTTCAAAGGGCACGGCCGAATTCCTTCCCCGTCCTTAACCTAATTCGATGAGACCGATGACCTCGCTGTTTGGTCTCTTCCCCCAAACAATCAATCCAACCATCTTAGTAAATATATAGTCAAGGCTCACCGGCCACTTGACCATCTTCTTCTTCTGTGCGAATGCACAAACAGTGCCCGAACTCTGGGCAATAGGCAACGCGCCGCGAGTAATGAGTATAATGGGCGGGGGCACTACGAATATAGTGCTGGACAATACGTGGGTTTCGCGGGAGGCGTGCCAGAGATAAATCCCTGCAGTCGCGCTATCCTCTGTGTCCTCGGTGGCTCAGATGGATAGAACGTCTGCCATGTAAGCAGGACATCCCTGGTTCGAGTCCCGGTCGGGGCACACATTTTCATCTGTCCCCGTTGACGTATGTCAACGCCTGTAAGCAGCTAAGGGTGTTCATTTCATTGTAATTTCGTCCTGTATAGAGCGGCAAGTGCAACAGGCATGTATCTCCGTCCCATACTGACATCCAGCGCGTATGCAACACGAGTGAAGCACGTTTGCATGTTTGCATTCGATATTCTGGCGGTCACGCCGCTTGTTAACGTACTATAATTTGACATTTGCAATGGCTTATCTCGGATTGCATAAACCTGTGATCTTGCAATTTTAATCACTTACGTATGTTATCCATACAAATGTATTCCTGAAATTTCATTACTCTAGAGTAACTATTTTTTGGGTGTTTCCATTTATTTCCGTCAGTGAATTTGTATATAAGTTTAAAAGTCAAAATAACATATGAATTTAAATTCTCGTCTTGACTGGTGCTACGTAACAGCTAACAAGCTTGCATTGTTTTGAGAAATTTCAACTGTGCCGGCAGTATGAAATCATAAATGGACAAATCTTGATAATTTTGCGTATACTAATACACCGAACAGGATTTAGGTAAATACAAATGCTGCCGCCTGCTATACACTACGACACTAAGAAGTTTCCACTATTATAATAAATTTCAACTTCATAGATATTTTAATGGTTTTGTCTGTAAACAACTTAATATGGAAGAGTGATGTGACTATGCAATGTGCGGCGGCTCTTAGTCAATTCGTCGTACGAAAAGAAAAGTTTGCGTCGAAATACAATATCGAAACAACAAACGTTATTTGATTCCTTTTGGTATACAAGACAGCGTACTGTAGAAAACATAAATGATTGCGAGTCTACTGAAAGAAATGCTAGTGAATCTACGGCTAGGCTACACACATACAACGCAAGCCGCCGTATGGTGCGTGGCGGAGGGTTCAAAAATGGCTCTGAGCAATATGGGACTTAACATCGGAGGTCATCAGTCCCCGTGGCGGAGGGTACCCTGTACCTCAACCAGCCGTTTCCTTTCCTGTTCCACTCGCTGATGCAGTGTGGGAAAAAGGCCTGTCTATATGTATCCGTATGAGGTCTCGTCTCTTGTATCTTACCTTCGTGCTCCGTAAGCGAAACGTAAGTTGGCCGCAGTAGGATCGTTCTGCAGTCAGCTTCAGATGTTGGTTCTCTAAATTTACTTAGTAGTGTTCCTCGAAAACAACATCGCCTTCCGTCCAGGAACCCCAACTGAGTTCTCGAAGCATCTCCCTATCACTTGCATGTTGTTCAGACCTACCAGTGAGGAATCTAGCAGCCTGCCTCTGTATTGCTTCGATGTCTTCGTTAATTCCGACCTGGTGTGGATCCCAAACAAGCCGTACTCAAGAGTAGGTCGCACTAGCGTCCAATACGCCGCCTCCTTTACGGATGAACCACACTGTCCCAAAATTCTCCCAATAAATCGAAGTCGATTATTCGTCTTCACCACCACAATCCTCACATTCCATTTCATATCGGTTTGCAACGTCACGCCCATATACACTCCTGGAAATGGAAAAAAGAACACATTGACACCGGTGTGTCAGACCCACCATACTTGCTCCGGACACTGCGAGAGGGCTGTACAAGCAATGATCACACGCACGGCACAGCGGACACACCAGGAACCGCGGTGTTGGCCGTCGAATGGCGCTAGCTGCGCAGCATTTGTGCACCGCCGCCGTCAGTGTCAGCCAGTTTGCCGTGGCATACGGAGCTCCATCGCAGTCTTTAACACTGGTAGCATGCCGCGACAGCGTGGACGTGAACCGTATGTGCAGTTGACGGACTTTGAGCGAGGGCGTATAGTGGGCATGCGGGAGGCCGGGTGGACGTACCGCCGAATTGCTCAACACGTAGGGCGTGAGGTCTCCACAGTACATCGATGTTGTCGCCAGTGGTCGGCGGAAGGTGCACGTGCCCGTCGACCTGGGACCGGACCGCAGCGACGCACGGATGCACGCCAAGACCGTAGGATCCTACGCAGTGCCGTAGGGGACCGCACCGCCACTTCCCAGCAAATTAGGGACACTGTTGCTCCTGGGGTATCGGCGAGGACCATTCGCAACCGTCTCCATGAAGCTGGGCTACGGTCCCGCACACCGTTAGGCCGTCTTCCGCTCACGCCCCAACATCGTGCAGCCCGCCTCCAGTGGTGTCGCGACAGGCGTGAATGGAGGGACGAATGGAGACGTGTCGTCTTCAGCGATGAGAGTCGCTTCTGCCTTGGTGCCAATGATGGTCGTATGCGTGTTTGGCGCCGTGCAGGTGAGCGCCACAATCAGGACTGCATACGATCGAGGCACACAGGGCCAACACCCGGCATCATGGTGTGGGGAGCGATCTCCTACACTGGCCGTACACCGCTGGTGATCGTCGAGGGGACACTGAATAGTGCACGGTACATCCAAACCGTCATCGAACCCATCGTTCTACCATTCCTAGACCGGCAAGGGAACTTGCTGTTCCAACAGGACAATGCACGTCCGCATGTATCCCGTGCCACCCAACGTGCTCTAGAAGGTGTAAGTCAACTACCCTGGCCAGCAAGATCTCCGGATCTGTCCCCCATTGAGCATGTTTGGGACTGGATGAAGCGTCGTCTCACGCGGTCTGCACGTCCGGCACGAACGCTGGTCCAACTGAGGCGCCAGGTGGAAATGGCATGGCAAGCCGTTCCACAGGACTACATCCAGCATCTCTACGATCGTCTCCATGGGAGAATAGCAGCCTGCATTGCTGCGAAAGGTGGATATACACTGTACTAGTGCCGACATTGTGCATGCTCTGTTGCCTGTGTCTATGTGCCTGTGGTTCTGTCAGCGTGATCATGTGATGTATCTGACCCCAGGAATGTGTCAATAAAGTTTCCCCTTCCTGGGACAATGAATTCACGGTGTTCTTATTTCAATTTCCAGGAGTGTATTTAAAAGACTCGACTGTGTCATGTAGGACACTATAAATGCATACGAGTGCTGCGGATTGTCTTTCCTATTCATCCGCATAAACTTGAATTTTTCTACATTTAAAGCCCGCTGCCATTCATCATTGCGACTAGAAGTTGTGTCTAAGACATCTTCTTATCATCCTACAGTCACTCATCGTCCATACCTTCATGTACACCACGGGATCATCAAGAGACAACCATAGACTGGTGCACACCCGGTTCGGCAGATGATTTATATACATGGTAACAATTACTGAATGATACAAAAAAAACGTAAATTACTTAAAACTACGGCGTGCACATTTATTCAACATCTAAACGTCACTACAGATATTCGGATTTAGGTTATGACATGTTCGATATGCCTGCCATTATTGGCGATGATGTGGCAGAGACGAACAGCGAAGTTCTGTATGACCCGCTGAATTGTCGGAACATCTATGGGTAGATGACCTCTTGAATGGCTGGTTTTATCTCTGCAATGGTTTTGGGATTATTTACGTACACCTTGTCTTTAATATAGCCCCACAAATAGGAGTCACATGTGTTCAAATCTGGAGAATATGGCGGCCAATCGACGCCCATGTCAGTGGCCTCTGGGGACCCCAGAGCCAGAATGCGGTCCTCAAAGTGCTCCTCCAGGACATCACACACTTTCCTGCTTCGATGTGGTCGAGTTCCGTCTTGCTTGAACGACATCTTGTCGAAATCAGCGTCTCTTTGGATAAGGGGGATGAAATCATCTTCCAAATCCTTCACGTACCGTTCGCTAGTCGCCGTGCCATCAAGGAATATCGCACCGATTATTCCGTCACTGGACATTGCACACCACACAGTCACCCGTTGAGGATGAAGAGACTTCTCGATTGCGAAATGCGGATTCTCAGGCCCCCAAATGCGCCAATTTTGGTTATTGACGAACCCATCCAAATGAAAGTGGCCTTCGTCGCTAAACCAAGCCATACTAATTCCCATCATGCCCCGCGGCCAACCGTGCAGTTAGAACGTCCTAACACAAACCGTTCAGAAGTTATGATGATATTATTTCATATAGTTCAGTAACTGTCACCCCTTATCTGGGGAATAATCAGACATATCGCACTTCCCTGGAGTGAATTGCTTTCTGAATCTCCAGTTACTCTTCCTGCGTCTTCGAACTTGATATTTACTATTTCTGACCCATCCATAAGTCGTCATCCAAAACAAACTGTTTAATTGGAGACTTGGTATCAGCAAAAATGGGAGTATATGTACATTAGGCTGTACTTCGACCGCAACGGGGATGGTGTCTCCTTGCAAACTGTTTGAAATGCATCTAATAATGATATCGAAGAAACAGGGGGCTATTCATTTCTGTATCCTTCACTAAATTTAGAAAAGCTACTGCAAGCACCGGAAAACTACAAACGCACGCCAAATCAGAAAAACATGCGAAAAATCTCGCACACGAAAATTGTAAATTACAGAGATTAAATGCTCAGATTTATGCCCAGATGGTTAACCACAATGAAACTGAAATAGTGTTAAACCTCCAAGCAGTGACTTCCTTAATTCGAAGTGTATTTCTTTTTCGGGGAAGAAATCCCCCACACTACAAATATGAACCTCTAACTCTTATTACAGTACCAAAAAGTGATATTAATCTTGAAAAATTGGTTAAATTTCAGTGTGAAATGTCCACATTTGTCAGAAAATATACTGATTCAGAATTACTAAATTCTGTTGGTGACGTTTTAAGCAGAGCCAAGATGAAGCAGTTCTATAAGATACTTTTCCTTAATGTCAAACGAATCTGCAAGTGTTTCCGACCAAAGTGATTTGGCTTTGCTAGTTCGTTATGTTGCGCTATCTTGGTCTTTTGAAGCGACAGAATGGATTTGAGGTCTGGTTTAACTGACGAGTACTAAAGCTGAACCTACATTTAGAGCAGTTGATAATAATCTAAAGAAACGAAAGCTTCTGTGTGGTAAATTAGTAACATGCTCTTTCTATGGTGCTGCTAATTTTAGTGATTCTGTCAGTCAGGTCCACGCTCGATTATCAGAGAAAAGGTGGCAGAAGTTGCCATACATTCACTGCAGAGGACACGTTTTGTCAGTTGCTGCTATCAACTGTAGGAATAAACATCCTGTATCAAAACATGCATAACATATTGTTCAGGACATTATTTTATAAAGTTTTCCATACTTCTCCTACATGAGAAAATGTGTTGCATCAAAATCAGTGTTCTTTAGGACAACCTGTTTTAAAAATACCTGAAGCTGTTCACATCCACTGGTTGAGTACCTATAGCACATTTCAAGTTATGTTCCCGTGCTATAAGCCGATCATCATGACATGTGAACACACGAGTATATGCAAGGGCGATATGGATTTAGCAAATCTGACAGTTGTTAAAAATGATGCGTTACAATTTTGTTGTACGTTTAGTGATTTTGGATGGTAGCTTAACCACCGTTTCAAACTTAATAAAGTATTGCAAAGAAAAAAATTCACAACTCCTAGCACTTGCTTCTAGAACCCGGAACATGTAAGACACATTTACTGGATGAAAATGAAGCACTAAATAAAACTGCAAAACCCTACAGAGAAAAGTAGCCGTATTCATCACGGTATACAAGCATACACTCAAGAGCGTTAGAAACATTCAATACACATCCCTTCATGCAAGAGAATCTAAGTCCCAAACATGTAAAACTAAAAACAAATAATAGTTCTTTCTATGTTAAGTTTGCACAAAAAAGGCGAGAATATCTGGTTGAAAACGGAAATGCCACAACAGTTCAAGAAAAAAATCAGTTAAATGTTAGTACATAAACTATGTTTGTACTAATTCTACTAACCACCTAACATATGAAGTACGTTTTAGCCAAGATATTATAAACAAAGCTCTAAAAGACAGCCGCAAAGAGATTACGAAAAAAGCTATGTCAACTCAGACAGTCAAATCTTACATCCTACAGCAAAATATGCATTACATATTGTTCAGGATATTATTATATAAAGTTTATCATGCTTCTCCTAAACGAGAAAATGTGTTGCATCAAAATCGCTATTCTTTAGGACAGCTCTCACAAATTTTTGCCAGGAGTAGGAGTCAGAGCTCTCACAGATTTTTGCCAAGAGTGGTAAACTTCACAAACATTCACTTCAATAACAGCGAACTTACTTTTCTAAACAAAAGCCTTAATGTAATGTATAGCAGTAACTTAATCATAATAACAACAAGGACATCATCTGTTCAGTACAAATAGCAGCTAATATGACCAGACTAAATAAAAATGAAAAAAAGTAATGAGCACTTGCTATTAATTCAATAGAGAAACACCTAAACTAAAATCCAATAGAAGAAGTTGAAGAGGAGAATCTGTTGCTTAAAAACATCAACAGGGAACTCTATGAGGGTGGCACATTGGTAGTGAAGGCCACTGAACGTACTAGATGAGTGATTATGAAGAAATCTGAATATGTAAGTAAGACACTTCATTTCCTTTAGAATTCTCATACACAGAAAATCACACAAGATCCCACACAGATTAACATTAACTTAAAGAAGCAGCTGAATAAGACATTTTTCTTATCAATTAGTGAGAAAATTCGTAGATTAGTAATAATGAATCCAGCAGCTCCAAAGTTATGGGCCCTACCAAAAATCCATAAGGCTAATGTCCTCATCAGACCCACTGCGAATTCTATTACCTATACAGGCGACAAAGTTATAAAAAATCTACATTCAATTTTACAAAATCAATACAAATTGCAAATCTGCTTTTCAGTGAAAATTAGTTACCAAACAATCAAGGCATCAAAGTACTTCAGATTCCAGTCAATGGTAACTTTATTTTCCTAGACATAGTAGAATATCAGACTATACCCACAGCTGTAACAGTTGTACTAACAGAATGACTTGATCTGTTCTCTCCCACAACTCTTTCAAATACAACAGCAAAATGCATAAACATGATGTAGGCCTAGCAACTGATAGTCCAACTCAATGGGATCATTGCAGAAAGTTTCATTAATCACCTTGAAAAAAAAAACCTTCTGAACAATAAGAACAATATCACTCAGAAAATTGTACACTGCTGCAGATATCTAAATGAGATATGCATGGCATATAATGGAACAAAGAGGAAATAGGTTGATAAGTAGATTCAATAACTCACACAATAATATTCGTTTCACCATAGAGCATCAGAAAGATAATAAAATAACTTTTTAGACGTGATAATAACCAATATAAACTAGACCCTGAACATCAATGTACACAGAAAACCAACAAACAAGGACAATGTTATCGATAAATCCTCCACATACCCCAAGTCATATAAACAAGCTGCTACCAAATCCTTCATAAATGGAGCACATAAATTCCCACTGAGCGCTACTGACTACAAGCTTCATGATATGCGGTACACATCATACCACATAAGCAGCGTAAAGGCACAACAAAGAAACTTTATTATTGTATAGCCAGCAGCAGGTTGGATAATAAAGTTTCTCTGTTGTGCCTTTACGCTGCTTATGGGGTATTATGTGTAAGGCATATTATGAAGCTCGGTTTACTGGCTAATTAAGTGGTCTTCACCACTAAATTATTTTAAAAATTTGTTTGGTTTCTTTTTTGTTAGCGTATATTATTTACACGATTACTCCTGAGTAACTACGGTTTTTCTGTTGAACATGGTAGTTCTTATTTATTTCATTGTAAAGAAATGGTGAATAGTCGTTTCTGGTCCGGTTTAAGTAATTTCCACTTATTATTACTGCTAATATATTTACATTCTTGCCATGCTGTCCACGTAACCTCCTCCTTTTTTGGCTCCTTAATCTCCATGCTCCTCCCCCTGCCCGTTTCCCAGCCCTCTATCCTCACCCCTCTCCCCCCTGCCTTACAGTCCCACTCCTACTCTACATCCACATGGTTATGATCATGTTACATCTTCCTCAGGAGGGCAAGTACATTTTTGGTGCCTTGAGAAAAGACAACTTTGTGGTTTAATGTTTGTTTTTATGTGAGGCATATTATGAACAAGTTTTTTATCTGCACATAATTTGTAAAGTTTTGTGTGGTAAAGTTTTTATGCTTGTAAGTAGGCAGAAATCATGAAGATTTTTAACCTCATATTGTGTTTTCTTTTAATACTAATGTTCCTGTTCATATTTAATGATTTTTAAGTGCCAACACGGCATACAACTTCGTAATACACGTCGTGGGTGGTGTTCTTGTGTTTTACTGTTCAGTACCCGTGGTCTAGGGGTAGCGTCTTTGAATCATAATCAAAACGTCTTCGGTCCCGGGTTCGATCCCCGCCACTGCCTAAATTTTGATAAATAATTAGCACTGGCGGCCGAAGACTTCCGGCATAAGAAGTCAGCCTCATTCTGCCAACGGCCTTGTCAAAGAGGGCGGAGGAGCGGATAGAGGTTCAGGTCACTCTCTTGTCATAGGGGTGAGAAATTGCCCCTAAAGGCGGAAGAATCAGCAATGATCAACGACATGAGGATGCAGAAGGCAATGGAAACCACTGCATTAAAGACATGTAACGTGTATCCACAGGACATGTGACCTGTAATTGAAGTATCATGACGATCTCCCCATTGGCAAAAGATTCCGGAATAGTCCCCCATTCGGATCTCCGGGAGGGGACTGACAAGGGGGAGGTTACCATGAGAAAAAGATTGAATAATCTACGAAAGGATAACGTTCTACGAGTCGGGGCGTGGAATGTCAGAAGCTTGAACGTGGTAGGGAAACTAGGAAACCTGAAAAGGGAAATGCAAAGGCTCAGTCTAGATATAGTAGAGGTCAGTGAAGTGGGAGAAAGACAAGGATTTCTGGTCAGATGAGTATCGGGTAATATCAATAGCAGCAGAAAATGGTATAACAGGTGTAGGATTCGTTATGAATAGGAAGGTAGGGCAGAGGGTGTGTTACTGTGAACAGTTCAGTGACCGGGTTGTTCTAATCAGAATCGACAGCAGACCAACACCGACAACGATAGTTCAGGTATACATGCCTACGTCGCAAGCTGAAGATGAACAGATAGAGAAAGTGTATGAGGATATTGAAAGGGTAATGCAGTATGTAAAGGGGGACGAAAATCTAATGGGCGACTGGAATGCAGTTGTAGGGGAAGGAGTAGAAGAAAAGGTTACAGGAGAATATGGGCTTGGGACAAGGAATGAAAGAGGAGAAAGACTAATTGAGTTCTGTAACAAGTTTCAGCTAGTAATAGCGAATACCCTGTTCAAGAATCACAAGAGGAGGAGGTATACTTGGAAAAGGCCGGGAGATACGGGAAGATTTCAATTACATTACATCATGGTCAGACAGAGATTCCGAAATCAGATACTGGATTGTAAGACGTACCCAGGAGCAGATATAGACTCAGATCACAATATAGTAGTGATGAAGAGTAGGCTGAAGTTCAAGACATTAGTCAGGAAGAATCAATACGCAAAGAAGTGGGATACGGAAGTACTAAGGAATGACGAGATACGTTTGAAGTTCTCTAACGCTATAGATACAGCAATAAGGAATAGCGCAGTAGGCAGTACAGTTGAAGAGGTATGGACATCTCTAAAAAGGGCCATCACAGAAGTTGGAAAGGAAAACATACGTACAAAGAAGGTAGCTGCGAAGAAACCATGGGTAACAGAAGAAATACTTCAGTTGATTGATGAAAGGAGGAAGTACAAACATGTTGCGGGAAATTCAGGAATACAGAAATACAAGTCGCTGAGGAATGAAATAAATAGGAAGTGCAGGGAAGCTAAGACGAAATGGCTGCAGGAAAAATGTGAAGACATCGAAAAAGATATGATTGTCGGAAGGACAGACTCAGCATACAGGAAAGTCAAAACAACCTTTGGTGACATTAAAAGCAACGGTGGTAACATTAAGAGTGCAACGGGAATTCCACTGTTAAATTCACATGAGAGAGCAGATAGGTGGAAAGAATACATTGAAAGCCTCTATGAGGGTGAAGATTTGTCTGTTGTGATAGAAGAAGAAACAGGAGTCGCTTTAGAAGAGATAGGGGATCCAGTATTAGAATCGGAATTTAAAGGAGCTTTGGAGGACTTACGGTCAAATAAGGCAGAAGGGATAGATAACATTCCATTAGAATTTCTAAAACCATTGGGGGAAGTGGCAACAAAACGACTATTCACGTTGGTGTGCAGAATATATGAGTCTGGCGACATACCATCTGACTTTCGGAAAAACATCATCCACACAATTCCGAAGACGCCAAGAGCTGAAAAGTGCGAGAATTATCGCACAATCAGCTTAACAGCTCATGCATCGAAGCTGCTTACAAGAATAATATACAGAAGAATGGAAAAGAAAATTGAAAATGCGCTAGGTGACGATCATTTTGGCTTTAGGAAAAGTAAATGGACGAGAGGGGCAATTCTGACGTTACGGCTAATAATGGAAGCAAGGCTAAAGAAAAATCAAGACACTTTCATAGGATTTGTCGACCTGGAAAAAGCGTTCGACAATATAAAATGGTGCAAGCTGTTCGAGATTCTGAAAATAGTATGGGTAAGCTATAGGGAGAGACGGGTCATATACAATATGTACATCAACCAAGAGGGAATAATAAGAGTGGACGATCAAGAACGAAGTGCTCGTATTAAGAAGGGTGTAAGACAAGGCTGTAGCCTTTCGCCTCTACTCTTCAATCTGTACATCGAGGGAGCAATGATGGAAATAAAAGAAAGGTTCAGGAGTGGAATTAAAATACAAGGTGAAAGGATATCAATGATACGATTCGCTTATGACATTGCTATCCTGAGTGAAAGTGAAGAAGAATTAAATGATCTGCTGAACGGAATGAACAGTCTAATGAGTACACAGTATGGTTTGGGAGTAAATCGGAGAAAGACGAAGGTAATGAGAAGTAGTAGAAATGAGAACAGCGAGAAAACATCAGGATTGATGGTCACGAAGTCAATGAAGTTAAGGAATTCTGCTACCTAGGCAGTAAAATAACCAATGACGGACGGAGCAAGGAGGACATCAAAAGCAGACTCGCTGTGGCAAAAAAGGCATTTCTGGCCAAGAGAAGTCTACTAATATCAAATACCGGCCTTAATTTGAGGAAGAAATTTCTGAGGATGTACGTCTGGAGTACAGCATTGTATGGTAGTGAAACATGGACTGTGGGAAACCCGGAACAGAAGGGAATCGAACATTTGAGATGTGGTGCTATAGACGAATGTTGAAAATTAGGTGGACTGATAAGGTAAGGAATGAGGAGGTTCTACGCAGAATCGGAGAGGAAAGGAATATGTGGAAAACACTGATAAGGAGAAGGGACAGGATGATAGGACATCTGCTAAGACATGAGGGAATGACTTCCATGGTACTAGAGGGAGCTGTAGAGGGCAAAAACTGTAGAGGAAGACAGAGATTGGAATACGTCAAGCAAATAATTGAGGACGTAGGTTGCAAGTGCTACTCTGAGATGAAGAGGTTAGCACAGGAAAGGAATTCGTGGCGGGCCGCATCAAACCAGTCAGTAGACTGATGACAAAAAAAAAAATTCAAATAGTTCACTGTTTTTGGTAAAGAATTGAAAAATAATAATTTTATTGTTGACTTGTACAATTTCACATTTAATGATTTTTATGTGCCAACACAGAATACAACTTTGTAATGCTCACCGAATGTGGCGCTGCTGTGTATTGCTGGTCAGTCAATTTAAGTATTTGACTCTTTTCGGTAAAGATTTTAGAAGGTATTAATTTTATTGTGAACTTGTACAGTTATTGTATAAATTTTTGTATTCTTGATGGTTGGAGAACATTTTAATAAATAAAAAGTTTCCTATATCCAGATAGGGCGCCTCCTTCCCAAGGTTTCCTTACGACAGTGGAAGGAGTAAACTGCCATTAAATGTTCATTGCACATTTTTGATGTCTTCGGAAATGCCATTTTCGGCTTTGTAATGTAGGATGATTTGAAAATTAGTATCGAACTGACGATAGTCATCGAATGAATAAAAAATTGCATCTTGGACTGGTTTTTTGTTCCACCGATTGACAGAAGTTGCTGACCAAAGCTACTCCAGCATTCTGGAAGTTCGTAAAAACCCAAGTATATAACCATAGCGTACTTAGGAGTCGCTTGAGAAAACATAGCAAAGCAGTTTAAAAACACAGATATCAGCCTAAGTGTCACTACCAACAACAACCTCAGGAAGTATCTAGTTGATGACATCTCACAATCAACAGAGAAAGTGAGAAAGTCAGGAATTTATAAAGCTACATGCAGTCATTAAAAACAAATACTATAGAACCAAATAGGCAGAAATTTTATAACCCATTTTGACTGTATCAGAAGTTAGAAAGCCAACAAGTCAGCTATAGCAAAACACAGATTGAACAGGACACAGCGTTGCAATAGGCAACGATTTTAAAGTACTGCACACCTGAGAAACGAGCTTGAAAATCGAAATCTTGGAGAAAATACAAATATTCAGCCCTTGGAGCAAATAGGAATATTCATTCACAGTGAAAACTGGATAAACGAGATCCTAAATGAAGTGCAACAGTTTGAGCACTTACGTTTCTTCAATAGTTCCAAGTCAGTGCTCTTAAAACAGAAAATACACCAAAATTAATATTATATATTAAAGTAGGTCACAGAAATACTTCTGTATTTCTTTAAAATAAATTTATCCTGTCGTTTTAATATAAAATTGTCAGAGTCCCTCATTTTGTGATATGTAACTTCGACCAACATCAGTGATGTGACAGCAAGGTGTGCACAAGACACTGCAAGTGACTAACAGCACCAGGATCGAAATAACCTGCGCTGTGACAGCCACATTTTCTCCTACCAGTTGAGTTGTTTATTGTATTATGTTTCAGATTATGATGAAGTTTGTGAACAATGGATAACAAGTTAATAGTGAAATGGAGGTACCCAAACACATCACAAGAAGGCAATCACTCGACTAGAACAAAGTGAGTGATTATTTGAAAACTTTCATTTGACCAGAAAACCACCACAGGAAGAAACGTAGCTAACCTCTCTTTCTCCCCAGGATGAGCAGAACACATACCAAGACTTTACAAATAATTTTGCTATCCATGTTCACTTTTATTAAACGTTTTTTCTCTGGTAGCATGACCTGATGATGAAGTCTAATCTAAAATACGTTGCTGATTAAATAATTAAATAGTCAACACAGTTTGTGACTGGTAACGGTATTTGTAATACCTTTTCATAAAGTAATATACAATGTGAACAACAATAAAACCAACAAAGAACAGATATGGATTTCTAGACCTTTTTCTTACATTGCCAGTCAGCAATGTGTCGCTGCAGTTTCTCAGTTTTATTAAAGTTCACCCTGTATAGAGAAGAGCTTCATAGAGAAAAATAGTTCTGACAATTTTTTCTGCTTTTGCATCTCCTCTGCATAAGATACTCTGCACACTTTTCCAACTGTCAATAGTTTAATTTATTGTGCTATTCACAGTACTGTCATGCCAAAAAAGAATACCTGGCAGAAAAAGTCATTAAATCTCGAAATGCAGGTTACATATATTACGTATTTTAGAAGTCAAAACGCTAACTTGGTTGTACTATTCTGGCAGTGTTCTGCAATTGTTAATTATAAATGTGTTGTGAAATTGTGCCACTTCTTCTTTGCTACAGCTCTTGTGACTAACAATTATCACAGGAGGTTTCTCTACTTTGTGAGAAGATTTGCGGTTTCACTGCTCGCTTCTTCTGTTACTGGTCAGACTCCAGAGAAGCATCGCAGACATCCTGGCAGCGTCGCCATTTGTCATGCCTCAATTATTATGTCAGACAGCTATTAAGCTCATAGTGCCCCACTGAACTTCAGATGGCGCTAAAAGTGTGTGAGGTGGCAGCAGCGGCTACAGTATATTGTAGTGTAGAATTAGTTTCTCATGATTGGTTATTTTATGCCAAAATATTTATTGAACGAAGTGTAGCTCGAAAGCCACTCATTTGTAGCCGATCTCTATCTCAGTTAGATTGGATATTTTCCACTTCGTTGAGGGAGATAAGTGATGTTATTACATGAAGTCATTATTTGAATTTGAAGGTGGGGAAAGTACACACTAAGGAAACTGTGCCTCTACATTATTGTAATAGCAGATTTGATGGTGAAAGTAAGCATTCAGGAAAGAGTGACTTTGCAGTATTGTGTTAGGCTTCTTTTACGACGTCAGTGTGGGCGTTGATGTATTTTAGTTAATGTCTGTAAATCTCTATACAGATAACAAGACAGTGTTATATGTATATAGATATGTAATTAGGAAAATGAATAGTTATAACAAATCTATGTTAGTTGGAGATTTGGACGTGTAGTCTCGGATTTAGTACCTTTTCCTATAAGGAAGAGGACATGCTAATTGTCTCTCCTATCATAGACAATATCCTGCGTCTTATTTGCCTGATAGTCATATTTAATATTTAAAGATATTTTAAAAGTATAGTTCACTTTTATAGCAAACGAATAATTTGCAAGTATCTTAAAGTGGTAAAAACAAGTGACAGATTACATAAACAAAAATCTCCAACGTTACAAAAATCAAATGTAATTCAAATATAATTCCCAACTAAAGAGGAATCTTGGTTCAGATTTGTTAATTTCCAAAGAGAGAAATTACTTCAGATTTCTTAAGTTAAAAAGGAGACAACGTATTTCCAGGATTTTATTTAAAGGGAAAGATGGTTAATTCTTGAAAGAAAGATACTTTACATGTTTCTGAGAGTTTGAGAATCTTAAAACGAATTAACACATTGGTATTCAAGTCATGCAACGATATTGTTGTAGCGTGGTTGCTACACGGAGCTAAAAACTGAAGGAAGTTGTCATTACCTCATGAACTTGAAGACGACTTCAGCCATCTTAAGTAGTCCAAAACGTTAGGTTCACCGCATTCATACCTGCACGGATCACCACGGTGATACTTCCTCGTGATGTCACTCTGACGTGCCCTTGCCCATTTTCTGTGCGTGATGGGTGCTTTGATTGAGTGGAGACGTGGTTGTTTCACAAAAAATGCCAGCTTGCGTTGTTGACGGATGTATTAATAGATCCCAGCGTAATCTAAAGTTTAAAGGGATCACCTTTCATTCGTAAGTAGAGCCGTTCAAGCAATATTTTCTTTCGCATATATGAATTGTGGTTGCACTGTTTATTTTTATTGTAATTACCTCATTTGACTTCAGATTTGCCTTTCTTTACTCAGTGTCCATTCTTTCTCCTCTTTGCTGTGCTTTTCATTGCTTTCCAAATCACAAACGCTCCAACGTCCGAGCCACACTGTATCAACGGTCTCGCTCCGGCTTACCACACGGCTATGTAATCACTGTGATTGTTGGGGCAGTATCTCATTCCCTAAATTCCCCCTGCCGATAATTATCATTCATTGTTCACATGTCCTCTCCATTGCTTACTTTCTGAAGAACTCTTTGGTTGAAAATTTATGTGCTCACTACGTCGTGCTTGCCCGCTGTTCGGTGTGTGAGTAGCAATCCATCCGTTTCACTGTATAGTTTTTCCGTCACGAAGTTTGTTGTAAGTAATCCACAGTGCTTCAACAGGAACAATGATGGACATAATTACAATATCAGACGAAAAAATTACATTGATTATGCTACATTAAGGTTGTCTGTACCTCAAACATGAGTTCGCAATGCTGCAACCAAAATTTTTGATCTTTTAACCATTCACATTAAATGTCTCACACGCAGCAAAGTAAAATTTGAAAGTAAACTGAAAACGTTTCTCTGTGACAGCTCCTCCTGTTCCGCAGAAGACTATTCTTGTAACGTGTAAATATTGGTCACTAGGGATTACTGACTAACATCTTTGTGTCATTAATTAAAAAACGAAAAAACTAGTAAATGATCAGCATGGAAGCATACTTACAAAAAGAATGTTCCGTCCAACGCATACTATAGTGCATAAGCATTTTCTATTCAAGCTGACATCGTCTTTGGTGGAGTTATTCGTACGAACCTCGTAGATTTTTTTGATAGTCAGATGCGTTATTAACATCATTATTATCAGATTCCAACAGGTACCACTAGCCCGTCAAACCACAAATAGTATCTGTGGCAATTCCGTAGCGCACATCTTGTTAGTGGTACACAGTATGGGCTGTACCAAGAGAATTTCAACATCTGAGTAAAAGTGTCTACGTTGTGATCGGCACAGACGATATTTCCAAAACAGAAGTTTACGTCTGTTGGCTATCTTAGGCGTAGTCTTGCCTGTGAATTCGAGTGACGTACTTCCGCGATAGACCTAACACAGCAGATTCTTGTGTTGTTCTTCTTGAGTACAACTGAGCGAAAGTAAGGTGTTGTTGATTTCTGCTGTGCGCGGTTACTCTCCTCATACGTGTCACTGTACTTCTGTAGTGTCTATTGGCTCTCTGATTTCTACATAGGTGGTCATGCCTGTAGGATTGCGCAGTCCACAGTCCAGGTCATCATCCCTGGTTTCCAGACCATATGGCATACGACAGTCAGGTTTGTATCCCATCCTCGTCTGAGGCTGCTCTAGAAACGTCTTCTGCCTACTGTCCCATTGACTGGACTAGAATTGTCTTAAGTGATGAGTCGGAAGTGAGGTCCGGTGATCGGTGAAGACGTGTCTGGAGACATATCGGTCGGCTGTGGGATACCAACCTGATTGTCGCCTACCATAGTCCCGACAACCGGGAGTGACAGCCTGGGGTGCCATTTCGATCCATAGGAGGACCCCTTTCATTGTTATCCGTGGCACACTTCTAGCACAGCGATATGTCGACGATATTCTACTTCCCGTTTTATTGCCCTTCATGCCAATCCGTTATGGGCTTACATTTCAGCAACCTAAACTCCACCCGCACACGACGAGAGATTTTGCTGCTTGTCTTCTCGTCAAATCCTACCTTGGCCATCAAGTTCCTCACGTGTCTCCCGTACTGGAAACATTTGGTGCATTACGTACAGGGCCGTCTGTCAATCAATGCCAAGCCGAATAACTGCTTGCTTAAGAGCCAAAGATGGGCCAACGCGCTATTGGTTTGCTCAGTTTGTGAAGCTCTTTCTATTGAATAAATCATTCCGTTTTTCTGAAATTATATTAATTAGTTTGCACATTCATGTACGAGGGTCACACCAAAAGAAATGCACACTACTTTTTTTAAATATCCATCTTTTATTCTACATGTTTGAAAGTTTTACGGTGTGTAGATGCATCCTTTAGGGACAATATTTTCATTTCTCCACATAATTTCCATCCCTCTCAACAGCCTTACACCATCTTGGAACCAGCGCATGTATACCCGCACGGTAAAATTCTCGACCAACCTGTTGGAGCCACTGTTTGGCAGCGTGCACAAGGGAGTCATCATCTTCAAACCTTGTTCCACGAAGAGAGTCTTTCAGTTTCCGAAAGAGATGATAGTCACATGGAGCCAGGTCAGGACTGTAAGGCGGGTGTTTCAGTGTTGTCTACCCGAGTTTTGTGATCGCTTCCTTGGTTTTTGGACTGACATGCGGCCGTGCAGTGTCGTGCAACAGAAAAACATCCTGCTTCTGCCGATGTGGTCGAACACGACTCAATCAATGCCAAGCCGAATAACTGCTTGCTTAAGAGCCAAAGATGGGCCAACGCGCTATTGGTTTGCTCAGTTTGTGAAGCTCTTTCTATTGAATAAATCATTCCGTTTTTCTGAAATTATATTAATTAGTTTGCACATTCATGTACGAGGGTCACACCAAAAGAAATGCACACTACTTTTTTTAAATATCCATCTTTTATTCTACATGTTTGAAAGTTTTACGGTGTGTAGATGCATCCTTTAGGGACAATATTTTCATTTCTCCACATAATTTCCATCCCTCTCAACAGCCTTACACCATCTTGGAACCAGCGCATGTATACCCGCACGGTAAAATTCTCGACCAACCTGTTGGAGCCACTGTTTGGCAGCGTGCACAAGGGAGTCATCATCTTCAAACCTTGTTCCACGAAGAGAGTCTTTCAGTTTCCGAAAGAGATGATAGTCACATGGAGCCAGGTCAGGACTGTAAGGCGGGTGTTTCAGTGTTGTCTACCCGAGTTTTGTGATCGCTTCCTTGGTTTTTGGACTGACATGCGGCCGTGCAGTGTCGTGCAACAGAAAAACATCCTGCTTCTGCCGATGTGGTCGAACACGACTCAATCAATGCCAAGCCGAATAACTGCTTGCTTAAGAGCCAAAGATGGGCCAACGCGCTATTGGTTTGCTCAGTTTGTGAAGCTCTTTCTATTGAATAAATCATTCCGTTTTTCTGAAATTATATTAATTAGTTTGCACATTCATGTACGAGGGTCACACCAAAAGAAATGCACACTACTTTTTTTAAATATCCATCTTTTATTCTACATGTTTGAAAGTTTTACGGTGTGTAGATGCATCCTTTAGGGACAATATTTTCATTTCTCCACATAATTTCCATCCCTCTCAACAGCCTTACACCATCTTGGAACCAGCGCATGTATACCCGCACGGTAAAATTCTCGACCAACCTGTTGGAGCCACTGTTTGGCAGCGTGCACAAGGGAGTCATCATCTTCAAACCTTGTTCCACGAAGAGAGTCTTTCAGTTTCCGAAAGAGATGATAGTCACATGGAGCCAGGTCAGGACTGTAAGGCGGGTGTTTCAGTGTTGTCTATCCGAGTTTTGTGATCGCTTCCTTGGTTTTTGGACTGACATGCGGCCGTGCAGTGTCGTGCAACAGAAAAACATCCTGCTTCTGCCGATGTGGTCGAACACGACTCAATCAATGCCAAGCCGAATAACTGCTTGCTTAAGAGCCAAAGATGGGCCAACGCGCTATTGGTTTGCTCAGTTTGTGAAGCTCTTTCTATTGAATAAATCATTCCGTTTTTCTGAAATTATATTAATTAGTTTGCACATTCATGTACGAGGGTCACACCAAAAGAAATGCACACTACTTTTTTTAAATATCCATCTTTTATTCTACATGTTTGAAAGTTTTACGGTGTGTAGATGCATCCTTTAGGGACAATATTTTCATTTCTCCACATAATTTCCATCCCTCTCAACAGCCTTACACCATCTTGGAACCAGCGCATGTATACCCGCACGGTAAAATTCTCGACCAACCTGTTGGAGCCACTGTTTGGCAGCGTGCACAAGGGAGTCATCATCTTCAAACCTTGTTCCACGAAGAGAGTCTTTCAGTTTCCGAAAGAGATGATAGTCACATGGAGCCAGGTCAGGACTGTAAGGCGGGTGTTTCAGTGTTGTCTACCCGAGTTTTGTGATCGCTTCCTTGGTTTTTGGACTGACATGCGGCCGTGCAGTGTCGTGCAACAGAAAAACATCCTGCTTCTGCCGATGTCGTCGAACACGACTCAATCGAGTTTGAAGTTTCTTCAGTATCGCCACATATGCATCAGAATTTGTGGTGGTTCCACTTGGCATGATGTCCACAAGCAAGAGTCCTTCGGAATCTAAAAGCACCGTAGCCATAACTTTTCCAGCAGAAGGTGTGGTTCTGAATTTCTTTTTTTTCTTGGGTGAATTTGCATGATGCCACTCCATTCATTGCCTCTTCGTCTCTGGTGAAAAATGATGGAACCGTGTTTCGTCACCTGTCACAATTCTTCCAAGAAATTCATCTCCACCACTCTCGTACTGTTCCAAAAGTTCGCTGCATACCGTTTTTCTCGTTTCTTTGTGAGCCACTATCAACATCCTGGGAATCCACCTTACACAAACCTTTTTCAACACCAACACTTTCAGTATTCTGCAAACACTTTCTTCCCCTATCCCAACATAGCGTGACAGTTAGTTCACTGTGATGTGTGTCAGCAGTCACCAATTCGTTAACTCTCTGCACATTGTCTGGAGTGTGTGCAGTACGTGGCCTGCCGCTGCGAGGACAATCCTCAATACTGCCGTGCCCGCTTTCATCACGTAACCTGCTTGCCCACCGACTAACTGTACTGCGATCGACAGCAGCATCTCCATACACCATTTTCAATCTCTTGTGGATGTTTCCCACTGTCTCGTCTTCACAGCACACTATTTCTATGACAGCACGTTGCTTCTGACGAACGTCAAGCGTAGCAGCCATCTTGAAGACATGTTGTGACGTCGCCACTCACGGGAACAGGTTGAACTAACTTTGAAAACAAGCAGGAAGGATGTATCTACACACTGTAAAACTTTCACACATGCAGGATGAAAACTGTATTTTTACAAAAATAGTGTGCATTTCTTTTGGAGTGACCCTCGTACATTATATCCACCGATTTCCGTGACACTCGGATACTTCCTTCGTGGTGCGTCTTTTTTGTGCTCTTAAAAGGGTAGGAGTAAGGCGTGTACACAATTTCTAACTTTAGTACTTACCTCACTGTGCTACACCTTCAACATTAATATTGTCGCATTTAAAGCGTTCATTTCGACAGAATTTAAATTTTGAAATTCAGTCAATAATTGTATGAAATACTGAAAATCAACTTCTTTTAACCCATGCAAGCCAGTAAACAGGCACCTTGCTACTGTGACAGTGTGGCTGTGTTCGCCGTTTAGTGAAACAGATTGGTGGGAATCTCACCTTCGAAGTTATTCTTGACGCAGCTGTCCGCCTCCTCTCCTGGACACGTCATCAGCAGGTCCTCAGGATCACTGAATGGGTCTGCGCAGCGAGAATCCTTTGTGGAATCGCAAACGTAGCACTTTATGGCTTCAGCGACTTCATTTGAATCATCTGAAAAATGTGTGAGCTGTTGGTTTAACATTTCAAGCCAAAAATAAATTCATGCTCAAATAGTAAGCGTTGGAGATCATGCATAAATCCTCCACAGCTACACTCCGCTGAGGCGTAATGGAAGTGGTTAGTCGCTGAATTCTTCTGATCTACTGTTTAATATCGAACATGTATGTGTAACCATGATGAAACAATATGAGTGAACGACCAAGAACACAGTGGTAGCATTAAAATGACTACATGGCAGCGTTACAGACTTTCACACATACTGTTTAAGAAGCAATAACGGAAGTGACACAAAGATTCAAGATTGGGCTTAAAGTTTATTATAAAAGGCTGTCAGTGCTAATAGTCCTGAATGCATTGCTATCCTCCTTATAAGTGATCAAGGATTACTGGAACTGTTGAACAGAATATAACGTCTAATAGGTACAGAATATGGATTGAGACCAAACCGTGGAAAGGCGAAAGTATTGAAGGGTCGACCACGAAGTAAAGAAACCCCACTACCTTGGAAGCAAAATGACATTTGTTGGCTGGATCAAGGACGAAATAAAATGCGACGAGCTCAAGCAAAACGTGGGTTCACTGAAAATGGAGGGTATACGTTTGGAGCACAGCACTGAATCAAATTGCGGGGAAGATTAATCAGAAAGGATGGCCTCTGTGGTCACCTGCAATGGCAGATCGTTTCCTCAAGACATTCTTTGGCTTCAAAAACAGGCTTTCTATCCGAGATTGTGTTCTTCTCCTGCCAACTGAATTAGAACGACGTATGACTATATTTCCTCCAGCTTTCCGCCCCAGAGTACTCGCGCTCCTGCGTGTTGCTCATTGAGGCATCTCCTGTATCAAACTGCTGGCACACATATTAGCTGGTTGTCAATAAGGACATCGGTGCCAAGGTATGTCCTTGCAAAAAGCCTTCTCAGCAACAAACGGCACAGTGCGTGGTGTTTTCTCCCTGGCCACCATGAGGGATTCTGGGAACGTATCTATGTCGACTTTCCAAGTTCTTTTCTGAATAATAAGTGACTCATAGTGGTGCATACCTAGTCTAATTTCCTGTTTGTGTCAAACTTATGTTGAACGACAACATCGAACATGATCAAAGTGCCTTCCAAAGGTCGTATCTTGGTCAACCGCCTCCAGTTTGCATCACCCCAGTTTTCACAATTGTATGAGCTGCATAGTATCTAATAACTTCTTTCGGCACCATTCCATCCCCATTCCAACAAAGAGATGGAACGCATGGTGCATAGTACTTTGAAAGAGAAAATATGTGCAATAATGAATTCTACACCATACAAACACGCACTTATGTTGTTTTTAGCCATCTACAGGACCACATCGATAGCAAGGGAAGAGCCCAGCCGAGTAGCTTCATGGGAGGCAGCCTTGGACTTTCTTCACTCCGCTGTCACCGTGAGACCACCATCAGACACAGGCTACAGCCCGCCGACGGTATCAGGTATGCGCGCCAGTGGGGATGCTATCATTCAGTGAGTACAAGGCCGCCAGCTGTAAGAAGTCACTGCCATGGCGCAACACTCGAGAAGACACCAGAACCAGCTATGCCAATGGTCATCTGAGGCAGGCCCAACCATACTGTACAGTCTGTGATACCGGCCACATCTGCAGCAGCTGCACCCCAGGCTGTGTCAGCACTGGTGCCCTCCCCCCCCCCCCCCCCCAGGACAGTGCGGTGTGGATTTAGGCCCAGCACTCCCCCACTCTGTTTCAGAACCAGCGGCGGCTGACCAAGCTTCGACAAGCTGTCTGAGGGTGTCGAGGTCCACTCGTAGAACATAGGAGATCCAGTACCATGACCCCAAAGTTGGAAGCAGAGACGCCACTAACCGTGCCTATTCGCCCCTAAGTGCCGTCTCAGGTGTTGGGGAGGAGAGGTACTAGGGAGGGGGAGCGTAGTACGGGAGCGATAGGGAATTCTTGCAGCTGAAGGAGGCCGACGATCACTCATTGTCCCACCTCGGATGGAGCAATTAATGTCATTCCATTGCTCGTTATATTACGAGCACCTCATCCTTATTATTGTTCGAAATTCTACAGCTGATGCAATTTTTTCTAATTTACATGACCATATCTCCTGATTTACAGTATGTGCATAAGCTGAGAAAAAGGCACCGTGATCAATCCCTGTTGTAGTAATGACATCATATACAATTTTTACTCTACTGCAACAAAGGCTGCGAGAAACTAGTACGTTCATAACTGGGAGGGTTGACGTGGTGCAGCACGGACGTCCCACACTTTCAACTCTGAAGAGGACGTCATTCGTCACACAGAAGAGAACCAGACGCCGAGCACTAAGTATTTCTCATGTACAAGACGCAAGTCAGAGGCTTCTCGTCTCCGCTGTTTGAGTACTGTGAAGCGGGAGGCTTGAAAGTGATCCGATCATCAAACTTATTTTACTGTTCTAACGGTACATTTTCGGAAATAGTATCCTTATGAAAACCTTATCTTCTACGCCCTGTAGTAAGAACTGTGATACAACAGTAATGAATTAAGGACTGATCCGACATTTTTTTTCGGAAATACATCCAGGTACGTTTCACCACAGTTGTGGCATCCTCAAACGGTTTTCTTTTTTTATTTTTCTCGAATACATACACAGATTATGTTTAGGTTAGGATATATCTTACATCGGATTTTGTTGTTTAAATTTATTTACTGTTTTTTTTCTGCGGATGTCAAATCAGAACAAAACAGTAAACAAACGAACGTCGGAAGCGTATCAAAAACGTAAATCTGTGCAGTGAAACTTGTGTCCAAGCCACAGCAACATAATAAGATGAAGTATTCAGAAATGAGCAGGAGAAAACGTGAGTAAACACTGTCAAAATACGAAACATAATCCATGAATAACAAACTACACCTAATAGTTCGCCATACCAAAGTTTCACAAAATTCTACCTATGTCCACAGGTCATTACAACTAGACAAAAACACCTTTGGCACACAAAAACAAACCTGTCACAGCTCAGGAGCAGACAAATATTAAAACGGTAAGGCCAAAAACGGGCATATGTAATGATTATTTACCTGCACATACAATTTAAAGAGTGGATTATAGACAAAAGTTCTGTGCAGACGGTATCCTAACACCCCTCATGTTTGCAATGATATGGTGTACTAATTTACACTCGTGGCCGATTTTGGTTGGCAGCCACAGGACACGCAATGTTAAATATAAGGTAAAAACATATATAATTTAAATAACAACAGAATCCTATGTAACAATTAGCCTAACCTAAAAATAATCTGTTTGCAAGTATTTGAGAAAAATAAAAGAAAAAATCCCATTGAGGACTCCACACCTGTGGCGGAACATTCTTGGGTGTTCAAAAACACGTCCACTAGCCTGTACTCGTGCGTTTTGTATTTAGTGATAGTTGATTCAAATAAACAGCATGGTTATTATTAGAAGACACGACATTTTCACACAGAAAGAGAACAGTGTGGTAAAACCACTGCAGAATAGCTGATAAGCCCTTCTGTCCTGCCACATTTAGACTGGAGCATATATGGTGCACCTGGCCTCTGGCCTAGGATGGTACACACTGACAGATAGGACAGGTCGGGGGGAACTAGAAAAGCACACAATGGAATTGGCTTATCCTTGGAGAACCCAACTTTCATCAGCCGATTAAACTTAATAATTGTAAACTGACCAAGAAGTCAGTCACCATTCTAAGCTGCCCTCAACATTTACTACCGTCCCATTTAGTGCGACATCGATAGTGCTTTTATTTACTTCAATAATTACTTACTTACTCCTTGGCGCTACAGCCCCTGTAGGGCCTTGGCCTCACTGGAGTTCACAGCCCAATCCTGACGATTTTTTGGTAGTTTCCTCCATCTCCTGACTCCAAACTTCCTCAAATCATTTTCCATATCCTCCAGCCATGGTTTCCGAGGTCTCCCTTTGCTCCTTTTGCCACCTGGATTTCCTGTGTACACCTTTTTGACAGCTCGATTCTCTGACATTCGCTCTACATGGCCCAGCCATCATTATCTGTTACACTTAATTTCAGTCACCAAGTCAGGATTTCTACACAGTTCTTCCAATGGCCTGACAATCAGGAGTAATGAGCTGAGTGCCATTTCTCTTTATAGTAGGACACCTTTGCTTGCCATTTCTGATACCCTTGCAGCACAGCGACACGTCCATGATATTCTTCGCCCAGTTTTGTTGCCCTTCATGACAAGCCATGCTGGGCTTACATTTCAGCAAGATAATGTCCGCCCGCACACAGCGAGAATTCCTACTGATTGTCTTCATGCTTGCCAAACACTGTCTTGACCAGCAAGGTCTTCGGATCTCTCCCCATTTGAGAAGGTTTGAAGAATTATAGGACAGCTGGACAGAATTTGGCACGTTACCCCTCAGTAGAATACCCAAAAATTTTATCAATCAATACTAAGCCAAATAACTAATTGCATAAGGAGCTAGAGGTGCAACAATGCGTTACTGGATTGCTCGAATTGTGAAGCTCTTCTCTTGAATAAATCAACCACTATTTTTGTAAATGTAATAATTTGTTTGTCTGTATATGTATATCACAACTGCTGATTTTCGTTCCATCCAAATAATTCCGTCGTGGAACGTCTTTTTTTAGCTTAGAGTGTAGTATTTTATTTATTATTCTCTTATTAATACGACCTTCTTTAGTGCTGAGGAACTGTGGAACAAAACGTTACTCCACCCTTTAAAGTAACGGTAAATAGTAAATCCTCTGTCCTCAATGTTACAGGATACGAACCTCTCATGCAAGTGGTCAAGTAAGTCCGAATAGCTTCTCCTACGGAAAATTTATATAAACATTCTCTTTGTGTGTGAATTAATTTAACATGCAGAGCAACATCTCCCAAAAAACTATTCGTCCCTCAGCTTCCATCACCTCTGCTCAGCTCCACAGCTCCGTTTTGCCACATTTCTCCCCAAAACTAACAAAAAAAAAAAAGGGTGCGAAAAACACGATAAAGAGACACCTTGATAAGTAATGTGTTAAGGCATCAGGAAATTGTAAAGTGTCAACCATAGGTGCTCTAGGCACCTGATGCTTGAAGCTGCGACAGCGAAACTCGCCACAGGATGGCCACCAAACGACATTTTCTGATTGGATTGTTAGATGAGCAGCTCACGCATCTCTTTGGACGACTATTAGAGAACAGATATTTGCACAATGAAGGCTATTTGGAGGCATACTTTGGGGACAAAGCTGAACACGTAGCTGGCAGATATCCAAGAAAATAAGTGCAACCAAAGATAATGCTTTCATAGAGAAATCTTCTTGGCTAGCGTGTATTTTCTTTAGAATGGGAAAAGTCAAATTTATGGGACAACAGGAAATTCTTTTAACAAATAATTAGACCACCGAGACCATAATCCTAAGCTGGCCATAGGACGTATGGACACACCGAGAACAACTTTGGAGAACTCTAGGGCAGAGTTCCCTTGGAATCGGACACTTCTATGTGTGATTTAATTAGAGACGCTTCACTGTTAGGTCTGACAAAATATGCTTCCCGCAAGATCTTATTTGTCAGCACAGGTCCGGACCGGCAGTGAAGCACACAGCTGGTCGCTGACTCACTCAACTGCTGTTGCAGCACTCACTCACCCCCCACCGCTTCCAAGGCCTGTTCTTCCCCTGGCCGCAGCAATAACATCACAAAAGGGTCACACTGCCGACAGGCTGCTCAATGTCCTTGTCACAACATGCAGTTACACTGCCGACAGGCTGCTCAATGTCCTTGTCACAACATGCAGTTAAGCACTCCAGTTATACTCGACCTGCGACCTGAGATGTTCTGCTCGCCTTAGGGGAATAACTTCAACCCAGAAACACGCACAAGTGCTTTTCTTTAACATAATGAAAGAAAGGTTGAAGACGGGTATTTGCAGATTTATGTGAAGGGTTTTCACAATGTTGATTATACTACTCTCTTCGGCATTTTGGAGATAGCAGGGGTAAAACTCTGGGAGACAAACATTTTCCACATCTTATACAGAAACCAGCCAGCAGTTGTAAGAGATCAAGGAAATGAAAGGGAAGTAGTGATTGATGCAGGAGTAAGTCGGAGTCGTAACATATCTCCAATGTTATTCAGTCTGTACATTAAGCAAGCATTAAGAAAAATCAAGGAGAAATTTGAAAAGGGAATTAAAGTTCAGCGAGTAGATATAGGAAGTTCGGGTTTTGATGATGACAAAGTAATTTTGTAAGGGACATGAATAGATTTAGAAGAGTTGCTGACCGCAATCGACAGTGGCTGGGAATCAGACTATAAGAAGAGCATCAACAAGTTTAAAAGAAGCGTAATGGGATGTTCTCGAATCAAATAAGGCGATTCTCGGGGATTACAGTAGGAAATGGGGCATTGAAAGTAGTAGATGAGTTCTCCAATTTAAGTAGCGAAAACCTTATGATTGTCGAAGCTGAAAGGGTGTAAAAAGTACAAAAAGAGGATTTTTTGCATCTGACATAAATTTAGCAGCAGCATTTCTTTTTGGGGGATATTTCTCTGGGATTTGGCCTTGTACGAAAGTGAAACGTGAACAATTAGCAGTTCAGACCAGAAGAGAGTAGAAGTTTTTGAAATGTGGCGCTATAAAAGAACATTAAGGATTGCATGAGTAGATCGAATAACTAATGAGGAGATAGAAAAGAACTTTTATGCCACGACTTGACTAAAAGAAAGGATTAGCAGACAAAACACATCCTGATGCATCAATAAATAGTCAATAAGCTAATGAACTAGGGGTAAAAACTGCTGAGTCAGACCTAGGTATCAACACTGTAAGCATGTTCCAGTAGTTATTCAGAGGCGAAGAAGTTTACAAAGAATAGGTTAGTTAGCATAACTTGTTGGTTCAAACTGGTTTTCACACTGAAAACCACAATAACCATAATAGGCATTTTGTTGTTTTCTCATATTACTCATAATAATGGGAAAATATCCTAAAAGGAAATTAACTATGCTTGATACAAAAAAACAGATTTAGTTTGTGGAAGTAAAGTGATTGTAATAAACTGTATTTATATTTCTGTGGATGGTGTATATATACTCTGTATAGAGAGTGTAACAGTTATAAGTGGAGATATTATTACTGAGAATACTGTATTGATCAACATTACATCAGTATTTACTTCATTTGCAGACTTAATTGTGGCTGTTAGGAGCAGTATGTTTTTATGTTTGTTAGTGCCTCCAAGTACATGTAGCAAGAGCAAGTCATGTTTATTTTTCCTTGGGCAGCACGTCAGATTTTTAATTGTGGACATTTGGTGTTGAAGTGTGCACATTTGGATTCCCAATAGGTAACCTATACTGCAGGCCTAGTGCACTTATTTGGTACAGTACGACTTGCAGAAAACATCAGGTAGTAAATTTTGTGAAGAGTGTTTGATGCAGATGAAAAATATGATATGGGTAAATAATAAGGTACCACATACAAAAATATCTGCACTTATAACCGCTACACCGCATATATTAAACTAATTCTCAGTGTTACACCTTTTTCGATCCCATGAATAATAAATGAAATCGACATTAATTAACTCATATGTCGGGTTTACCTAAACACATCGCTGCAGATTGACACACAACATTCACCTTTTTCTACATGTATCACTACATTACTTCGCTTCACAACATTGGTTCTAATTGCATTAATCACAAATTCCATTGTACTAGAGAGAATATAGAGGGGAAAAATTGTTGAAGACAGAGACTGAAATATGACGAGAAATAATTTCTACATGTGTTACTACGTTACTTCGCTTCACAACATTGGCCCCAAATAAATTAATCACATATTGCATGGTACTAGAGAGAATATAGAGGGGTAAATTGTTGAAGACAGAGACTGAAATATTACCACAATTAATTTGGATATTAAGTGTGGGTGCTACTCTGAGACGAAATTGTAGTAAGCGGTATCAAATCAGTTATAAGACCCACTGTCAAAAGAGGAGAAAAAAGAAACAATACCTGGCCAAGGCCATCAATTCGTTCATCAAAGCCCTTCGACAGCACTTATTGTCGTTGTAAAGCACATTGAAAATACTACGACACCCTAACTCATGATCTAATTCTTTGGCTGGCTTTGCTTTACTGACGTTCGACCCTCTTAAACAGCGAAACATGTAAGTTTCTTAATAAGATATTTGTCTGGTAACAAGTGGATAGAAGCAGCGAGTTCAGGTATTAGTCTTTGTAATACAATGAAAGCATCATTCCTCACCTTTTCCGGAGCACATTATGTGAGGTCTTCGAAAATGCTAACACTATTGGCAAGGAGTAGTAGCAACAAAAAGCAAAGAATTTATGCGTGCCTTCGAGCAGCGGTTTCTCTAAACAGACTTGCGAAATAGCCTTTCATGAGGACTCCAGCGCATTCCGTAGTAACATTGACGCTGAAATAAGAAAATAATTACTCGCTGTTTGCTCTTTGTTTTCGCAATTAAGGCTCCTACATACAGCAAAGGTGTTCTCCTTCCGCCACGGAAAATCCCCTTAACTCGAACAGAGGGACCGCGTTAACTGGGCAAGATCTAGTTTTAAGAGATTTGTGGCCAATTATCTCCTCTCTCTCTCTCTTTCTCTCTTTGTCTCTCTGCCCGTTTGTTACTCCTTTTCCCTTCTAAACATCACCTTCGCAGTATGTGTGCAGATGTGAATGATTGGGGGTCTGTGTGTGTGTGTGTGTGTGTGTGTGTGTGTATGTGTGTGTGTGTGTGTGTGTGTGTGTGTGTGTGTGCGTGGCGCGTGTCAATTAGGTAGTGTTACAATGCATACTGACACTTCAAAGTTAAAAATAAGATCAGTTAAATTACGTCCGCTGTCTGCCTTACAAAGGTGTAATACACGAAATACAGTGGTATTACTTTCTCAACCTTTCTCTTTCATTTCATTCCACCTCTAATACGCTTTAGTTTTCTGCTAATCATAGAACACTTCAACTTTTTGTCCTTCGCAGGTCTGAAGCTAGAGAGCAGCTGCGTATCACCCAGTAAGGAGTCAATACTTAGAACGATTTGCAGCTCGTTGGAATTACTTGGTATTTGAGCTCTCTGATCGAGAACATGCTTAACAATAATGGAAAATAAAAAAAACTAAATAAAATGCTTGTTATAAAAAATACGGTTAAACAGAATATTACAGTTATGTTCGTTGTAAAAAAGGAAAAGAAGAAGAAAATTCACTATACTCATGTTGCTCAGTCGGTGTTTCTAACAGACAGTTTTCAGTTTTCAAATTTTTTGCATTTATCGAAATACACGCGACAATGAACCTATAGCTTTGACAATTACTCACATAGTTTATAAGGAAAGGGAAATCAACGAGCCCATAGTTTATCACTTCGTACCCGCTTTCCGGAGGAGACATGTGCTTCTTAGGATGCCTTTAAAAATTTGAAACGTTACGTTAACCGAATATGAACTGCAACTATGAGGACTTTATTTTCTAATTTTTCCAGCAATTGCAAGCGTTAACGAACAAACGAGAACGAAAATCTCAATAAATGACAGTATGTATGGCGGTTCACATAGAAAGTGTTACACATAGGGTCTATTATTTTCTTTACCATCGAATGTAGGTAGCTGTCCCACTTGAGGACCAGACTAGTGATTCTAGTGCTGGATATAATAGATCGTAGATTTCTCTCAAAACATTTATGTCTTTTTAAAGAAATATTGTGAAACACTCAAGAATCACAGAAGAGTTTACTAAATTACAAATACGTGTGCATATCTGGTAGGGGATTGTGATCTAGTAGTAGCGTCTTTTACTAATAATCAAAATATCCAGTTATCTGGGTTCGAATCAAGACACTGCTTAAATTTCTAATAAACATCACCAGAAATCGCTTCCGAACACTCCTAGTATCAGGCTTCACCCTTGTTCTGCCAAGGGGTCGTCAAAGAACCGGAGAAGTGAACAGAAGTTCAGGGCAACCTCTTACCCTTGGGAAACAATCAGCAATGATGAATGGCATGAGGATGCAAAAGGCAAAGGAAACGACTGCATTAAAAACACACACACTGCTTGCTCAAGACAAGTGGTCTGTGACCGGTAAGTGTCATGACGATCTCTCCATTGAATAAACAACTAGGATTAGTGCCCCAATCGGATCTCCGGGAGGGGCTGCGAAGGATGAGGTAAAAATGAGAAAAAGGCGAAATAACAAATGGAAGGATAACATATTATAAATGGGAGAGTGGAAAATCAGAAGTTTGGACGTGACAAGAAACCTAGAAAATCTGAAAGTGGAAATGTAAAGACTCAATATATATGTAGTGGAGGAAAGTGAAGTGAAATGGAAAGAAGGCAAGGATACCTGTTCAGACTATTATAGCGTAATAACAGCAGCAAAAAATCATAAAACGTGAATACGGTTCCTCATGAGTAGGGAGGTAGGGAAGGGAGTGATTTACTGTGAACAGTTCAGTGATAGCCGGCCGTTGTGGCCGAGCGGTTCTAGGCGCTTCAGTCTGGAACCGCATGACCGCTACGGTCGCAGGTTCGAATCCTGCCTCGGGCATGAATGTGTATGATTAGTTAGGTTTAAGTAGTTCTAAGTTCTAGGGGACTGATGACATCCGGTGTTAAGTCCCATAGTGCTCAGAACCATCTGAACCATTTGAAGTTTAGTGACATGGTTGATCTCATCAGTATCGACAGCATACCAACGCCGACAAGAATAGGTCAGGTATAATTGCTGACGTTGCAAACAGAACGTGAAGAGACAGAGTAAGTGTATGAGGGTAATGAACGGTTAATTCAGTACATAGTGGGAGACGAATAATAGTAATGATCGAAGTGTGGAATGCGGTTATAGCGGAACGAGAAAGGGTTGCAGGAGAATATGGGTTTAGTAGTAGGAATGAGAGAGGAGAAACGCTAACTGAGTTCTCAAATAAATTTCTGCTGGCAATAACAAAAATACTGTTCAAAAATCATAAGAGGACGAGGTATGCTTGGAAAAGGCCGGGAGGTACAGGAAGATGTCAGCTGGATTTCATCATCGTCAGGCAGAGATTCCGAAATCAGATATTGAATTGTAAGGCGTACTCACGAGCGGTTCACAATATTTAGTAATGACGTAGATTAGGCAGAAGTTTAACACACACGTCCCTAAGAATCAGCGTGCAAGTACTGAGGAATGATGAGATAGGTTTGATGTTGTCTAATGCTACGGACACTGCGATAATGGATACCACAGTAGGAATTTCAGTTCAAGAAGAATGAACATCTCTAAAAGCGCCTACATCTACATCTACATCTACATACATACTCCGCAATCCACCATACGGTGCGTGGCGGAGGGTGCCTCGTACCACAACTAGCATCTTCTCTCCCTGTTCCACTCCCAAACAGAACGAGGGAAAAATGACTGCCTATATGCCTCTGTACGAGCCCTAATCTCTCTTATCTTCGTGGTGTTTCTGCGAAATATAAGTTGGCGGCAGTAAAATTGTACTGCAGTCAGCCTCAAATGTTGGCCTATCACAGAACTTGAACAGACAGACATAAATTCAAGGACGGTAACTGCGTAGAAGCCTTGCCTGACAAATAAAAGTACTTCAGTTGATCGGCCATGTAACGAAGCACAAAATGTTCATCTGAAGACTAGAATATAGAAATGTGTACCAATTAGGAACGAAATAAATAGGGACTGCATGGAAGTCGAAAAATGGTCGCCGAAACGATTCAGTGTACAGAAAAGTCGAAACAACCTTCAGTGAAATTAAAACCAAGGGTGTCAACGTTAAGAATGCAATGGGCATTCCACTGTTAAGCGCAGAGGAGAGACGGGACAGGTGGAGGCCTATACAAGGGCGAAGACTTGCCTGCTGACGTGATTGAGGAAAAATGGGAGTCGATATGGAAAACAGAGGGTATCCAGTATTGTAGTCGGACTTTAATAGAGCTTCAGAAGACTTCCTATCAGTGTTGGTTTCTGCCACTGATAACATTCCTTCAGAATTTTTAAAATCATTGGGGTAAGTGCCACCCTGTGACTATTCAAGTTGCTGTGGAGAATGGTTCAAATGGCTCTGAGCACTGTGGGACTTAACTTCTGGGGTCATGAGTCACCTAGAACTTAGAACTACTTAAACCTAACTAACCTAAGGACATCACACACATCCATGCCCGAGGCAGGATTCGAACCTGCGACAGTAGCGGTCGCACGGTTCCAGACTGTAGCGCCTAGAACCGCTCGGACACCCCGGCCGGCCGCTGTGAAGAATCTATGAATCTGGAGATACACCATCAGATTTTCTGAAAAAATATCACGCACACAATCCAGAAGTGTAAAATGACCGATAATTGCGAGAAATACCGCACAATCAAGTTATCGACAGAAGCACCAAAGTTGCAGACAAAAATAATATACAGAGTATCGGAAAAGAAAATTTAGAATTTATTCGATGACGACCAAATTGGCTTTCGGAAAGGCAAGATCACGAGAGAGGCAATTCTTATGTTGCGACTGATAGTGGAAGCAACACATATGGAGAAAATCAAGACACGTAAATAGGATCTGTCGACCTAGAAAAAGCGTTCGACAATATAAAATGGTGCAATATATTCAAAATTCTGAGAAAAATACGTGTCTGCTATAGGAAATGGCAGGTTATTCACAATACGTGCAAGAAACAAGATTGAATAATAAGAATGGAAACCAAGAACAAAGTTCTCGGATTAAAAAGTGTGTAAAGAGGGACGTAGTCTTTCACTCCTGCTACTCACTCTGTACATTGAAGAAGCAGTGGCGGAAATAAAAGAAAGATTTAGAAGAGGGATTACAGTTCAGAGTGATTGATGACATGGTTATCCTCGCTGAAAATGAGGAAGAGTTAAAGGACGTGTTGAATGAAGTGAACAGGCTAATGAATACAGAATATGGACTAAGAGTAAACAGAACAAAGATAAAAGTAATGAGGATTAACAGAAGTGACGAAATTATGAAATTGGGGACAAAGAAATAAACGAAGTTAAGTAATTCAGCTACCTCGAAAGCTAAATAGCACATTACGGACGAAGCAAGGAGGACGTAAGAGCCAGACTAGCCCCGGCAAAAAGGGCATTCTTAGCCAAGAAAAGTCTACTGGTATCAAACATAGGCCGTAGTTTAAGGAAGAAATTTCTAAGAATATACTTTTGGAGAACAGCATTGTATAGTAGTGACAAAAGTACTGCGAGAAAAGCATAACAGAAGAGATTCGAAGCATGTGAGATGTTTCGCTAGAGGACAGTGTTAGTACTAGAGTGACATGTAGATAGTAACAAACACAGGGAAAAGCAGAGTTTGGAAAACATCGAACGAATAACTGAGTACGTAGGTTCAAATGGCTCTAAGCACTGTGGGACCTAACATCTGACGTCATCAGTCCCCTAGACTTAGAAGTACTTAAACCTAACTAACCTAAGGACATCACACACATCCATGCCTGCGGCAGGATTCGAACCTGCGACCGTAGCAACAGCGCGGTTCCGGACTGAAGCGCTTAGAACCGCTCGGCGGCAACGGCCGGCGGAGTACGTAGGGTATAACAGCTACTCTGAGATGAAGATGTTAGCACAAGAGAGCAATTCGTGAAGGGCTGCATCATATGCTCACAAGACTGATGAACCCACACCCCCTCCCCGGAGAAGAAAGAAACAGAGTAGGGTCGGTGTAAAAGAATTCCCCATGTTCCAACCCGCCAGTTCAGTGCATCAACACACTTCATTGTAGTCTTATTTCTTGATCACAGATATATGTTAATTTCAGTGTAACCACACAAGACAAATGAGCATTTTTGGAAGAAGATTTGCAGTAATTTGCGTTCCCCTATGAAATGAGCAAAGAAGGGAAAGCAGAAAGGTGGAAGGAGTATATAGAGGGTCTATACGAGGGCGATGTACTTGAGGACAATATTATGAAAATGGAAGAGGATGTAGATGAAGACGAAATGGGAGATAAAATACTGCGTGAAGAGTTTGACAGAGCACTGAAAGACCTGAGTCGAAACAAGGCCCCGGGAGTAGACCACATTCCATTAGAACTACTGATGGCCTCGGGAGAGCCAGTCATGACAAAACTCTACCATCTGGTGAGCACGATGTATGAGACAGGCGAAATACCCTCAGACTTCAAGAAGAATATAATAATTCCAATCCCAAAGAAAGCAGGTGTTGACAGATGTGAAAATTACCGAACTATCAGTTTAATAAGTCACAGCTGCAAAATACTAACGCGAATTCTTTACAGACGAATGGAAAAAGTGATAGATACCGACCTCGGGGAAGATCAGTTTGGATTCCATAGAAATGTTGGAACCCGTGAGGCAATACTGACCCTACGACTTATCTTAGAAGAAAGATTAAGGAAAGGCAAACCTACTTTTCTAGCATTTGTAGACTTAGAGAAAGCTTTTGACAATGTTGATTGGAATACTCTCTCTCAAATTCTGAAGGTGGCAGAGGTAAAATACAGGGAGCGAAAGGCTATTTACAATTTGTACAGAAAGCAGATGGCAATTATAAGAGTCGAGGGGTATGAAAGGGAAGCAGTGGTTGGGAAGGGAGTGAGACAGGGTTGTAGCCTCTCCCCGATGTTATTCCATCTGTATATTGAGCAAGCAGTAAAGGAAACAAAAGAAAAATTCGGAGTAGGTATTAAAATTCATGGAGAAGTAGTAAAAACTTTGAGGTTCGCCGATGACATTGTAATTCTGTCAGAGACAGCAAAGGACTTGGAAGAGCAGCTGAACGGAATGGGCAGTGTCTTAAACGGAGGGTATAAGATGAACATCAACAAAAGGAAAACGAGGATAATGGAATGTAGTCGAATTAAGTCGGGTGACGCTGAGGGAATTAGATTAGGAAATGAGACACTTAAAGCAGTGAATGAGTTTTGCTATTTGGGGAGCAAAATAACTGAAGATGGTCGAAGTAGAGAGGATACAATATGTAGACTGGCAATGGCAAGGAAAGCGTTTCTGAAGAAGAGAAATTTGTTAACATCGAGTATAGATTTAAATGTCAGGAAGTCGTTTCTGGAAGTATTTGTATGGGGTGTAGCCATGTATGGAAGTGAAACGTGGACGATAAATAGTTTAGACAAGAAGAGAATAGAAGCTTTCGAAATGTGGTGCTACAGAAGACTGCTGAATATTATATGGGTAGATCAGATAACTAATGAATGCTATTGAATAGAATTGGGGAGAAGAGGAGCTTGTGGCACAACTTGACTAGAAGAAGGGACCGGTTGGTAGGACATGTTCTGAGACATCGAGGGATCACCAATTTAGTATTGGAGTGCAGCGTGGAGGGTAAAAATCGTAGAGGGAGACCAAGAGATGAATACACTAAGCAGATTCAGAAGGATGAAGGCTGCAGTAGGTGCTGGGAGATTAAGAAGCTTGCACGGGATAGAGTAGCATGGAGAGCTGCATCAAACGAGTCTCAGAACTGAAGACCACAACAACAACATGAAATGTGATAAAGCCTGTTATGTTCTTGATGTATATGAATGATTTAGAGGACAATCTGAACAGCCCTGATAAACTGTTTGCAAATGATGCCGTCGTTTTCCTCCTAGTCAGATGAATGGAAGGTCAAAACAAGTTACGAAATGACCCTGACAAAATATCTCAGTGGTACAAAAAGTAGCAACAGACTACAATAAAAAGTGTGTGATCCTCCACCTCAATACTAAGAGAATTTCTTTCAATTTCTGTTACGTGGTAAATGACACATGGAACAACTGGAACTGGAACGATTATACAGAAAATATTGCACGAAAAATGAACCAAAGACTTCATTTTATTGGCAGAACATTTAAAAAATACATAAAATCCACTGACAAACTCCTCATACTACACTTGTGCGTCAAGATCTGCGCAGTATGGGATTCCTGCTAGAGAGGAATTGAAACTTCCCCTTTGAATGTAAAGAATGTGTGTGCTGGTAAACTTCCACGTTACTTGATTTTCAAACTCCAGAGTGAAACTGAACGAACTGATACTGTTTTCTCTTTACTTATTCTGATCATTTCTAAACTGACACAATATTTTAGCGCAACGCAATCTGACTTTTAATAAACCCTACAAAATAACAGCGCTGACTAACAATAACCTATACCCTTCACGAATCACTTACCTCACAAAAATCTTTGTTAGTCGAATTACTGCAATACAGCGAGCGCCAATACTGCCAGCTAAACAGAAGATTGTAACTACTGAAGGCACTAACAACAGATAGGCATATAGTTAGCAAATGAAAGATTCTGTTAGAGAACAAACAATGTATTTACCTTAATAGTGTTCAAAATTCGTGACATCCAGTTTAACAAATTTCCTTTTTCTGGCGGACACACGTCCAGATCGTCCGCCTATAGTAACCTCTCAAAACTCTGGCATCTCTCTCTCCACATCCACCACTGCTGGCGGCTCACCTCCAACTGCCCAACACAACACTGGCGAATAACTTCCAACAACGAGTCCAACTAGCCACAGACTGCACACAGCGCAGTCAGCGGTTTTAATAGAGAGCGCTACGTGGCGTTACCAACAGAAAAACCTAAACAGCCTTCTTACAAAATGTCAGAAGAAATCGAAAGATTTCACGTTTAGTGTTAACACAGTTTTAAATTTTCATGTATATTATGAGTTGCGATCGGAATCATTAAAGCAAAAGCATTTTCCATTGCTACGAAATCTTTTCATAAAATTTCGGCCAATAACTTTCTCCTCTGAATGCCAAAACGTGGTTTTGCTTCTCTCGTTAATGCTGGTAACAAGTACCCTCCGCCATTCACGGTTATTCAATTGCGAAATACGTACATAGATGCAAATGTCTATAAACTTTTGACACCAAAAATTTGCTTTTTTACGAAAAGTCATGATGGAAGAGCTACTGCATGGATTCTGCGTAATTCCCATTCGTTGCGAGTTGTCTTCAGATTCCGACACGATAAAACTTCGACATCTCTGCAGACGGAAAACCTATAAATTTATTAACAGTAAAGTCTCGCACTGCATGGCAGACATCGTCTGCTCAATCAGAACAACCTAAGAAAAATCTCTACATCCATCAGAAGTTAAAAGTGTCTACTTTCGGTGTCAATGAAACGGACGCAAAGCGTTATGACATCTTCCCTCTTATAGCTGTCGAGCTGCGCTCTGATTAAGAAACATTCTGTTAACGTTTCGTATAATCTAACATCTCACGTTGGAAACAAACATTGTGCCTTTAAGAACACCCTACTTACCTCATCAAAGTCTTAACTAGATTAACAAATTAGGGAGTGTCGTACTAATCCGCTGGACTTCAAGAATAAAACTAGACAAGTAATAGGGGAAATGAATTACCATGGCCCATTATATTAGGTATTGTTTATCGTAGGTTTCTTATGAGCATGATTAACTCATGAAACTGTAATTTTTGCTAAAAATACAAATCGTTAATAAAGGGTCTCTCTCTTTCTCTCTCTCTCTCTCTCTTATAAAAATATATGTCATGCAACTATAAATCTATAATCCATGAAAGATACTGTTGGTGACTTATTTTAGAAATTCCATGCATTATATTACATGTGTAACAATAAACTGTAAATTAAGGCCGTTAACATCTTGATAAGACAATGACGAAAATCTCAGTTAGCTCTGAAAGTATGTATATTTCATATTATCATCTCGAAACAAAATTGCTATCACCCGCTGATAATTTAAAAGTTACAACAATGATACCCAATACGACCAAGTAAGGTATTAAACTAATTTTCACATGGATTCAGAACTCTCTCTAAGAAACAAGGTATTCCTTATTTAGATTCAAACATCTTCTACAACTTGCCCATAAACACACTAAAAGAAAATGGATAACCATAAAAAATCATAAATTAAAAGCATAGCTCATTTCTCACTCTTCTGCAAAGTATGTGATTATTTGCATTGTTGATTTTCAAGTTTCCCATACGTATTGTAGGGTACAGTGTCCGTAGGGTACAAGGTCCACTACAGACAAGCCTCCAACTATATCGAGTATGACAATTGTTATTATGAAACTTTAAGAAGTTTGCTCCCAAAAATGTATAGATAAAGGAACTATAAAAGCCGCAGCTTTTGACAGAGGAGTGGATTTTGTATTAATCCCGTAAGAAGTTGCAAACGTAGTGTTCATGGACATCAGTTAGTGCCACTGGTATGGAAAATGTTTCACCTGCTATTAATCATACTTTATTGTTAGTGCAAACTATGGAAATAATTTATCGTGCTTGTAATAATGTATGCCTTGACTCGTTTCCGATCACTAGAAATTTCCTCTCGTGATGTCAGCAGCAGACAATGGAATGAATGAATCGTTATTGTGTTTACGTTGTTAATTAAAATATCAATGACGGTGAAACACAGTACCGTTTCGTACCTCAAAGCGTCAAGCTCACAGAGTAGTACGAAGTTCCGTCCGACACACACAATAACCACCATCGCCTGAACTCATCCTCATTCTATAAGATACACCAACAATTCCTTAACATACATGACAAATTTAAAGTTGTTCATGCGAAGGTAATTCTTACCTGTCGAAGCGACATAACTTGGCTACACGAGCACGACAAAACGAGGCAAAGTGTTGAACCTAGACGTTACACTATTTGTCAGTATGTGTAGATAGCGAAGTTGCCTCTCAGATATAAAAGAAGTAAAAAGGTAAAAGTGCTGCTCCTATCATTAGCAGAACGCACGTTAATGTCATAGCGTTCAAAAAAAAAAAAAGGCACTCACTTGTAATGTTGTCGTTGTTAGAAATTTTCACCAATTGGCTGGAAAGAGAGGGTAGTGAGGTGTTGGTGCATAGTCCGTAGTCCCGAAAGCGTGTGTCACTACCGTGGCTTAAATCCAGTACCTTTCCATAGTGTCTCTTGGAACGGGGTATGTGCCACTGCGTGTAGTAATCAGTCTGTCGGATGGAGACCTTAAGCTCGACAGCACTACAGTCCGATTAAAATTACTTGATAGCTGGCACTTCACGATTTTGGAGCTGGTTTCCTCCAGAGTACTCAACTTCACGCCCGAACCGTTCGCTGTGGCCAAACTGCCACAATAATTGGTCAGTACACTTCCACTACCTTGTCTGGCATTCTTTGTTGTGTTTGGATCCCCGGCACTTTGATTTCGTATTTCATCACACATGAAAACCACACCAACAACAACAACAACAACACACACACACACACACACACACACACACACACACACATGAAACAATGCTAATGAAATACTCACGTTACATATAAAGCACTAACCAAACTCTACTGGATACTTCCAAACAAGATACGATTCAGCGTACGTATACAGTTTTTCACAATCACAGAGATCGGCTTACATTAGAGAATCTTCGCACGATGTTGTGTAAAGCAGAGTTTTCGAAGACCGCAATTCATCTTTGCGACTGGGTCACGTCAGTCGTAAATATAACTACTTAATCCAGTGTTATGGCATAGCGTAATGATTAACGTATAAACCTGCCGTGTGTGTGTTCTTAGGTTCGTATCTCGTAAAATGCAGCGAGACATTTTTGTTTCTAAATCTAATGAAAAGATTTTGACTATTATATTGATTCAGTTAATTGGTTGAAATGTAATCTGTTTTTGTTTCTAATTTTTTATCCCATCATTTTCATCGCGTATTAACTTTTTTATTTGCTCATTTTTTTCCTATCATTCTGTTTTCGTTTGAAATCTGCCTGTGTCGCCCATAATATGTAACCTCGTCCCAACGAGGGCTGCACATCGGTTGGTAACGCGGCAGCTCGTGTAGTCAGTGTCAGGACAGGTTGCTTTCAACGCTGAAACTGAAGTTTTCCTATACCGAGTTTGTTCTTAGAGGTTAGCTTTAATCGGTGTGAAAAAAGCGATCGTGATTTTAGACCTGCAGCACGTTGTTGATAGCTGTTTTCTCGTATACATTGGACACCACGGGGATGTGGTTAGCTTAGGACATGAGTTAAAATTAAGGTCTATAAAACGAGTCGTTGCTGTAGTTCAGTCACTTGTCACTTATAAGTTGTCGACTGAACATCTCGCATTTCCGTCATACCTTGGGTGGCCACTTATAACTTTGCTCCGCGTTACACGTTAACAGCATTTGTAAAGTGACCCGTCTTCATTTGTGTCGCCTACAGCTGAGCGGTAGTCGATGGCCGATGTGACAAGACTGTAGCGGCTAGTGACAGACGTCAACCATTCAAGAAATTTTAATCGGACTATAGTTGCTCTGTCACCAGGTTTAATCCTCTCTTTTCATTTTCATAATCATACGCCGGCCGCGGTGGTCTCGCGGTTCTAGGCGCGCAGTCCGGAACCGTGCGACTGCTACGGTCGCAGGTTCGAATCCTGCCTCGGGCATGGATGTGTGTGATGTCCTTAGGTTAGTTAGGTTTAAGTAGTTCTACGTTCTAGGGGACTGATAACCCCAGCAGTTGAGTCCCATAGTGCTCAGAGCCAATTTGAATCATAATCATACAGAACAACATAAACTAGACACATTATTGTGCAACCTATTGCATAAATACCACACACAGTCATTGACATGGTTAAGGTGCGCATTTGACGCAGCATCTTTCGATCAGAGAATTGTAGGAATCCGTCAAATACGCCAGTGGAAACTGCGACTCACCCAACACACGTGCCACAGCGGCAGAGCAAAAGGCCAGCAGCAATAGTCGGCGCATCGTGTGGGACTGGTCCTCACCAGCCAGCAGACACTTGCTGCATACTGTGACGAGCATAAGTGGCGACCAGCCTTGAACCTTCATACTGATAGCTGATAGCCTTCTGCCATCTTGAACACAGCAGCCACCTGCGTTCGGCTGATAGTAACTAGTTTCCTCCTCGGCTAACACCGATTGCCCGGCAAGATCGTGAACTTTGCAACCATAACTCTTCTGTTTGGTCTCACTAGTACCCAGTTTTTTTGAGTCGTCACTCTTTCAGTTAGTTAGGTGAACACCACTTGTTCCAATTTTTCCTAAATTTTTCATCTACGCGTAGCCACTATTCACATTTTACTCTATAATACTTTTGCATATTCTAATCTTTGTTCATCGTTGCAGATTTCCCGTCTACTGCTCCAACCAGTGCCCAGTTAACTATTTATGTCCGTTGTCGACGTCTTTCTTCCCGTAACTGTATTACTTTCGTAAAAAAGAAACAAAGAGATATTAAGGCTGGTAGGAGTCAAACGGGCAGACTAGGAGCAAAAGAGGCACCATAGGACATTTTAATTCCCACTGTCTATACTTTTACTAATAAATTCATAAAACCTCGTCAGCATGATCAGGAAGGTTTCAGGATTCACACCCATAGCAGTGGAAGTTCAAAAACATAACAAAATAGATTTTTTACACGTAAAATTTCATCATATTTTCACTTACTATTGTCTGCATTTGTAGCTATAGGTGCACTTTTCTTCATAAGTAAGAGAGATTCTTCATTGAATTTTGCACAGCATACAAACCATACTTACAGGTGTATGAAACTCTAGAATTTATGTAGTTTATGAAAAAATGAATGAGCTGTTACATTTTAAGCTTCATGTTTAGAAAAACTCAAATTTTATAGTTAATTATCTCAATTTTTACCACAGTTTTTCATATATTTGGAAAATTCTACAGTTTCATACTCCTATAAGTATGGTTTTATGCTGTGCAGAGTTCATCGAAGAAGCTTTCTTACTTATGAAGAAAAGTGTACCTATAGCAACAAATGCAGCCAGTAGTAAGTGAAAAAATGATGAAATTTAAATATCAAAATTAATTTTGTTATGTTTTTGAACTTCACTGCTATGAATGTGAATGCTGAATCCTTTCTGGTCATGCTGACAAAGATTTATGAATTTATTTGTAAAAGTATAGACAATGGAAATTAAAATGTCCTGTGGTGCCTCTCCTACTCCCCCTTAACACAGTAGTGTTGAGTGTCGAGATAGTAAGTTACTGTAATGTGCTGTCAGGGCAGTGATACTGAAGCTAGAGAACAGTATGTAGTGAAAGGGGTCAGGCAATCCCGCTTTATAAAAACTTTACACGCAGACAATATAGGAGAGCAAAATCTACTGATGGGTAGGCATGGAGATGTCGAACAAACTGAATAGTAACTCCAAAATTTTTGCGATAGGATGGGCTCGACGCTTTCTAGAGGCGTTGTAAATCACATTGTTATATCACGTGTGGAAAGAAGGTGGCGTCCACGAAAACTCTCTGGGATGCTGGCACAGTTCCACGACCAGTGGCACTCGCGAAAACCACGGAGTGTCATGCTAACTGGCGAGCAGTGTGTCTGAAAGTATGGTTAGGAACAAACACGGAACAAAGACAGAACGACAGCACAAAGTATGCACAACATTGCTCAAGTGAGTTTAGTAGGTCAAGTAGACTAGAATCTCAGTACGCAGCTGACTTCGAAGTTCACGTGGACGCATCAGGAAAACTACAACTCCAAAGGCACTGCTCAATGTACGTGACACTCACACGGGTCAATCTCACTCTCGACACCTCCTTGTCCGACGTTCAGGAATCTGATTGCGATATAAAATCCATCTCCCCATTAAGAGGCGCAAAGGGCCAAAAATGCTCCATCCTGTGCCTAAGTCGCCGACTCAAGGGACGAGGAATGATGAGTATGTCCACCGGGGTTTCCTTCTGGGCGCCTTGCGCATGGAAGTCACGGATGACGCTTGGGATGGTGACAGGTTTACGCTTCACCAGAGATTGGAGGTAATGAAATGGTGAGGGCTGAGGGCCAGTGGCACTTTCTACTAGCTGCGGTGAAGATGGAAGAAGATATTAAACCTTTATCAGAAAACTTCCCTCCCTCTGAAGTGTTTCTCTAGGTAGGGGCGTAAATCATACTGCTAATGGCGAACAAGCAGTGGGATAGTCGGCAGGTGCCACTCCTGCAGAGTGCGAGAGTTGGTTGATCCTTTCCACATGTGTTAACAGCTCCTAAGTGCCTGCACATACATATGTATCTCTGTACAGTTTGACGCAGAGGTAGTTGGTTCTTTTGGTATACCAGGTGCTGCTGACCTACCTCAAATGTATAATGTTGTCACAACTTATGTTGCACCATAAGGCCTTGTGTCCATCCAGGTGCGTGCCCAGAAGATGAAACCTTGCTGATACTGTGGCATATCCTTTGCATGAGAGGTGCATGGCACGAGGACTATAGATCTAAGACATCGTGAAGCTGATCGTCAAGCAGCACATCAGCTGAACTGTGTCCATTGACTGTAGGTGCTCAGTAAAGTTCCAAAAAACTGGACTGGACATCCACTCTTGGTACTGCCAGAACTGTTTTCTTTAGTTGTGCTTTGAACGTCCGGACCAATCGCTCGACCTCTGCATTTGGTGTTGGATGTAACACCGCAGCGGACAGTTGCTAGAGCCCGGGGTCTACGTTTGGGTTCTGCTGTATCGTTTGCGGGTTCGTACCCTCACCTGACGTGGGGCCGTTCTACGCTCTATTACTTCATTGTAAATTTCAGGTTATGGTGTGTCTCGGCACAACTTTCAATGTAAAGTATTTATAATTAATGTTTTAATAAAAAACTTTAAAGAATATCTAAACTGTTTCGCTTCTGGTATTTCACGTTTAATGTCTTTTCATAAGAGTGAACCCTGAAGTTTAATACTGAACGTACTTTTTAAGTTGAGCCTAAGAGGGAAATAAAATGTTGTTGTACAATAAATTGTTCTGAAAAGTACTTGGTAAAGGATGATGTTCAGTAGTTTTTTCGGCCATTCCTCTAGGACGTGTTGGTTGGTATCCTCTTAAAATACAAGCTGTTGTTGCCTGTATTAAGAAGTATAACCGAAAACCAGTTAAAAACAGTATGAGACAGAAGCTATGGGTGACGAACACAAATTCACAATTTCAAGTCAGGGAAAACAGTTAAGACTTTGCAGAAAGTCAGTTCATTTGCAGATGTGACGCGTTACATGGTAGGAGACATTCTTTGGCTTCAAGGTACTAGGTGGTGGACGACCGATGGCTTAATTGCCCATACGTATGTAATTAGTTTTAAAAATATACAGAATTTTACTCACCATTAAACTCTGCAACTGGAGAATTAATCGTATCTTTCAAGTAGCACTTAAATACGTAGACCTTGTAACATTTACAAACAATTCAAAAAACAATTGTAAGACAATAATAAAAACTGTAGAAAATGCCGGAATCTGCTTGTGGCGGTTTTCTGTTGCGGATTCCTTCAAGTTATTCTAAAATCAGTCAATAGACTTAAATATCGACGAGGAAACATACATTGTCTTTAGCTACATTACCTTTCAGTCACCAAAACCTCCTCTATCAGAATACTGGGGATTCTTAACAACCAGAATTTACAAATGAAATGGACAAGATCCAAAAAAGAGCAGTGCGTTTCGTTGTACAGTTGTTTAATAAGGACAAAAGGGTCACGGAGACGCTCGTTCAACTACAATGACAGATGCGACAAAGAAGAATTCTGCGTCACGCAAGGGTTTGCTGTTACAATTCCGGGAGCATACTTTTTAGAAGAGTCATCCTGTCAGTTTACGTATATCTTATGAAAATATCACGAAATTAGATAGATTCGAACTCGGTCAGGAGCTCAGCAACAACTGCTTTTCAGGCTCACCAATTGCGACTGAAACAACAAATGGGGGAATTGGCAGTTTTATACAAAACCATAGGGGGGGGGGGGGGCAGCTGAGTGTACATGCAGATGGCGAGCCTACAAATATTTAGCCATGGCGTACATGGCGTTATTCTGCATTGTCGTTGACTCTCCTCACATTAAGATAATGGAATTCGCAAATAGAGATCGCAATGGTAGGATCAGTAGCACAGTAAGATTGTTGGCCGACAATGTGCAAGTTCCACTCAACGATGGACAATTGGGGGAAAAATGTCATGTAGTCGCAAATTTTTGTACAGTGGTAGGACGGAACGTAATTAACCTTCATGCGCTCGCGCTAGAAATAGTCTCGTGTTCGGACTTGAACTTGTCCTGAGAATCAGAGAGGTGCGACTTGGACGAACTTTGAGCAGCATCTGTCGGAAAAAAGTGCAACTAGAGAATAAATATCCCTCCCGCCGCCTCGTTACCTTTGTGGAATAAGTATGGAGCAAAATTACAAAAAGGCGGCGGTCACTTCACCGCCCGCGCGAGCGCTTGAAGGTTAATAACATACTAAAAAATCCGACTGGTGGAGTGGGATCGAAGGACTGGGGGTGAAGAGCGCATTTAAGGGTAACATTTTTTAGATTTCCTTTGACTATCTCGAAAACGGCAGTTTCTAGCGAAAATGATTGCACTACAAAATTAAATTACATTATAATTCTTACGAAAAATATCACATACGTTTTTTTGTCTGTGACTTATGGTTTCCACGTTCTAGGGAATGGAAAAGTAACAGATTGTTGAAAATAGTGTTTTAAAAATATAAAATTAATGTTCATTTTTAAATGACGCGGGTTGAGAAGAAGTTATAAATACTTGTACCGCATGTAAGTGCAGTAGATTTGTACTTAGGGATGAATTTTGTTCTTGCGGTGTAACAGACTGATTAGCCGAGTATTCGCCAGCACGGTAACTCAGCGTGTTCTGTCAGAGGGTTAGCTGCCCTCTGTAATAAAAAAAAAAAAACTGAGTGAATGGATCAATAACGAACTTCAACGGGCGTTAGGGGACGTCCGCCACGAACAATTGCAACTAACTACAACGATCAAAATGAGATTAAAAAAAAAAAAGTGGTCTAAGGCGCTGCAGTCATGGACTGTGCGGCTGGTCCCGGCGGAGGTTCGAGTCCACCCTCGGGCATGGGTCTGTGTGTTTGTTCTTAGGATAATTTAGGTTAAGTAGTGTATAAGCTTAGAGACTGATGACCTTAGCAGTTAAGTCCCATAAGATTTCACACCCATTTGAACATGTTTTTGTAACAGAGTGGAAAAACCGGGGCGGAGCTTAGAAGCATCAGGGAAGGTGGATCAACGATTTTTGTCTTGCACTTTCCTCTTTCAAAGGTCTGCAAAACGAAAAGTGAGCAGGAAGTTCCCCTTTCTCTCTACTGCACTACATCACAACAAGCAACTAAATAGTATTTCACAAAGTTATAGCGATTCTTCCGTAGCTCACTTTATGAATCACTGGCGACGCAGCGTACACAGAGACCTGGGGATATTTGTTTTTTCACAAAAGTGTGTTAACACTACATGGAATACAGGTATGAATGACCAACAGTACTAACGCAAGGAAAGCATACGGTGAGAATCTAGGTAAATTACTGCACAGTCTTCTGCAGTGCTACAGCGGAAATTACATGTGTAGCGTTCTTCTGCAAAAGGCCACTTCCATTATCAGAGGGCTGCTCGCTTTTCAGTTTACAGATACACTACACCTCCCCATCTCTTCCTGTGCAGTTCTATCGTGTGAGTAAGTAAAATAACTTAACTGAGCAAGTTATCTAGGTAGTGAAGTTATTTTCAGTTTATTGACTATTAATGAGTGGTAGTCAAATGAAAACGAGGCAAATGGAGAAAATGTAAGTAAACTATTGTTATATCAAAAGAAATCACCATAAGTGCTAATACACTTATCCCACAGCGAGACAAGATGATCAATGCCTTCACGGAAAGATGTTTGCTGTTGCGTACGGAACAAAGTGAACCTCTTAGTTCAAACCAAATCGACTGCCACGATTATCTTTCTTCAGGGCTCCAGTAATACGAAAATCGCATGGGAAGAGATCGGGTCTGTATGGAGAATGTGTAAAGGCTCCTCAGCGAAGCTTGTGCAACGTATTCAGAACAACCTTAGCAACACGTGCGTGAGTTTTCCATCCCCCAGAAATTACTAGTGGTAGAGAAAAAATTGAAGATCACCTTTCTTGCAGACATTTTAATCTAGTTTTTGTACCGGGAAGCATTTTCGCTGGAAGCCGCGGTTTTCGAGATACTCAAGAAAAACCTAAAAATGTGACCTATAAACACACACACACACACACACACACACACACACACACAAATCACCGATTCCCACGCTGATACCCCCGTCGTTCAGGGCTCTCTGCGCCCTACCAGTGTAGAAAAATTTGCAACTACACTAATTTTTCTCATAGATTATGTCTTTTGCATTCATTGGCTGGACTAACGGGTAAGTATTGCCGTTGGACGATCCTAAGGAGAAAATTTGTACAAAATTTCCACCTGGCGTTATGAATGCCAGTTCTCTTTAAATATGGGTACATGAAAAGATAATACCGATAAGAACGGAGTAGTATCCATTTGAAAGTTGTTGTCAATCATCTTGAGCACATCACCTAGTACAAGCATTCAGCGGTGGCATTAATAAGTGACTTAAAATGCTTACATTCGTTGGAAGATTTTTGGGAAAATACAGTGCATCCATAACGGTAATCACAAACAAAATGCTAGCGCTACCCAGTCTAAACGTCAGTGATGTCTGACCTCTTTTTCCTTAAGGAATTCTACTCCCATGTATATAACAGCTTTAGACATCTGATAATTTACCAGCATGTTAGTGTGTTAAATACACACATATAAACAAGTTTTGCATCACCTCGGTTCCGAGAGTTCCGGAATCAGTACAGAAAATTGGAATAGACATCAACATAAACATCACTTCCACCCGTTTTATTGCTCATGAAAACCATACATTGCATGTTGTACCACAATGCAGTGAGACCTTCAGAGGTGGTGGTGCAGATTGCTGTACACACCGGTACCTACCCAGTAGCACGTCCTCATGCATTGATGCATGCCTGTATTCGTCGTGGCATACTGTCCACAAGTTCATCAAGGCACTGTTGATCAAGATTGCCCCACTCCTGAACGGCGATTCGGCGTAGATCCCTCAGGGTGATTGGCGGGTCACATCTTCCATAAACAGCCCTTTTCAGTCCATCCCAGGCACGTCAATAGAATTCATGTCTGGAGAACATGCTGGCTACTTTAGTCGAACGACGTCGTTATCCTGAAGGAAGTCATTCACAAGATGTGCACGATGGGGGCGTGAATTGTCGTCCATGAAGACGAATGCCTCGCCAATATGTTGCCCATATGGTTGCACTATCGGTCGGGGGATGGCACTCACGTATCGTACAGCCGTTACGGCGCCTTCCATAACGGACAGCGGCGAACGTCGATCCCACATAATGCCACCCTAAAACAGCAGGGAACTTCCACTCTGCTGCACTCGCTGGACAGTGTGTCTAAGGCGTTCAGCCCGACTGGGTTGCCTCCAAACACTTCTCCGACGACTGTCTGGTTGAAGGCATATGTGACACTTATCGGTGAAGAGAACGTGATGCCAATCCTGGGCGGTCCATTCGATATGTTGTTGTGCCCATCTGTACCGCGATGTATGGTGTCATGGTTGCAAAGATGGACCTCGCCATGGACGTCGGGAGAGGAGTTGCGCATCATGCAGCCTATTGCGCACAGTTTGAGTCGTAACACGACGTCCTGTGGCTGCACGAAAAGCATTATTTAACTTGGTGGCGTTGCTGTCAGCGTTCCTCCGAGCCATAATCCTTAGGTAGCGGTCATCCACTGCAGTAGTAGCCCTTGGGCGGCCTGAGCGAGGCATGTCATCGACAGTTCCTCTCTGTTATTTCTTCCATGTCCGAACATCACTTTGGTTCACTCCGAGATGCCTGGACACTTCCCTTGTTGAGAGCCCTTCCTGGCACAAAGTAACAATGCGGACGCGATCGACCCGCCGTATTGACCGTTTAGGCATCGTTGAACTACAGACAACACGAGATGTGTACCTCCTTCCTGGTGGTATGACTGGAGCTGACCGGCCGTCGGACCTCCTCCGTCTAACAGGCTCTGCCTGCCCATGCATGGTTGTTTACATCTTTGGGCGAGTTTAGTGACCTCTCTGAATAGTCAAAGGGACTGCGTCTGTGATAAAATATCCACAATCAATGTCTATCTTCAGATGTTCTCGGAACTGTGGTGATGCAAAACTATTTTTGATGAGTGTATATGACGTTAAGGATGTAAAACCCTTATTATTGGAGACGAAAAACCCTAATTAAGTTGATTTCAATAGTTTCTGATTATTCTCTCACAGAGAAATGAAAACGTCAGAACCAAAACTGGTAAATCAAAAAAAGTGATAACCACTTTCCCTGTTCATGTAAGACCTTTCTCGCAAATAGTCCAGAGTGTCAGACCATTAGTTTTAGGCTTGATGGTAGCAAGCGGTTTATTGCATGAATAGCGGCAATGAAGTACGTGATAATTTTTTTTCCTTTATAATTTTCTGAGGAGTGTCGTGAGAAAATGTTTCGGAAGAATTTGAAATTATTTGTGAAGTTTGTTGGATATCGCTATGTACTCCTATTCTGAAGTACGGAAGAATGTAGTCTGGGTAATTTGTGCGTGATTTAACACTGCTTCAAGACGAACACACAGATTCTAACTTTAATACTTGATTTACTATGATAAACCTTTAAAGTAATATTATACGTCATAATCGGTAGATTATCACTGCACTTTAAAATTTCTTCATTTAGTCAATAATCCCCCCCATGAACCATGGACCTTGCCGTTGGTGGGGAGGCTTGCGTGCCTCAGCGATACAGATGGCCGTACCGTAGGTGCAACCACAACGGAGGGGTATCTGTTGAGAGGCCAGACAAACATTTGGTTCCTGAAGAGGGGCAGCAGCCTTTTCAGTAGTTGCAGGGGCAACAGTCTGGATGATTGACTGATCTGGCCTTGTAACATTAACCAAAACGGCCTTGCTGTGCTGGTACTGCGAACGGCTGAAAGCAAGGGGAAACTACAGCCGTAATTTTTCCCGAGGACATGCAGCTCTACTGTATGATTAAATGATGATGGCGTCCTCTTGGGTAAAATATTCCGGAGGTAAAATAGTCCCCCATTCGGATCTCCGGGCGGGGACTACTCAAGAGGACGTCGTTATCAGGAGAAAGAAAACTGGCGTTCTACGGATCGGAGCGTGGAATGTCAGATCACTTAATCGGGCAGGTAGGTTAGAAAATTTGAAAAGGGAAATGGATAGGTTAAAGTTAGATATAGTGGGAATTAGTGAAGTTCGGTGGCAGGAGGAACAAGACTTTTGGTCAGGTGATTACAGGGTTATAAATACAAAATCAAATAGGGGTAATGCAGGAGTAGGTTTAATAATGAATAAAAAAATAGGAGTGCGGGTTAGCTACTACAAACAGCATAGTGAACGCATTATTGTGGCCAAGATAGACACAAAGCCCATGCCTACTACAGTAGTACAAGTTTATATGCCAACTAGCTCTGCAGATGATGAAGAAATAGATGAAATGTATGACGAGATAAAAGAAATTATTCAGGTAGTAAAGGGAGACGAAAATTTAATAGTCATGGGTGACTGGAATTCGTCAGTAGGAAAAGGGAGAGAAGGAAACATAGTAGGTGAATATGGATTGGGGGGAAGGAATGAAAGAGGAAGCCGCCTTGTAGAATTTTGCACAGAGCATAAGTTAATCATAGCTAACACTTGGTTCAAGAATCATGAAAGGAGGCTGTATACATGGAAGAAGCCAGGAGATACTGACAGGTTTCAGATAGATTATATAATGGTAAGACAGAGATTTAGGAACCAGGTTTTAAATTGTAAGACATTTCCTGGGGCAGATGTGGATTCTGACCACAATCTATTGGTTGTGAACTGCAGATTGAAACTGAAGAAACTGCAAAAAGGTGGGAATTTAAGGAGATGGGACCTGGATAAACTGAAAGAACCAGAGGTTGTAGAGAGTTTCAGGGAGAGCATAAGGGGACAATTGACAGGAATGGGGGAAAGAAATACAGTAGAAGAAGAATGGGTAGCTCTGAGGGATGAAGTGGTGAAGGCAGCAGACGATCAAGTAGGTAAAAAGACGAGGGCTAATAGAAATCCTTGGGTAACAGAAGAAATATTGAATTTAATTGATGAAAGGAGAAAATATAAAAATGCAGTAAATGAAGCAGGCAAAAAGGAATACAAACGTCTCAAAAATGAAATCGACAGGAAGTGCAAAATGGCTAAGCAGGGATGGCTGGAGGACAAATGTAAGGATGTAGAGGCTTGTCTCACTAGGGGTAAGATAGATACTGCCTACAGGAAAATTAAAGAGACCTTTGGAGAGAAGAGAACCACTTGTATGAATATCAAGAACTCAGATGGCAACTCAGTTCTAAGCAAAGAAGGGAAGGCAGAAAGGTGGAAGGAGTATATAGAGGGTTTATACAAGGGAGATGTACTCGAGGACAATATTATGGAAATGGAAGAGGATGTAGATGAAGACGAAATGGGAGATAAGATACTGCGTGAAGAGTTTGACAGAGCACTGAAAGACCTGAGTCGAAACAAGGCCCCGGGAGTAGACAACATTCCACTAGAACTACTGATGGCCTCGGGAGAGCCAGTCATGACAAAACTCTACCATCTAGTGAGCACGATGTATGAGACAGGTGAAATACCCTCAGACTTCAAGAAGAATATAATAATTCCAATCCCAAAGAAAGCAGGTGTTGACAGATGTGAAAATTACCGAACTATCAGTTTAATAAGTCACAGCTGCAAAATACTAACGCGAATTCTTTACAGACGAATGGAAAAACTGGTAGAAGCGGACCTCGGGGAAGATCAGTTTGGATTCCGTAGAAGTGTTGGAACACGTGAGGCAATACTGACCTTACGACTTATCTTGGAAGAAAGATTAAGAAAAGGCAAACCTACGTTTCTAGCATTTGTAGACTTAGAGAAAGCTTTTGACAATGTTGACTGGAATACTCTCTTTCAAATTCTGAAGGTGGCAGGGGTAAAATACAGGGAGCGAAAGGCTATTTACAATTTGTACAGAAACCAGATGGCAGTTATAAGAGTCGAGGGGCATGAAAGGGAAGCAGTAGTTGGGAAAGGAGTGAGACAGGGTTGTAGCCTCTCCCCAATGTTATTCAATCTGTATATTGAGCAAGCAGTAAAGGAAACAAAAGAAAAATTCGGAGTAGGTATTAAAATTCATGGAGAAGAAGTAAAAACTTTGAGGTTCGCCGATGACATTGTAATTCTGTCAGAGACAGCAAAGGACTTGGAAGAGCAGTTGAACGGAATGGACAGTGTCTTGAAAGGAGGATATAAGATGAACATCAACAAAAGCAAAACGAGGATAATGGAATGTAGTCAAATTAAGTCGGGTGATGCTGAGGGAATTAGATTAGGAAATGAGACACTTAAAGTAGTAAAGGAGTTTTGCTATTTAGGGAGTAAAATAACCGATGATGGTCGAAGTAGAGAGGATATAAAATGTAGACTGGCAATGGCAAGGAAAGCGTTTCTCAAGAAGAGAAATTTGTTAACATCTAGTATAGATTTAGGTGTCAGGAAGTCGTTTCTGAAAGTATTTGTATGGAGTGTAACCATGTATGGAAGTGAGACATGGACGATAACTAGTTTGGACAAGAAGAGAATAGAAGCTTTCGAAATGTGGTGCTACAGAAGAATGCTGAAGATAAGGTGGGTAGATCACGTAACTAATGAGGAGGTATTGAATAGGATTGGGGAGAAGAGAAGTTTGTGGCACAACTTGACTAAAAGAAGGGATCGGTTGGTAGGACATGTTTTGAGGCATCAAGGGATCATAACTTTAGCATTGGAGGGCAGCGTGGAGGGTAAAAATCGTAGAGGGAGACCAAGAGATCAATACACTAAGCAGATTCAGAAGGATGTAGGTTGCAGTAGGTATTGGGAGATGAAGAAGCTTGCACAGGATAGAGTAGCATGGAGAGCTGCATCAAACCAGTCTCAGGACTGAAGACCACAACAACAACAACAGTCAATAATCATATGAAATACTGAAAATCAGTTTCTTGTCGCTGCTGAAAGGCTTTGGATAAGCTTCTTGTAACTCGAAGTGGGAGTCCGGCATGGGATAGCGATTTATACGTTTACAGATGGCGGCAGTATCGCGTACACAAGGTATAAAATGGCAGTGCACTGGCAGAACTCTCATCTGTACTCATGTGATTCATGTGCAAATGTTTCCAACGAGATTATGGTCACACCACGCGAGTTAAAAGACTTTGAACGCGGAATAATACTTGGAATTAGACACGTGGACATTCCATTTCTGATATCGTTAGGGCACTCAATACTCCGAGACCCAGAGTGTCAAGAGGTGCAGAGAATACCAAATTTCAGGGATTACCTCACAACAAGGACAACGCAATGGCCGACGACCTTCACTTACTGACAGAGGGCAGCGACTTTTCACATAGAGTTGTCAGTGCTAACAGACAAGCATCACTGCGTGATATAACCGCGGAGACAAATCTGGGAGGTACGAAGAACGTATCCTTTAGGACTATGTGACTAAATTTGGCGTTATTGGGCTATGGCAGCAGACGACCGACCCGAGTGATTTTGCTAACGGCACGACATCTCCTGCAGGATCTCTGCTGGGTTTGTGACCATATCGATTGGATCCTAGAATACTGGAAAACCGTGGCCTGGTCAGATGAGTCCCAATTTCAGTTGGTAAGAGCTGATGGTACGGTTCGAGTGTGGCACAGACCCCATGAAGCCGTGGACCCACGTTGTCACAGGGCACATTGCATGCTGATGGTGGCTCTATAAAGGTGTGGACTGTTTACATGGAGTGGACTGAGTTCAAATCATCGACTGGAAAACGTTATGTTCGGCTACTTGGAGATCATTTGGAGCCATTCATGGACTGCATATTCCCAAACAATTCAACGACAGAATTTTTGTGGATGACAATACTCCATGTAAGCTGACCACAATTGTTCGCGATTGGTTTGAAGTACATTCTGAACAATTCGAGCGAATTGTTCCACCCAGATCGCCCGACATGATTCCCATAGAACATGTAAGAGATAAGCGAGAGGTCAGTTAGTGCACCGGCAGTATTTCCGCAATTATGGACGGCTACAGAGGCAGCATGCCCCAGTATTCATGTAGAGGACTTCCAACGACCTGTTAAGTCATTGCCAGGTCTAGTGGCTGCAATACGCCGGGCAAAAGGAGATGGAACACGACATTACGAGATATACCATGGCTTTTGTCACTCCAGTGCACATCGTCCCAATGATTGAAGTCCCTATCAAGTGAGCGGAACAACAAGTCCTCCAACGAATTCAGAGTCGCGACAGTTCGATTCAGCTTATACGAAAGTGTAGCAAAAGCACTCGGAGAACTTGAAATCTTTTTAAAAACTGACATATTACCAAATATAAGCATATGATATTCGTAAGTGTTCGTATAATAATTTATTACCTCGCGATCGCTTACAATGTGTAATAATACATATTTTTAAGCGATCTTGACTATAAAAATTATTACACATATCTTGAAATCCTTGGAAAAAGAAACCTATCTGCTGTTCCAAGAACACTGGACTACTATTATACTTCCATCTTCGTACATCTAACGTATGGACCATGGCAGTAAGATGAGAGATATCAGAGCGTGTACAAAGGTACATAGAGGCGATTTGTACCTCACTCAATATGTGAATGAAATAGTACATCAAATCTCAACTATTGGTACGTTCCAACATCTGCCATACTCCGTAGAGTTGTTTGTGGACTATATATGAAGATGTACATATAGATGCCTTATCAAGGTTTTTTTTATTTTTTTATTTTTTCTTAGAAAATCACCACCCAGAGGAACTAGTGATCTTGGAAGGCGTAGAAAAGCGTACGAGTTTGAAGTAGTCGATACGTATATCCAGCACCCTCCCATTTCGATGCACCTATGATACTCTGCTAGGCTCCATAGTTTAGAATCCACAAATAACTGACACTAAAGGGGGCACGGCTACGATGTCGCTGGTGAGCTGAGTGGTAAAGTATAGGGTTCTCGTAAGAGGGCTGCATCATCTTTTCCTACCATAAAGGCTGCACGCAGAATATACCAACGGTTCCCATGCCTACCGTGATTAATTTGTGGAGCATAAAATTAACCAAGTATCAGAACAAAAACAAAAAGTCTTCAACTACACATGTTGTTGTTGTTGTGGTCTTCAGTCCTGAGACTGGTTTGATGCAGCTCTCCATGCTACTCTATCCTGTGCAAGCTTCTTCATCTCCCAGTACCTACTGCAACCTACATCCTTCTGAATCTCCTTAGTGTATTGATCTCTTGGTCTCCCTCTACGATTTTTACCCTCCACGCTGCCCTCCAATGCTAAATTTGTGATCCCTTGATGCCTCAAAACATGTCCTACCAACCGATCCCTTCTTCTAGTCAAGTTGTGCCACAAACTTCTCTTCTCCCCAATCCTATTCAATACCTCCTCATTAGTTACGTGATCTACCCACCTTATCTTCAGCATTCTTCTGTAGCACCACATTTCGAAAGCTTCTATTCTCTTCTTGTCCAAACTGGTTATCGTCCATGTTTCACTTCCATACATGGCTACACTCCATACAAATACTTTCATAAACGACTTCCTGACACTTAAATCTATACTCGATGTTAACAAATTTCTCTTCTTCAGAAACGCTTTCCTTGCCATTGCCAGTCTACATTTTATATCCTCTCTACTTCGTCCATCATCAGTTATTTTACTCCCTAAATAGCAAAACTCTTTTACTACTTTAAGTGTCTCATTGACTAATCTAATCCCCTCAGCATCACCTGACTTAATTCGACTACATTCCATTATCCTCGTTTTGTTTTTGTTGATGTTCATCTTATATCCTACTTTCAAGACACTGTCCATTCCGTTCAACTGCTCTTCCAAGTCCTTTGCTGTCTCTGACAGAATTACAATGTCATCGGTGAACCTCAAAGTTTTTACTTCTTCTCCATGAATTTTAATACCTACTCCGAATTTTTCTTTTGTTTCCTTTACTGCTTGCTCAATATACAGATTGAATAACATCGGGGAGAGGCTACAACCCTGTCTCACTCCTTTCCCAACCACTGCTTCCCTTTCATGCCCCTCGACTCTTATAACTGCCATCTGGTTTCTGTACAAATTGTAAATAGCCTTTCGCTCCCTGTATTTTACCCCTGCCACCTTCAGAATTTGAAAGAGAGTATTCCAGTCTACATTGTCAAAAGCTTTCTCTAAGTCTACAAATGCTAGAAACGTAGGTTTGCCTTTTCTTAATCTTTCTTCTAAGATAAGTCGTAAGGTTAGTATTGCCTCACGTGTTCCAACATTTCTACGGAATCCAAACTGATCCTCCCCGAGGTCCGCTTCTACCAGTTTTTCCATTCGTCTGTAAAGAATTCGCGTTAGTATTTTGCAGCTGTGACTTATTAAACTGATAGTTCGGTAATTTTCACATCTGTCAACACCTGCTTTCTTTGGTATTGGAATTATTATATTCTTCTTGAAGTCTGTGGGTATTTCGCCTGTCTCATACATCTTGCTCACCAGATGGTAGAGTTTTGTCAGGACTGGCTCTCCCAAGGCCATCAGTAGTTCTAATGGAATGTTGTCTACTCCCGGGGCCTTGTTTCGACTCAGGTCTTTCAGTGCTCTGTCAAACTCTTCACGCAGTATCTTATCTCCCATTTCATCTTCATCTACATCCTCTTCCATTTCCATAATACTGTCCTCAAGTACATCGCCCTTGTATAAACCCTCTATATACTCCTTCCACCTTTCTGCCTTCCCTTCTTTGCTTAGAACTGGGTTGCCATCTGAGCTCTTGATATTCATACAAGTGGTTCTCTTCTCTCCAAAGGTCTCTTTAATTTTCCTGTAGGCAGTATCTATCTTACCCCTAGTGAGACAAGCCTCTACATCCTTACATTTGTCCTCTAGCCACCCCTGCTTAGCCATTTTGCACTTTCTGTCGATCTCATTTTTGAGACGTTTGTATTCCCTTTTGCCTGCTTCATTTACTGCATTTTTATATTTTCTCCTTTCATCAATTAAATTCAATATTTCTTCTGTTACCCAAGGATTTCTATTAGCCCTCGTCTTTTTACCTACTTGATCGTCTGCTGCCTTCACTACTTCATCCCTCAGAGCTACCCATTTTTCTTCTACTGTATTTCTTTCCCCCATTCCTGTCAATTGTTCCCTTATGCTCTCCCTGAAACTCTGTACAACCTCTGGTTCTTTCAGTTTATCCAGGTCCCATCTCCTTAAATTCCCACCTTTTTGCCAACTACACATACCAACGATGAAATGAAGAGCGGCTGATTCTTGTGGTTGTTAGTGTGCTGAATCCTAATTATATAATAAAAAGCCATATCATCTACCATTTTTACGATTAAGGCTCAATAATTAACACCATTTTTAGCAATTTAAACCATATAAAGTGAGAACAAATTCTTTCCAGAATTATAATCATTTATTTCTAAGGAACTATTTCATATATAGCTATGTGGGATGTTGCAAGTGGTAGCTTAACTCATAAAGGTTTTATGGAATAATTTCCACATGTCTATGCTGTTTTTTGTAAATGATAGCTTAACTGATGAAATTTTTATGGAAACACTTTCACGTGTGCTCTGACAGTATCTTATTTCTTTTCCCCCTGATTTATTACTAATACTCGATTTACAAGTGCTGCTGTCAGAATTGTCCCTATGCAGGAGAAAGTGCAGTGTGTTTTGTGCTTTTATGAAACACGGTCGCCTATTACATTTCAGTAACAATTCCGAAGTACCTTTGTTCGAGATCCTCCATATACGAAGTGCATCAGGGGAAGGTATGAAAAGTTTAAAGACAATAGCAGTGTTTCTAATAAAGCAAGGAGCGGTAGAAGTAGAGCGGGCGACGCTGTTGTGGGAGAGCAGTTCGTCGCAGACCTCGGAAATCGACGCATTGTGTTCCCACAAAAACTGTCAACCCTCGGAGTATTGTGATGAACGTATGACACAAACGCTTGCATTTCTATTAATATACAATGCATTCCTGCAAGATTTTCAGCAAGACAATACGCAAAGACGTGCTGAGTTCTTCCGGAAAACGCTCAAAAGAGTCGACGTAGACAATGAGTACATTGGCAAACTTTGTTTTCTCCATGAAGCGACTTTTCACATCTCCGGAAAAGTAAACAGACTTAATGTCCCGATCTGGTCATCAGAGAACCCATATACGAGTACTGTGGTATAGCAGATAAGGGAAACCCGAAAGAGTATGTGTGGTGTGGCTCGATGCACAACATTTATTTTACCGACCTTTCCTCTGACCCTACCATTACGGCAACAGTTTTCCTGGACATGTTGGAAACTTTATCTAGGATCACAGTTAAGGAATTTCAAACATGTGTAGATTTCAGCAATGTGGTCCACCGACACAACGGCGGTTATTTATTCTCCAGTTTTGGGATGAAACCTTTCTGGACAGAGGCGGTCCAAAATCATGGTCACAATGCTCACCAGACATCAACCCTCCCTGATGTGTAAACTCCTTCGCCACGGATAAGAGACGACGATGATGTTTGGTTTTGTGGTGCGCTCAACTGCTCGGTTATCAGCGCCAGAACAAATTCCCAACCTTTGCTCAGTTCAAACTAACCACTTTCAGGGATGATGATGAAGTGATGAGGACAACACAAACACCCAGTCATCTCGAGGCAGGTGAAAATCCCTGACCCCGCAGGGACAAGAGATGCTGTATAGGGGGTGATGGAAGAGATATTATCGAAGATATGGAGATAAATTGAATATCTCCTGGACGTTCTACTGCCGAAAACGGAGCACCTGTGGAATGGTATCCGTAAAAAAAATTATGAGTTAATTTTACGAAATGCATGTTAACTTTGCTGTTTTAAATTTTACACATTTATTCCGACTAATTTCGGTTTTCAACCATCTCCGAGGGACTATACCAAATAGACAGACAGGAATATTACATGCGACTATCGAAAAAGACATAATCCATAGTCATTAAGTCCTGAAACATCATACATGAAGATAACAGAAAACGACCTCTTGCAAGGCGAAAAACAATACGTCTTTAACATTAGAAGTAAAATGCTGCAGGCTAATACATTACTACGGGACATACTATGACACACATCATTAGCTACCAGCGAAATATTGTAATTCATTCAACTGATACACAGAGACTGACGGTCAAGAATACTTGTAGAACGACCAATAAGCGTATGGTGCCGCAGTAAACAGTTTACCTGTCAAAGATACTACAGTCCAACAACCAAACACGATTTAAAACAATCACTATGAAAACATCTAAGATGTATTATATACATTTTTATAGTACAATATATTCAAAATTCACGTCTGCATATTACCAGGATATCAAATTAACATCACTAACGTCAGGCTTATATTAGCTGCTCCTCGCCGCGAAATCACCCCATACATATGTGAAAAACCTTATTGTATTTAGTATAAAAATGAAATAAGAGTTACACATAAGAACAAGGTACATCAGCTTGGTATGAAACCAAGTGCAATGCTTACATTCAATGAACAATGAAATCTTCTAAATTCATATAAAGAAAATTATCGTTGAGAAATAAAAAGTACGAAAAATTACATATCACATAAAATCCATACACGTATATGCTGGAGAAGCATTACAACGTAAACGAAATGACACAGAAATAAGAAGTGTAGTTGAGTACACGACAGACGATGATGGAATACCTGGGTAAGTCACCAGTACAAAAATCTTTCCACAAATTTTTGGACTAATGAAAGTCATTCATACATAAATATACCAGCAACTTTGTAAGTAGACCAGTCCCCTGACAAGTATAACATCTTAAACCCATATTCTCATATGAGAGTAGGTAGCACGATACGAATTTCCAGGGGAAAAATGTCCAACAATATCAGGTACCTAGACATATTTCTGGGAGTGATTATCATATAGGAGATAATCCATTTCCAAGGCACTGCATAACACCAGGGAAAATAGTAAATCATTTCTTTACTGGGACATACTTTATATAAGAAAGTGAATACCATTTTTATGGGAACATTATAACAATTCTGTAGCATGGTAAATTCTCTTACACCAAAGAAGGGATGTGTTACTGTGAAACAAACCATAACTGAATAGTATCTGTAATTACGTAAAATGAGCCACATGGATCCGTAACTGTCATCTCATATACATTGCAGATGTAAAATAAACAAATCATAGATTCAGTGAAGACATCAATATTTGACGAGCCAGTACAGTAACTGAACAGTATTAACAAGACATTTACGGTTATGAAAAGTAGAAAAATTAGTGAAAACCAAAATTAGAAATCTACTTGCTACAGTATTTGTAGCCACATGTGGTCAAACACTGGGGAAACATCAGTATCAAAATAAAAATAAAAAATAAAGTATGGCCTTACACGACATAGGCAGTCCAGATGATGCTGTATGCATAAGCTATGAAGCATCTATGTTAATTAGGAATAAGAACTATGTCACACCATAGGAACAATTCTTATACTTAAGCCTGATTCTATTAGAAGTTTATCAGCTGTATTATTCTTCTCTATTGCCAATTCCTAGTAAGAAAGAATATTACTGTTTTCGCTGGTGTTCTGCACTTATTTGACTTATGAATGGATTATTCTATATGATAGTCACTTCCCGAAATATGTCTAGGTACATGCGATTTTAGTCTTTCTCAGCGTATTCAACTGATGAATTCTTCTCGCATTATCAGCTGAGAAGAATTCATCAATGTCTAGGTACCTCACATTGTTACACATTTCCCACCTGGGTATTCACTTCATGCCACCTATCGTCTTATGAGAATATGAGGTTTAGATGTTATAATGCTAGAGAACTGGTGTAATTATGAAGTTGCTGGTATATTTATATATGAATATCGTTCATTATTCCAAAACTTTTTTGAAAGTTTTTTGTACTGATGATTTACCCAGGCATTCCATGTTAGTCTGTCATGTACTGAACAACACTTCTTGTTTCTATGTCACTTTATTTATGTTGTAATCCTCCTTCAACATACACATGAATGGATTTTATGTGATATGTAATTTTTTGTAATTTTTATTTATCACCAATAATTTTATTCATGTGACTTTGGAAGATTTCTTTGTTCATTAATTTTAGACATTGCACCATATACAAGAAAAACAATTTTGGTATCATACCAAACTTGTGAACTTTTTTGGGTAATATTGCAATCTTCAGATTTTTACTTCAGTGTTGAACTCAGTACAGTGAAGTTTATCACATGTATATGGGTAATTCTGCACTTAGGAGCATATATTAAACTCATGTTATTGATATTGTTTTGATATCCCGGTAATATAAAGATGTGAATTTGTGAATATTTTGTATTATAAAAAACGTTATTTATACATTGGATATTTTCATAATGGTTGTTTGAAAATTCTGATTGTTTCTAGTTCTGTAATATCTTTGAATGGTACGTTCTGTGCTGTGGTTCTACAAGTATCTTTTATTCTCAGTCTCTGTATATCAGTTGAATGAGTCACAATATTTCGCTGGTAGCTGCTGACGTGTGTCATAACATGCCCTGCAGTATGACACTCGTCTGTAGCATGAGACTTGAAATTTAAAAGTTGTATTGTTTTTTGCTTTGAAAGTAGCTTGTAGGGATTATCTTTATGTATGATGTTTCACAACTGAGTGACTATGGATTGTGTATTTTTCGTCAGTAGCATGTATCGCTCCTTTCTGTCTTTTTGGTATAGTCCATGGATGATAGTTGGAAACCTAAACTGGTAGGAATAAATATGTAAAATTCAATACAACAAAGTTAACATCCATTCTTAAAATATGTTCATGCTGTAGATAGTTGCCTAAAAAGATGGTTATGAGTTAAGCTACCACTTGCGACGAACCTCATTGCTGTATATAGCATAGTTCATTACAAACAATTTTTTTTAATTGGGCAAAGTTTTTATGGTCACTCTGTACATGTTAGCAATGTTATTTCAATTAATAAAATCGTGAGTGGGATACTAGAGCATATAAACATTGGTCTTGGTAAAATCGCCTGCATGGAAATCTTTAAAGTGTATGGAAGAGAACTTCTTGTGTAAGTACCTAGTGCAACCAAGAAAGTTTCGATTACCATCTCCAACATTTAGCTGATGTTACTGAGATAGTTTTTTAGAGAATTTACCCAAAGATGCCAAATATTTCGAGTACCTCTGAGAGATTTTTTCCCTTCTGTTGGAAGAGAACTTGAAATATAGTGTGTTTATTGGACCTGACACCTGAATAATTATAATGCAGTTCTAACTTCTATATCATCTAAATGCGTCAATAGATAACTAGTTCATAATCCGAACTTGCATCGGTTTAATGAACATTTACAGGGGTGGACAAAAAATGAAACACCAAAAATGCAAGATGTTACCGTGCCTGAAACGGTGTAGGAAAACCGTTGACATTCAAAACAAATTCCAGTCGTCCCGAAATGGATAAATACAGGTCCTGTATTGTTTTAAGGGAATGTGTAAGAAAACGTTACAGACTACTACTGTCAGTTTTACAAACTCAGAGATAACGTAATTGTACATACATGTAGTGTAACAGTACTCTATATTATCTTTTCATTCGTATTTTGTCTAAAAAACAAACGTTGGAGTTGCAGCATCTGCTGCTGGCTTTTCGTTCCTGGCCCTCCTCCTAACTGCACGTTAGGCACAAGGTGGTTTAATTCTTTGTTGTATGTTTTATGATAATATAATCTTATTGAGATGCAACTACTAATTAATTATTACTTTATTCATTTCCCTGTCCTAACTTGTTTTATAATTATTTTTTAAGCAAATGTTGTTAAACGGCGTGAATCAAGTCGGATGTCTTAGTATGGTGATGGCATTGTAGCAGCTTAAATTGTATATCGCAAGATCATTGCTGGAACCTGTCGTTACTTAGATTTTTACAAGGAAGTCCGATACACATTGCTGTACGTCTGTCCATGTTTTTCTAACAGCCAGTCACTATGACCTTAAGTGTTCACTATTGACAATGATGGAACTAAAACAAAAATTGGAACAACTGGATGTTTAACTACAATATTGATTCATGAACATTACAGTCTCTTCATATAATTTAATTAACTAACAAATAATTATCCATTTAATTAATATTACTTCACCAGTTTCAGATTTTACAAATTTATGTATTTTTAAATTTGTTTTAACCAAACACATTGCTATGATGGTGCCTTGCATTAGAATTTCTCATTTGAAGGTAATAACTTTATTACATTTGATTTTTCAGGTCTGAAGTAACAAAACAGAATAAAGCATTTGTTTCTATTAACAAATGACGAAAATAACATTTCGTCAAATAACATCATTTTCTGGTTTTGATTGTAACTGCTTTTCTTATGCTTTTCATTTTAATTTCAGTTTATTTGCCATTATCAAGCATCTATAAAACTATAATATAATGTACTAAGAAAAATGAAATAGGAAAACAACTGTAAATACAACAGGTTTGCAGTCTGTTAACAATCACATACTTACAAGAATCGATGTCCTAGTACAGCGCAGAAACAGATTAGAGATAACGATGCCTCTGTATGGCTCTGTCTCCTTGCGTAGCAATATAGTGGACAGCTATGACCAATAAAGCGAGCGTAATTTCCAAGAACGTTTGCTTATCGAAGCTGCGGGGTCCAAAGGATAGATATCGAGAGTGCGATTCTAAATAGATCACGCGACTATGGTGGCGGGCGTTCTGAGCTTGTTTATAGTGGCCACTACAGCAACGACAAAAGAAGAGCGTTACTAAAATACTTGTAATTACAATGGAAACGATTTACCTCACTTGTCGTCGACATTGTCATTATGAGAAAGTCTATTTGATGTGCATGCTACGGAAGCATTCCCTTTTTGCTGTAACCTGGGTACACTCTGCGTATGTCACGCAGAAAAATGGGTAGAGTGTCACATGCGTCAACTTTTCCTTGCAACCGCAAATTATGGAAGTACAGTTACTGAAACAAGTAGAGTTGGTCTATTTCTTCTGGACGCCCTTCTCTTTTAATGGAAGATTTCATTGATTTCCACAACCGCTCGATGTTCTGCGCCACACTGGGGTCACCGGAAGACACGAACCTTACAGAGAGATTGACGAAGTCGTGACTGAATCCTTCTGCTTTCAGTGTCTTGTAGGACTGTAATCACTTTGCTACCGGGTAGTATAAAGCGCTTTACCACACCGACGAAATTGACCTTGTCTCTGGAGAACATTCTTACCACAAAGCACTTCCGGAACTCTCGTTCTATACCACCAAATACCCAAATATGTTTCATTTCATTCTTTAAAGGTCGTCCTCTCTGGTTTTTCCTTCTTGCTATGTGTGATTCTTCCATTTCAACAAGTTTGTTTGGTCCACCGATCGGTGCACTGTCGTTCGTCACTGGGAAATAACAAACTTCTCTGCAAAACCCGAAACAGTCGCACACGGTATACGGTATTGGTAGATAAGTCAGTTTCCGATGCTGTTGCTTGCAGGCTGTAGTCCCTAATCCAGCAAGATACATGAATTATGCTGGTCTGGATCGATAATTTGGAACAGTCAAACCATGTATTATTCCTGATAGTCGTTCGTTTACTACAGTTTCCACAACGAAACTTTAAAGGTATTTCACTATCAGAACTCGTCTTACGAATTTTTATAGACATCGCGCAACCGCTGTTTACACAGTCCTTCCCTTCGTAATTCGGTATTAGTCCATATTTCTGACAAAAATTCAATAAATTTTCTACATTGCATAAGCATGGAATTAGATTCTTACACGTGACGCAATCGACCGAAGAAACGTCTACAATACCAGTCATTCCACTCACCACTGACGTAAATCGTTCGGGTTTCCCTAGCAACTCAGAAATAATTTATCATAACGCCAGCCACCACAGTCGCGTGATCGATTTAGAATCGCACGTTCAATATCTATCGTTTGGAGCCTGCGGCTTCAATAGGCAAACATTCTTGGAAATTACCAAAACGCGTAGCATGATATGTAAGTTTCTGTTACATACCATGCTGGCTCAAGTCATTCAACGTAATTCAATGTAATATGTATGTACAACAAAGAGTTACTGATCAGTATTTAATAGATCTTTGTACACAAATTTATTTAGTATAATACTGAGGGGACCGTGTACATCACAGCGGAGATTTTAATAGTTAAACGTGGGTACTTACACCGTAATACAGTAAAAGGCTAAAACAGTCTAGAAACCCCTTGCTTCTGAGGCCTATTTATCACTCAGTATAGGTTTAAGTTGTCACTGAAGGCGCTATATATGTCAGAGCATCTCCAGAGCATTCATTAATTTACGCCTATTCACATATGTAGGCCCTTCAAAGAATCTCAGTGCTACTGGCCTTATGACTGTAATTTGGGCAGATGTGCACTAAATTAGAATCTGGCCTGTATCTGTTTGCCCTCTTAATCAGATGCAAAAACTTTCACAGTCATCAGATTTGATTTCCGTTTTGTAGGTGGTGTGCTGACTGTCTTTGTTATCTTGTTGTCCTTGTGGGAGCTAATTCGTACCTTAGCTTCATGCAAATCAGGGGCTGTTCTAGCTTATATATCAACATACTAAGACAAAACAATGAGAAAGAGAGGCAAAAGCGGAAAATGTCAACATTTCAAGAATTTGTTAAAGCTTTTTACCCACATTACAAGAAGTTTATGAAAAAACAATACTTACAAATAGTTTCACTAAATAGAGTCGTACCCATTTATGTAAGAAATATTCGTTCATATTAGAACCAGAATGAAAATGCTCCTGTCATGGCACAAAAAAGGTGAATACGTCCTGGCCAGAGTAAAGGATGTAAAAGAAGGAAACAAGCTTTTTGACGTACCTGGCAGCTTCGGAGATATTTAAATTAGAATATCTTGATATATTAGCCCAGACCATCACATTACACACTACAATTTTAACTCAAAAGTGACTGAATGACAGGGATGTTTGGGTATCATTCATGGAGGTTGTTACCAAGTTCCGGGACAGTAGAAGTTATTCACTTTTTATTCTGTTAGAAAAGTTCAGTGCGGTATTCTCGTCTGATGATCCTCAAATTCGACCTCTTGAACAGTTACCGTGATTATTTCCCGAAAATCTCTGTGATGGGTCAGGAATAACATGAATAGTCACACGAGATCATTAAAGTGATAGAGTCACAACAGTAGAGAAGCTGGAATATCCACATGGTGAGAAACTATTGTACCGCCAGGGCGTACAAGAGGCAATTCATGAGTGAGAAACCTTTATTAGACCTTTTGAGGAGAAGAGAGAACGGAAACATATGCCAATGGAGACTTCATTCTGATGTAATAAAGTGATGTTTACGTGGTTACATTTCATTAAAAACTTATCGGTAGAGTGAAATTAATTATTTTTCTTTCTATTTAGATATACTTTGTTAGTTTTCTCGTTAGCAATGAGACCAGAACGTCACAAAATTGCATGTGACGGGAAAAACTTGACTTTCGATAAGCAGTTAGTGTAAATAAGCTATTACATAACAAGAGATAACCTAAATAATTTTTTTCTTTACTGTGTTTTCATTTAATGACCACTGTATATTATGGTTTACATAATAATCACGATTTCGGTAGACTGAAGTTTATTAGAGAAGAACATCATCACCAGCAGCAGCAGCAGCCATTTGACATCCATTGTTGGGTAAAGGACTGTGTGGACTCCTCACTCCATTGCAGTCAATAAGTACATCCATTTGTTCCTTGATGTTTCCTAATGTCGCCTACTCACTTTCTATGATGATGTCATCTCGGAGCATTCTGATTTCGTAATATCGAGCGAAAAACTTCCTTTTGGCATTTCCGTCTATCTGCCTGGCTATTTGTAATGCCCACCTACATTTCACACTCTCTGATCAAAAACATCCAGACACCCTCATGTAACGCAAGACTGAACCCTAGATGTCACGAAAAGCCGATCCGCCGATATAAAAGGAGGTGTGGGAGTATCGTCATGTCATCACAGAAGTAGTATCAGCAGAACAGCTCGGTCAGGAGCGTCAGTGGCTTCGAACATGGACCCGTCATTGGATGTCACCTTAGTAACGATCCAACCAGGGACATATCAACCATTCTAAAGCCGACCCGTCATTGGATGTCACCTTAGTAACGATCCCACCAGGGACACGTCAACCATTCTAAAGCCGTCCAAGCTGACTATTGCTGACGTCATAGTGAAATGGACAAGCGAAGGAAAAACCACGTAAATCAAGACCAGGCATTATGGAAGGTGGTCGTAAGAAATTGGACAAAGTCAGCGGAAGTAATCACTTTTGAGTTACAAAGTGCTACCAGTAGTCCGTCTAGCTCAATAACTGTGTGTAGGGAGTCAATAATCTAGGGTTACAATGGTCGAGCAGCTCCTCATAAGCTACACATTTCTGTCGTCAGTGCAAACGACACTTGAGGTGGTGTAAACATCGTCGCCACTGGAATGCTGATGGCTGGAAACCAGTGATGAGCCACGCTGTGCTCTGCGGCAACCAACGGAAGGGTTTGCTTTGGCGAATACCGGGAAGACGTTATCTCCCATCATGTGTCGTGCCAACAGCAGATGGTGGAGGAGGCAGTGTTACAGAATCAGGTAGAGTGTGATCCCTTTATTGCACTTAAGAAATCGCTACATACAGAAGGATATGTAAATACATGCCTTTAGTAGCAGAGACCTTTGATGTATGTTCATGACATATGGATTTACAAAATTTTCTTTTGTCTGATTACTGATGATGATCGTACGGCATTGTTGGCCGGGAGGCCCCATGCGGGGAAGTTCGGCCGCCGTATTGCAAGCTCTTTTTAGTTGACGCCACTTCAGCGACTTGCGTGTGTCAATGATGATGAAATGATGATGAAGAACACACAACACCCAGTCATCACGAGGCAGAGAAAATCCGTGACCCAGCTAGGAATCGAACCCGGGACCCCGTGCGCGGCAAGCGAGAACGCTACCGCAAGACCACGAGCTGCGGACTGTCTGATTACTAGCACCTGGAGTCAGTAGATTGAGTAGAATTTTAATACACAGATTTTCATATTTTGATTTTGTTACAAGTCCAGTTATTATTATATATAAGTTCCACGTGTAAGCCTCTCTTCTGTCTGCTGCCAAGTAATAGTATTGTGCACTGTAATAGCTTACAAGTCCCTTTATATACACTGCTGGCCACCGTAAATGCAACACCCTGAAGGAAGCATCCGATTCAAGTGAATTTTACACCATGGGTTTGCAGCGATGAGATATGCAACTGATTAGAATTTCAGCGCAGACGCACATCACGCGCGCCTGTGGCGCCACCTCATAGCGCCATTTAAGGCTTGGCGCTTTCGACGAGTGTACGTTCGGCACGAGTGTTTAACTTGTGGTTGTTTCACAAGACGATCAGTTATGCCTCGTAGACAACAGCGAACATCTTTTGATCAAGTATCCGAGTTCGACAGAGGAAGGATAGTGGCTTACCGAGATTGTGGATTATCATACAGAGAAATCGCTAGTCGTGTTGGACGAAACCAAACAACTGTAATGCGGATATGTGACCGTTGGATGCAGGAGGGTTCGACGGACCGACGTGGTCGATCGCATTCACCTCGGTGCACCACTGCACGTGCTGATAGGCAAATTGTGCGCATGGCAGTGAAGGATCGCTCAGTGACATCCCGAACTATAGCACAGCACATTGCGTCTGTAACGCATCATCCAGTGTCTGCGCGTACCATTCGACGCCGTTTACAGCAGAGTGGTCTGTCCGCAAGACGTCCATTGCTTCGTCTACCATTGACGCAGAGCCACAGACGTCTCCGTCGCCAATGGTGTGATGACAGACGGATGTGGACGGCAGAATGGAATGACGTTGTCTTTACTGATGAGGCACGCTTCTGTCTGCAGCACCACGATGGTCGGATTCGAGTGTGGAGACACCGTGGAGAGAGGATGCTGGACAGCTGCATTATGCACCGCCACACTGGTCTTGCACCGGGTATTATGGTATGGGGCGGTATTGGATATTACTCTCGCACGCCTCTAGTACGTATTGCCGGTACTTTAAATAGCCGGCGCTACATATCCGAGGTGCTGGAGCCAGTTGTCCTTCCTTACCTTCAGGGTTCGGCCACAGCCATATTTCAACAGGATAATGCGCGACCACACGTGGCACGCATTGTCCAAAGGTTCTTCGTCAATAACCAGATTGAATTGCTTCCCTGGCCGGCCCGCTCTCCGGATCTTTCGCCGATAGAAAACATGTGGTCCATGGTTGCTCAACGAGTGACCCAGATTACATCCCCAGCTGCCACACCAGATGATCTTTGGCAACGTGTGGAAGCTGCTTCGGCTGCTGTACTCCAGGAACACATCCAACGTCTCTTTGACTCAATGCCGAGACGTGTGGCAGCGGTGATCTCCAACAATGGCGGCTACTCTGGCTACTGATTCTGGCAGGAACCACATGTCACAGACGTCTGTAAACGTAATCATTTGATACTTGGTCAACATGTTATCTACAAAATAAATCTTGTTGTGCTACCTCTTGTCTTTCTTGGTGTTGCATTTACGGTGGCCAGCAGTGTATATATCAACGAGATGTAATACCATAGATGTATATTGCGCATACTCGAAGTATTGTAGTCTTGTATTATAATTTTCTGGCTATGTTCAGGTACAAGAGGGACTCTTAAAATGGGTTCAGTGGTCTAATTTGACTGTGTTATTTGTATTTCCTAAGTTCACAGAATGTTTATAACTGAATAACATATCCCAGTACTTGGCTAATACCGTTTAGTAATTTTTAAGTACCGTATTACAATGATTACTATACTATTTATTTTATTAATAACCTATTCTTTCTCTTGGTTGTTAAGCTCTGTGGTCTGTGGATTATTTTAAGAAATAGGGCACCCAGCCACTTTTTATGTATTTTTATTTAAGGTAATATGCATTTCAGGCTTTCACCCAATCCTCATTTATCGTAATGTATAGCTGGATCTTCAGTAGGTATATCGTTAAAACAACGACGGTTGCTGCAGCTGCCTTTCTACTCTGCTTGTTGGTATTCCAATTTTCGCCTTTATAGATGTGACACTTTTCACTTCTATATTGCACAAATCCAGCTTAGTATCCCGCCATGTTGCCAGCTCACCATTCCGCCGTGTGGTGTCGGCGACATGGCGCTTACTGGGCTGTTTTAGTGCAGTACGGAAGAGGAAAGTGTTTGTGCCATTCTACAAACGCTAAAATTGGAATACTAACAAGCAGAATAGAAAGTTAGTTGCAACATGCAATTTGCTCTCGCTGTTTTAACGATGTACCTACTGAAGACCCAAAGACGTGTGACGCTACTCCAAGATGTGTGAAAGGCCAAAACGCTTATTAGCTTAATTAAGAACACATAAAAAGTACCTTACTTTGCTCTACGCTAACCTGCAACTTCACCACAACAAACAATTGGTGCTAATTACTAATATCAGTCATTGCAAATCACTCTTCTGTAGGTAGTTAATGATCTGTAAGGAATTATTCAAGTCAGTAAACAGTTGCAGTGGTAGTTCTGTTTCTTTGTCTTCACTTCTAAATGATGAAGTATTTCCATAGCGGGAGCATAAAGCTGCCGCCTGCAGCATGTGCTCTTACTCAGAAGGTGACCACTAGAAAGTCGAAATCAGTTAGAGCAGTCTGAAATGCTCTTGTGATGTTACCACAAAAAGCAAAACAACATGTGTGACTGTGTTGCGAACAATATGTCGATGGAAATGTTATCTCACAAAACGACTTATACATTTCGTAGTACACGTATATGTGCGGTACTTAGTGTAATATAGCCTTAACGTATTTTAGGTAATACACAAAACAAATTACTCGGCATACAAACAGGGAGGCTCAAGGGTTTGTTAAACCAAGCAGCCAACAAATCTGATGAATTTCTGAAAAATTAAATAGGGAAACACTTTCTAATGTTCTGCAAAATTATTTTTATTTGGTTGCAAACTGGATATCGGCATCTTATGCCATGTTCATGTGACAACTGAATGTCACAAACGCAGATAATAATCGTGTTTTATTTGTAATGAAGATACGAAAGTGACATGCAGTGTATACGTAGGAAACAACTACATTTTTGTGACGTAGGAGTAGTTGCGTTAACTAAAACAGCAACTAAAACGTAATCTAATAAAAGGGGAAAAAATAGCTTTAGCCTGATTATTGCCACAGCTCTGCCTGACTGACCATTCATTATACATGTAGTCACATTGCTTGCATATGATTTTATACAAACAACTCTGAGCCAATGTTTGTAATTTGTCTTTACTATTGAATAAAAATTTTTATATAACGTAAGTATTAGAAAATGCATGTCTGTAGTTGCGAGACTTTAAATTTTGTTCGAGATCATCCGAAACGTTGTCAGTATATGGGATTATGCACTAGGCTTTACAGCTATTGAGGGACTGCTTTTAGTCAGAATACAGAAGTGGCGTATTTTTAGGCTTTTTTTTTTTGCTTAGTATATTATCGCTCAGGGTAGACCTATTGTCATTGCTGGAAGTGAAATTTTCGCGGTCTACAGTCCTATCTGGAAGCCTGTTTGGATAACAGAACAGATATTAGGTGATGCTCCATCAAATGGAAACTTGCATGTTCGTGACAGTATGGGTGCTGGGAGCTTGCACGGACTTCTTTATTAAATGCTGAATAAGTGTCTCCTTATGGTAATATCTATATTAAGGTCAAATAAATTTATTGTAGAATCTCCCAATGCCATTTTGAAGTGAATTTTCTGTTTTAAATGAGTTTAATGTATTTCATTGTCTAGTGGTTCTGGTCCACATATCCGAATCATTACATTAAAACCCAATTCTGTGGCTGTTTTTCTACGAAAGTTTGTTCCAATTTGTCCATGAAAAATACAGATGGTATAGGACTGAGAGGTGAACCCATACCTAGATCTCAGACTGACTATAACACTGATCTCTGTAAAACTTTAAAAGATCTGTTAATATGTTTGTAAACTCGTCAGTAGGAACATTTCAAAATTAGTTAGTAACATCAAACGATACTTCTTTAGAATTGAAATGGATTTACACCTCTTTACTTTTATCAATAACAGCCATCTATTTCTTGTTACTAAAATTAGGTATTAAACTTGTTTCCTATTAAGTGATATAATGTAACCTTTTCCCTAGTAAATAACAAGGTTCACTAATAGATTACACTAAGGGGCGTAATGGAATACCATCTTTATATAATTTAGGTAATCTGTATAATGCAGGAGCCACAAGTTTCCCATTAACAAGCATATAGCCTTGAGGGAGCTGGCCATGACAAAACTCTTCCATCTGGTAAGCAAGATGTGTGAGACAGGCAAAATACCCTCAGACTTCAAGAAGAATATAATAATTACAATACCAAAGAAAGCAGGTGTTGCCAGATGTGAAAATCAACGAACTATCAGTTTAATAAGTCATGATTGCAAAATACTAACACTAATTCTTTACAAACAATTGGAAAATTGGTACAGACAGACCTCGGGGAAGATCAGTTTGGATTCCGTAGAAATGTTGGAACACGAGAGACAATACTGCCCCTACAACTTATGTGAGTAGATAGATTAAGGAAAGGCAAACCTACGTTTCGAGCATGTGTAAACTTAGAAAAAGCTTCTAACCATGTTGACTGAAAGACTCTCCTTCAGATTCTGAAGAGAGTAGGTATAAAATAGAGGGAGCGAAAGGCAATTTACAATTTGTACAGAAACCAGATTGTAGTTATAAGAGTCGAGGGGCATGAAAGGGAAGCTGTGGTTGGGAAGGGTGTGAGACAGGGTTGTGGTCTATCCCCAATGTTATTCAATCTATATATTGAGCAAGCAGTAAAGGAAACAAAAGAAAAATTCGGAGTAGGTATTAAAATCCATGGAGAACAAATAAAAAATTTGAGGTTCGCTGTTGACATTGTAATTCTGTCAGAGAGAGAAAAGGACTTGGAAGAGCGGTTGAACGGAATGGACAATGTCTTGAAAGGACGATATAAGATGAACATCAACAAAAGCAAAACAAGGATAATGGAATGTAGTCGAATTAAGTCGGGTGATGCTGAGGGAATCAGATTAGGAAATGAGACACTTAAAGTAGTAAATGAGTTTTGCTATTTGGGGAGAAAAATAGCTGATGATGGTCGAAGTAGACACGATATAAAATTTATACTGGCTATGGCAGGGAAAGTGAAGAAGAGAAATTTGTTAACATCAAGTATAGATTTAAGGGACAGGAAGTCTTTTACGAAAATATTTCTATGGAGTGTAGCCATGTATGGAAGTAAAACAAAGGTAATAAGCAGTGAAGACAAGAAGAGAATAGAAGCTTTCGAAATGTGGTGCTACAGAAGAATGCTGAAGATTAGATGAGTAGATCACATAACTAATGAGAAGGTACTGAACAGAACTGTGGAGAAGAGGAATTTGTGACAATTTGACTAGGAGGAGTGATCGGTTGGTAGGTCACGTTCTGAGACATCAGGGGATCACCAGTTTAGCATTGGAGGGAAGAGTGGAGGGTAAAAATCGGAGAGGGAGACCAAGAGATGAATACACTAAGCAGATTCAGAATGGTGTACGTTGCAGTAGTTATTCGGAGACGAAGAGGCTTGCATAAGATAGAGTAGCATGGAGAGCTGCATCAAGCGAGTCTCTGGACTGAAGACCACAACAACAATAACAACAACAACAGCTATTGGTTTAAGATATAATGGTTTATTGATCTGATGGTGGATTGTATTTGTTCAACGAAATCTGCCATCAATACTTTTCATAGATGTTGAAAGACAGGACTAAGGAGGAATTGGTTCACTCTGACAATGCAATCGCCTATGTTCAAAACAGTTGAATGACATTGTTAGAAATTGCTTTCCTCTTAAACCTGCATGTGAACAGGTGTTGTAAAGGCGTAAATGCAGCTCTCCACCAAATGTATTGCGTCAAAAAGAAAAACTGTGGCAGTTAACAACAGATAAACCATCGACAACACCTGTTCGTAACCAACAGTTGTTATGTAATAGTAAAGATTTTGATTCAATTGTAAAGACAAATTGTATAAAATCATACAGAAGTAGTGTGATACAGTATATATTGGTCAGTCAGGCAATGCTGTGGAAGTTAGGTTATCTAAACATGAGAGAAGCTGGAGATTAAGGAAGAATATTTCAGTCTTGCCGTACATTATTTTAACAGAAAACCTTTTGTATGTTGTAGAATGTGAAGTTTAACATATGAATAGCAGAAATGTGGTCCTACTGGAAATACTGGAAATCAACAAACTCATGACACAAATTGACAGCTTAGTATTAAAGGATCAGACTCAATTTCCTTTTTCCCCTTTGTTAAGGTACATTTTAATTACAAATACTACATTCAAATCTTAAAATCATTTTGTTTCTCACCAGTTGTCCCCTTTTTAGTTAATGCTATTATCTCTATGTGACGAAGAAACAATATGTTCATATGTAAGCATTGTACATCACTTTCTGTATCTTCTGTGCAGTTGATATCTGCGAAAGTTGCACATCATTATTACAGTGCTTGCGACATTAAATTATGCCCTAAAAATGCCCAAAGAAGACAAAATTCAGCTCATGACCAAATAAATATACTAAACATGGCCTACGAACCCGAAAGCCAATTCATACATTTTTGCAGAACATCAGGAAGCGTTTTTTTTTTTTAAATACGTTTTGATTGTCTGCCAAGCAAAGAAGGAAAATTTAGTTAATAAATCTTTGATAGTTTGTCAATAGAATTTGGAACGTCCCTACAAAATACGTGATAGCCTGGCCGTGTCTAAAGCTCTTATTTAAGATGAAATAATGTCCTTACCTTTCTTCTCAGTTTAGCAGTATCGACAACATTTAGCTAAAGGTCTGTGGATCACTCAGTTTTACTGCGATAACTGTCTTACTACGTGACTGTGAAAGCATCAGACAAAGGTATATTTGGCAAGGAAGCGAATCTGGGTTGTTTATTATTTTGTGAACTAGATGTACTCAAAAATGATCAAAGATACATTACCTCTGTACATGTGGCGAATAAAGTCGATAATTCTTCAGATCGATCTCAATTGAAGACTGTCACTGAGATAAAATTGAGTAAATTACTGAAGCAATTTTCTGTTGAGTATATATTGACATTATCTCTTTGAGACTACAGTAATCATTTATTCACATTTTTCGAATAAATTTATAGTTGGTTTCGATGACAGTTTCGTATTTCTACATTCCAGGTTTTGATTAAAAATAATCATCTTTAGTTATGCAAACGTATTTAATCAGTGGAATATATATATTGAAATAAACTGTTCATTCAATAAGGTAGACCTGAATAGCTCAAATATTAATGATCCAGAGAGATATTTCATTTATTCTTTAGTACATAGTTACTGTCTGACATTAAGAGTTTTGAAACTGTTGCAGAATGTAATACATAACAAACAGCTTCAGATGCCCGTTCTGTTATTGCCATTAACAGTATTGAAAAGAGACTTGTCACATTCTGGCTCTACCAGTTATTTGTAAAAATTTACAGAATGAGTGTCCTTCCTGAACAGGTCTCTTTTGCTCTCCTATAATTATGACTCATAAATGTCCCACAATTTATACTGAATCTGCAGAGGACACGGATGATGATTAAATAAAGGCTGTAAATATATTTAAATCCAGGTAAATTTGATTCTGCAGTTTATTTAGTATATATTAAATGTTTTAAAGATATGTGCGGCATGCTGCAATATATTTCAGTTTAGTAAGCATACGTGTGTTGACAGAAGACGTAATAGATAACAGAAGTGACGTCCTGGCGTACTTTAGATGTCATCAGCATCATTTTTTATTTAAAACTCTAAGTTGGAGCCATTGCAGCCATCTGCAAAGCAATAGCTGTTTTTGTACGCTAACCGATCATGCTTGGCACAGCATCCCAGTCTGGTGTCGGTGACGTTACATGAGCAACATCGCTCTATGTTATCTGGATCTAAAACAAACACAAGAACACCATTAAAAATGCTCATTATGCAACAATTCTGTCAAGCAAGGCGCGGAAGTTCTCTGTGCATTGCCTCTCATCTGCAGCCAACACAAACAAAAACACTTCACCATTACAAATGTTCATTATGCACTCTCTCCTACCCTGTATCACGCAAGTCACAACACTGAAGGGGGACACGTTGTTACTGTGTGTGCAGTATTGCCGGTTACCATCTGAAAGCAACACAAACACAAATTAAACAGCTTTAGTAAGGTTATTTATATAATCCTTGTCGCCCTGCTCCATGTGGAAGACAACCCTCCAAAGTGGAGGTGCCATCCCTGCGTGTACAAGATTACTGTTAACATCTCGAACCAATATAGTCACAGACATAAGAGCATTACAAAGTTTCATTACATAATCCCTATGGCTCACATACCGTTAAAAATAAAGTGCACTTAAACCATTCTATTAACAATGAAAAATGGACCCCAGGTATACTTTTTTTCTCAACCTCATATATACACTCTGTAAACTCTACCAAGGAAACTGCAATTCACTCCTTCACCTAGACAAACGGATCAGCGTCAGTATTTATCCATACTGTCAACTCTACCTCTTTCCTCCCTACGCTATTCCCTATGATGGTGAGGCTAAACAAACGCTGTATCATTGTAAGAGATGCAGAGGCGAGTGAGTGTACCGGTGCTTACCCCAGTTGATTACAACCTGCGCCACATGATCATAATGCGCCAGTGCTTAACATACAAACGACTGAATTTTAATCTAAGAATGAACTTAAAAATGGTTCAAATGGCTCTGAGCACCATGGAACATTACATCTGGGGTCATCAGTTCCCTAGAACTACTTAAACCTAACTAACCTAAGGACATCACACACATCCATGCCCGAGGCAGGATTCGAACCTGCGGCCGTAGCGGTCGCGCGGTTCCAGACCGAAGCGTCTAGAACCGCTCGTCCACAGCGGCCCGCTGAAATTAAAAGTTAAAATAACTTTTCCAAACTTCGCCATTGTAGACTTAAGTATATTAATGTTAACATTGTAAGATCTCAGAATAATGAAATGAATATGTTAGGTAAAATATATTATCTTAAAGAAAAAAATAAATAGCACTGAATAATAAGACTACAAAGCTAAAATTTGTTCAGAATATGTAAATGGTTGTCATCACCTAAAAGCTACATGTCTCAACTTGATCAGATCAATATTTCGGCCAAAATTGGCATTTTAAGAAAAATTGAAGCCGCTAAATATTAGACTCAGAAAGACAAAAATTCGTATGTAATCTAAGTTACATGTGAAAACATTATATATGTGACACCAATAAGCATACTCCTTTTCAAGTTATTTACTAAAAACCAGACGGAATGAAAATGTCGTTATTCATGATAGATAAAGTATCATTTGTACTTGTAACAGAAAGTTCTACTTGTAGCACTCGATTATATTCATGCAATAATACAACTGTACCAAGTTTCAAGACTGTATCGTAAGTAATAATAATTACAAGTAATCCTAAAGAGGCAGTTCAGAGGTCACGTTCTACTGTCGGTTCCATTCTAAAATTCTAACTGATAAAGTTTCAATGCAGTCCAGGTAAAACTTTGTCAGTAACATATGCAAACTTAACTCTGTATAAAAGTTAAGAGTATTGTTATTTGTTAATCCATGGAGATATTAATTAATAAATGGTCGATGAAGAGGCCATTTCATTACTGCCTGCTGTGCCTAGGGCCGTTGATGGCAGATGTTCCGTTTGGCGGTCCGCTGCGCCGCTATATAACTGCAAGCAAAGAGACAATGGGAAGAGACACTTCGCACGTCAGTCAAACACCTGAGTGCATTGTTCCCCGGATGACGTCAGGATTGGGCCGATTTGAATGAGTTTTCGATAAAAGTACAAAGTGAGTTCGTGAGGACAGTACGCCCTCCTGGATCATTTAGCTTTCACCGACGTAACTGTTTGTGTGCCTCCCTCCCATAGCGTTGCCAAACCCTCGTGGCCAGTAGCAAGATTATTTTCCACTTTTAAGGCGAGCAGTTAACGTTTGTTGATTATAAGTCAGGGCGACGGACCATTTTACTTGGAACCTTCCGTAGAGGTCACCTCTGAACTGTTAACAGTGCTGTATCCGATAGGTACATAAGATAGAACACTAAGACATTTTGTGCATGTGAAATTTCACAGAATATATCAGTCAGTTCAAACTCAAAACTTTTATTTATAGTCATGGTTCCTGATCCTGCTGAGTAAACAGCAAGTAAGAATATTTTCTTTCAGTGAGCACAAAGAAAAATGTGGACTTCCAGACTGGAAATTAAGGTTAGTATGTTCTCCATCGCTTTCTGGCTGACCGAAAAAATAGTTTTAAGACTCTTGTTAAAGGCGAAAGTAAGTTAAAATCACGCACAGACAATTTAAGTGTTTTTTCATAACGAATAACGGAGATTATTAGATTATTACCCGCCACCCCACAAGAGTTTCTCCTCTAAATACCAATTTTCTTTTTTTCATTTTTACTTCATACCATGTCCACTTGAGTCATCCGGTCCACAACCCCATTTCTGCCTCCTAATATCCACTCTTCTCCCATGCAACTCTGTATTGTTCACTCGATCACCATAGTTTTTCTAATCTTTTGTCATTTAAAGTCCATTTCCCACTGCTATAAATCAAAGTTGGCAATAAATACACTGAAAGTGAACTTCAGTTTTCACAAATATCAGAAGTGTGTTGTTTCAGTCTTATGTATTTTGAAAGAAGTACTTCAGATTATTGGGACACTTCTGTTTGCTTATTCATTTTTGCATGAGGCCTTGTCTTTAAATAATCGATAGACTCAGAGCTAGTTTTATGAAGTCAGCATTACTTTCTACAAATTTGTTTCCACATTTTCTTAACACATTGATCTTGTGTTATTAGGACACATTTGAAGCCCTTCATTCCCAATCATATTCTTATGAGATCTTCCACTGGTTTGTTGAAATTTATCTGCACTAGAGGAAACAGCAAAAAGAATGATAATCGATACTGCGCAACATACAGGGTGTAATATTACATACGGAATGTTCTCACGTTAAGTATGACACATCCAGTATTCTGTCAAACTCCAGGTGGGCAACTGTCAGCGCTTGTGGGTCTGTCAAACAGATTGAGTGGCAGAAGTCGTGGGTCACACCCTTGGGGAGCTACCGCCAAGGAAGGTAGTAGACGGGCTAATGTATTTTCAACATATGTTCGCGTTCACGGCACCAAAAAATTTACAGTGTTACATGATATCTTATACTAAAATGCGTGACGTGCTACTCAATTAAGCGGACATTTATATAGGTCTCATACAAATCACCAAAGGTATAGGAAGTCGAATAAAGATATAACACAGAAATCTTTCAAACTGATTACAGTTGACAAAAAAATGGTACAACATTAATCAAAATGTCAGCTTAAGGAGCTCATCAAAACAGGAAAGGGAAGGGGAAACTGGCTGGGGTAATAGCAGGAAATTTAAGGGGGGGGAGGCACTGCCATGAATGGTAAAATACCAGTGGTTACAGGTGTTGGAGCAGCACCTTTTTTAGGATAGGTAAGACAGAAAGATGTCAAGTTCTACGAGAGGTCAGGATTGAAACAAATCTTCAGTTTAGGAAAGAAATTAAACAGCACAATTCTAGCACATTGGATCACCAATCACAGCTATCAATTATAAATTTTCACCAATCACCAGAAATTTTATCTCCACCAAGTTGTATCTCAGTCCTAGGTAATTGCATTGATGAATTAAAGTCACCCAACCCAGTTGACATAATCTGCCTCTCTGAACACCGTGTGACCACTGGTATAGGAACTAGGCCTAAGCACAATGAGAAACTCAGACAGGAGAGTACTGCAAATGTTAGAATAAGGAAAGGTTCTCATAAAAGTATAATTAAAAATAATGTAAGTATATTTCATCAAAATATTGGGAGTTTAAAGAATAAAGTAGATGAGCTTCTGGTTTGTTTAGAAGATTTAGAAGCTAGGAATGAAATAGATATACTATGCCTGTCTGAGCATCACATTGTTACTGATATGGATAAGGTAAATGTAAGTGGATATAAGCTGTCTGCACATGTAATGAGAGAAAATATGGAGAAAGGAGGAGTTGCCATATATGTCAAAAGTTATCGTTGTGCAAAAAGTATAGAAACAAAAAACTTTTGTGTAGAGAAACATATAGAAGCATGTGCCTGTGAGCTTAAATTAAATAAAGGCACATTTATAATTGTAACTGTATATAGGTCCCCATCAGGAAATTTTCATCTATTTCTGAAAAATTTGGACTCCTTGTTGTGCTATCTGTCAGACAGGGGGAAGCAAATTATTATTTGTGGGGACTTCAATGTACATTCTCTGAAAGAGGGTAATAGGAAAAATGACCTTGAAGTATTACTCGGTTCTTTCAATTTGACACCCATTATTGATTTTCCTACTCGGGTGGTAAAGGATAGCAGCTCACTGATAGATAACTTCTTTATAGACCAAGATAAGTTTAACCAGATAAATGCTCAGCCTGTTGATAATGGTCTTTCTGATCATGGTGCACAGCTAGTTACAATATATGACATAGCTCCATTCAGCAATACTAAACAGTCCTCCAAAGTAGTACGTCCAGTCAACGATTTAACAATTGCAAATTTCAGGGAAAGCCTACAGCAGTTAGACTGGGATGAGGTGTACCATGAACCTGATGCCAATTTAAAATATAATTTATTTCATGACATTTTTGTAAATGCATTTGAAAACTGCTTCCCCAAGAAAATACACTCCTGGAAATTGAAATAAGAACACCATGAATTCATTGTCCCAGGAAGGGGAAACTTTATTGACACATTCCTGGGGTCAGATACATCACATGATCACACTGACAGAACCACAGGCACATAGACACAGGCAACAGAGCATGCACAATGTCGGCACTAGTACAGTGTATATCCACCTTTCGCAGCAATGCAGGCTGCTATTCTCCCATGGAGACGATCGTAGAGATGCTGGATGTAGTCCTGTGGAACGGCTTGCCATGCCATTTCCACCTGGCGCCTCAGTTGGACCAGCGTTCGTGCTGGACGTGCAGACCGCGTGAGACGACGCTTCATCCAGTCCCAAACATGCTCAATGGGGGACAGATCCGGAGATCTTGCTGGCCAGGGTAGTTGACTTACACCTTCTAGAGCACGTTGGGTGGCACGGGATACATGCGGACGTGCATTGTCCTGTTGGAACAGCAAGTTCCCTTGCCGGTCTAGGAATGGTAGAACGATGGGTTCGATGACGGTTTGGATGTACCGTGCACTATTCAGTGTCCCCTCGACGATCACCAGTGGTGTACGGCCAGTGTAGGAGATCGCTCCCCACACCATGATGCCGGGTGTTGGCCCTGTGTGCCTCGGTCGTATGCAGTCCTGATTGTGGCGCTCACCTGCACGGTGCCAAACACGCATACGACCATCATTGGCACCAAGGCAGTAGCGACTCTCATCGCTGAAGACAACACGTCTCCATTCGTCCCTCCATTCACGCCTGTCGCGACACCACTGGAGGCGGGCTGCACGATGTTGGGGCGTGAGCGGAAGACGGCCTAACGGTGTGCGGGACCGTAGCGCAGCTTCATGGAGACGGTTGCGAATGGTCCTCGCCGATACCCCAGGAGCAACAGTGTCCCTAATTTGCTGGGAAGTGGCGGTGCGGTCCCCTACGGCACTGCGTAGGATCCTACGGTCTTGGCGTGCATCCGTGCGTCGCTGCGGTCCGGTCCCAGGTCGACGGGCACGTGCACCTTCCGCCGACCACTGGCGACAACATCGATGTACTGTGGAGACCTCACGCCCCACGTGTTGAGCAATTCGGCGGTACGTCCACCCGGCCTCCCGCATGCCCACTATACGCCCTCGCTCAAAGTCCGTCAACTGCACATACGGTTCACGTCCACGCTGTCGCGGCATGCTACCAGTGTTAAAGACTGCGATGGAGTTCCGTATGCCACGGCAAACTGGCTGACACCGACGGCGGCGGTGCACAAATGCTGCGCAGCTAGCGCCATTCGACGGCCAACACCGCGGCTCCTGGTGTGTCCGCTGTGCCGTGCGTGTTATCATTGCTTGTACAGCCCTCTCGCAGTGTCCGGAGCAAGTATGGTGGGTCTGACACACCGGTGTCAATGTGTTCTTATTTCCATTTCCAGGAGTGTAGTTAAATATACTCGTAAGAAACCTTGTAACAAACCATGGCTTACTAAGGGTATAAAAATATCTTGTAACCGGAAAAGGGAAATGTATTTGACAGCAAGAAAGAGTAGTGACCCAGAAACTATCAAAAATTATAAAAACTACTGTGTTATATTAAGAAAAGTTATTAAAAAATCCAGGAGTATGTGTATCATGTCTGAAATCAGCAACTCTGATAATAAAATTAAAACAATTTGGAATATTATTAAAAGAGAAACAGGTCAACCAAGGGCAGAGGAAGACAGTATTACCATCAAATTGAATGAAAACTTTACGAACAAAAAGTCAGAAGTTGAAAATATTTTTAATAATCATTTTCTAAATGTTGTGGATATAGTAGGATCCAGGTGTTCATTAGAAGATGCTAGGCTGTTAATGGAAGAGGCCATACCTATGCAATTTGATACAATTGAAATCTCACCCACTTCTCCCTCTGAAATTAGGAAAATAATAAACTTGCTTAAAAGCAAAAACTCACATGGAATTGATGGCATTTCCAGCAAAATACTAAAAGCTTGTTCTCAACAGATAAGTAAGATTCTCAGCCACCTGTGTAATAGCTCTCTGGAACAGGGCATTTTCCCTGATAGACTGAAATATGCTATTGTTATACCTTTGCATAAAAAGGGGGATAGATCTGATGTCAACAATTACCGTCCAATCTCCCTTCTAACAGCTTTATCCAAAATTTTTGAGAAAGTAATATATTCAAGAGTAGCTTCACATATCTGTAAAAATGAAGTACTAACAAAATGTCAGTTTGGTTTCCAGAAAGGTTTTTCAACAGAAAATGCCATATATGCTTTCACCAATCAAATTTTGAATGATCTGAATAACCGAACACCACCCATTGGGATTTTTTGTGATCTCTCAAAGGCTTTTGATTGTGTAAATCATGAAATTCTGCTAGAAAAGCTCAAGTATTGTGGCATGAGTGGGACAGTGCACAAATGGTTTAATTCGTACCTAACTGGAAGAGTGCTGAAAGTTGAAATAAGTAGTTCTCATAACATGCAAAGATCAGCACATTCCTCAAACTGGGGAACTATCAAGAATGGGGTTCCACAAGGGTCAGTCTTGGATCCTTTGTTGTTCTTATTATATTTTAATGACTTGCCATTCTATATTCATGAAGAGGCAAAGTTAGTTCTCTTTGCTGATGATACAAGTATAGTAATCACACCTGACAAACAAGAATTAACTGATGAAATTGTCAATACTGTCTTTCAGAAAATTACTAAATGGTTCCTTGTAAACGGACTCTCACTGAATTTTGATAAGACACAGTACATACAGTTCCGTACAGTGAATGGTATGACGCCATTAATAAATATAGACCTTAATTAGAAGCATATAGCTAAGGTAGAATATTGCAAATTTTTAGGTGTGTCCATTGATGAGAGATTAAATTGGAAGAAACACATTGATGATCTGCTGAAACGTTTGAGTTCAGCTACTTATGCAATAAGGGTCATTGCAAATTTTGGTGATAAACATCTTAGTAAATTAGCTTACTACGCCTATTTTCACTCATTGCTTTCATATGGCATCATATTTTGGGGTAATTCATCACTGAGGAATAAAGTATTTATTGCACAAAAGCGTGTAATCAGAATAATAGCTGGAGTCCACCCAAGATCATCCTGCAGACATTTATTTAAGGATCTATGGATGTTCACAGTAGCTTCTCAGTATATATACTCTCTTATGAAATTTGTTATTAACAACCAAACCCAATTCAAAAGTAATAGCAGTGTGCATAACTACAATACTAGGAGAAGGGATGATCTTCACTATTCAAGATTAAATCTAACTTTGGCACAGAAAGGGGTGAATTATACTGGCACTAAAGTCTTTGGTCACTTACCAAATAGTATCAAAAGTCTGACAGATAACCAACAAGTATTTAAGAAGAAATTAAAAGATTTTCTGAATGACAACTCCTTCTACTCCATAGAGGAATTTTTAGATATAAATTAAGAAAAAAAACAAAAACATATTTTAAAAAAATTTAAAAAAATAAAAAAATAATAAAAATAAAAAATAAAGAAAAACAAAAAAACACAATAAAATAAAGTTGTTATATTAACTTAAGTATGTTGTTAAATTAACCTAATTATGTCATGTATTGGAAAATTCGACTCGTTCCACATCATTACGAAGTGTCGTATTCATGATCCATAGAACTAGTATTAATCTAATCTAATCTAATCTAATCTAATCTAATCTACATGTGGAGGTTGTAATGGGACACTCTTCTCTAGCATTACCTTTCTTTGTAGTAATAACCGATACCATTTATACTATCGATTCTTCTACAGCTGGACATTCCATGCTGTTTAACTAAATGAATTTCATATGATTTTGTATACGATGTATTATATTTCAGGCTAAAATGAATAAAAATAAATTAATTTGTAACAGTCGATATGTATGAGTCCTAACCGTTAAAACTACTCTTCTTTCAAAAAATAGGTGAAACAACGAAATATCTGGCATACTTAAAATTCATAGTTTAATTGCACAATCTGATGCTAATTATTAAATTTATTTCTCGATTCACTTATAAAATAATGTTATATCTTAGTGATGATTCTTCTCTTGTCAAGAAAGTTTGAGAACTCTTTTGCTTTGTAAACTCTTTGGAATATTGTGAGTACCGCAGAATGTAGGAGCATTGGACATGGCTCTGATTGATGCAGACGAATTTCTAATCTTGTCAGCAACAATGTGAATTTATGTTCCGAATCGGAAATTGTATAGTCGGTGTGATGTAGAAGAATGGCATAAAATAAAATAAAATCATAAAGCATATAGTACTTTATCTCTTATTTAGTCATCTACAACCCAGTAAGTCAAAATTTCAGCCACAAGAATGTAGCCCTAGATGCAAGACTGGAGCCAACAACAAGAGAAAATGAAGATAAGTAAAAAGTTTTTCTTTTGCATATCTTACGCCTCGCTAAGCTTTCAGAACTTGTGCAGCGACAGAGAATTTTAATTGTGATGTGTGGAAGGGTAAGATTAAAAGGTACAAGAATCTTTTTCACGGACTAAATAACTCATTGAGATATGTCGGGTACATGCAGAATCGGTATAAAAATAAATTAATTTAACATGGAAGGCTGCTATAGTCACTAGTAACTAGACCTTCTAACATATCAATCACAGCATTTACAATGTAAGTTTTCCGTAATTTATTACGTTAATTCCAGCCAGCGATTATACACACTACCAAAGTCACCCTTAATCCAAATTGTATAGAATCTACGATAAAAGTATTTGCACTCACGGAACGAACGGTTCATTTTACAAAAAGATGAGATGTCACGTTTCTTTTAAAGTATTAAACACTGATAATCACTTGATGAAAGTGTGCTACTTTCGAGATAACCCTTTTGTAAACTGTGAGTGAACTATTAACCGTACAACTCCCGATAATACTCTATTTAAATCACCACAGAAGTGTGCATTTGTACCTGTAACTCCTAACTTTTACGATTATAGAATAACTGTACTGGTGAATAGTCTGAGCCTAATGACCAACCATGAGAGGGAGTGCAATTTACGGCTATATAAAGACGATCAGAAACTGGAGTGGAATACTCGAATTTGGGACCATGAATGAGGTAGGAGGTATGTCAGTCTACTCACCTGTTTGGCCTCGAGTACCCGTTTTAATTTAGAGTTTAATGTGTGGGTGCTCTAGGCCCTTGAGACTTTTTTCTGGCGTTCAGTTGCAACTCGAACTTCCGTGGTTTCTCGAACTTTATCAGCTTCCTCACGTGCTGTTGTGAGAGCGTGTACTGTTTATCGTGAGTTATCCATGCTCGGAAATTTCAATTATTTTGTGGTTTAACATAGTTTGATTTATTTTGAGCTTCCGCGCTCAGGACTTGTATCATTACAGTTGTGGCTACGTTCTATGGATACTCTCGACGGAGTTTACAAACGTTGTCTTTTACTGAGTGGACTTGGTGCTGTTGTACAACAATACTTGAGAAACAGAGACCATTTAAGCTTACCTTACATACCATGAATATGTAGATAGAAACGTGTGACCATTTTCTTTTGCATGATATACAGTGATATTAACAAAAATAATTTGTTGTTAGCTATTATGATACGTATTAGCTTGCCCATCAACAACCAAAATTTATATAGCTCTTTAGCTGCATGTTATCTGCGACTCTGAACTGACAAACGCAGACAGCAACAGATTCGCATTGAAATTTAGTCAAGTAATACCCACTGCGTGATGAATACCTCCACGACGTTTGATAAATATCTGACCGGTTCCTCATGAGCTAGCACTTTCCACATTAGATAGTGTGATTTTGACTCTAATATCAGCATTTCAGGCAGTAGGGAACCATGACAGTTTCAGACTATCTTGCATTATTACCATTTTCCCCTGATATGCTTTCTCTCTGGTTTTATGCCAATATATTTCAGATGGAATGAATGGAAGACTACGTTCCCTAGTACATGACGCCTCCTCCAGTAGCTGACATCCCTAGTGACTGGCACCGTCTTTTTGATTCCAAAATTATATTTCCCTCTCTCTGAAATGGTTACATTAATGAGGCAAAAGCGAAAGGAATACAGTTGCGAACTTAATAACTGCTGCTTAACCCACTGGTTTTATCAATAGTGCCAGTATGTAGGTTATTTTTTCTTTTAAAAATATTTTATAATAACTGAATTATGACAGTAATATCATGTGTGACTTGTGTTTGAAGTCCTCCGTAATAAAGCAATTTTAGTTTGCAGCAAAGTTTGAATTTTCACTTGTGACCATTTTTTTGTAAATTTCGAACTATTTAAGATCGACGGATGGTGGCGGTTAGCTTTCAAATGTTCAGCAAAAGCCAAGTGGTGTATGACCTCACCAGTTTTGTTCAATAAATGTTTGCAGAATCTCGTCTTAAACATCCTACCTGTTTGTACAATGTATTCAGCATCATATTCAGTGCAGTCACTCCTATATATCCCAGAACCATTAAATTTGTAAGTGTGTGCCTGTTCGTCATGAATATAACAGCTGTGCACGTTGTCAGCCGACTATACAGTGCTTTTTTTGGGTGATCAGTCTTCTGACTGGTTTGATGCGGCCCGCCACGAACTCCTTTCCTGTGGTAACCTCTTCATCTCAGAGCAGCACTTCCAACCTATGTCCTCAATTATCTGCTGGATGTATTCCAAACTCTGTCTTCATCTACAGTTTTTGGCCTCTACAGTTTCCTCTCATACCATGGAAGTCATTCTCTCATGTCTTAACAGATGTCCTATCATCCTGTCCCTTCTCCTTATAATTGTTTTTCGCGTATTCCTTTCCTCTCCAATTCTGCGCAGAACCTACTCACTCCTTATCTGATCAGTCCACCTTATTTTCAACATTCGTCTATAGCATTACATCTCAAATTCTTCGATTCTCTTCTGTTCCGCTTTTTCCCACAGTCCATGTTTCACTACCACACAATGCTGTACTCCACACGTCCATACCCAGAAATTTCTTCCTCAAATTAATATCGATATTTCATATTAGTAGACTTCTCTTGACCAGGGATGCCCTTTTTGCCATTGCTAATCTGCTATTGTTGTCCTCCTTGCTCCGTCCGTCATTAGTTATTTTACTGCCTAGGTAGCAGAATTTCTTAACTTCATCTACTTCGTGACAATCAGTCCTGATGTTAAGTTCCTCGCTGTTCTCATTTCTGCTACTTCTCATTACTTTCGTCTTTCTTCGATTCACTCTCAATTCATAATCTGTACTCATTAGATTATCCATTCCATTCAGCAGATCCTGTAATTCTTCTTCACTTTCATTCAGGACAGTAATCTCATCAGTAAATCGTATAATTGTTATCCTTTCACGTTGAATTTTAATACCTCTCCTGAACCTTGCTTTTATTTCCATCATTGCTTCTTCAATGTACAGATTGAACAGTAGGGTCGAAAGACTACTTCCTTGTCTCATACCCTTTTTAATCCGAGCACTTCGTTCTTGGTCTCCAATTTTATTAATGGCTCTTGTACATATTGTATATCATCCGTCTCTCCCTATAGCTAACCCCTATTTTTCTCCGAATTTCGAACATGTTGCACCATTTTACATTGTCGAACGCATTTGCCAGGTCGACAAATACTATGAACTTGTCGTGATACGTCTTGTTCCATTATCAACCGCGACGTCAGAATTGCCTCTTTGGTGCCTTTACCTTTCCTAAATCCAAACTGATCGTCATCTAGCACATTCTCAATTTTCTTTTTCCATTCTTCTGTATATTATTCTTGTCAGCAACTTGGATGCATGAGCTGTTGAGCTGATTATGCGATAATTCTTGCACTTGTCAGCTCTTGGAGTCTTCGGAACTGTGTGGAAGATATTTTTCCGAAAGTCAAATGGTATATCGCCAGACACATCGATTCTACTCACCATCGTGAAAGACGTTTTGTTGCCACTTCCCCCAATGATTTTAGAAATTCTGATGGAATGTTATCTACCCCTTCTGCCTTATTTGATCGGAAGTCCTCCAAAGCTCTTTTAAATTCTGGTTCTAATACTGGATTTCTTCTAAATCGACTCCTGTTTCTTCTTCTATCACATCAGACAAATCTTCCCCCTCATAGAGGCTTTCAATGTATTGCTCCCACCTACCCGCTCTCTCCTCTGCATTTAGCAGCGGAATTCCTGCTGCACTCTTAACGCTACCATGCTTGCTTTTAATGACAGCGAAGGTTGTTTTGACTTTCCTGTATGTTTAGTCTGTCCTTCCGACTGTCATTTCTTTTTCGATTTCTTCACATTTTTCATGCAGCCATTTCGTCTTAGATTCCCTGCACGACCTATTTATTTCATTCCTCAGTGACTTGCATTTCTGTATTCCTGAGTTTCCTGGGACATTTTTGTACTTCCTCCTTTCATCTATCGACTGAAGTACCATGGTTTCTTCGCCGTTACATTCTATGTACCTATGTTTTTCTTTCCAACATCTGTGATGACTCTTTTTAGAGATTTCCATTCAACTTCACCGTACTGCTGACTGAGCTATTTCTTATTGCTATATCTATAGCCTTAGGGAACTTTAAACGCATCTCGTCATTCCTTAGTACTCCCGTATCCCACTTGTATGCGTATTGGTTCTTCCTGACTAATCCCTTAAACTTCAGCCTACTCTTCATCACTACTATATTGTGATCTGTGTCTATATCTGTTCCTGGGTACACATTACAGTCCAGTATCTGATATCAGGACAAATGTAAGGATGTAGAGGCTTATCTCACTAGGGGTGGGATAGATACTGCTTTCAGGAAAATTAAAGAGACCTTTGGAGAAAAGAGAGCCACTTGTATGAATATCTAGAGCTCAGATGGAAACCCAGTTCTAAGCAAAGAAGGGAAAGCAGAAAGGTGGAAGAAGTATATAGAGGGTCTATACAAGGGCGATGTGTTTGAGGACAATATTATGGAAATGGTAGAGGATGTAGATGAAGATGAAATGGGAGATACGATACTGCGTGAAGAGTTTGACTGAGCACTGAAAGACCTGAGTCGAAACAAGGCCCCGGGAGTAGACAACATTCCATTGGAACTACTGACGGCCTTGGGAGAGCCAGTCCTGACAAAACTCTACCATCTGGTGAGCAAGATGTATGAGACAAGCGAAATACCCTCATACTTCAAGAAGAATATAATAATTCCAATCCCAAAGAAAGCAGGTGTTGACAGATGTGAAAATTACCGAACTATCAGTTTAATAAGTCACAGCTGCAAAATACTAACACGAATTCTTTACAGACGAATGGAAAAACTGGTAGAAGCCGACCTCGGGGAAGATCAGTTTGGATGGCGCAGAAATGTGGGAAAACGTGAGGCAATACTGACCTTACGACTTATCTTAGAAAATAGATTAAGGGAAGGCAAACCTACGTTTCTAGCATTTGTGGACTTCGAGAAAGCTTTTGACAATGTGGACTGGAATACTCTCTTTCAAATTCTAAAGGTGGCAGGGGTAAATACAGGGAGCGAAAGGCTATTTACGATATGTACAGAAACCAGGTGGCAGTTATTAGAGTCGAGGGGCATGAAAGGGAAGCAGCGGTTGGGAAGGGATTGAGACAGGGTTGTAGCCTGTCCCCAATGTTATTCAATCTGTATATTGAGCAAGAGGTAAAGGAAACAAAAGAAAAATTCGGAGTAGGTGTTGAAGTCCATGGAGAAGAAATAAAAACTTTGAGGTTCGCCGATGATATTGTAATTCTGTCAGAGACAGCAAAGGGCTTGGATGAGCAGTTGAACGGAATAGACAGTGTCTTGAAATGAGGATATAAGATGAACATCAACAAAAGCAAAACGAGGATAATGGAATGTAGTCGAATTAAGTCGGGTGATGCTGAGGGAATTAGAGTAGGAGCCTGGCTCTGAGCACTATGGGACTCAACTGCTGAGGTCATTAGTCCCCTAGAACTTAGAACTAGTTAAACCTAACTAACCTAAGGACATCACATACATCCATGCCCGAGGCAGGATTCGAACCTGCGACCGTAGCGGTCTCGCGGTTCCAGACTGCAGCGCCAGAACCGCGCGGCCACTTCGGCCGGCTTAGAGTAGGAAATGAGACACTTAAAGTAGTAAAGGAGTTTTGCTATTTGGGGAGCAAAATAACTGATGATGGTCGAAATAGAGAGGATATAAAATGTAGACTGGCAATGGCAAGGAAAGCTTTTCTGAAGAAGAGAAATTTATTAACACCGAGTACAGATTTAAGTGTCAGGAAGTCGTTTCTGAAAGTATGGAGTGTAGCCATGTATGGAAGTGAAACATGGACGATAAATAGTTTGGACAAGAAGAGAATAGAAGCTTTCGAAATGTGGTGCTACAGAAGAATGCTGAAGATTAGATGGGTATATCACATAACTAATGAGGAGGTATTGAATAGAATTGGGGAGAAGAGGTGTTTGTGGCACAACTTGACAAGAAGAAGGGACCGGTTGGTAGGAGATGTTCTTAGGCATCAAGGGATCACAAATTTAGCATTGGAGGGCAGTGTGGAGGGTAAAAATCGTAGAGGGAGACCAAGAGATGAATACACTAAGCAGATTCAGAAGGATGTAGGTTGCAGTAAGTACTGGGAGATGAAGAAGCTTGCACAGGATAGAGTAGCATGGAGAGCTGCATCAAACCAGTCTCAGGACTGAAGACAACAACAACATCTGATATCATAATCTCTGTCTGACCATAATGTAATCTATCTGAAATCTACTCGTATCACCCGGTCTTTTTTAAGTATAGCTCCTCCTCTTGCGGTTCTTGAGCAGAGTATTAGCTATTACTAGCTGAAATTTATTGCGAAACTCTATTAGTCTTTCTCTTCTCCCATTCCTTGTTCCAAGCCCATATTTTTCTGTAATCTTTTCTTCTTTTCCTTCCCTTACAATGGCATTCCGTTATCGCATGACTATTAGATTTTCATCTCTCTTTACGTACTGTATTACCCTTCAAATATCCTCATATACTTTCATTATCTCTTCATCTTCAGCTTGCGACGTCGACATGTATACCTAAACTATCGCTGGCGGTGTTTGTTTGCTGTCCATTCTGATAAGAATAACCCTATCACTGAGTTGTTCACAATAACACACTCTCTGCCCTATCTCCCTATTTATAACGAATCCTACTCCCTTTATACCATTTTCTGTTCTGCTGCTGTTGATATTACCCTATACTCATCTGACCAGAAATTCTTGTCTTCTTTCCATTTCACTTCACTTGTAGGGAAGCAGCATACTCACGCCTTATAAAATTCACATCAGCCTTTCCATTGTGTGCCAGCCTAGTCCACTGTAACTAGCTCTGACGTCATAAATATTGCGCAATACTTTAAAATGAAGTTAATAAGCTGAAACGTTTCTAGCATATCAGGAGTAATACGAAATCAATATGTGTTGGATATCAGTTCAATAACTTTACCCATTTTCGAAATTTGGATGTTTTTCTGTAAAAATCATTGGCGCAACAGAAAAGAGCTAGAAACTTAGAAATTTATATTTAGATTCCTTTTGCATAATAATTTAGTAGAAACAGTATTCTGGATCTCACAAATTAAAATTTTAGTTGAAATTCATGATTTTCTGGTTTTTGTCTTAGAAATTAAGGAAGCAAGATAGATTAAGTAGGCGAATAAATAAAGCTAGGATGTTTAAATTTAAGTAGAAGGGAGATCCGCTATAATCATAAAAATGTGAGAAGTTTCAACAGAATAACTATAAAACTATAGCTATATCGTATCTCCAAAGAGCAAGTTCAGAGCTCGTCTACTGCGTGTAGTGTAATTAAATTAATTCTCTCGCCCAAAATATTTGACTTAGCCACATCAGACTTTTATTATGATTACTTACTTGTGTGCTGATTGCACAATTAAATTGAAAGCTTCATCGCCCATCCGCAAAGGAAGCAATGATTTATTCGATAACTTAAAGTGGTGCATTACTAGCCCTGCGGCTAATCGGGAGAGCAGATTTGATCAGACGTTCCCTTAGCCGTCCGCACCGTGGCTTTATATGTAAGAATGCTGCGCGAGAAAAGGATGGCCCCAGTTCTATCCAGATGCTGATTAGCGCACCACTTGTGCCGGGAGTCGCGTCGCATCGGTATCGTTGATATAAACAGCCTCGGATGCAGTAATAAGTTACTCGGGATACGCGTAGCCATGAAATCGTTTTCGAGTGAAGTGTTAATTTTGGGATTACGTTAATGATCTATCTTTAGTTTGCGTATGTCGTATTTTCACGTGCCACTGCAGGACAGACATTCTACCATTATTAGCGTGACGTTTGATGAACATTATCATCAAATTATGGTGAGCATTCACGTAAACATTTAATTTGAACAGTTATAGTTGCATCATCGCATTAGACTCTGAACTGCTCTGGTAGTTGGATTGTGTGGATTCTTTTTGGTCTGTGACTTTCAGAATATAGTGAACATTTTAGAGAGAATGGTTTTTGGTTATGAATCCCAGACAATCTCCTAATTCCTCAGAGCTATAAGCTGTAGCTATAAATGTATTTATCAGATGAAGTGGGCACTATGAATTCTAATTACAGGCTTCACGTTTTGCTAATCACTTTCTGGTTGCCAATATTGTAGTTAGAGAGCCAGTGTTGAGAACGGCAACAGCATTAAATAAATAGTAGGAACATTAACAATTATGCCTCCCGCCACCCCACACACTGATCCCTACTATATCTAGATTGAGCATTTGCATTTCCTTTTTCAGATTTCTAGTTTCCGTACCACCTTCAAGCTTCTCATATTACACGCCCCAACACCTAGAACGTTATCCTTTCATTGGTTTTTCAATATTTGTCTCATGGTCACTTCCACCTTGGCAGTCCCTCTCAGAGACCGGAATGGGGGACTATTACGGAATCTTTTGCCAGTGGAGAGATCGTGATGACACTTTTTCAGGTACAAGGCGCATGTCCTGTGTATACACGTTATGTGTCTTTAATGCTGTGGTTTCCATCGCCTTCTGCATCCTCATGCCGTTGATCATTGCTAATTCTTGCGCCTTGAGGGGCAGTTTCCCAACCCTAGGACAAGAGAGTGCCCTGAACCTCTGTCCGATCCTTCGCCCTCTTTGACAAGGCCGCTGGCAGAATGAGGGTGATTTATTATGCCGGAAGTCTTCGGCCGCCAATGCTGATTAGTAATCAAAAGTTAAGCGGTGGTGGGATTCGAACCTGGGACCGATGACGTTTTGATTACTAATGAAAGACGCTACCCTGGACCACGGGTGCAACGTATGCAGTGCTTATTCCGTATTTTTGAAGGAATTTGACGAAGTCGTACGAAAGATTCCCCACAAAAGTGATTCTCAAAAACTGAGAAATAACTACTTATGGCGTGGGACAGATGTTGTTCTTATCTGGCATAGTCTTGTTCCTGTATGGATCGCCAACAGTAATCGGGTTGTGGCCGTTACTTGTGGTGATATATCTAAGACTGGTCAAGATATAGATAATGGCAGGTCACTAACTTGGTGAATCATAACAATGAAATGTAAGTTAAAGGTAATAAAGACTACGGCGACCATAATTTTCAAGAAACATTGTCTTCAACATAATCTGATTCCCGTCTACCTGCAGGCAAATCTAAGAACTAACACCCGAATAAAGACTTCCTTAAGTGTACTAGATTCCTCATTTCAAGCTACATTAGGTGTTTATACAAGGAAAAAGATAATCTTAATCTACTTTCCCACGAAGTTTATGTCTCAGCAGTTTAACTTCGGTATTATGACCAATTGGATATTTGAATGAGAGTTGCCAACCAATTTGTTTGGAATACTGTCCAACCGATCGCTCGCACCTAGTCTCGTAAGTTAAATAATTAAAGATACGTTTACTGCCCTACACCTAAAAAAGAGTGTGCTAACGTGGGAGGTCTTTCTTGTTTTCTGACGGAGTGTTTAGTCTCTCTGGCATACGCTTTGACCAAGAAGGAATGCAATTTTAAGTGAGAGTCTGAAACACGGCATTCAGCCTAATCCAGGTAGGAAACTAGCGACGTCCCTAACAGTGGATTAGAAAATAGTCATTGACGTTTCCCCATGCCCCAGAGATGAGAAGATTAAAATCATTTGTAGAGCTAATGAGCTAATAGAGAAAGCCTCTCGTAAGAAATCCAAAAATGTTCATTACTTATCATTAAAAACTAATAACAATGAGTTACCAGTGATTAAAGAAAGTACTTCCACTACAAAATTGACTGCATCACCAAAACGTTATAGTTCCGTAATAATGATAACATCATGAGATCTAAACTGACCACCAAAACAATTTGCAAAGGAGTTTAATTCTACCCTGATGTGACGGCAAAAATGAAAATAATGAATCCTAAAGTCTCATTGTAATGTGCCCAAATTAAAGGTCATATATTGCTTCACCCAATAGTACGATTCTAATGGTATGGTAACATGGGGGAACTAGTCTCTGAATACCTATTAAAACTTTTGCAAGAGAACTTTGTATTCAAGCAGAACTTCTCAATACGAAACAGGATAGAATTAGCTGATTTAGTCACTAGTGGCGTTTTTCAGCTAACAGTGTTCTCCTATCTTCGGTTATAAAAATATTAACACTAATGTTCCAATAAATGAGACAATTTCTCCCATACAAGAAAATTTTGTAAATAAGACCTGACTTACACAAGACGAGACTAATGAAATCTACTGCACCCTACCGCTGCTAACAGCTCATAATCATTTTTCATTTAGTGTCAAATACTATAGAAAAACCGAAGACCTGGCTATGGGTAGCTCTGTAGCGGGTTTCATCGTCGATGTTTCTGTAAATAGTCTTAAATATAGCTATCAAAATAATAACAAATACAATTCCAAACAAGTCCTCTTTAACCGTCGATATGTCAACATTTTTGTTCTCTTCAACAGACAAGCATAAAATGTCAAAGGGTTAGTAGAAAACTTCAGTACACTTCGTCCAAAAATGGAATTCATCCCGGTATTGATGAATGAACATTTCGTACTTAATTATTTAGATTTTCAGTTACAACTTACTGTACTTAGTATTATGTTTCATATTTACCGCAAGCCAACTACAAGTCATTCCGTGATACATACTTCCTCCTGTCATCCGCTACGTTACTTACTCGCTTTCTTCAAGGCTAAGATTCACTGTGTTAATGAATTGCCATTATCTGCTGCCTCCATGGTAAAATTGTTAACAAGTCTGATATATAGGCACTCATTTCCCACCCTGTTAGCCGACGAATGTGTCATGTTTATATCGTATTTTTGAAGAAGTTTGGCTAAAGCGTACGAAAGGTTCCCTAAAAAAGGGATTCTCACAAATCTGGAAGCAGCTGTTGAAGGTGTGGTGGTGATGCCGTTCTCATCTGGTGTAATCTCTTTCCTGTACAGATCAACAACAATCCCAGTAGCGTGCACGTGTGGACATGGGTTCAGGGTACTCTCTTGCTCTTGAGGTGGGAAACTGCCCTAAGGGCAAGAAGAATCAGTGATTATCAATGGCAAATTGCTGCACTAAAGATACGTAAGACATGTGGCCTGTTGTTGAAAAAGTGTCGTGAGCATCTCTTCATTGGAGAAAGATTCCGGACTAGTCTCCCATTTGGATCACCTGGACGGGGCTGCAATGGAGAGGTGACCATAAGAACAAGATTGAATAACCAACGAAAGGGTAACGTTTTACCAGTCTTGGTGTGGAATGTCAGAAGTTTGAACGTGGTAGGGAAGCTAGAAAATCAGAAAAGGGAAGTGCTAAGGGTCAATCTGGATATAGTGGGGGTCAATGAAGTTAAATGGAAAGAAGACAAGGATTTCTGGTCAGACAAGTATAGGGTAATATCAACAACAGCAGAAAATGGTATAACGGGAGTAGGACGTACTATGAATACGGAGGTAGGGCGGAGAGTGAGTTACTGTGAACATTCGAGTGATTGGATGGTTCTCATTGGAATCGATAGCCGGCAAACTCTGGCAACAACATTTCAGGTACACATGCCGGCGTCGCACGCTGAAGATGGAGACAGAGAAAGTATATGAGGATAACGAACGGGTAATTCAATACCTAAACGAAGATGAAAATCTAATTGGATTATAGAGAAAGGGTTACAGGAGGAAATGGGTTTGGTACCAGGAATGAGAGAGGAGGAAGAATACTTGAGTTCTGCAATAAATTTCAGTTCGTAACAGTGAATTTTCTGATCAAGGATAACAAGAGGAGGAGGTGAACTCGGTGAAGGCCGAGATGTATGGGAAGATTGCAGTTAAATTGCGTCATGATCATGCAGACACTTCGTAACCAGATATTGTATTGCAAGGTGTACCCAGGAGCAGACACAGATTCCGACCATAATTTAGCAATTATGTAAGGCAGGCTTAAATTTAAAGGACTAGTCGGGGAAAATCAACAGGAAATGAAGTGAGACAAGTTAATACTAAGGAATGAAGAAATACACTTGAGGTTCTCTGAGGCTACATATGTACCAAGAATGTAACCACGAAAAGTAACCATGGATATCAGAAGAAATACTTCAGCCAATCGACGAAAGAAGGAAGTACAATAATGTTCAGGGAAATTCAGGAAACAGAAACACAATTCACTTAGGACTGCATTGAGGGTAAATCGAAGAATCGCGAAAGAAATTAGAATTTGCAGAAATGAACAGAAACAGAAACTTAACATGAAAATTGGGATCATGATGAGACGAAGATACAGAATTTCTCTCTCTCGGAAACAAAGTAACCCATGATGGATGGAGCAAGGAGGATGTAATAAACTGACTAGCTCTGGCAAAAAGAGCGTTCCTGGCCAAGAGAAGTCTCCTAACGTCAGCGGAGGCCTTACTTTGAGCAAGAAATTTCTGAGAATGTACGTTTGGAACACAGCACTGTATGATGCGAAATATGGACTGTGGAAAAACTGGAAAAGAAAAGAATCCCAGGATTTTAGATGTGGTGCTGCAGAAGAATGTTGAAAATGAGGTGAACTGATGAAGTAAAGAATGAGGAGGTTCTCTGCAGAATCGGAAAAGTGATCATTTAATTCTGTAGCGCAGTATAGTGTGAGTGATTTCCATACCATTAGGCGCCCACAGCTCGTGGTCTTGTGGCTATCGTTGCTGCGTCTGGATCATGCGGTCCCGAGTTCGATTCCCGGCCGGGTTGGGAGATTTTCTCTGCCCGGAGACTGGATATTGGTGCTGTCCTCATCGTTTCATCATCATTCATTGAAAGTGGCAAGATTGGATTGAGTAAAGATTGGGAATTTGTACGGGCGCTGATAACCGCGCAGTTGAGCAGCCCACGAACCAAACATCATCATCATCACATCATTAGGTATGCCGCCTCGAGACATATACACAGTTTCTAACTTCAATGCTTGACTCATTGTGTTGCATGATTACCGTTGATCCTGCCTATCTTTCCTACTTGTGGACAATTTGAGTGACTAAATTTTACTCTGTGCCGAATTTGGTAAGGGGCCGTTTCTTGACTCTGGTGATCTAAGTTTGCATTGATACTGATACTCTCCCTGCATTGCTTCATTCAGTGCTTGACAAATAGTCAGTAAAGGGATAGCACGGATTGTCTAAATGGTTATTAATTTAATGATGATTCAGTGAACCTATTTCGCAGCGGATAACGCAAAGGAAGTGGTGAGGTGGGGTGTGGGCCTCAAGCAACCAAAAAACCCAGCTAACCGACAGCATCTGCCCCGCTTTCAGGCACCATATACTCTCATATGGAATCTTCACTTTCAATAATTTCTGATTTCACATTATTACGGTGGCTCAGTTCAGGATTGCATTTACTGGGTACGGGACACGGGGTGAAATTATTGTTTCACACACGTAATATTACCATTTAAATACCACTTTCCTTGGGCCGCACGCCCCTCTTCTCAGTTCTGCACAAATTAACATTCAAGTTACAAGGACATTATGCGTTCTCCTTCTAATCTAAATGGTCTCTTAGTTCAGTGATACACACGTGATAAAGCGAAATGTTCCGTTACTCTTGGGATTACCGTTCTCACACGACACTCTCATACCCATGCCACACGTGGACTGAGTAACAAGTGGTATTTTAATACAATCTATTTAAACCGAATTTCGGTGTCCCCCTCTGATTTGGGCGGGAACAACATCGCGTGCTAGGACGCGATCTTATAGCGGACGGTCGCGTGATAAGCAAGCAGATACATTTATTAATTGTTAATACACAGAAATGACATTCATTCTATTAAATCCGTCACACGAACACTTGCAAAACCAACAATCAATTTCTACAAGAACAACCGTATGCAATGACGAATCACCCATAACATTTCATTAACATCTTGTCATTGCCAATAAAGTTACAATCTTTGATCGTTGATGGATAGTATCAATCCTTCACACGAAACACACGCAATTCCTACTCTATATACTGAGCGAGGCTGCGCTGTGGTTAGCACACTGGCCTTGCATTCTGGAGGACAACGGTTCAAACCCACGTCCGGCCATCCTGATTTAGGTTTTCCGTGATTTCCCTATATCGCTTGAGGCAAACGGCGGAATGGTTCCTTTGAAAGGGCAGGGCCGACATCCTTCCCCATCCTTCCCAACTGCTATGGGACCGATGACGTCCCTGTTTGGTCCCCTCCCCAGTCAACCAACTAGCCTGTTTTGTGTTTCCACAAGAACGTCCGTTAGCTCACCGACTGAGCACCCAAGCCCACGTGGGATCTTGGAAATCCATGGCTCTAAATCAGTCACCATCTATGATCATTCTTGGATTTTATACACTCCTGGAAATTGAAATAAGAACACCGTGAATTCATTGTCCCAGGAAGGGGAAACTTTATTGACACATTCCAGGGGTCAGATACATCACATGATCACACTGACAGAACCACAGGCACATAGACACAGGCAACAGAGCATGCACAATGTCGGCACTAGTACAGTGTATATCCACCTTTCGCAGCAATGCAGGCTGCTATTCTCCCATGGAGACGATCGTAGAGATGCTGGATGTAGTCCTGTGGAACGGCTTGCCATGCCATTTCCACCTGGCGCCTCAGTTGGACCAGCGTTCGTGCTGGACGTGCAGACCGCGTGAGACGACGCTTCATCCAGTCCCAAACATGCTCAATGGGGGACAGATCCGGAGATCTTGCTGGCCAGGGTAGTTGACTTACACCTTCTAGAGCACGTTGGGTGGCACGGGATACATGCGGACGTGCATTGTCCTGTTGGAACAGCAAGTTCCCTTGCCGGTCTAGGAATGGTAGAACGATGGGTTCGATGACGGTTTGGATGTACCGTGCACTATTCAGTGTCCCCTCGACGATCACCAGTGGTGTACGGCCAGTGTAGGAGATCGCTCCCCACACCATGATGCCGGGTGTTGCCCCTGTGTGCCTCGGTCGTATGCAGTCCTGATTGTGGCGCTCACCTGCACGGCGCCAAACACGCATACGACCATCATTGGCACCAAGGCAGAAGCGACTCTCATCGCTGAAGACGACACGTCTCCATTCGTCCCTCCATTCACGCCTGTCGCGACACCACTGGAGGCGGGCTGCACGATGTTGGGGCGTGAGCGGAAGACGGCCTAACGGTGTGCGGGACCGTAGCCCAGCTTCATGGAGACGGTTGCGAATGGTCCTCGCCGATACCCCAGGAGCAACAGTGTCCCTAATTTGCTGGGAAGTGGCGGTGCGGTCCCCTGCGGCACTGCGTAGGATCCTACGGTCTTGCGTCGCTGCGGTCCGGTCCCAGGTCGACGGGCACGTGCACCTTCCGCCGACCACTGGCGACAACATCGATGTACTGTGGAGACCTCACGCCCCACGTGTTGAGCAATTCGGCGGTACGTCCACCCGGCCTCCCGCATGCCCACTATACGCCCTCGCTCAAAGTCCGTCAACTGCACATACGGTTCACGTCCACGCTGTCGCGGCATGCTACCAGTGTTAAAGACTGCGATGGAGCTCCGTATGCCACGGCAAACTGGCTGACACTGACGGCGGCGGTGCACAAATGCTGCGCAGCTAGCGCCATTCGACGGCCAACACCGCGGTTCCTGGTGTGTCCGCTGTGCCGTGCGTGTGATCATTGCTTGTACAGCCCTCTCGCAGTGTCCGGAGCAAGTATGGTGGGTCTGACACACCGGTGTCAATGTGTTCTTTTTTCCATTTCCAGGAGTGTATTACAGTTTCACACGCAAAATCTTATTGATTTTCATTTAGTATGCTGGTGGCCGTTTCTCCGTACAGTACTGCACGCTTGGCACCGTGGAGACAAAGGCCAAAAAGAAAAAAAATTAATCAGGGAAACTAACGTCACGCGCAAAATTCTTTAAATGTTTCATGCTATCCACACGCCCAATTGCTAAACTGAAGGTGATTACTCTTTTTCAGAAGGCTACTGCCGTATGGTTGAAAGTTGCACAAGGGGAGATATCTCGCTACCAATAAAAATCAGATGAACTCTGGAATTTAATGAAATGAAATATGAACTTAAAACTGGATTACAAAGATCTCCACGCTCACGTTTGAATCGTGAACTCTAACCATCCAACACACTCGTAAAACAATTAAAAAAGTGGCCACAACGTGGGCATAGCTGTGATAATGTTGGAAAAGAGCGGATTACTGACCGAATCTACGTATGATATACGGCATACTTCTGTTAAACACTACTGGCCATTAAAATTGCTACACCACGAAGATGACGTGCTACAGACGCGAAATTTAACCGACAGGAAGAAGATGCTGTGATATGCAAAGGATAAGCTTTTCAGAGCATTCACAAAAAGTTTGACGACGGTAGCGACACCTACAACGTGCTGACATGAGGGAAGTTTCCAACCGATTTCTCATACACAAACAGCAGTTGACCGGCGTTGCCTGGTGAAACGTTGTTGTGATGCGTCGTGTAAGGAGGAGAAATTCGTACCATCACGTTTCCGACTTTCATAAAGGTCGGATTGTAGCCTATCGCGATTGCGGTTTATCGTATCGCGACATTGCTGCTCGTGTTGGTCGAGATCCAACGACTGTTAGCAGAATATGGAAACGGTGGGTTCAGGAGGGTAATACGGAACGCCGTGCTGGATCCCAACGGCCTCGTATCACTAGAAATCGAGATGACAGGCATCTTATCCGCATGGCTGCAACGGATCGTGCAGCCCCGTCTCGATCCCTGAATCAACAGATGGTGACGTTTTGCAAGACAACAACCATCAGCACGAACAGTTCGTCGACGTTTGCAGCAGCATGGACTATCAGCTCGGAGACCATGGCTGCGGTTACCCTCGACGCTGCATCACAGACAGGAGCACCTGCGATGGTGTACTCAATGACGAACCTGGGTGCACGAATGACAGAACGTCATTTTTTTCGGATGAATCCAGGTTCGGTTTACAGCATCATGATGGTCGCATCCGTGTTTGGCGATATCGCGGTGAACGCACATTGGAAACGTGTATCCGTCATCGCCATACTGGCGTATCGCCCAGCGTAATGGGGTGCCATTGGTTACACGTCTCGGTAACCTCTTGTTCGCATTGACGGCACTTTGAACAGTGGACGTTACATTTCAGATGTCTACCCTTCATTCGATCCCTGCTAAACCCTACATTTCAGCAGGATAATGCACGACCGCATGTTGCAGGTCCTGTACGGGCCTTTCTGGATACAGAAAATGTTCGAATGCTGCCATGGCCAGCACATTCTCCAGGTCACTCACCAATTGGAAACGTCTGGTTAATGGTGGCCGAGCAACTGGCTCGTCATAATACGCCAGTCACTACTCTTGATGAACTGCGGTATCGTGTTGAAGCTGCATGGGCAGCTGTACCTGTACACGCTATCCAAGCTCTGTTTGACTCAATGCCCAGGTTTATGAAGGCCGTTATTACGGCCAGAGGTGGTTGTTCTGGGTACTGATTTCCCAGGATCTAGGCACCCAAATTGCGTGAAAATGTAACCACATGTCAGTTCTAGTATAATATATTTGTCCAATTAATACCCGTTTATCATCTGCATTTCTTCTTGGTGTAGCAATTTTAATGGCCAGTAGTGCATTAGGTAACTGTTTGACGGAGACGAGCTCATATTCCGTCCATACTCTCTGCCATCTGGAACCTGACCGACGACAAATGGTGGAGCACCCCTATCGGTTTCTTTGCTCATCAGTGAAGGAGGGGGGAAGACTTGCTACCATCTCCCGTATACTTTCGCACTATTGGTGCGTCTTTGCCAGTCTACCTACGAGACTTTTGTGGGCACCAGACCAAACAAAACACACATCTTTGCATTACAGCTATTATACTCTCAAATCACACCCGAAACAAACATTCATTCTGACGTTTAAGAGCAACACAACAGGAATAGGAAGAGGATGTGCATTAATACATAGTCAGATAAACATAGTGGGGTGCACCTCTACACCAGAGCTTCTGCGTACCAGAGCAAATAGTAATAAATACCATTCTGTCATTACCAATACAGGAATTCTGGATACCTTGAAATGACGTAATGGGACGGAACAACCAGGTCCGTCTCAGTGTTACACCTTTAAAGTAAAATTATAACATTTAATAAGTACCTTTGATACAAAAATTCTGAAATTCAGTCAATAATTACATGAAATACTAAAATATGAGCTTTTTGTGGTCCCTGCCGCTGTGACCGTGTCAGTGAAACAGATTGGTGAGAATCTCACCTGTGAATTTTTTCTTGATGCAGGTGTACTCTCCCGGACAGGTCAGCAGCAGGTCCGCCGGACGGTCGAATGGATCTCCACAGCGAGAATCCTTTGTGGAATCGCAGACGTAGCACTTGATGGGTATATTGTCATCGTCTGAAACATTTGAAATATTTCTGAATGTTTGATTTAGTATTTCAGGTATCTCGTACTCAAATAGTCAGCGTTTGAGACCCCGCATAAATTTTTCACAGCTCTTCTGTCCTGCGTCCTTATGGAAGTGGTTGGTCGTTGAATTCTTCTGACTTTTTGTTTAATATGAAACATATATGTAAGTGCAATAACCAAGAGCAAACAGTAAGAATGGAAGACCAAGAACGTAGCAGTCACATTAAAAAGATAGACAGAGTTGCAGTCTTTCACAACTACCGTTCAAGCAGCAGCGACGGAAGTAACAAAGATTCAAGACTGGGCTTAAAATTCCTGGTGAAGGGCTGTTAGTGCTAATACCCGCTGAATGCATTGCTATCGTCAGTGTAAGTGAAGAAGGTTTTGCAGGACCTGTTGAACAGAATGACAAATCTAGTCAGTACAGATTACGGACTGAGACCAAAACATGTTGAGACGAAAGTAATGAAGATTAGCTGAAATGAAGTTAGTGATAAATGCAACATCTCCATTGGTGTCCATGATGTAGAGGAAGTTATCAGGCTACCTCGAAAGCAAAATAATATATGCTTGACAAATCAAAGAGAAAACAAAATGCTGAAGAGCACACGCAAAGAGGGCATTCACTGCCAAAAGAAGTCTATTAGTACCGAAAGTAGGACTTATTCTGAGAAAGACATTTCTGAGTGTGTACGTTTGGAGCACAGCATTGTATGGTAGTGAACCAAAATCTAGCGAAAAGAGCCCATGGGATTTGAGGTACCGTGCTATAAAAGAATACTGAAAATTCTATGAACTGATAAGATACGAAATGAGAAGGTTGTTCGTAGAATCGGAGTGAAACGGAACGTGTGGAGACCACTGACAAGCGACTAGTTGATAGGAAATGAGAGACCAGGGAATAAATTCCATGGTACTAGTTGGAACAGTAGAGGAGAAAAGCTGTAGGGGACGATAGAGTTTGTAATTGAGGTATTGTACACATGTCGCGATACCACACTACAGTCGGCGGTGCGAATCGCTCTCACAGGCATTAGTGAGAGCTTGCTGCAATCGGCAACGACGTATGCGAGGTGCTCCTGGAGACCGCGCTTTCCCTGTCATTTTAGCACCATCCTCACGCTTAGGTCAACGTAGTGTAGAGCATGCAACAGCTTTTCCCCATTTCGAGACCTTAGATATAGCAGTCAACAACATCGTTAAGAAACATGGCTTGTGAAGTGTCAGATGAACTTGTACTGTTGCTTAAACATTGTACCTCAAGAGGACAGTTTGTCAATTAGCTCATTAGGTAATGCTTTGCTAGTCCATGATGGTTGTAAATTATCCAGTACTCCTGTTGCAAAGTTAAGTAATTTATGTAATAAAGCAAACTCATGTCATCTGTTACAGTTGCAGTGAATCATCTCCCTGACCACTTGTAGGACCCACACTTGTGGCCGGATGATTGTACTTTCATCAGATCACAACTGTAATATCCCCAAGAACTGCAGTTAAATTTAGTGAAACTAAACTTCTAATTGTTGTTGTTTATAGTCCCCCTAACTCTGGATTCAGAGCTTTTCTGCTCGACCTAGAGAGGATTCTTGGCTCACTTTATAGGAAGTACCAGAAATTAGTTATATGTGTGACTTCAATACGAATTTTGTATGTGATTATGCAAGAAAAAGGATGATGGTATATCTCCTAAACTCATATGATCTACTGCAGACTGCGTTTTTTCCAACTAGGTTTCAGGGAAACAGCAGCACAGTCACTGACAATATTTTTATTCATTCTTCATTACTAGGTGAGCATTCTGTTAGCAAAAGTGTGAATGGCCTTTCAGACCATGATGCACAAATTTTTACATTAAAAGGCCTTTGTACTCAAACAAATGTCATAAATAATTACAAACTATGTACGAAAGCTAATCCAATGGCAGCAGAGAGTTCTCTGAACCTCGTTAAGGAACAAGAGTGGCAGGATATTTATACAGCCGATAACATATATGACAAATACAATGTTTCCTTAACACATTTCTCATACTCGTTGAGAGTTGCTTTCCACGGGAGCGTTTTAAACGGTGTACTAGCAGTAAAAGGCAGCCTGGGTGTCTGACTAGTGGGATAAGGATATCGTGTAGAACGAAGCGGGTATTATATCAAAATTTTAGAAATAGTGACAATGAAGCTACAGTAGCCCATTACGAACAGTATTGTAAGGTGCTTAAAATTGTTACTAGGAAGGCAAAGAGTGTTTGGTACTCAAATAGAACAGGTAATTCACAGGATAAAATTAAAACCATATGGTCAGTTTTGAAGGAAGTGTCTGGTCAGCAGCACAAGGTTGATGATATAAAGTCAGTTCGCAGTAAAAATATTTCTGTTACTGATAAATGAGATATATGTACACTATTTAACAATCATTTTCTGAGCATTGCTGGTGAATTAAATAAAAATTTAGTTTCTACAGGGAATCATATAACTCTCTTGGAAAATGCTTTTCTGAGACTGATGTCTGAAATACAGGGTTATTACAAATGATTGAAGCGATTTCACAGCTCTACAATAACTTTATTATTTGAGATATTTTCACAATGCTTTGCACACACATACAAAAACTCAAAAAGTTTTTTTAGGCATTCAAAAACGTTCGATATGTGCCCCTTTAGTGATTCGGCAGACATCAAGCCGATAATCAAGTTCCTCCCACACTCGGCGCAACATGTCCCCATCAATGAGTTCGAAAGCATCGTTGAAGCGAGCTCGCAGTTCTGGCATGTTTCTTGGTAGAGGAGGTTTAAATACTGAATCTTTCACATAACCCCACAGAAAGTCGGGAGAGCGTGGAGGCCATGACATGAATTGCTGATCATGATCTCCACCACGACCGATCCATCGGTTTTCCAATCTCCTGTTTAAGAAATGCCGAACATCACGATGGAAGTGCGGTGGAGCACCATCCTGTTGAAAGATGAAGTCGGCGCTGTCGGTCTCCAGTTGTGGCATGAGCCAATTTTCCAGCATGTCCAGATACACGTGTCCTGTAACATTTTTTTCGCAGAAGAAAAAGGGGCCGTAAACTTTAAACCGTGAGATTGCACAAAACACGTTAACTTTTGGTGAATTGCGAATTTGCTGGACGAATTCGTGAGGATTCTCTACCGCCCATATTCGCACATTGTGTCTGTTCACTTCACCATTAAGAAAAAATGTTGCTTCATCACTGAAAACAAGTTTCGCACTGAAAGCATCCCCTTCCATGAGCTGTTGCAACCGCGCCGAAAATTCAAAGCGTTTGACTTTGTCATCGGGTGTCAGGGCTTGTAGCAATTGTAAACGGTAAGGCTTCTGCTTTAGCCTTTTCCGTAAGATTTTCCAAACCGTCGGCTGTGGTACGTTTAGCTCCCTGCTTGCTTTATTCATCGACTTCCGCGGGCTACGCGTGAAACTTGCTCGCACGCGTTCAACCGTTTCTTCGCTCACTGCAGGCCGACCCGTTGATTTCCCCTTACAGAGGCATCCAGAAGCTTTAAACTGCGCATACCATCGCCGAATGGAGTTAGCAGTTGGTGGATCTTTGTTGAACTTCGTCCTGAAGTGTCGTTGCACTGTTATGACTGACTGATGTGAGTGCATTTCATACGCTTTCTCGGCCCCTGTCGCCATTTTGTCTCACTGCGCTCTCGAGCGCTCTGGCGGCAGAAACCTGAAGTGCGGCTTCAGCCGAACAAAACTTTATGAGTTTTTCTACGTATCTGTAGTGTGTCGTGACCATATGTCAATGAATGGAGCTACAGTGAATTTATGAAATCGCTTCAATCATTTGTAATAGCCCTGTACTATTCTGTGATACAGGCAAGGGGGAGATTGAGTCAATAACTGAATCACTGAAGACTAAGGACTCTTATGGATATGATGGAGTGCCTAGCAGAATATTAAAGTACTGTGCTGCACTCGTTAGCCTGGTATTTAGCCATATTTGTAATTTTTCCTTTACGAAAGTTCTGTTTCCTGAACGATTAAGGTACTCAGTAGTAAAGCTGCTTTATAAAAAGGGAGAAAGGGATAATGTAGACAATTTTAGACCTATTAGTATGCTGTCAGTGTCTGCTAAACTTATTGAAAAGGCTGCGTATGTAAGGATAATTGATCATTTTAAATCACATAATTTGCTATCAAATGTACATTTAAGCATTAGAAGTCGTTTAATAACTGAAAAAGCTGTATTCTCTTTTCTCTGTGAAATACTGGATAGGTTAAAGAAAAGGTTTCGAACGCTAGACATATTTTTTTATTTAACTACGGCGTTTTATAGTGTTGATCACAAAATATTGCTCCAGGAGTTGGATCATTATGGAATACGGGGAGTAGCTCACAATTGGTTCACCTCTACTTTAGCAACAGACACAAAAAGGTCATTATTCACAGTGTTGAGAATGGATGTGGTGTGGGATCTGAGTGGGATACAGTCAAAGGGGGGGGGGGGGCAGTGATCAATGTTGGGGCCACTCCTGTTCCTTATTTATGCAGATGATATTCCTTCTAGTATTACTGGTAATTCTAAAATAGTTATGTTTGCTGATGACACTACCTTGGTAGTAAAGGATGTTGTGTGCAACATTGGCTCCGTTTCAAATGTGCACTCTATGACCCAAGCTTGCAGAAAATAAACTAACGCTAAACCACAGTAAGGCTCAGTCTTTACAGTTTCTAACTCACAATTGAACAAAACTCTACGTTTTAGTTTCACAGAATGGGCATATGATTAGTGAAACTGAACAGTTCAAATTTCTAGGTGTTCAGGTAGATAGTAAACTGTTGTGGAAAGCCCACGTTCAGGATCTTGGTCAGAGACTTAATGTTGCCATTTTTACTATGCGAACGTTATCTGAAGAACGTGATCGTTCGACAGGAAAATTAGTCTACTTTGCTTATTTTCATAAGCTTATGTCGTATGGTATTATATTTTGGGGTAACTGTTCCCATTCTAAAAGGATATTTATGGCTCAGAAACGGGGAGGTCGCGCAATGGGTGGTGTAAGTTGGCGAACCTCTTGTCGACCCATTTTCACTTGTCTGGGTATTTTGACATTGTCCTCTCAATACATATATTCTTTACTGTCGTTTCTTGTTAACAATATCAGCTTATTCTAAAGAAATAGCAGCTTTCACTCAGTTAATACAAGGCAGCAATCCAATCTGTATTTCGAACGCACTTCGTTAACTCTTGTGCAGAAAGGCGTGCAGTATACTGATGCAGCCATTTTCAATAAACTACCACAAGAATTCAAAAATCTTAGCAGAAATCCACGAGCTTTTAAATCGAAACTTAAAGAGTTTTCTCATGGGTCACTCCTTCTGTTCTGTTGAGGATTTCCTTGAAAAATTAAGCTAATTCGAATGTTATATTGTTGATTGCGTTTACTTAAACTTATGGCCTGACTTTTTTGGGTTCATAATCATTTTATTTTATCTGTTATTACTTTTATGCTCTAATTTCATGTACTGACACGTTCCATTGCCTTGGAGATTTCCTCCTCAATTTGGTCCTACGAAACTAGACATGTAAATAAATAATAAATAAATACAACAATTGATAACGTTTGCAGCAACTACTACTCTGAGATCAAAAGGTTGACACAGAAGAGAGATTCGTGGTACGCTACAACAACCCCGTGAAAAGACTGATAACCTAAGAAACATCTATGCCGTATGGACGACTGTCTTGAGCATTTGTGAAGCGTTTTCGATATGGCGTTGTGGGGAGGTTTCGACTTTAACCAAGGAAATATGATAACCGTTTTATCTATAGACAGCATTAGCTATAGTTGCGCTGTTGACTGTGGTACTGCACGGACATGCCATACTTTCAGCTTTGAAGAGGACACCATTCGTCACGTAGAAGAGGACCCCTCGGCGAGGACTCGCAACATTTCTCACACAATGGGCTCCTGTACAACACACAGGCCAGAGTGTTATCATCTCCGTTGTATGAGTACTGTGAATAGGATTGTTTGAAAGTGATCTGATCTTCAAACTTAGTTTACATCCTAACGGTACATTTTCGGACAAGGTATCGTTGTGAAAACTTTTCTTTCTAAGTCCCTTCTACAATCTGTAGGAGTCTGTAATAAGAACTGTGATACAATAATGATGAATTAAGCATGGGTTCGCCTCTTTTGCGTGAATACAAATTACTATTTTCCGCTTAATATCAAGCACGTTTCACCACAGTTCGGTTTGAATCACCAATGGTTGGTGACCTGTTATCAGTTGGAACTTTAGACTATATAGTTAGCTGTGGAATTTTTTGACAGTGTAAACTATAGCCACGGTTTTGGTTTGACGTCAGAAAAGTAAAACAATAACCGCATCAGAAAAGTAAATTTGTGCAGTGAAACATGTGTCCAAACCACAGGAATATAGCAAAACACAGTATTCTTAAATGTACACGAGGAAAATCTTTCATAATACGAAACATAATCCATGAAAAACAAACTACACCAAACAGTTCTCCATACCTAATCTCCACAAAATTTTCACCTATATCTACAGTTCAGTGCAACTACACAAAAGCACGTGTGGTACACAAACACAAACCTGTCACAACTCAGGACTAGCAATGTACTACAATGGTGTGGTAAAAAACGGGCGTTTGCCAGGATTTCTACCTGAACATACATTTTAAAAATTAGATTATACAAAAAAATTCAATGTAGATGATATACTAACATCACTCATGTTCAAAGATGACTTGGTGTACTAATTTAGAGTTGTGGCTGATTTCGGTTGGCAACCACAGGACACACAATATGTAAAATAGGAGGTTAAGTACATATATATAATTTAAATAACAAAAAAATATGGAGCAACATCATCTGTATATACGCATTACCGAAAAATTAAAGAAAAGAACCCACTGAGGATGCCGCAACCTTGGTGAAACATGTTTACGTGTTAAAGAAAGACAATAAATTGTGCACTTGCAAAAAGGCGGATCCATCCTTAATATTCTTTATTATTTTCTGCAAGCGCAGGGACTGGGCTCAGAACTACAATATGATTGTGATACACCCCGCTTAAGTGTGTATTTCACAATGCGTGTGTTACACACTCGAGAAAGCCTTAATGATGCCGGCTGCGGAAAGTGATCTTAGACTGGATTATGTTTGATGAGAGTACGTCAACCATCCCGTACTCGTGCGTTTCGTATTTTGTGATGGCTGATCTAAATAAACAGCATGATTGTTAGGAGAAATCACGAAATTTTCACGCTGAAAAATAATGGTATGATTGAACCAGTGGAGAATAGATGATACGCTGTCCTGTGCTGCAGTATTTTGACTGCAACATATGCTGTTCACGTGGGCTAGTATGGTACATTAGTGATGGGAAGCTCGTGAATGAGTCGTTTAAATGAACGCTTCACTCCAGTGAAGTGTGAACTAACCACTCAATTTCAATGAACTGGTACTTCAAACTCTCCACAGATAGTACACTACACACTTTTTTTTCTAGTTCGTTCACTCACTCTCTTCCCCTCTCCCTCTCCCACTACATTGGCGCTACGTCACTCATTCTCCCTTCACTTCAATCCTCCCTGTACTGCCTGTTGACGAATCGCGCGGTGAAATACACTTAGAACAACAGTTGCACTTTGCTTTCACATAACCTAAATCGGCGAAGAAACCCCAAATTTCACTACTTTTACGCGATCGCGTGTTGCTAGCCATTGTATAAGCGTGAACAGACACAAAAACTGCTTTCGAATAAAATAAACAGGGATTTTACCTGAAATCGTACCACTGACTACAGGTGACAGTTTACGTTTTGAATTTAGAGGGTTATTATTCTCAATAAAAATAAAATCTCCAGGAAAACTTCTGAATAATTACTTAACGTAGGTATATAGACTTTGTGACAGTGGTAAACATACTCATTCTATTTTGGATTAAATTTTAAAAGGAACATAAACTTGGACTGCATTTCGTTGGTAGCCCTAGTTTTCAGTCCATAAATACAACAAATAAGGTTTCACTTGGCAGATGAAGACTCTTTTTGGCGCTTAATGAGAAAATGTCGAGCAAGATTAAACGTAATACCTTCTTTATATGTGACAGGCTTCTCTGTTTATCTTTCCCTTGTCACCTTCGACCATACTGTATTTAAGTTAACTCAGACGCTGTAAGAAGCAAAACGTTGCGTGCACGTTACTGCATAGTTCGGCCATCTGTTGGTAAAAATATGAAGTATTACGAAGCTTTATTGTACGAGCGAGGCGAAGCGAGCGTAGCCGCGGCTGAACGGCGAACTGGGCAACTTCGCCAGGCTTCCGTACTTCATGAATGAACTACTTCATTTGAACGCTTCACGGCAAAGAGTGAAATGAATGAAGTACTTCACGGGAATGAACGAGTTCGACCCATCTCTATGGTACATACTGAAAGATAGGGTAGGACAGAGGGAACACTAGGAGAGCACAAAATCTAATGTGATGAGACAAAATAATTAATGAGGAGTTTATTCAGACAGCCACAACAAAAAGACTGGTAAAAAGGTAAGCTTTCGGCCAAAAAGGCATCTTCTGAGGTAGACAATACACACACACACACACACACACACACACACACACAAGACAATTGTCTACTGCTGCGTTGCATTTGGGTGAATGTGTGTGTGTATGATGCCTATTTCAGAAGAAGGCCTTTTGGCCGAAAGGTTACCCTTTGAGCTGTCTCTTTGTGAGTCTGCCTGCGACTCAACATCTCCCATATGCTTAACGAGGAAAAACTGTCTGAACAGGCGTTGAAGGCCCAGCGGTACCGACCGGCCTCCATGTCATCCTCAGCCCTGAGGCGACTCCAGATGCGGATACAAGGGGTACGTGGTCAGTGCATCACTCTCCCGGCCATTGCCAGTTTTCTTGACCGATGCTGCTACTCCTCAATCAAGTAGCCCCTCAACTGGCCAACACCGCTTGGCAGACTTGGACAGCGACCCATCCAAGTGCTAGCCCAGCCCGACAGCGCTTGACTTCGGTGATCTGACAGGAACCGGTGTTTCAACTTCAGGAAGACCGTTGGCTTTGTATCACTTAGTTTTCAAAACAGGTCCAAGAGAGTGCAGCTGTCCTCCTTTCTTTAGAAAGATATAACGCACGTATACACATTAATAGGATCTTGTTACTTGGAGAATTGAATCTGTTGCCAGTAAAAACTGCTTCCTGACACTAGCAACTTATACACAAGATCCGTAAAATTATGTTCACCGCCTGCCTTAAAAAGGTATCATATACGATACACAATGGTGCTACTTTCTCAGCCCTTTCCTATGATTTCATTCTCCCTTTAAGATGCTTTCGTCTTTAGTCAGTCACAGAACATTTCCAGTATTCTGTCCTTCACCAAGTCAGAAGCCACAGAACAGTTCGTACCATCCACTAAGGACCCAGGACTCAGAACGGTTTCCAATTCAGCGGAATTACTTAGTATTTCAGTACATGGATAGATGACTTACTCAAGAATAATGACAAATAAAAGAAAAAATAAATAAAATGTTAGCTATAAAAATTACAGGTAAACGGAATATTACACCTACAATGTTAGTTGTGGAAAAAGGAAAAGAAGAAAAACATTTAGTACACTTATATTGCGTCAGTCGGTGTTCCTAATAATTAGTTACCTTTTCTGCGTTTGTCGAACTACATGCAACGATGCGGCTATAACTCTTACAAATACTCACCCAGTTTACAAGAAAATGTAAATCACATAGCGTAGAGATTATCACTTTATATACTCTTTCAAGAGGAGACATGTTGTGAAACACTCAAGAATAGTAAAATATTTTACTAAATTATTATTACACGTTGATACCTGGTAGGGACCGTGGAGTAGGAGTTACGTCTTTTACTAGTAATCAAAACGTCCAGTGTCCCGGGTTCGCTCGCATCCACTGCTTAAATTTCTTATAAAGATCATCGGCAATTGTTTCCAAATACTCCCGGTGACAGAAGTCACCCGCGTTCTGCCAACAGCCCTGTCAAAGAGGCCGGAGAAGCGGACAGGTTGCCCAACTTCCTGCCCTTGGGATGTGGAATAATCAGAAAAAAGAACTCCGATTAGTCCCCCAGTCGGATTTCTGGGAAGGGACTGGCAAGGAGAAGGGTAAAAATGAGAAAAAGATTGAATAACAAACGAAAGGATAACATACTATGAATCGGAGTGAGGAAAATCAGAATTTGGACTATGTACGGGAATCTAGAAAATTTAGAAAAGGGAAATTCAAAGACTCAATATATTTGTATTGGAAGTACGCAAATTGAAATGGAAAGAAGATAAGGATTTCTGAACAGGTGGATATAGGGTAATTTTAATAACAGCAGAAAATGGCGTAACGTGAATAGGATTCGTAATGAATAGGAAGGTGGGGCAGAGAGTGAGTTACTGTGAACAGTTCAGTAGCAGGGTTGTTCTAGGCAGAATCGATAGCAAACCAGCGTCGACAACAACAGTTTAAGTATATATGTCGACCTCGCAAACAGAAACTGAAGAGACAGAGGGAGCACATGACGGTACTGAATAGGTACTTCAGTTAGTAAAGGGAGAAGAAAATTTAAAAGTCATACAGGACTGGAATGCGGTTCTTGGGGAAGGAATACAAGAAAGGGTTACGGCAGAATGTGGGCTTCGTAATAGGAATGAGAGAGTACAAAGACTAACTGAGTTCAAAAATCACTAGTGGAGGACGTATAGTAGAAATAATCCTGGAGATGCAGGACGATTCCAGGTAGATATCATCATGATCAGACTCTACGGCTATAGTTACTGCGCCAATGAACGCCAGAGTACGTAGTTCCTTTGAAGAGGAAGAGATATCTCTAAAAAGGGTAATCACAGAATTTGGACAGACAGACAAATTCAAGGCAGGTAACGTCAACTGATCTACGGCGGAAGAAAGTACAAAAACGTTCAGGCGAAGGATGGAATAGAGAATTGTGTGTCACTTAGGAATGAAATAGATAGAAAGAGCATGGAAGCCTAGAAATGGAAGGCATAATGACTGATTCACAACATAGAAATCTCAGAACAACATGCGGTGAAATTAAAACCAACGGTTCCAGTGTTAAGAGTACAATGGGAATTCCACTGTTATACGCAGAGGAGAGGGCAGATAGGCGGAAAAATTAACTGAAGCCCCACTCGAGTGTGAAGCTTACTAGTTTACATGATAGGAGAAGAAACAGGAGTCGATAGAGAAGATATAGTGGATCCAGTATTAGAGTCAGAGTTTAATAGATCTTTGAAGACGTACGATAAAAAATCGTTCCTACCTCAGATAACATCCCTTTGGGATTTCTAAAATCATTGGGGGAAGCGTCAATACGAGGTGCATTGAAGTTCTAAGGCCTCCGATTTTTTTTCTCCGGACTGGAAAGAGATAGAAACATGCGCATTGTTTTAAAATGAGGCCGCGTTCATTGTCAATACGTCCCAGAGATGGCAGCACCGTACGGCAGATGGAATTTTACCGCCAGCGGCGAGAATGAGAACTGTTTTAAATACTTAAAATGGCGACGTTTTCCTTACTTGAACAGCGTGCAATCATTCGTTTTCTGAATTTGCGTGGTGTGAAACCAATTGAAATTCATAGACAGTTGAAGGAGACATGTGGTGATGGAGTTATGGATGTGTCGAAAGTGCGTTCGTGGGTGCGACAGTTTAATGAAGGCAGAACATCGTGTGACAACAAACCGAAACAACCTCGGGCTCGCACAAGCCGGTCTGATGACATGATCGAGAAAGTGGAGAGAATTGTTTTGGGGGATCGCCGAATGACTGTTGAACAGATCACCTCCAGAGTTGGCATTTCTGTGGGTTCTGTGTACACAATCCTGCATGACGACCTGAAAATGCGAAAAGTGTCATCCAGGTGGGTGCCACGAATGCTGAAGGACGACTACATGGCTGCCCGTGTGGCATGTTGCCAAGCAATGTTGACGCGCAACGACAGCATGAATGGGACTTTCTTTTCGTTGGTTGTGACAATGGATGAGACGTGGATGCCATTTTTCAATCCAGAAACAAAACGCCAGTCAGCTCAATGGAAGCACATATATTCACCGCCACCAAAAAAATTTCGGCTAACCGCCAGTGCTGAAAAAATGATGGTGTCCATGTTCTGGGACAGCGAGGGTGTAATCCTTACCCATTGCGTTCCAAAGAGCACTACAGTAACAGGTGCATCCTACAAAAATGTTTTGAAGAACAAATTCCTTCCTGCACTGCAACAAAAACGTCCGGGAAGGGCTGCGCGTGTGCTGTTTCACCAAGACAACGCACCCGCACAGCGAGCTAACGTTACGCAACAGTTTCTTCGTGACAACAACTTTGAAGTGATTCCTCATGCTCCCTACTCACCTGACCTGGCTCCTAGTGACTTTTGGCTTTTTCCAACAATGAAAGACACTCTCCGTAGCCGCACATTCACCAGCTGTGCTGCTGTTTTCCAGTGGTCAAAACAGACACCTAAAGAAGCCTTCGCCGCTGCCATGGAATCATGGCGTCAGCGTTGTGAAAAATGTGTACGTCTGCAGGGCGATTACGTCGAGAAGTAACGCCAGTTTCATCGATTTCGGGTGAGTAGTTAATTAGAAAAAAAATCGGAGCCCTTAGAACTTGAATGCACCTTGTAAAGCGACTATTCAAGTTAGTGGGTAGAATCTATGAGTCCATACTGTCTGGCTTTCGGAAAGATATTATCCACACAATCCCAAGGGTAAAATGACCGTTAATTGAGTGAACTATCGCACAACTAGCTTAAAGACTAATGCTCTCAAGTTGCAGACAAAAAAAAGAGAACAACAGAAAAGAAAACTGAGGATCAGTTAGATGACAATCAGTTTCGTTTTCGGAAGGTAAGGGCACCATAGAGACAATTATGAGGTTGCGTTTGATAGTGGAAGCAAGACTTTAGAAAAATCAAGACATGTTCATTTGATCTGTCGATATAAAATGGTGCAAGATATTAGAAATTCTGAGAAAAATAGGTGTTAGCCAAAGGGAAAGTCAGATAATTCACACTATGTGGAAGAAATAGGATTGAATTATAAGAATACAAGAGCAAGAACAAAGTGTTCCGATTAAAAAGAGTGTAACACAGAGATGTAGTCTTTACCTACTGTTCAATCTACACATCGAAGAAACAGTGACGAAATAAAAGCAAGGTTCGAAAGAGGGTTATAGTTCAGGGTGAAAGGATATTAATTATCAAATTCACTAATGACATTGTTATTCACACTGAAACTAAAGAAGACCTAAAAGACGTGCTTAATGGAATGATCAGTCTAATGAATACAGTGCATTAGGATTGAAATGACCAAGGACGAAAGTTATGAGATATAACAGAAACGACGAAAGTAAAGGCCACGAAGTAAAATCAGTTAGGGAATTCCGCTGCCTAGGAAACAAAATAGCAAGTGACAGACAATACAAGGGCGGTATAGAAAGCAGCTCAGTATAGGCAAAAAGAGTATTCCTGGCCAAGAGAACTCTTCTAGTATGAAACATCGACCTTAATCTAAGGAATGAATTTCTCGGGATGTATATTTGGAGCGCAGCATTATGTGGTAGTGAATTGTGGACTGTGGGAAAACAGGCAGCGAAGAGAATCTAAGTATCTAAGATGTGGTTCTTTAGAAGTATGTTGAAAGTTAGGTGACCTATTAGGATGAGGAATAGAACTTTCTCCGAAGAATCGATGAAGGAAGGAACAGATGAGAAACACTGACAAGAAGGACGGACGGCATGATACGAAATGTGTTAGAACATCAGAGAACAACTTCCGTGGCACTTAAAAAAAGGGAGCTGTAGAGATAAAAAAATACAGGGGAAGACAGACATCAGAAAACATTAAACAAATAATTGAGAGCGTAGGGTGCAAATGCTGCTCTGAGATAGGGTATAGGGTAGCTAGCACAAAGAGAAGAATTCGAACAGCGCATCAAACTAGTCACAAGAGTGATAGCTCTCTCCCCACCCCTCCCTCACCTTCCCCAAATCACAATAAAAGAGTAGTGTGATAGAGCCTGTTATGTTCTTGATATACAAAAATGGTTCACAGGATATTCTGAACAGCTCTAGTAGATTGTTTGCAAATGATGCCGTAGTTTATCCTCTAATCGCATCAACAAAAGATCAAAGCAAATTATAAAATGACCCCGACAAAATATCTCTTTAATATGAAACGTGGCAGTTGATTACAATAAAAGGTATGTGAACCTCCACTTGAATACTAAGAGAATTCCGTTGCATTTCTGTTACATGGTAAATGTCCCAAGTTAAAGAACTGCTGATTCAACTGAAAATCTAGTGATTATATCTGGCAACAACTCGAATTGGAACTAACATTGCAGGAAAAACAAACCAAAGACTTCATTTTATTAGCAGAACATTTAAAAGACGCATAAAATCCACTAAAAACTGCCTACAATACGCTTGTACGTCATGATCTGTGCGGTATGGGATTACTGCTAGACAGAACTGAACTGACAGATGCTATCGAAAAATTTCAAAGAATTGTTTCAAGTTTTGTGCTATGACATTTATCATATTTCGTGTATGTCGTAAGTAAGTTGCCATTGGAATCATTAAAACAAAAGCAGTTTTCATTGCTACGCTATCTTCTCACAACATTTCAGTTAACATGCGAATGCCAAACAAAACATTTTCTTGGTTCGCTCGTTAACGCTGGTAAGGAGCGCAGTATCCTCTATCACTCTCTGTTATTGTCTTGCGGAATATATACGTAGATGTAGACGTCTTTTGCCATCAAAACTTTTCTTCCTCAACGTAAGTCATTGTGGAGGAATTATTGCACGGAATCTGCGAAATTTCCACTCGTCTGGCGTTGCCTTCAGATTCGGACATGTTTAACTTCAATATATTCGTAGAAGAAAAACTTATAAATTTGTCAACAATAAACTCTAACACTGCATGGAAAACATTGTCTGTTCAGTGAGAACAACATATGAAAAATATGTTACTGATTGAATCTCTACTTGCACAAAAAAGTTAAAAGCGTCAACTTAAAATGTCAATAAAACGGACACAGCGTATTATGACATCTTCGCTGTATTGATGTCGAGATGCGCTCTGAGTAAGTAACATTCTATTAACGTTTCTTATAATCCAACACATCCTGTAGAAAATAAACATTATGGCATTAAGGACACCCCACTTACCTCACTTAGGTCTTAACTTGTTTAACAATTAGGGAGTATCGTACTAATTCGCTGGACCTCATAAATAAAACTTAACTAGTAATAGGGTAAATGAATTATGATGTCCCGTTATACACTCCTGGAAATTGAAATAAGAACACCGTGAATTCATTGTCCCAGGAAGGGGAAACTTTATTGACACATTCCTGGGGTCAGATACATCACATGATCACACTGACAGAACCACAGGCACATAGACACAGGCAACAGAGCATGCACAATGTCGGCACTAGTACAGTGTATATCCACCTTTCGCAGCAATGCAGGCTGCTATTCTCCCATGGAGACGATCGTAGAGATGCTGGATGTAGTCCTGTGGAACGGCTTGCCATGCCATTTCCACCTGGCGCCTCAGTTGGACCAGCGTTCGTGCTGGACGTGCAGACCGCGTGAGACGACGCTTCATCCAGTCCCAAACATGCTCAATGGGGGACAGATCCGGAGATCTTGCTGGCCATGGTAGTTGACTTACACCTTGTAGAGCACGTTGGGTGGCACGGGATACATGCGGACGTGCATTGTCCTGTTGGAACAGCAAGTTCCCTTGCCGGTCTAGGAATGGTAGAACGATGGGTTCGATGACGGTTTGGATGTACCGTGCACTATTCAGTGTCCCCTCGACGATCACCAGTGGTGTACGGCCAGTGTAGGAGATCGCTCCCCACACCATGATGCCGGGTGTTGGCCCTGTGTGCCTCGGTCGTATGCAGTCCTGATTGTGGCGCTCACCTGCACGGCGCCAAACACGCATACGACCATCATTGGCACCAAGGCAGAAGCGACTCTCATCGCTGAAGACGACACGTCTCCATTCGTCCCTCCATTCACGCCTGTCGCGACACCACTGGAGGCGGGCTGCACGATGTTAGGGCGTGAGCGGAAGACGGCCTAACGGTGTGCGGGACCGTAGCCCAGCTTCATGGAGACGGTTGCGAATGGTCCTCGCCGATACCCCAGGAGCAACAGTGTCCCTAATTTGCTGGGAAGTGGCGGTGCGGTCCCCTACGGCACTGCGTAGGATCCTACGGTCTTGGCGTGCATCCGTGCGTCGCTGCGGTCCGGTCCCAGGTCGACGGGCACGTGCACCTTCCGCCGATCACTGGCGACAACATCGATGTACTGTGGAGACCTCACGCCCCACGTGTTGAGCAATTCGGCGGTACGTCCACCCGGCCTCCCGCATGCCCACTATACGCCCTCGCTCAAAGTCCGTCAACTGCACATACGGTTCACGTCCACGCTGTCGCGGCATGCTACCAGTGTTAAAGACTGCGATGGAGCTCCGTATGCCACGGCAAACTGGCTGACACTGACGGCGACGGTGCACAAATGCTGCGCAGCTAGCGCCATTCGACGGCCAACACCGCGGTTCCTGGTTTGTCCGCTGTGCCGTGCGTGTGATCATTGCTTGTACAGCCCTCTCGCAGTGTCCAGAGCAAGTATGGTGGGTCTGACACACCGGTGTCAATGTGTTCTTTTTTCCATTTCCAGGAGTGTATTAGGTATTGTTTATTGTAGGTCTTTTATGAGCATGAATGATTTATTAAACTCTTACTTTTGCTAAAAATACGAACACGCAAATAAAAGGTCAAAATGACACCCTACACAAATATATTTCATGCAGTTTGAAACGTATGCCCCATGAAACAACCTGTTGCTCACTTATTTGAGGAAATTCTGTGCATTGTATTACCCAGTATAAACTGTATATTAAAAGACCGTTAACATTTTTGTAAGACAGTGAAGAAAATCCTAGCTTGCTCTGAAAGTAGGGACATTCCATATCATCATCTCCAAACAAAAGTGCTATCACTCCCTGGTGGTTTTTCTACCTAATATTCATAGACAAAGCAGTCACAATGGTGATACTCAATATGACAAAATAAGGTATTATAATAATTTCCACATTGACTCTCAAATTCTCTATATCAAACAAGGTGGTGCTCCTTGTTTGAATCTTCGTATGTTGTATAACTTACCCTCAGACACAGTAAAATAAAACAGATACCCATACAAACTCGTAAAATAAAAGCATAGCTTATTTCTCAGTTTTCTAGAAATTACCTCAGTATTTGGATTCTAGATTTTCAAGTCCCCATACACACTGTAGGATACAATGTCAACTGTAGGTAAGCCTCTGACTACATCGTTTATGACAGCTGTTATTCTCGACGTGTAAGGCGTTTACTCTCTTAAACGTCTAAATAAAACAACCGTAAAAGCAGCAGTTTTTGACAGGGGAGTGGATTTTGTGTTTACTCTGTAAGAACTCGCCAACTTTCTTAGTGTTAATGGAAAACAGTCGATGCAACTGGTACGTAAAATGTTCCAATTACCGTACTTAATTTTTAGTGCGATCTATAAAAGCGGTTCATCGCGCCTGCAGTAACGTATGCCACGTCTCGTTTCTGATCCTTGGAAATTCTCTCTTGTGATGACAACAGCACACTGTGAAATGAAAGACTCGATATTTTGCTTACGTGGCGAATTAAAATATGAACGACAGTGTTAATACATAACAGTTTCCTATCACAAAGAGTCTAGCTCACAGAGAAGTACGAAGTTCCCTCCGACAGACGAAATCACCATAACCACCTGAACTCATCCTCAGTCCCACCATAACCTGAACTCGTTCTCAATCTGTAAGACGCACCAACAGTTCCTTCCCATACATCATAAATTTAACGCTGCTTATGTGAAGTTAAATCATCGATATTTCAAATATTACCTGTCAAAATGACATCTCCATGTGTATGTATAAACGAGACAAAGTGTTGGACCTAGACATTAAACCCGTCGTCATTCTGCAGATATAGTGAAGTCTCTCAGATATAAAACATAAATTGTGATTCCTATCATTAACAGGACACACGTTAATATTATAGCGATCTACAGAGAATTAGTCGGTTGCAATACGGCCGTTGTTTAAAATATTCACCGTCTGTGTTTTGCTGAAGGTATTGCGTGGTTCGCAGTCCCCACAGTGTGTGTCACTGCCCTTGATTAAACCCAGTACCTTTCCACAGCAGTGCCTGTTGTAGGCATAGGTCCACTGTGTAATCAGTCGGTCGGAGGGAGACCTTAAGCTCGACAGCACTAGTTACATTGTCACTAGGTTTCGCCCCCTCGTTTCATTTCCATAATCATAGATGTCACCACAAACTAGATACGATATTGGAAACACTATTGCATAAAATGTCTCCTCTATACGGAAATATACATAATGTATGTACAAGAACAGGATGTAGACATACTGTTGATGACATATCGAGTTTTGGGTCTGGGCGTGATTCATGCTCAGACAGCCTAATAGTAAGGTGACCGCTCGCGGGAAGTGATACATCCGGCTTCAAATCCCGTCCCGGCACAGATTTTCATTGTTCTGGTTCCATTCCACTGTCAACTGGAACATAAAGAAGTGAACGTGGAATATACTGCCTTGTCACCACACCCAGTAATGTGTTTACGGACCCTCTCAGGCATCAATGCGAAGTGCAGGAAGCCGTCAAATACGCCAGTGAAAACTACGACTCACCGGACACGTCTGCCACAGCGACAGAGAGAAAGGCCAGCAGCAACAGTAGGCGCATCGTGTGAGACTGGTCCTCACCACCGGCAGACACTTGCTGTATACTGCGGCGAGGAGAAGTGGCGATCACCTTTGAACCTTCACACCGATAGCTGATAGCCTTCTGCCATGTAAAACGCAGAAGCCATCTTCGTCCGACCGATAGCAGCTACTTTTCCTCCTGGCTATCAACTATTGAAGGACAAGGTCACCAACTTTGGGACTAGTATTACTCTTCTGTCTTGTCTCATTTGAACCTAATTTTTTTGAGTCAGTACACTTTCACCTAGTTAGATGAACTCCATACCTTACAGCATTTTTTAAACTTTTCATCCCTAGATAACCACTTCTTCCATTTCTGTCAGCAACTCTTATGCATAATGCAATCTTCGTTCATCGCTCCAGTTTTCCCCACTACTGCTGCTTGTAGCGCCCAGTTAACAATTACTGTCCATTGTTGTCATTTTGTAAGCCAAAAAACAACGTGATTCAATTGTGTGTGGATCATGAAACTAAATTTTTAAAAATTATTACTATTATCGCTATTTCAAAGGTTGAAATACTGACTACACAAGTTTCCAATAATTAAATTTTTCTTTTCTACGCATGACACAATGTACTGCATAGTTGTTATTACAGCTCGTGGAACATCTTCCGCGCAAAGACCACCCACTACACACATTCTTTGAATTCATCTATGTTACAAAAAATGAGAGGTATATTTAACACATACTGAAATGTCTCGTGAAAATGCCTTCTCCGAGTTGTAGCTAGATACCGCAGTAGACCAGAAATTTCTTCCTTATTCACTTTGCAACAATAAATGAGATAATTGAGAGCACGACACAACAGTAACTATGTAATGGCTACTACACTGCTGTAAGGGCTACACATTATTATAATTATTATTGTCATTATTACCAGTGGTAACTTCATTTAGTTAAGAACTATGGAGTCCAGCAGTCAAGTGATTTACACATGTCTAAGTATTGTCCACACATTTTAATTTGCTTGATTTTAATTGCGGTTGCAGTGTGTAGGTGAAGCAAGTGTCGCTAGGGGGAGGACTTTTGCAGAAAGTGCACGTTTTATTACAAGTATCTACCCTTATTGTGGGCAGTTAACTTTAGTTTCTGAGAAAGAATTGTAGGTAGCACTCGCGATGCACTCAAAACTCGTTTCATCATTCTATAAAAAAGAAGCTTGTTAGAAACAAGCAGTACCAATTTTCTCATTGACTCGTTTGTTCGTAGTTTAATGAAACGTCTAAGAAACAATCTATTTATCTTTAGTTATTTTAAACTTTAAAATGTTCAATGAAAATACTGTTTCATTCCAATGTTTAGTCAGGTGGGGGGAATGGCTATTATCTGAACATACTCAGAGATAATTGTGTCTGCCCACTCGTTGAATATAGCCTGCCTAGGAAGCTCTTTTCTCGGATCGCTAGACAACAGTTCAAGCAAACGTATTGTTACAGCAAGTTAAACTGATAATATTTAACTTTGCGTATTCACAAAGGTGTGTCGCAAGCAAATGGCGACATGCAAATAGTCAATGTCCTTTGGTTTACACAGTTTCAATGCAAGCAAAATAACACAGTTGATAAGTCATTGTTGTAGCGTTTGTATGACGGCTCGTCTTCCACTCCCTAAGACTGACTGCAATTCTGGGACATTACGAGGAACAGGCAAATCTCGTATGGCTAACAAATGCGACTGAAGAGGATATACACCTTCACTGTTTATGACATGACCAAGATACTGAAACTCGGGTTAAAAAAAAAAATCACACCTCTCCAGTGTACACTTTAGTCCTGCATCAGACAACACACGAAACAAAGCATGTAAATTTGCAATATGTTTTTCAGGTTTACGGCCTGCTACGACAATATCGTCCAAATAGTTTGAACAGTTTGGCACTTGTACAGTCAGCTGTTCCAAATGCCATCGGAAAATGGCGGGTGCGGAAGCACTGACAAAAGGCAAACCCAAATATGTAAACACGCCCAAATGAGTATTCACTACACACACTTTTTGAGATTCATCATCGAGCGGTATTTGAAGATACGCGTCGAGCAAATCAATTTTTGAAAAGTAGTGACCAGCGCCTAATCTATACATGAGATCCTCCGGCCGTGACAAGGGGTAAGTATCAGTCACAGTTTGTGGGTTGACTGTAGACTTAGTCAACACAGAGGCGAATGCGACCAGAAGGTTTGAGGAGCAAAACCAGTGGACTTTCCCACTGACTAGCTTGTAATGGCGCAACAGCTTCGCTATATTGCAGTTCTTTAAGTTCAGAAGCGACTTTGTCCCGTAATGCAATGGAAACAGTTCTTGTCTGGCAAAATTTCGGCTGAGCATTGTCTTTCAGAGTAATATATGCGACAAAACTGTTAGCCTTGCCTAAACCTTCAGAAAAGAGTTCTGGGAATTTCTTCAGCAAGCGAGCTACACTGCCGTTGGCATTGAATGCAGTCATTGACAACACATTGACCTGAGTTTTAAAGCCAAAGAAATCAAACGAATCAAGGCCAAATACGAGTGATGGAACTTAAATAATGGCAACTATTTATTCACAACCGATACAAAAGAGTTACATGTTTGCACCTGTTACTGTCCTTCAAGGTAGTCACTACCGTCGTGCAGAACCCGTTACCAGCGAAGTGGTAGGCGTTGTAAACCGTTAGCAGAGCCTGTTCTGTTGATGGTGCGAATGGAGCGGTCGATTCTCGTGATGGTGTTATTCTCGTTCTTCCACGGCAGACCGTCAACGCACAGTATTACTGTTCGTTTCTGGAGCATCACCTGCGACCAGCTTTGCGAAAGAAGCGGCGACACTTTCTGCGCAACTCACCCATCGTTTTGCACGACAATGCGAGGGCGCATACAGCGCAAGCTGTGGCTGCTCTGTTCGGTCGATGGGATTGGGAGGTGCTGTACCATCCAACATACTCCCCGAACTTAAGTCCTTGTGACTCTGATTTGATTCCGAAGATGAAGGAGCCACTTCGTGGCATTCGCTTCAGAACTGTTCCAGAGATTCGACAGGCAGTAGACCGCTCCATTCGCACCATCAACGGAACAGGCTCTGCTAACGGTATACTGCGCCTTCCACATCGCTGGCAACGGTTTCTACGCAACGCTGGTGACTACTTTTAAGGACAGGTACAGGTGCAAACATGTAACTCTTTTCTTTCGGTTGTGAATAAATAGTTGCCACTATTTAAGTTCCAACCCTCGTATGTTCTCACACTCGCGTGATTGTAGCACAGTGAAAGTCACAGTTCGCGTATGCGAGCATTGCAGGAAAAGTACATTTTCCGAGAACGGGAATGTCTTGTCCATCGTAAGCCTCCAGTTGAGTGCTAGTCTTAGACAGGCGTGGGGAGACACAGTAATAATGTTTTCCAACAGTTTGGAACCACTGCTCTACGATATTGACCAAGTACTAAAAATACTAATATTACTTGTACTGCTTCTTTTAAGGACAGGTACAGGTGCTAACATGTAACTCTTTTGTTTCTACTAATAATAATAACAACGATAATAATTATTTTCGTATTGCACACGTCCGGATCACGGTGTTTCAGCTGCACTTTCGCTCTCCACGCGCCTGGACTTTAACTTCAGACCAGTATTCCCCCTTCCGTTTCGTGTGCCACTAGCCTCTGGTTTCAGTCCACGGTCTACAGTCGTCAGTTTTGGCTTCTTAGAAACTGAGAGCTGTTAGTGTTTATTCTTGACCGCATTGAGTTTATGGATATCCTCCACAGTTGGCACCATTTCTTGCATGTCTTTTTTCCACCTTGGTGGTCACGCCTCCTTGGCTTTTATGTTGCGTATATAACGGAAAATCCAATTGTATAAATATGTAGGACTCATACGGACACTAAGTTCATAGAAAACAATCTTGCTGCAAAGAATGGCGTGTGTGAACTTTTCTACGTATGTGTAGAGTTCGTGGTTGTGACTTCTGAATTCATCATTTTCTTTGTTCGGACATAAGATATTCCTCATTACCTGTCTTTCTCTCTTTTCCGATTTCTCGACCAGGGATTTTCCTATTCACAGCAGGGCATCCTGTGCTTCGTTCAAATGGTTCAAATGGCTCTGAGCACTATGGGACTGCCGGCCGGAGTGGCGGAGCGGTTCTAGGCGCTTCAGTCTGGAAACGTGCGACCGCTACGGTCGCAGGTTCGAATCCTGCCTCGGGCATGGACGTGTGTGATGTCCTTAGGTTAGTTAGGTTTAAGTAGTTCTAAGTTCTAGGGGACTGATGACCGCAGCTGTTAAGTCCCATAGTGCTCAGAGCCATTTGAACCATTTGAACCACTATGGGAGTCAACTGCTGTGGTCATCAGTCCCCTAGAACTTAGAACTACTTAAACCTACCTAACCTAAGGACATCACACACACCCATGCCCGAGGCAGGATTTGAACCTGCGACCGTAGCAGCAGCGCGGCTCCGGACTGGAGCGCCTAGAACCGCACTGCCACCGCGGCCGGCCTGTGTTTCGTATTACTATACAGTAATGTCCAATCTTGACATTGATTACTGACTTTTTTTAACAGACTTTGTCTATATCTACATCAGTACTCCGCAAGCTACCTAACTGTGTGTGGCAGAGGGTGCTTCTGGTACCACGAACTGACCACCCCTTCCCTGTTTCACTCACGAATGATGCGATGACAGAATGATTGTCCGTTAACTTCTGTATAAGACTTAATTTCTCGAATTTTCTCGTGGTGCTCATTTCGCAAGATCTATGTGGGACGACTTTATATGTTGTCCGACTCTTACTGGAAACTACGCTTTCGAAATTTCAACAGTAAATCGCTTCATGACGCACAATGCCTCTCTTGTAGCGTCTGCCCCTGGAATTTGTTGAGCATATCTGTAATGCGCTCGCTGTGATTAAACTGATTAAACGATCCCGTCACGAAACGCGCCGCTCTTCGTTGTATCTTCTCTATCTCTTTTATCAGTTCTCCCTGGTAAGCGTCCCACATTGATGAATAATACTGAATAATCGGTCGAACGTGTGCTATGTAAGCCACTTCTTTCGTGGATGAATTACATTTCCTTAGGATACACTATTTGTTTAATGTAGTCATTCCACGTAAGGTCGTTGGGGATAGTTACTACTAGACATTTTACCATGGTTACTGTTTACAGTAATTTGTCATCAATAGTGTAGTTAAACAAGAGTGGAATTCTCTCCGTATGTATGTGCAATATGTTACATTTATTTACGTACAGGGTTAACTGTTAGACCCTCCACCATTCATGAACCCTCTGCAGGTCATTGTGCAAATCGATATTGTCTTACCACGTTGCAACCTTCTTACAGATAACCATATCATCTGCGAACAGCCTTACAGACCTTCTGCTAGTTCACTTATATACACTGTAAACAGTGATGCTACTCTCATGTTGCCGGCCGGAGTGGCCGAGCGGTTCTAGGTGCTACAGCCTGGAACCACGCGACCATTTTTTTTTTCATTAAACGGCATTGCGAGACAGTGTCACGTGCGTTCCTGAAGTCGAGGAACACAGAATCAACTTGAGCGCCAATGTCTACAGCGCTACACATCTCATGGAGGAACAGAGAGAGCTGAGTTTAGCTAAACCTCTCGTTTGCGGAATTCATGTTGATATTTATACTGGAGATTTCGCTGTGCAAAAACGTCCTAATACTTGAGCACAAAACATGTTCGGTAATTTTACCACAATCTGATGTCAACGATAATTATGTGCATCTGTCCTACGACCTTTGTTGAAAATGGGAATGACCTACGCTTTTTTCAAGTCGGTAAGTACCCCTCGTTGCCCTAACGACGTACGATAAGCTGCTGCTGGAAAGGCAGCCACTTCTTTCGCATAATCTCTATAGAATCTTACAGTTATCTCATCTGGTCCTGATGACTTTGCACTACGAAATGATTGTAATTATTTTTCTATTCCACTACCAGTTATCATAATATCTGCCCAACGTTCGTGTGATGATTGAAAGTAGGGGTTGTGTTACGATCTTCCGCGGTGAAACTGATTCAGAAGACCGAATTAAGTACCTCCGCCTTCTCTCTGTCATTATCCGTTTCGTTGTCATTATGGTCGCGGAGTGATTATATAGATGATTTCGAACCGCTTACTGATTTTACTTAAGACGAAATCTTCTTAGGGATTTTAATCAAATGGGTTGACAAAGTATTACTTTCAAACTTATTAAACGTTTCTGTCATTGCTGTACTTACGCTCATTTTTGCTTCGTTCAGCTTTTGTTAGCTTGAATTTGGCTTCTCTAGAACCTGTGATGAAGCTCGCTTTGCTTACGTAGCAGTTTTCTAACACGGCTATTAAACCACGGTGGATCTTTCCCATCCGTTAAGACCTTGCTCGAAACATACCTTTTTGAAGTACTCTGAACGATGCTTTTGATTTTTTTCCATTTGTACTCCACGTACCTGTCCCCAGCACTGAATATTTGATGTTCACTACTCAGATACACTGCAATTTGTATCCCATCACTCTTGCTAATCAAAAATATTTTCCTATCTTTCTTAACATTTCCCGTAATAACCGTAGTCATACATGCTATCACAGCCTTATGGTCACTGATACCCCCCCCCCCCTCTATGTTAACTGGTTCGAGAATTGAGGTCTTTTTGTTGTTAGGAGGTGTAATACATTACCTATACGCATTAATTCTCTAATTTTTGATTGCTTGATATGCTAGTCCATGGTCCAAAGCCTTCTTTCTCAGAGGAGTCTGACTCTACCCACTTCTTAGATGTTTAAACTTCTCCGTTCCTCTGATTTTTGCTTCTTATATCTCTAGTCTACGTGATGATTTGGTGTTTGTAATTATAGTAATAATGAAATAGTGGTAATATAAAAAACTAATCTACATATAAGGTAGGGCCCAAGAGTGATAATGTGAAGTGATAAAGAGACATGAAGTTGGTTTCTTTGGCATTAAGATAGAGGAAAGGCCTAGTGCTCATAAAGAACTTTGGTTAAAGGATAAATGATAAAGGGAGGTAGTTGTATCCAAATTCAACGTGGAACATGTTGTTGTAGGAAATATGTGATCAGTTAGTTATCTTTTGAAAGTAAAGAAATGAGTCAGTTCTCTGATATCGTGAAAGACAAAATTTCTTCATTGGGTTCACGCTGCGGGTAATGGTCGCTGATGGAGGGTGCGAGTAAGAAAAGATTTTACTGTGACTGGAAGATCTGTTTCGCTATGCTGCCAGATGAGAGGGCTTACTTTCAGAACATACATAACGGACTAAATACGCCGAGCAGACTGTTAAGCAAGGAAGCGTAAATTTCTGCTGTAGTCGAGATATGGAAACACAAGTGTTTGCGCAAATTTCTATTACACGTAGAAAGAAAATATTACATGTTTTGTATTTCGTGGAGATTTGATGGTGGCTTCTTGCAAGTTGCGTGTTCAGCCCGATTTAGTTTACTGTCTAGTATTACTCACAGCCATAGAAAAAGAAATACGCATTTCTCCCACTTAAAAATAAAGGTAGCAGTGCTTCCCGAAATTCTGGAATGACCACTCAGAGCCGCACGGGAGTCATAACTTATGCTTTGATAAGGACAGAAGGATATTATCTTGTGCCTAGTTAAATAACGCTGAAGGGGCATAATAGTAACAATGTCAAATGACATTCCTTCTTGAGAAGTGCCTCATGATAGCTATTGAGATTATTTCATCTCAAAATATTCATGAGTTTACGTCAACTCCATTCAATGAAGAGAAAAGATTTCTTTTATTGCATCTACATAAGAGGAAAACATTGAAAAAATTAATGTTTTTAACGGGTTTATGTTATACCAATCTTTGTTCCCCAGTAACTGTTCTGTCTGAGAAATATACGTCACTAGATTTTCTTCTTCTTGTTCTGGCGTCGACACGCTATGCATGTAAGTTGTACAAAATCCATACTTTCGCTAATAGTAACTGTAATGCTGCACTTTAAACCTGTTTTGTGTCCGAAAACGAAATACGGATCTACTATTACAACCTGAGATTAATTAGTACTACACTCTGTTAGTACACCAGGAAAAGCGAAGAAACTTCCTATCGGTGGAGAAATGGATTCCAACCTTTCATTTTTCCTTACAAGACGTTATCATTGTTTACTGTTTGGAAAAGGGTGAAGATATGACAGATTATTTGGGTCAGGTTATTAGATCATCTGCAGAGTGGAAAATAGGAATCACTGATCGCTTGTCTTATTTGGCTCTTCAACCGAAGAATGCACCAGCCCATTCATGGGTCACTTCTATGGCGAAGGTGCCTGGGATTTTACCATAGCTGTGGCAATAGCCATGTGTTTTAAGGAGTTTTCATATCCTCCTTACAGGAAACAAATTTTCGTCCAATGCAGAGACTTTCCGAGCTGTAAACCGGTATTACGCAGAGTTATAACAAGTTTCATTCTTGAGCGAATGCAACAGTACTAATCTCACTGACATGATTTCTACCATTTTATTGCTGTCATTTGCACTAATTTAGTGCTTTAACTCAAAAGTGACTGTGAATGACAGGGATGTTTGGGTATCGTTCATGGAGGTTGTTGGCCAGTTCCGGGACAGTGAAAGTAATTCACCTTTTATTCTGTTGGAAAAGTTCAAAGCGGTATTCTCGTCTGATGATCCTCAAATTGATGTTTTGAACATTTACTGCGATTATTTCCCCGAAAATCTGTATGATGTCAGTCAGGAATAACGTGAGTGAAACTACCTGGCAGATGAAATCTGCGTGCCGGACCGAGACTCGAACTCTCCGCTGCAGAGTGAAAATCTCATTCTAATAACGTGAGAGGTTTCACGAGATCATTAAAGTGATAGAGGCACAACAGCAGAGAAGCTGGAATATCCACATGGTGAGAAACTATTGTATCAATATTAGACCTTTTGAGGAGAAGAGAGGACGGAAATATAAGCCAACGGAGAGTTCATTTGGATGCAATAAAGTGATGTTTACGTGGTTACATTTCATTAAAACCTGTCTGACACTGAGAAATTAATTAATTTTTCATTCAATTTAGGTGTGTTTTGCCAATTTTCTCGTTTTCAGTGAGACCAGAACATTACGTATGTGAAGGGGAAAAACCTTAAGTTCGATAAGTAGTTAGTGTAAATAAGCTACTACATAACAAAAAATAACGGAAATAATTTTTTTTTGCTTGGCTGTGTTATCATTTAATGACCACTGTATATTATGATTTACGTAATAATCACCATTTCGGTAGACTGACACTGTATATTATGATTTACGTAATAATCACCATTTCGGTAGATTTATGTTTATTAGAGAAGAATATCATCACCAGCAACCGCAGCCATTTGACATCCATTGTTGGGTAAAGGACTGCTATGGACTGCTCCCTTCATTGCAGTCTTCCAATAAATGCATCCATTTGTTCGTTGATGTTTCCTAATGTCACCTACTCGTATTTCATGATGATGTCGCCTCGGTGCATTCTGATACGGTAATATCCAGCGAAAAACTTCATTTGGGAATTTCCAGTCTATCTGCCTGGCTATTTTTCCTGCCCGCCTACATTTCACACTGTCTGACCAAAAACATCCAGAGACCCTTATGTAACGCAAGACTGAACCCTAGATATTACTAAAAGCGGACCCACCGGTATAAGAGGAGGTGGGGGAGTATAATGCTGTCATCAGACAAGTAGTATCAGCAGAACGGCTCGCTTCAGGAGAGTCCTTTGGCTTCGAACGTGGAACTGTCATTGGATGTCACCGTAGTAACGATCTCACCAGGGACATTTCAATCATTCTACAGCCGTCCAAGCTGACTGCTGGTGACGTCATTCTGAAACGGACACGCGAAGGAAGAACCACAGTAAATCAAGACCAGGCAGACCTTATGTACAGATAGACAGGGACTGTCGGGTATTACGGAAGGTGGTCGTAAAAAATTGGACAAAGTTGGCGGAAGTAATCACGTGTGAGTTACAAAGTGCTACCAGCAGTCCATCTAGTACAATAACTGTGCGTTGGGAGTTAAAAATCTATGATTAAATGGCCGAGCAGCTCCTCATAAGCTAAACACTTCTGTGGTCAGTGCAAGCGACGCTTGAGGTGGTGTAAACATCGTCGCCATTGGAAAGCTGATGGCTGGAAACGAGTAATGAGTCACGCTGTACCCTTTGGCAACCAACGGAAGGGTCTGCTTTGCCGAATACCTGGAAGAAGCTACCTGGCACCATGTGTCGTGTCAACAATATATGTCGTGTTCACAATATATATAAATGACATAGTAGATAGTGTCGGAAGTTCCATGCGGCTTTTCGCGAATGATGCTGTAGTATACAGAGAAGTTGCAGCATTAGAAAACTGCAACGAAATGCAGGAAGTTCTGCAGCGGATAGGCACTTGGTGCAGGGAGTGGCAACTGACCCTTAACATAGACACATGTAATTTATTGCGAAAATGTAGAAAGAAGGATCCTTTATTGTATGATTATATGATAGCCGAACAAACACTGGTAGCAGTTACTTCCGTAAAATATTTAGGAGGATGTGTACGGAACGATTTGAAGTGGAATGATCATATAAAATTAATTGTTGGTAAGGCGGGTGCCAGGTTGAGATTAATTGGGAGAGTCCTTAGAAAACGTAGTCCATCAACAAAGGAGGTGGCTTACAAGACACTCGTTCGACCTATACTTGAGTATTGCTCACCAGTGTGGGATCCGTACCAGGTCTGGTTGACAGAGGAGATACAGAAGATCCAAAGAAGGGCGGCGCGTTTCGTCACAGGGTTATTTGGGAAGCGTGATAGTGTCACGGAGATGTTTAGCAAACTCAAGTGGCAGACTCTGCAAGAGAGGTTCTCTGCATCGCGGTGTAGCTCGCTGTCCAAGTTTCTAGAGGGTGCGTTTCTCGATGAGGTATCGAATATATTGCTTCCCCCTACTTATACCTCCCGAGGAGATCACGAATGTAAAATTAGAGAGATTCCAGCGCGCACGGAGGCTTACCGGCAGTCGTTCTTCCCGCGAACCATTCGCGACTGGAACAGGAAAGGGAGGTAACGACAGTGGCACGTAAAGTGTCCTCCGCCACACACCTTTGGGTGGCTTGCGGAATATAAATGTAGATGTAGATGAACAGCAAATAGTGGAGGAGGCAGTGTTCCAGAATGGGTAGGATGTGATCCCCTTATTGCACTAAAGAAATCACTGAATGCGGAAGAATGTGTAAATGCATGCCTCTAGTAGCAGAGACCTTTTAATATGTATGTTCATCACATATGGATTTAAAAAAAATTTTGTCTGTTTACTAGGATCTGACGTCAGTAGACTGGGTAGAATTTTAATACAAATACTTTACTATTTTAATTTTGTTGCAAGTCCACAATGACTATATATTGTGAGTATTCAGTACAAATATTTTTAAAATGTGTCCCATTAAGTTCCATGTGTAAGCCTGCATCTTACACACGGTAGCGAATAGATTTAAAAATAATAAAAAAATATATCTTATACATATACATAATCAACGAAATGTAATGCCATATGTGAATATTTCACATACTCGAAGTATTGCATTATAATTTTCTGGCTGTGTTCAAATACAAGAGTATCGTATATAATAGTGACAGGAATGGTTAGTATTCAATGAAGTCGCACAAAAGAGAAAACCTCTTTAATAGAACAGATATTTTACATCACTTTATTTCAATTCTTGTTCTTGGATGTGACACTTAAAATGGGCTTCAATGGTGTACTTTGATTGTTTTATTTATATTTCTAAAACTCAAAGAATGCTTATAACTGAATAAAATATTCAAATACTTGGCTAATGCTGTTCAGTAATGTTGACTACTACACTATTTATTTTTATTAATAAACTATTCATTCTATTTGTTGTTGAGTTCCGTGGATTGTGGATTATTTTAATTTAAGAAGTACCGCAACCATCAACATTTTATGTATTTTTATTTAAGCTAATACTCGTTTCAGGCTTTCACCCAGTCTTCAATTACCGTAATGTATATCTGGATCTTCATTATGCACATCGTTAAAACAGAGATGAATGCTGCAGCTGACTTTCTGCTCTGCTTGATGGTATTCCAATTTTCACGTTTATAGATGTGACACTTTTCCACTTCAGTCTTGCACAAAACCAGGCCAGTATTCGTCATGTTACCAACTCAGTTTTCTGCCATTTGTAGTCGGCGACATGGCGCATACTGGGCTGTTTTTGTGCAATACAGAAGAGGGAAGTGTTTGTGCCATTCTGCAAACATTATAATTGGAATACCGACAAGCAGAATGGAAAAGTAGTTGCAACACTCAATTTGTTGTCGATGTTTTAACGATGCACATACAGAAGATCCAGATACATGTTACACTAATTCAAGACGAATGAAAGCTTGAAAAGCGTGTTGTTTTAAATAATAACATATAAAAAATGCCGTACCTTGCTCTACACCTACCTGCAACTAACTATTGTTGTTAATTACGAATATCAGTCATCGCAAATCACTCTATTGTAGTTAGTTAATGAACTGTAAGGAATTATTCTATTCAATATACAATTGCAGTGCTAATTTTGTTTCTTTGCGTTCGTTTCTAAATGATGACGAAGTATTCCCATTATGGGAACATAAAGCCACAGCTTAGTCAGAATATGAGCAATGCTTAGTTCAGTTACAGCATTCTGAAACGCTGTAGTGATGTTAACAAAAAACTAAAACAACATATGTAACTATGTGTTGCGCATAATATGTGCTATGACTCAATGGAAATATTTCCTCACAAAACATCTTATACATTTCATAGTACACGTGTTTGCTCGAGTATGTTGTGTACGTAGTGTAATATAGCCTTATAGTACTTTAGGTAATACATAACACAAATTACTTTGTGTAGAAACAGGTAAGTCCAAGGGTTTCTTAAATCAAGCAACCGACTAATCTGACAAACTTTTGAAATATTAAATACGAAAATACTTAGTAATGTTCTAATAAATTATATTTATTTGGTCACGAATTGGATATTGGCTTCTCATACCATCTTCAGGTGACAACTGAATGACGCAAACACAGATAAAAATCATGTGTGACTTACAAAGATAGTATGTGTACTGAAGAAACGAAAATGATGTACAGTGTTGACATAGGAAAAAACCACATTTTTTGTGCCACGGAAGTAATGACATTAACTAAAAGCGCAACACAAACGTAACCTAAAAGTGAGAAAAAAGAAAATTTAGCCTGATCATTTCCAGGGCTCTGCCTGACTGAGCAGTATAGACGAACCTGCATTGATTGCAAGTGATCTTATGCATACTACTTTGAGCCAAGGATTGTAATTTGTCTTTACTACTTTTGTATGCCAAAAGTATTACAAACTCAGATCTGTCATCGCGAGACTTTAACTTTTTTGCAAGGTTACCTGAAACGTTGCCAAAATTTGAGATTATGTACCCGCTTTTACAACTGCTGAGGGATTGTTACTGGCCGGAGTACAAATTTGGTATATATTTACGTATTTCCTTTTTTGTAGTAATCAGGACAGAATTATTACCATCGCACGATGTTATTTTTGATAGTCTGTAGTTTTCTTTAAAAGACTGTTTTGATAATGGAACAGATATTAGCTGATGCACCATCGAATGGAAAGCTGTATGGTTGTGGCTGTATATGTCACGGCAGCTTGCAAGGACTACCGTACATGTAGCTACGTTTTTTTTCGATAAATGAAGATTAAGTGTCTTCTGGTGGCACAGGTCCAGTTAATTTATAATAGAGTCTCCGAGCTCCGTTGTGATATGAACTTTCTTTTATTGCGAGTTTAAATGTTGCGGTAATGTATTTAATTGTCTAGTGGTACTGGTTCACATATTTCCAATTCAGTGGCTGTTTCTGTAAGAAAATTTGTTCCGAATTGTCCATGAAAGTTTCAGAGCGTATAGGACTAAGAGGTGAACCCTTTGCTAGGTCAACACACTGACTACAATACTTGTTCTCAAATCGGTAGTAATTCTGTTTTACACATATTTGAGCACCAGTGATTACGACTCGTAATTCTAGATGATTCACTTTGGATCTGTGTGTCGGATCTGTTAATACGTTTACATATTTATCAGTAGGAACATTCCGAAATAAGCAAGTGATACCAAACGATGCTGCTTTATGACTGAGTGGGACTTACATATCTATAATTATATCAATAATAGCCATAGATTTCTTGCTACCAAAATTGGATTTAAAATTGATTTTTCCTTTTTAGTGCTATATTGTAACTCTTTCGCAAGTAAATAACAAGGTGCAGAAAAGGATTACACTAATGGGCATACTGGAATGCAATCTTTATGTAATTTAGGTAAACCAAATAATCTAGGAGCCATAGGACTCATATAAACAAGCATATTGCTGTTGGTTTAAGATATGATGGTTTTTTAGTATATGTAATTATTTCTACGTGAAATAAAATTTTTATGTGTTCCTATGTAACCACTGTACATCATTTTTGTATCTTCTGAACAGTTAATATCTGCGCAAGTCACACATTATTTTTACAGTATTTGAGACATTCAGTTGTCACCGAGAGATGGTCTAAGAAGTCGAATGCCAGTTCGTGACCAAATAAGTATACTTTTGCAGAACATTAGGAAGAATTTTACTATTTTATATTCTTATGACGTTCTGCCAAGCTCCGACGTAAAATTCAGTTATTAAATATCTGAGAGTTTGTTAGTAGAATATGAAATAACCCTACAAAATATATGATGACTTGGCAATGTCTAAGGCGCTTATGAAAATGAAACAATGTCCTTACCTTTCTTCTCAGGTTTATCATACACTGGCAACATTTAAGTAAAATTATGTGGATTACCTAATTTCACTGCCACACCTGTCTTTTATATGACTGTTACAACATCAAACAAAGCTATGTTTGGCAACGAAGCGAATCTGCATTATTTATTATTTTGTGAACAACGATGGACTTCGGAAATAATGAAATATACATTACCTCCGTACATGTTAGGAATAAAGTCAGTAATTCTTCAGATCGATGTCAACTGAGGAGTGTCGCTGTGATAAATTTGGGGGAATTACTGTAGCAATATTCCATTGCATAAATACTGTCATAATCTCTCTCATATTACAGAAATCATTCATTTATTTTTTCCGAATAATTTTGTAATTTGTTTGAATGACAGTCTCGTACAACTACATTCTTCGTTTTTAGCATGTCCTAGAGTTGGTACTGAATCTGCAGAGGATGCTCAAGGCTGTAAATATATGTGAAATTAAAACCAGGTAAAATTAATTCTGCTGTTTATTTAGCATATAGTAAATGTTTTAAGTACGTTACTTGCATTACCACAATATATTTCAGTTTAACAAGCATACGTGTGTCGATAGAACAGGTAAAAAATAACAGAAGTGATGTACTGACATACTTCAGATACCATCAGCATCCGTTTCTCTTTACTAATAGGAGCCATTGCAGCCATCTACAATGCAGAGGCTGACGGTGGACACGACCCTTCCTGTGCCATGCTTGCCACAGCACCCCACACTGGTGTCGCTGTCACTACATAGGCAACACCGCTCCGCGCCACCTGGAACCAAAACAAACACAAACACATTACCGTTAGAAAGGCTCATTACGTAAGTCGCCGAAGTTTACTATGCAGTGCCTGCCATCTGGGGCCAAAACAAACAAAAACACTACATCATTACAAATGTTCATTATGCACTCTCTCCCACCCTGTGTCACACAACTCACAACACTGAAGGAGAGATTCAATGTCACTGTTTGTGCAGTATTGCCATTTGCCACCTGAAAACAACAAAAACCCAAATACAAGAGCGTTACCAAGATTCAATGTATAACCATTGTTGCCCTGATCCACACGATACACAAGCCTCCGAAGTGGAGGTGCTGTCCGTGCATGTACAAGATTACTGTGGGTCATATGGAAGCAATACAGTCACAAACATAAAAGTATTACAAAGTTTCATAACATAATAGCACTGGCTCACAAACCATTAAACAAAATGTACACTTATAACCTTTCTATTGTTGTTGTTGTTGTGGTCTTCAGTCCTGAGACTGGTTTGATGCAGCTCTCCATGCTACTCTATCCTGTGCAAGCTTCTTCATCTCCCAGTAACTACCGCAACCTACATCCTTCTGAATCTGCTTAGTGTATTCATCTCTTGGTCTCCCTCTACGATTTTTACCTTCCACGATGCCCTCCAATACTAAATTGGTGATTCCTTGATGCCTCAGAACATGTCCTACCAACCGATCCCTTCTTCTAGTCAAGTTGTGCCACAAACTTCTCTTCCTCCCAATCCCATTCAATACCTCCTCATTAGTTATGTGATCTACCCATCTAATCTTCAGCATTCTTCTGTAGCACCACATTTCAAAAGCTTCTATTCTCTTCTTATCCAAACTATTTATCGTCCGTGTTTCACTTTCATACATGGCTACACTCCATACAAATACTTTCAGAAACGACTTCCTGACACTTAAATCTATACTCGATGTTAACAAATTTCTCTTCTTCAGAAACGCTTTCCTTGCCATTGCCAGTCTACATTTTATATCCTCTCTACTTCGACCATCATCAGTTATTTTGCTCCCCAAATAGCAAAACTCCTTTACTACTTTAAGTGTCTCATTTCCTAATCTAATTCCCTCAGTATCACCCGACTTAATTCGACTACATTCCATTATCCTCGTCTTGCTTTTGTTGATGTTAATCTTATATCCTCCTTTCAAGACACTATCCATTCCGTTCAACTGCTCTTCCAAGTCCTTTGCTGTCTCTGATAGAATTACAATGTTATCGGCGAACCTCAAAGTTTTTATTTCTTCTCCATGGACTTTAGTACCTACTCCCAATTTTTCTTTTGTTTCCTTCACTGCTCGCTCAATATACAGATTGAATAACATCGGGGAGAGGCTACAACCCTGTCTCGCTCCCTTCCCAACCACTGCTTCCCTTTCGTGTCCCTCGACTCTTATAACTGCCGTCTGGTTTCTGTACAAATTGTAAATAGCCTTTCGCTTTCTGTATTTTACCTCTGCCACCTTTAGAATTTGAAAGAGAGTATGCCAGTCAACGTTGTCAAAAGCTTTCTCTAAGTCTACAAATGCTAGAAACGTAGGTTTGCCTTTCCTTAATCTAGCTTCTAAGATAAGTCGTAGGGTCAGTATTGCCTCACGTGTTCCAATATTTCTACAGAATCCAAACTGATCTTCCCCGAGGTCGGCTTCTACCAGTTTTTCCATTCATCTGTAAAGAATTCGCGTTAGTATTTTCCAGCTGTTACTTATTAAACTGACAGTTTGGTAATTTTCGCATCTGTCAACACCTGCTTGCTTTGGGATTGGAATTATTATAATCTTCTTGAAGTCTGAGGGTATTTCGCCTATCTCATACATCTTGCTCACCAAATGGTAAAGTTTTGTCACTCTGGTTCTCCCAAGGCTGTCAGTAGTTCTAATGGAATGTTGTCTACTCCTGGGGCCTTGTTTCGACTCAGGTCTTTCAGTGCTCTGTCAAACTCTTCACGCAGTATCATATCTCCCATTTCATCTTCATCTACATCGTCTTCAGTTTCCATAATATTGTCCTCAAGTACATCGCCCTTGTACAGACCCTGAATATACTCCTTCCACCTTTCTGCTTTCCCTTCTTTGCTTAGAACTGGGTTTCCATCTGAGCTCTTGATATTCATACAAGTGGTTCTCTTTTCTCCAAAGGTCTCTTTAATTTTCCTGTAGGCAGTATCTATCTTACCCCTCGTGAGAGAAGCCTCTACATCCTTACTATCCTCTCTATTAGCAATGCAAAATGCATGCCAGACATACTTTTTTCATCAACCCATATACACACGCCATGGACTGTACCAATGAAACCGGAATTCAATCCTTCTTCTAGGCAAACGAATCTGCGCCAATATTTATCCTTCCTACCATTTCTACCTCTTCCCTCCCTATGCTACCCTCTGTCAGGGTGAGGCGAAACAAGGGCTGTGTCATTGTAAGAGGTACAGAGGCGAGCGAGTGTGACGGGGCTTACCCTAGTTCACAGCTTCCAGCGCCACGTCTTCATTACGCATCTGTGCTTAACATACAAAGGACTGCACAATAATCTAACAGTGAAATTAGACTAACTTTTCCTAACTTCGTGAGTGTATACTTCAATACATTAATGTTAACATTGTAAGGTGTCAGAATGCTCAAATGAATAAGTTAGGCCAAATGTACGATCTTATGAAAAAAATGAGTGGCGCTGAATAATAAGAGTACAAAGCTAAAAACTGTTCAGAATATGCGAATGTATGTCTCAATTAAAAGATACAAATTTCAAATTGATCAGAGCAATATTCTGGTCAAAACTGGCGTCTTTTTACGAAAAACTGAAGACACTAAATATTAGACTCAGAAAGATGAAAATTACTATGTGAGCTCAGTTACTTGTAAAAACATTATATATGTGATACCAATAAGCTACCTCTATTAGTTTTCAAGTTACTTACTAAAAACCAAATTTGGAATTAAAATGTCCTTCTTCATGATAGATTAAGTATCATTTGTATTTCTAATAGGAAATTCTACTTCCGGCTCTCTATCACATTTATGCAATAATACGGCCCGAACAAGTTTCAAGATTGTATTGAAAATAATAATAATAATAACAAGGAATCTTAAAGAGGAAGTTCTGAGGTCATGTTCTACTGTCTGTTCTGTTCTAAAATTCTAGCTAGCAGAGTTTAAATTAAGTCGACCTACAAATTTCTCTGTAACTAAAGCAAACTTAACTCTATTTCTTTAAAAATTAAGATTGTTAATTGTTAAAAGACAGAGATATTAATATGTGCCTGAGACGGGATCATTTAGATACTGCTACCTGTGCCTAATATGGTTGATAGCAGATGTTCCGTTTGGCGGTCCACTGCGCACGTATGTAAATACGGCCAGAGGGGCAGTGAGAAGGGGCACATCCACCGAGATGTCAATCTGTTGGCGTCAGTCAAACGCCTGCGTCCTTTGTGCTATGTATGACATCAGAGCTGGGCAAATTTCAATTCATTTTCGATAAAAGTAGGAAGTGAACTCGAGAGGACTGTACGCCATTCTGGATCACTTAGATTCCGCGGTGTGCCGCTAGTCATGTTCACAAAACCGCGTGGCAAGTAGCGAGATTATTCTACACTTTTAAGAGGAGCAATTAACTTTTGGTAATAAGTCAGGGCGATCGACCATTTTACTTGGAACTTGTCGTGAGGTAGCCTCTGAACTGTTAATTGTATTACTTCCATTAGGTATATCGGATAGAATACTAAGACTTACATTTTTTGCGAGAAAACATTTAAAGCATACAGCAACCAGTTTAAACTCAAAACTTTTATTTATAGTCATAGATAATGATCTTTGTGAGTAAATAGCAAGTAGGAACATTTTCTTTCAGTGAGCACAAAAAGTAATGTGGACTTCCAGATTGGAAATCATGGTCGGTAGGTTCTCCGCCGCTTTCTGACTGTCCGCAAAAATAGTTTTCAGACTCTTGTAAAAGGCGAACGTAAGTGCAAAGCATGCACTGATAATTTAAGTGTCTTTTCCTAACGACGTAACGGAGTAACGACAGTTTGGACTATTACGCGTTACCCCTCAAGGGTTTCTCCTCTGCATCCCCATTTTCTTTATTCATATCTTCTTCATACCACGACCGTCTTCGTAACCCAGTCCCCTACCCCATTTCTGCCTCCTAATGTCCAACCACTGCCTATGGAGCTGTGTACTGATCACTGGTTCAGATGGTTCAAATGGCTCTGAGCACAATGGGACTTAACATCTGAGGTCGTCAGTCCCCTAGACTTAGAACTACTTAAACCTAACTAACCTAAGGACATCACACACATCCATGCCCGAGGTAGGAATCGAACCTGCGACTGTAGCAGCAGCGCGGTTCCGGACTGAAGCGCCTAGAACCGCTCGACCACAGCGGCCGGCGTGATCACCATAGTTTTTCTAATGCTTTTGTCATTTAAAGTCCGTCTTCCACTGCTACAAATCAAAATTGGTAACATATACGCTGAAAGTAAACTTCAGTTTTCTGAAATACCGGAGGTGTATTGTTTCAGTCGTCTGATATTTTGAAAGAAGCACGTCAGAGAATCAGAACACTTCTGTTTATTTCTTCCCTTTTCCATGCAGTTTTGTCTTCGAGTTCTTAATAGACTCAGAACTGGTTTTATGAATTCAGTGTTAACCTTCCCACAGATTTCTTTTCATATTTTTTGACACATTGATCTTGTTTTATTATAACACATTTTACGCCCTTCATTCCAAAACATATTCTTAGAGATCCTCCAGTGTTTGCTGAAGTTTATATGTACTTGAGGAAACAGCAAAAAGAATGACGATTGATACTGCGCAATAGACAGGGTGTAACATTACGAACGGAATGCTCGCACCTAAGTGCAGCGTGTCCCTTAATCTGCGAAACTCCAAGGAGGAAACTGTCAGTGCATATGGGTCTGTCAAGTACATTTAGTGCCAGAAGTTGGGAGTAATATCCTTGGGGAGCTACCACCAAGAAAGATGGCGTCCTGGCTACTGTATTTTCTACATAATTAGGCTCAGGTTCAGGACACCAAAAAATTTACAGTGATCCATGGCATCTCTTATCAAAAAGCGTGACGTGCTATTCAATAAGAGCACGTTTATACAGCTTTTATACAAATCACCAAAGATACATGAAGTCGAATAAAGATGTAACAGAGAAATCGTTACGAATTCATTAATTTGATAAAAAATGGTACAGCATTAATCAAAATGTCAACTTTAAGGAGCTCATCAAAACACATGTGGAGGTGCAAGAATCTTTGTCACTAATTAAACAACTCACTGAGAAATGTCGAATACAAAAATGTCTCTGAGCACTATGGGATTTAACTTCTGAGGTCATTAGTCCCCTAGAACTTAGAACTACTTAAACCTAACTAACCTAAGGACATCACACACATCCATACCCGAGGCAGGATTCGAACCTGCGACCATGGCGGTCGCACGGTTCCTGACTGTCGAATACATGCAGAATCAGTATCAAACTAAGTTGAAACTTGATGGCAGGTTAAAACTGTGACCGAGACTCGAACTCGGGACCTTCTGCCTTTCACCGGCAAGTGCTCTACCGAACCTTTTTTATCTCATTTTGTTCTATACTGTTCGTTGAAATTGTTCGGGGCGTACGTCCGATGACACCCGTCCACTCAGTTTTTTTATTGCAGAGGGTAGCTAACCCTTTGACCGAACACGCTGAGCTACCGTGCCGGCAGCCGACTGAGATACTCAAGCACGAGCCACGACCAATCCTCACAGCTTTAATTCTGCCAGTACCTCGTCTCCTACTTTCTAAACTTCTTTCTGGAAACATCCCCCAGGCTGTGGTTAAGCCATGTCTTCGCAATATCCTTTCTTCCAGGAGTGCTAGTTCTGCAAATTTCTCAGGAAAGCTTCTGTGAAGAATGGAAGGTAGGAGACGAGGTACTGGCAGAACTGAAGCTGCGAGAAGGGTCGTGAATCGTGCTTCGGCAGCTCGGTCGGTAGAACACTTCCCCGTGAAACGCAAAAGGTCGCGAGTTCGAGTCTCGGTCTGGCACACCGTTTCAGTCTGCCAGGAAGTTTCATATCAGCTCACACTCTCCTGCAGAGTGAAAATTTCATCCTAAAACGAAGTTATTTGAAAAGGGAAGCCTGCTACAGTCATAGTAACTATACATTCTGATTCACAAATCACAGTATTTACAATGTAATTTTTTCGTCATTTACCAGGTTAATTCCAGTCAGTGATTATATACACTACCAAAATCGGCCTTAATTCAAATTGTATTGAATCTATGATAAAACTAAATGCACTAACGGAACGAACAGTTCACTTCACAAAAACATCAAGTGCCACGTTTCTTTCTAAATATTAAGCACTGTTAATCACTTGGTGAAAATGTGCTACCATCGTAATTACCTTTTTGTAAACTGTGAGTGCACTATTAACCATACAACCCCCAGCAATACTTCATTTAAATCAGCTCAAAAGTGTGCGTCTGTACTTGTAATTTCTTACTTTCATGATTATAGACTATGGGACACTGTACTGGTGTATAATCTGGGCCGAATGAGAGAGAGTGCAACTTACGGCTGTATAAAGACGATTAGAGACATGAGTGGAATAATTGAATTTGGGACCATGAATGAGGTAGAATTTATGTCAGTCTACGCACATATTTGGCCTCGCCTGCCGTTTCAGTTTAGTTTTATGTGTGTGTGCTTTCTGCACTTCAGAATTTTTTCGGCGTTGAGCTGCAGTTCGAACTTCCTTGGTTTTCCGAACTTTGTCGGCTTCCTCAGGCGCTGTTGTGAGAACATGTACTATTTTTTGTGAGTTATCCACGCTCGGAAATTCCATTTATTTTGTGGTTTAACGAAGTTTGATTTATTTTGAGCTTCAGCGTTCAAGACTTATAATATTACAGTGCTGATTACATTCCATGAGGATTCTCGACGTAGTCTACAGACTTTGTCTTTTATCGAGTGCACTAGGTGACGTAGTATAATAATGCTAGCGAAACAGAGACACTTTAACCTTACTTTGCACATGAGCAATATTTAGATATATGCACGTGTGACCATTTTCCTTTAGATGAAATACAGTGATATTAACACAAATAAGTTCATATTGGCTACTGTGACACGTATTAGCTTGTGCATCAACAACCTAACTTTATATAGCTCTGCGACTCTGAACTGACTGGTGCAGCCAGCAACAGTTACGAATGTAAATTCCATCAAGAAATACCCGTTTTATGATGAACACCTCCACGAAGTTTGATAAACATCTGACTGGTACCTCATGAGCTAACACTTTCCAATTTCGGTAGTGTGATTCCGGTACTCATATGAGCATTTCATTTACAGCATGGATACGCGCAGTAAGGTCTTTCCTCTGATTCTAAAAATAATAGCCAGTAGAGGCACCATGACAGTTTCAGAGCAGCTTGCATTATTGTCATTTTCCCATGATATGCTTTCTCTCTGATTTTATGCTAATATATTGCAGATGGAATGAAAGGAAGGCTACTTTCCCTAGTACATGACACATCCTCCAGTAGCTGACATCCCTAGTGGCTGGCACCATCTCTCTGATTCACACATCAAAGTTACGTTTCTCTCTCTCTCTGTAATGGTTACTTTAATGAGGCAACAACCTTACGAAGTACTACTGAGCGGATGAAAGCATTACATTTTTCCCTGGAAGCTGATACACTCCCAGCAGCTGCTACCATCTCTCTGATAAATCCCAAAGCAAATTTCCTCTCTTTCTGTACTGCTTAGTTTATCGAGCCAATAACATTATGACATATTACAGACGATACGGAGGGAACACAGTTGTGAACTGATTTGATCACTAGTGCCAATATGCAAGCCAAGTGTATTCTTCTGAAAATATTATAGAACAATTATAACAGTAATACCGCATGTGACTTGTGCTTGAAGTCTTCCATACTTTGAAAAATAATACAATTTCAAATTGCAGCAAAGTCTGAATTTTCGTTTGTGACCATTTTTTGCGGATGAAGTATTTTCAAATTATTTAAAATGGAGGGATGGTGGTGGTTAGGTTTTAAATGTTCGGCAAAAGCCAAGTGGTGTGTGACCTGACTTTTTGTTCAATAAACATACTGCTTGTTTGTCTAATGTATGCTGCACCATATTCTTCGCAGTTACTCGTATAAAACTCATAACCATTAAATTTTTACGTGTATGGCTATTCGCTATGAATACAGCGATTTTGCACCTTGTTAGCCGACGAATAGACAGCGTCTATATTGTATTTTTGAAGCAGTTTGGCTAAATTGAACGAAAGACTTCATAAGAATTCAGAAATAGCTGTTGAGGGTGTTGGACAGTATGTTTAAGACGAGATTCCGCGAACATTTATTGAACAAAAAGGACAGGTCATATGTCACTTGGCTTTTGCCGAACGTTTGAAAGCTGGTGCAGTCTTGTTCGTTCGCCGATTATCAACAAGCACCGGGCTTTAGTTGTTACGAGTGCTGATATATCTAAGACGACGCAACTCTTTCTCTATGTATGCTACAGATAATGGCGGGTCACTAATGCGATGAATCACAGCTTTGAAATGTAAGTTAAAAGTAATGAAAACTGCGATGAACATAATTTTCAACAAACTATCTTTATGATAATCTCATTACCTTCTACTTGTATGCAAATCTAAGGACCAACGTCCGAATAAAGACTTTCTTAAGCGTCTTAGATTCCTCATATCAAGCCGCATTAGGTGCTTATTTAAGGAAAAAGATAACCTACTTTCGCGCGAAGTTTATTTCTCGACAGTTTAACTCGTCTGTTACGACCAACTGGGTGTTTTAATGAAAGTTGTCAACCATGCTGTTTGAAATACTGCCCAACTGACTGTTCGCACCTACTCTCTTAAGTTAAATAATTACAGATGTATTTACTGCCCTACACCTAAGAAAGAGTGTGTTAATGTTGAAGGTCTTTTTTGTTTCCTGAGAGAGTGCTTAATCTCTCTATCAAAGGCTTTGACCAAAAAGAAATGCAGTTGTTAAATAAGGGTCTGAAACACTGCATTCAACGTAACCTAGACAGAAAACTAGCGACATCCCTAATTCTGGATCAGATAATCGCCACGACCGTTTCCCCATGCACTAGAGATGAGATGTTTAAAATCGCTTGCAGAGCTAATGAGCTCATAGAGAAAGCCTCTCGTATGAAATCTAAAAATTGTTCATCGCTTATCATTAAAAAGTATTAACGATAAGTTAAGGGTGGGCAAAGAAAGTACTTCCATCGTTTTATACAACCTGTATCACGAAACATTACAGTTCCTTAACGAGGTCAACATCGGGAGATCGAAGATCCATTTTCAAAGGAGTTTCATTCTGCCCTATTGAGGCGGCAAAAAATGAAAATACGGATCCTAAAGTCCCATTGTTACGTGCCCAAATCAAAACTAATAAAATAATTAGTTGATTTACTAACTAGTACCGTTTTTCCATCTAGCAGTGTTTTCCTATCTCTGATCATAAAAAATCTTGAAGCTAGTGCTCCCATAAACGAGTCATTGCTCTCATACGAGACTAATGAAATGTGTTGCATCCCATAGCTGCTGACAGCTCATAATTATTTTTCGTTTAGTGACAAGTACTATAGATAAACCGACGACCTGGCTACGGATAACTCTTTAGCAGGTTTCATCGTCGACGTTTCCGTAAGTGGTCTTGAATGTAGCTGTTACAATAATAACAAAAAGAATTCCAAACAAGTCTTCTTTTACCGTCGATGTGTTGACAACAATTTTGTTGTCTTCAAAGGACAAACAGAAAATGTGAAAGGGTTAGTAGAAAAATTCAGTAGACTTTGTATCAAAATGGAACTCAGACAGGAATTGATGAATGAACATTCCATATTTAATAATTAAGGTTTTCAGTTAGAACGCAATGTACTTAGTATCATGTTTGATATCTACCACAGACCAACCACGAGTACTTCCGTGATACATGCTTTCTCCTGTCACTCGTTCCGTTACTTCAAGGCTATGATTCACCGTATTAGTGAATTTCCACTGTCTGCAGTCCTCATACAGGAAGTGTTGACAGGTCTTAGATACATAGCCGCTCGTTTCTCATTCTGTTAGCCGACCAATATATAGTGTTTGTAACGTATTTTTGAAGGATTTTGGCGAAGGCGAACGAAAGGTTCCCTAGAAAAGGGATTCTCCCAAATTTAGAACTAGCTGCAGAGGGTGTGGGGTGATATTCTCATCTGGCGTAGTGTTGTTCCTGTACAGATTATCAGCAATTCCAGTGGGGCAGAAGAGGGGACATAGGTTCAGAGCACTCTCTTGCCCTTGGGATGGGAAACTGCCTTAAAGTCGGAAGAATCAGCAATCATCAACGACATGAGGATGTAGGAGGCAACACAAATCGCTGCATTACAGAAACGTAATGAGTATCCACAGGATATGTGGCCTGTTACTGAAAAGGTGCAATGATGTCCTCTCCATTAGTAAAAGATTCCGGAGTAGTTTCCCTTTCGGATCTCCGCGATGGAGCTGCCAAGTGGCAAATGATCATGAGAAAAAGATTGGATAACCAACGGAAGGGTAATGTTTTACAAGTCGGGGCGTGGAATGTCAGAAGTTTGAATGTGTTAGGGAAGCTAGAAAATCAGAAAATGGAAACGCTAAGGCTCAATCTAGATATAGTGGGGGTCAATGAAGTAAAATGGAAAGAATACAATGATTTTTGGTCGTATTAGTACGGGGTAATATCAACAGCAGCAGCAAAAGGTAGAACGGGAGTAGGATTCGTTATGAATAGGAAGGCCGGGGAAATAGTGAGTTACTGCGAACAGTTCAGTGATAGGATTGTTCCCATCAGAATCGACAGCAAACCAACACCGACAAAAATAGCTCAGGTATATATGCCGACGTCGCAAGTAGAATATGAAGAGATAGAGAAAGTATTTGAGGATAACTAAAGGATAACTCAGTACGTAAAGGGAGATGAAAATCTAATAGTCGTGGGGGACTGGAACTGGGTTATAGAGGAACGAATGGAAGAAAGGGTTGCAGGAGAAAGTGAACTTGATAATGGGAATGAGACAGAAGAAATAATAATTGTGTTCTGGAATAAATTTCAACTGGTAATAGCGAATTTTCTGTTCAAGAATCACATGAGGAGGAGGCATACTCGATAAAGGTCGGGATCTATGGGAAGGTTTGAGTTAAACTACATCATGGTCAGGAAGAAATTCCGAAATCAGATATTGGACTGTAAGCCATACCCAGAAGCAGACATAGATTCCGATCACAATTTTAGTAATTATGTACAGTAGGCTGAAGTCTAAGAGACTAGTCAGGAAAAATGAACAGACAAAGAAGTGAGATACGGAAGTACTAAGGAATGGAGAGATAAACTTGGAGTTCTCTGAGGCTACATATACTGTGATAATGAATAGCTCAGTAGGCACTTCAATTGAAGAAACACGGACATCTCTAAAAAGAGCACTCACAAACGGTGGAGAAAAAAACATGTGCGAGGAAGATAACTACGAAGAAACAGAAAAACACAGTGTGAACTACATGTAGGCATCTAAGAGTTCTTATTCTACTAATGGATTCAGAACTGTATTAGTTATTGCTCCTGCACATTTTTTAGTACCATGGCATTTTGCTGTATGCATATTGTTATGGATACTCGCAAATAATGTGATGCCTTCTGACGAAGGGCACTAAGTGCCCGAAACCAGTAAAGTAATTAAATTTCTTTTATGTAGCTGGTTGCTTATTATCTCATTATAGACGACTACAATTCCTGAAGATGCATGAAATACCAAGCGTACAGTTTCTCCAGTTTCGCCGCGATGGCAGGCAATATGACAGACCCCAGGTTTTGGAAGATTTAAATACTTCTTTGCTGGACCCAGTAGCGTAAAGGTTTTAGATGGTGGACGAAAAACACCTTAAACACTATCTCGTTCTGCGAATCTGCCGACTGTTCTGGAGGTATTGCCGGCAAACGAGCAGTACAGCAGTGACTTGTGATCTTCTTTTTGTTCCTGCTGCTGTCTAGTGCTGCCTGTCTAAACTAATGCCTTATCTGATTGATCCTGTGATCCTGTACCCCAGATGGAAAGCTGTGCTGCTCGCGTGCTGTGAACGATAGTGAGTAAAACAACTTCACATTAGGAGTTGTGGTGACTACTGAAAGCATGTAGATACAAATCAGTGTGTGTAGGTTTCTTTCCCACATTATTTCCCAGCTGAGCATCTGGGTTCCGTTTCACCAGGGCGCCAAAAAATGGGAGGGCGCCTGCAGTGGTTCAAATGGCTCTGAGCGCTATGGGACTTAACTTCTAAGGTCATCAGTCCCCTAGAACTTAGAACTACTTAAACCTAACCAACCTAAGGACATTACACACATCCGTGCCCGAAGCAGGATTTGAACCTGCACCCGTAGCGGTCGCGCGGTTCCAAACTGTAGCGCGTAGAACCGCTCGGCCACCCCGGCCGGCCGCCTGTAGTGTATCAGAGTTCTGGGCATGTAACGATCTAATCTCATTATCAACGCTCATGACTCCCTGATAATTGAATGTGGTACACTCAAGGTCAGGATGTAACCTAATATCTCTCACATGTAAGGATAAATTGGAAAATGAAAGTCAAACTCTGTCTCCCCCTCCTCTCCACCAGTAGGATTTCTTGAACAGAGTTGGAAATCAAGTTCCTATTACCGCCACCTCTTTTCTGTCCATTCCTATTGTCTGAGCGCCGTCATTTGAGGTCTGCACACTCTAACGGATGGATCTTCATAGGGATTTCAGTGTTTCCCTACTTGAAATGGCGGAAAATTTTTACCTTAATTTAGGATCCAAAATTACGTAACCCACTTCGACGTTGCAGTGTGTTTGAAGGAAATTCGAAGCAGCATGTCGTCCTACTGGCTGAGCTACTGCAATTTAATGGTGTCATAGCATTTTCTGTAAAAATTCCAACGTATGAACACGTCCAGTTGCTAATTACCATTTCAAGTTTATTTGTTAGATTTTCCCCTACGTTTCTAGATTATTAAGCAAAGCTGCTCATAAAAATGATGCTTTTAATGCGTAAACTTATCCCAGTGTATTGTTTAAATAAATAAATTTGACATCAGTAGAATAGCTGTATATTGGTAGATTTCTTCTCCAATGTAGGTACAATATGTTGTATTTACTTATGTTCAGAGTCAACTGCCATAGCCAGCACCATTCATCAGTCCTCTGCAGAGTGATCTGCAGAGGTTTGATGAATGGTGCAGGCTCTGGCAGTCGATCCTGAACATAAATAAATGTAACATATTGCGCATACGTAGGAAAAGATATCCACTACTGTACAACAATACTACTTACGACAAGTTGCTGGGAATAATATCAACTGTAAAATATTTAGGAGTAACTATCCAGAGCAACCTTAAGTGGAGTAACTACAAAAAACGAATAGTAGGAAAAGCACACACCAGACAGATTAATTGGAAGAATCTTAAGAAAATGTAACTCGTACACGAATAAAGTGGCTTGTGCGACCGATTCTTGAATATTGTTAATCAGTCTGGGATCCTTACTAGCTAGGGCTGATAAGAGGGGTACGAAGATCCCACGGAGAGTAGTTTCATCATGGGATCGTTTAGATCAGGGGTCTCCAAACTACGGCCCGCGTTAGCTGACCGGACATCCCCGGAATCCGGCCCGCCAAATATTTGAGGTGGTACCTATACTGCCAACAATTGAGTTTCGAGGCCTATCGCGACATTGGCTCTGCTACTCGCTACAAGACTACGCAACTAAACTAATTGTTGCGCCGCTTGAAATAACAATGCGTTGACATACTCTACCTCTGTTACGTCTTGCAGTAATAGTGTTGCTAACAATGATTTTGAGATTTCGTTAACTTTGCAGGACGCTTTTGTGAAGATGTGCAGTGACAGATTTTTTTGTCGGTGAAATTCGCCAGAATAAAATACGCCAGAATTTCGATCAGGTACGTCCACCAATCAAAATTATGTAATTAAATAAAAATCGTAGTTCGCTTCAGTGCTAGCTATCCCCTCAACCCTAGATTTTTGCGATTTCATCTTTCCTTTACCTTACATTACGGTGATCATGGAGTGCTGGGTTTCTTTAATCCCACTAGGTAGATCTTGGCCCTTATGACTTCGTGGAGGAGTCTATGTGGCCCGCAGACTAAAACGTTTGCAGACCCCTGGTTTAGATGGCGCGAGAGCGTTATATTGATGCTCAAGAAACTCCATTGGCAGAGGTCACAAGACAAGCGTTGTGCATCACGGAGGGGTTTGCTACTGAAAATTCGATGGAGAGCTTTCCTGGAAGAGTCGGACAACATATTACTTCCTCCCATATACATCCAGCGACATGAAAAGCACAAGAAAATTCGAAAAATTAAAGGTATACTCGGAAAACAAATTTTAAAAAATGTTCGTAATGTAGGTCTAGGTGTCATGATGCTGGAAAAGAACGGATTAGTGACTTAATGTTTGATATAGCCCATCCATTCGTTAAACTTGCAATCTGCTTGACGGAGGCCAACACAAGTTCCGTCCATACTCTCAGCCGTCCGGAATCTGAGTGGTGATAAATGGCGGGGCACCCCTAACGGTCTCTCTGCCCATCCTTTTCTACTACTGGTGCATCTTTGCCAGTCTACATACGAGAGTTAGGTTGGCAACAAACCAAACAAAAAGCGCATCTATGCATTACAGCTGTCCTGCTCATAGAATCACACCCAAAGCGTTCATTCTGATGTTCAAGAGCAACATAACATGGGAGGGGAGAGGATGTGCACTAATACATGATCAAATAAACACAGTGGCGTCCACCTCAGAGCTTCTCGGTAACAGAGCAAATATTTACAAAGACCAGTCCATCGTTACCAACAAAGGAATGCTGGATACCCTGAGATGACGTAATGGAACGGGACAACCAGTTCCATCTCAGTGTTACACCGTTAATGTAAGGTTATAACAGTACATTATGACACAATTTAAATTCTGAAGTTCAGTCAATAATGACGTGAAATAATGAAAAACAACTTTTTGTAGCCCCTGCGAGCTAATAAACAGGCAACTTGCCGCTGTGACTATGTGAGCGTTTTGGCCTTTTAGTGAAACAGACCGGTGGGAATCTCACCTTCGAAGTTTTTCTTCATCCAGCTGTCAGCCTCTTTTCCTGGACATGTCATCGGCAGGTCTGCAGGATAGCTGAATGGGTCTTCACAGCGAGAATCCTTTGTGGAATCGCAAACGTAACACTTGATGGGTTCATCTGGTTCATCTACTTCATCTGAAACATCTGAAAATATGCCTGAGTGCTTGGTAAAATATTTCAAGTATCTCAAACTCAAATGTTAAGCGTTTGAGGCCACGCACAAATTCTGCACAGCTCTTCTCTGCTGGATCCTAATGGAAGTGGTTGGTCATTGATTTCTCCTAAAGTTTTGTCTACAACAAAATATTATGAATGTGCAAGAACCAAGCGCAAACACTAAGAATGGAAGACCAAGAACATAGCATTCACATGAAGAAGATTGCGGTCTTCCACACCTACTGCTCAAGAAGCAGTGACGGAAATACACGAATGATTCAAGATTGGGCTACCAGTTCTAATACAAGCTTAATGCATTGCCGTCGTAAGTGAAGAATGATTGCAGGAACTGCTGAATAGAAACACGAGTCCAATCGGTTCAGAATATGGACTGGACCAAACTGTGGGAAGACGAAAGTAATGAAGTGTAGCTGAAATGAAATTAGCGACAAATGCAACATCTCCATTGGGGTGCATGAAGTAGGCGATGTTAAAATATGCCGATACCTCGGAAGCTAAATAATATACGTCGGAGAGATCAAGGAGGAAACAAAATGCAGACGAGCTCAAGGAAAGAGGGCATTCACTGCCGAAAGAAGCCTACTAGTATCAAAAGTAGGATTTGATCTGAGGAAGAAATTTCTGAATGCGTACGTTTGCAGCCAGCATTGTATGGTAGTGAACCAGATTGTGGGAAATGTAGCGAAAAGAACCATGTGATTTGTGGTATCGTGCTATAGAAGAATACTGAAATTAGATGAACTGATAAGAATGAAGAGGTTCTCCATAGAATCGGAGAGGAAAGGAACGTAAGGAACCACTGACAAGAAGAAGCGACTAGATGATAGGAAATGAGAGATCAGGGAAAAAATTACATGATATTGGTTGGATCAGTAGAGGGAAAGAGCTGTAGGGGACGATAGAGTTTGTAATAGCAGTATTGTACACACATCGCGGTACCACACTAAAGTCGACAGTTAGAATCGATACCACAGACATTAGCGACAGCTCGCTGCAATTCGCAACGACGTGTGGTACACACTCCTGAAGACAGTGCCTTCCCTCTCAGCCTAGCACCATCCTCACGCTGAGAACCATATAGAGTCGAGCATGCAAGAGCACTTCCCCATTCCTAGACCTTAGATACAGCAGTCAACAACATTTTGAAGGAACAGTGCTTGTGAAGTTTCAGATGAACTTGTACTGTTGTTAATGTCGAACATTGAACCGCAAGATAACAGTTTTTCGATTAGTGCATCAAGTAATGCTTTGTTTGTCCGTGCCGATTGTAAATTATCCAGTACTCCTGTGTCAAAGCTAAGTAATTTATAAAATAAAGCGAACTACTATTTCATCTGTTACAGTTGCTATGAATCATCTCCGAGAGCACTCATAGAACCAACAAAAGTGGTTCGAATGGCTCTGAGCACTATGGGACTTAACATCTGTGGTCATCAGTCCCCTAGAACTTAGAACTACGAGGGCAGTTCAATAAGTAATGCAACACATTTTTTTCTGAAACAGGGGTTGTTTTATTCAGCATTGAAATACACCAGGTTATTCCCCAATCTTTTAGCTACACAACACTATTTTTCAACGTAATCTCCATTCAATGCTACGGCCTTACGCCACCTTGAAATGAGGGCCCGTATGCCTGCACGGTACCATTCCACTGGTCGATGTCGGAGCCAACGTCGTACTGCATCAATAACTTGTTCATCATCCGCGTAGTGCGTCCCACGGATTGCGTCCTTCATTGGGCCAAACATATGGAAATCCGACGGTGCGAGATCGGGGCTGTAGGGTGCATGAGGAAGAACAGTCCACTGAAGTTTTGTGAGCTCCTCTCGGGTGCGAAGACTTGTGTGAGGTCTTGCGTTGTCATGAAGAAGGAGAAGTGCGTTCTGATTATTGTGCCTACGAACACGCTGAAGTCGTTTCTTCAATTTCTGAAGAGTAGCACAATACACTTCAGAGTTGATCGTTTGACCATGGGGAAGGACATCGAACAGAATAACCCCTTCAGCGTCCCAGAAGACTGTAACCATGACTTTACCGGCTGAGGGTATGGCTTTAAACTTTTTCTTGGTAGGGGAGTGGGTGTAGCGCCACTCCATTGATTGCCGTTTTGTTTCAGGTTCGAAGTGATGAACCCATGTTTCATCGCCTGTAACAATCTTTGACAAGAAATTGTCACCCTCAGCCACATGACGAGGAAGCAATTCCGCACAGATGGTTCTCCTTTGCTCTTTATGGTGTTCAGTTAGACAACGAGGGACCCAGCGGGAACAAACCTTTGAATATCCCAACTGGTGAACAATTGTGACAGCACTACCAACAGAGATGTCAAGTTGAGCACTGAGTTGTTTGATGGTGATCTGTCGATCATCTCAAACGAGTGTATTCGCACGCTCCGCCATTGCAGGAGTCACAGCTGTGCACGGCCGGCCCGCACTCGGGAGATCAGACAGTCTTGCTTGACCTTGCGGCGATGATGACACACGCTTTGCCCAACGACTCACCGTGCTTTTGTCCACTGCCAGATCACCGTAGACATTCTGCAAGCGCCTATGAATATCTGAGATGCCCTGGTTTTCCGCCAAAAGAAACTCGATCACTGCCAGTTGTTTGCAACGCACATCCGTTACAGACGCCATTTTAACAGCTCCATACAGCGCTGCCACCTGTCGGAAGTCAATGAAACTATACTAGACGAAGCGGGAATGTTTGAAAATATTCCACAAGACATTTCAGGTTTTTTCAACCAAAATTGGCCAAGAAAAAAAATGTGTTGCATTACTTATTGAACTGCCCTCGTACTTAAACCTAACTAACCTAAGAACGTCACACACATCCATGCCCGAGGCAGGATCGAACCTGCGACAGTAGCAGTCGCGCGGTTCCGGACTGCGCGCCTAGAACCGCTAGACCACCGCGGCCGGCATAGAACCAACAGTTGTGGCCGGACGATTGTACGAGCAGTTCACAACTGTAATATACCCAAGGAACAGTTGTGAACGTTTGCAACAACTACAACTCTGAGATCAAAAGGTTGACACAGCAGTGGCATTCGTGGTAGGCCACGACAAAACAAGGAGAAGACTGACAACCTAAGAAACGTATGGGTGACTGTAACGAACATTTGCGCAGAGAAGAGTTTTCTGCATGTCGTTCTAAGAAGGGTTTGGAATTTAACCTAGGAAATATGGTAATAGTGTTATACACGGACTGCATTAGCTATAGTAGCGCTGTTTACATTGTTAGTTACACTACGGTCACCTTATCTTTATTATTACTCGAATTCCACAGATGATGTAATTTCACTTTAATTTATATGTGGAAGTTGGGAGTTGTATAAATGCAGGATGTTCCACAATTCGGATCACGGAAATACAGGGTGAGTCACCTAACATTACCGCTGGATATATTTCGTAAACCACATCAAATACTGACGAATCGATTCCACAGACCGAACTTGAGGAGAGGGGCTGGGTTAATTGGTTAATACAAATCATAAAAAAATGCACGGAAGTATGTTTTTAACACAAACCTACGTTTTTTTTAAAATGGAACCCCGTTACTTTTGTTAGCACATCTGAACATATAAATAAATACGTAATCAGTGCTGTTTGTTGCATTGTAAAATGTTAATTACATCCGGAGATATTGTAACCTAAAGTTGACGCTTGAGTACCACTTCTCCGCTGTTCGATCGTGTGTATCGGAGAGCACCGAATTACGTAGGGATCCAAAGGGAACGGTGATGGACCTTAGGTACAGAAGAGACTGAAACACCACATTACGTCCACATGCTAACACCTTTTTATTGGTCTTTTTCACTGACGCACATGTACATTACCATGAAGGGTGAGGTACACGTTCGACGGGTGTTTCATAGGACGTGGAGGATGCAGAAATTGGCCAGCCCGTTCTCCTGATCTTACACCTCTGGACTTCTTTCTGTGGGGTACGTTAAAGGAGAATGTGTACCGTGATGTGCCTACAACCCCAGAGGATATGAAACAACGTATTGTGGCAGCCTGCGGCGACATTACACCAGATGTACTGCGGCGTGTACGACATTAATTACGCCAGAGATAGCAATTGTGTGCAGCAAATGATGGCCACCACATTGAACATCTATTGACCTGACAGGTCGGGACACACTCTATTCCACTCCCTAATTGAAAACGGTGAACCACGTGTTTACGTGTACCTCACCCCTCATGGTAATGTACATGTGCGTCAGTGAAAAAGACCAATAAAAAGGTGTTAGAATGTGGACGTAATGTGCTGTTCCAGTCTCTTCTGTACCTAAGGTCCATCACCGTTCCCTTTGGATCCCTACGTAATTCGGTGCTCTCCGATACACACGATCGAACAGCGGAGGAGTGGTACTCAAGCGTCAACTTAAGGTTACAATATCTCCGGATGTAATTAACATTTTACAATGCAACAAACGGCACTGATTACGTATTTGTTTATATGTTAGATGTGCTAACAAAACTAACGGGGTTCCATTTAAAAAACGTAGGTTTGTGTTAAAAAACATACTTCCGTGCATTTTTTTATGGTTTGTATTAACCAATTAACCTAGCCCGTCTCCTCACGTTCGGTCTGTGGAATCGATTCGTGTGTATTTGATGTGGTTTACGAAATATATCCAGCGGCAACGTTAGGTGACTCACCCTGTATAAGGGTTGTAAAGGGGATTTAGGAGATTGGGGTTAGATAAGGAACGTACGTCCAAAAGAAGATCGGATCACTTTCAAATATCCTGTATTACAGTACGTATATAAACTGTAAAGATGGCGCTGTCATCAGTTTTGTCGTAATTACGACGTCACACGCTGTTTTTACTCTCCTACAACAAAGGCTACGAGAAACTGGTAAGTTGAGGGTTGACTGTGGTGCTGCACGAACATGTCATACTCTCTATTTTTTATTAAAAATTAAATTCCTTCAGCTGTACTTAAGGTTTTTTTATTTACTTCGCTACTAGTTTCGGCGTTGCGTCAACGCCATCTTCTGGCCCGCGGTGAGATCTCACCGCGGACTTCTAGACTGAGCCACATATAACTGATTTCATCAAAGCGTACGGGCTTGAAAATGGCATTGATGCAACGCCGAAACTAGTAGCGAAGTAAATAAAAAATCTTAAGTACAGCTGGAGGAATTTCATTTTTAATAAAAATTATACCAGCTGTGTCCCCACTTTGATCCAGTTTAAATATGGATGTACGAAGATGGCATACTTTCAGCTTTGAAGAGGACAGTCTACGTCACGAAGGTGAGAACCCAACGGCGAGCACTCGAAACATTTCTCACACAACGGGCTCCTCTACGACACACTGGTCATACGCTTGTCGTCTCCTTTGTATGAGTACCGTGAAGCGAGAGGTTTGAAAGTGATCCGATCTTCAAACTTATTTTACATCTTAACGGTACATTTTCGGACACAGTATCCTTATGAAAACTTTATCGTCTAAGTCCCGTCTTCAATCCCCAGAAGGGTGTAACAAGAATAATGATGAATGAAGGATAGGTCTGCCCTTTTTGTGGCCTCTTATCAGTTGGAACTTTACGCTATATAGTTAGTAGTGGAATTTTTTGACAGTGCAAAATATAGTCACAGTTTTGGTTTCACGTCCGCAAAGTAAAACAGTAAAAAATCGACAACCAGAAGGTGATCAGAAACGTAAAGTTGTGCTGTCTAAGCCACAGCTACATAACAAGACACAGCATTCATAAACGAGCAGGAGGTAACACTTTCGTAATACGAAACATAATCCATGAATAACAAACTATACCAAATAGTTCTCCATACCTAAGCTTCACAAATCTTTCACCCATGTCTACAGGTCAGTCCCACTATACAAAACCACGTTTGGCATACAAAAGCAAATCTATCAGAACTCAGGACTACTACAACGGTAAAGTGTAAAACAGGTTCTACCTGAACATACAGTAAAAAGGTAAAATTAAAAAAAAATTCGATGCAGACGAGATACTAATATTCCTCATATTTGCAGATGACTTGGGGTAATAATTTAGACCTGTGATAATTTCGGTTGGCAGCCACATGATACGTAATAAGTAACATGAAAGATAAGTACAGGGTGTTTAAAAATGAATATCGTGGTTTTAACACTTTATAATATTTATTATATTAAGCTTACAGTTATAAATGATATCTCAAATGAAAGAGCAACTCAAACAGTTTTATCAAGAACCCTATAAATGTTCAATATGAGCACAATTTGTCACACGGCACACATCAAGTCTATAGCTGAGTTCTCCCGAACGTTGATAAGTGTATCTTCAGTGATTGTAGCGACAGCTGCTTCAATCTGGTTTCTTAATTCAGGGAAGTATGCTGGTAGCGGAGGCACGTACACGCGATCCTTGACGAAGCCCCAAAGGAAAAAAATCGCATGGCGTTAGATCTGGTGAACTTGGAGGCCATACAAAGCAAGCCCTGTCATTGGCCCCTTGCCGCCTATCCAGTGCTTGGGTACAGTGAAGTTCGACCAATCACTCAACCTAACGCCATGCGATGTTTTCCTTTGGGGTTCGTCAAGGATCGTGTGTACGTGCCTCCGCTACCAGCATACTTCCCTGAATTAAGAAACCGGATTGAAGCAGCTGTCGCTACAATCACTGAAGACACACTTATCAACGTTTGGGAAGAACTCGGCTATAGACTTGATGTGTGCCGTGTGACAAATGGTGCTCACATTGAACATTTATGATTCTTGGTAAAACTGTTTGAGTTGCTCTTTCATTTGACATGTCATTTATAACTGTAAGTTTAATGTAATAAATATTTTAAAGCGTTAAAACCCCAATATTCATTTATAAACACCCTGTACATATGTAACTTGCATAACAACAAAATTCGATGTAACAGAATCCATACATATGTATTTCATAAAAATGAAAGAAAAGAACAAACTGAGGATGCCACAACTGTGGTGAAACGTGTTTGCGTATTACAGCAAAACAATAATTTGTGTACTTGCAAAAAAACGGACCCATCCTTAATATTCATTATTATTTTCTGCAAGGACAGGAACTGAGCTCAAGACTATTGTGGTTCACTCTGTGTGTGTATTTCTTAACAGACGTGTTACACACTCGAGAAAGCCTTAATGATGACGGATGGGTAGGTGGTTTTAGATTGGAATACGTTTGGTAATAGTACGTTCACTATTCTGTACTTGCGCGTTTGTATTTTGTGATGGCTGATCTAAATAAAAAGCACGATTGTTAGGAAAAGTCACCTCATTTTCATACAGAAAAAGAATGATATAATTGAATCATTGCAGAATACATGGTACGGTGTCCTGTCCTGCAGTATAATGACTGGAGCTTTTACTGTTCACCTGGCCTAGTGTGGTACACACTGAAAGACAGGATACGACAGAGGGAAAACGAGGAAAGCACATAATCGAATTCGATGAGACAGAACTACTAATGAGGAGTTTAGTCGCAGACAGTCGCTACAAGAAGACTGCTAATCAAGTAAACTTTCAGCCAAAAAGGCTTTTTGTGAATTACACAACACAAATACACGTTCACCCAAACCCAACTTACACACACATATTCACCAAAACGTAGCACACACACACACATACACACACTCACACACACACAAGACCAGTGTCTACAGCTGCGTTGCAATTGCGTGAATGCGTGTGTGTATGACGTCTAATTCTGAAGAAGGCTTTTTGCAGAAAGCTTACTCGTTTAGCTGTCTTTTTGTAGAGTCTTCCTTCGACTCGACGTTTTAATTATGTAGTGAGCAGCAATGTACTGTTTCCATAATACTTTCATTATTGCATCCAGGATTTTCCACTGCTTAGTGAGGAGTTTTGTACCACATAAAAAAAGAAAACCTGTCCGAACAGGCGTTGAAGGCCCAACGGTACCGACCGGCCGCTCTGAGACGCCACTACACGCGGATACAGAGGGACACGTGGTCAGCACAGCCCTATCCCGGCCATTGTCAGTTTTCGTGACTGGTGCTACTACCTCTCAATCAAATAGCTCCTCAATTGGTTTCACAAAGCCTGAGAGCACCCCACTTGCCAAAATCGCAGTAGTGAGCAGCAATGTACTGTTTACATAATACTTTCATTATTCCATCCTGGATTTTCCACTGCTTAGTGAGGAGTTTTGTACCACGTAAAAAAAGAAACCCTGTCCGAACAGGCGTTGAAGGCCCAACGGTACCGACCGGCCGCTCTGAGACGCCACTACACGCGGATGCAGAGGGACACGTGGTCAGCACAGCCCTATCCCGGCCATTGTCAGTTTTCGTGACTGGTGCTACTACCTCTCAATCAAATAGCTCCTCAATTGGTTTCACAAGGCCAGAGAGCACCCCACTTGCCAAAATCGCAGTAGTGAGCAGCAATGTACTGTTTCCATAATACTTTCATTATTCCATCCTGGATTTTCCACTGCTTAGTGAGGAGTTTTGTACCACGTAAAAAAAGAAACCCTGTCCGAACAGGCGTTGAAGGCCCAACGGTACCGACCGGCCGCTCTGAGACGCCACTACACGCGGATACAGAGGGACACGTGTTCAGCAAAGCCCTATCCCGGCCATTGTCAGTTTTCGTGACTGGTGCTACTACCTCTCAATCAAATAGCTCCTCAATTGGTTTCACAAGGCCTGAGAGCACCCCACTTGCCAAAAACGCAGTAGTGAGCAGCAATGTACTGTTTCCATAATACTTTCATTATTCCATCCTGGATTTTCCACTGCTTAGTGAGGAGTTTTGTACCACGTAAAAAAAGAAACCCTGTCCGAACAGGCGTTGAAGGCCCAACGGTACCGACCGGCCGCTCTGAGACGCCACTACACGGGGATACAGAGGGACACGTGGTCAGCACAGCCCTATCCCGGCCATTGTCAGTTTTCGTGACTGGTGCTACTACCTCTCAATCAAATAGCTCCTCAATTGGTTTCACAAGGCCTGAGAGCACCCCACTTGCCAAAATCGCAGTAGTGAGCAGCAATGTACTGTTTCCATAATACTTTCATTATTCCATCCTGGATTTTCCACTGCTTAGGGAGGAGTTTTGTACCACGTAAAAAAAGAAACCCTGTCCGAACAGGCGTTGAAGGCCCAACGGTACCGACCGGCCGCTCTGAGACGCCACTACACGCGGATACAGAGGGACACGTGGTCAGCACAGCCCTATCCCGGCCATTGTCAGTTTTCGTGACTGGTGCTACTACCTCTCAATCAAATAGCTCCTCAATTGGTTTCACAAGGCCTGAGAGCACCCCACTTGCCAAAATCGCAGTAGTGAGCAGCAATGTACTGTTTCCATAATACTTTCATTATTCCATCCTGGATTTTCCGCTGCTTAGTGAGGAGTTTTGTACCACGTAAAAAAAGAAACCCTGTCCGAACAGGCGTTGAAGGCCCAACGGTACCGACCGGCCGCTCTGAGACGCCACTACACGGGGATACAGAGGGACACGTGTTCAGCACAGCCCTATCCCGGCCATTGTCAGTTTTCGTGACTGGTGCTACTACCTCTCAATCAAATAGCTCCTCAATTGGTTTCACAAGGCCAGAGAGCACCCCACTTGCCAAAATCGCAGTAGTGAGCAGCAATGTACTGTTTCCATAATACTTTCATTATTCCATCCTGGATTTTCCACTGCTTAGTGAGGAGTTTTGTACCACGTAAAAAAAGAAACCCTGTCCGAACAGGCGTTGAAGGCTCAACGGTACCGACCGGCCGCTCTGAGACGCCACTACACGCGGATACAGAGGGACACGTGTTCAGCACAGCCCTATCCCGGCCATTGTCAGTTTTCGTGACTGGTGCTACTACCTCTCAATCAAATAGCTCCTCAATTGGTTTCACAAGGCCTGAGAGCACCCCACTTGCCAAAATCGCAGTAGTGAGCAGCAATGTACTGTTTCCATAATACTTTCATTAATCCATCCTGGATTTTCCACTGCTTAGGGAGGAGTTTTGTACCACGTAAAAAAAGAAACCCTGTCCGAACAGGCGTTGAAGGCCCAACGGTACCGACCGGCCGCTCTGAGACGCCACTACACGGGGATACAGAGGGACACGTGTTCAGCACAGCCCTATCCCGGCCATTGTCAGTTTTCGTGACTGGTGCTACTACCTCTCAATCAAATAGCTCCTCAATTGGTTTCACAAGGCCAGAGAGCACCCCACTTGCCAAAATCGCAGTAGTGAGCAGCAATGTACTGTTTCCATAATACTTTCATTATTCCATCCTGGATTTTCCGCTGCTTAGTGAGGAGTTTTGTACCACGTAAAAAAAGAAACCCTGTCCGAACAGGCGTTGAAGGCCCAACGGTACCGACCGGCCGCTCTGAGATGCCACTACACGGGGATACAGAGGGACACGTGTTCAGCACAGCCCTATCCCGGCCATTGTCAGTTTTCGTGACTGGTGCTACTACCTCTCAATCAAATAGCTCCTCAATTGGTTTCACAAGGCCAGAGAGCACCCCACTTGCCAAAATCGCAGTAGTGAGCAGCAATGTACTGTTTCCATAATACTTTAATTATTCCATCCTGGATTTTCCACTGCTTAGTGAGGAGTTTTGTACCACGTAAAAAAAGAAACCCTGTCCGAACAGGCGTTGAAGGCCCAACGGTACCGACCGGCCGCTCTGAGACGCCACTACACGCGGATACAGAGGGACACGTGTTCAGCACAGCCCTATCCCGGCCATTGTCAGTTTTCGTGACTGGTGCTACTACCTCTCAATCAAATAGCTCCTCAATTGGTTTCACAAGGCCTGAGAGCACCCCAATTGCCAAAATCGCAGTAGTGAGCAGCAATGTACTGTTTCCATAATACTTTCATTATTCCATCCTGGATTTTCCACTGCTTAGTGAGGAGTTTTGTACCACGTAAAAAAAGAAACCCTGTCCGAACAGGCGTTGAAGGCCCAACGGTACCGACCGGCCGCTCTGAGACGCCACTACACGGGGATACAGAGGGACACGTGGTCAGCACAGCCCTATCCCGGCCATTGTCAGTTTTCGTGACTGGTGCTACTACCTCTCAATCAAATAGCTCCTCAATTGGTTTCACAAGGCCTGAGAGCACCCCACTTGACAAAATCGCAGTAGTGAGCAGCAATGTACTGTTTCCATAATACTTTCATTATTCCATCCTGGATTTTCCACTGCTTAGTGAGGAGTTTTGTACCACGTAAAAAAAGAAACCCTGTCCGAACAGGCGTTGAAGGCCCAACGGTACCGACCGGCCGCTCTGAGACGCCACTACACGCAGATACAGAGGGACACGTGGTCAGCACAGCCCTATCCCGGCCATTGTCAGTTTTCATGACTGGTGCTACTACCTCTCAATCAAATAGCTCCTCAATTGGTTTCACAAGGCCTGAGAGCACCCCACTTGCCAAAATCGCAGTAGTGAGCAGCAATGTACTGTTTCCATAATACTTTCATTATTCCATCCTGGATTTTCCACTGCTTAGTGAGGAGTTTTGTACCACATAAAAAAAGAAACCCTGTCCGAACAGGCGTTGAAGGCCCAACGGTACCGACCGGCCGCTAAGAGACGCCACTACACGCGGATACAGAGGGACACGTGGTCAGCACAGCCCTATCCCGGCCATTGTCAGTTTTCGTGACTGGTGCTACTACCTCTCAATCAAATAGCTCCTCAATTGGTTTCACAAGGCCTGAGAGCACCCCAATTGCCAAAATCGCAGTAGTGAGCAGCAATGTACTGTTTCCATAATACTTTCATTAATCCATCCTGGATTTTCCACTGCTTAGGGAGGAGTTTTGTACCACGTAAAAAAAGAAACCCTGTCCGAACAGGCGTTGAAGGCCCAACGGTACCGACCGGCCGCTCTGAGACGCCACTACACGCGGATACAGAGGGACACGTGGTCAGCACAGCCCTATCCCGGCCATTGTCAGTTTTCGTGACTGGTGCTACTACCTCTCAATCAAATAGCTCCTCAATTGGTTTCACAAGGCCTGAGAGCACCCCACTTGCCAAAGTCGCAGTAGTGAGCAGCAATGTACTGTTTCCATAATACTTTCATTATTCCATCTTGGATTTTCCACTGCTTAGTGAGGAGTTTTGTACCACGTAAAAAAAGAAACCCTATCCGAACAGGCGTTGAAGGCCCAACGGTTCCGGCCGGCCGCTCTGAGACGCCACTACACGCGGATACAGAGGGACACGTGGTCAGCACAGCCCTATCCCGGCCATTGTCAGTTTTCGTGACTGGTGCTATTACCTCTCAATCAAATAGCTCCTCAATTGGTTTCACAAGGCCTGAGAGCACCCCAATTGCCAAAATCGCAGTAGTGAGCAGCAATGTACTGTTTCCATAATACTTTCATTAATCCATCCTGGATTTTCCACTGCTTAGGGAGGAGTTTTGTACCACGTAAAAAAAGAAACCCTGTCCGAACAGGCGTTGAAGGCCCAACGGTACCGACCGGCCGCTCTGAGACGCCACTACACGCGGATACAGAGGGACACGTGTTCAGCACAGCCCTATCCCGGCCATTCTCAGTTTTCGTGACTGGTGCTACTACCTCTCAATCAAATAGCTCCTCAATTGGTTTCACAAGGCCTGAGAGCACCCCACTTGCCAAAATCGCAGTAGTGAGCAGCAATGTACTGTTTCCATAATACTTTCATTATTCCATCCTGGATTTTCCGCTGCTTAGTGAGGAGTTTTGTACCACGTAAAAAAAGAAACCCTGTCCGAACAGGCGTTGAAGGCCCAACGGTACCGACCGGCCGCTCTGAGATGCCACTACACGGGGATACAGAGGGACACGTGTTCAGCACAGCCCTATCCCGGCCATTGTCAGTTTTCGTGACTGGTGCTACTACCTCTCAATCAAATAGCTCCTCAATTGGTTTCACAAGGCCAGAGAGCACCCCACTTGCCAAAATCGCAGTAGTGAGCAGCAATGTACTGTTTCCATAATACTTTAATTATTCCATCCTGGATTTTCCACTGCTTAGTGAGGAGTTTTGTACCACGTAAAAAAAGAAACCCTGTCCGAACAGGCGTTGAAGGCCCAACGGTACCGACCGGCCGCTCTGAGACGCCACTACACGCGGATACAGAGGGACACGTGTTCAGCACAGCCCTATCCCGGCCATTGTCAGTTTTCGTGACTGGTGCTACTACCTCTCAATCAAATAGCTCCTCAATTGGTTTCACAAGGCCTGAGAGCACCCCACTTGCCAAAATCGCAGTAGTGAGCAGGAATGTACTGTTTCCATAATACTTTCATTATTCCATCCTGGATTTTCCACTGCTTAGTGAGGAGTTTTGTACCACGTAAAAAAAGAAACCCTGTCCGAACAGGCGTTGAAGGCCCAACGGTACCGACCGGCCGCTCTGAGACGCCACTACACGGGGATACAGAGGGACACGTGGTCAGCACAGCCCTATCCCGGCCATTGTCAGTTTTCGTGACTGGTGCTACTACCTCTCAATCAAATAGCTCCTCAATTGGTTTCACAAGGCCTGAGAGCACCCCACTTGACAAAATCGCAGTAGTGAGCAGCAATGTACTGTTTCCATAATACTTTCATTATTCCATCCTGGATTTTCCACTGCTTAGTGAGGAGTTTTGTACCACGTAAAAAAAGAAACCCTGTCCGAACAGGCGTTGAAGGCCCAACGGTACCGACCGGCCGCTCTGAGACGCCACTACACGCGGATACAGAGGGACACGTGGTCAGCACAGCCCTATCCCGGCCATTGTCAGTTTTCATGACTGGTGCTACTACCTCTCAATCAAATAGCTCCTCAATTGGTTTCACAAGGCCTGAGAGCACCCCACTTGCCAAAATCGCAGTAGTGAGCAGCAATGTACTGTTTCCATAATACTTTCATTATTCCATCCTGGATTTTCCACTGCTTAGTGAGGAGTTTTGTACCACGTAAAAAAAGAAACCCTGTCCGAACAGGCGTTGAAGGCCCAACGGTACCGACCGGCCGCTAAGAGACGCCACTACACGCGGATACAGAGGGACACGTGGTCAGCACAGCCCTATCCCGGCCATTGTCAGTTTTCGTGACTGGTGCTACTACCTCTCAATCAAATAGCTCCTCAATTGGTTTCACAAGGCCTGAGAGCACCCCAATTGCCAAAATCGCAGTAGTGAGCAGCAATGTACTGTTTCCATAATACTTTCATTAATCCATCCTGGATTTTCCACTGCTTAGGGAGGAGTTTTGTACCACGTAAAAAAAGAAACCCTGTCCGAACAGGCGTTGAAGGCCCAACGGTACCGACCGGCCGCTCTGAGACGCCACTACACGCGGATACAGAGGGACACGTGGTCAGCACAGCCCTATCCCGGCCATTGTCAGTTTTCGTGACTGGTGCTACTACCTCTCAATCAAATAGCTCCTCAATTGGTTTCACAAGGCCTGAGAGCACCCCACTTGCCAAAGTCGCAGTAGTGAGCAGCAATGTACTGTTTCCATAATACTTTCATTATTCCATCTTGGATTTTCCACTGCTTAGTGAGGAGTTTTGTACCACGTAAAAAAAGAAACCCTATCCGAACAGGCGTTGAAGGCCCAACGGTACCGGCCGGCCGCTCTGAGACGCCACTACACGCGGATACAGAGGGACACGTGGTCAGCACAGCCCTATCCCGGCCATTGTCAGTTTTCGTGACTGGTGCTATTACCTCTCAATCAAATAGCTCCTCAATTGGTTTCACAAGGCCTGAGAGCACCCCAATTGCCAAAATCGCAGTAGTGAGCAGCAATGTACTGTTTCCATAATACTTTCATTAATCCATCCTGGATTTTCCACTGCTTAGGGAGGAGTTTTGTACCACGTAAAAAAAGAAACCCTGTCCGAACAGGCGTTGAAGGCCCAACGGTACCGACCGGCCGCTCTGAGACGCCACTACACGCGGATATAGAGGGACACGTGGTCAGCACAGCCCTATCCCGGCCATTGTCAGTTTTCGTGACTGGTGCTATTACCTCTCAATCAAATAGCTCCTCAATTGGTTTCACAAGGCCTGAGAGCACCCCAATTGCCAAAATCGCAGTAGTGAGCAGCAATGTACTGTTTCCATAATACTTTCATTAATCCATCCTGGATTTTCCACTGCTTAGGGAGGAGTTTTGTACCACGTAAAAAAAGAAACCCTGTCCGAACAGGCGTTGAAGGCCCAACGGTACCGACCGGCCGCTCTGAGACGCCACTACACGCGGATACAGAGGGACACGTGGTCAGCACAGCCCTATCCCGGCCATTGTCAGTTTTCGTGACTGGTGCTATTACCTCTCAATCAAATAGCTCCTCAATTGGTTTCACAAGGCCTGAGAGCACCCCACTTGCCAAAATCGCAGTAGTGAGCAGCAATGTACTGTTTCCATAATACTTTCATTATCATTATTCCATCCTGGATTTTCCACTGCTTAGTGAGGAGTTATGTACCACGTAATAAAAGAAACCCTGTCCGAACAGGCGTTGAAGGCCCAACGGTACCGACCGGCCGCTCTGAGACGCCACTACACGCGGATACAGAGGGACACGTGGTCAGCACAGCCCTATCCCGGCCATTGTCAGTTTTCGTGACTGGTGCTACTACCTCTCAATCAAATAGCTCCTCAATTGGTTTCACAAGGCCTGAGAGCACCCCAATTGCCAAAATCGCAGTAGTGAGCAGCAATGTACTGTTTCCATAATACTTTCATTAATCCATCCTGGATTTTCCACTGCTTAGGGAGGAGTTTTGTACAACATAAAAAAAGAAACCCTGTCCAAACAGGCGTTGAAGGGCCAACGGTACCGACCGGCCGCTCTGAGACACCACTACACGCGGATACAGAGGGACACGTGGTCAGCACAGCCCTATCCCGGCCATTGTCAGTTTTCGTGACTGGTGCTACTACCTCTCAATCAAATAGCTCCTCAATTGGTTTCACAAGGCCTGAGAGCACTCCACTTGCCAAAATCGCAGTAGTGAGCAGCAATGTACTGTTTGCATAATACTTTCATTATTCCATCCTGGATTTTCCACTGCTTAGTGAGGAGTTTTGTACCACGTAAAAAAAGAAACCCTGTCCGCACAGGCGTTGAAGGCCCAACGGTACCGACCGGCCGCTATGAGACGCCACTACACGCGGATATAGAGGGACACGTGGTCAGCACAGCCCTATCCCGGCCATTGTCTGTTTTCGTGACTGGTGCTACTACCTCTCAATCAAATAGCTCCTCAATTGGTTTCACAAAGCCTGAGAGCACCCCACTTGCCAAAATCGCAGTAGTGAGCAGCAATGTACTGTTTCCATAATACTTTCATTATTCCATCCTGGATTTTCCACTGCTTAGTGAGGAGTTTTGTACCACGTAAAAAAAGAAACCCTGTCCGAACAAGCGTTGAAGGCCCAACGGTACCGACCGGCCGCTCTGAGACGCCACTACACGCGGATACAGAGATACACGTGGTCAGCACAGCCCTATCCCGGCCATTGTCTGTTTTCGTGACTGGTGCTACTACCTCTCAATCAAATAGCTCCTCAATTAATTTCACAAGGCCTGAGAGCACCCCACTTGCCAAAATCGCAGTAGTGAGCAGCAATGTACTGTTTCCATAATACTTTCATTATTCCATCCTGGATTTTCCACTGCTTAGTGAGGAGTTTTGTACCACGTAAAAAAAGAAACCCCGTCCGAACAGGCGTTGAAGGCCCAACGGTACCGACCGGCCGATCTGAGACGCCACTACACGCGGATACAGAGGGACACGTGGTCAGCACAGCCCTATCCCGGCCATTGTCAGTTTTCGTGACTGGTGCTACTACCTCTCAATCAAATAGCTCCTCAATTAATTTCACAAGGCCTGAGAGCACCCCACTTGCCAAAATCGCAGTAGTGAGCAGCAATGTACTGTTTCCATAATACTTTCATTATTCCATCCTGGATTTTCCACTGCTTAGTGAGGAGTTTTGTACCACGTAAAAAAAGAAACCCTGTCCGAACAGGCGTTGAAGGCCCAACGGTACCGACCGGCCGCTCTGAGACGCCACTACACGCGGATACAGAGGGACACGTGGTCAGCACAGCCCTATCCCGGCCATTGTCAGTTTTTGTGACTGGTGCTACTACCTCTCAATCAAATAGCTCCTCAATTGGTTTCACAAGGCCTGAGAGCACCCCACTTGCCAAAATCGCAGTAGTGAGCAGCAATGTACTGTTTACATAATACTTTCATTATTCCATCCTGGATTTTCCACTGCTTAGTGAGGAGTTTTGTACCACGTAAAAAAAGAAACCCTGTCCGAACAGGCGTTGAAGGCCCAACTGTACCGACCGGCCGCTCTGAGACGGCACTACACGCAGATACAGAGGGACACGTGGTCAGCACAGCCCTATCCCGGCCATTGTCAGTTTTCGTGACTGGTGCTACTACCTCTCAATCAAATAGCTCCTCAATTAATTTCACAAGGCCTGAGAGCACCCCACTTGCCAAAATCGCAGTAGTGAGCAGCAATGTACTGTTTCCATAATACTTTCATTATTCCATCCTGGATTTTCCACTGCTTAGTGAGGAGTTTTGTACCACGTAAAAAAACAAACCCCGTCCGAACAGGCGTTGAAGGCCCAACGGTACCGACCGGCCGCTCTGAGACGCCACTACACGCGGATACAGAGGGACACGTGGTCAGCAAAGCCCTATCCCGGCCATTGTCAGTTTTCGTGACTGGTGCTACTACCTCTCAATCAAATAGCTCCTCAATTGGTTTCACAAGGCCTGAGAGCACCCCACTTGCCAAAATCGCAGTAGTGAGCAGCAATGTACTGTTTACATAATACTTTCATTATTCCATCCTGGATTTTCCACTGCTTAGTGAGGAGTTTTGTACCACATAAAAAAAGAAACCCTGTCCGAACAGGCGTTGAAGGCCCAACGGTACCGACCGGCCGCTCTGAGACGCCACTACACGTGGATACAGAGGGACACGTGTTCAGCACAGCCCTATCCCGGCCATTGTCAGTTTTCGTGACTGGTGCTACTACCTCTCAATCAAATAGCTCCTCAATTGGTTTCACAAGGCCAGAGAGCACCCCACTTGCCAAAATCGCAGTAGTGAGCAGCAATGTACTGTTTCCATAATACTTTCATTATTCCATCCTGGATTTTCCACTGCTTAGTGAGGAGTTTTGTACCACGTAAAAAAAGAAACCCTGTCCGAACAGGCGTTGAAGGCCCAACGGTACCGACCGGCCGCTCTGAGACGCCACTACACGCGGATACAGAGGGACACGTGTTCAGCACAGCCCTATCCCGGCCATTGTCAGTTTTCGTGACTGGTGCTACTACCTCTCAATCAAATAGCTCCTCAATTGGTTTCACAAGGCCTGAGAGCACCCCACTTGCCAAAATCGCAGTAGTGAGCAGCAATGTACTGTTTCCATAATACTTTCATTAATCCATCCTGGATTTTCCACTGCTTAGGGAGGAGTTTTGTACCACGTAAAAAAAGAAACCCTGTCCGAACAGGCGTTGAAGGCCCAACGGTACCGACCGGCCGCTCTGAGACGCCACTACACGCGGATACAGAGGGACACGTGTTCAGCACAGCCCTATCCCGGCCATTCTCAGTTTTCGTGACTGGTGCTACTACCTCTCAATCAAATAGCTCCTCAATTGGTTTCACAAGGCCTGAGAGCACCCCACTTGCCAAAATCGCAGTAGTGAGCAGCAATGTACTGTTTCCATAATACTTTCATTATTCCATCCTGGATTTTCCGCTGCTTAGTGAGGAGTTTTGTACCACGTAAAAAAAGAAACCCTGTCCGAACAGGCGTTGAAGGCCCAACGGTACCGACCGGCCGCTCTGAGATGCCACTACACGGGGATACAGATGGACACGTGTTCAGCACAGCCCTATCCCGGCCATTGTCAGTTTTCGTGACTGGTGCTACTACCTCTCAATCAAATAGCTCCTCAATTGGTTTCACAAGGCCAGAGAGCACCCCACTTGCCAAAATCGCAGTAGTGAGCAGCAATGTACTGTTTCCATAATACTTTAATTATTCCATCCTGGATTTTCCACTGCTTAGTGAGGAGTTTTGTACCACGTAAAAAAAGAAACCCTGTCCGAACAGGCGTTGAAGGCCCAACGGTACCGACCGGCCGCTCTGAGACGCCACTACACGCGGATACAGAGGGACACGTGGTCAGCACAGCCCTATCCCGGCCATTGTCAGTTTTCGTGACTGGTGCTACTACCTCTCAATCAAATAGCTCCTCAATTGGTTTCACAAGGCCTGAGAGCACCCCACTTGCCAAAATCGCAGTAGTGAGCAGCAATGTACTGTTTCCATAATACTTTCATTATTCCATCCTGGATTTTCCACTGCTTAGTGAGGAGTTTTGTACCACGTAAAAAAAGAAACCCTGTCCGAACAGGCGTTGAAGGCCCAACGGTACCGACCGGCCGCTCTGAGACGCCACTACACGGGGATACAGAGGGACACGTGGTCAGCACATCCCTATCCCGGCCATTGTCAGTTTTCGTGACTGGTGCTACTACCTCTCAATCAAATAGCTCCTCAATTGGTTTCACAAGGCCTGAGAGCACCCCACTTGCCAAAATCGCAGTAGTGAGCAGCAATGTACTGTTTCCATAATACTTTCATTATTCCATCCTGGATTTTCCACTGCTTAGTGAGGAGTTTTGTACCACGTAAAAAAAGAAACCCTGTCCGAACAGGCGTTGAAGGCCCAACGGTACCGACCGGCCGCTCTGAGACGCCACTACACGCGGATACAGAGGGACACGTGGTCAGCACAGCCCTATCCCGGCCATTGTCAGTTTTCATGACTGGTGCTACTACCTCTCAATCAAATAGCTCCTCAATTGGTTTCACAAGGCCTGAGAGCACCCCACTTGCCAAAATCGCAGTAGTGAGCAGCAATGTACTGTTTCCATAATACTTTCATTATTCCATCTTGGATTTTCCACTGCTTAGTGAGGAGTTTTGTACCACGTAAAAAAAGAAACCCTGTCCGAACAGGCGTTGAAGGCCCAACGGTACCGACCGGCCGCTAAGAGACGCCACTACACGCGGATACAGAGGGACACGTGGTCAGCACACCCCTATCCCGGCCATTGTCAGTTTTCGTGACTGGTGCTACTACCTCTCAATCAAATAGCTCCTCAATTGGTTTCACAAGGCCTGAGAGCACCCCAATTGCCAAAATCGCAGTAGTGAGCAGCAATGTACTGTTTCCATAATACTTTCATTAATCCATCCTGGATTTTCCACTGCTTAGGGAGGAGTTTTGTACCACGTAAAAAAAGAAACCCTGTCCGAACAGGCGTTGAAGGCCCAACGGTACCGACCGGCCGCTCTGAGACGCCACTACACGCGGATACAGAGGGACACGTGGTCAGCACAGCCCTATCCCGGCCATTGTCAGTTTTCGTGACTGGTGCTACTACCTCTCAATCAAATAGCTCCTCAATTGGTTTCACAAGGCCTGAGAGCACCCCACTTGCCAAAGTCGCAGTAGTGAGCAGCAATGTACTGTTTCCATAATACTTTCATTATTCCATCCTGGATTTTCCACTGCTTAGTGAGGAGTTTTGTACCACGTAAAAAAAGAAACCCTGTCCGAACAGGCGTTGAAGGCCCAACGGTACCGGCCGGCCGCTCTGAGACGCCACTACACGCGGATACAGAGGGACACGTGGTCAGCACAGCCCTATCCCGGCCATTGTCAGTTTTCGTGACTGGTGCTATTACCTCTCAATCAAATAGCTCCTCAATTGGTTTCACAAGGCCTGAGAGCACCCCAATTGCCAAAATCGCAGTAGTGAGCAGCAATGTACTGTTTCCATAATACTTTCATTAATCCATCCTGGATTTTCCACTGCTTAGGGAGGAGTTTTGTACCACGTAAAAAAAGAAACCCTGTCCGAACAGGCGTTGAAGGCCCAACGGTACCGACCGGCCGCTCTGAGACGCCACTACACGCGGATATAGAGGGACACGTGGTCAGCACAGCCCTATCCCGGCCATTGTCAGTTTTCGTGACTGGTGCTATTACCTCTCAATCAAATAGCTCCTCAATTGGTTTCACAAGGCCTGAGAGCACCCCAATTGCCAAAATCGCAGTAGTGAGCAGCAATGTACTGTTTCCATAATACTTTCATTAATCCATCCTGGAATTTCCACTGCTTAGGGAGGAGTTTTGTACCACGTAAAAAAAGAAACCCTGTCCGAACAGGCGTTGAAGGCCCAACGGTACCGACCGGCCGCTCTGAGACGCCACTACACGCGGATACAGAGGGACACGTGGTCAGCACAGCCCTATCCCGGCCATTGTCAGTTTTCGTGACTGGTGCTATTACCTCTCAATCAAATAGCTCCTCAATTGGTTTCACAAGGCCTGAGAGCACCCCACTTGCCAAAATCGCAGTAGTGAGCAGCAATGTACTGTTTCCATAATACTTTCATTATTCCATCCTGGATTTTCCACTGCTTAGTGAGGAGTTATGTACCACGTAATAAAAGAAACCCTGTCCGAACAGGCGTTGAAGGCCCAACGGTACCGACCGGCCGCTCTGAGACGCCACTACACGCGGATACAGAGGGACACGTGGTCAGCACAGCCCTATCCCGGCCATTGTCAGTTTTCGTGACTGGTGCTACTACCTCTCAATCAAATAGCTCCTCAATTGGTTTCACAAGGCCTGAGAGCACCCCAATTGCCAAAATCGCAGTAGTGAGCAGCAATGTACTGTTTCCATAATACTTTCATTAATCCATCCTGGATTTTCCACTGCTTAGGGAGGAGTTTTGTACAACGTAAAAAAAGAAACCCTGTCCGAACAGGCGTTGAAGGCCCAACGGTACCGACCGGCCGCTCTGAGACACCACTACACGCGGATACAGAGGGACACGTGGTCAGCACAGCCCTATCCCGGCCATTGTCAGTTTTCGTGACTGGTGCTACTACCTCTCAATCAAATAGCTCCTCAATTGGTTTCACAAGGCCTGAGAGCACTCCACTTGCCAAAATCGCAGTAGTGAGCAGCAATGTACTGTTTCCATAATACTTTCATTATTCCATCCTGGATTTTCCACTGCTTAGTGAGGAGTTTTGTACCACGTAAAAAAAGAAACCCTGTCCGAACAGGCGTTGAAGGCCCAACGGTACCGACCGGCCGCTATGAGACGCCACTACACGCGGATATAGAGGGACACGTGGTCAGCACAGCCCTATCCCGGCCATTGTCTGTTTTCGTGACTGGTGCTACTACCTCTCAATCAAATAGCTCCTCAATTGGTTTCACAAGGCCTGAGAGCACCCCACTTGCCAAAATCGCAGTAGTGAGCAGCAATGTACTGTTTACATAATACTTTCATTATTCCATCCTGGATTTTCCACTGCTTAGTGAGGAGTTTTGTACCACGTAAAAAAAGAAACCCTGTCCGAACAAGCGTTGAAGGCCCAACGGTACCGACCGGCCGCTCTGAGACGCCACTACACGCGGATACAGAGATACACGTGGTCAGCACAGCCCTATCCCGGCCATTGTCTGTTTTCGTGACTGGTGCTACTACCTCTCAATCAAATAGCTCCTCAATTAATTTCACAAGGCCTGAGAGCACCCCACTTGCCAAAATCGCAGTAGTGAGCAGCAATGTACTGTTTCCATAATACTTTCATTATTCCATCCTGGATTTTCCACTGCTTAGTGAGGAGTTTTGTACCACGTAAAAAAAGAAACCCCGTCCGAACAGGCGTTGAAGGCCCAACGGTACCGACCGGCCGATCTGAGACGCCACTACACGCGGATACAGAGGGACACGTGGTCAGCACAGCCCTATCCCGGCCATTGTCAGTTTTCGTGACTGGTGCTACTACCTCTCAATCAAATAGCTCCTCAATTAATTTCACAAGGCCTGAGAGCACCCCACTTGCCAAAATCGCAGTAGTGAGCAGCAATGTACTGTTTCCATAATACTTTCATTATTCCATCCTGGATTTTCCACTGCTTAGTGAGGAGTTTTGTACCACGTAAAAAAAGAAACCCTGTCCGAACAGGCGTTGAAGGCCCAACGGTACCGACCGGCCGCTCTGAGACGCCACTACACGCGGATACAGAGGGACACGTGGTCAGCACAGCCCTATCCCGGCCATTGTCAGTTTTTGTGACTGGTGCTACTACCTCTCAATCAAATAGCTCCTCAATTGGTTTCACAAGGCCTGAGAGCACCCCACTTTCCAAAATCGCAGTAGTGAGCAGCAATGTACTGTTTCCATAATACTTTCATTATTCCATCCTGGATTTTCCACTGCTTAGTGAGGAGTTTTGTACCACGTAAAAAAAGAAACCCTGTCCGAACAGGCGTTGAAGGCCCAACTGTACCGACCGGCCGCTCTGAGACGGCACTACACGCAGATACAGAGGGACACGTGGTCAGCACAGCCCTATCCCGGCCATTGTCAGTTTTCGTGACTGGTGCTACTACCTCTCAATCAAATAGCTCCTCAATTGGTTTCACCAGGCCTGAGAGCACCCCACTTGCCAAAATCGCAGTAGTGAGCAGCAATGTACTGTTTCCATAATACTTTCATTATTCCATCCTGGATTTTCCACTGCTTAGTGAGGAGTTTTGTACCACGTAAAAAAAGAAACCCTGTCCGAACAGGCGTTGAAGGCCCAACGGTACCGACCGGCCGCTCTGAGACGCCACTACATGCGGATACAGAGGGACACGTGGTCAGCACAGCCCTATCCCGGCCATTGTCTGTTTTCGTGACTGGTGCTACTACCTCTCATTCAAATAGCTCCTCAATTAATTTCACAAGGCCTGAGAGCACCCCACTTGCCAAAATCGCAGTAGTGAGCAGCAATGTACTGTTTCCATAATACTTTCATTATTCCATCCTGGATTTTCCACTGCTTAGTGAGGAGTTTTGTACCACGTAAAAAAAGAAACCCCGTCCGAACAGGCGTTGAAGGCCCAACGGTACCGACCGGCCGCTCTGAGACGCCACTACACGCGGATACAGAGGGACACGTGGTCAGCAAAGCCCTATCCCGGCCATTGTCAGTTTTCGTGACTGGTGCTACTACCTCTCAATCAAATAGCTCCTCAATTGGTTTCACAAGGCCTGAGAGCACCCCACTTGCCAAAATCGCAGTAGTGAGCAGCAATGTACTGTTTCCATAATACTTTCATTAATCCATCCTGGATTTTCCACTGCTTAGGGAGGAGTTTTGTACCACGTAAAAAAAGAAACCCTGTCCGAACAGGCGTTGAAGGCCCAACGGTACCGACAGGCCGCTCTGAGACGCCACTACACGCGGATATAGAGGGACACGTGGTCAGCACACCCCTATCCCGTCCATTGTCAGTTTTCGTGACTGGTGCTACTACCTCTCAATCAAATAGCTCCTCAATGGGTTTCACAAGGCCTGGGAGCACCCCACTTGCCAAAATCGCAGTAGTGAGCAGCAATGTACTGTTTCCATAATACTTTCATTATTCCATCCTGGATTTTCCACTGCTTAGTGAGGAGTTTTGTACCACGTAAAAAAAGAAACCCTGTCCGAACAGGCGTTGAAGGCCCAACGGTACCGACCGGCCGCTCTGAGACGCCACTACACGCGGATACAGAGGGACACGTGTTCAGCACAGCCCTATCCCGGCCATTGTCAGTTTTCGTGACTGGTGCTACTACCTCTCAATCAAATAGCTCCTCAATTGGTTTCACAAGGCCTGAGAGCACCCCACTTGCCAAAATCGCAGTAGTGAGCAGCAATGTACTGTTTCCATAATACTTTCATTATTCCATCCTGGATTTTCCACTGCTTAGTGAGGAGTTTTGTACCACGTAAAAAAAGAAACCCTGTCCGAACAGGCGTTGAAGGCCCAACGGTACCGACCGGCCGCTCTGAGACGCCACTACACGCAGATACAGAGGGACACGTGGTCAGCACAGCCCTATCCCGGCCATTGTCAGTTTTCGTGACTGGTGCTACTACCTCTCAATCAAATAGCTCCTCAATTGGTTTCACAAGGCCTGAGAGAACCCCACTTGCCAAAATCGCAGTAGTGAGCAGCAATGTACTGTTTCCATAATACTTTCATTATTCCATCCTGGATTTTCCACTGCTTAGTGAGGAGTTTTGTACCACGTAAAAAAAGAAACCCTGTCCGAACAGGCGTTGAAGGCCCAACTGTACCGACCGGCCGCTCTGAGACGCCACTACACGCGGATACAGAGGGACACGTGTTCAGCACAGCCCTATCCCGGCCATTGTCTGTTTTCGTGACTGGTGCTACTACCTCTCAATCAAATAGCTCCTCAATTGGTTTCACAAGGCCTGAGAGAACCCCACTTGCCAAAATCGCAGTAGTGAGCAGCAATGTACTGTTTCCATAATACTTTCATTATTCCATCCTGGATTTTCCACTGCTTAGTGAGGAGTTTTGTACCACGTAAAAAAAGAAACCCTGTCCGAACAGGCGTTGAAGGCCCAACGGTACCGACCGGCCGCTCTGAGACGCCACTACACGCGGATACAGAGGGACACGTGTTCAGCACAGCCCTATCCCGGCCATTGTCTGTTTTCGTGACTGGTGCTACTACCTCTCAATCAAATAGCTCCTCAATTGGTTTCACAAGGCCTGAGAGAACCCCACTTGCCAAAATCGCAGTAGTGAGCAGCAATGTACTGTTTCCATAATACTTTCATTATTCCATCCTGGATTTTCCACTGCTTAGTGAGGAGTTTTGTACCACGTAAAAAAAGAAACCCTGTCCGAACAGGCGTTGAAGGCCCAACGGTACCGACCGGCCGCTCTGAGACGCCACTACACGCGGATACAGAGGGACACGTGTTCAGCACAGCCCTATCCCGGCCATTGTCTGTTTTCGTGACTGGTGCTACTACCTCTCAATCAAATAGCTCCTCCATTGGTTTCACAAGGCCTGAGAGAACCCCACTTGCCAAAATCGCAGTAGTGAGCAGCAATGTACTGTTTCCATAATACTTTCATTATTCCATCCTGGATTTTCCACTGCTTAGTGAGGAGTTTTGTACCACGTAAAAAAAGAAACCCTGTCCGAACAGGCGTTGAAGGCCCAACGGTACCGACCGGCCGCTCTGAGACGCCACTACACGCGGATACAGAGGGACACGTTTTCAGCACAGCCCTATCCCGGCCATTGTCTGTTTTCGTGACTGGTGCTACTACCTCTCAATCAAATAGCTCCTCAATTGGTTTCACAAGGCCTGAGAGCACCCCACTTGCCGAAATCGCAGTAGTGAGCAGCAATGTACTGTTTCCATAATACTTTCATTATTCCATCCTGGATTTTCCACTGCTTAGTGAGGAGTTTTGTACCACGTAAAAAAAGAAACCCTGTCCGAACAGGCGTTGAAGGCCCAACGGTACCGACCGGCCGCTATGAGACGCCACTACACGCGGATACAGAGGGACACGTGTTCAGCACAGCCCTATCCCGGCCATTGTCAGTTTTCGTGACTGGTGCTACTACCTCTCAATCAAATAGCTCCTCAATTAATTTCACAAGGCCTGAGAGCACCCCACTTGCCAAAATCGCAGTAGTGAGCAGCAATGTACTGTTTCCATAATACTTTCATTATTCCATCCTGGATTTTCCACTGCTTAGTGAGGAGTTTTGTACCACGTAAAAAAAGAAACCCTGTCCGAACAGGCGTTGAAGGCCCAACGGTACCGACCGGCCGCTCTGAGACGCCACTACACGCGGATACAGAGGGACACGTGGTCAGCACAGCCCTATCCCGGCCATTGTCAGTTTTTGTGACTGGTGCTACTACCTCTCAATCAAATAGCTCCTCAATTGGTTTCACAAGGCCTGAGAGCACCCCACTTTCCAAAATCGCAGTAGTGAGCAGCAATGTACTGTTTCCATAATACTTTCATTATTCCATCCTGGATTTTCCACTGCTTAGTGAGGAGTTTTGTACCACGTAAAAAAAGAAACCCTGTCCGAACAGGCGTTGAAGGCCCAACTGTACCGACCGGCCGCTCTGAGACGGCACTACACGCAGATACAGAGGGACACGTGGTCAGCACAGCCCTATCCCGGCCATTGTCAGTTTTCGTGACTGGTGCTACTACCTCTCAATCAAATAGCTCCTCAATTGGTTTCACCAGGCCTGAGAGCACCCCACTTGCCAAAATCGCAGTAGTGAGCAGCAATGTACTGTTTCCATAATACTTTCATTATTCCATCCTGGATTTTCCACTGCTTAGTGAGGAGTTTTGTACCACGTAAAAAAAGAAACCCTGTCCGAACAGGCGTTGAAGGCCCAACGGTACCGACCGGCCGCTCTGAGACGCCACTACATGCGGATACAGAGGGACACGTGGTCAGCACAGCCCTATCCCGGCCATTGTCTGTTTTCGTGACTGGTGCTACTACCTCTCATTCAAATAGCTCCTCAATTAATTTCACAAGGCCTGAGAGCACCCCACTTGCCAAAATCGCAGTAGTGAGCAGCAATGTACTGTTTCCATAATACTTTCATTATTCCATCCTGGATTTTCCACTGCTTAGTGAGGAGTTTTGTACCACGTAAAAAAAGAAACCCCGTCCGAACAGGCGTTGAAGGCCCAACGGTACCGACCGGCCGCTCTGAGACGCCACTACACGCGGATACAGAGGGACACGTGGTCAGCAAAGCCCTATCCCGGCCATTGTCAGTTTTCGTGACTGGTGCTACTACCTCTCAATCAAATAGCTCCTCAATTGGTTTCACAAGGCCTGAGAGCACCCCACTTGCCAAAATCGCAGTAGTGAGCAGCAATGTACTGTTTCCATAATACTTTCATTAATCCATCCTGGATTTTCCACTGCTTAGGGAGGAGTTTTGTACCACGTAAAAAAAGAAACCCTGTCCGAACAGGCGTTGAAGGCCCAACGGTACCGACAGGCCGCTCTGAGACGCCACTACACGCGGATATAGAGGGACACGTGGTCAGCACACCCCTATCCCGTCCATTGTCAGTTTTCGTGACTGGTGCTACTACCTCTCAATCAAATAGCTCCTCAATGGGTTTCACAAGGCCTGGGAGCACCCCACTTGCCAAAATCGCAGTAGTGAGCAGCAATGTACTGTTTCCATAATACTTTCATTATTCCATCCTGGATTTTCCACTGCTTAGTGAGGAGTTTTGTACCACGTAAAAAAAGAAACCCTGTCCGAACAGGCGTTGAAGGCCCAACGGTACCGACCGGCCGCTCTGAGACGCCACTACACGCGGATACAGAGGGACACGTGTTCAGCACAGCCCTATCCCGGCCATTGTCAGTTTTCGTGACTGGTGCTACTACCTCTCAATCAAATAGCTCCTCAATTGGTTTCACAAGGCCTGAGAGCACCCCACTTGCCAAAATCGCAGTAGTGAGCAGCAATGTACTGTTTCCATAATACTTTCATTATTCCATCCTGGATTTTCCACTGCTTAGTGAGGAGTTTTGTACCACGTAAAAAAAGAAACCCTGTCCGAACAGGCGTTGAAGGCCCAACGGTACCGACCGGCCGCTCTGAGACGCCACTACACGCAGATACAGAGGGACACGTGGTCAGCACAGCCCTATCCCGGCCATTGTCAGTTTTCGTGACTGGTGCTACTACCTCTCAATCAAATAGCTCCTCAATTGGTTTCACAAGGCCTGAGAGAACCCCACTTGCCAAAATCGCAGTAGTGAGCAGCAATGTACTGTTTCCATAATACTTTCATTATTCCATCCTGGATTTTCCACTGCTTAGTGAGGAGTTTTGTACCACGTAAAAAAAGAAACCCTGTCCGAACAGGCGTTGAAGGCCCAACTGTACCGACCGGCCGCTCTGAGACGCCACTACACGCGGATACAGAGGGACACGTGTTCAGCACAGCCCTATCCCGGCCATTGTCTGTTTTCGTGACTGGTGCTACTACCTCTCAATCAAATAGCTCCTCAATTGGTTTCACAAGGCCTGAGAGAACCCCACTTGCCAAAATCGCAGTAGTGAGCAGCAATGTACTGTTTCCATAATACTTTCATTATTCCATCCTGGATTTTCCACTGCTTAGTGAGGAGTTTTGTACCACGTAAAAAAAGAAACCCTGTCCGAACAGGCGTTGAAGGCCCAACGGTACCGACCGGCCGCTCTGAGACGCCACTACACGCGGATACAGAGGGACACGTGTTCAGCACAGCCCTATCCCGGCCATTGTCTGTTTTCGTGACTGGTGCTACTACCTCTCAATCAAATAGCTCCTCAATTGGTTTCACAAGGCCTGAGAGAACCCCACTTGCCAAAATCGCAGTAGTGAGCAGCAATGTACTGTTTCCATAATACTTTCATTATTCCATCCTGGATTTTCCACTGCTTAGTGAGGAGTTTTGTACCACGTAAAAAAAGAAACCCTGTCCGAACAGGCGTTGAAGGCCCAACGGTACCGACCGGCCGCTCTGAGACGCCACTACACGCGGATACAGAGGGACACGTGTTCAGCACAGCCCTATCCCGGCCATTGTCTGTTTTCGTGACTGGTGCTACTACCTCTCAATCAAATAGCTCCTCCATTGGTTTCACAAGGCCTGAGAGAACCCCACTTGCCAAAATCGCAGTAGTGAGCAGCAATGTACTGTTTCCATAATACTTTCATTATTCCATCCTGGATTTTCCACTGCTTAGTGAGGAGTTTTGTACCACGTAAAAAAAGAAACCCTGTCCGAACAGGCGTTGAAGGCCCAACGGTACCGACCGGCCGCTCTGAGACGCCACTACACGCGGATACAGAGGGACACGTGTTCAGCACAGCCCTATCCCGGCCATTGTCTGTTTTCGTGACTGGTGCTACTACCTCTCAATCAAATAGCTCCTCAATTGGTTTCACAAGGCCTGAGAGCACCCCACTTGCCGAAATCGCAGTAGTGAGCAGCAATGTACTGTTTCCATAATACTTTCATTATTCCATCCTGGATTTTCCACTGCTTAGTGAGGAGTTTTGTACCACGTAAAAAAAGAAACCCTGTCCGAACAGGCGTTGAAGGCCCAACGGTACCGACCGGCCGCTATGAGACGCCACTACACGCGGATATAGAGGGACACGTGGTCAGCACAGCCCTATCCCGGCCATTGTCAGTTTTCGTGACTGGTGCTACTACCTCTGAATCAAATAGCTCCTCAATTGGTTTCACAAGGCCTGAGAGCACCCCACTTGCCAAAATCGCAGTAGTGAGCAGCAATGTACTGTTTCCATAATACTTTCATTATTCCATCCTGGATTTTCCACTGCTTAGTGAGGAATTTTGTACCACGTAAAAAAAGAAACCCTGTCCGAACAGGCTTTGAAGGCCCAACGGTACCGACCGGCCGCTCTGAGACGCCACTACACGCGGATACAGAGGGACACGTGGTCAGCACACCCCTATCCCGGCCATTGTCAGTTTTCGTGACTGGTGCTACTACCTCTCATTCAAATAGCTCCTCAATTGGTTTCACAAGGCCTGAGAGCACCCCAATTGCCAAAATCGCAGTAGTGAGCAGCAATGTACTGTTTCCATAATACTTTCATTATTCCATCCTGGATTTTCCACTGCTTAGTGAGGAGTTTTGTACCACGTAAAAAAAGAAACCCTGTCCGAACAGGCGTTGAAGGCCCAACGGTACCGACCGGCCGCTATGAGACGCCACTACACGCGGATATAGAGGGACACGTGGTCAGCACAGCCCTATCCCGGCCATTGTCAGTTTTCGTGACTGGTGCTACTACCTCTCAATCAAATAGCTCCTCAATTGGTTTCACAAGGCCTGAGAGCACCCCACTTGCCAAAATCGCAGTAGTGAGCAGCAATGTACTGTTTCCATAATACTTTCATTATTCCATCCTGGATTTTCCACTGCTTAGTGAGAAGTTTTGTACCACGTAAAAAAAGAAACCCTGTCCGAACAGGCGTTGAAGGCCCAACGGTACCGACCGGCCGCTATGAGACGCCACTACACGCGGATATAGAGGGACACGTGGTCAGCACAGCCCTGTCCCGGCCATTGTCAGTTTTCGTGACTGGTGCTACTACCTCTCAATCAAATAGCTCCTCAATTGGTTTCACAAGGCCTGAGAGCACCCCACTTGCCAAAATCGCAGTAGTGAGCAGCAATGTACTGTTTCCATAATACTTTCATTATTCCATCCTGGATTTTCCACTGCTTAGTGAGGAGTTTTGTACCACGTAAAAAAAGAAACCCTGTCCGAACAGGCTTTGAAGGCCCAACGGTACCGACCGGCCGCTCTGAGACGCCACTACACGCGGATACAGAGGGACACGTGGTCAGCACAGCCCTATCCCGGCCATTGTCAGTTTTCGTGACTGGTGCTACTACCTCCCAATCAAATAGCTCCTCAATTGGTTTCACAAGGCCTGAGAGCACCCCACTTGCCAAAATCGCTCGGCAGACCCGGACGGTCACCCATCCAGGTGCTAGCCCAGCCCGACAACGCTTAATTTCGGTGATCTGACAGGAACTAGTGTTACCACTGCAGCAAGACCGTTGGCTTAGTATGACTTTGTTAGTTTTCAAAACAGATCCAAGAGACTGCAGCTGCCCTCCTTTCTTTAGAAAGATATAACGCAAGTATTCATATTAATAGGATATTGTTGCTTGGAGGATTGAATATGTGGCCGGTAAAAAGTACGTCCTGACACTTGCAACTTACAAACAAGATCCGTTAGATTATATTCACTGCCTGCGTTAAGAGGGTATCATGTACGTGATACAGTGGTGTTACTTTCTCAGCCTTTTCCTATGATTTCATTACCCCTATAAGATGCTTTCGTTTTTAGTCAGTGACAGAACATTTCCAATATTCTGTCCTTCGCTAAGTCAGAAGCCACAGAACAGTTCGTACCATCCAGTAATAACCCAGGACTAAGAACGGTTTCCATCTCGTCGGAATTACTTAGTATTTAAGTACACGGATAGTTGACATACTTAAGAATAATGAGAAATTAAAAAAAATGTTAGCTATATAAATTACGGGTAGACGGAATGAACACCTACAATGTTAGCTGTGAAAAAAGGAAAAGAAGAAAAACATTCAGTACACTCATATTGCGTCAGTCGGTGTTCGTAATAATTAGTTACCTTTTTAGTGTTTGTCGAACTACGTGCGACGATGGGGTTATAATTCTTACAAATACTCACACAGTTTACAAGAAAATGTAAATCACATAGCGTAGAGATTATCACTTCATATCCGATTTCAAGAGGAGACCTGTTGTGAAATAATCAAAGTTTATGAAATTATAATTACTTGTAGAAATCCGGTAGGGAACCGTGATCTAGGAGTTGCGTCTTTTACTAATAATCAAAACGTCCAGTGTGTCTGGTTCGCTCCTATCCACTGCTTAAATTTCGTATGAAGATCATCGGCAGTCGTTTCCGAATACTCTCGATATCAGAATTCACCCGCGTTCTGCCAACATCCTTGTCAAAGATGCCGGAGAAGCGGACAGAAGTTCAGGGCAACCTCCTGCATTTGGGATGGGGAATAATCAGAAAAAAGAACTCTGATTAGTCCCCTATTGGGATCTCTGGGAGGGGACTGCCAAGGAGGAAGGTAAAAATTAGAAAATGACTGAATAACAAACGAAAGGACAACATACTACGAATCGTAGTGAGGAAAATCAGAATTTTTACTGTGTGAGGGAATCTAGAAAATTTGAAAAGGGAAATGCAAAGACTCAATATATTTGTATTGGAAGTAAAGTGAAATGGAAAGAAGAAGTCCGACAGTGCTTAACTTCGGTGATCTGACAGGAACCGGTGTTACTATCGCGGCTTTGTATCACTTAGTTTCCAAACAGGTCCAAGAGGCTGCAGCTGTCCTCTTATCTTTAGAAAGATATAAGGTATATATACACATTAATAGGACATTGTTAACTGCAAGACTGAATTGGTGGCATGTGGAGAATCCGTTCAGGTGCAATAATGATAAAAAATATTTTATCCTTGGAGAACTAAACCTTAATCGGCCAGTTAAACTTAATAATTGTGAACTGATCGAAAGGTCAGTTACCTCACTAATTTGTTCACTTTTTACCTCTGTCACGATAAGTGTGACATACAGAGGGCATTTTTTTTAATTCAAGGTTTAGGTGCGAAAAATGTGCAGGAAAGCTGCTTCACAAGTCTCGGTGCGGTAAAGAGGAGTCAGTTGTTGCCGTTAAGCATAGGGATATCACATTTTCCGGCACTGGTGGTTAAAGCCCGTAAGTTGTACTCGCACTTTCCGCACCAAATGACCGTGTCTTGAAAAACTGGGGGTGGGGGGGGGAGGGGGGGTGCTTGCTCTTGGCTTGTGCAAGTTAACTACCGGGGATGATTCCTTCACGCCAGAACCTTTCAGTTAGTATCCTTAGTCAGGTGGTGCGAGAGCCGCTCGACAAAGAAATTTGAACGGCGAAGCTATGAACCCACCATCGTCTCTTTGTAACAAGGAGGTCAGTTGCGCAGTCGGTCTCAATCCGTGTCGATAGCGCCAATGTGAGCAGTTTTTTCTAAGACGGAGCCCGTCTCATCATTGCCTTCCTTGCAACATACTATATCCTCTCAGTTCTGGCTTATTAAATTACCCATTGGAGAGACTAGCTTTAATAGATCTTTTCCAGGTTTTCTGTGAAATGTGTCTGTATGTGTGCCACTCCTATGTATTGCTTCATTTGATGTCAAGGAAACCTGCGCCCATAGCTAGGTGCTAATTTGAAAATACTGAACATTGTACTGGGAGACCAATTTCAAACATGTCCTCACTGCTAAACTGATCAATATACAATCTAAGACTAAAAAACGACACACCACGAAGGAACTATCCGAATGGGACGGAAATCCGTAGATGTGATGTACATGTTCAGACAAACAAACGAGTAAAATTTCAGAAAGTGTGGATGATTTATTCAAGAGACAGAGCTTCATATATTGAGCACCTCAGTAACGCGCTGGTCCACCTCTGGCCGCTATCCAACCAATCAGTCGGCTTGTCATTGATCGATAGAGTTGTTGTATGTCCTCCTGAGGGATATAGTGTCAAATTTAATCCAACTGGTGGGTTAGGTAGTCAAAATCCTGAGCTGGTGGGAGTACCCTATCCGCAACATGTCGAACATTCTCAATTGGGGAGAAATCCGGAGATGTTACTGGCCAAGAGGTGGTTTGGTAAGCACAAAGACGAGCAGAAGAAAGTATCGCCGTGTGCAGTCGGGAATTATGTTGTTGAAATGCAAGCAAAGGATGGCTTGCCATGAAGGGCAACAAAATGGGACATGGCATATCGTCGACATACTGCTGTGCTGCGAATGACAACCAAAGGAACTCTGCTATGAAAAAAAACTGGCATCCAAAACCATCACTCCTGGTTGTCAGACCGTTTGCCGGGCGACAATAACGTTGCTATCCCAGCCTGCTATACGGTGCGTCTCCATACACGTCTTCACTGGTTCAAAACAGGTTCAAATGGCTCTGAGCACTATGGGACTTAACTGCTGAGGTCATCAGTCCCCTAGAACTTAGAACTACTTAAACCTTACTAGCCTAAGGACATCACACACATCCATACCCGAGGCAGGATTCGAACCTGAGACCTTAGCGGTTGCGCGGTTCCAGACTGTAGCGCCTAGAACCGCTCGGTCACCACGGCCGGCTCTTCACTGGTCATTGGGGCTCAGTTCCAAGCGGGACTCATAACTGAAGACAACTCTAATCCGGTCTACTTCCAGTCTGAAGACGTCAGCGGTAGAATTTTGAGTCATCAGTCTACTGACTGGTTTAATACGCCCCCCATAAATTTCTCTCCTGTGCCAAATTCTTCACCTCAGAGTAACACTTGAAACCTGTGTCCTCAATCATTTGCTGAACATATTCTAGTCTCAATATTCCTCTACAGTTTCTACTCTTTGCAGCTCTCTCAAGCACCTTGGTAGTTGTTACGTGATATCTTAACAGATGTCCTATCATCCTGTCCCTTCTTCTTGTTAGTGTTTTCCACATATTCCTTTCCTTGCCGATTCGGCGGAGATCTTCCTCATTCCTTGTCTTAACAGTCCACCTAATTTTCAACATTCTTCTGTAGCGCCACATCTCAAATACTTCGATTCTCTTCTTTTTTTGTTTTCCACGTTCCATGTTTCACTATCATACAATGCTGCGCTCCAGACGTTTGTGTTCAGAAATTTCTTCTTCAAGTTAAGGCCTATGTTTGATAGTAGTACAACTCTTTTTGCCAGACATGCGCTTTTTGCCAGTGCTAGTCTGCTTTTTATGTCCTGCTTTCCCCATCCGCCATGAGTTATTTTACTTCTTAGGTAGCAGAATTCCTTAACTTTATCTAGTTCGTGATCACCAAGTCTCATGTTAAGGCTTAGAGCAGTAACTTGAACATGAGCCAGGAAACACGACCCAGTGATTTCCGTTAATATAATGGCAGATAGGCTGAAGAAAGGGATCTGCAAATTTTGGTGAAAGCCATTGACAATTTTGATTGGACTACATATACTCTTTGGCATTTTGAAGAGAGCAGGGATAATGTACAAGGAGCCAAATATTCTCCACAGCTTATACAGAAAACAGACTGCAGTTGTAAGAGACGAAGAACATGAAAGGGAAGGAGTGGTTGACAAGGGAGTAAGACGGAGTCGTAACATATCGCTAGTGTTAATCAGTTTGTACACTGGCCAATCAGTACGGAAAACCAAGGGGAAAACTGAAAAAGGAATTAAAGTTGGGGGACAGGGACTAAAAGTTCAAGCTTTGCCAGTGACAACGTAGTTCTGTAAGGGACAGCGATGGACTTAGAAGGATAGTTTAAGGAAATGGATTGATCTTGGAATCATATTATAAGATGAACATCAACGAGAGTAAACGAAGAGTAATGGGATGCACTCGAATAAAATAAGACGATTGAGGGAAGGGGGGAGGTTAATTGCAATAGGAAATGAGGCATTAAAAGTAGTAGACGAGTTCTGCAGTTTAGGTACAAAATAACCAATGATTGTCGAAACTGAGAGGATAAAAAAATGTAGAAAAACAGGAAATTTTTACATCTCATATAAATTTAACTTCAGGGAGTCTCTTCGGAAGGTATTTATCTGTAATGAGGTCTTGTACAAATGCGAAACGTGAACAGTAAGCAGTTCAGACAAGAAGAGAATAGATATTTTTAAAATATGGCGCTACAGAAGAATATTAAAGATTGGATGAGTAGATCGAATAGCTAATGAGGTAAAAATGAAATTTATGAGATGACTTGACCAAAATAAGGGATCAGATGATAGGGCACATTCTGAGGCATCAATAAATATCATGTTTGGTAAGAGGTGTAAAAATTTCTGAGGGTGACCTAGGCATTAACACAGTAAGCATGTTCTAACAGTTGTTCAGAAATTAAGAAGTTTGCAAAGGACAGGCTAGCATCAAGTGCTGCTTCGAACCAGTTTTATGACTGAAAGTCACAATAACAACAATAGACAGGCTGTTTTCTTAATTTACTCATAATGATGGAAAAATATTGTAAAGGGTAAGTGGAATTAGATAGGTTTGATGTAAAAAAACACATTTATTTTGTGGAAGTAAAGTGATTGTAATAAAGTTTATTTATAATTATGTAGATGGTGTATATGGTGTATTGTGTGAAATTTGGAATTCTATAGAATGTCTAGAAATGTATATAATGCCTAAAATAGAACGACAAAGTACTGAAATTTTATACATTGTCTAGGTATTGTATACTTTGTCGGATTATCTGCTGTCAAAGTACAAAATACGGCTGTCCCGCCATTTTTCCCTCCACCATTGTTTGGGGTGGCGTTCCAGTCTTTGCTTCAGTATTGAGAAAGCTACCGAAAGTAAAACGGAATCTAAACTGAACCATGAGATTTAGGCCAAAAAATTCCTCCAGTGCCTTTAGGTGCACTGTGCGAGATTCGATTGCGAGCGTCGACAAAGGGTGGGGTGACTCGCAGTCTGTTGGCAAATGTCATGAACGTGACAGAAGATGGCTTTTACTGATTTGGAACAGCAGAAGGAATCTTGAAGCGGCTGTATCAAATGGTTCAAATGGCTCTGAGCACTACGCGACTTAACTTCTGAGGTCATCAGTCGCCTAGAACTTTGAACTAATTAAACCTAACTAACCTAAGGACGTCACACACATCCATGCGCGAGGCAGGATTCGAACCTGCGACCGCAGCGGTCGCTCGGTTCTAGACTGCAGCGCCTAGAACCGCACGGCCACTCCAGCCGGCCTGGCTGTATCCAAGATCAGAAATCACCATATACCCAATGGACTTAATGAGAATTGAAGATGTTTCTGACCACGAGTACCTCTCCGATCTGCAGGTACTTCTCAGTCCACAGTAAGTAGCCAGGGATTCCTAAGATGTGTGAGCTACACGTGAGCTACACGAAATGTTAAAATATGAGGCGGCTTTGTTTGAAAAGCAAATTACGTGCAGCTCAAAATCTCACTCTAGCTTTCCCTGCTGCAACAAGAAGGTCATGTCAATTCTGCTTTGTGTTTTGTTAGTGCCAGTATTCTCTTCGCAATCCTCTGTTAAGTCGTGAAATGTATGTCCAAGATCAAACTACCAAAACGTACAGTGTTGTTTTTTTTTTCTTTGTGAAGACGAAACGTGAGTTCAAGTACTTCAATCTCAGTTCTGCTTCCATTGTTTTTCGGTAAGAATATCCGTTGCTTTATTTCATAGTTTTGTTCTTTCACTATCAAATATGTGTTAATTAATAATGGCTTCTCATCTTGCGCCCTTTTAACACTTTGTGTAAAAGATATTTGTCATTCTTTATAACATCAAGAAATTGTATAGAACGCCTAGAAAAAGTATGTACCGTTTTCACAAAAAACTTATAATTCACAGTTTGCCTATTACAGTCAGGCATTCTATACGCCTAGAAAAAGTATGTACCGTTTTCACAAAAAACTTAATATTCACAGTTTGCCTATAACAGTCAGGCATTCTACACATTACCCAGGCATTTTATACAGCACCAGAATTTCACACAATGCCGGTAACATACGTAAACTCTACATATAGGGTGTAACAGGCGTAAGTGCAGATATTTTTAATGGTGACTGAGGACAGTGTACTAAGCAACATTACATCAGTATTTACGTCATTTTCAGACTAATAATTTTAGCTATTAGGAGTAATATGTTTTTAGGTTGGTTAGCAGCACGAAGTACATGTGACAAGAGCAAGCCATCAGTGCTTATTTTCCATTGAGAAGCACATCATTTGTTGAAGTGCGGACATTTGGATGCACAGTGAGTAGTCTATACTGTAGCCGTAGCCTACTTATTGGCACTGTTACGACTGTTCAGAAAACATCAGGTTGTAAATAATGTGAAGACAGTTCGACACATAGAAAAAACATGATATGGTTAGATGTAAGGTACCGTACATAAAAGTATCTGCACTTATAGTCACTACATCCTGTATATTAAAATAATTATAAATGTTGCACTTTCCCCTATCTTAGGAACAATAAATCAAATCGACATTAATTAACTCAACTGTGGGGTTTATCTAAACTCATCGTTACAACAATGATGCACAAAGTGGAACCTTTACTGTATCTATTGCTATGTAACTCAGCTTCACAACATTGCTCCTAACTAAACCAATCACAATCACTTACGTGGTACTAGAGAGAGCATAGAAGAAACAATTGTGAAAACAGAGAATATATATGACAAATAAATTGGATTTACGATGTAGATGTTATTCTGAGATGAAATTGCAATAAGTCACATTAAATCAGTCGTAAGAACTGTGACCCAAAGAAGGGAAGAAAAGGAAGTATATATGGTTATTCTATCAATACATTCATCATAAATCTCATTGAAAACATTTCTTATTGTCATAGTAAAGTAAAACGAAAGTACGATCTCATAACTCGCGATCTAATTCTTTGGCTGGCTTTGGTTTACTAACATTCGACCCTTTCCATCAGCGTAACATGTAAGTCGTGGATTAATAAATTTGTCAGAATTGTGTGAAAACAGGTCGCTAGAAGTCGCGAGTACAAATATTAATTTTTGTAATACAATGTAAGCACCAATCCTCACCTTTTCCGGAGCACATTATGCAAGGTATTCGAAAATTGCTCACATTATTGGCAAAGAATGGAACGAACACAAAATTAAAAACTTATGCGTGCATTCGAACAGCATTTTCTCGAACCGTTCTTGCGACATAATGTGTCACGTGGACTACGTCGCACCACCGTCTCCATAGTTCTGTGATATAAGTGCTCTCCGTTGTAACACTGATGTTGAAATAACAAAATAATTACTCGGTGTTTCTTCTTTTTTTTCGGAATTAAGGCATCTACATTTAGCAGAGGTCCCCTCCATCTTTATTCTGCCACGGGAAATCCCCTTAACAAAGAGAGAGGAACCGCTTTACTACAGGAGGGGCGAGTTTTAAGAGGGTTGCGGCCGGCCGGTTCTCTTTCCCTCCCCCCTCCCTCTCTCTCTCTCTCTTTGTCCATTTGTTACTCCTTTTCCCTTCCAAATATCACCTTTGCTGTATGCATTCGCGCGTGAACAATTGTGGAGTGGAAATCAATAATGGCCTAAGTGCCAAAAAAAAGTTGTTTTTTTTTTTATTAAGACCCGAAAAAATCAAGCTAAGTGGCACTGCCAGCAATCTGAAAGGCGGGCTAAGCGTTACGATCATTTCTAACAGGGCTTATAAGGCCCTAAGGATAGCATGACCGGTATATGCGGAGCGCTGGTGAGGCTAAAGGGGGCCAAGTGCCACAAATTTTTGTAACCGTTTGCAGCGAGTCACACAGATTTTGCCGAAATTGAAAAACGTAAGAGGCTGGAAGCACGTTACAGTGTAACCATTATTTGTGGTTACTATGCTCCAGCCTGACGACCTTTATATTTTATAGAAGCAACCGATACACTTATTGGGTTGCGTTGGGTTGTTTGGGGAAGACCAGACAGCGAGGTCACCGGTCTCATCGGATTAGGGAAGGACGGGGAAGGAAGTCGGCCGTGTCTTGTCAAAGGAACCATCCCGGCATTTGCCTGGACCGATTTAGGGAAATCACAGAAAACCTAAATCAGGATGGCCGGACGCGGGATTGAACCGTCGTCCTCCCGAATGCGAGTCCAGTGTGCTAGCCGATACACTTATTAACAACGAAAATAAATATTTCCAAATTCAGTTGGATTCAGGTGGAAAAAATTCCACCAGGTGCTGTCAATATGAGAACAGTGTTTAACGAAATCAAAGACTGGGCCAGCTACAACTACAAGATTTACAAGAAAGGGATTACCACTGACATAATAAAGAACTTTGTTTTACCATCGCAACAATGTAAAAATAGCTTGTCAGCTGAAAAGAAAAAGGTTCTGTAAAGGCTGTTTCACACCGCGGTCACACTATGTCACGTTACGTAACGTGACAAATTTTTCAAAAGATCTGTTTCCATAGTTTTAAATGGTGTAATTCACACAGACCTCGCAGAGCATCACAGACGTCGACAGACGAATCTGCGAGATCGCTCCGAGAGCAGTCTTTTCAAAGCATCTGTCGACGTCTGTTGCCTCGCGCATGCGCAGTGGCCCAAACTCCACTGCCACGCGCATGACCACACCTGGCGGGGAGTTTCGTACTGAACTCGTTACACTAAGCTGTATTGCTATTTTTGTTATTTGTTATGGAACAGGTAATTGAATCCGTCAGAACGCGTCAACTGCTGAGGAATACAGATTTGGAGGAGTATAGAGACAGCAATTTGAAGGACACAGCATGGGGCGAAATAGCAGAGCAACTGGGACAAAATAGTAAGTAGTTCTTAATTGTACTAGTTCAAGCTTAAAACCTTTCAGCCGGCCGTTGTGGCCGAGCGGTTCTAGGGGCTTCAGTCCGGAACCGCGCGACTGCTACGGTCGCAGGTTCGAATCCTGCCTCGGGCATGGATGTGTGTGATGTCCTTAGGTTAGTTTGGTTTAATTAGTTCTAAGTTCTAGGGGACTGAGGACCTCAGATGTTAAGTCCCATAGTGCTCAGAGCCATTTGAACCATTTCTTGGAAACCTTTCAAAATAAACCTTCATAATTGATTATAGTCTAATAATATTAACAACATAAATGTGTTGTCTTAATATTTATTACACTGGCTTTAATATTAGCATAAATTTTTATTATTTATACTCTTTAATGAACAGCCCAAAGTAAATTTAGTACAAAATCTCGCAAGGGTAACAAATCACGAGTTAACAAAAAGAAGAACACATGCACGCAAATACAAATTGGCATTATGTTTATACGAAAATGGCACAAAAAAAATTTACGTGTCAAATAATGTTCATATACAGACAGTAGAATACACATTCTTACTACATGCTGACTGTTAACATCACAATTTTTTTTTGTTAATATTAATCATACACAACAGCAGAATCAATACAAATTGTTAGGACAAATGCTGTTTTGGTTATCATTAAATGTGGTTCCACTGCCATGGAACACTTCCTTCTTCGGACATGAAGTATTGAACAAAGTGATTTCGTACCTCGGTAGCTTCTTTAGATGCCTGAGCACCATAACGAGGAATAGGTTTCCATGCTTTGTGATAGGGTTCTAAAATTTCATCAGGCGTCATTACTGGAGATAATGATCCCTTTGTTAGCCGAGCGGTCTTAGGCGCTGCAGTCATGGACTGTGCGGCTGGTCCCGGCGGAGGTTCGAGTCCTCCCTCGGGCATGGGTGTGTGTGTTTGTCCTTAGGATAATTCAGGTTAAGTAGTGTGTAAGCTTAGGGACTGATGACCTTAGCAGTTAAGTCCCATAAGATCTCATACACATTTGAACATTTGAACATTTTTGATCCCTTTGAGCAAAGATAATTGTGGAGGACGGCTGTTGCTTTGACTGTCTTGTTTACTACGTGCAGCTTACAGTTTAAGGGTCTGAAATAGATACGCTATCTCTGCACAAGAATGCCAAAAGCATTTTCAACCACTCTTCTACAACTACAAAGTCTGTATTTGAACATTCTTCTTTCATCGTTAAGATGTCGGTCCTTTGGGAATGGACGAAGCAAGAAACGTTTAGGGGGAAAACCTTTGTCACCCACAGTCACGTAAGGAACATTGAAGTGTCCTGCCATAGCATAGTTGCTTAGTCTTTTCCCTAATTCACTCTCAACAAAAATGCTACTGCCAGATTCTTTTCCATAGGCACCACAATCTATAGCGATGAACTTGTATTCTGAATCAACCAGTCCCAAAAGGACAGTAGAGTAGTATTTTTTCTAATTAAAAACGTTTGATCCAGAGTTCGAGGGAGCTTGTACTTGTAAGTGTTTGCCATCAATGGTTCCTATGCAATGCGGAAAATCCCATCTGGAACATAAGCCCTCTTCAATGTTTCGCCCCATGTTTAGTCTGGAGTAGGCATGTACAGAGGTTGCGGGTTCTTCCATAAAGCACACCTCTTCAATTATTTTTGACACGGTACTAACTCCAATTCTGTAGTTGAAGCTGATTGTTGTAAACGTATCTCCTGTAGACAAGAATCTGAAAAAACATAACCAACACCTTAATTGTGTTAATTTTTACACAAGCGAATTTGAAAGAGGAATGGAGGAAATTACGTGACCGCCACCGCCAAGTTCTCTTCCGGAAGAAGACCAAGTCAGGCCAATCAGTTACAAAATGCATGCCATGGAAATACGAACAACAAATGGAGTTCCTCGTTACAACAATGAAACATAGGAAGTAAAGACCTTTATTCATTGTCAAGTATACACGGTGATTCAAAAAGAATATCACAACTTTAAAAATGTGTATTTAATGAAAGAAACATAATATAACCTTCTGTTATACGTCATTACAAAGAGTATTTAAAAAGGTTTTTTTTCACTCAAAAACAAGTTCAGAGATGTTCAATATGGCCCCCTCCAGACACACGAGCAATATCAACCCGATACTCCAACTCGTTCCACACTCTCTGTAGCATATCAGGCGTAACAGTTTGGATAGCTGCTGTTATTTCTCGTTTCAAATCATCAATGGTGGCTGGGAGAGGTGGCCGAAACACCATATCCTTAACATACCCCCATAAGAAAAAATCGCAGGGGGTAAGATCAGGGCTTCTTGGAGGCCAGTGATGAAGTGCTCTGTCACTCGTTCTCGGCCGTCCAGAACTTTTCCCTTTGCACAAACACCCATTCTCTGTAAACTGTTTATACCAACGTTTAATACACCACCTATCAGGAGGTTTAACACCATACTTCGTTCGAAATGCACGCTGAACAACTGTCGTCGATTCACTTCTGCCGTACTCAATAACACAAAAAGCTTTCTGTTGAGCGGTCGCCATCTTAGCATCAACTGACGCTGACGCCTAGTCAACAGCGCCTCAAGCGAACAAATGTACAACTAAATGAAACTTTATAGCTCCCTTAATTCGCCGACAGCTAGTGCTTAGCTCTGCCTTTTGTCGTTGCAGAGTTTTAAATTCCTAAAGTTGTGGTATTCTTTTTGAATCACCCTGTATATTCAAATATTTTTCAATCTAAAAGTGATGGGGATGAACGAAGACTGTGGTCGTCGTTTTAAGTGACAATGTTTCAGTAACATGAGAAGTGTTGTTGACGTTACAACGTATGCAACACTTTACGTCTTATAGCAATTAAAATATATTTACAGTTATACTGCACGTACATACAAGACGGTAAACATACATAAAACGCATTCGATTTCGACCAATCACATCGGTCATCATGAGGCACATGAATGGCAGAATCAATATGGCAACACTGATTAAATACTAACAACAAGAAATAACAGAATTCACCCCAGTGGCATCTATCGTAATTTGTATCCGGAACTTCTGGTAGCCAATAGAATTTAAGCAGTGACACCGTTTTATTTCTGCCATTTTTAGGCCTGATGATGACCAGTGGGACTGATCAAACATGATTGTCTTGCATATATATTTACCATCCTGTAAATACGAGTTGTAAGACAAATTATTACATACAAAATTGTTGAGGCTTTCGTGGCCACTTGTTGACAAACTGCCTATTGGCTTCTGTCTCGGGTTCTTCGGCCGACGTTCATCTAATGATTTTTCTGACGTTTCGCCAGCACGAGTGGCTGGCATTGTCAAAGCTTCACCCTCCATTGCCGGTGGTGAACTGGAGCCGAGCTCGCGGGCGCAGACTATATGTACCTGGCGCGCCAACGTCCGAGGGCTTCTCCGCGGTCATTTCCGGTGCGGTTCTCCTCTTGCTACCTGCGACGGTCGTTCGCTGCAGTACGGGAAGCCAGGATCCGTTGACCTTAAGGCTTTCCTCTTTCTTGTCAAGAAAGAGGAAAGCCTTAAGGTCAACGGATCCTGGCTTCCCGTACTGCAGCGAACGACCGTCGCAGGTAGCAAGAGGAGAACCGCACCGGAAATGACCGCGGAGAAGCCCTCGGACGTTGGCGCGCCAGGTACATATAGTCTGCGCCCGCGAGCTCGGCTCCAGTTCACCACCGGCAATGGAGGGTGAAGCTTTGACAATGCCAGCCACTCGTGCTGGCGAAACGTCAGAAAAATCATTAGATGAACGTCGGCCGAAGAACCCGAGACAGAAGCCAATAGGCAGTTTGTCAAATTATTACATACATTGTAATTATTAATTAAAACGTATACATATTAAGTTTTGAAATTTAGCTCTCCTTGTAATTATTGGTATTAATATGTTTCTGCATGTGATATCACCGTTGTACTGCGTCTTTGTTTTTGTGTGTTGCAGGTGTGACACTAATAACCCTCCAATGGACCAAAGTGTTGTTGGGGGAACAGTCCCTGACTGCGACTGTCCTCTCACTCCAGGAGATGAAAGCATTACTGATATAGAGGAGAATGAAGAGATTAGTCGCCTTCCCTTTACTAATGCGGCAACACCAGGTGAATCCCGTAAGAATCACCCCAGAAATGTGGACAAATTAATTAATTATTTGCAAGAAAAATAGAGAGCAAGAAGAATTGCACCAAAAGCTGATGACTTGGACTTATTTTTCGCGAGTGCTTACAAGTCCACTCGTTTGCTCTCTCGTTTTTTGCAAACACGGATAAAACTAGAACTGATGCAGTCAATAGCAAAAGCATTGGCCCTCTTCGGTCCCAGTGTCGCAAGCTGTTCAAGAACCATCAAGTGTACCACATCATTCATTTTCTCCATCCTGCCTCTCTCCTTCATCCAGCTCTTCGAACATGCATTGCACCTCTTATTTGAGTGATAACACCACCAGTTTTGAATCTCTCTAATTTCTCAGTAACTTTGCACATTATGCTAATTTCAATAATGTAATGTATATTTTCTTCGACCAAATATTGTACTCTTGAACTCTATAAAAACGATTTCAGTTAAACAATAAACCGTTTTAATTGTTCTGGTTGTGAGTGAGTGGTAGAGGCGGTCGTATCGGATTTTGCCCCAATTACACAATGTGAAACGTTGGAGCCGATTCCTTCTCGATTATTAACTCAAAATAAGTTCTAAGGTGCGTAATTAAAGTACAGATTCAGCTAAATGTGAATAATTTTTAAATAGAATAAATGCTAACTAATTTTCAAAAGTAATACATTTTTGTTTTTATGTTTCAAATAAATTTTACCAAAATTATAAACCACCTACGATAAGATTTCAAAAAAGTAAATTGCATAGAGCATTAGTAAACTTACCTTAGGCATAGCGCCAATCTTTCTCTGCTGGAAATACATCTCCTGTAGTTGGTGTCTTTTTTACTAATATCTTTACTTATCAATGTTAAGATCTCTTCAAACTCAGGTTTAGATAGCCGAAAGTATGTTCTGAATCTGTCATCATCTAGCTCCAAATCCTCCATCAGATGATGATACTCGCCACACTGTTCCCGTCTTTCGTTGATGGGGTGCACCCCGTGCGTTCGGTTTGTAACCGAGTACAACAGTATGAATTCCTCTTCACTATTCTAAGAACTATCGCCGTCATGCAACCAAGGCACATTCTTTGTAAACGCGCTATCGCACCACGAACCACTTGCCATGTTACCTGTTTCAACTGAACTGACTGACAGAGCAGAAACAATGTCCCAGTATATGACAGACGTCGGTGGCGGTGTGAACTGCACATCTGTCACACGACATCTGTCACGTTACGTAAGGTGACATAGTGTGACCGCGATGTGAAACGGCCTGAACAGATGCTGCCGTATTTGAATGGAGCTAATAGAACAATTTGCGAACAGTTAATCAATTAAAATTGCTTTGTGCTCCATAAAATTAAAAGAAGGATTAAAAATAATTTAATCGCAGGGAAGTATACCTGTAAAACGTATCTGAAAAACGTTTATTATTAAAAAAAACTGATAAATGCTTGAGATTTCTTTCATTGTCACTTACCTCGTGTTTGCCAATATATCTATGGAATGTAGCACGTTCTGTAATTTTGAGAGTAAAATATTGATTTTGTTTCATCAAAGGAAGGGAACCTTAAAAAATTTGCAAAAAAATGACAACAGTTTTGTGACTCTTACTGTAGATAGTAAATAATGATGAGGTTTTTTTCACTGAATATTTTTATCAAAACAAAAAAACTGAATAATTCGGAATCAGTCTTTTGACACTTAGCCCGTTATTGATTTCCACTCCACAATTGGGGGTGTGTGTGTGCATGTGTGTGTATGTGTGTGTGTGTGTGTGTGTGTGTGTGGTGCGTGTCAATTAGGCAGTGTTGACACTTCGAAGTTACAAACAAAATCCGTGAAATTATGTTCACTGCCTGCCTTACAAAACTATCATACACGCAATACAGTGGTATTACTTTCTCAGGCTTTCCCTCTAATTTCATTCTACATGTAATACGCTTTCGTTTTCAGCTAGTCATAGAATATTTCCAACTCTCTGTCCTTCGCAGATCAGAAGCCACAGAATAGTTGCATACCACACAGCAAGCAGTCTAGACTTAGATCAGTTTTCAACCCATCGGAACTGCTTGGTATTTATGCTCTCTGATAATGAGAAATCTTAGTTATAAAAATTACTGCTAAACGCAGTGTTACACGTGTCATGCTTGTTATGAAAAAGAACAAGACGAAAAACATTCAGCACACTTATACTGCGTCAGTCGGAGTTTATAATAGGTCGTTACAAAATATTTTGCATTTATCAAACTACATGCGACGATGAAGGTATATCTTTGACAAATGTTCAAATAGTTCGCAAGAAAAGATTAATCATATAGCACACAGATTATTACTTTATACCCACTTTCAGGAGGACACATGTACTTAGTTTACACTGAAAGACCTAACTCGAAACGGGGTCCCTGAAGTAGACGACATTTCCTCCTAACTACTGATAGCCTTGGGGGGAGCCAGCCATAACAAAGATTCCATTTGGTTGTATGATACATGCGAAATACCTTCAGATTTCAAGAAGAACGCAATAATTCCAATTCCAAAGAAAGCAAGCGCTGAAAAATGTGAATATTATCGAGCTATCAGTTTCACAACTCATGGTTACAAAATTATTTGCCTAAAAATGGAGAAACTGGTAGACACTTGAGGCACTCCTGACCCTACGTCTTTTTTTAGATGGCAGGTTAAGAAAAGGCAAAACCAACGTTTACAGTATTTGTAGACTTAGAGAAAGCTTTTGACAATGTTGACTGGAATACTTTCTTTGGAATTCTGAGGGTAGCAGGGGTAAATTGACGGGAGCGAAAGCCTGTTTACAGCTTGTACTAAAACCAGGTGGCAGTTGCAATAGTCGAGGGGCATTAATGGGACGCTGTGATTGAGAAGGGAGTTGGACAGATTTGTAGCCTATCCCCTATGTTATTCAATCTGTACATTGAGCAACCAGTATAGATAATCAAGAAAAAATTTGTAGAATTAATTAAAATTCACGGAGGAGATATAAAAACTTTCAGGTTTGCCGATGACATTGTAATTATGTGATAAACAGCAAAGGATTTGGAAGAGCAGTTGAATGGAATGGACAGCGTTTTGAAAGGAGTCAATAAGATGAACATCAATTAAAGAAATGCAAGGATAATGGAATGTAGTCGGATACATCTACATCTACATCTACATGGTTACTCTGCAATTCACACTTAAATGCCTGGCAGAGGGTTCATCGAACCATTTTCATACTACTTCTGTACCATTACAGTCTCGAATGGTGCGTGGGAAAAAGGAACACTTAAATCTTTCCGTTCGAGCTCTGATTTCTTTTATTTCATTATGATGATCATTTCTCTCTACGTCTGTGGGTGTCAACAAAATATTTTCGCATTCAGAAGAGAAAGTTAGTGATTGAAATTTCGTAAATAGATCTCGCCGCAAAGAAAACCGCCCTTGTTACAGTGACTGCCACCCCAACTCGGGTATCATATCAGTGACACTCTCACACTTATTGCACGATAACACCAAACGGGCTGCCCTTCTTTGGACTTTTTCGACGTCCTCCGTCAATCCTACCTGGTAAGGATCCCATACCGCACAGCAGTATTCCAGTAGAGGACGGACAAGTGTAATGGAAGCTGTCTCTTTAGTGGGTTTGTCGCGTCTTCTAAGTGTTCTGCCAACAAAGCGCAGCCTTTGTTTCACCTTCCCCACAATAGTATCTAAGTGGTCTTTCCAGTTTAAGTTGCTCGTAATTGTAATTCCTAGGTATTTTGTCGAATGGACAGCCCTTAGATTTGTGCGATTTATCGTATACCCAAAATTTATCAAATTTCCTTTAGTATCCATGTGGATGACCACGCACTTTTCTCTGTTTAGTGCCAATTGCCACTTTTCGCACCATACAGAAATTCTCTATAGATCATTTTGTAATTGGAATTGATCATCTGATGATTTTACTAGACGGTAATCACCTGCAAACAATCTAAGAGGGCTGATCAGATTATCACCAAGATCATTTATGTAAATCAGGAACAGCAGAGGGCCTATGACACTACCTTGCGAAACGCCAGATATCACTTCTGTTCTACTCGATGATTTACCGTCTATCACTACGAACTGTGACCTCTCTCAGAGGAAATCACGAATCCAATCACACAACCGAGACGATACTCCATGTGCACGCAATTTAGTTAAGAGTCGCTTGTGAGGAACGGTATCAAAAGCCTTCTGGAAATCTAGGAATATGGAATCGATCTGAGATCCCTTGTCGAACGATATTTTCTGAATCCGTGTTGGTTATGTATCAATAAGTCATTTTCTTCAAGGTGATTCATAATGTTCGAGTACAGTATATGCTCCAAAATCCCACTGCAAATTGAATTCAGTGATATGGGTTTGTAATTCAATGGGTTACTCCTATTTCCTTTCTTGAATATTGGTGTGACCTGTGCTACTTCCCAATTTTTAGGAACAGACCTTTCGTCAAGTGAGTGGCTGTACATGATTGCTAAGAAATGCACTATTTTGTCTGCATACTCTGAAAGGAATTAGGTGATACTGACGATATTAGATATAGTGCGAATTAGTGAAGTTCGGTGGCAGGAGGAACAAGACTTCTGGTCAGGTGACTACAGGGTTATCAACACAAAGTCAAATAGGGGCAATGCAGGAGTATGTTTAATAATGAATAGGAAAATAGGAATGCGGGTAAGCTACTACAAACAGCATAGTGAACGCATTATTGTGGCCAAGATAGATACGAAGCCCACACCTACTACAGTAGTACAAGTTTATATGCCAACTAGCTCTGCAGATGACGAAGAAATTGAAGAAATGTATGATGAAATAAAAGAAATTATTCAGATAGTGAAGGGAGACGAAAATTTAATAGTCATGGGTGACTGGAATTCGAGTGTAGGAAAAGGGAGAGAAGGAAACGTAGTAGGTGAATATGGATTGGGGCTAAGAAATGAAAGAGGAAGCCGTCTGGTAGAATTTTGCACAGAGCACAACTTAATCATAGCTAACACTTGGTTTAAGAATCATGATAGAAGGATGTATACATGGAAGAACCCTGGAGATACTAAAAGGTATCAGATAGATTATATAATGATAAGACAGAGATTTAGGAACCAGGTTTTAAATTGTAAGACATTTCCAGGGGCAGATGTGGACTCTGACCACAATCTATTGGTTATGACCTGTAGATTAAAACTGAAGAAACTGCAAAAAGGTGGGAATTTAAGGAGATGGGACCTGGATAAAATGAAAGAAGCAGAGGTTGTACAGAGTTTCAGGGAGAGCATAAGGGAACAATTGACAGGAATGGGGGAAAGTAATACAGTAGAAGAGGAATGGGTAGCTTTGAGGGATGAAGTAGTGAAGGCAGCAGCGGATCAAATAGGTAAAAAGACGAGGGCTAGTAGAAATCCTTGGGTAACAGAAGAAATATTTAATTTAATTGATGAAAGGAGAAAGTATAAAAATGCGGTAAATGAAGCAGGCAAAAAGGAATACAAACGTCTCAAAAATGAGATCGACAGGAAGTGCAAAATGGCTAAGCAGGGATGGCTAGAGGACAAATGTAAGGATGTAGAGGCTTTTCTCACTAGGGGTAAGATAGATACTGCCTACAGGAAAATTAAAGAGACCTTTGGTGATAAGAGAACCACTTGTATGAACATCAAGAGCTCAGATGGAAACCCAGTTCTACGCAAAGAAGGGAAAGCAGAAAGGTGGAAGGAGTATATAGAGGGTCTATACAAGGGCGATGTACTTGAGGACAATATTATGCAAATGGAAGAGGATGTAGATGAAGATGAAATGGGAGATACGATACTGCGTGAATAGTTTGACAGAGCACTGAAAGACCTGAGTCGAAACAAGGCCCCCGGAGTAGACAACATTCCATTGGAACTACTGACGGCCTTGGGAGAGCCAGTCCTGACAAAACTCTACCATCTGGTGAGCAAGATGTATGAAACAGGTGAAATACCGTCAGACTTCAAGAAGAATATAATAATTCCAATCCCAAAGAAAGCAGGTGTTGACAGATGTGAAAATTACCGGACAATCAGTTTAATAAGCCACAGCTGCAAAATACTAACACGAATTCTTTACAGACGAATGGAAAAACTAGTAGAAGTCGGCCTCGGGGAACATCAGTTTGGATTCCGTAGAAATACTGGAACACGTGAGGCAATACTGACCTTACGACTTACCTTAGAAGAAAGATTAAGGAAAGGCAAACCTACGTTTCTAGCATTTGTAGACTTAGAGAAAGCTTTTGACAATGTTGACTGGAATACTCTCTTTCAAATTCTAAAGGTGGCAGGGGTAAATTACAGGGAGCGAAAGGCTATTTACAATTTGTACAGAAACCAGATGGCAGTTATAAGAGTCGAGGGGCATGAAAGGGAAGTAGCGGTTGGGAAGGGAGTAAGACAGGGTTGTAGCCTTTCCCCGATGTTATTCAATCTGTATATTGAGCAAGCAGTAAAGGAAACAAAAGAAAAATTCGGAGTAGGTATTAAAATCCATGGAGAAGAAATAAAAACTTTGAGGCTCGCCGATGACATTATAATTCTGTCAGAGACAGCAAAGGACTTGGAAGAGCAGTTGAACGGAATTGATGGTGTCTAGAAGGGAGGATATAAGATGAACATCAACAAAAGCAAAACGAGGATAATGGAATGTAGTCGAATTAAGTCGGTTGATGTTGAGGGTATTAGATTAGAAAATGAGACACTTAAAGTAGTAAAGGAGTTTTGCTATTTGGGGAGCAAAATAACCGATGATGGTCGAAGTAGAGAGAATATAAAATGTAGACTGGCAATGGCAAGGAAAGCGTTTCTGAAGAAGAGAAATTTGTTAACATCGAGTATAGATTTAAGTGTCAGGAAGTCATTTCTGACAGTATTTGTATGGAGTGTAGCCATGTATGGAAGTGAAACATGGACGGTAAATAGTTTGGACAAGAAGAGAATAGAAGCTTTCGAAATGTGGTGCTACAGAAGAATGCTGAAGATTAGATGGGTAGATCACATAACTAATGAGGAGGTACTGAATAGGATTGGGGAGAAGAGGAGTTTGTGGCACAACTTGACCAGAAGAAGGGATCATTTGGTAGGACATGTTCTGAGGCATCAAGGGATCACCAATTTAGTATTGGAGGGCATCGTGGAGGGTAAAAATCGTAGGGGGAGACCAAGAGATGAATACACTAAGCAGATTCAGAAGGGTGTAGGTTGCAGTAGGTACTGGGAGATGAAGAAGCTTGCACAGGATAGAGTAGCATGGAGAGCTGCATCAAACCAGTCTCAGGACTGAAGACCACAACAACAACAACGACGATATTAAATCTGGAAACGAGAAATAGAATGAAGTACGTTTTTTTTGTTATTTGGACAGCAAAATAACTGATAACCGAAGTACAGAGGATAAAAAATATGGACTGGCCGTGGCAAGAAATCCATATCTCAAGAAGAGAAGTTTTTATAATTGAATATAGATGTAGGTGCTAGAAATTCTTTTTTGGAGGTATTTTTTAGGTGTATAGCGAGGTGTGCAAGTGAATCATGGGCAGTAGACAGTTTAGACAAAAAGAGTATAAAGGCTTTTGATAAGCGGTGGTACAGAAGAATGCTGATTATTAAATAGGAAGACCGCTTTACTGATGAAGAGATACTGAACAGAATTGTGGAGACAAAAAATCTGTGACGCAACTTGATTAAAAAAGGCGATCGGTTGACAGCACACATTCTGAGACATAAAGTATAGCAGACAATTTTAAAACTGAGATTTTATAAATTAAAAACACCAATACTGTTGCTGGGAATGAATCTAGGGATTTGAGGTTGCTCAACAACACAAGGAGGAGGAGTATTTTCTCAAGAAGAGAAATTTTTTATCATTGAAGATAGATGTAGGCGCTAGAAATACTTTTCTGAAGGTATTTTTAGGTTTGTATCCAGGTGCGCAAGTGAATTATGGTCAGTAGACAGTTAAGACAAAAAGAGAATAAAGGCTTTTGATATGCGATGCTACAGAAGAATGCCGAATATTAAATGGGAAGACCGCGTTACTGATGAGATACTGAACAGAATTGTGGAGACAAAAAATTTGTGCCATAACTTGATTAAAAAAGGGGATCGGTTGATAGCACACATTCTGAGACATAAGGTATCGCAGACAATTTTAGTATTGGAGGAAAGTGTTCCCTACCGCAATCGTCAAGCTCACAGAGAAGTACGAAGTTCCCTCCGACAGGCGAAATCACCACCATCACCTGAACTCATCCTCAACCTATAAGACGCACTTACATCACAAATTTAACGCTGCTCGTGAGACAATAGTTATTTCAGAGATTATTCATCAAAATGAGATAGATTGTCTCCAGAACCCTGGAGAAACTAGACAACGTTTTGGGCCTAGATATTATACCGTTCGTCACTGTGTGGAGATAATGAAGCTGCCTCTCAGATAGAAAACAGGTAAAAAACATAGATTGCGGCTCCTGTCATTAACAGAACACACGTTAATGTTATAATGTTGAATAAAAAGGTAGTCGGCATTAATACTGCCGTTGAAAAAAATTGTCACTATCTGTATTTTGCAGGAAAGAGGATATTCTATAGGTTTAGACGAGTGATTTTGCGAGTATCAAAATATGACAAAAATGGCTGTATCATTTGATTGCATTGGCTTAGAAGCCTCAATTTCTTACATCGATGAGGAACCACAGCCCTTAGCAGGTGACATAAATGGATACGCCAACCCTTTCCTCAGAAAAAAGGGTTTTTAACAGTCTTACAGACAGACAACAAAGTGACCCTATAACGGTTCAGTTTTTTGTTGGCTCGTGTTTCGTAGTCCCGAGATTGTGTGTCTCTGTCCTGGATTAAAACCAATACCTTTCCCTGTCGTCTGTTGGAATGTGGGAAAGGTGTCCGCTCTATAGAGTACTAAGTATGTAGGAGGGATACCTTAAGCTCGACAACACTAGTTACTCTGCCACCATGCTGCACCACCTCGTTTCATTTTCATAATCATAGATATCAACACAAACGAGAGACAATATTGGAAAAATAATTGCATAAAATGACTACACTATATGGGTTATACATTATGGATGTACAAGTACGGGTTGTAGATGTAGTTGACGACATATGGAAGTTTGGATCTGGCTGTGAATCGTGCTCTGACAGCCTAATGGTAAGGTGACCGCTCGCGATAAGTGGGATACCCGGGTTCGAGCCCCTGCCAGGCACAGGTTTTCATTGTCGTCATTCCATTATACAGCTGGTCGCTGTCCTTATTCGCTACTGCAAATACATTACATGTATTGCATAAACGCTATACACATTCTTATAGCCAAGTTGGGCATTTGGAGCAGCTTTCTCGTGTCAGAGAATGGCATTTGTGCACTGGGACTTCGAGAAGACACCGTGGAATGTACCACCTTGTCAGCACGCCCAATTATGCGTTTAAGAATCCTCGCAGACATCATTGCGAGGCGCAGGAAGCCGTCAAATACGCCAGTGGAACCTACGAGTCACCCAACACACGTGCCACAGCGACAGAGAAAAAAGCCAGCAGCAATAGTCGGCGCATTGTACAAGACTAGTCCTCACCAGCCAGCAGACGCTTGTCGTACGCTGTGGCGACTGGGGACCAGCCTTGAACCTTCACACTGATAGCTGATAGCCTTGCACCAGTCAAGACACAGCTGCCACCCCTGCGTCCGACCGATAGCAGCTACTTTCCTCCTTGGCTATCGCTGACTGCCAGACAAGGTCGTCAACTTTGGAACTGGCATAACTATTCAAATGGTTCAAATGGCTCTGAGCACTATGATGGGACTTAACTTCTGAGGTCATCAGTCCCCTAGAACTTAGAACTACTTAAACCTAACTAACCTAAGGACATCACATTCATCCATGCCCCAGGCAGGATTCGAACCTGCGACCGTAGCGGTCGCGCGGTTCCACATTGTAGCGCCTAGAACCGCTCGGCCACCCCGCCCGGCCATAACTATTCTGTCTGGTCTCAGGAGTGCCTAATATTTTGAAGTCGTCATTCTGTCAGTTAGTTAGATGAATTCCATCTCTTCCAGCCTTTACTAAATTTTTCAACCCTGCCTAACCACTACTCTCATTTCTCTCTACAACACTTATGCATATTCAAATCTATCAGCAGTTTTCCCCTGTTCTGCACCTTCCAGCACCCAGTTCTCTTCATTGTTGTCTGTGTTGCTACTGTGATTGTATTACTTTAGTAAAAAAAGGAAGCAAATACTCAGATACTAGTAGTAGTGTTGCGCACTGAGAAAGTAAGTTCCTGTAAAGTGCTGTCACAGTAGTGATGCTGAAGATGGAGACAGTGTGTGCAGAAAGGGTCCATGCAGCCCTACTTCCTAAACGCTTTACATGCGGACACTATAGGGGAGTGAAGTTTACTGGCCGGTAGACTTGGAGATGTCAAACAAGCTGAACAGTAGCTCCAAAATGTTTGCAATAGGCAGTTCTCGAAGATTTCTAGGCACGTGGGAAATCAGATCTCACTTATCAAGACGATACCCTACATTAAAACTTTCTGGAATGCTCGTGGAGTTCCCTGACCTTGCGAAAACCACAGAGTGTCAACCTAATTGGCGACCCACAGGGTTAGGTTTTAGACCCCACACTCTTTCCATTATAACTGTCATTATCATTATCGTTATCATTATTATTATTATTATTATTATTATTATTATTATTATTATTATTATTCTTTACTTTCTCAGACGTTAAGTCTGGTTAAAAAATGAAAAATGACGCGGACCTTGATCAGGCGTCACTTCCTTTTAACTGTATGGTATGTGTTATATTGCATTTAGGAACTTTCGGGTAATTGAACATGTATCAATAATTACTGATTTCTGTAGTTGTATATATACGTTTGGATGTAGCTCTATTGCATTGATGTACTGGTGGATATTGTGTGGTATGACTCCTGTAGTTGATAGTATAATTGGTATGATGTCAACTTTATCCTGATGCCACATGTCTTTGACTTCCTCAGCCAGTTGGATGTATTTTTCAATTTTTTCTCCTGTTTTCTTTTGTATATTTGTTGTATTGGGTATGGATATTTCGATTAGTTGTGTTAATTTCTTCTTTTTATTGGTGAGTATGATGTCAGGTTTGTTATGTGGCGTTGTTTTATCTGTTATAATGGTTCTGTTCCAGTATAATTTGTATTCATCATTCTCCAGTACATTTTGTGGTGCATACTTGTATGTAGGAACTTGTTGTTTTATTATTATTGTTGTTTTATTATTATTATTATTATTATTATTATCACTTAGTGGCAGCAGCTGCAGTAATACGAGTACCAGTGCTGCCAATATTAATTACATAGTTGATAGCATAATTTATTCATACTATCACTTCACTCAAATCATTTTAATACAACTCAGGCAGACGTTACAGATAGAAAAACATTCAGCCAAAAGATATTTGCTTGGAAAGTTGGTCAAAGGGAAGTTAGAAAACGGATTGGAACACTTTGGTCCAATGAAAGAAAGAGACTTCATTCTGAAAGGATGAAACAATTTTGGACACGAAGGAAGGCCAGCCATCATTAGTGACATTGATGGATTGTACCTCGCGTCGTCATATTGGGCCCATACATGAATAATAATAAGTACTTGTCATATTAAAATGGTTATTCCTAGGTAACTATTCTGTAAAAAAAGGTATTGTACGTGTGAGCCCTGATTCGGTGTAAGAGAGGGCCTGGTAGCCCTAATCAGATTAGCTTTAATAAATAATAAACATATATTATAAAAGTAAGTGTACAATGTGCGTGCCGCTAAAACTCAGAAACGAGTACCGGTACGTTCAAGGGAGTTATATGATGTGGTAGACCTCTATCCTCCATCCATGCAGTAGATTCCCATTTTCACCTGAAGGATGTGCTTTGGAAGATATAAGAGCTGGGAAGTTTCGCTCTCTACAGATTTCTAGAACATTCCAGAATATTCTAGAGTATTCAAGAACATTCTAGAACATTCTAGAGTATTCGAGAACATTCGACAACGTTCCAGAATGTTCCGGGATGTTCCACAATGATCCTGATTGTTCTGGAATGTTCGGGAATTGTCTGTTATATTCGAGAAAATCCCAGAATGTTCGGGAACATCCCGAAACATCCCAGATCATTATGGAGTATTCCAGAACACTCTCGAATGTTGTGGAATGTTGTTGAACAATATGAACCATTCGAAGTCTTTTTGGTATATTCTGGAATTCGCCACTGGTGGGGTTACACATGGATAGGGGTGTATAAAGCAAGACCCGTCATGGGTTTGAATATCAGTTTCTTATCAATTAAGAAGCGAGGTACCTAAAAAGTAGAGCAGTGAGTGAATAAAAACAAACAGTGAAGTGTGAGTAGTCAAGGAGATACAGTGACTGAATATAAATCGAAACAAAGTGCGAAATGTGTGTAAAGTGTACTTAGTGCATTTGTTAACACAAATTGATTTTATATTTTAGACAATGCTCAAACAAACAAAAAAATGGTTCAAATGGCTCTGAGCACTATGGGACTTAACATCTGTGGTCATCAGTCCCCTAGAACTTAGAACTACTTAAACCTAACTAACCTAAGGACAGCACACACATCCATGCCCGAGGCAGGATTCTAACCTGCGACCGTAGCGGTCACCCGGTTCCAGACTGTAGCTCCTAGAACCGCACGGCCACACCGGCCGGCAATGCTCAAACGTAAAAGAGGAGGAGCTCTTGCCAGTTCTGAAGCAAAACGGCGAAAACAAAATGAACAGCGAAAATACGAAACAGACGAAGAGCGCGAGAACCGTGAGAAGCAGAGAAACCGAAGAACAGGTAAAATAAATGCATAAATAAATAAATAAACAACGAAATGAACGAATTGAAGAATCAAGAATTGCGACACAACCTTATAACAAAAGATTATGAACTCAAGCCAGCCATGTAAATACCACCCTATGAGCAGCGCGAACGAGGACAAGTCAAGATTGCAACCTAACAAATAAAGCATTCCACTACGAACCGACGAAGGAATATAAGTAACACGTCGTAATCGAAAAAATGGATAACAAAAAATGGTTCAAATGGCTCTGAGCACTATGGGACTTAACAGCCTAAATAACCTAAGGACATCACACAACACCCAGCCATCACGAGGCAGAGAAAATCCCTGACCCCGCCGGGAATCGAACCCGGGAACCCAGGCGTGGGAAGCGAGAACACTACCGCACGACCACGAGATGCGGGCAATGGATAACAGCTGCTTACTTTGCAGAGCGGAAAAATTCAGTACAGGAACACCAGGATTCTGTTGAGTGAATGAAAAACTTCTATTAGCGCCAATGGAAGCATCCCCGCAGGAGTTTTTACGTTACATGACCGGAAAACTCCAGAATCAAAACACTTTCTTCAAAATATAAAAGAGTACAGCGTCTGCTTCCAAACGTCCTTTCCGGTGTCACTTCGATCAACACAAACAGAGATGGAATCGATTATGTTTATTCCATCCAAGGACAAATCTATCACAACATGGGATCATTACTGCTATTACCCAACGAAGACCATAAATTTCTACAAATATATTTAATCGGAAATTAAGAAACAAAAATTGATCAGACGAGTAGTAGTGCAAGATGTACAGAGGATTTTACGCAAATACAAGCTACTGATTCACACATTCAAAACAGCACTAGACCGAATGATTTGTGATGACTATAAAGTAACAACACAAGCCGACAAAAAACCACCTGGAGAACACGAACGTTGATTTAATGCTTCTTAGATAGACGAAGTCGCCATCGTAATTGTGGATAATGAAAGCACAAGCCATGACATAATTGTATAACGAAGGAAAGAAGGATTACAAAGCACTGCAGAGACATACCGTTCATATGATGTCCTCCCACATCCATTAATATTTCTGCACAGAGAGGTGGGATATCATTTGAATGTTAAGCAAATCCAACCGGAAACAGGCGTAGAAACAAACAAAAAAGTAATTTCCAAGGAGTTCTATGCTCACCGTTTAATAATCAGAGACAATGAAACACGCAATCACATTCACACTCACGTGCAACTCGTCGTGACCAGAAATCAAAGAAGAACTAAGATACGGATAAAAACCTATGCATCGACACGACATAATAACCCCAGTTTTCCGACAAAAAAAAGAGATATATTGAAGTCATCACAAAACAGCACATCTTTGAAACCGTTAGATGCTGGATCTACACAATCGAATGGCAAAAACGAGGACTGCCTCACTCACACCATCTCATATGCTACACGACAGAATTCATCCCACATATATGGACAAAATTGTCCAAGCTGAACTTCCTAATCCACAAGAAGATTCGTATCTGTAGTGAAAATCATGATTCACGGACAAAGCGGACCATTAAACCCCAATTCGCCAGGTGTGACTGATGGAAATTGTGCAAATAAATACCCAAAACCATACTTGGACGACACACAAACCGGTGTTGATGGTTATCCCAAATACAGAAGACGATCACCGAAAAACGGTGGCTTCACAGCAAACATACAATTATGAGGCAGCAACGAATTGAAAATAGATAATCAGTGGGTAGTACCATACAACACACTACTTTCCAAAATGTTCCAAGCACACATAAACGTAGAATGCTGCTATTCGGTGACATGGGAGTGACGTGGGAGTGTTTCAAATAGACAAAGAAAGCGAACAACAAAACAGAAACGACGAGTACCTCATGTTCCAAATGGGAAGATACATTAACAGTAACGAAGCAGCGTGGCGGATTTGAACAATGGACAAAGAGTTTACTTCACAAGAGACACCGTCAGAAAAATTGCAAGCGAACAGCCTCAGAACAAAACACTAACATCATTTTACAAACTGTACCAAACAGATCCATTAGAGAAAACATTACTATATGTTGACGACCCCACTTATTATACGTGGAACACAACAAGAAAAATCTTTCAACGACGAAAACAAGGAATTCCAGTTGAAGATCATACAGTAATCATGAAAACTGACGCACTAGGCCGAGCATACACCGTACATCCGAACAACGCCGAATGTTTCTATCTCCGGATGTTGCTACATGAAATATGGGGACCAACAAATTTCACAGATCTCACGACTGTTGACCTTTATCTGTGCCAGACGTACAGAGGTGCATGCCAAAGCTTAGGACTACTGGGAAACGACAACCACAGTATCATCTGAACAAATAAGAGACTTATTCGCCACAATTCTAGCAACATGTCAGCCATCGAATCCAAAACTGCATCAAAGAGAGTTGGGTGATGACAGACTGTACCAAATCCGACATGCCCATCCTGAACTGACCATCGAATTCGACGACGACATCTTCAATGAAACAGTCATTCGCCTAAAAGATAAATGCTTGGCAATAAAGAACCAAATATCAGTACAGCTTGGGAGGCAAGCACCACGAAAAGATGCTATAAGCGTGCTAAACTTCGAAATTATAAAGGAAAAGAGCTTCAACATTAACGAACTACTTCAATACATTGCTCACAAAAAACCGCTCCTCCATGACAATCAAAAGGAAATCTACAGGTTACCATGGGCCGGATCGACAACAACACTGGCGGAATTATTTACTTGGACGCACCAGGTGGCTCCGGGAATATGTCTCTATGTTTCTAATAAATCTGTTGCTAGCGGAAATACGTGCTAAACAACACATCGCATTCCACTGGCATCATCTGGCATTCCACATACACTTATGGAAGGAAGACAAAGTGCTCATTCCGCCCTACAACTACCACTGAATATAGCTGAAGAACAATTCCCGGTATGTAAAATTTCAAGAGCAACTGGACGGGGTGTATTTCTAAAGGAAGCTAAAATTATCTTCTGGGACGAAATGCCGAATGGCACATCAAAAATCACTCGAAGCGATGGACAGGACACTACAAGAATTGCGAGCAAACTCTGGAGTGATGGGAGGAGCGCTACACATACTCTCAGGAGATTTTCGACAAACACTTCCAGTTATCACCAAATCAACACCAACAGACGAGATCAACGCGTGCTCAAAAAAATCACATCTCTGGCCACATATACAAATACCACACACTCTGTCGTCAACTCTCTGAGCGAGGCCTGGTACCCCAGCTAGTTAACAAGTAAATACTGCCCTCTATGGGCAGAAACTACATTTCTCAAGTTTCAAAGGCAACGTATAGTCGATTTTCGCTGAAAAACTGTCAGAGAATTTTGGAGTCTGAAACGCAAGTGTTGTCTAAACCGAACTTTTGACTGGAAAGTACAAAAGACACACACTACTTATCGCCAGATTACCACTGATCTCCACTGAACTGCCATTCCAATTTAAAAGACTGTAATTTCCAATCAAATTAGCCTACAGTTTTACAGTTAATAAGGCGCAAGAACTAACTTTAAAATGTTGCGGCATCAACCTCGAAGACGCCTGCTTCTCTCAATGTCAATAATACTAGCTTTCTCTCGAGTAGAAAATTCGAAAAATTTGCACATATAAAGGATAAGAAAATGAAAAATGTTGTTTGTAAACAATTATTGTAAATAGTTAGAATATGTTTTCAACAAAAAATTTTTACCTCATATAGTTTAACAAGTATCGTAAACAGACTCGAGCTCGAGACTTTGCTTTTCGTGGGCAAGTGGTAGAGCACTTGCCCGCGAAAGACAACGGCCCTGAGTTCGAGTCTCGGTCCGGCACACAGTTTTAACCTGCCAGAAAGTTTCATATCAGCGCACACTCCGCTGCAGAGTGAAAATCTCATTCTGTAGTATCGTGAACAGTTAGAATATAGTTTCAATAATTTTTTTTACCTCTTGGACATTAAAGTTTGTTCTTTTATTCCAACTACCACACACTCTGTTATCTCCTCTCTGAGCAAGGCCTGGTATCCCAGCTAGTAAACAAGTAAATACTGCCCTCTATGGGCAGAAACCACATTTCTCAAGCTTCAAACGCAACCTATAGTCGATTTTCGCTGAAGAACTGTCAGAGAATTTTGGAGTCTGAAACGCAAATGTTGTCTGTATAGCTGATCCAGCCCAGAATATCATTGATAAGTTGCTCATGAAAACGCTGGAATATTCCTGGAGCTGAAGCCACCCCAAATGGCAAACTGTTAATTTGGTGCATCCTGAAAGGACTAATTAATACCGAATCCACCAAGACTCATGTCAAGCGGCAATTGCAAATGTGTATCTCTGAGGTCAGTTTTGTACAAATACTGTCCACTGGCCAACTTACCCAGCCATTCCTCAAGACGTAGTATGGAATAAACATCTATTTCACTTTGTGTGTTGGTTGTATGTTTCAAATTGCCACAAAGCCTAACATCGTCATTGGGTTTCTGTATCGTTACCATAGGGGTGAGGCAATAGCTTGATGAAACCGGTGCGACCACTCCCAGATGCTGCCGTCTGTCAAGTTTCGCTTTCACGTTTCTTAATTTCAGGAAGAAATCTTTATTCGAACAATTTCATGCAGGTGTGTTCGCCAAGAGGTCTGGACTCCAACTGACTTAGTACACAGCGCCACCGTCAGAGGACGCTACCGTTACGTCACATGATGACGCAAGTACCATTATCCAAGCTGGCGGCAAACAGTGTATCCACCAGAGAGCGCCACCGTGACGTCAGATCATGACGCATGTACCGTTATTCAAGATGGCTGCACCCAGTGTATCCACCAAATGGCTTGGTACACAGAGGACACTGTCGTGACGTCAGCTTATCACGCGAGTACCGTTATTCAAGATTGCTCTGACATTCCAAACACGCCACGCCATCCGACATTTCGCCGACATTGATAGCCGCCATGTCATCTGACAGTTACCGAGCGCATGGGACTAACCGGTCGCCGCAACTGGTGCATGGGCCCGCACTACTAGCGCGCCGTAGTCCTGCCTGCTGCAGCAGCGTAACTGTACATCGCTGTTTGACCCCACAGCCTCATATAGGTAAGAAAAGGGGTTCGCTACACTTTTAACTACCTAGTTTCAAATACTCTCCTAGGAACCGGCGCCGAGTTTGAATTCTTGCACTAGAGAAAGGTCACTTGCCCTTTCGTTACCATCCTAACAAACGTTTTGCTTACCAAGCTCACCAACACTAACCTAAGCCTCCAGGACGCAACCTCTTCCTAGGGGCTGCTGGTAAAAGGACTCAGCCCGCACTAGGCTGATGGTGAGAGGAAGGAATGTACGTTATTTATTGGGGGGGCATTTTATTTAGGGATGGAGTATATGTATTACAGAACACACGCACTGACAAGCCCAACAGCATACAGACCTGCAAACCACTCCTACTACATAACTCATTTATAAGGTCTACACACACGCTTGCTAATGGTAAACCGTCCAAAATAACACACAGCCTACAGACATGCGAACCACTCGTAAATAATGCAATACATTTACGTCCAGATAGCCAGACAACTCGTAAATTGTCAAAATAATAATCTGTCTAAAATACTCTGCTTGCTAATCGTCAACTGTCGAAATCATACACCAGCCTTTATTTAAACAATTAGAGGGAGCACCACCGCCCAGTGAATTCCGCACTGAGTCCAGTGCTCAATTGACTTAGTTCATATCGATGCCACTAGAGGATGCGGTAGTGACGTCAGGTGATGACGCAAGTACTGTAATCTAAGATGGCATCACCTAGTGGGTTCACCACGAGCTCCAGACCCCAGCTGTCTTAGAACATTTCGTCGCCGCCAGAGGACACGTCCGTGACACCAGCTGATGACGCAAGTACAGTTGTCCATGACGGCGGAAAACAGTGTGTTCTCCACGGGGTCTAGTACTCACTACCACCAGCAGAGGACGCTGTCGTCCATTTCCTGACGTAAACCAAGATGGTGAGGGAAAATGGTGGGAAAACGACTCAGCCTGCGCTGGGCTGTTGGGGGGAGTAAAGAAGGAGTGCACTCTATTTAGTTTGAAACATTTTATTTAGTGATCGAATACATTTATCACACTGACACAAAACACCCGTCATATTATGCTTGGGGTCACAATACACAGTCTGCAGACACGCAAACAACTCTTCATATACGCAAATAATTCAAGTACAGACATTCAGACTCCCCCTAAATAATGCAGTACTGTGATGTGTAGACACGCTCAGGACATGTAAACTGTCCAAATAACGCATAGCACAGCCTGCAGACATACTCGCAAAATAATGTAATCAACGCGCGCAAGCACCCTCTGCCACACCCTGCCCACAGGACCGCGAAGTGACGCGATCGTTAGCTGTCGCACCACTCACAGGCTCCCGCTCGGATCCCGCGGCCATAGGCGACTACATCCCTTACATACATCATTTCTAAGAAATTCCTATCGAAATACGTGTTCACCTAGACACAGCTCCTGGCGCGACCGGCCAGGCACGCGCGCTCCGCCGCACCCGCCAGCGGCCGCCGCGGAGCACTGGTGAAAGTTGCATGCCTCTATACAGTCACCGTTATACTGCCATAGCATTCCAAAGCGAGTTCACGCCAGTCTCATATTCGAGGCATCTCCAGGCGCCACTTGTCTTTACCATTGAAGGCAGGATAGCACAGAGCGTGTTGACACATGCGTTCAACCGCACATACCCGCCCCAGCGTGATCGACACAACACCTCTAAGTCCACACACATAATTAGAAACTCATCTAACAACGTTCCCAATCTTATTCTTACACCACATCGCTTTGTAGAAAAATAAGAGCCAAGTCGACCTCTCGGGAATTGTATAGTGTCCCAGAAATAGTTAACACTCGCTTTGTAGATGCCTCAGCTTGTATGCACGGGAATTCTTACCCTAACAGGACCTGTTTACGTTAATAACGCCGAATGCAGTCTCCCCAGCGATCCTATAGTCTTACCCTTCCAGATTTCAAATTACGCAAACGGTCCCTCCGCTACGTAGAGACTCCTATATGACAGCACAAACGATGGCAATGAATCGAGCATTCTGCTGGCTCTTACCGAATTTAAACGCCATATTACTTATGCCGCAGGTATCAAAGCACCATCCACCTATTCTATCTCGGACTTCCAGCGGTTATTTTACACAGATCGCAATATTGCATTAACAGTTAAACCTGCAAAATTGTCTCCACCTTATCAAATACATACCAGACTGACAAGAATATTCGAAGCCCGGAATCTATTTACCAATGCAACTACAGTTCAATATACCATTGCTGCTACAATCTGACACCAATCATTGTACACGTAAATTCTCCTCCTGACGACTTTTCTTCAGTATCTATAGCGCTTATAATTTTCCACCTAAAAACTCTCTCTCATACCCTAGTCTTTATCGATGTGCTCAATCTATACATCCCTCACGATAGGACAAAATGGTTCAAATGGCCCTGAGCACTATGGGACTTAACTGCTGTGGTCATCAGTCCCCTAGAACTACTTAGACCTAACTAACCTAAGGACATCACACACATCTATGCCCGAGGCAGGATTATAACCTGCGACCGTAGCGATCACGCGGTTCCAGACTGAAGCGCCTAGAACCGCACGGCCACACAGGCCAGCGTGGGGAGAGAGATGGCAGAATTTTGAGAGGGGACGATCTGGATGTGTGTCCATCAGAAAGAGTAAATTTGTAATACTGTATATCATGAACTGATATATATGATGACTTTTGAATATTATTAAGGTAAATACATTGTTTGTTCTCTATCAAAATCTTTCATTTGCCAACTATGCCTATCAGCAGTTAGTGCCTTCAGTAGTTAGAATCTTTCATTTAGCTGGCAGTATTGGTGCTCGCTGTGTTGCAGTAGTTCGAGTAACGAAGATTTTTGTGATGTAAGTGATGCATGAAAAGTATAGGTTATTGTTAGTCAGGGCCATTCTTTTGTAGGGATTGTTGAAAGTCAGATTGCGTTGCGCTAAAAATATTGTGTGTCGGTTTAGAGTTGATCAGAATAAGTAAAGAGAGATATGTCTGAGTACGTTCAGTTCCGCTCAGCTGTTTGAAAATCAAATAACGTAAGAGGTTTACCAGCACAGTAATTCATAAATTTTTCTAAGGGGACGTTACACATTACCTCTGAATGAGGTGGTGTTTTCCGGGCAAATACCATGACAGTGATCGTACGAATACGTATTATCAGCTAACGATTCAACCTCGTGATAAATTCAATGAACTTTGGAAGTGATTCTGCTAAGGAACGTTGTATGTAAGAGGTATTTGCTACTCCCTCAAACATATAATTCTATACTATTTCCATCGCATTCTGCCTCGATACCATATCAGGCGACGACTGATTGACAAGGAGCGCAAACAGTAGTAGTAGATGATGTGTCGATTCAGGTCCTAAGGGGAAAAAAGTACACTAGCTTCTCGGATCTCTAGTGTTACGCTATATGTTAGAAATTATATCCATCATTTGGAATGAGGTCTCTCCATTCAAGCACATACTTGCATAGCCTCACAGCCACCTGTCAATCATATTTCACGCACTCTCATATCTCTAAACGAGTCAACTTCCTGTCTGCTACAGTAAAATTACAACCTGCTTTAGTCATGCTCTACACATTCTGCAGTCGTTCCCATTTCTACAGCTTTCCACGTGCCTTAGTTCCAATTTAAGTGTGAACTGAACTGAAGTCTGAGAAACACATACACAAGACATTCTGCACTCCATGTAGAAACATAACGACTAGAGTTACTGCAACAGGAGCGTGTTTTGTCCATTCGACGGAAATGCGCGCAATGTCCTACGACCCCAAACTAGACACAAATACTACACATCCGCGTCCGTTCAAATCAATCAGCCAGACATGATATCATCATTATTCTCTACCACACCAACATAGAAAAATTACCAACTATAAAAGCTCATCCTATTTACAAGTCACCTAGACACCGATGCGTGTGCAGTTAACGTATAGCTGCAGTGGGCCTCCAGCACGGAGAACGAAGTTTCATAATACTTCCCCAGAATAGTGTAGCGTGCAGCCACCACGGCATTCCTAATGGTTCACCAAGTTCGACACATCAAACCGCAGCGGCCTATGTGGAGACGATCATATTAAATATTCAAACACCGCATAGATGACTTTAAACTTCCATCACCTACACTCTAAGCGAATTATCGTATTAGATGCTCCATCTGCTCCTGTTTCAAACAATGTTTTCTAACACGCTTTTGTACAACACCTAGCATTTCGTTTTCAGCCACGACTTCGAGGTCTGTGTCAGATTCTAAACTGACATTAAGACGTTCTGATCCACGACCTCTCACAGAAAACTAGACATCACACGATGTAAATCATATTCTTAGGGCGGATAGCATAACACTGAATCATTTTTAAATAAAACACACTTACAACATAAGGAAACGAGAGGAGTTTAGCAGCCTTGTCGAGAGCTTCCGAACTACCGTCCGAAAGAGTTTCATGACCTCTACATTTAAATTCATATGTCACTGTGACGGAATAGATGATGGCTCGGCGTTCCATTTCGAGTTATTCGCAATTTTTCACTCATGTACGCGATCGCTGTTTAGCTGCTAGCAACCCCCAGAAGTTGCCACCCACCCACAAAACTTGTTCCCCAACTCAAACAAGTTATGTCATTCAATCATTATGTGGTAACCAATGTGCGGATGTGATGGAAAAGAAACCATCGATGTACTGTAATATTAAGCAACAGACTTGGTAGTGCAAAGAATTTTACACTAAGTTCAGCACCAGCCAATGATGTGACAGCATGTTTCCCCAATTTCAGTAACATAGCTAAACCATGCCCTCTCCACGTTGCAAGTATCATTGCGAACATCGATAGATGACTGAGCAGTACGTCCATTAACTCTTAATTCTCGAACACATAAATCATCAAAGTATACGAGACAGTGCTCTACATATTTGTACCACCTCTAGCATAGTCTTTAATTTACGATCTATCTCTCGGCATATGGGTGTCAGAGAGCATTCTCACCCTCTTAGGGTAAAAGATCAACCTCACACAGTCATTGATCAACCCACCCTGCAGCACCATTAGAGAATTAATCTCCAAGCGATCAGAAGAAGAGCGCTACACTCCATGTCTCGTGAACGAATATAGCTTTCCAAGACCCAACCCATCCAAGTGCAGGAGATTTCTCGAGATGTGACCATGTCGAGGAGCTTAGCACTCCTTATTGATGCACAGTAACAGATTTCAAAGTGCCATAATGCAATACAATACAGTTAAGAAGAACAAGAAAAGACTTATTTTTATACGCGATGGAGTTCGAGACAAATTGAGTTGGACACATTTTTACCTAAATCAACGAAGCTATCAACTCTAAATTATTGTTCTAGAGTCTAGTACCTTTACCGGGAAGGTACTGGTAAGATAGATAACATAAACACACACACTCCTAAGACTACAACGTTCTGCACTTACAAACGGGCTATAATGTTAGATCCAATACCTTTCCAGCCTATCAGACATACACCCTTCTTCACAGTTTCTCTACGCTGAACTATCTTATCGAATCATAAAACATTTCCTTTGCGTGATACAAGCGCAATATAGCTTTGTGGAGACGTATAGCGTCCAATGTTCACATCTGTTCACGGTTCAGAAATTATACGGTGCCTGCATAAGACCTACATAAAATGATAGTAGCAGGGGATACATCCTACAAGGAAAAAGATAAACGCACAGGAGCAGCGTCCGACATGTGAAAATTACAAGTCATTCCGTCACTAACTCTGTAAACGGCTCATCAAAAAATGGTTCAAATGGCTCTGAGCACTATGGGACTTAACATCTCTGGTCATCAGTCCCCTAGAACTTAGAACTACTTAAACCTAACTAACCTAAGGACATCACACACATCCATGCCCGAGGCAGGATTCGAACCTGCGACCGTAGCAGTCGTGCGGTTCAAACGGCGCATCAGTTGGGCAAATGTCTACATAGGGATTGCACCACATCACAAGCTTTTACCGCTAAGTTAGTTTGACCCTGAAGTCTCGATTTTATACCCAAGCTGCGACAGGGGCGATCACATAAACCAAAGCTCCTTTAGAGGAGTGTGTCAAGTTTCTGCACACATGAGAAGGAAGTCCTCTGATGACCGACAGGTTTACCGTTAACGATCACAAGCAGACAGTGCTTTAAAACACATATGGAACGTGTAGCTGTATACGAGTAGAATGCAGGATATGCCACGTGACTGATGCATCCGTAATCACTGGTACCTCAATAGACATACAGTATAATGCACCCTCAACGGGGAAAAAATAGACTACTTCCCTTGTTCCCTCCGTTTCGATGTCCACGTTTTCCAGGATTCCTCCTGTTGCAGCATACTTGGTCCCAAATACAAATTGTTTGGCGCAAACCAGAAGATAGCAAAGTACTTCCTCAATTTCACTACATTAGGGTCTATAATCAGTCAATATGTACCTATTCCCTCATCACTTTTCGCAATTCTCTCGATTTGAGGTCAGATCTATTATTGCAATCATTACATAACATCTCGTTCTGTGTTCCTAAATTGATTGTAAATGTAGCACAGCTGCCACCACCTAGCCCAAATGCATTGACCATGACGCGTAATATAGCACTGCACTCGACTGTATCCAGTCACCTCCACATTCAGAGAGTTTGCCATGCTTTCTGTATGTCTGTGCATATGCACGCCTCGTAGATGGCTCTCAGGACCCAGTCCCATCCGCTTGTGGACCAAACTTTGAACACAAAATACCCCTCCGGATGTAGTGTGTGGTTGGTCCACCTGCGAACCCTATTGTAGATGTGGCGCGTGGAGGATCTGTCTCCGAACATAGCTCCGTGTATATAGTCCATGACAGATCCACACCCGAACGCTAACTCAGATGTGATAGATTGTGTATCTGCATCCTAAACTATGCTTCATACATTGCGCGTGACAGATCCACCTCCATACCCAATCCCATGTGTGGCATATTGTGGTTCCGCATCTCAACACCGATCCAGATGTAACATGCGACGGATCCACAGTCGAATGGTAACTCTGGTCCTTGGAATCGCCATCCTGAATGACGTCATGCACACTTGCCAAGTCCACACGACGCCATCTTGGATGGTGTCACCGCCGCCATCTTGGATACATCTGGCAACAATGGAATGTGGGGTGACACATAGGTTGTCCCACTACTTACATGGCCGACCACATCAAACCAGTCAGAAGACTGATGACTTGAAAACAAAAAAGCAGAGCATTCTGTTGCTCGTATTACTGTGCAGTAATGTCCTATCTTTGCACTACATACTGATTTTTTTTCTTTTAGGCACTCTCTAAATGTACGTCAATACACCTCAAGCCACTTGAGGGAGTATGGTGGGGGGTAATTCCAGTACCATAACTGATCCCTCTTTACCTGTTCCATTCGCGAATGGCGCGAGGAAAGAATGATTGTCGGTTTACTTCTAAATTACCTTTAATTTCTCTAGTTTTCTTGTTGTGGTCGTTCCGCGCGACGTATGTGATAGGAAGTAATATATTGTCCGACTCTTACTTGAAAGTAAGCTCTAGAAATTTCAGTAGTATATCTTTCCTCGACGCACAATGCCTCTCTTGTACCGCCTGCCACTGGAGTTTGTTGAGCATCTCTGTTACGCGCTCGCGGTGAGTAAACAATCCCGTGACGAAACGCGCCGCTCTTCGTTGAATCTTCTCCATGTCTTCTATCAGTTCTACCTAGTAAGAGTCCGAGATTGATGAACAATACTCACTAATCGGTCAAACTCGGGCGATGTAAGACACTTCCTTAGTGGATGAATTACATTTCCTTAAGGTACTTCCTGTGAATGTAACACTGGCATCAACTTTTTGTACTATTTCTTTAATGTGGTCATTCCGCTTAAGGTCGCTCCGGATAAATACTCCAAGACAAAAAAAATGGTTCAAATGGCTCTGAGCACTATGGGACTCAACTGCTGAGGTCATTAGTCCCCTAGAACTTAGAACTAGTTAAACCTAACTAACCTAAGGACATCACACACATCCATGCCCGAGGCAGGATTCGAACCTGCGACCGTAGCGGTCTCGCGGTTCCAGACTACTCCAAGACATTTTACGGTGGTTACTGCTTCCAGAAAATTGTCGCCAGTAGTTTATTTGAACAGTAGTTGACTTCTTCTGCCATATAAGCGCAATATGTTACATTTATTTACGTGTAGGGTCAGCTGGCAGTCTCTCCACCATTCATCAATCCTCTGCAGATCAGTCTGAAAATCCATACTGTCTTATCGCGTTGCTACCTTTATACTGATAACCTCGTCATCTGAAAACAGCCTTAAAAAGCTTCTACTATATCATTTATATATATTGTATTGAATCCAGTCGCAAATCATAATACTTCAGCATTTAACATGTTCCACAATTCTGCAATAGACTGGCGTCAGCGATGTACACCATTAATTATGTGCATCTGACGTATGACCCTTCTTGAAAACGGGAATGACCTGCGCTTTTTTCCGCTCGCTGGGTACTCTTTTTGCGGCAGCGATATGCGACAAACTGCCGTTAGAAGGGGGGCAAGTTCTTTCGGATAATCTTTGTAGAATCTTATATGTGTCTCATGTGCTCCTGATACCTTCCCACTACTAACCGATTATAGTTGTTTTTCTGTTCCACGATTGGTTATCTCGATATCTGTGATTTCGACGTTCGTACGATGGTTGAAAGGATGGATCGTGTTACGATCTCCCAAAGTGAAACAGTTCAGATGGCCGAATTCAGTATTTTGGCCTTCTCTCTGTCATTTTCCGTTTCGGTGCTATTTTGGTCACGGAGTCACGAAAGAGAAGATTTCGACCCGCTTCCTGATTTTAGTAAGCCCTCCTACGTTTTTCAGACAGATTTGTTGACAAAATTCTGCTCAAATCTGTTGACAAAATTTTACTTTCAAAGACGCTCGACACTTTTCTTATTTTTCATCTTACGTTCGATTTCACTTCGTTCAGCTTTTGCTTCTCAGCTAGGATTTGACATCTTTTGAACCCGTGATGAAGCTCCCATTGCATATGTAGCAGTTTTCTAACACGGCTATTAAACAACGCTGTATCTCTGCCATCACTTAGGAACTTACTCAGCACGTACTTGTCTAAGGCGTACTGAATGACGCTTTTGGATGTTTTCCATTTGTTATTGTATTAAAAAACTAAAAACCCGCCTCGATTGCGAAAAAAGCACCTAGTGTTAACCTAGGTTTCGGCGTAGATAACTACACCTTCTTCAGAACACCAATAAAACCCACAAGTGCCTAAGAAGACCTTTGTCAATGATTAAAAGAACACCATAGCTATACATTTATAAACGAAAAAGAAAAGGAAAACACAAACAGTACATATGTACAAAGTCAAAACCACTACTTAAGGTTCTTTTCCATTTGTGCACCACATGTTTGAACTCAGCACTGAAGATTTGATGTTACTCAGGTACCCGGCAGTTTGTATCCTGGAGCTCTTGCTAAGCAAAAATAATGTCCTACCTTACTTAATATTTCTTGTAATGCACGTAGTTATAGTTGCTATCACAGCCTTAGGATCAGTGATACCCTCTTCTACTTTAACTGATCTGGGAAGTTTAGGTCTGTTCGTTAATAGGAGATCTAAGACGTTACTTTCACAAGTTGATTACCTAACTTTTGGTTGATTGATATACTGGTCCACGATCCAAAGCCTCTTTCTCTGAGATATTTGGCTCCGTCCACTCTCTTAGATATTTAAACTTCTCCGTCCGTTTGTTTTCTCCTTCTTCTACCTCTAGACTTGGTGCTTGTTAAAACTATAATAATAATGAAATAGTGGTAACACAAAAAGCTAGTGTACATATGAGGAAGGGCACAAGAGTGACAATCTGATGTAATAAAGAGAGATGAAGTTGGCTGCTTTACATAGGGGCTTTCGGACATGGGAAAGGTCTAGTGCCAATAGTAAGCATTGGTTAACAGATGAGTGATAAATGTAGACGGTTGTGTAAAACTTTAACGGGAGGCATGTGGTTTTAGAAAATAGGACATCAGTTGCCTTTTAAAAGTAAAGAAGTGAGTCACTTTTACGATACTGTGAGGGACAAAACTGCGGAGTCACATTCATGCTATGGAAAACGGTCGCTGAGAGACGGAGTGGGTCAGAAGATATTTTACTGGGTGTAGAAGAAGTGTTTCGCTATGCTGTCCACACGAGAATGTTAAGGTAGGAAATACACTGAAGGAAAAACTCGCAACACCAAAATGTAATTAATACAGAGTAATGAAATTTTGAGAATGCATTTATCTATATAATATATTTAAGTGGTTTACACTGCGAGATTACAGGTGCCGTTTATTGTTTCCGTCTCACCCACACATTTAAAATCATGGTTTTATGTCAGCAGGAGCACAACACGAAGGAGTTTTAGAGTAATTTTGTGTCTGTAAACGAAATATGGATCTTCTATTACAACCGTGAGACTAACCAGCAGTAAAACGAAATAAATCGTGAACCTAATAGTTCGCCAAGAAAAGTGAAGAAACTTCCGATCGGTGGAAAAATTAATTACAACCGTTGATCCATCCTCACAAGACTTTATCATTATTCACTACTTGGAAAAGGGTGAAGCAATGACAGATTCTTTAGACCATGTTATTAGGACGTCTGCATAGTAATAGCGAGGAAAAACTGTTCTCGTGTAATATTAAGGTTGCTCCATCGAAGAACGCACCTACCCGTTCACCGGCCATTGCTATGGCAGTAGCGTATGTATTCTTAAGGAGTTTTTCTAACCTTCTTCGAGGAAATAACATTTTCGTCCAGTATAGAGGTTTACCATGCCGTAAACGGGTATTATATAGAGTTGCAAACAAATCTCATTTTTGAACATATGGAGTAACACTAGTCTCACCGGCATGATATTCGTAACGCCTTGCTCTATAAGCGGAGTATCTCTACCGTTTTCTGTCATTTGGGCTAATTTGGGTTCGATTTCCATCCTAATAGTTATATACACAAATGAGCTAAGGACGTCGATGTTCGGCTTTAAGTAAACATCCATTATCATCTCCTCGCCTTTAACGAGGCGAGTTCCTATATCGGCAGTAGACATGTCCATCTAAATGCGATTTTTTGTTTTGGGCGTAGGCAGTTCCTCGAATCATAATGAGGAAGTATAGCTACCATTTGGCCTAGAGTGGTGCTGCTCATTTGGCGATAACTGGATCTTGGAAAATTTAGCATCAAGACTTTCTCGACTGCGTAGCCATGACATCTCGCAGAGCCTGAGGGTCTAAAAATGGCTCTGCGATTGCGCGTTAGGCTTCTCTTCTTTGTAACGAAACCGTAGATTACATTATTCGCTTATTTCCTCATGGCAGCGCACGAACGATATCCAGGAGTTGTCATACCGAGCGCTGTAGCAGTTCGTCGATATCCCTATGCGGTTCAGTGGTGAAATTCAGCTGTTGGGTAGTAAGAGCGAAAACGCAAGACTTCACAGTGAAACTTCTAGTTCTACCATCTAAATCATTTCAATTAGGTTACAGATCGTTCATATTGCTTCATTCCAGTCACTCGTCATGGCACTGTATGCGATGGGGCAGGGATAGACAATTGACCCTCAACAAACAAGTGTAATGTATTGCATGCCAAAAGCTGTAAAGACCCATTATTGTATGATTACCCGATTGTCGGAGAAGCACTAGAAGCAGTCACATCCATTAGGTACCTAAGAATATGCATATGGGGCGACGATAATGCAAGCAGTGTTGCCAACTGTCCGAAACGAAATAAGCTAAATGTGGCCAGAAAAAAGCTGCAATAAAGCAAGATCAATAATAGCGCAGTTTTATTCTTGCAATAATTATACTCTGTAAGGTATTTAAGAGCGGGAAGGACGTATACGAAAAAGTAGTACGATAGATATTATTACGTAATCAAACTTCATGAACAACAATTGGATCAAACGTTATACATGCAGACAAGCCAACGTGAAACCAGAGCTGGTATCATTTTGATAGAAATCTTTTTGTGTGCTATAAAGTTCCTGAAAAATAATTTACTTCCATATTATTACCCATAATATTACTCTATATTATTACTCATACGACTGTATGATTCACCATGATTGACATGTGACTAGGAGTAGCCGATTTTTTGTGTCAGATCATGGTCAGTGACTAACTGGCAGCAAATTAATAAATTGTTCTCACGCAGGCGAGTGTCATGAATTTCCTGTTACTTACGTCAGGTATGTAATTCAGTTTAAAACAACTTCAGGAAATAACTGTTCCACAGGATTTTGCATTTTATATTAAATGCTTGAACGACGTTTCACATTTTTGGCATTAATAGCCGGACAGAAAATTTATAGGTATTCAGAAAAACAAAGATTCCGGAAAGCGAAGAAGAATAACACTTTAGAGGCGTGCCTTGTGCATTTCCTTAGAGAAATAATTTCTGAATGCGCTTGTACTTCGAATCTTGGTATAACAATTTGAGATTTCATTTCTACGATACGTATATAAAATAACAGCCCATTTTAAAAACCCGATATTTTGAAGCAAGAATGTACATTCATGTTCATAAATTAAGGATAACTGCAATGGTTCTTCCCAGACAGTAAGTGATATTTGTACATAGCTTGGTTGAAATCGATGTGGTGGTTTAGGAGGAGATGTGCAACATACATAAACTATTCTAATATGTATGGACACTGAAAATAAAATTTTTGTTGGTACTTGAACCCTGAATTGGAACGAGATGATCGTTTTATCCATTCAGTAATATAGATTGTTCCAGTTCTTGGAGTTTCTCTCAAGTAGGCATGACAACAGTCGTCGAACGAATTTAGACACTCACTGCTAGGGTCATGATAGATCAGTGCAGCTCATAACAGGTATACTCGGGGAAGTTAAGCTGAAATATTTATTATAACAATTGATAATTCCAAATAGAAGTATGTGACGTTCATAAGTTGCTAAATATTTTCATGATGAATAAATCTGCTCTACTAGCGCTTGACAAATACTTTATTTGGATAAAATCGTACAGACGACCTAGGTTTCAGGGTGCAAATCCCATCTCAGGCGCTACAAAATGGAAGAGAAACTGAGAGGAATGCTACATCAAGCTAATTAACATTAAAAAGGTCCATCAAAATGTGAACACTAGGTCATTCGTTGATTTTGTAAGAGAAAATCGTCTTGTAAATCATCCGCAACAAGTAGCATGCGAGATCCCGTGCGAGTGAGGCATGGAAAGGTTTTTTGAGTGAACGAGTACCGCACAGGGTAAATGGGGCCTAACCGAAAAAGCCGTGAACATATCAACAAAAAGACACTCGTTGCCAGCGTAAGGTAACCTACGCACCAATCGTTGTGTACCACGTACGTCTCATAGGCTTCTTGTTGTTGTTGTGGTCTTCAGTCTTGAGACTGGTTTGATTCAGCTCTCCATGTTACCCTATCCTGTGCAATCTTCTTCATCTCCCAGTACTTACTGCAATACTACATCCTTCTGAATCTGCTTAGTGTATTCATCTCTTGGTCTTCCTCTACGATTTTTACCCTCCACGCTGCCCTCCAATGCTAAATTTGTGATCCCTTGATGCCTCGGAACATGTCCTACCAACCGGTCCCTTCTTCTTGTCAAGTTGTGCCACAAACTCCTCTTCTCCCCCATTGTATTCAATACCTCCTCATTAGTTATGTGATCTACCCATCTGATCTTCAGCATTATTCTGTAGCACCACATTTCGAAAGCTTCTATTCTCTTCTTGTCCAAACTATTTATCGTCCATGTTTCACTTCCATATGGAATACACTCCATACAAATACTTTCAGAAACGACTTCCTGACACTTACATCTATACTCGATGTTAACAAATTTCTCTTCTTCAGAAACGCTTTCCTTGCCATTGCCAGTCTACATTTTATATCCTCTCTACTTCGAGCATCATAAATTATTCTGCTCCCCAAATAGCAAATCTCTTTAGTCTCTCATTTCCTAATCTAATTCCCACAGCATCACCCGACTTATGTCGACTACATTCCATTATCCTCGTTTTGCTTTTGTTGATGTTCATCTTATATCCTCCTTTCAGGACACTGTCCATTCCGTTCAACTGCTCTTCCAAGTCCTTTGCTGTCTCTGACAGAATTACAATGTTATCGGCGAACCTCAAAGTTTTTATTTCTTCTCCATGGATTTTAATACCTACTCCGAATTTTTCTTTTGTTTCCTTTACTGCTTGCTCAATATACAGATTGAATAACACCGGGGAGAGGCTATAACCCTGTCCCACTCCCTTCCCAACCACTGCTTCCCTTTCATGCCCCTCGACTCTTGTAACTGCCATCTGGTTTCTGTACAAATTGTAAATAGCCTTTCGCTCCCTGTATTTTACCCCTGCCACCTTCAGAATTTGAAAGAGAGTATTCCAGTCAACACTGTCAAAAGCTTTCTCCAAGTCTAAAAATGATAGAAACGTAGTTTTGTCTTTCTTTAATCTTTCTTCTAAAATAAGTCGTAAGGTCAGTATTGTCTCACGTGTTCCAATATTTCTACGGAATCCAAACTGATCTTCCCCGAGGTCAGCTTCTACCAGTTTTTCCATTCGTCTGTAAAGAATTCGTGTTAGTAGTTGGCAGCTGTGACTTATTAAACTGATAGTTCGGTACTTTTCACATATGTCAACACTTGCTTTCTTTGGGATTGGAATTATTATAGGCTTAGGAGAGCAAAATAAACGCCTAACTGCCATAGAATGCCAATTTGTGAATCTCCATCGTAGCTTACCATGCAAGAGCCCAGTCCACCTCATGTCGAGAACGCCCAGTAAGACCAGTCAATAGGCCGCCGTACGAACCGTTTGCAACATGACAATTATTTGAACTATATGAAATAAAATCGTCATAACTTCTTAACGGTTTACGTTAGCACATTGAAACTGCGCGATTGGCCGCGGAGCATGATGGGAATTAGTATGTGCTGTATGGCTTGGTCTAGCGACGAAGCCTGCTTTCATTTGTATGGGTTCGTCAATAAGCAAAACTGGCACATTTGGGGGACCGAGAATCCACATTTCGGGATCGAGAAGTCTCTTCACCGTCAACGCGTGACTGTTTGGTCTGCAATGTCAAGTCACTGAATAATCGGTGCGATATTCCTGTATGGTACGGTGACTACCGAACGGTACATGCAGGTTCTGAAAGTCACCTCCATTATCCAAAGCGATTCTTATTTCAACAAGATGTGGTTCATGCAGGACTGAGCTCCACTCCATCGAAACAGGAGATTGATATCCTGCAGGAGCACTTAACGGGACCGCATTCTGGCTGTGGGGTGCCCAGAGGACACTGGCATGGGCCTCGAACACATACAACTCCCTTTTGTGGGGCTATATTAAAGACAAGATGTAGAGCAATGACCCCAAAACCATTGCTGAGTTGAAAACAGCCATTCAGGAGGTCATCGACAGCATCGATGTTCCGACACTGCAGCAGGTCATGTAGAATTTCGTTGTTCGTCGTGCGCCACATTATTGCCAATGATGGCAGGGATATCGACATGTCATAACCTAAATCCGAATATGTATAATGACATTTTCATGTTGAATAAAGTGTGTGCACGCCGTTGTTTGTAACTAATTAACGTTTTATTCGCATACGTCATAGAGTGGCCACCGCTAGAGCTAATAATGAAGGCAGGGATGAGGGAAAAAAATCATAGCTAACACGGCCGCACGGCAGCAGGGCCGCACGTCCACGTTTTCTCCAAAACGCTCCCCGCTACTGACAGAGTTAAAATCATGTTACTGTAGGAATTAGATCGTTATAGTACAACCATACAATTCCACTAGTTTGTTTAATTTGTGGTCCGTCGGTTTCCTCCCCCCTATTTTTGTATTTTGTACTATGATTTATTATTTTTATTTCTTGACAACTTCATAGTACATTTCATTATTTTTATTTCTTCACAATTGCATTTTGAATTGTGTATTCTGCTTTTATTGTTTGTTCTGTGCCAGGCTTATATCAGTTAATGCCATTCACTCAGTAATATGGTTTTATTGCTATTATTAGCGGGTGGATTTTGGGAGAAAAGGTGGGGATACAGCCGGCCAGTGTGGCCGAGCGGTTCTAGGCGCTTCAGTCTGGAACCGCGCGACCGCTACGGTCGCAGGTTCGAATCCCGCCTCGGGCATGGATGTGTGTGATGTCCTTAGGTTAGTTAGGTTTAAGTAGTTCTAAGTTCTAGGGTACTGATGACCTCAGAAGTTGAGTCCCGTAGTCCTCGTAGCCATTATAGCATGTTAATTTTCATTGACTCAGCTGTGTTTGATGATGAAATTTCTCTGATTTCGATATAATAATATCAATTATGTATTTTCGTTGGTCTTTTTTTATAAAACAAGTGAGCTTCCTTGGAATTCCTGAGACTCTCTCACTCGTCTGTCTTCTTAAAAGTAAGACATCCATATTTGTACTCTTAAGCTAATTTCTGATAATAATTATATTTCGAGATACTTGATTAAATGCTCATTGCATATAACCGTCACGTATCAATAATTATGTGCGTTCTATGGCCCCACTATTTATTTCCGCTGAGAGGTTGCTGATATGATGACCGCGCGACATCCACGCATTACTACATGCTTAATTACATTATTCATTGTAGTACGTGCACTGTGATTTGTTTTAAATACAAAGTTAGATTATTCTTACTGTGCACTGCGACACATCTCGTCGTTCTGTACTTCATCATCACGCTACCACACTTCACCCAACTTATCGCTGTCCAACAGCGATCTCTGCGTCTAGGTTCGTCGGAATAGGACCAAAGAAAACTGTAAAACGTGCAGTGTCAGCTATAGTGGGAATTTTGTTCAAAACGCATTTCGATTCAAAATTAATGAGAGTTATTTCCACTCTCGCTGCAGCTGTTGTAATATATCCCGCTACAGAACAGTCAACATTCTATCACATCCTTGTTCAGATTAACGCGGGATATATTACAACTAAGTCCCGCGAGTCAGGACTTTGCATAAAGAGTGTAAATATTTAGTGTATATTGTGTGTGTCATTACAATGCATTGTTGTAGTTTGTGATTGTTTCATGCACAAATGATTAATGCATAATGTTAAGTATAATGTTGTTACAATGGACAACTGAGTAAAAAAAAGAAAGAATTGAATGTCAAACCATTTACTGGAGTGACAATAAAAATTATAATACCAAAATAAAACGAACAGCTGACTGTACTCAACATACCAAATCAGGTAATTAAAATATAGCCTATTAAAATATCTTATTTGTAAAGTGGTGTTAATGCAGTCAGTACTCATTCAAAAGTCTGCTTTTTATAATAGGATAAATACTTTCAGGACTACATGGTTTAACACTAGAATGTAATGTACCATACAAGATGGAGGAATTCGTGTCACAGGAGTTCTTGATGACTTGGTGACGTTTCATTGTTTTAGCTTAGCCATGTTCTATTGCGAAAAAATTATTTGGAGGCTAAATTACTCTCGATGTACGACACAAATTCCAGTCACATTGTGTTGTTATCGTAAAGCTAGGAAAACTAGACACAATGTAACTGGAAACACAACATAACGCTAAATTCGTTGCTGAAGAAAACGATTTCAGTGACATATTGTAATTACGGGCAATACACACACTTCAGTGTACAAAGGTGAATCGTTAGCTGAAGACGAAGCCAACAACACGATAATCAATGAGTCAGTCTTTTACTTACCGAGTTCAAAAAATGGCTCTGAGCACTATGGGACTTAACATCTATGGTCATCAGTCCCCTAGAACTTAGATATACTTAAACCTAACTAACCTAAGGACATCACACAACACCCTGTCATCACGAGACAGAGAAAATCCCTGACCCCGCCGGGAATCGAAACCGGCAACCCGGTCGTGGGAAGCGAGAACGCAACTGCACGACCACGAGCTGCGGACTACCGAGTTCAATGTAACACATTTGCGTCTCAGCTTGTTAGCAAAGTGGTGTTCTATTACCTTTTTAAGGTAGTAAGTATTAATTTGTATGTTGTAATTTTTTTACTTACAATTTTTTGATTTGAAGCAAGCTTATTAGAGCAGAGTACAAAGTGATCTGGAATAATGCTGTATATTTGTTGCTACAAAGCGTTTTTCCATTTTAATATTTACTAATTTTCAAAAAACTGTCCTTAGCGCAATTTTAAAAAGCACAACTATGTTCATCAGCCTGTATGCACAAACACTACATGTATGCTATTACATTATTTTTTGCAATAATTCTCTGGCATTAACAGTTATTGTTGTTTCCTAAAAATTGCAAAATTTGTCACACAGCATTATTCATGCACACTCTTCAGTTATAGAATATACATACATTACATACAACATGTACATCAAGACGTGTAATATTAAACACTATATTTTCCTTGTAGCTTTTGTACCTTTTCATGAATTACAGACAAGGTTTCTGTAAATGTCCATACAGCAGCTAACATTTATGTTCAGATCTTTTATGTATTTCTTCGCTAACAGTTTCTCACTTGCGCCGTGGGATGGAGTAAGATTTATGATGACAGATTTTGTGAAAAATTACCTCTATATGGCACCTGTGGTCAAGGGGTTTAGTTGTGAACCCTTGCAACTATATACATTCATGTCGGGAGTGAAATGTTCTTCAAATTCAAAACATTTTATTGTTTTGTACCACGTGTATAATTTATACTTGCACTTTTATTTATAGAACCTTAGCATTTGTTTTAAAATGTCAGTAGCCTAAAATTAAATACCAGTTTTACCGGAATTATAAATAACAGGTATGTAAAATATTAAAGTTTTACAATTTTAGAAGAATATTTAAGAAGTATAGTAAAACATAAAATTGGATGTTTAAGTCAGTGATGTAGTAGTAACAGTGTATTTTGGGAATAAGAAGTCTTAAAACATCTTCACCATGCATCCTTTGTCCGTTTGTGAAAAACTGTATAGGGAATTGGCTCAGGTCAAGATTTAGATGCAAAAAAATGTGTCCTTGTAGAGATAACTACCTGTCTGCAGGTAAGTCTCTACTGCAGATAAGTGTGAAGCAACTAGAGTTGTCACTGATGTTTGGCTTCTGACAGTGAGTACTGTGACATCTAGCAAAGTGAGTCGGTTTAATGTGAACTAAAGTCTTGCATGTTGTCCTTTCTGCAATTCTGTGCAAGAGTGGATAATCGGACTGTTAGGATAAATGGCCATGGAAGTAAGGTGTCAAGTTCCCCACGGTAAGTACGATACCTGCCACGCGTAGGGAAGTCCCTGCCCAGTAGATCAGGTACATGTAATAGCTGCCAGAGGACACGTGAAAGCTTTGGCTTCTAACTGTTGTGTTTTCGAGAATCCTGAGAGCATGATGCACCCACCAGTACTAGTTGAAGGTGGTGACCTGTAAGGAGACTGCTTCTGTGGCGATCAACTTCTGCTTCGTGGCTGCTGGGTTCTGCACTTGCAAGTGACCATAGTTGCCGAGTGTCGCCTTGTCTTTTGTATGTCAAACGATCCACTGGCGATCTGCGGTCAAATACAGGATATGTTGATTAAACAACATTTAAAACAATTTGTTGAAATTTTGTAGGAAATTCTATTTTGTAGCCTGTTCTGGAAGAAAATGTATATAAATACTGACTTTGTCTTTATCATTTAAGGGGCTCCGGAACGCCCTATACTTGCAATGTTAAAATAACGCTTATAAATTACATCTTTCCTCACAAAGTATTTAAGGTAGGAAGTTGAACTTTTTACAGATTATTTATTGGAATATGGGCTACAACTTAACACAGAGATTTTACAAAATTTTAGTTCAGTTATTAAAGATGATTTTTTTTCAATTGTAATGAAAATTCACAACATTTTTTTGCAATTTTTTATTTATATATTCAAAAATATACAGTTTTTTGGAAAAAGGCTGTGTTAAATTATGCAGAAGGTACTGTCTAACGTTTACTGAAAGTTTGAAACAAATATGTTTGGAAGATCCTTAGAAAAAATGTAATTAGTATGAGAAAATAAAAGTTTTGGGAATCGAGCGACAAAGATTGGATAAACTTTTTAGTGCATTCCAGGTCCATAGGATGGATTATCTTCATCCTCTGCAAACTCCTCCTCCAGCTTCCTCTTGTTCCTCCTCCTGTTTACTCTTGCTTGTATTTCTAGACTCTTTACAGCCCTGTCTGCAGCCCGAACGCGTTCCTTGTCTAAAGCAAGCATCGCTCGTACCATGTTAGAACCTATCTTCATTCCCATATTTCTAAATACCTTGCGCCTTACAATGTTGCCATCATTGAAAGTCGCAACAGCATCATACACACCAAAGTGAAGTGTTTCTATTCCAACAAATACAGTCTTGGGGATTCTCGACCATATAACACTATTTACACTTTCATTGGGGTTTTGAGTTTTTCCGTGAATACACTTTTTCAACAGTTCAGGTGCTGCTAAGTCTCTGAAAATAGGTTTTATCACCTCCATTATTGCATGAGGCAGACTATGCTTATGAGTGTACACTTCACCAGTTAGCAATCCTTTGTTGTATTTACACCAACTGTCTTCTTCTTTGGGACACAAGCTATGTTGGGGATTTTCATCGTCTTTATTGTTTACAGTAATAACACATACCTTTGGCTTTCCAACATTTCTCCTTTTCTTAAAAGCCTTCAGAGGATTTCTAATAACTTTACTTTTACTCATTATTATACTTCAACAAAACAGAGACTCAAGAAACAGAATTAATTACGAATATTTTCGAGATAACGACAGAGTAAATAAACATGAAACAATCGACAATCACACCAGCGATATGTATTGAACCATCACAGGTTAGCCACAACACATACTTTATCTCACATCACTAAAATGTACCTGATGAACACGGACGTTAATAATAACACCATTTGACAGCAGTTTAACAGCGCCACAGTGGGTCACGCCCATGTAGAACACATTTCAAAAAAAATTTAAAAATAGTTGTAGTCTTCGGAATTGAATAAATTATATATCTATTAAAAGGTAATAGTCTGCAGATTCAGAAAACTCAAAAAAGGAAAAATTTAACTTTTCATGAATTTGAGCCTTTCCAGAGCCCCTTAAAGAGTCTTCTATTGTGTCATTTCTAGTTATGTTAAATTAAATTATTTAAATTAACTATAATTGCCATTCAGTTGAAAAACTGTGGAATGGAATTCATCATTTGTTGAATACATGTGACTTATTCACTTTATTGTGTCAAGTACTGTTAAAGTGATGCCTACTGCTGTTTATATGGCAAACATCAAAATGTGTAATATATGTTAATTTACACTGGAAAAAATTAGTGACTTCGGTAACGACAATGGCGGCCGAGGATTTCCGGCTTAAGAGAGCACCATTCAGCTAACAGCGTTGTCAAAGAAGGCGGAGGAGCAGACATAGTTTCAGGTCACCCTTGCCCTTGGAGCGGGACACTGCCCCTAAAGCGGAAGAACCAGCAATGATCAATGGCATGAGGCTGCAGAAGGAAATGGAAACCACTGCATTAAAGACACCTTATGTGCATCCACACGACAAGTGACCTGAAAATGAAAAAGTGTCATGATGATGTCTCCAATGACAAAAGATTTTAGACTGGTCCCCTATTTGGATATCCGGGAAAGGTCTGGCAATGCGGAGGTGACCATGAGAAAAAGACTGAATAATCAACGAAATGGTAACGTTTTACGAGACGGTGCCTGGAATGTTACAATTTTGAATGTGATAGGCAAGTTAGAAAATCTAAAAATGGAGGTGCTAAGACTCAATCTAGATATAGTTGAGGTCAGTAAAGTGAAATGGAAAGAGGACAATGGCTTCTGGTCTGAAGAATATAGGGTAATATCAACAGCTGCAGAAAATGGTATAACGGGGGTAGGATTCGTTATGAATAGGAAGGTAGGGCACAGACTGTCAACAGTTCAGTGATATGGTTGTTCGTATCAGATTCGACATCAGGCCAACACCGACAATGATAGTTTAGATATACATGCAGATGTTGCAAGTTGAAGATGAAAGAGAATATACACTCCTGGAAATGGAAAAAAGAACACATTGACACCGGTGTGTCAGACCCACCATACTTGCTCCGGACACTGCGAGAGGGCTGTACAAGCAATGATCACACGCACGGCACAGCGGACACACCAGGAACCGCGGTGTTGGCCGTCGAATGGCGCTAGCTGCGCAGCATTTGTGCACCGCCGCCGTCAGTGTCAGCCAGTTTGCCGTGGCATACGGAGCTCCATCGCAGTCTTTAACACTGGTAGCATGCCGCGACAGCGTGGACGTGAACCGTATGTGCAGTTGACGGACTGAGCGAGGGCGTATAGTGGGCATGCGGGAGGCCGGGTGGACGTACCGCCGAATTGCTCAACACGTGGGGCGTGAGGTCTCCACAGTACATCGATGTTGTCGCCAGTGGTCGGCGGAAGGTGCACGTGCCCGTCGAACTGGGACCGGACCGCAGCGACGCACGGATGCACGCCAAGACCGTAGGATCCTACGCAGTGCCGTAGGGGACCGCACCGCCACTTCCCAGCAAATTAGGGACACTGTTGCTCCTGGGGTATCGGCGAGGACCATTCGCAACCGTCTCCATGAAGCTGGGCTACGGTCCCGCACACCGTTAGGCCGTCTTCCGCTCACGCCCCAACATCGTGCAGCCCGCCTCCAGTGGTGTCGCGACAGGCGTGAATGGAGGGACGAATGGAGACGTGTCGTCTTCAGCGATGAGAGTCGCTTCTGCCTTGGTGCCAATGATGGTCGTATGCGTGTTTGGCGCCGTGCAGGTGAGCGCCACAATCAGGACTGCATACGACCGAGGCACACAGGGCCAACACCCGGCATCATGGTGTGGAGAGCGATCTCCTACACTGGCCGTACACCACTGGTGATCGTCGAGGGGACACTGAATAGTGCACGGTACATCCAAACCGTCATCGAACCCATCGTTCTACCATTCCTAGACCGGCAACGGAACTTGCTGTTCCAACAGGACAATGCACGTCCGCATGTATCCCGTGCCACCCAACGTGCTCTAGAAGGTGTAAGTCAACTACCCTGGCCAGCAAGATCTCCGGATCTGTCCCCCATTGAGCATGTTTGGGACTGGATGAAGCGTCGTCTCACGCGGTCTGCACGTCCAGCACGAACGCTGGTCCAACTGAGGCGCCAGGTGGAAATGGCATGGCAAGCCTTTCCACAGGAATACATCCAGCATCTCTACGATCGTCTCCATGGGAGAATAGCAGCCTGCATTGCTGCGAAAGGTGGATATACACTGTACTAGTGCCGACATTGTGCATGCTCTGTTGCCTGTGTCTATGTGCCTGTGGTTCTGTCAGTGTGATCATGTGATGTATCTGACCCCAGGAATGTGTCAATAAAGTTTCCCCTTCCTGGGTCAATGAATTCACGGTGTTCTTATTTCAATTTCCAGGAGTGTATATATATATGAGGATATTGAAAGGGTAATACAGTACTTAAGGGAGATGAAAATTAGTCGTCATGAGGGACTGGAATCCAGTTGTAGGGGAAGCAGTAGAAGAGAAGGTTACATGGGAATGTGGGCTTGGGCTTGGTAAAAGAAACGAGAGAAGAGTAATATTAATTGAGTTCTGCAAAAAATTTCTGCTACTAATAGCGAATACTCTATTCAGGAATCACAAGAGGAGGAGGTATGCTTGGAAGCAGCCAGGAGGCACGGAAAGATTTCAAGAAAGCATGGATAACGGATGAAATACTTTTACTGATCGACGAAAGAAGGAAGTAAAAAGATTTTCTGGGAAACTCAGGAATACAGAAATACAAGTCAATCAGGGACGAAATAAGAAGTGCATGAAAGCAAGAGCAAAATGGCTGCATGAAAAATTTGAAGAACTCGAAAAAGAAATGACTGTTGGAAGGACAGATTCGCCATACAGAAAATTCAGAATAATCTTTGGTGAACTCTAAAGCAAGGGCAGTAGCTTTGAGAGTTCAATGGGAATTCCACTGTTAAATACAGAGAAGAGAGCGAATAGGTGGAAAGAGTACACTGAAGTCCTCTATGAGGGGGAAGAGTTGGCTGATGATGTGTGAGAGGAAGAAACAAGAGTCCATAGGGGACCCAGTATTAGGATCAGACTTAAAAAAGCTTTGGAAGAATTACGATCAAGTAAGTCAGAAGGGATAGATAACATACTATTAGGCAAAGTGACAAAACGACTATTCAGGTTGGTGACTTTCGGAAAAACATAATCCACACAATTTCGAAGATTTCAAGGGCTAAAAAGTCAGAGTTATCGCACATTCAGTTCAACAGCTCAAACATCAAATTTACTTACAAAAATAATAGACAGAATAAAGGAAAATAAAATTGAGGATGTGTTAGATGACGATTAGTTAGGCTTTAGGAAAGAGAAAGGCACCACAGAGGTAGTTCTGACGTTGTGGTTAATACTGGAAGCAAGACACATGCATAGGATTTGTCAACCTAGAAAAAGCGTTCGACAATGTAAGAGGGTACAAGGTGTTCGAAATTCTGAGGAAAACAGAGATAAGCTGTAGGGAAAGATAGGTAACATACAATATATACTAGAACCAAGAGGAAATTGTAAGACTGGAAGACCAAGCATGAAGTGCTCGGATTAAAAAGAGTGAGAGACAGGGATGTAGTAATTTGCCCCTACTGTTGAATCTGTGCATCGAAGAAGCAATGAGGGAAATAAAAGGAAGCTTCAGGAGTGGGATTAAAATTCAATGTGAAAGGATATCATTGATAAGATTCGCTGATGACAATCCTATCCTCAGTGAAGGTGAAAGAATTGCAGGATGTGTTGAATGGAATGAAGAGTCTAATGCGTAAAGAATATGGATTGAGAGTAAACAGAAGAAAGACGAAAGTAATGAAAAGTAGTGGGAGTGAGAGCAGCGAGAAACTTGACATCAAAATAGGGGATGTCCGCAGCTCGTGGCTAGGGATTAGCATTGCTGCTTCTGAATCGCGGGGTCCTGGGTTCGATTCCTGGCTGGGTTGGGGTTTTCTCTGCCCGGGGACTGGGTGTTGATGATGATAACACAATCATCATCTTCATCATCATGATTCGTGAGAGTGACTAATTTGGATTGTGAAAAGAAAATGGACTGTGTAAAAATTGGGACTTTGTACGGGCGCTGATGACCGCGCAGTTGAGGGCCCCACAAACCAAACAAACATCAAAATTGGGGATCATGAAGTAGACGAAGTTTAGGAATATTTCTACCTAGGCACCAGAAAAGTCAGTGATGGCGGATGCAAGGAGGACATGAAAAGCAGACTAGCACTGACGAAAAAGGCCTTCCTGGCCAAGAGAAGTCTTCTGGTATCAAAGATAGGTCTCAACTTTAACTTGTACGTCTGGAGCACAGCATTGTGTGGTAGTGAGACATGGACTGTAGAAAAACCAGAACAGGAGAGAATCGAAGCGTTTGATATGTGGTGCTATATAAGAATGTTGAAAATTAGGTGGACGGATAAGAGGTATGAGGAGATTGTATGCAGAATCTGCAAGGAAAGAAACAGATGAAAACCCCTGACAAGAGAAGGAAGAGGATGATGGAAAATGTGTTAAGGCATCAGGGAGTAACTTCCATGGTAGTAGAGGAAGACAGAGATGGAATACATGCAGCACAGATCTGAGGTGTGCAGGGTGCAATTGCCACTCTGAGATGAAGAGGTTGGCACATCAGAGGAATTCATGTTGGGCCGCATCAAACTAGTCAGAAGACTGACGATCCAAAAAAAATGGTATTCATAACCTCTGATGATGCCTGGTTTTTCTACAAATGCATCTACTCACTTTAACAACAAATTAACTCTTTCAGGTTGTCACTGAATAAAGGTTTGTTCTGACACTGTCACTTAATAGGATTTTCAATGAAGTTCATATCTGTGCAATGAGGCCGCTGGCTCCTGATATGCGGCTTTCCTTCGTTTTCACAAATTTGGCCTTTTCAGCTTGATAGTACTTGCCATGTACGGGTTTTGTCTTCAATAGATCAGCAGTGATATTCTTTCTATAAATACGTAGACAGCACTTAACATTTGTTACATCTAGTTTTAGGTCACTCTCTCGTAAAAATTTAATATCAAGAATGCAATTCATCATTACACTTACTACAATTAGGATTGTGTACCTAATAGCTCGCCGCTCGAGGTAGTCTAGTGGTCTGTGGCGCCTTGTCACGGTCCGTGGGGCCCCCCCCGTCGGAGGTTCGAGTCCTCCCTCGGGCATGGGTGTGTGTGCTGTCCTTTGTGTAATTTAGTTTAAGTTAGATTAAACTACGACCTTACCACAAATTTCTTCTAATGGCTCCATCTGCTAGAATCATAGGCACTTCTGTTTGCACTTTGAAGCGCCTGACCAAGTACCGACCACACAGGGAATAATATAATTATGAGCTGGAAAGGCAGGCACTTCTGTAATGTCAGTTCTATCTGTAATGTCAGTTCTATTGAAAAGATTAGTTAATGCCACACTGGCGGCAGCTTCAATATCCAGTACAGTTGTTGTGGATATGTTTTCCTTTACATTATTAACAGCAGCCTCAATTTTATTTTCATATTTTTCATTACACATTTTAAGATCAGATATAACTCATGTCTAATATCTGTCCAATCATTGTATTGCAACAGATAAATGGGCTTCACTCAGTCCCATAAGCGACGCTGGGTATCGAGATGGGGTCGCTACATGTTTGTTGAATTTGCCGTAATGGGATGGCAATCTCTCACCACCTCAACATGAAGTCTTTATCCTGCCATTATTTACATTTGATTAGCAATGATTTCCTGAATTAGGATTCCACCGACTGCGATGATTATTGTGCCACAAATTTCCTCTATTACCGAAGTATCCAGGATTCTACCTACTATCATGCTTTATTTAGGTTCGGCAGACTGATCCTTGCATAAGATTATTCGTCAGATGGTCAACTGACGGCAGCTGCCATTACAATCATATGTTCTACTTACATTGTAAAAATCGTTACTAGATGAAGTGAACTGACTGGTGCTGTTGACATGTATTTTACAATCTTCATGCATGAAGTCCATTTAGTCCAATATGGAGATAAAATGCTCCACATTAGTTTCAAGAAAAGGTACTAATTTTTCTCTGATGTTTAGTGGTAGTTTAGCTTTAAGAATTCGCAACGTATGTCAATGTGAGATTGTTGAGCCCAGTAGAATGTTTTGTCGAAATATTTTTCGAATACTTACTGAAGTACGCTGCCAGCCGTGAAAAGGCTCTGGATAAAAAACTTCTTGAGCTTTTCCTGTACAAAGATATACCAGTGTTTGGACAAGAAACTGTTAAATTGTTTATACCCGGACAAAACTTAGCTTCTTTTGCTCAAAATCGAATTCACCCCAGATAAAGCCTGTAGTGAACTGTATTTTTTGTTAATCAGTCCATGTCTTAGGCTAAACCCCTTTCACTGATTGTTTAAAAACAAGGTGTGTGTGCTCTTTTTGTCCGGATGAAAAGACTTAGAACTGGCCATGCTTTAGTGACCTTTGTTCTAATAGAACAGATTAAGTAGGAGCTGCCCCATTCTCTGTAATACTGGTGAGATGCTACTATGATCTACTTCGCCCTTACATAGAATAAGAAAGTGACTCTAAACATTGTAAGCCTCACCTGTCCTAATAAGAAAGGGATGGGCGTGCCTCATGCACTATTTTTGTAACAGCTGACAACTCCCTCTTCATATTAATTTGTACAGCAACATTTTTACACAACTGAGAGATGTCCTTATTTTCTGTAGCTTTAATTTAATGAAACTCAGATTGAATTAGTTCACCTGAAGTCCTCGTTCTGATGATGTTTCTCTACTAGCCTGTTGTGTAGTAAATTTTAACCCAGAGTCCAGCTTCCAATGAACCTTTGTGTTTTTCTCTGATATTATTCTTTCTTTCTTTAGATCACGCCATAGTCACGCAGCAATCGCAGGGTCGGAGTGATTACAACGGATTTGTCAATGTTAGTTTTATGGATGGCCGGATGCCCTTCCTGTCGCCACCCCGTACCCCCCAGGATGGAATCAATGTACCCAAACTGTCTGTGTCTAGTGTAAATCGGGAAATAGTGCGGACGTGTGTCAAAAGTCTGCGACGCGTATAACTGAGGCGGAACGTGGGGACCAGCACGGTATTCACCTAACAGGATGTGGAAAGCCGCCTAAAAACCACATCCAGGCTGACCGGCACACCGGCCCTCGTCGTTAATCCGCCGGGCGGATTCGATCCGGGGCCAGCGCGCCTACCCGAGTCCAGGAAGCAGCGCGTTAGCGCTCTCGGCTACCCTGGCGGGTCGTGTCTTTCTCTGTTATCCATTTCGTAAATTCATCAGAAACGTTCTGGCTCTGCTTATCAACTGTTCTTTGAATTTTACCTCCTGTTCAGTGGCAAAATTATTTACTCTTTCTGTTAGCTGCTGAATAGTTCCCTCTAGGCTGGACTGCATTTCATCCATTCCCGCCGGCCGCGGTGGCCGAGCGGTTCTAGGCGCTTCAGTCAGGAACCGTGCGACTGCTATGGTCTCAGATTCGAATCCTGCCTCGTGCATGGATGTGTGTGGTGTCCTTAGGTTCGTTAGGTTTAAGTAGTTCTAAGTTCTAGGGGACTGATGACCTCCGATGTTAAGTCCCATAGTGCACAGAGCCATTTGAACCATCCACTCCCTCTGTTATTCTTTTCATACCATCAGGTATTACCTGGTAGACACCCTTTAATTCCGAAATTTCGGATCTTATTTCGTTCCGGTATCGACACAATGGCGTCCGCCTTTGTTGATAAGGAATGAAAACTTGTCTTCAAATTCGTTTTCATCATTGCTTCTAATTTTTTATACAATTTCATGAACTGTTCCACTAACTGTGCGTCTAGTTTGTGGAATTAACTCGTGTCCTTCAGATTCTTATTTCGTATCATCAACTGCCGGCAAATCCGCCAATCATCAGCATGTGATTCATGATCATTGTTTTTTTACAGATTCCATATTTGTAATTATGTCTATCTTTACCGTGCAACAGAGGGCAGAAATTTTTGTATATCCACTTTATATTGGAACAAACAAAAAATATTGGCTGAAAGTGTAAACTTTGAACAAGAAATTACTCATCTAAGGAAACAATTAGTAGCGCTATTCCTTATTGTTGGCTCTGTGCAGAAATTCGGTCATCTTTCTGAAGCTAATTTCATAAATAACATAAGTGATTACCAAGTTTGAACAAAGCAGTTGAGAAAGTATCGGCCATGAAGCATCTACCTGACTGACTGACAAAATTTAGAAATGCATAGTCGGAGAAATAAACAATGATATGCTTAGCTTACGTGTGGTGGCGCATTTTAGATCACCGGAAAATTTTTGTCTTGACAATTTTATGATTTTTTCTTAGTTTTTACACCTTTTCTCTTATTATCTGTAGCATATTTGCCCAATTTCTCCATATCACATTATCTCATCTCATCACATACCTATGTGAATACGGAAAGGAAGAATATAATTTGAAATTACTTGACAACAAAATTTGTAGATAGGGGAAACTCAACAAAATTGCATTTTTGTCCTGATGGACAGTCGTCACTTCAAGTGGTTCAATTCGCATAAGCTAACTAAGTTTCTTGTTTATGTGTACCATGAAGTATCAAACAAAACGATCCATTTCGAAGGTGGTAAAAAAATAAAAAAGGGAAAGAGGTATTCTCATTTAAAAACTGAAATTTTTGTGAATACTGCTTATTTTCGGTTTGAATAAACCTGAGTTCATTTGATTTATTAGTTTCAATGAACGTTGAATTCAGGCCTACATGGCCATTGTTGGTTAATGGTCCTCTTAGTGACAAATACCCGTGTATGTAGTTAATATTCTTATTAAGATTATCACTTCTTAAAAAGTGAATCTGACTTCCAATAGAGGTGCAGGTTCGACTTTCTTGAAAGACGAAAACTTATTCATAGAGCGCTTACGATTCTTCATCAATCTCCGTCACCAAGTAAGTCACTTCCAGCACAATTTAAAGGCCGAAAAATTACTTACATTACATAATTACGAACAAGACAGTTGAGGGATTGTTCATTTTACAAAATAAAATAAAGTAAAAAATAGAAGAGTCTAATTATTTTTGGCAAAACGTTACAATGAATGTACAACTCATTTTTTAAAAAACATAACATCTTGAACAACTGGAGATAGAACGTTCACATTCACAGGACATGTACACTGGAACGGTCTGCAGTAATGATTAGCCTTTCAGTCATCTAAGTTCAGCATGTGTCCTGTTGCCTAATAGGGGCAGTGTCCGCCATCGGCGCTAATGACATCGACGCATATTCGCTTTACTACAACATTCACATTCACGCAGCATTCACTTTACTAAATACACTCCCGGAAATGGAAAAAAGAACAGATTGATACCGGTGTGTCAGACCCACCATACTTGCTCCGGACACTGCGAGAGGGCTGTACAAGCAATGATCACACGCACGGCACAGCGGACACACCAGGAACCGCGGTGTTGGCCGTCGAATGGCGCTAGCTGCGCAGCATTTGTGCACCGCCGCCGTCAGTGTCAGCCAGTTTGCCGTGGCATACGGAGCTCCATCGCAGTCTTTAACACTGGTAGCATGCCGCGACAGCGTGGACGTGAACCGTATGTGCAGTTGACGGACTTTGAGCGAGGGCGTATAGTGGGCATGCGGGAGGCCGGGTGGACGTACCGCCGAATTGCTCAACACGTGAGGCGTGAGGTCTCCACAGTACATCGATGTTGTCGCCAGTGGTCGGCGGAAGGTGCACGTGCCCGTCGACCTGGGACCGGACCGCAGCGACGCACGGATGCACGCCAAGACCGTAGGATCCTACGCAGTGCCGTAGGGGACCGCACCGCCACTTCCCAGCAAATTAGGGACACTGTTGCTCCTGAGGTATCGGCGAGGACCATTCGCAACCGTCTCCATGAAGCTGGGCTACGGTCCCGCACACCGTTAGGCCGTCTTCCGCTCACGCCCCAACATCGTGCAGCCCGCCTCCAGTGGTGTCGCGACAGGTGTGAATGGAGGGACGAATGGAGACGTATCGTCTTCAGCGATGAGAGTCGCTTCTGCCTTGGTGCCAATGATGGTCGTATGCGTGTTTGGCGCCGTGCAGGTGAGCGCCACAATCAGGACTGCATACGACCGAGGCACACAGGGCCAACACCCGGCATCATGGTGTGGGGAGCGATCTCCTACACTGGCCGTACACCACTGGTGATCGTCGAGGGGACACTGAATAGTGCACGGTACATCCAAACCGTCATCGAACCCATCGTTCTACCATTCCTAGACCGGCAACGGAACTTGCTGTTCCAACAGGACAATGCACGTCCGCATGTATCCCGTGCCACCCAACGTGCTCTAGAAGGTGTAAGTCAACTACCCTGGCCAGCAAGATCTCCGGATCCGTCCCCCATTGAGCATGTTTGGGACTGGATGAAGCGTCGTCTCACGCGGTCTGCACGTCCAGCACGAACGCTGGTCCAACTGAGGCGCCAGGTGGAAATGGCATGGCAAGCCGTTCCACAGGAATACATCCAGCATCTTTACGATCGTCTCCATGGGAGAATAGCAGCCTGCATTGCTGCGAAAGGTGGATATACACTGTACTAGTGCCGACATTGTGCATGCTCTGTTGCCTGTGTCTATGTGCCTGTGGTTCTGTCAGTGTGATCATGTGATGTATCTGACCCCAGGAATGTGTCAATAAAGTTTCCCCTTCCTGGGACAATGAATTCATGGTGTTCTTATTTCAATTTCCAGGAGTGTATAATGCTGCTGTGGGTCGAAACCAAGTATTGTAATTGACTAAAACAGGATGAAAGCAAATCCAGCTGATTTCTGCCATAACTCAGTAAACAACAGAGGGGTTAGAAGAAAGGATGAGTAGAGTTGTCCTATAGTGAGTGGAATCTCACTGATAGACGCCGTCCTTTCCTCGGATAGTGTGTACAGGTTCAGAATTCAACCCAACAAGTTGCTGTTAAGACCTCAGGAAGTAACTGGCTACCAACCACCCCACTTCCATTGTCGACCGAATAGTGACTATACGTACTATCATGCTCAGAAGTAACCGAACGACCTGAATTACGTTTCACCTGAGTAGCAAGCAGCCCACAACTATTTTGCCGTTCCTCTGATGTCGTTTCGGTACTGTCACTTTATAATACAAAATGGTTACCAAAAGTGACCACTAGAAAACACTCCTTTTTATGGCGAGATCTCTACATTTAAATTGATATCACGATACTACAAATATCAGGGAACCCATGAGATAGTCCGTCCTTCTTGTAAAAAACTTAGTTTACAAGTGTTGACATTTGTTAAGTGTTGCCACGTTCATTACTACTTGTTACATGTACGTAACTCTAATACATCAGTCTTTCTTGTACTTCTGTTCTCTAAAAGATTTTCTTACCATCCATTGTAAGTAGGGCTAGGTTTTTATATTGGCAACGCCACATAGCGCTCTGTATGAAAATCACTGGCTGTGCTGTGTGCACTCTGTGGCTGGTTTGCATTGTTGTTCGCTATTATAGTGTTGGGCAGTTGGCTGTTAACAGCGCGTAGCGTTGTGCAGTTGGAGGTGAGCCGCCAGCAGTGGTGGATGTGGGGACAGATATGGCGGAGTTTTGAGTGCGGATGATCTGGACGTGTGTCCATCAGAGACAGTTAATTTGTAAGACTGGATGTCATGAACTGCTATATATTATGACTTTAGAACACTGTTAAGGTAAATACATTGTTTGTTCTCTATCAAAATCTTTCATTTGCTAACTATGCCTATCAGTAGTTAGTGCGTTCAGTAGTTTGAATCTTTTATTTAGCTGGCAGTAGTGGCGCTCGCTGTATTGCAGTAGTTCGAGTAACGAAGATTTTTGTGAGGTAAGTGATATGTGAAAGGTGTAGTTTGATGTTAGTCAGGGCCATTCTTTGGTAGGGATTATTGAAAGTCAGATTGCGTTGCGCTAAAAATATTGTGTGTCAGTTTACTGTTGATCAGAATAAGTAAAGAGAGTAATGTCTGAGTACGTTCAGTTTTGCTCAGCTGTTTGAAAAGCAAATAATGTAAGAGGTTTATCAGTACAGTAATTCAATAATGTTTCTAATGGGACGTTTCACCATCAGCCATCGTTTACTGAGTGAGTACTTTTGCATCAACTGATTAATGAACTAACCACTTCGAAAAACCATGGTTAACAGCGTCGAGAGCTGTATGAAAACCTCAGTCAACAACGCATCACTCAATTTCACTAGATTCGTGATTGCACGTTGATCCATGTGCAATTTGAAAACTACCTATCGTACTTGTTATCTAACACAGGGTGACATTAGCAATTAAAGTTATTCATATGTTGTGAGACTTTACTACAACACTAATCGTGATTACTGACTAACTATAAAGAGATGTGATGCTATACAATTTTCGCCAGTCAGTTAGCAAATCTGAACTTTAAATTTCATGGCGAAGGGTTTTGTACTGGATTGAGACAACTATCCAGAAACTGTTGTCCCTGTTAACTAACTATGATACATGTTAAGTGTGGTTTCATTCCCAGATAACCCTTGTAATGGCAATGTGTTGTGGTGAATAATGATTCGAACCCAGCACCTAATACGATTGTTATTTAAGGACAGTCAAATTCCAGGTATCAGCACTAGCGATATGTTTGAAACTGCAATGACGAAAAAAACTGATCATTTATGCCTTCCCGGCATTCGAACCCGGCACGTATTGTCGCTGTTTTATAGGCACGAATGCACACTGAATATAGGTTTCTTTCGCCAGAAGCGAGATGTGCCATGTTGTAACTGGAAGTAGCGTGACGAAGGGTACAGTAACGAGTGGGAATCCAACCACGCACATATCGTTGCTGTCTGCACATGAAGACACGTTAAGTATCGAATTCGTTTTCACGGTAGCTAGGAGAAGCGTATTTGGACTTTAAATGATTTGACGAAAAGATCTGTGTCCCTCTGGGAGTCGAACCGGTCACACATCTTTATTGACAGTCCATGAAGAGACGTGAAAATCAAAATAAATGTTCAGTAACAGTTAGGCATCGTCATACTAAGACCTGAAAGTACATTATGAAAATTTTTGTGTCGAACCAAGATTCGAAACCTGAAACGCGCCTTACGTGGAAACTAGAGAAGTTTGGAACCTAGAGCAGACAACCATTTGTCGACGCGAAGGAATCAAATCCCGTCAAACCTGAACCAATACATTCAACACGTCAAGCCGAAATAAAGGCAGAATAAGCGTCCTGAGACCTTATATGGCGTTTGGTTCTTTAATAAAAATAAAAATACTTGTGTTTGAAAGGTTACTGGTGACAGTTTCTCCACGCTGCCACTTACGCCTCTGTCATGTCCCAGCCTGACCTGTAGTCGGTAGTGAAGGGACATCACGTTTAATGTACATTTGGAACCACGGTGGAATCGTCCGTTCTCCACTTGGCGTAATCAAGGGCCAATAGGATCTACTAGTGCCTATTGACAAAATCTTCGCCTGAAGTGGGACTGAAATCCTGACGCTAGGCATAGTAACCGCCACAACACTGAACGCCCCATATGGCTAGCACATGATTTTCTCACAGCACTACTGGGCAGACTGGAGAGAATTCTGACTTCCTGACTCCCTGAAGTAGATTATAGTCGGTTCAATGCATTCATTTCTTGTTGGGGCGAATCACCACTAATCAGCTGCCTCAGCTACCCCGAGCGTACCTTCAACTTTCTTTCTGTAATCTGTAATCACAGGAATAATATAACATGACGGCCACTTACACACACTGCCAACATTGTAGGATGCCGGAGTTTCCTCAGGGAGTGCTGCTTCCTCTTAAGCTACTCTCCGTGGTAACGTCGCGCAGTGCAAAAGACAAGCTGAGTTACTCAATCCGATTCTCCCGTAATTCAGTAAATTAAAACTCGTCGGTCTACTGACAGTCTCAGTCTCTTGGAAGCTCAGAAATAATTTACGTCGTTTTGTAAACCGCCAGTAAGAGTTAAACCTTGGGGAAACGTTTCCGTCAATAACTCTTGGCTGCCTGTCCTCATCAGTACAATTTCTGCTCTACCGAGGTAGCGATGAAGCGGGGATTTTCCCATACGACCATTTCACGAGTGAATATAAGGAATCAGGTAAAACATCAAATCTTCGACATCGCTGCAGCCGGAAAAAGATACTGCAAGAGCGGGACCAACGACGACTGAAGAGAATCGTTCAATTTGACAGAAGTACAACCCTTCCGCAAACTGCTGTAGATTTCAATGCTAGGCTATCAGCATGAGAACCATTCAACAAAACCACAATATGGGCTTTCTTAGCCGAAGGCCCACTCGTGTACCATTGATGACTGCACGACACTAAGCTTTACGCCTCGCCTGGGCCTGTCAACACCGACATTAGACTGTTGATGACTGCAAACATGTTGCCTGGTCGGACGAGTCTTGTTTCAAATTATATCGAGTGGATGGACGCATAGAGGTTTGGAGACAGCCTCATGAAGCCATGGACCCTTCAAGTCAGTAGGGAACTGTTCAAGCTGGTGGAGGCTCTGTAATGGTGTGGAGCGTGTGCAGTTGGAGTGATATGAGACCCCTGATACGTCTATATACGACTGACAGGTTACACGTACGTAAGCATCCTGTCTGGCCAATGCATCCATTTATGTCCGTTGTGCATTCCGCCGGACCTGGGCAATTCCAACAGGACAATGCGACACCCCACAGTTCCAGAATTGCTAGAGAGTGACTACAGAAACACTCTTAGTTTAACCACTTCTGCTGACCACGAAACTCCCCAGACATGAACATTATTGAGCTTCACTCCAAGTTTAAACGCAGCCAAAACCTCTCAGACAAACAGAAGCTAAACGATGTCAAAGTTAGCGTAAGGAGGGCTATGCGTGAAGCGTTCAGTGAATTCGAAAGTAAAATTCTATGTACCGACTTGACAGAAAATCCTAGGAAGTTCTGGTCTTACGTTAAATCAGTAAGTGGCTCGAAACAGCATATCCAGACACTCCGGGATGATGATGGCATTGAAACAGAGGATGACACGCGTAAAGCTGAAATACTAAACACCTTTTTCCAAAGCTGTTTCACAGAGGAAGACCGCACTGCAGTTCCTTCTCTAAATCCTCGCACAAAAGAAAAAATGGCTGACATCGAAATAAGTGTCCAAGGAATAGAAAAGCAACTGGAATCACTCAACAGAGGAAAGTCCACTGGACCTGACGGGATACCAGTTCGATTCTACACAGAGTACGCGAAAGAACTTGCCCCCCTTCTAACAGCCGTGTACCGCAAGTCTCTAGAGGAACGGATGGTTCCTAATGATTGGAAAAGAGCACAGGTAGTCCCAGTCTTCAAGAAGGGTCGTCGAGCAGATGCGCAAAACTATAGACCTATATCTCTGACGTCGATCTGTTGTAGAATTTTAGAACATGTTTTTTGCTCGAGTATCATGTCGTTTTTGGAAACCCAGAATCTACTATGTAGGAATCAACATGGATTCCGGAAACAGCGATCGTGTGAGACCCAACTCGCTTTATTTGTTCATGAGACCCAGAAAATATTAGGTACAGGCTCCCAGGTAGATGCTATTTTTCTTGACTTCCGGAAGGCGTTCGATACAGTTCCGCACTGTCGCCTGATAAACAAAGTAAGAGCCTACGGAATATCAGACCAGCTGTGTGGCTGGATTGAAGAGTTTTTAGCAAACAGAACACAGCATGTTGTTATCAATGGAGAGACGTCTACAGACGTTAAAGTAACCTCTGGCCTGCCACAGGGGAGTGTTATGGGATCATTGCTTTTCACAATATATATAAATGACCTAGTAGATATTGTCGGAAGTTCCTTGCGGCTTTTCGCGGATGATGCTGTAGTATACAGAGAAGTTGCAGCATTAGAAAATTGTAGCGAAATGCAGGAAGATCTGCAGTGGATAGCCACTTGGTGCAGGGAGTGGCAACTGTCCCTTAACGTAGACAAATGTAATGTATTGCGAATACATAGAAAGAAGGATCCTTTATTGTATGATTATATGATAGCGGAACAAACACTGGTAGCAGTTACTTCTGTGAAATATCTGGGAGTATGCGTGCGGAACGATTTGAAGTGGAATGATCATATAAAATTAATTATTGGTAAGGCGGGTACCAGGTTGAGAATCATTGGGAGAGTGCTTAGAAAATGTAGTCCATCAACAAAGGAGGTGGCTTACAAAATACTCGTTCGACCTATACCTGAGTATTGCTCATCAGTGTGGGATCCGTACCAGGTCGGGTTGACGGAGGAGATAGAGAAGATCCAAAGAAGAGCGGCGCGTTTCGTCACAGGGTTATTTGGTAACCGTGATAGCGTTACGGAGATGTTTAATAAACTCAAGTGGCAGACTCTGCAAGAGAGGCGCTCTGCATCGCGGTGTAGCTTGCTCGCCAGGTTTCGAGAGGGTGCGTTTCTGGGTGAGGTATCGAATATATTGCTTCCCCCTACTTATACCTCCCTAGGAGATCACGAATGTAAAATTAGAGAGATTAGAGCGCGCACGGAGGCTTTCAGACAGTCGTTCTTCCCGCGAACCATACGCGACTGGAACAGGAAAGGGAGGTAATGACGGTGGCACGTAAAGTGCCCTCCGCCACACACCGTTGGGTGGCTTGCGGAGTATAAATGTAGATGTAGATGTAGATTGAGCATATCTGGGATGCCTAGCAACGTGCTTTTCAGAAGAGATCTCAACCCTTCGTATTCTTACGGATTTGTGGACATCCCTGCGGGATTCATGGCGTCAGTTCCGTTCAGCACTACTTCAGACATTAGCCGAGTCCTTGCCATGTCGTGTTGCGGCGCGTCTGCGTGCTCGCGGGGTCCCTACATGATATTAGGCGGGTGTACTAGTTTCTTTGGCTCTACATTGTTTAACTTACCATTTATTGTTTATTTTTCTAAGTCTTATTGAAATCAGTGTAATTGAACAATTTGCGTTTATTGTCCAGTAAAAATAAATAAATATTCATTTCGTGTAAGGATGAATTTTTAGTTAATTTGGATAGATCATTATCTTGGGAACAGAAAGGAGTATTTAAGAAGATTGAGCTCATAGTCTTTATCACATTCGGCAAGTTGTAAAGTTGTCCACTGACTCATTTTAGTTTAAGCCCCTTTAAGGTTGTTCTTGTAAAAAAACTGCCAGTAATTAATAAACAAATGAAAATATCCTGCTTTTGTTGCAAAATGTCCGACTAAACACACTGACGGAAAAAATTGTAAACAGGAAAAAAATAATTAATGTAGAGTAATGAAATTTCGGGAATACATCTGTCTAGGTAACGTAATTAAGTAATTAACATTGCAAGATCGGAAGTTAATGTGAGGGCGATACAAGCCATTACAAATGTAAAACACTGGTACATTAATAACAGGTGTAACCACCGAAATGTTGAATACAAACATACAGACGTTCGTGTATTATGTTGCACAGGTGGCAATGCAGTACGTCGACATTCTAGACTATGTTGGGTTTCAACAGCGGTACGTGGGCGAGAATTATTCTGTTGGAAAACACCCCCTGAAATGCTGTTCATGAATGGCCACACAACAGGCGGAATCACCAGCTTGACTTACAATTTTGCAGTCAGCTTTCGTTAGATAACCACGAAACTGTTCCTGTTGTACGAAATCAGATACTGTAATAACTTAAGGTAAAGGTCCGATGCGCCCAGCACCCAGAGAGATTCATTGCAGACCCTCAGCTTGTCTCCTAATGAACACTCGGCCATCACTGACACTAAGGCAGTACCAGCTTTCATTAGAAAACTGAACAGACCTTCACCCTGCCCTCCAATGAGCTCTCACTTGACACCACTGCAGTGGCAAATGACCGTGGTTTTGGGTCAGTGGAATGCACTCTACAGGGCGTTTGGCTCGGAGCTGTGCTTGAAGTAACCGATCAGGTTCACTGTGGTGCCGACTGCTGCTCATGTTGCTGCTGCAGATGCAGTACGATGCGAAAGAGCCGAACACGATGGTCTTCCTTCTCAGTAGTGCCACGTGGGCGTCCACAGCCAACACCTTCTGATACACAGGCCTCACGGCGGAACTATGACGTCATCAGCGCTAGGCTAACACCTTCTGCCGCTGCAAGACAGCCTGTGCGCTAGAGCCGATGAACGTGTATTTCTTTCGTGAAACCATAACAAATTCACTGATCGTTAAATTTGTCCCTTTACAGAGAAATTGTGCCGCCCTTGTATGATATCGCGCGCAATCTGGCACACTGATTACAACACAGTGTGATCTCCTTCTGTTGTGTTTAAAATCGTATGCAAAATCTGACTTACTTGTTAAGAAAATCGTCGCTACAGAAACCTAGATCCATTAGCCAGTAAATGACACTAACGTAGATACTTCATAACAGTTAACAGACAGGATGACGAAATTATTGTATTGCTCATAAGTTTATTACTGGGACAAAAATGTAATTCACTGCGGCATGAATCGCTCGTCAATGATCGCATAGATATTGGAGATATTGTCACAGTGCAAAGTTTAATTTCAAACACTCATTTAACCAATGCAAAAGCGTGAAATAAGACTCATTTGTGGTGTAAATCCAAGAACATAATGTATAAATCTACTCAAAGAACCGGGTATTCTAACCACTGCTTCTCAGTATATTTATTCCTTAATGCAATTTGTTGCAAACAATATGTCTCTACTTCCAACCAATAGCTCAATACATAGTACCAATACTAGGAATAAGAACAATCTACATAAATACCTAAAATCACTCACCTTGGTCCAATATTCAGGAATACACATTTTCAATAAACTACTAACAACCATTAAAAACTTGATTTAAGATAAAGCACAGGTTGAAAAGCTTCATGGTAGGTAACTCCTTTTGTACTCTAGAGATGAATTTTTTTAACAGGGACTGTTAGAACAGCTGAAGTAAAAATGTCTGTTAGATTTAAGCTCTCACAGCACTTGGCCACAACAGTCAAGATTAGGTAATTTGTGTATGATATATTTAATAAAAAAGTGTATAATTCTGTTTCGTTCTGACTGTGTACATTCTGTAGATATTACTAGTTTCAGTTTACTGTAAAGTATCTGGATATCTTGACAATCTACTGGCAAAATGATCAGGGAAGTGAGTATTATATTAGAGTGTCCTATGTTTTTATGTTATATCTTCTGACATGTCCCACACCCATGAGACTCATATAATTTTTGAGTCTATAGTACACAAACTGAATCTACTCTAACCTTTAACCCACAAAGCAAAATCAGGGATTTTGTAAGTTTGACACCTTTGTCTGTCTCATCAAAACTCTCAAATATGTAACAGAATATTCTTGATAATGATATGACATCATTGTAAATAGAATATAGGCCTAATTTTATGCACATTCATTTTAAGCAATGCAGCTACACACATCAAGTAGAGAAAAGTAGGACTTAGGAGAGAATGACAAATGTAAATGTTTGTCAACCTGTCACAAAATTTATTCTAAAGTACTTTAAAGTTAACAGTTTTCTCTTTTTCATTTTACTGCCAATATGGCTGTCATTAATTTTTCTAACATAATTATTTAGAAATATATTACATGCTACTTTTACTACAGACTGAAGAATTTTGTCATCAGTGTGATCTACCTGACTACAAGAAAACTCCCTTAGAAAAAAGTCTTCCCTTTTAATTATATCAACAGCTAATCTTATAACTAGATTTCTCTGGGATGTACATCTCATGAAGGATAGGTCATGTTCTCCAGACACCAAGTTTTTAACAATCAAATAAGTGAAAATAACAGCATTAATGACCTCATTATTAGGGCAATACAATCCACCTCTATCTACCTTTCTTATAAGTTCATAGCTTTCATCACTTTCTATTACCGATAATGTTTTATCAAGCACTAAGTATGTTTTACATGTTTCACACCTCAGCTTCTTAAGAATGGCTCTGGCGCAGTATCCTGACAAGTATGTGAAAACAGGCAAGTACTCCTGAACAGACTGAACTTGTTCTTCACTGAAATCCATTATGCTCTCAAAGTTTGATGGTGGTGGTAGGGTAATATCATCTAGAAAATCACTTTCAAAAGAATCTAAATCTATGCCAACTTCACCAAGAGCAGAGGATGAAATTTTCAAGGAAAGCAGAGTCTGAATTCTTAGCTTGGATTCAATTTCAAATACCTGTCTCAAAGATACCAAATACTGAGATCCTACCATTGTTCGATATTTTCCAAATCTTGCTTCTAGAGCATCTGTCTGAACCTTACCTGGCAAAAGATATTTAAAATTCAGCTCCTCAGTGCAATACTTCGTCAGTTCTAGAAGGGCATGAGTGGTATGTGATATGGCCAAATGTTTATCACTGGATAATCCAAATGTACTATCAGAAACATGTTTCCATTTATCCAGCCATGATAGAGATCTTTCTAAATACCTGATATTTTCATTACTTGTGCTTGAGAGTGGTTTCAGCATTGGATTCTTGAAACGGATATCTTTACCAGGTGAGCTAACATTAACAATGTTCCACCATGTACAAATTATTTTAATGAATTTGGCAGTGCTCTCAAAACGTTCAATATGATGATGTTCCCCCAAGACTAGCAAACCTTCGACAGTCATCTCATTGAAAACATTAAGTACAAGTTTGACATTTTGTCGCGCCAGGTTACTTGGAAAAAGAGACTTTAAATTAAGCTTATTGGCAAATTTTACTATCTGTGTACCCTCTATGTCATGAAGTTTTTTAACTGAAGAGAATCTGGCTATACACAGCTGTGTATTTTCTGAATCTGTTTCAAACTGGGGGTACATAATTGTCTGATCAGGATCCTTTTTATTAATCCAATTGTTTCTGACACATTTTAAAATGTGAACAGAATCTAAAACATAAAAAAGAGGATCAGTGTCATCACAGGGGTGTTTGTACACAACTGACAGTTGAGGAGGGGAAGCAAAGAATGACATTGCCCTTCTGTTAACTGAATTGTTCTTACTAACAACACAGACTACCTTAAAACCTATTGCATGCAGTCTGGAAATTGTTTTCTTTATTACAGTGAAAAGTCCATCACCATTTATACTTTTTACTGGAATAATGTGGACTACATCTTTATATGAAGACAACAAACTCTGTATCATAAAAACCTGAGCACTAGTTGCAACATTTTCAGAATTGAATGCAGCACCCAAAATGTTACCTCCTGTGAAGTCTAAATAAGGTTTCAAGTGTAATTCATCTAACATTAGTGAAACAACATGATCTGATTCACAAAGAAACTGGAATTTCTGTTTTATATACATCAGAAAATTGCCACCTAGCTGCTCAGCTGCTGGGTTTGTTTCAAAATGTGAACAGATTTTATGCAGGGTATTAGGATGAGGTAGCACAAGATACTGTGTACTTCTTATAAACTTATAAGCATGTGGTGATATTGAAAATAGATTGCTACAAAATATAATACAGTCTGTTGAGTATCTGTAATGGCTCTTGTGGACTTCCATTAGATTCAATTGCTCACATAAAAAATTTATTTTGTTACTTTCACTCTCATCAAAATGTTTTGCCATATCTTTCAAATAATCAGTAACGAATAGCAAGTGGTCTTTTCTGGTACTACCATTGTTTTTCCTAGTAAAGTTCTCCAAGTTATCAATAGTGTTAATTAAGTCATTTAAATGGTTTATAGTTAAAGGGTACTTTCTTGTACCAAGTTTTGAGATTACACTTTTACCTTCATGTAAAGACATACTCAGATCAGTAGTCACCACAACAGAACACAAAAGTATAGGAATATCTTTGACGTCTATTACAACAAAAGTTATGGAACTTTCTGACTATATGAGATGCCAGTCATTAGGCAGCTTGATACCCACTAAACACTTAACAAAACCATTGAAGTCCACAAAATGTCTTTCCTGTTCATACTGAGCATGAGTTGCTACACTCGTTGCAATGGCTACTTCTAAGTCTCTGTTTGCTAGACGCTTTCGTCTCTCATCTCCACTTTCCCTCGAACAAGAAGCCGACGAAATTAGGCAGAATGGATGGTATGGCTCCTGTTTTAAGGCGAGGTTTTGGAAGTGGCACAGAATATTTCTTCCCTGTGGAACTGTCGAAATATTCACTATGTTTCAGAAAGAGGTCTTCAGTGAAGTGGAGCTCGCAGACCTTGAAATAATGAGAAAATCTTTTATCAGCTACATGTAATAATCCCGAGGGGAACTAATGCTAACACATGGGATTAGTGTCAGTTATCTTCAGATCAAATCGATTATTGTTCACTCGGTATTTCTGGTTAAAAGGCTAAAGCTATTCTTGCATAAGTAAATCACAGTTTTCCAGTGACTCAGTAATGTATGTAATGTAGTTGATCTTCTAGACAAAGGGCATCAAATCAATCAAATTCACGTTGTTAATGAACATCTAAAGAGCGTGCTACTTAAATATGTGATTAGTTGCTCCCGCTCTCTAAATTAAAGAACACACACCCTGAGACAATCTAACTGAATTGTAAAGAACCTGAGCTTACCTTCGAATTCTGTGTAACCTGGAAATTTTCACGATGTATTGCAGATCTCCATTTCTGCTGTAGTTAAGTGCTTTTAGGAAAAGAAAACACCACTACTCGTGGCCCATTTTCGTAATTTCCTATTCAACGTGGAACACAAGGCGAGGTTTTGGAAGTGGCACAGAATATTTCTTCCCTGTGGAACTGTCGAAATATTCACTATGTTTCAGAAAGAGGTCTTCAGTGAAGTGGAGCTCGCAGACCTTGAAATAATGAGAAAATCTTTTATCAGCTACATGTAATAATCCCGAGGGGAACTAATGCTAACACATGGGATTAGTGTCAGTTATCTTCAGATCAAATCGATTATTGTTCACTCGGTATTTCTGGTTAAAAGGCTAAAGCTATTCTTGCATAAGTAAATCACAGTTTTCCAGTGACTCAGTAATGTATGTAATGTAGTTGATCTTCTAGACAAGGGCATCAAATCAATCAAATTCATGTTGTTAATGAACATCTAAAGAGCGTGCTACTTAAATATGTGATTAGTTGCTCCCGCTCTCTAAATTAAAGAACACACACCCTGAGACAATCTAACTGAATTGTAAAGAACCTGAGCTTACCTTACGATCAAATCAAATCTCAGAGTTAAACGGAGAAGTAATTCCGACGAATCAACCACTATACTTTGAAAGTAAACAGAACACAAGTTTTGTTTCCCGGGTAGGTTATCCAACATAAACACAGAATTTCGAATTGCTTATAAAGGTAAATCGACACAAATTAAGCACAGCATATCACGGTGCAGATTTCTTATCGCACATTGCTTTGTAAACGGCGCTATTTTTTCTTGCAGTGCTTCATATACTCATTTTCAATTAAATGAACAATGTATTCTACCGATGCCTTTTGTTGCATGGTTGGTATGGCTATTAGATCCAGTTTTGGCCACCAGCAGCGCTAGTTGTAGCAAAATCTGTCTTTCCACCACTGGCCTAGTGGAAGTGACGTCACATGGCCTACTCGTCTTGGCTGGGAGGCCTGTTTTAGAGATGGGTCGAACTCGTTCATTCCCGTGAACTACTTCATTCATTTCACTCTTTGCCATGAAGCGTTGAAATGAAGTAGTTCATTCATGAAGTACGGAAGCCTGGCGAAGTTGCCCAGTTCGCCGCTCAGCCGCGACTACGCTCGCTTCGCCTCGCTCGTACAATAAAGCTTCGTAATACTTCATAATTTTACCAACAGATGGCCTCACTATGCAGTAACGTGCACGCAACGTTTTACGCTCTTACAGCGTCTGAGTTAAATAGAGCATGGTGGAAGGGGACAAAGGAAAGATAAACAGAGAAGCCTGTCACATAAAAAGAAGATATTACATTTAATCTTGCTCGACATTTTCTCATGAAGCGCCCAAAAAGTCCATCTGCCAAATGAAACATTATTTGTTGTATTCATGGACTGAAAACTAGGGCTACCAACGAAATGCAGTCCAATTTTATGTTCCTTTTAAAATTTAATCCAAAATAGAATGAGTATGTTTACCAATGTCACAAAGTCTATATACCTACGTTAAGTATAATTATTCAGAAGATTTCCTGTAGATTTTATTTTTGTTGGGAATAATAACCCTCCAGATTCAAAACGTAAACTGTCACCTGTAGTCATTGGTACGATTTCATGTAAAATCCCTCTTTCAGTGTTTTTAACAAACCTTTTATTTTCATGTTGGCTGTGCGTGCTCACACAGCGAGCCTCTTCGTTTGTATCTTTAATATTCATTTGTTTGCAAGCGCTGCCAACGGTAGGCTACCCGTAGACGCGAAGTTTAACTTCACAAATAGTCACGGGTAATGATGGCAGCACTGCAGGAAGCAACTGACGCTGCTTTCCCCTCGCCCCTCACCATCACTACCCAACGTAAACCTATCTTTCCCCACAAACACCGCGCGATTCGTCGACAGGCAGTAGAGGGAGGACTGAAGTGAAGGGAGGATGAGTGACGTAGCGCCGATGTAGTGGTAGAGGGAGAGGGGAAGAGAGTGAGTGAACTAGAAAAAGGTGTGGAGTGTGCTATCTGTGAAGAGATTGAAGTACCAGTTCATTGAAATCGAGTGGTTAGTTCACACTTCACTGGAGTGAAGCGTTCATTTGAACGACTCATTCACGAGCTCCCCATCACTAGCCTGTATGTTAGAAGGTGTTGCCACAGCCCGGTCTTCTTGCGACCGTACGTTCTCGTGACCACCGCTGCCAGCAATTATGTCTGGTGCTACATTCCCACCAAGTCTTTCTGCAGTCCAGTCTCAAAGGTAAATAACGTTCACAACCGTTACAGCGCGTATTTAATATAAACCTGATTTGCACCTTCGTAGTGGCGCTACCATCGCAGCTCTGACGCGATTGGCGCGAAATTTGAATCGAGGTCATCTTCCAGAGGTAGAAACAGGCCCAGCAACTTTCGTCCGCGCGACGCTTCCTTGCCGTCGTGATATTTTGGCGGTCAGCGTGTATCGCTGAGTCCGGCTTTTCTATTTTTGGACCTGGCAGCCCTGGGTGGGGCTGAGTGGCTGTTTGAAGCGCGAACAACGAGACGACGGCAGGTGGCCGGTAGTCGCAGGCGGCGTGGGCCCCTAGGCAGGTGCGCTCGTGCGACATCTGCTCCGCGCGACGCCAAGGACAATGGCACTCTGCACGCAAGCGAAGGCAGCCGAGGCGCAGGTGGTCACCGCAAGTGGCGACCTCGCTGCCACAAAGGAACGAGTTCAGATCCCGGGGCCGTTGCTTAGGACCTGACATTTTTCATCAGGCTGCTTCCACCACATTCTGCCACTCGCGGAGGCACTGTCCAGGTTCACAGTGTACAGGTCTAGAGACAATAGTGGCAAAAACTACTGGAGGTAATCCTATTTTTGTTTGCGAAATTTGGTATATTTGCTAATCTGTTAATGCGGAACCGATTTACCCGGGTGCAGATCTGGCGCTGTACGTTGTTTGCGTGATGGTATGATATCCACGCTGTCATTTGACAAGCCATAACTGAGTTAACAATATGGCTATCGGGAAGAGAGACCGTACGCTCTTTGTGTAAGTAGGCTGTTTAGGTTTTTATGTTGGTAACGCCACAAAGCGCTCTGTATGAAAATCACTGACTGTGCTGTGTGCAATCTGTAGCTGGTTGGAATTGTTGAAATATTCGCTATTGTACTGTTGGGCAGTTGGATGTGAACAGCGCATAGCGTTGTGCATTTGGAGGTGAGCCGCCAGCAGTGGTGGATATGGGGAAAGAGATGACAGAATTTAGAGATCGGACGATCTGGACGTCTGTCCATCAGAATGAGTAAATTTGTAATATTGGATATCATGAACTGATATATATATATGATGACTTTTAAACATTATTAAGGTAAGTACATTGTTTGCTCTCTATCAAAATCCTTCATTTGCTAACTATGCCTATCAGTAGTTAGTGCCTTCAGTAGTTAGAATCTTTTATTCAGCTGGCAGTATTGGCGCACGCTGTATTGCAGTAGTTGGAGTTGTTGTTGTTGTTGTGGTCTTCAGTCCTGAGGCTGGTTTGATGCAGCTCTCCATGCTACTCTATCCTGTGCAAGCTTCTTCATCTCCCAGTACCTACTGCAACCTACATCCTTCTGAATCTGCTTATGGTATTCATCTCTTGGTCTCCCTCTACGATTTTTACCCTCCACGCTGCCCTCCAATGCTAAATTTGTGATCCCTTGATGCCTCAAAACATGTCCTACCAACCGATCCCTTCTTCTAGTCAAGTTGTGCCACAAACTTCTCTTCTCCCCAATCCTATTCAATACCTCCTCATTAGTTACGTGATCTACCCACCTTATCTTCAGCATTCTTCTGTAGCACCACATTTCGAAAGCTTCTGTTCTCTTCTTGTCCAAACTGGTTATCGTCCATGTTTCACTTCCATACATGGCTACACTCCATACAAATACTTTCAGAAACGACTTCCTGACACTTAAATCTATACTCGATGTTAACAAATTTCTCTTCTTCAGAAACGATTTCCTTGCCATTGCCAGTCTACATTTTATATCCTCTCTACTTCGACCATCATCAGTTATTTTACTCCCTAAATAGCAAAACTCCTTTACTACTTTAAGTGTCTCATTTCCTAATCTAACCCCCTCAGCATCACCCGATTTAATTTGACTACATTCCATTATCCTCGTTTTTCTTTTGTTGATGTTCATCTTATATCCTCCTTTCAAGACACTGTCCATTCCGTTCAACTGCTCTTCCAAGTCCTTTGCTGTCTCTGACAGAATTACAATGTCATCGGCGAACCTCAAAGTTTTTACTTCATCTCCATGAATTTTAATACCTACTCCGAATTTTTCTTTTGTTTCCTTTACTGCTTGCTCAATATACAGATTGAATAACATCGGGGAGAGGCTACAACCCTGTCTCATTACTTTCCCAACCACTGCTTCCCTTTCATGCCCCTCGACTCTTATAACTGCCATCTGGTTTCTGTACAAATTGTAAATAGCCTTTCGCTCCTTGTATTTTTCCCCTGCCACCTTCAGAATTTGAAAGAGAGTATTCCAGTTAACGTTGTCAAAAGCTTTCTCTAAGTCTACAAATGCTAGAAACGTAAGTTTGCCTTTTCTTAATCTTTCTTCTAAGATAAGTCGTAAGGTTAGTATTGCCTCAAGTGTTCCAACATTTCTACGGAATCCAAACTGATCTTCCCCGAGGTCCGCTTCTACCAGTTTTTCCATTCGTCTGTAAAGAATTCGCGTTAGTATTTTGCAGCTGTGACTTATTAAACTGATAGTTCGGTAATTTTCACATCTGTCAACACCTGCTTTCTTTGGGATTGGAATTATTATATTCTTCTTGAAGTCTGTGGGTATTTCGCCTGTCTCATACATCTTGCTCACCAGATGGTAGAGTTTTGTCATTACTGGCTCTCCCAAGGCCAACAGTAGTTCTAATGGAATGTTGTCTACTCCCGGGGCCTTGTTTCGACTCAGGTCTTTCAGTGCTCTGTCAAACTCTTCACGCAGTATCTTATCTCCCATATCATCTTCATCTACATCCTCTTCCATTTCCATAATATTGTCCTCAAGTATATCGCCCTTGTATAAACCCTCTATATACTCCTTCCACCTTTCTGCCTTCCCTTCTTTGCTTAGAACTGGGTTGCTATCTGAGCTCTTGATATTCATACAAGTGGTTCTCTTCTCTCCAAATGTCTCTTTAATTTTCCTGTAGGCAGTATCTATCTTACCCCTAGTCAGATAAGCCTCTACATCCTTACATTTGTCCTCTAGCCATCCCTGCTTAGCCATTTTGCACTTCCTGTCGATCTCATTTTTGAGACGTTTGTATTCCTTTTTGCCTGCTTCATTTCCTGCATTTTTATATTTTCTCCTTTCATCAATTAAATTCAATATTTCTTCTGTTACCCAAGGATTTCTATTAGCCCTCGTCTTTTTACTTACTTGATCCTCTGCTGCCTTCACTACTTCATCCCTCAGAGCTACCCATTCTTCTTCTACTGTTTTTTTTCCCCCATTCCTGTCAATTGTTCCCTTATGATCTCCCTGAAACTCTCTACAACCTCTGGTTCTTTCAGTTTATCCAGGTCCCATCTCCTTAAATTCCCACCTTTTTGCAGTTTCTTCAGTTTCAATCTGCAGTTCATAACCAATAGATTGTGGTGAGAATCCACATCTGCCCCTGGAAATGTCTTACAATTTAAAACCTGGTTCCTAAATCTCTGTCTTACCATTATATAATCTATCTGATACCTTTTAGGTATCTCCAGGATTCTTCCAGGTATACAACCTTCTTTTATGATTCTTGAACCAAGTGTTAGCTATGATTAAGTTATGCTCTGTGCAAAATTCTACAAGGCGGCTTCCTCTTTCATTTCTTCCCCCCAATCCATATTCACCTACTATGTTTCCTTCTCTCCCTTTTCCTACATTCGAATTCCAGTCACCCATGACTATTAAATTTTCGTCTCCCTTCACTACCTGAATAATTTCTTTTATCTCGTCATACATTTCATGGGCTTTGTGTCTATCTTGGCCACAATAATGCGTTCACCATGCTGTTTGTAGTAGCTAACCCGCACTCCTATTTTTTTATTCATTATTAAACCTACTCCTGCATTACCCCTATTTGATTTTGTATTTATAACCCTGTAATCACCTGACCAAAAGTCTTGTTCCTCCTGCCACCGAACTTCACTAATTCCCACTATATCTAACTTTAACCTATCCATTTCCATTTTTAAATTTTCTAACCTACCTGCCCGATTAAGGGATCTGACATTCCACGCTCCGATCCGTAGAATGCCAGTTTTCTTTCTCCTGATAGTTGGAGTAACGAAGATTTTTGTGAGGTAAGTGATTCATGAAAGGTATAGGTTATTGTTAGTCAGGGCCATTCTTTTGTAGGGATTGTTGAAAGTCAGATTGCGTTGCGCTAAAAAAAAATATTGTGTGTCAGTTTAGTGATGATCAGAATAAGTAAAGAGAGAAATGTCGAAGTACGTTCAGTTTTGCTCAGCTGTTTGAAAATCAAATTACGTAGAGGTTTTCCAGCACTGTCATTTATAAAATTTTTCTAAGGGGATGTTTCATTTCTGAAACTGTTTTACAGTGGTGGCATTAATTAAAGTGCGGTATTGAGAGACTATCGTCGACTGGAATGTCTGAGAAGAGGCCTGATGGCATTTAATGGTTTCAAGAAGATGATAATTAAATTCGAAAACACGGGTGAACTTAGCATGTTCCTGGAAGAGGAAGGTGTTCCTATCCCGATGGAAATAATTGAGGAGGTTGCTGTTGCTGCAATTGACCAAGCAGAATGTGCCCCTGATAGTGGTAGAGCTCGCGCCGTGTCACGAGAATTGTCTATCACACGATCAACAGTACGGAAAGTTTTGCGGTGTATTTCACATTGGTACTGGTAAAAATCCGACGGTGTAGCAACTGAAACATTAGGATCCACAGCAACGTTCTACATTTATTCTTCAGTTGCTGGGACTGATCGAAGTTGATGACAGGTGATCAGGCAATATTCTATGGAGAGACGAGGTAGATTTCACATTACAGGGTGCAGCGAATACACGGAATTGCCGAATTTGGAGTACTGCTGAACCGGGTGTTGTGCACTCGGTGTGTGTGGTGAGGTAAGGATTCGGAAGCACCTTTGTTATCGGTCCGTTCTTTTTTGAAAAGAATACATACAGATTGCCTTTGAGGCGTATCGTGACGTCTGCACGTTAGTGAAGCCTCCTTGTACAGCTTGTCATTCCTGCTTTGGAAGTGCACAACTGTGTGGAAACCACTGTTTTCATGCAAGATGCGTTAACAACTCACGTCGCTCGCCCAATGAAAGGTGTGCTTAATTCAGCTTTCCACGAACGTGTTACGCCACAGAGATTTTCCAGATGGGTGGCCTGCAAATCACCTGATGCGAATCTGTTCGAGTTTTGGTTCTGGTGATATCTAAAAGAAGGCGTTTGACAGGGACACGTTCCGTCTGCTTGATTTGAAGGCTATTTACAGGAACACGTTGCTCAGATTGCACCGGAACCACTGTGAGTAATTGTTGATCACGGCGTTTTACAGATGCAGCGTCTCGTCGAAGTCTCTGATGTTCATAATGAACAACTTGTGTAAGCGGTGTTTAATAATAAAATCAACATTATGCCTTTGTCACTGGTTTCACCTTTTGTGTTCACGTTCAACCATTACATACCGAAACATTTCTATGTACCTGTCTTTCATTCACAGTGGCAGATTTGCACTTGGTCAGCAAAAATGGAACCATTTTTTTCCAAAATGAAAGGGTTCCGCATTACGTCATTAGAGTATCTATAAAGTTTCGCTGCCATACGACAATTACAGCACACACTATAGGTCTATGAAAAGCTGCACTTTAATTATAACCACTCGTTATTTCGATCTCTCTCTCTCTCTCTCCCAGTATAGTTGATAACCTCAATACCATGGAAGTTAGTCCTTAATATTTCCATGCACGTTCCTCTCCCCACTCATTTTGCGAGGAACCTACTCATTTCTCATCACTGAACATAATTTTCAGCCCTACGCTAATGCGTCATTATCAACTCTTCGATTATCTCCTTTCCTTTTTCTCCCAGTCGATGATTCACTTTCATTCGATGCAGTCCTCCACACAAACGCTGATCGTGCGATAATTCTCGCTGTTGCCGGCTCTCGCAATCTTCGGAATTGTGTGGTTTTTCCCGGAAGTCTGAGTGTATCGCCAGACTCAGGTTCTACACAACCAACGTCAACAGTCTTTTTTGTTGCCACTTACACGAATGATTTCAGAAATTCATATGGATGTTATCTATCCCTTCTGCCTTATTCGTCACAGCTCTCTTAAATTCTGATTCTAACACTGGATCCTTTATCTCTTCTATATAGTCTACAGTTTCTTCATCTATCACATCATCAGGCAAATCTTCCCCCTCGCAGGCCTTCAACGTACTACCCAGCTCTAAACGGTTCAAATGGCTCTGAGCAATATGGGACTTAACATCTGAGGTCATCAGTCCCCTAGAAGTTAGACCTACTTAAACCTAACTAACCTAAGGACATCACACACATCCATGCCCGAGGCAGGATTCGAACCTGTGACCGTAGTGGTCGCGCGGTTCCAGACTGTAGCCCCTAGAACCGCTCGGCCACTCCGGCATGCGCCAGCGAGATTTACATGTACTTTAAATAGCAGTCTTTTTTAAGGAAAATTCGTAACTCTTCGTTCGCAACAATACTATAAAAAAATTACTATCAAGCTCATACTCTCTACGGAAACGCTTGTGATACTCAAAAATCACTGTTCATTGAGGCATTAAATTACTACTCTATGTTTTTTCAATCCATTGTCCAAATACGCCACTATTGGAACACCAACAAGCTGCGACTGGCTTACTGTCAGCCCCAGTAGCACCAACGGACAAAGAATCGAAGGGAGGAAAATTGTGTTTCTACATTCTATCGGCTTTGTGCCATTTGAATTGCAACGTAAGTTCGGATTTGATGAACGTGAGCATTAACTCGGTCTTCCTCTTTTAAAACGAAAATTATCAGCGTTTGTCTTGGCCTACAGAGGGAAATAGCGGAAAACCAAATTCTATACAAACTAACGGCTACCTGCCCTCTTTTGTCAAATTCACGTCCAGTTCTCCGCTGGGAGAGTACCTAGATTATCGCACCACGTTAAAGGGGAGCTCTAATTGTTAAGGAAGACTTTAAGGAGACTCATGTTTTTAATTTATTCGAGTGAATTTCGGTAAAAAACGATAAACAATTTCACAATTTTATCGAACAATGATCTAGGAGTTTTCACCAAGCTGAGATACAATCTCATTACTTAGGAGTGCTGTACCTTGGTGAACCACTAAGAAGCAGTCATACTCCAATCTTCCTTCACCCTCCAATGTAATTTTACAGTCGTTCATTTTTAGTCTGGATTTGAGCTGGGGAAGTGATCAGGAATGAACGACCGTAAATTTTTTGGGACACCCCTGATCATCACCGACAGCGCTGTTGGAGTAAAGAAGTCTCTTCGACAGAGAAGCTAGAACAATTTTTGGATCCGAAAATGGAAAGGCTCTGGAAATATTGTCATACATTTTCCCAAATTTCCTCATTTAAGTATGCATCCATCATTTCTGGCAATATAGAAATATAATTTTCTGCATTAAAGAACGTCCCGGCAGACAAATGCATGAGCCTAAATGAGGAAATTTTATATTATTTATTTTATGGTTTTTAGTGCCGGGAGTCTCCGTGGAGATGTCCGTCTCGTCATCGATGCAACTGTTCTCGTTTAAGAAGAGAGGCTGAATCTTTAAGGGAAATTGAATCCGTCAGGAAACGAATTCGGAAGCAGTTGGCTGTGGCCTAAAGTAAGGGACTATCGCCAGGAGTGGGAAACGGGGAGAAAAATCCATATTCAAGGTTGCCAACAGATGTATTAGAATCACGTCGGCTCCAGAATCCAGGGATTGCTAGTTGAGCAGCTCAAGGCGCAGAGCTAAACCCACTCTGATAATTTGGAAAAACTGGTCGTTGCACATTGTTTAAAATAAAATGCATGATAACGAAAGAAGTAATTCTGATATTCCATGTTTTTCCTTTTACTGTACGAGTTTGGTATTTTGATTAATGTTTGCATATCCTAAGATTTAATTGTGCATTGAATTGCAGGTTCAGTTATTTTAGTATTACAAGAGCGTATGCAGATTAAGGACGAAGGGAGTGCAATGTGGGGATTCTCGGACGAACTGAAGCAACCCGCCGAAAAGTACACTACTGGCCATTAAAATTGCTACAACAAGAAGAAATGCAGATGAAAAACGGGTATTCATTGGACAAATATATTATGCTAGAACTGACATGTGATTACATTTTCACGAAATTTGGGAGCATAGATCCTGAGAAATCAGTACCCACAACAACCACGTCTGGCCGTAATAACGGCCTTGATACGCCTAGGAATTGAGAAACAGAGATTGAATGGCGTGTACAGGTACAGCTGCCCATGCAGCTTCAGCACGATACCACAACTGATCAAGAGTAGTGACTGGCGTATTGCGACGAGCCAGTTGCTCGGCCACCATTGAAAAGCCGTTTTCAGTTGGTGAGAGATCTGGAGAATGTGCTGGCCAGGGCAGCAGTCGAACATCTTCTGTATCCAGAAAGGCCCGTACAGGACCTGCAACATGCTGTCGTGCTGTATCCTGCCGAAATGTAGGGTTTCGCAGGGATCGAGTGAAGGGTGGAACCACGGGTCGTACACATCTGAAATGTAACGTCCACTGTTCAAAGTGCCGTCAATGCGAACAAGAAGTGACCGAGACGTGTAACCAATGGCACCACATACCATCACGCCGGGTGAAACGAATACACGCTTCCAGTGAGCGTTTACCGCGACGTCGCCAAACGCGACCATCATTCCGACCTGGATTCATCCGAAAAAATGACGTTTTGCCATTCGTGCACCCAGTTTCGTCGTTGAGTACACCATCGTAGGTGATACGAGGCCGTTGGGATCCAACACGGCGTTCCGTATTACCCTCCTCAACCCACCGATTCCATATTCTGCTAACAGTCATTCGATCTCGACCAACGCGAGCAGCAACGTCGCGATACGACAAACGGCAATCGCGATAGGCTACAATCCGACCTTTATCAAAGTCGGAAACGTGATGTTACGCATTTCTCCTCCTTACACGAGGCATCACAACGACGTTTCACCAGGCAACGCCGGTCAACTGCTGTTTGTGTATGAGAAATCGGTTGGAAACTTTGCTCATGTCAGAACGTTGTAGGTGTCGCCACCGGCGCCAACCTTGTGTGAATGCTCTGAAAAGCTAATCATTTGCATATCACAGCATCTTCTTCCTGTCGGTTAAATTTCGCGTCTGTAGCACGTCATCTTCGTGGTGTAGCAATTTTAATAGCCAGTAGTGTATTTTAGAAAAGAAGGTACTATAGAACCTGCTATCATCAAATTCCTATTCCGGTATCCACAAAATCCGCCCCATCGCTCAGTATCGGAATTTGTTTCCATAATTGTGAACCGCCTGGGTGACGAGATTGGCGATGTTTTGACATTTACTAATGACAGAATTTTGAGCAAATTAAAAAAAGAAAAATATATGCAACCATCGCCGTTTGGAGCATGTTTTTTGTAGGGTAACATCATTTTTGGGCAACACAGACAAACCCAAGTGTATTTCTGTGCACTGATTTTAGTTTATTGTTATTTATTATTATGCTTATCCATCTGCTGCGCTGTGAAATATGCACAAGCACAGTGTAAGAGGTCCATGATTAAGGAATTAGTTGCTAGCGCACTCGAGCTGATGTAATTTCGATGGATTGCTCACGCGCTGCCTGCGATATGTAAAGTGTAAGAGAATCTCAGACCAGAGAGCAGTGTTGACTGCAATGTAAGAGGTCCATGATTAAGGAATTTGTTGCTAGCACACTCGAGCTGATGTAATTTCGATGGATTGCTCATGCGCTGCCTGCGATATGTAAACTATAAGAGAATCTCAGACCAGAGAGCAGTGTTGACTGCAATAGGACCTTTGTGGCAGATGTAGCAGTAGTAGCGATCAGTCTGGTGTATTGTGTTTGCTTGGCCGGTCGTGGGGAGCGATGGCGGAGGCTGAGCGATATAATATAAGGTAAAAGCAGTCTCGCGCATATGTACTATTGTTATGTCAAGCCCCATGTAAATGTTTTTAAAAATCTCTTAATAATAATCTTTCTTATAAAAAATTAACTTTTGATAATCATTCATCTCAATTTAAAGAACTTACTAATTTCTCCAATCCATGGTCATCCCGATTATTGTAAAGAAAAATCAGTTGTTTCTTTTTATACATGACAAATCTATCGGCCAGCATTGCACAGGGCTGTGCCAGAAAATTTCTTATAGGAGCAGATATATATGCGTTATCCGGCGACCTTATTGAGGTAAGAATTTTCAATTTATTTAGAATGATCTTTCAGGGCCATGTCGCAGCACTGATGAAGTCCAAAATTTAGCAGTTTAAATTCACAGTTAATTACTGAATGGTTATAAATGAACCACAATTCTATTGAGAGATTAGTCACATTTTATTATTGGTAGGTTACGGAATTTTTTTGTGGGGAGGTTACACTTTTGAGCAATCCATCGAAATTACATCAGCTCGAGTTCGCTAGCAACAAATTCTTTAATCATGGACCTCTTACAACAGATAGCGGCAGTATTGCATACACAAGGTACAGAAGGGCAGTCAGTGTATTGACGAAGCTGTCATTTGTACTCTGGTGTTTCATATGAAAAGGATTTCGACGTGATTATGGCCCCACTCCCGGAATTAAGAAACCTTGAGCGCGGAGTGGTAGTTGGAGCTAGACGTATTGGACAATCAATTACGGTAATCGGTAGGGAATTCAGTATTCCGAGATGACCGAAAGCAGCGGCGGTTGCGTAGAGTTGCCATTGCTAACGGACAAGTAACACTGTGTGAGATAACCACAGAGATCAACGTGGGACATACATCGAACATATCCATTAGCGCAGTGCGGCGAAATTTGGCGCTAATGGGCTATGGCAACACATCACCTGCAGTGACTCTCCTGGATTCGTGACCATGTCGGTTTGACGTCAGACGACAGAAAAACCGTGGCCTGGTCAGATGAGTTCCGATTTCAGTTGGGAAGAGCTGATGGTACGGGTCATGTGTACATATTTTCAACTTGACATAACGCTAGTAGACGGATCGGTATTGATTTTTGTCTTGTCGCTTAGCCATAATTAGAAACTATTACAAGAAGACACACTACAAAAACAATAAGCGGCAGTAATTACAATAAACTCAGTTGCACGTAAGAACTGTTTAACAAAACAGTAAATGAAGTCCGGTAACGTCAGCATAGTACAGTATTTGGTCTTGGCTAAAGCAGGGATGCGCGATAACCGATAATGCTGTCGATACACTTATCGTTTGAATCCATCGTCGGTCTTGTTGAGTATCGATAGTGCGAGTCCCCGTTTCGTCGTATTATGGAAAATCAAAACATCTTTCACTTTCACTACACGGCAAACAGGTCGTGTGTTATTCCATTTAGGTAGTTGGGAGGGGGGGGGGAGGTCCGGACGCCCTGGACACTCCCCCCCCCCCCCTTTGGTTATGTCCTTGCGTATTTGTCGCAGAAGTAGTATGGCCTTGCTTTTATGATCGTAAACAACTATTGTTTAAGTTATTACCACACTTTGCTCATGAATGGATTTAATGAATTACCAGTATAGCGATTACTTCTAACGAAAAATTTGCTGTATTTCAGGGGATGGGCTCCAGTAACATTTCTGTTTCACTTTTTTATCTGCCCATTTGTAGTCTTCTTCCTTTTGACGAAACCCACTAGTAACAATCGTTAACTGCTACTAGCCACCATTCTGGTGTTTGGCTTGAAAACCACAGTGCTGTAGTGGGCCTGGTCCTTTTGGAAATGCTTCACCGTAAAGATGAGAACATGTAACGTTAGAGTCGTTGTCCTGCCGTCTTCAGAGTCATCATAAATTGAACACAAACTCTGATCGGACAAGAATAGAAAAGGAAACCTTTTAAGACCTCTGCAGAAAACGAAGCCAGTATTCGCCTGATGAGAATTTGGGAAACCTAAGTAAGTATCGTAACTCTACGGTTCAGCTGCTTCTCCTGCTGCCGCCACAAGTTTTTGATCAGAACGATGAAGCTACTTGTCAGTTTTCGGATACCAGGTACGAGGAGTGTTCAAGAGAAAAGGTAAGGAAACATACTGTGAGTTTAATTGAAGTCTTTATCCAAGAGTAACCACCAAAGACCTGAGCACAACTGTCCCACTATTTCACGAGCGGAAAGATTCCCGGTTTCCAGAATTCCTGTGGATGAGACCGCGAGCAAGTCCTCCACTGTGCCACTCACTTCGTCGTCCGAGTTGAAGCGCATTCCTTTGAGATGATTTATTTTTTTTTTTTTAACGGGCGAAACACATGGAAGTTGCAGAGCGACATGTCCGGGTTTGAAGCTCGTGTTCAAGCTGCTCCCACTTGAACTGGGCCATTACACTTTGTGTCGCCTTGGAGACGTGTGGACAAGCATTAATGTGCAACAGAATCACTCCATCCGTGAACAGCCCAGGCCGTTTGCTCTAGATGGACTGTGTAGGCTACAGAGTGTCTCACAGTATACGACACTAAAAATGTAAATGTCGTGTGACTAGGGCCTCCCGTCGGGTAGGCCGTTCGCCTGGAGGAAGTCTTTAGATTTGACGCCACTTCGGAGACTTGCGCGTCGCTGGGGATGAAATGATGATGATTAGGACAACACATCACCCAGTGCCTGAGCGGAGAAAATCGCCGATCCAGCTGGGAATCGAACCCGAGCCCTTAAGATTGACGTTCTGTCGCGCTGACCACTCGGCTACAACGGGCGGTCTGAGATGGTAAATACTAATGATCTACGAGGTGTTCAATTACTGCAATGAAAGCTATTAGGGTGAAAGTAGGGCAACAACAGGACTGTCACTGGTCAGATACCGAATCAATGGAAAACGTTAATTTCTATAATCGTCGAAACAGGAGCAATTCAGTACTCGTGTCGGTACTACACTGCGCAACACAGTTAAAGGATCACTTTTTCAAAACTGTATAACTGTTTCCCATTGTGACATATAAACTTGAAACTGGGCTCAAAGGAGCGTATGCCGGCCGGGGTGGCCGAGCGGCTCTAGACGCTACAGTCTGGGACCGAGCGACCGCTACGGTCGCAGGTTCGAATCCTGCCTCAGGCATGGCTGTGTGTGATGTCCTTAGGTTAGTTAGGTTTAAGTAGTTCTAAGTTCTAGGGGACTGATGAGCTCAGAAGTTAAGTCCCATAGTGCTCAGAGCTGTTTGAACCATTTTGAAAGAAGCGTACACCTTCCTCTGTAACGGTGCAAAATCTTGGCCCCCTGCGACGTCAATCTCTGGCTAGGTGACGCTTCAAACTCTAAGATGTCGACACATGCGGGAAAAGAAAAAGGCCAGGGCACAGAAGTTCATGTGAGATGTAAGGGCGGTTGGTGATGTCACGTTGCAACAAATTCGCACCACAATTCTGCCTAAAAGCATTATAAACGTGTCACACGAGGGGAAGGTCGTTGCACCCCCTCTTACCCATATTTCCGCGATGGAGGTTAGAATCGCGACGCCCACCGTTGAAATCACGCTACTTCCTTATGAGTTGCCGAGGAAAACATTTCAGACTCAGCACCGGTCAGAATCGACACGAAGAGGCCCCGGGGAGTAGCATGAACGGCGTCAATGAAAACACCCCTTTCCGTTGTGTGTTAAATCCCACACATTTCGCGCTCGGACACGAGAGTTCGCAGTGCGACGAGCAACAGGAAAATGTTCTTCACAGCCTGTGCCACTACTCACACCCTCGAATGTTTCAACCATTCTCTAACGACAACTGAATGTGCTCGCACCTCTTTGTTGTCTACAGTGAGAAACCGAAGCGTCCTTTCAACACCAGGTGACGAAATTTGCACGCGATCAGAAGCAGTAAATAATGCTCCTGCTTCTTCATCCCTCGTGTTTTGCGGTCTCCTTTGTCACGATCACGAGCAGAGACTAAATTCACACATGTGTGGATAAAACCGGAAGGTTTTCGTATATCCATATTTAAACTGAATGAAGGTGGGACACAGCTGGTATGATTTTTATTAAAAATGAAATTCCTCCAGCTATACTTCATATTTTATATATACTTCGCTACTACTTTCGTCGTTGCCTCAGCGTCGTACACTTTGATGAAATCAGTAGTGTGTGGGTCAGTCAAGAACTCCGCGGTGAGACCAACACGTGCCCCACACCACTAGTAGCGAAGTAAATATAAAATCTTAAGTACAGCTGAAGGAATTTCAATTTTAATAAAAACCGGAAAGGGTCCTTCTAAGACAACCCCTCCCCCCTCCACTTCGTCAGTACCCTCAATTAATTACCTATGAAGAAACATCACAATCGCAAAATATCATTTACTTCAAATGACCGATTTTGGCAAGTACAGTATCACGTCTTCAGACTGACAGTGCTGTGACGATTATAAAGGTGCTTAGTAATTAGGGAGATCAGTCTTGCATAAAATGTACAAAGATTAAACTAAAAATGGGTTTTACCCATTTGCTGAAGATGGCGACTTGCTGAGTATCTGCGTGTTATCAAGACGGGAACTGCTGCTAGTGGCTGAACTGCCTGTCGTTAAGCTGTGCTCGATAGCGCGGCAATTTGCTGCATTACGTCGGCTGCAGCCAATGGGATCTTACTTTACGCAAAAATATTTATGGCTTGCAAACGAAGTATAAAACCAACGGTACACTTATATGCATGTTATTACAGAAGTTGTGCCGTTTTAATAAACAGTGCATGTCATTAATGAAACAGTAAACTTTAAATAAACTTTAATTACAAGTGCAGCAATACAAAATGTTGCGCCGTTGTGCATAAAGAATAGTGTGATTTATAAGAGACTGGAAGAATTACACGACATTTACAATAATTATAATGTGTGAGTAATCAGTGTAACATCAGGGTAGAAATTCTTTAAGATAATTAATTAAAATTTGTAATGATAGATATGTCGCTATGTCATACGTAATATAAATGCAATGGCGTTTTAAAAGGTTTTTTTTTGTAACATACAGTATGAGTATTCAAAAAATATTTAGGAAACAAAATATTAAAAAAATGACGGAGTCAACTGATAAAAACGAAATAAGTTATTTCGAATACCCTCAGTGAAATATGTTTAAAAATTTGTCGTATAACCTTCTTAAATGAGAAAATGAAGCGGGAATCCTTCCTTACACTATTTCTTTAAAAATATCAAAAAAGATCGTTTCGTGAAAATCTAATTGTTCATTCAAAAGAATTGAAGATTTAGTTTTCCCGTGAATAAAAATTTCGAACTCCTCAATTGTGTGCAAGAGTAATCCCTTTGGGCTTGAGTGTAATATTTCGAAGCAGTTGGTGATGTCACCTTCTGTGTGCTCCTCACTTTTATAGTTTTGTCCAAACATCGGTTTACTTCGTGGGACTCCTGAGGTATGTTCCTTAAAACGCGTTTTAAAATTACGCCCAGTCTGTCCAATGTATATTTTTTCACATGTACCTCAGGTAAGTTTACATACACCTGAAAGGAAAAGTGTTCATTGGTATTTCCAATAGAGTACCTTAATTTATTTAAAAGGGTGTTTGCTAGTAAGAAGTCAATAGAGAGGCTGATATTCTTGAAAAGTCTGTTAATTCTATTGGAAAATTTTCCCAGATGTACCATTTTAGAGTACATTTTTTTTAAGGTAATTTATGGTTTTTTGATTTTACTTTCTGAGTTGGGGAATCTACGATCTTGGGGTCATAGTTATCATCGTAAGCAACATGCTTCAAAATTTCTCTTTTATAATGCTGGTCAGGTGTAAGTCGTAATTTTAGCATTCTGCCGGCCGCTGTGGCTGAGCGGTTCTAGGCGCTTCAGTCCGGAACCGCGCGACTGCTACGGTCGCAGGTTCGAATCCTGCCTCGGGCATGGATGTGTGTGATGTCCTTCGGTTGGTTAGGTTTAAGTAGTTCTAAGTCCTAGGGGACTGATGACCTAAGATATTAAGTCCCATAGTGCTCAGAGCCATCCACGGGAACAGCATATTCTACATACATTTTTGACGGTGACAGGCACTATACAATGTCGCCTAGGCAACAATCCTTACAGCATTTTGTAAGCTTGGCGTAGCTTGTGCAGGGTGGACTTGAGGCGCTATTGCCAAAGGAACTTTTAAAATTGACTGATTCACTCAGTCACTCATCAAGGAAGATATCCAGAATGGAAGATGGATTAAAAGATATAATTGAGTGATATACGCATTATCCTGCTCATCCCTTCCTCCAGAGGCTTCTAATAACAGTAAAATAGTGAGATTCAGTTTTAGTCACGTATTTTTAATTCGCTTGTGGAGCTGCCAAACTGGTCAGGCTAAATACGCAATAAACAAATAAAATAAATAAAACTACAATCGTAAATCCCAGAACTGACAGTACCGTATTAACAGACGCCAAATGTACTATGCACACTAACTGCTTATCTGAAGTGGTCAGCACTGTGGTAGGATCCGTGTAATGGATCGGCCATGCAGATTCTTTACGTTTTAACCACTGTTGTGAAGGACGGAGGTAGTGATTTTTCCAAGGTACAAATCGAGATCGCAATCGTAACTAAGCTGAGAGAAACAACTACTCACAGCTCATAAATGGAAATCCCTGTTAACTGGAAAATGACGCCGTTAAAAATAACCGTCATGGTAACTACGGCGCTCTAGTTGCGACTAAAACCCATTGTCAACGGCAGTACTGTCCTGATCCAAGTTAGTATGTCTTGGACCCTAGAACAGCTGATAGTCATTAGCTAGCAGGCAGCTAGACTCATATACAGAGAGTTCGGGAAATCCCATTACAAACTTCTAGGACTTGTAGAGGGGAATGAGTATATAAAATTTTAGAAAGGAACCCATGTCCGGATACGTCATCCAACGACGCTACAAAGTGACAAAGTTATAGGCGCCGGCGCATGTAAATGTATGTACATACAGTGCGATTCCGTGATGATGTTATAAATTTGCTAGGATGATGGAGAAGGATAAATGCATCAGTTTGAGGCAAGTATCCCTTTACCGGCAACGAACGAGTCGAAAGTTATAAATGAAAACTATTCTGATAGCTCTGACAGTGAAATACATACACCGGTGCTGTTGTTGCTAACATTTTATGGCAGGTAACTTTCAGAGGTGGTAGTATGGAACAAAACAAGGAAAAATATAGAAAGCATGGACTCTAAAATGAGTACCTTAAAACCTACGAGCACTTGTTCAATAGAGGAGATGTGGTTCACAGTAGCGAAGATAAACAAGTACTCACAGCTCCTCAGGTACGCATTTTAGAGTCCATGTGTACAGTACATTTTTTCCTTGTTTTGGCTCATACTATCACTTCTGAAAGTTGCCTGTTCTGCAGTCTTAGTAATAACAGTACCAATACTTGTATTCCACTGTCAGATATATCAGAATAGTTTTCATTTTCGTCTCGTTCGTTTGCAGTACAGTGACCCTTACCTCAAACTGATACATTTCCTCTCCTCCAACATCCTAGAAAATTTGTAACAACACAGAATCACACTGTATACGCATACACATATATTTACAGGCGCCGGCGTGTACAACTTTGACCGTATGTAGCGTCGTCACTCCAATTGAAACGTCCCCTTAGAAAATTAAGAATGACAGTGCTGAAAAAACTCTTACCTTATTTGATTTTCAAACTGCCGAGCAAAACTAAACGTACTGAGACTGTTTTATCTTTACTTATTCTGATCATGTCTAAACTGACATACAATAATTTAGTGTAACGCAATCTGACTTTCAATAATCCCTACAAAAGAATGGCCCTGACTAACAATAACCTATACCCTTCATGAATCACTTACCTCACAAAAATCTTCGTCACTCGAACTACTGCAATACAGCGAGCGCCAATACTGCCAGTGAAATAAAAGATTCTAACTACTGAAAGCACTAACTACTGATAGGCACAGCTAGCAAATGAAAGATTTTTATAGAGAAAAAACAATGTATTTACCTTAATAGTGTTCAAAAGTCATCATATATATAAATATAAATTTGTGACATCCAGTTTAACAAATTTCCTTTTTCTGACGGACACACGTCCAGATCGTCCGCTCATAGTAACCTCTCAAACCTCTGACATCTCTTTCCTCACATTCACCACTGCAGGTGGCTCACCTCCAACAGCCCAACACTACTGGCTGTTCACATCCAACTGCCCAACACTTCACGATTAACTTCCAACAACGAGTCCAACCAGCCACAGACTGCACACAGCGCAGTTAGCGATATTAATTCAGATCGCTTCGTGCGTTACCAACATAAAAACCTAAACAGCCTACATACATAGAACCATGCTCCCCACAAAAAATTTTACAAATTGTTTTGGGCAGTTGCCAATACTGATTTGCTAAAATTTTTCATATTAACGATAACAAATATATCAAATGCACACACTTATTGATACACTTTTGGTCAAAAGCAAAAATTGTCCTCACACTCCACAAAGGAAGTCCTTATCATTCATCACAATAGTAATTACAGTTTTATGCACGAAGTCTGAGCAGTAAAAGAAAATGCACACGGAAGTACTGTTGTCCTTCCAACGGAAAGACAGTGCTAACTCTTGAAATGCAGACAGGTAAGGTGCCACAACAGAGCAAACCCGCAGCAGAGTCAGTTTTGAACAATATTGGTAAGTAGGTCATCACAGAACAGACCCACAGTATTTCTTGTAGAGATAATGGTACTGGTGGGCCACCACAGCTGCAGACCCACTGTAGTCCTTGTAGAGATGGCCAGCAGGCATCACTGCGACTGTGCAGGTGCACAGTCACCATCAAAGACTCTTGCGGATAATATATCAAGTCCATAAACCACCACTTGTGCACTCACAAACTTTTTGTAATGTCCTTAGAACCAGCAACGCTGTTAACCAGTCCCTTGCTGATTTATCAACACATTTGCGAGCACTAACAACACCCTTTTTTTAACTTCTCACATAATGTGCATATACTATGACCAACAGAAATGTGTGCAGTGAAATGAAGCTCTACTACTTACTTAATTTGATGAACTGGAGTCAATTACAATTTTATTACATGAGAATACAATTATAAAAGTAAAAAAATCATTAAGAAACATAATGATAACATTAGTAGTAAACCAGGGGTTACAAAAGAATGGAAATAAGCATATACATGAGTATTATAGGAATTGTGACATAAGTAAATAAATGAAGAAAAATGAGAATATTAATTAGAACATCAGATTGATACATGAGCATAAAAAGGAAACATAACAGAATAAGTAATATCTAAACATTTTTCTTAAAACTAAAGAACAGGTCGTATTTGAGGATAACAGTACTCCTCATCATAGTGAATGTAGCTTAGTATTAGAAAAATTCTACAACATAACTCTTATCAGATAAACACATAAAGACAGGGAGAACATAGACATACAGTATGTAAGTAGGCTGTTTAGGTTTTTATATTGGTAACGCCACGTAGCGCTCTGTATGAAAATCACTGGCTGTGCTGTGTGCAGTCTATGGCTGGTTGGCATTGTTGAAATATTCGGTATTGTAGTGTTGGGCAGTTGGCTGTTAACAGCGAGTAGCGTTGCGCAGTTGGAGGTGAGCTGCCAGCAGTGGTGGATGTGGGGAGTGAGATGGCGGAGTTTTGAGAGCGGATGATCTGGACAGAGACAGTTAATTTGTAAGACTGGATGTCATGAACTGATATATATATATATATATATATATATATATATATATATATATATATATATATATATATACTATTAAGGTAAATACATTGTTAGCTCTCTATCAAAATCTTTGATTTGCTAACTATGCCTATCAGTAGCTAGTGCCTTCAGTAGTTTTAATCTTTTATTTAGCTGGCAGTAGTGGCGCTCGCTGTATTGCAGTAGTTCGAGTAACGAAGATTTTTGTGAGGTAAGTGATTCATGAAAGGTATAGGTTAATGTTAGTCAGGGCCATTCATTTGTAGGGATTATTGAAAGTGAGACTGCGTGATTATGTAGCTCTCAATTCGTTCGAGCAATCAGTTATTCATAATATGAAACACAGTCATAGCTCATTCACTCAAATGATTCAGAAATTTTACTTGTTAGAATGAAATCAGGCGATGATTCTTCTTCTCTGCAGGCTCATGCTTTGCGGCAGTCTGCCAATCTGTGCAAATAAAATGCCTCGTAATTTTGGGAGCGTTGTATAATCAGTCGGGAAACCTCAGATCAAGCGGATGTTTGGCTTTGATGAAGTTTAACCTTCCGAAGAAATAATGGAACTCTTGGATTATTAAATGCAGGTTCGTATCCAGTCTTTCTGAAGTTCGCTTCTGATTAACAACAACGCAATATATCGACGAATATCATTAATACTGAAATGTCAAATACACACATTTTGTATGAAGGAGCAATATACACATATATTTCTCTTTTAATCGTACAATTTCGCATCAGTTATCTTCTGTCATAAATCTCAATAATCAGATTACAGTTCTTCAAACAAAGCTCAGGCTAATCGGCACGAAGACAATCCCGGAAGCTTTTTTTCTTCTAACCACCAGAGAGAGTACTACAAAGAATAATTATGCGCTCATGGCGTAGCTATTGTATGAAACTACTTTGCACATGGATTCTGCGAATATGAAGATAGAAAATTTGTAAACGTCATTCAAGGGTAGAATTGTATCAGAATAATGCATCGAATATAAAGAGATATTACACGCTAAAAATAGTGTGTCAGTTTAGTGTTGATCAGAATAAGTAAAGAGAGTAATGTCTGAGTACGTTCAGTTTTGCTCAGCTGTTTGAAAAGCAAATAATGTAATAGGTTTATCTGCATAGCAATTCATTAAGTTTTCAAAGTAGGCGTTTCATATGGTGACACTTCCAGGATACCTCACTGGAATCTTCTGATTTTTTCTTGTAGTTTGTGGAATTAGTGTAGCTATTGTTTATTGCTAGTGCATAATTGTAGAGAGAATCTTCTTTGTAGTTGTAGTTTTTCATTGTTGTACAGTAAAACACTTGTGGCATGCATGAAGATTTGCACCTAGTATTTTGCAGCTGCGCTTGCAATTAACTAGATATTATTTTCAGTGCTTTTCAAATTGTGCTTTTCTGTGTTATCGTGTGAAACATTGTGACAATTATGGCGTGTGAAAAACGAAATACTATTCTCCAAAGTAAACTGAGAAATGACAGTGAAGACGAAAGCAGTCTGTTAGCGCCACCGAGTAATGAATTAACTAATTTTCAAAGTAGTAATTTGGTAATTGTGCATAGGGAAATGGAGTGGGTGGCAAATAATGGTGTAGACAGTGAAACAATTAGTGAACAGGGAAGCATTATCGATCGATCGGTCGGCAACAGTTCGCCTCAGGAATCCGAAATGACAGGACACAATCCTGCGAATACTGTAGATTCAGGTTTTGTGTCCTCACCGTTTTCTCAGATAAGTCAAGACACATTTTCTGCTCATCAAAATGTGAGTGTTGCTGGTGCAAATGCACTGCCGAAAAGCTTAGAGGAACAGATTCCAGACACTAATACATTATTATTGCAATTAATGCAATAAATGAAACAAAATCAGAGACAAACACAGCAACAGCTTCAAAAGTTAGACACCACGCTTGAACAAACACGTGAAGGTTTAACTGCTGAGTTACATAACATCGAATCGATATGTCAAAAAGTCTTTAATCACGTAAAAACACAAATTTCTGAGCATTTCCAACCTATTTTTTCGCGGCATGAAAATGCATTACAGAATCATGAAACAGCCATAAAAGAACTGCATACTATTGTTCATGAAAATCACGACACCTTGCAAGCTAAAATTGACTCAGTTGCGTCTACTGATTCGGTTACGCAACTTGCAAAAACTCAGGAAAACTTAAAGGACACAGTAGATACGATTTCAACACAAATGGACACTCTGAAACTTGGTTCAGGAAAACACACTGAGGAAATCAGTTCACTATCAGAGAAAGTAGCCGACCTTTCGGATCAGTTCACTAACTTATCTAAAAAGGTAGATGATGATCTGAATGACACAAGACCCGTAGCCTTCACTGACACAGAAGAGTATGAACAAATTAGAAGATTCAAACAACATCAAAATCAAATCAATACACAGTACAAAAGAGAAATCCGTGAAGTTCAAGATCAGCTGACACAGGTAATACAAGAATTACATATTTCAGAGGAGACTCGCACTCCATCACGGGAAGAGGACTTAGAAATACGGAAAAGTCACAAAATAATAACACAAGGCATTTCGAAAATTATTTAAGAAGTTGACAAGGCACACTGAATTTTGAGATTAAACCGCCGAAACTGAGGAACAATGACCGATATGCGACTCGCCGACATGATAATTTTGACTATAAGCTGTTCATTACTACACGTAAATTCCAAACATTTAAGAATTCTGGCAACGACATTCATCCACAACCATGGCTTCATCAATTCTCTCATTGTTTTCCTCCCAACTGGTCAATGCAGCACAGGTTAGAATTTATGTGTGGCTACTTAGAGAATGAACCAGCTGTAAGAATGCGATTGGTCATTCACAATTGTCACAGTGAAGGAGAATTTTATCATGTCTTCCTCTCAGCATGTTGGTCTCAAGCTACACAAGACCGAGTAAAACATAGCATCAAAATGATGAAACATTTAGAACAATCGGAATTTTCTAGCCTTGTCAAATATTTCGGAGACATGTTACATAAGAATCAGTATCTTTCAAACCCATACAGCCCCTCAGAACTCATCCGCATTTGCTTAATCAAATTGCCTGAACATTTACGACACATTATTTTGGCAGGACGTTGTAAAGACGACATTGAAGTTTTTCAGGGACTCTTACAAGAACTGGAAATTCACACTGACAATCACGGAACGCGAAAACAGGAACTCAACAATTACAGGTCACATCTGTCACAATTCCGTGACGACAGAAATAATAAATGGACACGACAAAGCTATTCTTACAACGTAAATCGTGACCAAAACAGACACCACCCGTATGACAACCGTTGGCAGAGTAGTAATAATTACACGGAAAGATCACCTCTCCGCAGTAATGATTATCACAGAGACAATCAGAGAAACAGACAATATGGGAACCGAAATAACTATTGTCAAGGGAGACAGAATAACTTCAGACGCAACGGTCCGCCTCACAGTTACGATTCCGGGAGAAATTCTCCACCACATGACCGACAAACAAGAAACTATGTAAACTACCGACAAAACGACAGACCTGAATTCCATCAGAACTGGCGGGATTCAAACAGGGCAGGGACCTCTCGACAAGGTGAATTTGTAGAAGTTAGATCTCCAAATCCCAATAACGAAGCGCGCTAACAAAGAGACAATAGGCAATGACTCACACCGCTGGCAACCACAAAACATACTTATGAAGCTGACGACGTAGCTGCCGTGGCTAGTAATTATGGAAAAATGGAAGACCTTAGGGACATCTTACTCCAGGAACACGACGCACACATTACAGTAAATGACGTAAAATTTACGGCAGTACTTGACTCTGGCAGTCCCATTTCAGTAATTGGTGAAACAGCCTTTAGCAAATTCAACAATCGAACGATTGCCCCACACTTACGTTATGTAAGATTAAATTACAAGGTGCAGTCGTTGGAAAATGTATAGTTGTACGCCAACAAACCAACTTAGAATACTTTTGTCAAAGCCACAGCTTCTCTATGAACTTTCTTATTGTTCCATTATTGTCGACGGAAATTATATTGGGTGTAGACTTTTTGAATGAATACAAAGCAATCTTAAACTTTCACGATGCTGAAATAAGTTTAGAGAAAGAAGGTAAGTCAATAGCTTTGAAATTTGAAGATTGGCTCTCAAACCATGACGAAGAAATTAATCGGCTTTACCTTCTGTTAGACAACAGTTCGGAATTTTCGACGGAACTAGACACTAACAATCAAACTGCAAGTACTGACAGGGATGATATCGACGGCATATTTGATACTAATGTGTTAATTTAGAACAGAATTCAAACAATTGAGAACTGTAAGGATACTGATAGGCAGGACCTTTTTGAGATTTTACAAGCTCATTCCACAGTTTTTACTCACAAAACAGGAACAATCAAGGGATTTCAATACCAATTTCGTGTTCGTGAGCATACTTAATTTTGTGTTAGACCATACGTAATTCCAGCACATTATAGGGACCGTGTTAGAACAGAAATACAATCTATGCTTGACGAGGACATTATTGAAGCTGCAGTAAGCTCACACAACAATCCATTACATGTTGTTGAGAAGAAAAATGGATCGATGAGGCTTGTCTAAGATTCGAGACAAATAAATACTATCATCATTCCTGAAACAGACAGGCCGCAAACGTTGGAAGAACTTCTTCACAATTTTAATGGTGTAAAAGCTTTTATCAGATCAACTTCATCCAGAATGTAGAAAATACACAGCCTTTCTTTGTTTCGGCGTTTGTTATCAATTTCGGAAACTTCCTTTTGGTTTGAAAATTTCTTCGGCAGCGTTCATTCGCGGGCTACATTCCATATTACCTGATTTCTTAAAACGTCACATCACCTTATATGTGGATGATATTCTAATAGCAGAAGCCTCATGGGAACAACATAATCGCATCATCAACAGTTTGTTACGCATTTTTGTAGAACTCTGGAATTACAGTTAACTTGGAAAAGTCTGAATTCGGTAGGTCAAAGGTGAGGTTTTTGCCACATATTATTTCTTCAGAAGGCATTCAGCCAGGTCCTGAAAAGTTAGAAGCAATCAGAGCCATTCCAGTTCCATCCACAAAAAAACAAAACCGCAGTTTTCTAGGTCTCGTAAATTTTTAAAGTCATTTTCTGAATATGCAAATTCTAGTTAGACCAAAACTTTGTTCTCTCACTGGAAAAAATACTATTTGGAACTGGGACCAACAAGCTCAGTTGGAATTCAATTCTCTGAAAGAAGCGCTACTTAACGCGCCAATACTGGCTCATCCAGATCGGTCACAAGATTTCTGCCTTAGCACAGATTCTTCTAAAGTTGGTCTTGGTGCCCATTTATTTCAAGAAGTCATAGAAAATGACACTACTGTTCAGAAAACCATTGCTTTTGCTAGCCGAGTGCTAAAAATCTGAAAAAAATTATTCTGTTACTGAATTAGAAGCTTTAACTATCGTTTGGGCATTTAACAAATTCCGTTTCTTTCTTTCTGGTAAGCACGTAAAAGTATACAGTGATCATTGTGCATTACAATTTCTTATGTCTTCAAAATTAAATCATGACAAGTTAAAACGATGGGCATTGTTTCTGCAAGAATTCCACTTCACAATAGTCTACATTCCCGGCAAGGAGAACATTGTTGCGGACGCACTGTCACGCGCACCGTCTGGGCTTGAGAAAAGTAACACACAAGGCAATCTCGAGAAAAATTTCAGTATTCTTTACATTCAGAAAGTCGCCTTTGAAAACTTCATCACGACATCTTTAAAGGACATTGCTCATGAACAAGATAAAGATCCGATTTGGAAAGACATCAAAAGTAAATAGCATGAAAACACCCACACGCAGATTCGTCATTATTATCTGGTGAGAAACAACATACTCTTCAAACGCTGTACTGTTGATGACAAGCTATGGGTACTTTGCATTCCAGACGATTTTGTTAATAAGCTCATTTGGTACATTCCTTTCAGCTACGCACATTTTGGGTCCACGAAAATGTTATCATATTCTTCGAACGACTTCTTATTTTAATAATATAGAAAAGAGAATACGAAGAGTCTTGTCTATTTGTAAACTTTGTCAAAAGGCTAAACCATCTACTATCTCACATCGTGCTCCGTTCTTTCCTATCATTCCTTCTAAATTAAAAGAATTTGCTGCTGTTGATCTCTTGGGACCCCTTGTCAGAACATCGAATGGATTTTCGTACGTTCTAGTCGCTGTTGAACTTACTTCAAAATTTGTTTCTTTCACTCCGTTACGTAAAGCCACTGGACGGTCTGTATCCAACGCCTTTGGCAAACATTTCTTACGTGAAGTTGGACACGTTAGTAAAGTCATTTCAGATAACGGATCACAATTCAGGTCTGCTGTTTGGTCACGCATGCTTCGGAATCATAAAATCAAACCTGTTTTTATTTCATTGTACTCACCACATTGTAACCCGTCTGAACGGATTATGAAAGAAATCAATAAGCTTTGCAGACTTTATTATCACAGAAAACATCAGCATTGGGACAGATATTTACACTTATTTCAAAACGTGCTGAATGAAATGCCTCATGACTCCACTGCTTTACCACCTATTTTTGCACTGAACAATGGAGAACCACCGAACAGAATCAGAGAGCTTGTACCTTTCCCGAATACACGTAAACTTTGACACAAAGACATAATTGATTTGGCTATTAAAAATATAAAATCTGCAGCAGACAAAAGGAGAAAACTACACGGTAAAGCAAATGCAAAGAAATTATATATTGGTCAGAAAGTTCTCATTAAAGCTCATTCATTGTCACGTAAGAAGAAACACTTGAGTCACAAATTCTTTCTGATTTACAATGGACCTTACGGAATCCGAGGTATACCACATGATAATTGCGTTGAAGTTGAAACTCTGCGTACTAGGAAGAGTAAAGGATTGCACCACATATCACATGTAAAACCGTTTATTGAAAGATAATCTGCTTTTTACTTAGTCTTTGCCATACAATTTTTCACTTCACGCTACTAGTACGCGTTGTCACACTTAGAGACTGTTATCATGCAACAATGTTTTAAAGTTAACTATCCAGTCTAGAACCTAGGGAACATTTTTAAACAGAAATTACGAATGCATTGTTATAGTGAACAGACGACACAATGTTGTTATTTGTACATTCTTGCTTGTTAGTTGCACGATTACGTAACGACTATCAGGCTTACATACTTAGAACATATACTGGTACTGATAATGAGATTTTAATGCAACATTTTGGTTTACTTGAAAATACATTCTGGATTTAAAGTGCTTTCTGCGAGATACCAGATGACACAGTGGTTAGTTTATGTGACAGCTACACGATTTTATCACGACGCTACTAATGAGTGAGAATTTATAATGTTGCTTTTGCGGTGTTTCTGTTTTATATCTGCACAGTTTTTCTGAATTATTCTGGAAAGTAAAACATGTTTTAGTAGTAACCTTTGTGGTATAGCTACAATGAGACACCGTGCGGTTAAAGGCGCTGCAGTCTGGAACCGCAAGACCTCTACGGTCGCAGGTTCGAATCCTGCCTCGGGCATGGATGTTTGTGATGTCCTTAGGTTAGTTAGGTTTAACTAGTTCTAAGTTCTAGGGGACTAATGACCTCAGCAGTTGAGTCCCATAGTGCTCAGAGCCATTTGAACCATTTTTTACAATGAGACAGCTTTTTTTGGTAGCACAACAATACGTTACAGTGTAGTAGTTCATCACGGCAATAAGCGTAACAACTACGATATCTATACGCATAGCAATTCACTTTGTTTATTACGAGGTAAGAACATTGACTTCTACAGAACTTTGTTTACGGACGACGATAATTACGACACTTGGCACATTTTTTACCCTAAAATAATGACAGAGATTATGTTACAACAAGACGCACAGTTTAGCGCTGCAGTACACGTATTTGAGTGATTAATTTTGTACTTAAAACGTTTATTTTTCAAGATTTTTGAACTACAATGATACAAAGGTTTTCCGTGATACATTTCATTCCATTGCTGTAATCTGTAACACCTGAGGGTATAATTACATTAATTCTCAGGGGGTACACGCCTACTTTGTGTACCATGTGTTTGGCAAGCACAAGGAGCCCTAGCTAATATGGTATTTGCTTATACAACTTTACAAATCGGTACCATATTCCTCTAACACAGAATTCCACAGCTATCTGATTATTTAACAGAGAAAGAAATATTTTTTTTTTACTACGTCAGTGACAGGTGTTTACATAATTACACAGTTGGATAACTTCACACTTATGAAATTGTATTTTGTCTGTACTTTGTAAATTCTTCATATTTTTTCCGGAACCATTGTGATACTATGAGAGCTTTGAATGATGTATTTGGTATGAGATCATGATTTTTAAAGTACGTTTGAGGTAGATGACACTGTTGAGATGAGCAGAGAATTTTTTTAGGTTTTGAAATAATTGCAGAAAGCTACGACGTTTTTGAGATTTGACTGAGGTGTTATGATGTTATTATTACGACGACGAAGTGTATTATGCTGTTGAGGTATGTTTATGATCAATAAGCTGATGCTATATGATGAATTTGATTATGCTACGCATTTATTATGATGACATATTGAAGAGTCGACGCAAGATTGATGTGTCGACGAATATGTATATGTATAATAAGGTAAGGAATAAGGAGTAGTGGTTAGGGACTCTGATTTATGAAAAGGATGTTGGAAACCAAGAATCGTACTTTAAGAGTTATGAAATGTGTGTAAATGCGTGAATGAATCACAATGCCGGCGAAAATTTTTTGGACACCGTTATACAGGGCTATTAAAAATGATTGAAGCGATTTCGTAAATTCACTGTAGCTCCATTCATTGACATGTGGTCACGACACACTACAGATACGTAGAAAAACTCATAAAGTTTTGTTCGGCTGAAGCCGCACTTCAGGTTTCTGCTGCCAGAGCGCTCGAGAGCGCAGTGAGACAAAATGGCGACAGGAGCCGAGAAAGCGTATGTCGTGCTTGAAATGCACTCACATCAGTCAGTCATAACAGTGCAACGACACTTCAGGACGAAGTTCAACAAAGATCTACCAACTGCTAACTCCATTCGGCGATGGTATGCGCAGTTTAAAGCTTCTGGATGCCCTTGTAAGGGGAAATCAACGGGTCGGCCTGCAGTGAGCGAAGAAACGGTTGAACGCGTGCGGGCAAGTTTCACTCATAGCCCACGGAAGTCGACGAATAAAGCAAGCAGGGAGCTAAACGTACCACAGCCGACGGTTTGGAAAATCTTATGGAAAAGGCTAAAGCAGAAGCCTTACCGTTTACAATTGCTACAAGCCCTGACACCCGATGACAAAGTCAAACGCTTTGAATTTTCGGCGTGGTTGCAACAGCTCATGGAAGAGGATGCGTTCAGTGCGAAACTTGTTTTCAGTGATGAAGCAACATTTTTTCTTAATGGTGAAGTGAACAGACACAATGTGCGAATCTGGGCGGTAGAGAATCCTCACGCATTCGTGCAGCAAATTCGCAATTCACCAAAAGTTAATGTGTTTTGTGCAATCTCACGGTTTAAAGTTTATGGCCCCTTTTTCTTCTGCGAAAAAAACGTTAGAGGACACGTGCATCTGGACATGCTGGAAACTTGGCTCATGCCACAACTGGAGACCGACAGCGCCGACTTCATCTTTCAACAGGATGGTGCTCCACCACACTTCCATCATGATGTTCGGCATTTCTTAAACAGGAGATTGGAAAACCGATGGATCGGTCGTGGTGGAGATCATGATCAGCAATTCATGTCATGGCCTCCACGCTCTCCTGACCTAACCCCATGCGATTTCTTTCTGTGGGGTTATGTGAAAGATTCAGTGTTTCAACCTCCTCTACCAAGAAACGTGCCAGAACTGCGAGCTCGCATCAACGACGCGTTCGAACTCATTGATGGGGACATGATGCGCCGAGTGTGGGAGGAACTTGATTATCGGCTTGATGTCTGCCGAATCACTAAAGGGGCACATATCGAACATTTGTGAATGCCTAAAAAAACTTTTTGAGTTTTTGTATGTGTGTGCAAAGCATTGTGAAAATATCTCAAATAATAAAGTTATTGTAGAGCTGTGAAATCGCTTCAATCATTTGTAATAACCCTGTATTTACAGGGTTTTGTTTCTACACATTTGTAACGCAAATTCTCGACCTGTGAAATTTTTTATATGAGACTGTCACTGTAGCGCAAACTGCTGTCGTAAATATTTCAGTGAAGAAGGTAGATGACCTTGACGTAATGTGCTGTGGAGGCCCATCTGAGCGACAGTCACCTGGAAGAAAAGCTATAAGTCTGTGCCTTTCAGAGGCATAGGTGGAGAAAAAAAAAGAGGCCTTTATCCTCGCTATTGACATTTCTTTGTAGAAAGAGTCGCAAATACGACACACTCATTACTTGGAAAGATACTTACCTTTGCACACTTGATTACGACAAGGGTCTTTCTACCTGAGTTGAGAGAATTTCTACTAACTTATGAAATGCCACATGACTATTGAATGATATTTTTATGCTTTACTTTGTACATAGTTTCTTATTTCGTTTGATACCTGGTTTCCAGCTGTGTTGCAGCATTGGTTTTATAAAATTAAATGCATTTGCTAATGTGAACACTTTCTGTCAACAGATCTATTAAATAATAATTTTATGATCCACATTCTTCGACAAAGGAGCACTTAGAAAGGAAAGAACAATAAGAAGGGACTAATAACAGTAACTGCATACATAATTTTCTTTTCAAGTACTTGGTAATATTTTTGTAGAATAAGTTGTGGTGCACCACTTTAATTACATAGACATTAAGATGTGAATAGACATTTCCCTTATCTGCATTCTTGTCTTTAGTGTACTATTTGTTTTGCTTGTGGGTTTGTCATGATTTGATATAAGTTATTGCATTTGCTGCTGCTGTTTGCCAGGCATAGTGTTACTGAATTTCACTTTGTATTACTTTGTTAAGCCAGTTTTACTACTGATTTATTTTTCTTGTTTGCTGCACAGTGCCTTATATTAGTTGTAATATTGCAATTCCTTTGCTATTTTAGATTTACTGCTGCTAGCTTTGCCAATTTGTATTTTTTGTCATTGCTGGTTGTGTTAATTGTTTTGTGTTGCTGCATTGCCTTGTCCCTTAGTTTAGCACCTGAGCTCAGTAGATTTAAGTTAGCTTAAGAGGGGGTAGGCTATAAAAGAGAACGAGTTGTGATGAATTGGAAGAAATGTATTGAGAAGTTATAAGAAAATGGTTTGGCCAAAAAAGTATTTTGAAAGAGGATATGAAGAAAAAGGTAGGGTTTAGGGACAACAGGTTTAGATAGGATTTTCTTGAAAATAAATGATGAGGTAAGATAACGGAAAATAAATAATGAGGTAAGAAATATGTGAACATATAAAGACAGGAAGCATGCTTGGATTGGATTTTTTTGGTGGAAACAAATGTTGAAATAAGACGAAAGATCTATGGAATGAAGTTTTGGGTTGGAATGCAGTACCACATGTTACACTGAAAACAAACCCTGCCCTTTCCTCTTGTCTTATTCTGCTATGTGTTTGTGTACCCTTGTGTATATGTGTTTTTCCTGTCTTTATGTGTTTAGCTAATGAGAGTTATGTTGTAGAATTTTTCTAATACCATGTTCTTTACTTTGTAAAGATGTTTAGACATTATTTATCTGTTCTGTTTTGTTGCTCATGTGTGAAGTTGATGTTTCAAAAGTTATTCTGATCTTTTTTGTATGTACTTAGGTCATAATTCCTGTAACACTGATGTATATGTTATTTCGATTCTTTTGTAAAGCCTGCATTACCACAAATGTTATCTGCATTGTTATTTTCTTTAATGATGTATTTTGTACCTTTGTAATTGTATTCTTATATTGTAAATTTATAATTGTATAGACACCAGTTCATCAAATTAAGTTACATTTCACTGCACACATTTCTGTTGGTCATAGTATATGCACAATATGTGAGAAGTTGGAACTGTTAGTGTTTGCACGTGTGTTAATAATTCAGTAAGGGACTGGTTAACAGCATTGCTGGTTCTAAGGACAATTCCAAAAACTTTGTGAGTGCACAAATGGTGGTTTATGGACTTCCTATATTGTCCGCAAGACTCTTTGATGGTGATTGTGCACCTACACAGTCGCAACAGATGGCTGCTGGCCGTCTCTACAAGGACTACAGTGGTTCTGCATCTTTGACGGCCCACCAATACCATTATTTCTACAAGGACTGCACTGGGTCTGCGCCTCTGGTGGCCCACCAATACCGTAATCTCTACCAGGACTATAGTGGGTCTACTCTGTGATGATCTACCTACCAATATTCTTCAAAACTTCGACTGACTCTGTTGTGGGTTTGCTCTGTTGTGGCCCATTACCTGTCTGCATTTCAAGAGTCAGCACTGTCTTTCCGTTGGAAGGACAACACTACTTCTTCAAGACGGCATGGAAATCCACTACTTCAGTGTGCATTTTTTTTACTGCTCAGACTTGGCATTGTTGAAATACTCGCCATTGTAGCGTTAGGCAGTTGGCTGTTAACAGCGAGTAGCGTTGCGCAGTTGGAGGTGAGCCGCCAGCAGTGGTGGATGTGGGGAGTGAGATGGCGGAGTTTTGCGAGCTGATGATCTGGACAGAAACAGTAAATTTGTAAGATTGGATGCCATGAACTGCTATGTCATGCTATGGATTGCTGAAGAAAAAATATAGGAGGTCCATTTAAAAAAACATAAGTTTGTGTTAAAAAACACATATGCTTTTGTTTTAGAATATATATATATATATATATATATATATATATATATATATATATATATGTGTGTGTGTGTGTGTGTGTGTGTGTGTGTGTGTGTGTGTGTGTGTGTATACAGGGTATCCCAGCTATCTTGTTCACCTGAAATATCTCTGGAACAATAACATCTATTGGAAAACGACTTTCACCGGTATCAATGTAGGGCTGGGGCCCATGAATGTACATATTTGGAAATATTCTAAAACGAAAGCATATGTGTTTTTTAACACAAACTTATGTTTTTTTTAAATGGGCCTCCTATATTTTTTCTTCAGCAATCCATAGCATGACAAAGCACATACACAATGGCGTTGATTGCATCGCAATATTCCCATTACATCCCGAGATATTGAGACGCGAAGTTGATGCTTGAAACACCCGACATGCACTGCTAGCGCACGTCCTGAGGCTCAGACGTGAACCCTATGCTGCCCCTAATCGTGATGTGATTGACATGTGTAATCACACCTCCATACTTATCAAGAGGTCCGAAACGAATAATACAGTCTGCTGCGATTACGGGCAGCATGGGGTTCATGCATGAACACTATTAAGGTAAATACATTGTTTGTTCTCTATCAAAATCTTTGATTTGCTAACTATGCCTATCAGTAGCTAGTGCCTTCAGTAGTTTTAATCTTTTATTTAGCTGGCAGTAGTGGCGCTCGCTGTATTGCAGTAGTTCGAGTAACGAAGATTTTTGTGAGGTAAGTGATTCATGAAAGGTATAGGTTAATGTTAGTCAGGGCCATTCATTTGTAGGGCTTATTGAAAGTCAGATTGCGTTGCGCCAAAAATATTGTGTATCAGTTTAGTGTTGATCAGAATAAGTAAAGAGAGTAATGTCTGAGTACGTTCAGTTTTGCTCAGCTGTTTGAAAACCAAATAATGTAAGAGGGTTATCTGCATAGTAATTCATTAAGTTTTCTAAGGGGGCGTTTCAAATGGTACACATAAACACATAGTGGAATAACACAAAAGGAAAGGACAGGGTTTGATTTCAGTATAACATTTGGTACTGCAATATTTATCGTATTTCATTTGTGAACAAAACTTCCTTTATTTCACAGAGATCTCCCTTAGTTCATCATTATTCCCAAAAAGTCCTATCTATGCATGTTTCCAGTATTAGTATTTTCACATATTCATTACCTCCTATTTGTTTTCAAGAAAATCCTACTTAACCTTGTTGTCACTAAGCCCTACTTGTTTATTCATATCCTTATTCAAAATAATTATTCTTCATTGTACATTACCTTTCTTTTGCCAAACCTTTTTCTTATAGCTTCTCAATACATTCTTTCCGTATTCTTCATAGATAGTTTCTTATATAGTATCCCCCCTCTTGAACTAACTTAAAATCTACTGAGCTCAGATGCATAAACTAAGGGACAAGGCAATGCAGCAGCACAAACATTAACACAAAGAAGAACAAGAAAAAAATTCAAAATAACAAAGCAAGCTGCAGTACATGTAAATTACCAAAGCAAATGCAACATTACAACTAATATGAGCTAATGTGCAGCAACAAGAAAAATAAATCATTAGTAAAACTGGCTTAACAGACTAATACAAAGTGAAATTCAGCAGGACAATGCCTGACAAACGGTAGCAGCAAAAGTAATAAACTATACCTAAACATGACAAAGCTTATGAAGAAAAAATATTACAGTAAAGATAGGAAATGACTAATACCTATGTCACATCTTAACACTAAAGTGATGCATCACAATACCTTACTCTACCAAACAAGTTAGCAAGTCTTTAAAAAGATTATGCATGCAATTCCTATGAAGGGAAATGTCTATTTACATCTTAATGTGTATATATCAGTTCTCCTTCCTGTACTTCTTTTGTGTCCTAGTGCTCCCGTTTTTTAAGAAAATAGATTATAAAATTATTATTTAATAGATCTGTAGACATAAAATATTTACATTAATACATGTTATAAATTTTATTTTAAACAATACTGCAGTGCAGCTAGAAACTAGATATCAAACAAAATAAGCAAGTATACACAAGGCAAAGTATAAAGATGTCATTCACTAGCCATATGGCATTTCATAAGGCAGCAAAAAAAATCTCTCAACTAGAAAGACAGTAGTCATAATCAGGTGTATAGACGTAAAATATTTCTCATCTTTTACAGGCATTTCCGTAAATATCAGAAAGTACGAGCTCCAAAGTGTAATCATATGTTTTCAAGTATGAGTGTGTCGTATTTGTGATGCTATCTACAATCAAATGTCAGTAGTGAGGTTACTGGCCTCTTTTTCTACATCTGTGCCTCTGAAAGGCACAGGGAATCAGACCAGTCTTCCAGCCACCCAGGAAGATAAAGGAAATGTTGCGACCCGTGAAAGATAATCTCGGCCTAAGAGTACCGGGAAATTACAGCATTCCTTGCAAGTGTGGCAAAAATTATGTGTCCAGAATGAGATTTTCACTCTGCAGCGGAGTGTGCGCTGATATGAAACTTCCTGGCAGATTAAAACTGTGTGCCCGACCGAGACTCGAAATCGGGACCTTTGCCTTTCGCGGGCAAGTGCTTTACCAACTGAGCTACTGAAGCACGACTCACGCCCGGTCCTCACAGCTTTACTTCTGCCGGTATCTCGTCTCCTACCTTCCAAACTTTACAGAAGCTCTCCTGCGAACCTTACAGAACTAGCACTCCTGAAAGAAAGGATATTGCGGAGACATGGCTTAGCCACAGTCTGGGGGATGTTTCCAGAATGAGATTTTCACTCTGCAACGGAGTGTGCGCTGATATGAAACTTTCTGGCAGATTAAAACTGTGTGCCCGACCGGGACTCGAACTTGGGACCTTTGTCTTTCGCGGGCAAGTGCTCTACCAACTGAGCTACTGAAGCACGACTCACGCTCGGTCCTCACAGCTTTACTTCTGCCAGTATCTCGTCTCCTACCTTCCAAACTTTACAGAAGCTCTCCTGCGAACCATGCAGAACTAGCACTCCTGAAAGAAAGGATATTGCGGAGACATGGCTTAGCCACAGCCTGGGGGATGTTTCCAGAATGAGATTTTCACTCTGCAGCGGAGTGTGCGCTGATATGAAACTTCCTGGCAGATTAAAACTGTGTGCCCGACCGAGACTCGAACTTGGGACCTTTGCCTTTCGCGGGCAAGTGCTCTACCAACTGAGCTACCGAAGCTGTGAGGAGTGGGCGTGAGTCGTACTTCGATAGCTCAGTTGGTAGAGCACTTGCCCGCGAAAGGCAAAGGTCCCGAGTTCGAGTCTCGGTCGGGCATACAGTTTTAATCTGCCAGGAAGTTTCAAAAATTATGTGGGCGAGTCTATAGCAACTGTTGCCGATCGCTGTGTGGAAAATGAGTGTCACCTTAAATACAGGTATCTACGAAAATCAGCGGTGGCTGAGCACAGTTTGTTAAATAAACATAATATTTTATTCGATGAAACAAGAAAACTTGCTCACGCTTCAAAGTATTGGGTCTCCATCATCAGGGAAGCAGTTGAAATTAGATTTTGTGAAAATAATTTCAACAGAGACTCCGGATGCATGGAAGTGCGCAGTTGATAAAGAAAGAGCGCAGATGGCGACTTTATACATTCCTCGCAGTTCTCCGCCTGTTGCGATGGATGGCGCTGCAAGCAACGCTGCATAAAGCGTGCAAACAAAAATCTATGAACGAAGAGGCCGCCACCTCCGTTCGCGCCGGTTTCACCGTGACGTCATCCAGCCAATTAGAAGCTGTCCACTGCTTATAAAAGCGGAAGCCTCACAGGTCCACGACAGTTTTACCCATGACCAAGATGATGGAGGTAGTCATTGAAAGCTCGAGATTTTATCCAAATTTGACGCGGAAAGTAAACCCAGAACTTTTTATGCAATAACTTGAATCGTGTCACTCATTAGGAGCGTCGTGATATAATTGTGTAGCTGTAAAACAAACCAAATACTAAGTCATCTGTCATCTCTCAGAAAGTAATTTAAATAAAGTATGTCTTTTCAAGTAATCCAAAATGTTGCATTAAAATCTTATTAGCAGTATGTGTTCCAAGTACGGAAGCACTATAGTCATTACGTAATCCTGCAACCAACAAAGAAAAATTATAGTCTTAATACATTCCCTAGGATCTTGACTGGATAGTTGACTTCAAACATTGTTGCATGTTAACAGTTTCTAAGTGTGACAAAGCGTACTAGCAACGTGAAGTAGAAATCTTATAGCGATGACTAATTCAAAAAGAAAATTATCTCTCAATAAATGGTTTCACGTGTGAAATGTGGTGTAATCCTTTAAATTTCCTAGTACGCAGAGTTTAAATTTCAAGGCAGTTATCATGTGGTATACGTCGGATCCTGTAAGGTCCATTGAAATCAGAAAGAATTTGTGACTCAAGTGTTTCTTCTTATGTGATAATGGCTGAGCTTTAATGAGAACTTTCTTACCAATATATAGTTTCTTTGCATTTGCTGTACCGTGTAGTTTTCTCCTTTTGTCTGCAGCAGAATTTGTATTTTTAATAGCCAAATCAATTATGTCTTTGTGTCGAAGTTTACGTGTATTCGGAAAAGGTACAAGCTCTCTGATTCTGTCTGGTGGTTCTTCATTCTTCGGTACAATAATAGGTGGTAAAGCAGTGGAATCATGAGGAATCTCATTCAGCACGTTTCAAAACAAGTGTAAATATCTGTCCGAATATTGATACTTTCTGTGACAATAACGTCTGCAAAGCTTATTGATTTCTTTCATAATCCTTTCAGACGGGTTAAAATTTGGTAAGCACAATGAAATAAAAACAGGTTTGATTTTACGATGCCGAAGCATGCGTGACCAAACAGCAGACCTGAATTGCGGTCCGTTATCTGAAATGACTTCAGTAACGTGTCCAACTACCAGTATGAAATTTTTTAGACAAAGGCGTTGGATACCGACCGCCCAGTGGCTTTACATAACGGTGTGAAAAAAAGAAATTTGAAGTATTTTCAGCAGTAACTAGAACGGATGAAAATGCGTTCGATGTTCTGACAAGTTGTCCCAAGAGATCAACAGCAGAAAATTCTTTTAGTTTAGAAGGAATTATGGAAAACAAAGGAGCACGATGTGAGATGGAAGATGGTTTAGCTTTTTTACAAAGTTTACAAATAGACAAGACTCTTCGAATTCTCTTTTCCATATTGTTAAAATAAGAAGTCGTTCGAAGAATATGATAACATTTTCGTGGATCAAAGTGTGCGTAGCTGAAATGAATGTACCAGATAAGCTTATTTAAAAAATCGTCAGGAATTCCAAGTACCCACAGCTTGTCATCGACAGTGCAATGTTTGGAGAGCACGTTGTTTCTCACCAGATAATAATGACGAATCTGCGTGTGGGTGTTTTCATGCTATTTACTTTTGATGTCTTTCCAAATCGGATCCTTATCTTGTTCATAAGCAATGTCCTTTAAAGATGTAGTGATATAGTTTTCAAAGGAGACTTCCTGAATGTAAAGAATACTGAAATTTTCCTAGAGATTAGCTTCTGTGTTACTTTTCTCAAGCCCAGCTGGTGCCCATGATAGTGCGTCCGCAACACTGTTCTCATTGCCGAGAATGTAGGCTATTGTGAAGTGGAATTCTTGCAGAAACAATGCCCAACGTTTTAACCTGTCATGATTTAATTTTGAAGACATAAGAAATTGTAATGCACGATGATGACTGTATACTTTTACGTGTTTACCAGAAAGAAAGAAACGGAATTTGTTAAACGATAGCTAAAGCTTCTAATTCAGTGACGGAATATTTTTTTTTTTCAGATTTTGTTAGCACGCGGCTAGCAAAAGCGATGGTTTTGTGAACAGTAGTGTCATTTACTATGGCTTCTTGAAGTAAATGGGCACCAAGACCAACTTAAGAGGAATCCGTGCTAAGGCAGCAATCTTGTGACAGATCTGGGTGAGCTAGGATTGGCGCGTTAAGTAGCGCTCCTTTCAAAGTATTGAATTCCAATTGTGCCTGTTCGTCCCAGATCCAAATAGTGTTTTTTCCAGTGAGAGAACAAAGTTTTGGTGTTACTAGAATTTGCATATTCAGAAAACGACCGTAAAAGTTCACAAGACTTAGAAAACTGCGGACTTGTCTCCAAGTTAACTTTAATTCCAGATTCTGCAAAAATACGTAACACACTGTGAGGAAGTGATTATGTTGTTCTCATGAGGATTCTGCTATTAGAATATCGCCCACATATAAGGTGATGTGACGTTTTAAGAACTCAGGTAATATGGAATTTAGCCCACAAATAAATGCTGCCGGAGAAATGTTCAAACCAAAAGGAAATTTCCGAAATTGATATCAAACGCCGAAACAGAGAAAAGCTGTGAATTTTCTACATTCTGGATGAAGTTCTATCTGATAGAAGCTGCATCTGAGATCAATAGAGGACAACACTTTTACACCATTAAAATTTTGAAGTTCTTCCAACGTTTGCGGTCTGTCTGTTTCAGGAATGATGATAGTACTTATTTGTCTCGAATCTAAGACAAGCCTGATCGATCCGTTTTTCTTCTCAGCAACATTGAATGGGTTATTAACAGCTTACTAGAGGTTCAATAATGCCCTCGTTGAGCGTAAATTGTATTTCCGTTCTGACACGGTCCCTATAATGCGCCGGAATTACGCACGGTCTGACGCAAAATTTAGCATGCTCACGAACACGAAACTGGTATTGAAATCCCTTGATTGTTCTTGTTTTGTGAGTAAAAACTGTGGAATGTGCTTGTAAAATATGAAAAAGGTCCTGCCTCTCAGTGTCATTACAGTTCTCAATTGTTTGAATTTCAGTCTGAATTAAGTCATTAGTACCGAAACGTCGTCGAAGTCATCCCTGTCAATATTTGCAGAGTGATTATTAGTGTCAAGTTCCGTCGAAAGTTCCGAACTGTTGTCTAACAAGAGTTAAAGCCGATTAATTTCCTCGTCATGGTTTGAGAGCCAATCTTCAAATTTATTTATCTTCTTTCTCTAAACTTATTTCAGCATTGTAAAAGTTTAAGATTGCTTTGTATTCATTCAAAAAGTCTAATCCCAATATAATTTCCGTTCACAATAATGGAACAATAAGAAAGTTCATAGACAATCTGTGGCGTTGACACAAGAATTCTAAGTTAGTTTGTTGGCATACATCTACACTTTTTCCAAAAACTGCAGCTTGAAATTTCATGTTAGGTAAAGGAAGTGGGGGCAATCGTTAAATTTGTTGCATTTGCTAAAAGCTGTTTCACTAATTACTGAAATGGGACTGCCAGAGTCAAGTACTGCCGTAAATTTTATGTCATTTACTGTGATTTGAATTACAGGATATGCAATATTGTTCTGTTTTACGTCGTGTTCCTGGAGTAAGATGTCCCTAATGTCTTCCATTTTCACGTAATTAAAAGTCACGGCAGCTACGTCGTCAGCTTCATAAGTACGTTTTGTGGCTGCCAGCGGTGTGAGTCATTTTCTGTTGACTCTTTGCTGTCGTGCGTCGTTATTGGCATTTGGAGATCTAACTTCTACAAATTCAACATGTCGAGAAGACCCTGCCCTGTTTGAATCCCGCCAGTTCTGATTAAATTATGGTCAGTTGTTAAGATTATATCGTCTGTTGGTATTTTCCAAAGTTTTTTTCTTGTCGGTCACATGGTGGAGAATTTCTCCCGGAATCGTAACTGCGAGGTGGACCGTTGCCTCTGAAGTTATTCTGTCTCCCTTGAAAATAATTATTTTGTTCCCATATTGTCTGTTTCTCTGATTGTCTCTGTCATAGTCATTACTGCGGAGAGGTGATCTTTCTCTGTAATTATTATTACTCTGCCAACGGTTGTAATGCGGATGGTGTCGGTTTTGGTCACGATTTGCGTTGTAAGAATAGCCTTGTCGTGTCCAATTATTATTTCTGTCGTCACGGAATTTTGACGGATGTGAACTGTAATTGTTGTTTTCCTGGTTTCACGTCCCGCGATTGTCAGTGTCAATTTTCAGTTCTAGGAACAGTTCCTGAAAAGCTTCAATGTCGTCTTTACAATGCCCTGCCAAAATAATATGTCCCAAATGTTCAGGCAATTTGATTAAGCAAATGCGGATGAGTTCTTAGGGGCTGTATGTGTTTGACAGGAACTGATTCTTGTGCAACATGTCTTCAAAATATTTGACAAGAATGAATAATTCAGATTGTTCAAAGTGTTTCATCATTATGTGCTATGTTTTACTCTGTCTTGAGTAGCTTGATATAAATATGCTGAGAGGAAGGCATGATAAAATTCTCCTTCACTGTGACAATCACGAATGACGAATGCATTCTTACAGCAGATTCATTTTCCAAATAGCCACACATAAATTACAGTCTGTGCTCTAATGACCAGTTGGGAGGAAAACAATGAGAGAATTGATGAAGCCACGCTTGTGGATGAATGTCGTTGCCAGAATTCTTAAATGTCTTGAATGTACGTGTAGTAATGAACAGCTTATAATCAAAATCATCATGTCGGCGAGTCGGATATCAGTTATTGTTACGTCGTGTCGGCGGTTCCATCTCAAAATTCGGTGCACCTTCCCAATTTCTTTCAAAATTTCCGAAATGCCCTGTGTTATTACTTTGTGGCTTTTCCGTATTTCTAAGTCCCTCTTCCCGTATTGGAACGTTAGTGTCCTCTGAAATACGTGATTCTTGTATTACTTGTGCCAAATGATCTTGTACTTCCCGGATTTCTCTTTTGTGTTGCCTATTAATTTATCTAATTTTGTTTTAATTTCCTAATTTGTTCGTACTCTTCTGTGTCATTAAAGACTACCGCTCTTGTGTCACTCAGATCATCGTCTACCTTCGTAGATAAATTATTTACCTGATCCGAAAGTTAGACTACTTTCTCCGATAATGAACTGATATCCTCCGTGTGTCTTTCTGAACCAAGTTGCAGAGTGTACATTTATATCAAAAACTTATTTTCTGTGTCCTTTAACTTTTCCTGAGTTTTTGCAAGTGGCGTAACCGAATCGGTAGATGCAACTGAATTAGTTTTAGCTTGCAAGGCGTCGTGATTTTCATGAACAATAGTTTGCAGTTCTTTTATGGCTGCTTCGTGATTCTGTAATGCATTTTCATGACGCGAAAAAATAGGCTGAAAATGCTCACAAGTCATTACAGACTTTTTGACATTTCGATTCCATTTTAAGTAACTCAGCAGTTAAATCTTCACGTGTTTGTTCAAGCATTTGTCAATTGTGACATCGGCGAACCTCAAACTTTTTATTTCTTCTCCATGGATTTTAATACCTACTCCGAATTTTTCTTTTGTTTCCTTTACTGCTTGCTCAATATACAGATTGAATAACATTGGGGAGAGGCTACAACCCTGTCTCACTCCCTTCCCAACCGCTGCATCCCTTTCATGTCCATCGAATCTTATAACTGCCATCTGGTTTCTGTACAAATTGTAAATAGCCTTTCACTCCCTGTATTTTACACCTGCCACCTTTAGAATTTCAAAGAGAGTATTCCATTCAACATTGTCAAAAGCTTTCTCTAAGTCTACAAATGCTAGAAACGTAGGTTTGCCTTTCCTTAATCTTTCTTCTAAGATAAGTCGTAACGTCAGTATTGCATCACGTGTTCCAATATTTCTACGGAATCCAAACTGATCTTCCCCAAGGTCGGCTTCTACTAATTTTTCCATTCGTCTGTAAAGAATTCGCGTTAGTATTTTGCAGCTGTGGCTTATGAAACTGAATGTTCAGTAATTTTCACATCTGTCAACACCTGCTTTCTTTGGGATTGGAATTATTATATTCTTCTTGAAGTCTGAGGGCATTTCGCCTGTCTCATACATCTTGCTTACCAGATGGTAGAGTTTTGTCAGGACTGGCTCTCCCAAGGCCGTCAGTAGTTCTAATGGAATGTTGTCTACTCCCGGGGCCTTATTTCGATTCAGGTCTTTCAGTGCTCTGTCGAACTCTACACGCAGTTTTGTATGTCCCATTTCGTCTTCATCTACATTTTCTTCCATTTCCAGAAAATTGTCCTCAAGTACATCGCCCTTGTATAGACCCTCTATATACTCCTTCCACCTTTGTACTTTCCCTTCTTTGCTTAGAACTAGGTTTCCATCTGAGCTCTTGATATTCATACAAGTGGCTCTCTTTTCTCCAAAGATATCTTTAATTTTCTTGTAGGCAGTATCTATCTTACCCCTAGTGAGATAAGCCTCTACATCCTTACATTTGTCCTCTAGCCATCCTTGCCTAGCCATTTTGCACTTCCTGTTGATCCCATTTTTGAGACGTTTGTATTCCTTTTTGCCTGGTTCATTTACTGTAATTTTTTATTTTCTCCTTTCATCAATTAAATTCAATATTTCTTCTGTTACCCAAGGATTTCTACTAGCCCTCGTCTTTTTACCTACTTGATCCTCTGCTGCCTTCACTACTTCATCCCTCAAAGCTACCCATTCTTCTTCTACTGTATTTCTTTCCCCCATTTGTGACAATTGTTCCCTTATGCTCTCCCTGAAACTCTGTACAACCTCTGGTTTAATCAGTTTGTCCAGGTCCCATCTCCTTAAATTCCCACCTTTTTTGCAGTTTCATCAGTTTTAATCTACAGCTCATAACCAATATATTGTGGTCAGAGTCCACATCTGCCCCTGGAAATGTCTTACAGTTTAATACCTAGTTCCTAAATCTCTGTCTTACCATTATATAATCTATCTGATACCTTCTAGTATTTCCAGGATTCTTCTATGTGTAGAACCTTCTTTTATGATTCTTGAACCAAGTGTTAGCTATGATTAAGTTATGCTCTGTGCAAAATTCTACCAGACGGCTTCCTCTTTCATTTCTTTCCCCCAATCCATATTCACCTACTATGTTTCCTTCTCTCCCTTTTCCTGCTCTAGAATTCCAGTCACCCATGATTATTAAATTTTCGTCTCCCTTCACTACCTGAATAATTTCTTTTATATCATTATACATTTCATCAGTTTCTTCATCATCTGCAGAGCTCGTTGGCATATAAACTTGTACTACTGTAGTAGGCGTGGGCTTCGTGTCTATCTTGGCCACAATAATGCGTTCACTATGCTGTTTGTAGTAGCTTACCCGCACTCCTATTTTTTTATTCTTTATTAAACCTACTCCTGCATTACCCCTATTTGATTTTGTATTTATAACCCTGTATTCACCTGACCCAAAGTCTTGTTCCTCCTGCCACCGAACTTCACTAATTCCCACTATATCTAACTTTAACCTATCCATTTCCCTTTTTAAGTTTTCTAACCTACCTGCCCGATTACGGGATCTGACATTCCACGCTCCGATCCGCAGAACGCCAGTTTTCTTTCTCCTGATAACGACGTCCTCTTGAGTAGTCCCCTCCCAGAGATCCGAATGGGGGACTATTTTACCTCCGGAATATTTTACCCAAGAGGACGCCATCATCATTTAACCATACAGTAAAGCTGCATGCTCTCGGAAAAAATTACGGCTGTAGTTTCCCCTTATTTTCAGCCGTTCGCAGTACCAGAACAGCAAGGCCATTTTGGTTAGTGTTACAAGGCCAGATGAGTCAATCATCCAAACTGTTGCCCCTGCAACTACTGAAAAGGCTGCTAGGCTGCTGCCCCTCTTCAGGAACCGAAAGTTTGTCTGGCCTCTCAACAGATACCCCTCCGTTGTGGTTGCACCTACGGCACGGCCATCTGTATCGCTGAGGCACGCAAGCCTCCCCACCAACGGCAAGGTCCATGGTTCATGGGGGATAATTATATATATATATATATATATATATATATATATATATATATATATATATTCGTGACATCCATTTTTACAAATTTCCTTTTTCTGACGGACACACGTCCAGATAGTCCGTTCATAGTAACCTCTCAAAACTCTTGCAGCTCTCTCCCCGCATCCACCACTGCTGGCGGCTCACCTCCAACAGCCCAACACTACTGGCTGTTCACATCCAACTGCCCAACACTACACGATTAACTTCCAACAACGAGTCCAACCAGCCGCAAACTGTACACAACGCAGTCAGCGATATTAATTCAGAGCGCTACGTGGCGTTAGCAACATAAAAACCTAAACAGCCTACTTACACACTCTACATGTCCTAGAAGATTTCAACAGGAACTGCCGAACACTCTGTATATACGAGGTGTTCAAAAAGTCGCTCCGCAGTGCCGTATGATTGTTAGCCGCGCGTGCCGTATGATTGTTCGGCTGCCTGGGAATTGAATTGTGTATTCAAACACCAGGTGGGATACTTTCAACATTTAATGTGAAAATCTGTAAGTAAAAATGAATATTCAATAAATTAATAACTTGTATTTCACTGAGTTTCATTACGGTGTATTCACTGCGGCATACGGCACGCGTGGCTAACAATCATACAGCACTGCGGAGAGACTTTTTGAACACCCCGTATAAAACAGCGACCCATCTCAGCTTTGCATGGCTGGCACTAACTGTCTGTGGCAGGACAACGTGTCCAGTGCACAGGTAATTTAGTTTATGAGCTACTTCGTAGCTTCCTGATTAAAATTCAGGTTCACGCTACGGCCACTTGCTGATCACCCAACTCCATCGCCAGTGCAGCAGCGGCCAGTTTTCCTGTGGGACCTTTTCCCGCATTACGCACTACGAAGCGCTCTTTGCCACGCAACATCAGTACGAAGCACACTTCACCAATCGCAGTAGGTATGGAGCACCCTCCGCCTTGCAATTGGTAACAAACAACTTCTGCCGCCCAACATTTCTATGAAGCATCCTCTACCATGCAGTACTGTTACGAAGCACCCTCTGCACACATAATATCGCTACTAAGCCCCCTCTGCCACATAACATCAATACGGAGCACCTTCTGCCAAGCACAGTCGGTACGGAGCACCTTCCACCTTGCAAATGGTAGTAAGCTCCTTCTACCTTGCAACGTTGATACTAAGCAGTCTGCGTCACAACGTTGGTACGGAGTACTTGCTGCCACGCAACACTGCATGTAGCACGTCTGCCAACCACACTGCTATGAAGGGACCCTCTATCACAAAGCATCATTATGAAGCACCCTCTGCTAATAAAATTGGTAAGATGCACACTGCCCCATACAGCACTATTCTGAAGCACGCTTTGCAATGTAATGTCACTAGAAAGCAGGTCCTGCAATAGAATATTGGCATGAAACAGCCTTTACCACGTAACATTTGTTCGAAGCACCTTCTGACAATCAACAATGGTAGAAAGCATACCTTTAACACACAACATCGGTACGCAGCACCATGTAACTGTTTTGGTTGGCAGGAGAGCCAACACCGTGTTACTAGAGGAGGCGTGAGGTCTGGAACAGGACAAGGAAATTAGAATTTAGAAAAACGGACGTAGCTGGCGGAATACTTAACTTTAATCCGTTAATGGTAAACGTCGGTCTTGACGGTACATGATTCAATATGAATAGTAACTGATAATGGCGCCTTGCTAGGTCGTAGCAAATGACGTAGCTGAAGGCTATGTTAAACTATCGTCTCGGCAAATGAGAGCGTATTTTGTCAGTGAACCATCGCTAGCAAAGTCGGTTGTACAACTGGGGCGAGTACTAGGAAGTCTCTCTAGACCTGCCGTGTGGCGGTGCTCGGTCTGCAATCACTGACAGTGGCGACACGCGGGTCTGACGTATACTAACGGACCGCGGCCGATTTAAAGGCTACCACCTAGCAAGTGTGGTGTCTGGCGGTGACACCACAGTAACACGCAACGTTGGTACAAAACACACTCTGTCACGTAACAACGATACGAAGCACCCTCTACCAATCAACACTGGTACAAAACAATCTTTGCCATATGACATCCGTACGAAGCACGCTCTGCCACGCAAAGTTGGTACGAACCACTAACGGTTCTCTTTTAATATTCTATATTGGTTTTATGCTTTTTGATGCTGCGTAAGGTAAGAGGTTAGCATTAATTATTTTCTTTACCTAGGTGCGACCGTTAGAAGCAGAGTATCTTATAGGAGGCCAAAATAAATGTTTGTTTTTAATTTAAATGTGCGCCAGGCTCCCTACAAGATTATCATGACTTGTTTTCATCTAAATACAGTCAAGGCCAAAGTTCACAGATCTACGACAAATGGTATCTCTGAATGTATTTGAACTATCGCAAAATTAATTCATGGAACGATTCAGACTAAAATTAATGTTTTAAAATGATTTTATCACTTCTGCTCTTGTGGAAAGCGGTAAGAAAAGTTAATATTAAGTCCGCCTCTTAATGGCGGCCAATTGTTGCCAGTCAGCGATCACTGCTTTCGTCTTCTTGATAGATGAAAAATACTAATTATTCTCTCTTTTCAATTAAAACATTGCGATTAGTGGTTGGCATGTTCTTGAAATAATACAATGAATTCACTTTTAGACATATATTTCCACCAATAAACTGATACACACCTTTTTTATCGTCTAGTCGAAAGAACAAAAAGAACATCTGCTAGCGTTCAACGCTACACACAATATCTATTTAACAATAGTAACATGAGCATCAGAAACAGCAGAAGAGCGAGTAATAACTTATCTTTTCCATCTTCTATAGTTACACAAAGATATAAATGTTTTACTTCATCCTATTCTTTACTGCGGTATTGTTTATCATCGTTATTGTCTTTCCCTACCGTAGTATAGAAGTTATATTTTTTGTACATAATTTTTTTTTTACAATTGTCTTTCAGTTTGGTCCTATTCAATATTTTTATACACACTTCACAAGCACCATTCTTAAACATCGCAAAAGGGACACTACACACCCTCTGTCAATCAACACTGGTACAAAACAACCTTTGCCATATGACATCCGTACGAAGCACGCTCTGCCACGTAAAATTGGTAAGAACCACCCTCTGCTAAGCAAGATCAGTAAAAAGCAGTCTCTGCCATTCCAGACTGCTACGGAGAACGTCTTTCACGCAACATCGGTATGAAGCATCCTTTGCCTCGTGAAATAATACAAAGCAACCTCTGCCACGTAACACTGGTACACGCCTGAAGGGGAAACCAGACCACACAAGCAACCGCGATTCCAAGGAGCTCTGCCATTCACTGCTAGACTGCAATTGCATCGTTTTCAAAGTGGTGGGGAAGTTTGATTAATCATAGTTCAGCCAATTTGCACTGTGACCAAAATAAAACTGTCCCAGAAAATACTTCCGCACCAGGTGCAGATGATGTAACTTGGGTTCCCCATCCTAAGGTGAATCAAATGTTTTCTGGGGCAGGTTTCTTTTGACAATCCTGTATACACATTGTACGTCGAAAAAGTTTTATGTCGGATTTTATTCCTGGCATATAAGTGACGTCAGTGCAATAACTACTTAAAGAACTTGAACAAACAAATGTAAACAACAGATATACATTCATCCAGACAATTGTTACCAGGCGGTATTAAGTAGTGAACACGCAACCGTAATGTATCAACGTTGTTAAGTTACAAATCGCAGTGGAACAACATCACTACATCAAGAGTTCAAAGCGTTATCCAGAATGTGTGAGGAAAGTTTGCCCCACTCGTCTTGATTCCCACGCAAAAGCAACGACACGTGGACGCCTGCCGCGACTCGACGAAATGCAAAACGCGGAGAATTCTTTTCTGCAAAAAATCGTAACGGGCAATACGAACGTACCACAAAATACAGTGTGAAGAAATTTACATAAAGAGAGAAACGTTTTAACGACATAACCAGCACTCAAGCCAACACAACGCCCCAGTAGAGTAACATCCCAAAGAAGGAATTTTCTGTCGGTTTCACATGGTTGTATGAGCGTTCTGTGCTTTGCACTCAATTACAGGGAGACTGTGGAACACCTGAAGCATTTAATCCAGCATCTCAACTTTTTTATGTTTATTAATCTGGTCTCAAAACATTTTGGATTTGCATATTGGTCAGTTTCCAGAGGTATGTGGACCCACATGTGAGGTGAATTATGGATTGTTCCATAGAGTTCAGATCAGGGAAATTTCGTAGCCAAGACATCAATGTCAGTTCACCATCGCGCTCGTCAAACTACTGTAGAACGATTCTGGCCTTATGATATGGACAGGTCCTTTGCTGGCAGATTCTTTCGCGGTCAGGGAAGAAATGAAGCGAGAAGGGATGCAGGTGGTCTGCAATAATGTTTACGTACTCCACAACTGTTGCAGTGGCTTCGATTACTACCACAAGTCCCATGGAAGAGCTGGCGAATGTCCACAATAGTATACTGCTGACCACACCGACCTGTGTCTGGCTCAGTTCTTGTTTCGATGAGCCATTCACCTGGATGACGACCTGTGTCCATATCTACAGTTACATCTGCGTAGACAATCCGCGTACCTCCCACGACAACTGGTCATTTCCTTCCCTATTCCACTCGCTAATAGAGCGAAGGAAAAACGACTCTTAATATGCCTCCGTATGAGCCCAAATTTATAGTATCTTATCTTCGTGGTCCTTACACGCAATGTACACTACTGGCCATTAAAATTGCTACACCACGAAGATGACGTGCTACACACGCGAAATTTAACCGACAGGAAGAAGATGCTGTGATATGCAAATGATTAGCTTTTCAGAGCATTCACACAAGGTTGGCGCCGGTGGCGACACCTACAACGTGCTGACATGAGGAAAGTTTCCAACCGATTTCTCATACACAACAGCAGTTGACCGGCGCTGCCTTGTGAAACGTTGTTGTGATGCCTAGTGTAAGGAGGAGAAATGCGTACCATCACGTTTCCGACTTTGATAAAGGTCGGATTGCAGCCTATCGCGATTGCGGTTTATCGTATCGCGACATTGCTGCTCGCGTTGGTTGAGATCCAATGACTGTTAGCAGAATATGGAATCGGTGGGTTCAGGAGGGTAATGCGGAACGCCGTGCTGGATCCCAACGGCCTCGTATGACTCACTAACAGTCGAGATGACAGACATCTTATCCACGTGGCTGTAACGGATCGTGCAGCCACGTCACGATCCCTGAGCCAACAAATGGGGTCGTTTGCAAGACAACAATCATCTGCACGAAAAGCTCGACGACGTTTGCAGGCCGGCCGGAGTGGCTGAGCGGTTCTAGGCGCTACAGTCTGGAACCGCGCGTCCGATACGGTCGCAGGTTCGAATCCTGCCTCGGGCATGGATGTATGTGATGTCCTTAGGTTAGTTAGGTTTAAGTAGTTCTAAGTTCTAGGGGACTGATGACCACAGCAGTTAAGTCCCGTAGTGCTCAGAGCCATTTGAACCATTTTCGACGTTTGCAGCAGCATGGACAATCAGCTCGGAGACCATGGCTGCGGTTACCCTTGACGCTGCATCACAGACAGGAGCGCCTACGATGGCGTACTCAACGACGAACCTGGGTGCACGAATGGCAAAACGTCATTTTTTCGGATGAATCCAGGTTCTGTTTACAGCATCATGATGTTCGCATTCGTGTTTGGCGACATCGCGGTGAACGGACATTGGAAGCGTGTATTCGTCATCGCCGTACTGGCGTATCACCCGGCGTGGTATGGGGTGCCACTGGTTACACGTCTCGGTGACCTCTTGTTTGCATTGACGGCACTTTGAACAGTGGACGTTACATTTCAGATGTGTTACGACCCGTGGCTCTACCCTTCATTCGATCCCTGCAAAGCCCTATATTTCAGCAGGATAATGCACGACCACATGTTTCAGGTCCTGTACGGGCCTTTCTGGATACAGAAAATGTTCGACTGCTGCCATGGCCAGAACACTGAGAACGTCTGGTCAATGGGGGCCGAGCACCTGGCTCGTCAAAATACGCCAGTCACTACTCCTGTTGAACTGTGGTATCGTGTTGAAGCTGCATGGGCAGCTGTACCTGTACATGCCATCCAAGCTCTGTTTGGCTCAATGCCCAGGCGCATCAAGGCCGTTATTACGGGCAGAGGTAGTTGTTCTGAGTACTGATTTCTCAGGATCTATGCACCCAAACTGCGTGAAAATGTAATCACATGACAGTTCTAGTATGATGTGTTTGTCCAATGAATACCCGTTTAACATCTGCATTTCTTCTTGGTGTAGCAATTTTATCGGCCAGTAGTGTATGTTGGCGTCACTAGAGTCGTTCGGCAGTCAGCCTCAGGTGCCGGTTCTCTAAATTTTCTCAGTAGTGTTCCTCTAAAAGAACGTCCCTTCTCTCCAGAAATTCCCATTTGAGTTACCCGAGCATCTCCGGAATACTTGTGTGTTGTTCAAACTTACCGACAACAAATCTAGCAGCCCCCCTCTGAGTGGTCAGCGTGACGGAATGTCAATCTTAAGCGCCCGGGTTCGATTCCCGGCTGGGGTGGAGGTTTTCTACTCTCAGGGACTGGGTGTTGTGTTGTCCTAATCATCATCATTTCATCCCCATTGACACGCAAGCAGCGTGGCGTCAAATCGGAAGACTTGCACCAGGCGAACGGTCTTCCCGACGGGAGGCGCTAGTCACGCGACATTATTATATACCACTAAATCTGAGGAGGTGGGGGGGGGGGGGTGCGCGATGGGGAGTTTCCCTTGTTAGCCACACAACGCGGCAGCCATGAATCAGCTCGAGACGATCACCACAGCTCAGTTGGCACCTAGCATTTTTCTTGATGTCTTTCGGGGTCTAGTGGAAAGTGTCGCCAGACAGGAGGGAACACTCGGCTAGTATCGATCACCGGATGGGACGTCCCGGAGGATAGCTGAACGGCTGCCTTAAAAGATTAACGATCTGTGTGCCGTGCCGCCAGTTTGCTGTCTGACGGCCGGCCATCGGCGTCAGACACGCGGAAGAGGAGGGACGGCGCAGAGCGTGGACAGAGCTGGGCCGATGAGGAATCGATAGGGTGGCGCCGCGTCCAGAGCGCGGGACGTCCTGCTCGCCGCCGCGATCGTAAACCGGCGCCCGCCGACACTAAACCTAAAGACAGAAAGCACCAGGCGGGGCAGCGCGGCGCCCCGAGGCCCGCGGTGCGGCCACGCCCACACGTGCAGCGGGTAAATTGGAGAGGCAGTCTTCTGGCGTTGAACGGTAGTAGCTGTTATCATGCGAGTCGGCAACCGCTACGTTACGGAGGAGCCAAATGTTACGTCCTCGTTGTTTGTGATAAATGGATGGAAGGTGGCCGAAGGGATCTACCGCCGTAGTGATTCGAACAGCCAAGTAAAAGATCAGTTGACGTAAGTTGAATCCGTATTTTTAGATTTCTGGAAAGCTTTTGACACCGTTCCTCACAAGCGACTTCTAATCAAGCTACGGGCCTATGGGGTATCGTCTCAGTTGTGCGACTGGATTCGTGATTTCCTGTCAGGAAGGTCGCAGTTCGTAGTAATAGACGGCAAATCATCGAGTAAAACTGAAGTGATATCAGGTGTTCCCCAGGGAAGCGTCCTGGGACCTCTGCTGTTCCTGATCTATATAAATGACCTGGGTGACAATCTGAGCAGTTCTCTTAGGTTGTTCGCAGATGATGCTGTAATTTACCGTCTAGTAAGGTCATCCGAAGATCATTATCAGTTGCAAAGCGATTTAGAAAAGATTGCTGTATGGTGTGGCAGGTGGCAGTTGACGCTAAATAACGAAAAGTGTGAGGTGATCCACATGAGTTCCAAAAGAAATCCGTTGGAATTCGATTACTCGATAAATAGTACAATTCTCAAGGCTGTCAATTCAACTAAGTACCTGGGTGTTAAAATTACGAACAACTTCCGTTGAAAGACCACATAGATAATATTGTGGGGAAGGCGAGCCAAAGGTTGCGTTTCATTGGCAGGACACTTAGAAGATGCAAGAAGTCCACTAAGTGTGGGATCCTTACCAGGTGGGATTGACGGAGGACATCGAAAGGGTGCAAAAAAGGGCAGCTCGTTTTGTATTATCACGTAATAGGGGAGAGAGTGTGGTAGATATGATACGCCAGCTGGGATGGAAGTCATTAAAGCAAAGACGTTTTTCGTCGCAGCGAGATCTATTTACGAAATTTCAGTCACCAACTTTCTCTTCCGAATGCGAGAATATTTTGTTGAGCCCAACCTACATAGGTAGGAATGATCATCAAAATAAAATAAGAGAAAACAGAGCTCGAACAGAAAGGTTTAGGTGTTCGTTTCTCCCGCGCGCTGTTCGGGACTGGAATGGTAGAGAGATAGTATGATTGTGGTTCGATGAACCCTCTGCCAAGCACTTAAATGTGAATTGCAGAGTAATCATGCAGATGTAGATGTAGAAGTGCACTTTAAATAAATACCGGGTGCTCAAAAAGTCAGTAAAAATTTGAAAACTTAATAAAACACGGAATAATGTAGATAGACCACACATGCTTGGAATGACATTGGGTTTTATTACAACAAAAAAACAAAGTTCACAAAATGTCCGACAGATGGCGCTGGACAGCAAAACGTCAGTGACGGCGCATGACAATCGTGTATAAAAGGAGCTGTAATGAGAGAGAGAATCAGATGCGCCAGCAGTCGGAGCATTCTGACGTTACCTGAAAAGGCGCTTTTAGTGAAGCTGTATTATCAGAATGGGCAATGTGCTAGTTCAGCGTTACGATCCTATCGCCATAGGAAGGGGATTCGAACGGGTAAAGGTCCGTTGACAAATGCAGCTGTGGCCAGAATGATTTCGAAGGTCGAAGCCACGGGTTGTTTAGACTAAGGACCCCGTAGTGGCCGACCGAGCACAAGGCGTAATGCTGCTGAGACAGTTCAGGAAGAAATAGAGACTGTAGCGGGTTCGTCTATGCACGGAGAAGTCAGCGCTCTTGCAGTCGCACGTCGCACCGGCATTCCATACACAACTTAGGCGTACCCTCCGATGCTATCCGTACAAACTCCATCGGCATCATGAAATGTTACCTTGCGATTTAGTGAAGCGGAGGGCATTTGCGGTGTGAGCGTTTTAAAAGATGGCGGAAGATGACGATTGGTTGTGTAACGTGTTGTGGACCGACGAAGCTCATTTCACGCTCCGAGGGTCTGTCAACGCCCACAACTGCAGAATTTGGGCTACCGAAAATCTGAGAACTGTCGTGGAAACTCCATTGCACGACGAGAAAGTCACGGGATGGGTTGGATTTACATCTACCGTTATCGGGCCTTTTTTCTTCGAGGAAATGCGTGATTCTAGATTTGTAACTGCTACCGTGACGGGTGAGAGGTACGCCGATATGTTACAGAATCGCATCATCCCCAGTCTGGCTGATAAACACCTGCTGGAACGTACGATGTTTATGCAGGATGGCGCTCCACCCCATATTGCTAGACGCGTGAAAGATCTCTTGAGCGCGTCGTTTGGTGATGATCGTGTGCTCAGCCGCCACTTTCGTCATGCTTGGCCTCCCAGATCCCCAGACCTCAGTCCGTGCGATTATTGGCTTTGGGATTACCTGAAGTCGCAAGTGCATCGTGATCGACCGACATCTCTAGGGATGCTGAAAGACAACATCCGACGCCAGTGCCTCACCATAACTCCGGACGTGCTTTACAGTGCTGTTCACAACATTATTCCTCGACTACAGCTATTGTTGAGGAATGATGGTGGACATATTGAGCATTTCCTGTAAAGAACATCATCTTTGCTTTGTCTTGCTTTCTTATGCTAATTATTGCTATTCTGATCAGATGAAGCGCCATCTGTCGGACATTTTTTGAACTTTTGTATTTTTTTGGTTCTTATAAAACCCCATGTCATTCCAAGCATGTGTGTCAATTTGTACCTCTCTATCTACATTATTCCGTGATTTATTCAGTTTTCTAATTTATACTGACTTTTTGATCACCCGGTACACTGACGGAAAAATTGCAACACCAAAAAATAATTAGAGAAGCGAAATTTAGGGACTAAATTTGTATAGGTAACATATTTAAGTGATTAACACTGTAAGATCACAGATTAATGCAAGTGCGGTGTAAGACATTCCAAATGTGTAAGCGCCAGACTGTTGAATGCAAGCATGCAAAACGTGCATGAATTGTGTTGTACAGGTGTTGGATGTCAGTTTGTGGGATGGAGTTCAGTGCCTGTTGCATTTGGTCGGTCAATACAGAGGCAGATTAATGCTATTTCTGGATAATACCGGAGCTGTCGTTCAATGATGTCCCATATGCGCTCAATTGGTCACAGATCTGTTGACCGAGCAGGCCCGTCATTGCATTGGTCCTACCAGGGTTACCCACTGTTTCCTCCTGCGTAACGAACCACCCCCACAATGTTGTTGTGGAGACTGACGGTATCCCACAAATTGATGGACTGTCCCCTTCTTTTGGTCCTTCGTGCTATGTATAGTCTTTCCGATTCCTTACTTTTAATATTAGCAGACGATTCACGGATGGTTGGTCCTCAGTTTCCACGTTGAAACTGGCTTTTATTTCCAGACATAAGGTTTTGCTTTACTCCTTGGTCAGAGCACGGGGCTCACAACTCGAACCACACGCCACTGTTAAGCACTAATGAAGGACTGGGTCCCTTACTTCGACTGCACATAATTCATTAAGGTCAATCCAACACATTTATTTCAAATAACATAAATGAAGTTACATTTGAATCTGTCTGACATTAAACAGGAATAAAAAAAAAATTCATTATCAGCTGATTTAGTGCGTGAAGCGCGAGTTAAGCCAATAACCAGATAAACTAAACAATTCACCGTAATTCAAAAGAAAGAGAAAAACATAATTGAATCAATACATCCCACTGACAAATATCCAAAAAACCTTACAATACTACTCAAAAGAATACACTGAAGTGGGGAGCAGTCATTCACCCGACAGAACACTTCAAAATGAGTTCAATAACACAGCTGCGTGCCCCCGAAAACAGCAAGACATTAAATACACTTCATTTCACGAATAACAAATACTCATTAACATTACGCCACTCCTGTTTGAACTGCAGTGTCCCAAAGAAACAGGCGCTTATTCTGAAAGAACAATTTTTTAATATGTTTAAATTACAGCATTAAGGAATTCCAGAAGATGTCCAATCGAACCCCCCTCCCGCCCCCCCCCCTTTCAGTTGGGGCACAAATCTTTCCCCTTTCTAGCGGAGGCTGAGCCAGAAACACAGAATTCCAGAAAAACACAGTTTTGCTGTGAAATTTTACAGGAAACCCGGAAGCAGTAACAGACAAGGGGTCGGCTCGCACAAATAACACAGGCTAAGAGTCAGGCTGGGAGCACATCCTACGAGAACTTGTTCACACTATGCTCACCACAAATTGTAGACTTTCCGGCCGAACATCCGCTTGCGGTGGCTGTCAGAAGAACGAAGCAACCAACAAGCCCACGCCGCGCTTCTCACACAGGCACCTCAATTTGGACAAACGTCTAGGCCAATACCAACTCCGGAGTCCCCTCTCACTGCGAGGCTTGGCACAGTTTATACGAAATGCCTTCCAGGTAACCAGTAACCGCCGCAGGAGTTCCACGATTAGCAAACAGCCCCAGCGTAACAGACATCTCACATGTGCTTACGCCAGAGCCACAACTCCGCCAGTCTCACCGGCCGCCCCAAACCGATTGCCTCTCGCCGTCCCGTGCGCCCCAGCCGAAAACGCAAAGATGCTCATGCCCGGGGACGCACCAAAGATAACAAGCCGATCGCTGATGATCGACCAGCGATCAGGCTCACTCCTGGAGCAGAGGCAGGGTGGTTGTGGTTTGGAGCCCCTCTTCGTGTTTTCTCGGTCTGGGACACATGACCACTCCCCCTTAGAAAGACCACTCTTTTCCTCCAGTTTTTAGATCTGGTCTCACCTTTTATGCGTTTTACTGCGTGTATTTTAACTTCCTTGTTTTATAGTTTGATTCCCCTGATGGGATTCGTCCACTTTCAGCGGATCCTCTTTCTTCTGGGTGTAACTTCGGAAGTGCGGGACTGATGACATCGCCGTTTCGCCCCATAAACCCTTTGAATTAATCAATCAATCAGTCGAGCGGACTAAGACAACACATCGACACCCTGTGCAGCACGTTGGGTTAAGACAGTGTACGAGGGCGAGCGTTATCCTGTTGGATAGCACACCGTGGAATGCTGTTCATAAATGGCAGCATGACAGGTCGAATCACAAGACTGAAGTACAATTTTCCAGTCATGGTCGTGGGATAACCACGAGAGTGCTCCTGCTCACATACGATATCGCACCCCAGGTGTAGGTCCATTGTGTCTAGCAGACAGACAGACTGGTTTCAGCTCCTCACCTGGCCTCCTTCTAATGAGTATCACTGGCACCAAGGCAGAACCGGCTTTCATCAGAAAACACAACAGACTTCCACTTCCGCTTCCAATGGGCTCTCGCTATATACCACTGAAATCGCAAACGGCGGTGGTTTGGGGGCAGTGGAATCCACGCTACAGGGCACCCATCTTAGCTGTCCTTGAACTAACCGACTTGTAACAGTTAGTTTTCTCGCTGTGGTACAAACTGCTGCTCAAATTGCTGCTGCAGATGCATTACGATGCACCAGAACCATACGCCGAACACAATGGTCTTCCCTCTCAGCAGCGTCGCGTGACCGTCCGGACCCCAGTCTCCTTATCACCGTACATTCTCGAGACCACCACTGCCAGCAGTCATGTACAGTGGTTACATTCCTGTCAAGTCTTTCTGCAATATCGCAGAAGGAACCCCCAGCTTCTCACAACGCTGTTACACGACCTCGTTCAAACTCAGTGAAGTGTTGATGATGGCGTCGTTGTCGCCTTAAAGGCATTCTTGACTATAATCAGCTCACCAAGTCCAGTACCCAAGGTAACTAACGTTCACGATTATTACAGCGTGCATTTACAGCCAACCTCTAACATTCTGCGCGGTGTCTGTTTGTTCTATATCGTGTCTCCCTACCACTTTCGCGCAACGACGCTCTGAGCGTGTTTTTTATGGAATTGACTAGTTTGAACCTGGGACCTGTTGCTGGTAAGGAGACGCCAGACCACACATGACACGTAGAATTCAGAAGAGGTCAGTGAGACTAGCGATGATATAACCAAATACTTAATGATTTCAGCGTCAGCTCCACTGCACTCCCTGTAAAAGAATCTTAATACTAACTAAATTTAGTGGAAGGGGTTCAAGGCTTTCCTATTTTTAGTTAGCTGGTAAAATAACGTCGAAAAAGCAGTTAAGTTTACCATTGGAAATTTTATTCTACTCACAAAACATTGTTTATAAATTGCACTATTGATAAAACGAAATGTTTTAATACAGGATGGTAAAAACCGACTGCGTTCAACAAAAATGTGAACGAATATTCCCTGAATGGGTTTCCAAGTTCTACAAAGGATCGAAGGATGACCTATGCCATATCACATCTATAATCTAGGTTTAAATTAAGTTTCACAAAAGAGAAAACTATCAAAATGGTCTACAGTGGCCCTCAATTATCTTTAATTACTTATCTAACTTGTCGTAAATTACAGTGGCTGATGTGGCTTCTCAATAACTATATAACAGAAAAATCATTGGGTTTCAGATTTTTACTTCAAGTGGCAAATGTGAACACCATGAGTTTTAATTGACGATCAACACTAGTATTACGCAAAAAGGGGATGTAACAGATGAGACTTCTGCAGTTCTGAGTGAAGCTTTATGCGCTGTTATGCGGCATCGCGTGCGTTCATTACCTTGTCGGTGTTCGTCAGGGGGCGGCGGCCGGCGCAGCTCCATACAGCTTGCCGTCTCCAAAGCAACTCTCTCCTAACTTCTCCTTACAACAATTTACTGAAGTTGGTTTAAAAAAAAAACTGTCTGGCTGTGTTTTCATCTGACCAATCAGGGTCTCAATGTTAACCTTAAGCTCCGCCTACAAAAATTCTGTCTATCCAATGAGAAATGTTATACTTTTCGTGGTGGGGCAATGTTTATAAGTTTGCAACGTAACAGAGATGCGAAAAAGTCTCACGCTAAAACTTGCGGGTGGTGTAGTCCTAGCGGTTAGCTGGCGACGTGGGTGTCCGTCCGTCCCTTATCGTAGGGCCTTCCAGCTTAACACGGTTCTGCTCTCAGCTTCCGTTCTCGTTTCTCCCCTCGGAACTGCGTCTGTCCTACGGTGGGAGGGTATGACATGCATTTAGGCATTCTTGTGTTAGTCTGTGGTATTCCATTTGCTCACTCATTACTCGTATTACTTTGGTTAATTTAATGTCACGATTTATTCGGAGCTATGTGACATACTACTGGATTTGCTTATCATGTCAGGGTTTTCATGGAAGGTGTTGGATTTGCCTGACACCTTACAAATCTGATATGCATCCTTATAATGGCGCTGCTAGCACTACTCACATGTGACTGGTACGAAATTTGAATAGACCTCATCTTTCGTTTATGTCGCACAACTTGTGCAGGTACATGGTGAAAGACCTCCCCCCCCCCCACCCTCCCCCACCCTTCCCCAGATATGGTAAAGTTAAAATTTATTTTAAAAAACGAATGAAACAGCGATAATGACAGAAGCAAAGACCGACCGTAAGCGTCAACAAAAACATTAATTATGAGTGCGCGGTAAGGCGCAGACAAATGAATAAAATACATCATTCATTTTTTGTTTGTACATGATTTTGTTTCTCTCTCTCGTATGTAGAAGGATGGTTAAGACGTATTGCTCAAAGTATGACGTGCTACGAGTGCTTTATATTATATGCGGTTCTAAATAAGAGAAGACTTAACAACAGTATTAAGCATTTTTATTGAAGTGAAGTGGAGCGAAGTTGGGAGGATTTCCTTCATCTTTAAAGGCACTGGTGACCCTGGAGTTAGGTGCCTGCACCTACAATCGAAATGTAGGAGAGGAAGTCCGTGGTCCTATTTCATAAGATTAACAGAAGTATAAGAGCCTTCAGAAAACGACAAATATAATTAAAATATATGTAGTGATGGACAAACGCACAAAAAAAAGAAGTGACTCAAGGTAAAGTGAATCAAGAATAGCACAATTTCGTACACACATAACATTTATTAATAAGTCAATTGTATTACCCTTAATTTTTTTCCATTTTAATTATATGTCATCATTTTTTGTTACTATAATACAGACTCCTTCTTGTTGCTGCTGTTTTTTCCTGTCAGTATATCTTTTATTCAACTTGATGCTGAAGAACTGCTAGACTGTTCACAAGTTGTGGCAGTCGTGGTTAACTAAAGAGCCCCGACACGGGCGTGTGTTTATGTACATTGAATATTTGCCTATAGAGCTAGCTGCTAATAGACCGATGTAATGTTTGGCACCAACTAGCATCACCGAACTAATCTCGAATTATAAAAAGACTCCCAGGAGACGGCCGCATATGAAACCGTCCTGGTGGTCTTCACTGGTTGGCAGGCTGGAGGCTCTCCATTGGTCATGGCGACCTTTAGAGTCCCGCTCATGGTGCTCATTCCGGCTCCAGCAGTATCGATAAGCTGCAATATTACAGCAGCAAACAAGTCTGAAAGAACAGCCATATACAGAAGCAATTAGTCAGATTGTGACAGCAGTTAGACCATAGACTTCATCAAATTGAAACAAATATCTCGATCAGCTGACATCAGACGTCTGCTGGAAGTATCATCGTCATCATTATCATCAATGTAGTGTCCCAGTTTCCTGGGGACCGTCAATCATCCTCTTTCATTTCATTCCGCCCACATACACCCTGTCAGGACGAGCATTATCCACCTATCCTCTAGCACCGAAGTCGTTCTTAATCATCAACCAACGGGTTCTGGGTCTTCCTAGAGGACATTTCCTTTCCATCCCTCAGAGGCTCCTATCTCATTACGTACCCGTATCCACCCCTCCTCATTCCCCCCGCCCGTCCCCTCCCCCAAGTACTAAGCCTTGACGTGGCGCGGGTCTCTGCACTCAATGTTCCAGACAACCGTTTGATCATATTTCACCACAATGTGCACAGCTTTCCTCGCTGCATACAGACAAGTGCAGAGACTTTCATACCTACTGTTTTATCAAAGTACACAGTTCCTCATATCTCTCTTGTCTGAACAACGTGGCAGAAACACACCTTCCCATCATAGCAAAATCCTTTATGTCCTACTCCATACTTCAGCCACTTTTTCGAAGTTCTTCTCAGTAGCAGGAACCTCACTCTGGAATAACAACCCGCATTATATTACAGAACACAGTAACATCTCGAGCTTCAGAAGATAGTCAAAGACATATCTACTGACGCAACAATACTGATTACCTATGTCCCTCTATGCACTAGTTATCCTTCATTGTACATCCTTCTTTCCAACCAGATCCTCATCTCCCAGTACTGTTAACTGGTGCAGTCTCCTTAAATTTCCTTTCCTCATAACTCTTTATACTGGAAAACGTCTATTTTATACACCTATAAATTCGTTTTTGTATCTGCCACTATCATCATTATCATTATTATAATTCTTACTGTCATTACTATTATTATTATTATTTCTTTACTTTCTCAGACGTTAAGTCTGGTTGAGAATGGAAAGTGACGCGGACCTTGATCAAGCGTCACTTCCTATTAACTGTACGGTATGTGTTATATTGCATTTAGGAACTTTCGGGTAATTGAACATGTATCAATAATTACGGATTTCTGTAGTTGTATATATATGTTTGGATGTAGCTGTATTGCATTGATGTACTGGTGGATATTGTGTGGTATGACTCCTGTAGTTGATAGTATAATTGGTATGATGTCAACTTTATCCTGATGCCACATGTCTTTGACTTCCTCAGCCAGTTGGATGTATTTTTCAATTTTTTCTCCTGTTTTCTTTTGTATATTTGTTGTATTGGGTATGGATATTTCGATTAGTTGTGTTAATTTCTTCTTTTTATTGGTGAGTATGATGTCAGGTTTGTTATGTGGTGTTGTTTTATCTGTTATAATGGTTCTGTTCCAGTATAATTTGTATTCATCATTCTCCAGTACATTTTGTGGTGCATACCTGTATGTAGGAACTTGTTGTTTTAAAAGTTTATGTTGTAAGGCAAGCTGTTGATGTATTATTTTTGCGACATTGTCATGTCTTCTGGGGTATTCTGTATTTGCTAGTATTGTACATCCGCTTGTGATGTGATCTACTGTTTCTATTTGTTGTTTACAAAGTCTGCATTTATCTGTTGTGGTATTGGGATCTTTAATAATATGCTTGCTGTAATACCTCGTGTTTATTGTTTGATCCTGTATTGCAATCATGAATCCTTCTGTCTCACTGTATATATTGCCTTTTCTTAGCCATGTGTTGGATGCGTCTTGATCGATGTGTGGCTGTGTTAGATGATACGGGTGCTTGCCATGAAGTGTTTTCTTTTTCCAATTTACTTTCTTCGTATCTGTTGATGTTATGTGGTTTAAAGGGTTGTAGAGGTGGTTATGAAATTGTAGTGGTGTAGCCGATGTATTTATATGAGTGATTGCTTTGTGTATTTTGCTAGTTTCTGCTCGTTCTATAAAGAATTTTCTTAAATTGTCTACCTGTCCATAATGTAGGTTTTTTATGTCGATAAATCCCCTTCCTCCTTCCTTTCTGCTTAATGTGAATCTTTCTATTGCTGAATGTATGTGATGTATTCTATATTTGTGGCATTGTGATCGTGTAAGTGTATTGAGTGCTTCTAGGTCTGTGTTACTCCATTTCACTACTCCAAATGAGTAGGTCAATACTGGTATGGCATAAGTATTTATAGCTTTTGTCTTGTTTCTTGCTGTCAATTCTGTTTTCAGTATTTTTGTTAGTCTTTGTCTATATTTTTCTTTTAGTTCTTCTTTAATATTTGTATTATCTATTCCTATTTTTTGTCTGTATCCTAGATATTTATAGGCATCCGTTTTTTCCATCGCTTCTATGCAGTCGCTGTGGTTATCCAATATGTAATCTTCTTGTTTAGTGTGTTTTCCCTTGACTATGCTATTTTTCTTACATTTGTCTGTTCCAAAAGCCATACTTATATCATTGCTGAATACTTCTGTTATCTTTAGTAATTGGTTGAGTTGTTGATTTGTTGCTGCCAGTAGTTTTAGATCATCCATGTATAGCAAATGTGTGATTTTGTGTGGGTATGTTCCAGTAATATTGTATCCATAATTTGTATTATTTAGCATGTTGGATAGTGGGTTCAGAGCAAGGCAGAACCAGAAAGGACTTAATGAGTCTCCTTGGTATATTCCACGCTTAATCTGTATTGGCTGTGATGTGATATTATTTGAATTTGTTTGGATATTAAGTGTGGTTTTCCAATTTTTCATTACTATGTTTAGGAACTGTATCAATTTAGGATCTATTTTGTATATTTCCAATATTTGTAGTAACCATGAGTGGGGTACACTATCAAAAGCTTTTTGGTAATCAATGTATGCGTAGTGTAGCGACCTTTATTTAGTTTTAGCTTGATATGTCACCTCTGCATCTATTATCAGTTGCTCTTTACATCCTCGTGCTCCTTTGCAACAGCCTTTTTGTTCTTCATTTATAATTTTGTTCTGTGTTGTATGTGTCATTAATTTCTGTTTAATGATTGAAGTTAATATTTTGTATATTGTTGGTAGGCATGTTATGGGGCGATATTTAGCTGGGTTCGCTGTGTCTGCTTGATCTTTAGGTTTCAGATAAGTTATTCCATGTGTAAGTGTATCAGGGAATGTGTATGGGTCTGCAATGTAACTGTTAAATAATTTAGTTAGATGTGAATGTGTTGAGGTGAACTTCTTTAACCAGAAATTTGCTATTTTATCATTTCCAGGGGCTTTCCAATTGTGAGTAGAATTAATTGCTTGGGTGACTTCATGTTGCAAAATTATCACTTCAGGCATTTGTGGTATTATCTTGTATGTGTCTGTTTCTGTTTGTATCCACCGTGCATGCCTGTTATGTTGTACCGGGTTTGACCATATGTTGCTCCAGAAGTGTTCCATGTCTGTTATGTTTGGTGGATTGTTTATTTTAATGTGTGTGTTATCTATTGTCTGGTAAAATTTCTTTTGGTTTGTGTTGAATGTTTGGTTTTGTTTCCTTCTATTTTCACTTTTTTTGTATCTTCTGAGTCGTTTGGCTAATGCTTGTAATTTCTGCTTCTTTTCGTCTAATTGCTCTGTCGCTTCTTGTTGTGAGATTTTACCTAACCTTTTTCGTTTTTTTTCCGAGATTTCATTTCTTATAAATTGTGTTAGCTGTCCGATGTCTTTTCTCAGTTTTTCTATTCTGATCTGTAGCCTGTGTTGCCATGCTGGTTTTGTGGGTTTCTTCTGTGTGTTGGTTGGTTCTGATCTCTGTCTAGTGTGTATGTTTAGTGTAGTGAGTGCTCCTATATAAACCAGTAGTTGTAACTCTTCCATAGTTGTGTTTTCATTTATTTTGTTGTGTATGATTGTGTTGATAGTTTTTATTGTTGTTTCGACTTGTGGGTTATTTGGTGGTCTATGCAAGAATGGTATTTGTGTCTTTGTATTCTATATATGTTAGCTGAAATTTTTCTTCTATATCTAGCATCTGTGTCACTTCGTGTTCTATTTGTGCTTGTTCTGGTGGCTGTCTTAAGATTTCGTTTTCCTCTGATTGTTTAATTGGTGCGTGTTGTTCTTTGTTTGTTTGCTCTGGGATGTTTGAGACCAATACTGTATTTTCTTCTTCTTCTGATTGCACATTATTTTGTTCCAGTATTTGTTGTACTTCTTGTTTGATGTTTTCTAATTCTGACTGGGGTATCCTGTTATTTTTGATTATTACACGGATCTGATCAGCTAGTCGTTGTTCTGTTAAAAATTTTAATTCTGGGTATCTGGTAATAAATGTTGTGTATACTTGTGATCTGTATCCAGTTGTGTTGGTTCCTAGGTTTGTTGCTTGGTAATAACAGAACATGAGGTGTCGATTAACTTCATCTGACCATCTCATCCTCTGTCTTTGTTTTCCTTCTAGGGTGGTTGCAGGAAGCATATCCTGCAAAACACCTCTATTTGGATTTAAATCATTTTCCAGTTGGCTAGCAGTGTCGTTACCATTGTGGGCGGGCATAGGGTTCAAGCGTCGTCCCCGACCATGACGGCGCTTGTCCGAGGCTTCTTTAGTTCTGTCCTGAACCAACTAATCACACTAAAAGGGGGGTTAGCCCTATTAGTGGTTTGTTCTTTTCGTCGCCTTTTACGACTGGCAGAACATACCGGAGGCCTATTCTTCTTCTTATTATTATTATTATTATTATTAGTTGCAGCAGCAGAAGTAGAAGTACTACTAGTTCTAACTTTATTAGTTCATAGTCAGTATTACTTACTCAAAGGGTTCCTACAGACATTCATTTTAATACTATCTGCATCTTAAAATTGTTATTTATTAGGTAACTACGATGTAAAAAAGGTATCTCATGTGTCAAACCCTGGTTAGCCGTAAGGAAGAGTTTGATGGCCCTGGTGAGATCAGGTTAAATAAATAAACTCTCCTCTCCCAAGAAAAGAAATTGTGGCGTTTTTTTTAAGATTAATTAGGTGAATTTCCAGGTGAAGCAAAGAAGTGATACCGTTACCATGCAGATGCGAATAGCTTTCTATGTCAGCCCAATCAACGGAGACCAAAACAGGTCGAATAGAGGCCATGATTTGCGTAGTCGCAAATTTTTACTCGGTGGTAAGAGGGAAGAAACAGGGGATCCAGTATTAGAATCAGAATTTAGAAGAGCATTGGTAGACTTAAAATCAAATAAGGCAGAAGGGATAGATAACATTCTATATGAACCTCTAAAATCATTGGAGGAAGTGGCAACAAAATTATTATTGACGTTGGTGTGTAGAACGTATGTGTCTGGCGATATACCATCAGACTTCCGGAAAAACATCATCCACACAGCTCCGAAGACTGCAAGAGCTGACAAGTGCGAGAATTATTGCACAATCAGTTGAACAGCGCATGTATCCAAGTTGCTGACAGGAATAATATGGAGAGGAAAGGAAAAGAAAATTGAGGATCTGTTAGATGACTATCAGTTTGGCTTCAGGAAAGGTAAATGCCCCAGAAAGGCAGTTCTGACGTTGTGGTTGATAATGAAAGTAAGACTGAAACAACAATCAAGACACGTTAATAGGATTGTCGATCTGGAAAAAGCGTTCGATAATGTAAAATTGCGCAAAGTGTTCGAAATTCTGAGAAAAAATTCGAGTAAGCTATTGGAAAAGATGGGTAATATACAATATGTACAAGAATCATGAGGGAACAATTAAACAGGAAAAAAAAAAGAATGAAGTACCCGGATAAAAAAAGGGTGTAAGCCAGGGATGTAGTTTGTGGCCCCTTCTGTTCAGTCTATACATCGCATCAGTAATTAGGGAAATAAAAGAAATGTTCAAGTGTGGGTTTAAAATTCAGGATGAAACAACATCAATGGTAAGGTTCGCTTATGACATTGCTATCCTCAGTGAAAGTTAAGAAGTATTACATGATCTGCTGAATGAAATGACAGTCTAATGAGTACAGAACATGGACTGAGAGTATACTAAAGAAAGACAAAGGTAATTAGAAGTAGCAGAAATGAGAGTAGCGAGAAAGTTAACAAATGAAATTGGTGATTGAGAAGTTTACAATATTAAGGAATTGTGCTGCCTTGGCAGCAGAATAAACCATGATGGACAAAGCAAGAAGAACATGAAAAGGTGACTAGTACAGACAAAGAGAACATTACTGGCCAAGATAAGTTTACTAGTATCAAACATAGGCCTTAATTTGAGGAAGAAATTTCTGAAATGTAGGTTTGGAGCACAGCATTGTATGGCAGTGAGAGATAGACTGTGGGAAAACCATAACAGTAGAGAGTAGAAACATCTGAGATGTGGTGCTGCAGAAGAATGTTGAAAATTAGATGGGCCGGTAAGGTAAGGAATGAGATTCTCCGCAGAATCGGCGATGAAAGGAATATATGGAAAAAACTGACAACAACAACAAGGGACAGTTGCGAGGTGCTGGGGCTAGCAGTGTATTTAATACTAAATTCTTCTAGAATCTACATAAGTAAATGATGCTCTAAGCCCACCCTATTCTAACTCCGACTTTTGCTGTTACACATGGATTAAAAAGAAACGCGAACTGACTGTAATCGACCCTGCAAGTGGAGTAGAAAAGAGTTTGGCACCTGCAATAATTTCATAGGATAAATAAATTAAATAAAGGAAAGTTTCATTAACGTAGGGAGAAATGATTGGGTTGCTCTACCGATTAACAGAATGAAAGTTCTGTCCAAAATAACAATATGATTTATTATAACTCAAAATAATAAACCAAAACACATGAAACATTTACAATACATCACATTGGCTCAAATTGGATACTCAAATAAATGCTGTGAAGGTGAAGTTGTCCCTAAACTAGATTGTGACATTTATGACGAAGTGGTATGTGGAGCCAATTCCTTGCAACTCAAGTCTTAAGAGAGACACACAGCCAACCCAACATTAATTGCTGCTACAGTAGTGAGAATTCAGACAATGAACACCCAAGACAGAACAAAGTTAGAGAAAGACGAACAGGCGCGCTCTGCTTAGCTCTGATTATCACCTAGGAAAATCCCTATCTGCCGGTGCTGCGGACATACATTACCAAACTGTCTTCTTAACTGCAAGAACACGATCTGGCGTACCGGAGGCAATGGCTGGTTGCTTCGACGTCTCGTCGTGGTGATGATAATGTCGCGAGTATAGCCCGAAACTAATTATCCTGGTCTGGTTGTTCCAGACTAAAGACTTCCTAGCAATACAAATGCGCCTCTGTGGGAGACGAAGAAGGCTCGCCACACAATCACTGACGGTACAGTGATTGATTTTATCAAGCGAAGTCACACTGTAACTCCGATACAGTCAACTTTAGCTAAAACTGCTCAAGACAGACAACATAGGCCGCTTGTACGCAGAACGCTCAATTGCCAGTTGTACTCGGAAAGTTACATTGAAGTCGAAACTTCAGCAACTTCGTCAAACAGTTACAATTAAATAAAAGTATATTAGACAGCCAACGGAAGGCAGGCTGTCCAGAGCAGCGAGAGCTCGTCTTGTAACCTACTCCGACCGAAAGGCGAGAGCCAACCCCCTCAAGAGCACCCGTACAAACCGAACACAGAACATTCCCACCCCCACGACAGTGGCCGTGGTTAACCGTTCCAATGAGCAACTCGAAAACCGGCGGAAAATTCCACTCTATTGCCGGAGCACTACCATTCCACCAATGGAGATTCTTGGCGCCAATTTCTGCGCCGATTTTGCCACGTCACGGAGCTATGCCCTGAGCAAGCCAATCACACTTACGATTTTGCAGAAAGCGCAGGAATTTGCCCGCCAAAACTGCCTGGGTACACAAGTCATTCCCACGCCTTGTTGGTAGCCCGCCAGAAAGTGTTTTCGCTAAGTTTCTGCGAAGTAACGGAACCTCTAGCCCAGCCGCTACTTCAGGCCCCTGCGGGCGTGTCTTTTGACAATGTTGGCGTCTGGGAAGCATTCACTCGACTCCCTCACACCCGTCGGATTACCCTTTCAAGATCAGCAGAGCCCGCCTGTCACCGGACCACCTGGGTGACGAGAGACGGTGCGTGGGAAGTCCGCGTGTGAAGGAATAGCAAGTTTTCACCGCATGCAATTAGAGAGGAAAATCGTAAGATAGAAATATGAGAGGGGGCTCATGCCACCTCTCACAGTATGATAGGACCTATTAAGATATCAGAGAATAACTTCCATGGTACTATAGGGAGCTGTTGAGGGTAAAAACTGTAGAGGAAGACAGAGATTGGAGATACAGCCAGCAAATAATTGAGGATGTAGGCTGCAAGCTCTACTCTGAGAGGAAAAGTTTTGCACAGGAGAGGAATTCATGGCGGACTGCATCAAATCAGTCAGAAGACTGACGACTCAAAAAAAGGGGTAGTGTCTCGAACAACATACTAAAAATTCTAATCGGATAAGGCTGAGCGAGGAGTTGAAAGGGGAGTATTTAAAGGTAACCTTTTCTTGTTTTCTGGGAATTACCCCAAAGCCGTGGGCTCTAGCGAAAACAATGTCCGGTACAAAACAAAACGTTATTACATTTCCTACAAAAAATATCTTTCTCATTTTTTCTCTACGACTAATTGGTGGCGTCGATAGTTACGATGCCACAACGTAGGTGCACGCTCTCTTAGGTTGGCACTACGAGAGAAGACTAACTACGCCGACCACAACGCCCCCTGGCCGACGCTGTGGAGCTCAGCGAGTGCCGTCTTGATTTCTGGGCATTTCATCAAGAGCAGACGGCCTGGAAATCACGCTTCTGCTACCTAGTGGGCTAGCTTGCTAATGAGACTTTGTATTAGTTACGTTCAGTTACAGTTTGGACACAGCAACGAGTATTTGTTAGTTTTGAGATTATACTGAAAAGTCATCCTAACTTCACAGGTGTTAGACACGGACTACGCCTTCACACCTACGTGATCATCCTAGCCAAAGTTATGCATGAATTTGATATTTAATTGTGTTTTTTGACTTTTAATAAAGCGTTAAAGTTACCTGCAGTACCGAAGTAATTCATCTCTCCTACTCCTACTCGCTTCCTTCACTCTCGGTCTGTATTACAGAAGCAGTTCACAGGAGCAGACCCGCGCACCGCCTATCCAGGAGGGATACAAAATATTGTCTGCGCAAGGAAGGGATTTAAAAATCGTAGTTTGTCGAAAATAGCGTTTTAATGGTATAACGTTATTCTTGAAGCAAAATGAAGAGGGTTAAGACCTAATATTAATTGTCTGTAGGACATCTAAGTGCAATATAGCAGTATTAAAGGATAAATTGTACTCTCGGAATGTAATTGGCTGGAAGAGGAGGCCGTGGAGGGTAGAAGCGTGAGGGAACGAAGTCGTCTGACCGTGGTCAAGTACTTCCGACACTAACACCCCGTCTACAGTGTATCACAATAAGCAACCACGCTCTTCCACAGTGGTACCGGCGCTTCCGCAGCGCGCCTTGCAAATCACTGGCGAGCCAGTGTGTAGACAGGCACGAGGAGCGTTTATTTCCACAAAATGCGTTCACACTACGCGGAAGACAGATATCAGTTACTTATAAAACTAACGTAAGAAGCGGATACGGGCAGTACTAAGTAAATCTCCGCATCCTGCTCTGCACTGTTAGAGGGGAAATTTAGTTTTAGTCTTCCTCTATGGCAACTGTAGCCTTTTTTTCCGCACCAAAAGCGCTTCTCACTCTTTAGTTTACAGCTTATCCTGTCTAGTTCTCTTATGTGAGCAGACAAAATATCTTCATTGTAATCGTGTTTATATCGCAGAATTAGTCTCAATTTGTTAACTAAATACTAATCTGCATTGCTAAGTGAATTTTGATATAAAATAAGTTCCTGTAAACAAAGGACGAGAAATGTTTAATTCGTGAGTTTGATGTTCTCAGTGACCTATTTAGAGTGATTCAGCTGCCCCTATCTGTAAGTTTTATGCGACCCGCAACGCCTTCAATAACCACATACGAGTTTTTCACACTTCCTCGCTCGCTACGCGTCAACTATTAGTCCCAAAGACTTTTTTGTAGCAAATTTAATGTAAAGAATTTTTGCACTGGGATGCGTTTTCGCTGGAGGGCACGGTTTTCGAGCTATTCAAGTAAAAGGCTTTTGAAGGTGTAATGTTTCCATAAGATGAGGTTCAACAGCGATAAAGTATTTTATAAAATGAATTTTAACATCAACTGTTTATTTGTCCCATTATCCATCTACCGGTTTCGGTTATTAACCATCATCCACGATCTGTTGGACCCTACATCCTGAATGTTGGTTTATAATGGAAACCGGCGGACCACTAATGGGACAAATAGACAGCTGATGGTTAAAATGCATTTTATAAGAAGAAATATAGAAAATAAAAAAATTTCTTCAACGTTACTTTTGTACGTTTTTCTTATATAACTGGAAAACAACAGCCTCTAGCGAAAACGCATCCCAGTAGAAAATTTAAATGCATTAACTTTCTTACAAAAAGTTCCTGTTCTTTTTTTCTGTAGGACCAATAATTTGCGTGTAGTAAGCAAGAGAACATGAAAATCTCGCGCTTTGTTTTTGAAGGCGTTATGGGTTGCAATAAATCCATAGGTAGAGGCAGCTGAATACCTTGTTACTGCTGATGGGAAAGGACACGTAGGTTGGTAAACGAAAAAAATATCCGAGAAGAGATGACAACACGGTGTTGTTCATGAAACTAGCACAAAAGAGTACATCATAACTGACTCAAAAGTTCTGAGAGAAGCTTTTTGTGAAGAAAATCCTTCAACGTCAGACGAAGTGCCATTTTTGCGTTCAGTCCCACGTTTGCGTGTAATTTGATTGTAAAATCAACTGACTGTTTTTTGCGGAAGCTGTTGATGAAGAATTACTTGATAAATAGCAGGAAACAACAATTGCGCCGAAATGTTTATAGTCTCCGATCCCCCAATGACAACAATAGAATTACATTTCGTTTGTAGGAGAATAAGGATGGCTGGGGAGACACCATGCGAAGGCATATGTTCTCTGTTGCAGGTCTACGTGTTTCAGATGCAAAGTTTCACGAGGATGCAGGCTCGTGATGATGATGATGAGGATGCTTTTTGTTTGTGGGCACTCAAAGACGCGGATATCAGCGGTCGTACAAAGTCCCAGTCGTTTCACTATCGAGTCTCGCCATTTTCCAGAATTATGATGAAATGAGGGGGACAACAAAAACATCTAGTCCTTGAGCGGAGAAAATCCCCGGCACGACCGGGAATCGAATCCGGGACCTCGTGATCTAGTGGCAGCAAAAGCTGGCCACTAGAACATGACTCTATAGGCGCAACACCTCTATCGAGGAAACGAGGATGTCCTGAGGATGAATGAATTTCCACGTCATTACAAGATACTGAGTTACATGTAGGGATACCATGACTGCCAGTTTACTTTGGACGAGTTTGTTAGAGCAAGTTTCGGGAACAATACCTCAAAGACAGTCAAGGACAGAAGGAGAGAAAAATATTGTGACTGCATTGTTTCCAGCGCAATTTGCACCGTAACAACTGTTGTGCTTTAAAGTAGATTCGGTGAAAAATCTTGAATTATGTTTGATACTCTTCTAAGTGCAAAGACAAACAAGCACAAGGGTAGAGAATCATCAGCGTAGCTTCGACAATACTCTTGAAAGAGCCGGCCGTCGTGACCGAGCGGTTCTAAGCACTTCAGCCCGGAACCGTGCTGCTGCTACGGTCGCAGGTTCGAATCCTGCTTCGGGCATGGATGTGTGTGATGTCCTTAGGTTAGTTAGGTTTAAGTAGTTCGAAGTCTAGGGGACTGATGACCTCCGATGTTAAGTCCCATTATGCTTAGAGCTATTTGAACCATTCTTGAAAGACATTGAGTAATCACTTATGATAATCTTGTTTTTCCACGTTGTGAGAAATTCTATAATTGGGCTAAGGAAACGGTACTTTGAATACCCCTTGTCCTCATGGGTTGGATTTCAGTGAGAAAAGAGACAAAACAGAAAACTGAAAAGAAGTTGCCATCTCACATGCCCTCAGTGCTGCCAATCGCCCTCGCTCATTCATATTTTCTATCCTACATGCTACCGCTCTCTTCATTCGCAGGAGGTTGAATCAAAAAAATCTGATTGATCTGCCTGTGGCTTGGGATTCAGTGGAACTTACTTTGAAACTCAAGATCTGGAGCTATCAAGTGTCTGTCGTATTGAAGAGTTTAACATTCTTTCATTATCTATTCGACAATTCGATCTCAGCGTCTCCACTATCGATGAATGGAATATTTTTCACATTATAAAAGCAAGCAGTAAAGGAAACAAAAGAAAAATTCGGAGTAGGTATTAGAATTCATGGAGAAGAAGTAAAAACTTTGAGGTTCGCCGATGACATTGTAATTCTGTCAGAGACAGCAAAGGACTTGGAAGAGCAGTTGAACGGAATGGACAATGTCTTGAAAGGAGGATATAAGATGAACATCAACAAAAGCAAAACGAGGATACTGGAATGTAGTCGAATTAAGTCGGGTGATGCTGAGGGAATTAGATTAGGTAATGAGACACTTAAAGTAGCAAAGGAGTTTTACTATTAGGGGAGCAAAATAACTAATGATGGTGGAAGTAGAGAAGATATAAAATGTAGACTGGCATTGGCAAGGAAAGCGTTTCTGAAGAAGAGAAATTTGTTAACATCGAGTATAGATTTAAGTGTCAGGAAGTCGTTTCTGAAAGTATTTGTATGGAGTGTAGCCATGTATGGAAGTGAAACATGGACGATAACCAGTTTGGACAAGAAGAGAATAGAAGCTTTCGAAATGTGGTGCTACAGAAGAATGCTGAAGATAAGGTGGGTAGATCATGTAACTAATGAGGAGGTATTGAATAGGATTGGGGAGAAGAGAAGTTTGTGGCACAACTTGACTAGAAGAAGGGATCGGTTGGTAGGACATGTTTTGAGGCATCAAGGGATCACAAATTTAGCATTGGAGGGCAGCGTGGAGGGTAAAAATCGTAGAGGGAGACCAAGAGATGTATACACTAAGCAGATTCAGAAGGATGTAGGTTGCAGTAGGTACTGGGAAATGAAGAAGCTTGCACAGGATAGAGTAGCATGGAGAGCTGCATCAAACCAGTCTCAGAACTGAAGATCACAACAACAACAAAAGCATCAAGTGTTATGGATGATCAATCTCTAACGCAACCGACTGGCGGCGGATTTTGTTGCCCTGCCGGCAGCCAGCCGCGGTCGCTAATGCGGGCAATATATTACTCCACGGCTACGAGGCCTTTGGTTGGCTCTGAGCACTATGGGACTCAACATCTGAGGTCATCAGTCTCCTAGAACTTAGAACTACTTAAAACTAACTAACCTAAGGACATCACACACATCCATGCCCCAGGCAGGATTCGAACCTGCGACCGTAGCGGTCGCGCGATTCCAGACTGAAGCGCCTAGAACCGCTCGGCCACTCCGGCCGGCACGACGCCTTTGTTTGAGCTGATTGCACGAGTTCATTAGGCGATACAGTACAGGGTATGGAATGAAAAGTGAAATACAACTATTCTATTCGCTAAAGAGTATTCATCTGTGATTCATACGTGCGTACAGAATCACCGCTTGCTGTAAGGAGATCATTCTAGAAGAATTTTCTGATGTTCAGTTTCCTAATCGGAGTACGATTAATCGACTGATAAATAAAATTCGTGAAACGGGAAGTTTTGTTGACAGGAAACGTAGACAACCACGTACAGTGCTCATGGAACAAACTCTGGATAATACTGGGCATGCTCTGGAAAGATCTGGAAAATCAGTTCATTTTCTTTCTCAGCAAATGGGAATTTCCTATGGTTCTATTCAAACGACCACAAAGTTACTGAAGTTACAGCCCTACAAAATAACTGCAGTGCAAGAACTTAATTCGGATGGCCCTGCACAAAGGTTACAGATTTATGAATGGATGTTGAATAGGGTGCATGGCACAGAAAATGACCTTCACCTAACTTTGTTTTTGGATGAATAATGATTCCATCAAAGTGTATACGCTAATTCACTAAAACGGTTTTTGGAGTTGTGAAAGGCCTAACGTAATATACGAGGCCCGCCTGCATGATTCAAAAAAAAAAAAAAAAGAAATGAGTGTGCTGCGCTATTAAAGGTGAGAGAAGAGTAGGCTCTATTTCTTATCCCAGGAAACCAGGAAACAATTAATAGAGATAAATATGTGGAAAACATTATACCGTCTCTTTTCAGTAATTTAACTGAGAGATGACGTGCTTTTCACGACCTTTCATTAGGACTCTGTGACGGCACCTACAGCCGACTTAATTACAGGAAATTCATCAACTGTTCTTTTGAAAACCCTGAAAGGTGGCTACACTGAGCCACAGCGCCAGAGATCGCGCTAGAGAGTATTGTTTTGCCGCCTCCACTGGGAGTGATTATTGAGAACTCGTAGTGGGCAGTGCTTTGGGAGAACTCGTGGTAGTCAGTGCTGAGATGTCGTAGTGAGGAGTGTTTGTTGAGATGAGCTAGTAGGCAGTGCTTGCTGAGATGTGATACTGAAAAGTTCTTGTTGAGATGTGATAGTAGCGAGTCGGTGTGGAGAGATTGTAATGTCTAGAGTGCTTTTCATCAATATAAATTAAGGTAACAAACTACTTTTCTTTTCTTTCTCATTATTTCAATGTCCTGAATAATGCGTCATTACAGGTTCAGTCAACAAAGCATCTGGCTTGTGTTCTTGTATTAGAGTGTAATTCTGGTTTTCTTGAGTAATTATGGTATTTCTATTTTCTTTAATTAATTCAGTATAAATGATATTTAAAATTTCTTGTGTTGTTGAAGAAGAACCGTGCCAGATGCGTACGTTGAGTCATACTTCCACACACAGAACAGTTACACTTGTGCTTTGGTTTCGTAGGTTTTATAGTTGCTGGGGACTTAATTAATTAATTGTGTTAATGAAAATTTCCATTTCATTCTTTGTTGTTGTTCTATGCAGTCAGATAGCGTAATAATACTAGTCAGGGCCAGCCGTTTACGAGACTTTATAAACGAACATTCAAATACAAAAATTAAAATTATTTGCATTCATATTTAATTAAGCCCCCATGCACGTGGCGACGGCTGCTTCGGATCGTCCCTTGGAATCTTCTGATTGTAAAAATAGTAGACAGTAGTATTGTTGTAGTAATTTGTAGTTTAGCAATTGTAGTCTATTTTGCATGTGTAGATTTGGTAATTGTCATTCTTGTAATGGTATTTTTTTTTTTTTTGCAAAATTTCATTTCTGTTGTCTTCTCTATGGGTTTGACAATTAGTGCAATTATTTCAATTGTTCGATTAATCGTGTATGAGGGAAACATTTCATGTGAATGGTATTGTTGGAGATAAGCTGTCATTGTGTGTAATTTCATATAGTGACGAGTTTTGTATGTTTTGTAAATGATTACGCGGTCGATGAAAAAGCAAAAATGAAGGACAGTGAGAATGACGAAATTGTTGACATGGCGAACTCGCCAACACAGGACAACAGTATGATGAATAATGGAGTGGAAAACAATTTAATAAGTCGGTAAAATAGTCCGGAACCTTTTCAAAATTTTTCTCAATCAGGAAATTCACAGAATACGAGATTAACGATAGAAGAGTCTGAAATAGTATCGAACACAGATAGCTTTACAGCTATGACGAAGGAAACTGGTTTTGCGGGAAATGTTAGGGGCGAAAGGAGTTTCGAATCAGTTACTATGGAGCAGTTGATGAGTGCTATATTAAAAATGGAAACACGGTTTGGATCTGAATTAAAAACACAGAGGGGAACAATGGAATCACTGGGATCACAAATAGGAACAATTAAAACAGAGATGGGAACTTTACGATCTGAATTAAAAACTGATATGGGAACAATGGAAACACGGTTTGGATCTGAATTAAAAACACAGATGGGAACAATGGAAACACGGTTAGACTCACGAATAGGGACATGTTTCAAAAACATGAAAGATGAATTAAAGAAAGAAATCAGAGAAGAAGTACAACCGATTTTGAATGCTCACAATAATAGATTAATTGCAGTAGAGATTAGACAAAGGGAACAGGATAGAGAACAGGAGGAAAGAGATCGCGTGATAGTACAAAAATTTTCAGAGTTAAATTTACAACGTGCACATGATAAGGAAGAAATATTTGAGAGAATCGAGGAATCCGTACCAAATGACAGAATAAATAATCTAACACAACAATATGAACAGTTAACTACCAAATGTGTCAATACTGAAACCCGAGTCGCGACACTTACGCAAGACGTAAGTAAACAGAAAGAAAAAATAGGTGACTTATCGGAAAGAGTTGAGGAGATTTCAGATAAATTGACAAGTCTTAGTTTAAATGGGGATAGAGATTCAGATGATACAGCTCCATTACCATTTGCAGAAACCGAAGAGTACCAGAACATAAGTAAGCATGTTGAAAATCAGGGAAAATTTAATGAACGCGTTAAAAGGGAAGTTGAGGCATTACGAAAGCAAGTCAAACAAATTGAAGGCGAAATCGTAGGAAAGGACAGCAAAAGAAATTTGGAATCACAGTTAGCGGAGGGGTTTGAAGAAAATAATTTGTTTCATTTACGGGATGCAACAAGGGAGCGCCAGGCGCGCGAACTTGACAATAATCGACATTGGGACTGGGACAGACGCGGTAGTTCTTTGTCGCCACGAGGCGAAAACTTTGACTATAAACACTTTTTGACTGTTCGGAAATTTAAGATCTTCCGCAATTCTAAGAATGACATACATCCATGTGCATGGTTAGATCAATTTATGTATGCACTCCCACCAAATTGGCCACTAAGTCACAAACTGGAATTTATGTGTGGATATTTAGAAAAATAACCGGCGACGCGGATGCGCAAACTCATTAGAGATTGTAATAATCTGAATGATTTTTATCATGCATTTCTATCGGCATATTGGTCCGAAAACACACAAGACAGAGTCAAACACAGTCTTATTATGCAGCGTAATTTCAAACAGTCTGAGTTCCGCACGCCAGCGGAATATTTTGAAGACATGATTCGAAAGAATCAGTTCCTTTCCAACCCTTATAGCCCGACTGAATTAATTCGCATTTGTTTAACTAAGCTGCCACAATCCATAAGACAAATTGCTTTAGCTGGAAGATGTAAAGACGACATTGAGACTTTTAAGACTTTGTTACAAGAACTTGAGTATGATAACGACGACGGGACTTCTTGTAACTTTTTCAGTAACAGTAATTACGATAGATTTTCAGAGAAAAGGGATAGTGATCGGAACGGGCGTTATATGGGTAATTTTGAGAATGACAGACGTAACAGACAGGACAATAGATACCAGCCTTATGACAATAACAGACGTTCTAACAGAGATTACACAGACAATTATAATAACGGTAATTCGTACCGGAATGATCAATCATACGGAAACAGTAATCGGTGTCATCAAGACAGAAATTATTCATACAATAATAGAAATTCTTACTACAGAAATAACCAGGGTAGTAGATACAACAATAATTTCAGAAGTGACTGTCGAAATTATACAAGAAGTAGTTATGCAGACAGACAGGAAAACAGAAATTTTAATAACAGACACAACCAAGAATTTGCATCTAACAGACAGGAAGGACCTAATTGGCATCCTCCGCGTGACAGAAATTCAGAGAGACAAGTGGAAATAGTAGAAATTGATCCGCGAAATGTCGGGAATAATCAAAGACGTGACGCAAACAATCGACAATGACTAGCAGCTTCGGCTTCTGGCAGCAATATAGACGGTTCAGAAAGTAATGACATTACAACTTTACACTACGTTTGCCTGGAAGATATGAGAGACATTTTGCTAGGCGAAAAGGAAAATAATGTAGACGCATTTTTACATCCTGTTATTGAAGTATGTGTGGGTAAGAATAAGTTCACTGCAGTTTTAGATTCTGGGAGCCCATTGAACGTCATTAGTGAATCTGTTTTTCGTATATGTGAAAGAACTATTGCCTGTCCTGTGTTACCTATTTCTAAAACTACAATTCGAGGAGCGATTTCTGGAAAAGGTGTGGAAGTTAAACAACAGACCAACCTAAATTACATTTGTCAAGGATACGAATTGTCGGCTAATTTTATTATTGTTCCATTACTCAGTACACAGATTATATTAGGTATGGAGTTTCTTAACACACATAAGGAAATTTTGAACTTTAAAGAAGGAAGTGTGAATTTGACTGTTGCCGGAATGCCGAAATGTTTGAAATTTTTCGAGTGTTTAGCAAGATCTGAATCAGATACAAAATGTTTAAGGTTTCTTACTTCTGATGTTTTCTTTGAGCATTATGACGACAATGTGTTTATTCATGACAATGACAATAGATACAGAGACGCGATGGATGATGTAATTAATAGCGAAGAATTAATTAATGAAAAGGTTAAGAAAGCTGAAGTGCCAGATGACGTTGCAAGAGAAGAGTTGCACCACATTTTGACTTCACATGCTACAGTGTTTAGTCATCACACAGGAACTATACAAGGTTTACAATATTTATTTAAAGTGAAAGAACACACACCATTTCGAGGAAAAACGTACGCTATTCCTTTGGCTTACAGAGACAAGGTTAAGAATGAACTTCAGTACATGTTAGATAAGGGCATTATTGAGCCAGCAGTCAGCCCTTATACCAGCCCATTACATGTCGTTCTTAAAAAGGATGGATCAATTCGTTTGGTTCTGGATTCCAGACAGATAAATAATATTATTATTCCTGAAACTGACCGTCCAGAAAATTTAGATGAACTTCTTCAACATTTCCATGGAATTAAAGTTTTATCCACGATTGATATGCGCGCAAGTTTTTGGCAAATAGAACTCCACCCTGATTGTAGAAAATACACTGCCTTTTTAGCCTTTGGTAACTGTTACCAGTTTCGGAAATTACCGTTTGGACTTACTGTATCTTCTGCAGCATTCATTCGTAGTTTAAATGAAATTTTACCTGTTTATCTTCGTGACAATATTACTTCATATGTTGACGATATTCTTATTGCTAAACGTTCTTGGAGTGAGCATAACAAAATTTTGGATTCACTATTACGTATTTTTGCACGAGTTGGCATGACAGTGAACTTGGAAAAATCTGAATTTGGTCGTTCTCAGGTGAAATTTCTCGGTCACATTATTTCTACAGAAGGTATTCTCCCTGATCCAGAAAAAACTAGACGCTATTCGTAATTATGCTGTTCCTACCACAAAACGTGATGTTCGTAGTTTCCTTGGTGTCTGTAATTTTCTTAGACGCTTTGTTAGATTGGACAATTTGGCCACACCTCGTTTATGTGAACTATCTGGAAAGAATTCTAATTGGTGTTGGGATGAGGAAGCTCAATCAGAATTTGAACAACTTCGTGACGCTTTAGTTGCTGCTCCACTTCTTTCACATCCGGATTTATCTAAAGATTTTTGTTTGGCGACGGACTCATCATACAAAGGCCTAGGTGCACATTTATTTCAAGAGATAGAAGAAAACGGCGTTGTAGTACAGAAGACTATTGCATTTGGAAGTCGTGTTCTCTCGAAATCCGAAAAGAATTATTCGATTACGGAACTTGAAGCTTTGGCAGTTGTTTGGGCTTTCACAAAATTTCGCACATTTTTGTTTGGCAGACATACTAAGGTTTACACCGATCATCGAGCTCTGGAATTTCTTATGTCAACAAAATTAACTCATGGCAGATTGTCACGATGGGCGTTGTACCTACAGGAGTTTGATTTTAGTATTGTTTACATACAGGGATCTTCAAATATTGTTGCTGATGCTTTATCACGTGCACCTATGGGTTTGAAACAAAGTGCTGAGGAGGACTGCAAAGAAAACCATTATTGTTTGATGTACATTCAAGGTGTTGCGTTTGAGAACTTTATTTCGTCTTCGCTCCAGGACATCGCTAAGGAGCAAAATAAGGATCCAATCTGGAAGGACATTAAGGAGAAGTGGAGGAGAAAGGAAAGCGTAGCGATTAGACAGCATTATTTAGTTCGCAACGACATTCTTTTTAAACGAAAATCGGTCGACAACTGTGTTTGGTTAGTTTGTATTCCTGATGAGTGGGTTAATAAGCTGATTTGGTATACGCATTTCAGTTATGCACACTTTGGTCCCAGAAAATGCTTTCATAAATTACGGGAAAATTGCTACTTCAATAATATGGAAAAACGTATTCGTTCTGTTCTTACCAAATGCAAATTATATCAACAGGCTAAGCCGCCAACTGTTTCTCACAGAGCACCGTTGTTTCCTATCATTCCAGCGAAATTAAAGGAGATGGCTGCAGTTGATTTGTTCGGTCCAGTGGTTCGATCTACTAATGGTTTTGCGTACATTTTTGTAGCAGTGGAATTGACATCAAAATATGTGTGTTTTACACCGTTACGCAAAGCAACAGCTCGTTCAGTATCTAATGCTTTCATCAAACATTTTCTTAAAGAAGTGGGTCATGTTGATAAGGTTATATCAGATAATGGATCACAGTTTCGCTCTAAAATTTGGCTTCGTACTCTACGGCGTCGTAAAATTAAACCAATCTTCATTTCACTTTTTCACCCTCAATCTAACGCTTCAGAAAGATGGATGAAGGAAATCAATAAATTGTGCCGTCTTTATTGTCATCAGAATCACAGAACTTGGGATCAGTATCTTCATATTTTTCAAAACATTCTGAATGAACTTCCTAATGACTCAACTTCTTTACCGCCTCTATTGATATTAAAAAATAAAGTACCAACAAATCGCATTTCTGAAATCGTTCCATTTCCGCCTTCACGGAAACTGCGGCATTCTGAAGTTGTCAACCTGGCTCTACAAAATATTGCATCTGCGGCTGCTAGAAGAGAGAAATCAGCTAAACGTCCTGGTTGTTTAAAAATCTTTTCAGTTGGTCAGAAGGTGTTAATTAAGTCTCATCGTTTGTCTCATAAAGGAAAAGGCTTGTGTCGCAAATTTTTTCTGCTTTATAACGGTCCATATAGGATTCGCAAAATTATACATGATAATACTGTGGAAGTAGAAACTCTTAAATCTCGGCGCTCTAAGGGAATACATCATATATCGAACGTAAAAATTTTTGTGGAATGACATACTTTTGAGAAACCAACAGTTATACGTAAAACAGGTGGAGAATGCAAGGATACCGCGCCGTGTTCCGGCGGCGGCAGATACTCAAAGCAACAGTGAAGTCTGCGCGCCGCAAAAGGCAGTCGTTGACCGCAAACAATTACTTCATACGTCACGCGCCTACAGCTGATCGAGCGCACAGTGTGAATGCACTGACAGCCGTAAACAAGTACACAGTCTAATTTTTCCGACTAAATTCTGTATAAAGCTATGGTGACTTTATAAATTATGTTATTAACGTTCAGTATTTTTCAGGATACGGTTGTGTAAAATATTTAAGACCTTTAGGTAAATTCTGTGCGTGTCCGACGTTAAGACGACTTGCTATTGAGAAAATTTCAGGAAGAATGTCATTTCGAAGAAGAAAGTAATAAACAAAAAAGGTAACGATTAATTGAGTTTATTTTTCAGGTAACATATTTCCACTTAGGTACGTACTTTAGACGTAATTTGCTGCTTGCGATTACGTGACTCATACTTGTGCTAAATTTCGTGTTCTATGAATTTACTTGTGAAGCGACGTGCTTACGCACATTAAGTGATTTTGACGATGATTGATTAATGAACAGGCTTGTTATTTGTATATATTACGCATCGCTTGGCTGCACTGCTTTTTCACTGATGTCACATGTTTCTATTATGTGCCTGCTGTGCTTATTTATTTAAATTATAATTGTCACCTGATTAATTGTGCTGACTGTAGTTAGGTATGTAGGTTACACTTTGTGATTTATCTGCTTGCGCCTTCATGTTTACTTATTAAGATTACATATGAACATTTATTTGCTTATGCTGAATGATGCTAATGACTTGTTTATTACGTAAGATATATGTTTGCTACTGTGCGTATGGATTGCATATTTACACACTTCTGTTTTGTTGTCATAACTATAAGTTGGTATATAGAAATGCTGATATACTGTGTACAAACATAGAGTTTAGGTCACACTATGGTATTAATTATAGATTGTTCGCTTGGCAGAGCCTCGTTGTAGGGATTGTGTTGCATCCACTTGTTGACATTCTGTTCTCTACTGGTATATTTACTCGCTATTGCATGTTTTGCTTACGCTCAGTGCCTGATATTTTTAAGATAAGAAAATGAACTGCTATAATGCTACGAACGACATTAGTACAAGAAATTTCATAGAAGTCACATGAGCTGGAGGTTTTATGGGAGCTGTATAAATTTATGCTAATAGGAAGGAAGCTAACGACATGACATACCAACACTAGGTTAGACCATTGACAGTTATTACACTGCATTTTTCGTGAGTAATTGAAATAGGAAGTGACACTTGACACAAGAAATACTCCACATGTTTGCTTCTGTTTGCCATAATTCTTGAAGTGGTCTACACACTGAAATATCACGATTATTCACACTTCGTACTCGCACTTAATTACTGAGAGTTGTTCGAACTAAAGTCTGTTAGAGGTCTTGTATGCATTTCTTTGGTTTAATGATGGACAAAGTAACCAAAATATATTTTATGAAGCATAATGAGTAGAAAATTTGGGTCAGATGGATTACACAGAGGTGTGTGTGGACACTGTGTCTTCGGATTGTATGGGATGCTGAATTGAAGTTGCACTAGGATTTTGTCTGTACTTGTTCGAGGAGACTGACTAGAGGAAAGAGTTGTTATGGAAGTGAAATGATATTGGTGCTAAGGTTTATATGTATCGATGTATTGATGCTGATGATTATTGGAGTTTTGGTGGATAAGAGGTAAAGTAATGATGATGATTATTGGAGTTTTCGTGGACAAAGGTTTATATGTATCGATGTATTGATGCTGATGATTATTGGAGTTTTGGTGGATAAGAGGTAAAGTAATGATGATGATTATTGGAGTTTTCGTGGACAGAGGTTTATATGTATCGATGTATTGATGCTGATGATTATTGGAGTTTTGGTCGATAAGAGGTAAAGTAAGTGAGGAGCATTTTTTTTTTTTTTGTTGGTCTATATGGAACAAGGAGGATGAAGATGGCAGACTAGAACACTTAAGTAGAAGAAAGATTGTCTACACACACACTTTGTTAAATCAGTAAGCAGTATCGTGCATGGGGGCTTAATTAAAATAGAATGCAAATAATTTTAATTTTTTGCTTCAGTAGCTGTCTCTCCGATTACGATGTCTCGTAAACGGTTGGCCCTGACTATTTTTGTACGCAATCTGACTGCATAGCAACAACAACAAAGAATGAAATAAAAATTTTCGTTAACACAATTAATTAATTAAGTCCCCAGCAACTATAAAACCTACGAAACCAAAGCACAAGTATAACTGTTCTGTGTGTGGAAGTATGACTCAACGTACGCATCTGGCACGGTTCTCCTTCAATAACACAAGAAATTTTAAATATCATTTATACTGAATTAATTAAAGAAAATAGAAATACCATAATTACTCAAGAAAACCAGAATTACACTCTAATACAAGAACACAAGCCAGATGCTTTGTTGACTGAACCTGTAATGACGCATTATTCAGGACATTGAAATAATGAGAACGAAAAGAAAAGTAGTTTGTTACCTTAATTTATATTGATGAAAAGCACTCTAGACATTACAATCTCTCCACACTGACTCGCTACTATCACATCTCAACAAGAACTTTTCAGTATCACATCTCAGCAAGCACTGCCTACTAGCTCATCTCAACAAACACTCCTCACTACGACATCTCAGCACTGACTACCACGAGTTCTCCCAAAGCACTGCCCACTACGAGTTCTCAATAATCACTGCCAGTGGAGGCGGCGGAACAATACTCTCTAGCGCGATCTCTGGCGCTGTGGCTCAGTGTAGCCACCTTTCATATGCCCTTCCTCCACGGGCTAGAATTTGATGGTATTTTTGCCAGCATTGGTGGTGAAAATACCACCAAATTCGTAAAAAAAAAATACAGACAAAAATAAAAGATAATATTCATGCGTAAATATCATATAACTAGATAAAATTTTGGCTTTGCACTGACCTTTCAATAACCTAATATATAAAATACAGTAAGCAATACAAATTCTTTCATACATGTGACTTTACATAACAGTTTACACAAGTATTATGTGGTTAAACAGTTCAATCAATAGCGTCAGCAATGACGAATATGTGCAGGTAAGAGTCTCATAACTTTTCACAAACAGTAATACACAAAAAAATCAGTTTATACAAATATTCACATAAACGCTTTCCATAGCTCAAGAATAAGCAGTTGACAGTTCCAGCAGTAGCACCCAGCAATGGTCAACAGGTGCAAAAACCAACAAGTGACATTTTTTCAGTAGAAACAGTCCATCAGTGGCACCCAGTAATGTTGAATAGGTGCAGACACCAACAAGTAACACCATTTCAGTATAAGCAGTCCATCAGTGGCACCCAGCAATGTTGAGCAGGTGCAGACATCAACAGGGAACACCATTTCAGTATAAGCAGTTCCATTAGTGGCACCAGCAATGTTGAGCAGGTGCACACAGCAACAGGTGACATCTTTTCAGTAGAAGCAGTCCATCAGTGGCACCCAGCAATGTTGAGCAGGTGCAGACACCAACAAGTAACACCATTTCAGTATAAGCAGTTCCATTAGTGGCACCAGCAATGTTGAGCAGGTGCAGACATCAACAGGTGACATCTTTTCAGTAGAAGCATTCCATCAGTGGCACCCAGCAATGTTGAGCAGGTGCAGACATCAACAAGTAACACCATTTCAGTAGAAGCAGTCCATCAGTGGTACCCAGCAATGTTGAGCAGGTGCAGACATCAACAAGTAACACCATTTCAGTATAAGCAGTTCCATTAGTGGCACCAGCAATGTTGAACGGGTGCAGATATCAACAGGTGACATCTTTTCAGTAGAAGCAATCCATCAGTGGCACCCAGCAATGTTGAGCAGGTGCAGACACCAACAGGTGACATCTTTTCAGTAGAAGCAGTCCATCAGTGGCACCCAGCAATGTTGGGCAGGTGCAGACATCAACAGGTGACATCTTTTCAGTAGAAGCAGTCCATCAGTGGCACCCAGTAATGTTGAGCAGGTGCAGACACCAACAAGTAACACCATTTCAGTATAAGCAGTTCCATTTGTGGCACCAGCAATGTTGAGCAGGTGCAGACACCAACAAGTAACACCATTTCAGTAGAAGCAGTCCATCAGTGGCACCCAGCAATGTTGAGCAGGTGCAGACAGCAACAAGTAACACCATTTCAGTAGAAGCAGTCCATCAGTGGCACCCAGCAATGTTGAGCAAGTGCAGACATCAACAAGTAACACCATTTCGGTAGAAGCAGTCCATCAGTGGCACCCAGTAATGTCGACCAGGTGCTGACCGCAGTCCAGTCAGATAGCGTAATAATACTAAATGATATTTAAAATTTCTTGTGTTGTTGAAGAAGAACCGTGCCAGATGCGTACGTTGAGTCATACTTCCACACACAGAACAGATACACTTGTGCTTTGGTTTCGTAGGTTTTATAGTTGCTGGGGACTTAATTAATTAATTGTGTTAATGAAAATTTCAATTTCATTCTTTGTTGTTGTTCTATGCAGTCAGATAGAAATTTTCATTAACACAATTAATTAATTAAGTCCCCAGCAACTATAAAACCTACGAAACCAAAGCACAAGTGTAACTGTTCTGTGTGTGGAAGTATGACTCAACGTACGCATCTGGCACGGTTCTTCTTCAACAACACAAGAAATTTTAAATATCATTTATACTGAATTAATTAAAGAAAATAGAAATACCATAATTACTCAAGAAAACCAGAATTACACTCTAATACAAGAACACAAGCCAGATGCTTTGTTGACTGAACCTGTAATGACGCATTATTCAGGACATTGAAATAATGAGAAAGAAAAGAAAAGTAGTTTGTTACCTTAATTTATATTGATGAAAAGCACTCTAGACATTACAATCTCTCCACACCGACTCGCTACTATCACATCTCAACAAGAACTTTTCAGTATCACATCTCAGCAAGCACTGCCTACTAGCTCATCTCAACAAACACTCCTCACTACGACATCTCAGCACTGACTACCACGAGTTCTCCCAAAGCACTGCCCACTACGAGTTCTCAATAATCACTCCCAGTGGAGGCGGCGGAACAATACTCTCTAGCGCGATCTCTGGCGCTGTGGCTCAGTGTAGCCACCTTTCAACCCTTTGCACCAGTTTTGTAAAGACCCTGTTGCTACTGCTGTGGAAGCCGAGTTGCCAGTATTGTTACGGTAGGCCAAGTTTGTGAGTTCGTGAAACGGCTACTGGTGCAGTACACAGCTAAGACAATTTCTTCCTGACGCTATCACACAGCTACGCCTCAGGGTCAGGTATCCTATAGAAGAAAGGAGCTTCTGCAACGCTGCAACAAATTAGTAACAAAGTCTCGGAAATGTGTTAAAAAGTTTTACTTATCTTTGTGACTTGTTGAATGAATAAGTCTCAAACTCTGCATGTAATATAACACAAAAAGGTTCTCAATATCTGAGTGCTCAAATAATCGTAGGTAAATTTCACTGTGCATAACAAATGCAATTACAACAACTGTCTGTTGACTTCTAAGAGTTGACGTAACGACGTTCCCTATCTAACTCAGCCCTTGACGATGATCTATAACCAAGTGGGCGAGAGCTGCTCTTCTATCTTCCGAGCAGGCTTTTGTCCGTTGTCGTCCGGTCATTGGCGGATAGTACTCGGCTGGCAGTTTGTCGAGGCGAAATCGATATTTTCATCCTCAGCGCTGCCCGTGGTGCTGGTGGAGCTCGGGCAAGTGGCGAGTCTGTATGGCACTGGCACCAGCTCGCATTTTTACGCCCGTGATGCCTTTGCCCTGGCTATGTCTTGTTTGGACGACACAGCAGTTTTAATATAGAGTTATCACTAACAACATGTTGCTTCCTCGTTTCCCCGATTTAACCCCCCTGAGATTTTTATCGCCGCGCGGGGTAGCCGCGCTGTCTAAGGCGACTTGTCACGGTGAGCGTGGCTCCCCCGGTCGGAGGTTCGAGACCTCCCTCGGACATGGGCGTGTGTGTTGTCCTTAGCGTAAGTTAGTTTAAGTTAGGTTAATCAGTGCGTAAGCTCAGGGACCGACGACGTCTGTAGTTTGGTCCCATAAGACCTTCTACATCTACATCTGCATCCATACTCCGCAAGTGGCGGAGGGTACTTTGAGTACCTCTATCGGTTCTCCCTTCTATTCCAGTCTCGTATTGTTCGTGGAAAGAATGAGTGTCGGTATGCCTCTGTGTGGGCTCTAATCTCTCTGATTTTATCCTCATGGTCTCTTCGCGAGATATACGTAGGAGAGAGCAATATACTGCTTGACTCCTCTGTGAAGGTATGTTTTCGAAACTTCAACAAAAGCCCGTACCGAGCTACTGAGCGTCTCTCCTGCAGAGTCTTCCACTGGAGTTTATTTGTCATCTCCGTAACGCTTTCGCGATTTCTAAATGATCCTGTAACGAAGCGCGCTCCTCTCCGTTGGATCTTCTCTATCTCTTCCATCAACCCTATCTGGTACGGATCCCACACTGGTGAGCAACATTCAAACAGTGGGCGAGCAAGTTTACTGTAACCTACTTCCTTTATTTTCGGATTGCATTTCCTTAGGATCCTTCCAATGAATCTCAGTCTGGCATATGCTTTACCGATGATCAACTTTATATGATCATTTCATTTTAAATCACTCCTAATGCCTACTCCCAGCTAATTTATGTAATTAACTGCTTCCAGTTGCTGACCTGACAAATTGTAGCTAAATGATAAAGGATCTTTCTTTCTTTGTATTCGCAGCACATTAGACTTGTCTACATTGAGATTCAATTGCAATTCCCTGCACCATGCGTCAATTCGTTGCAGATCCTCCTGCATTTCAGTACAATTTTCCATTGTTACAACCTCTCGATATACCACAGCATCATCCGCAAAAATCCTCAGTGAACTTACGATGTTATCCACAAGGTCATTTATGTATATTGTGAATAGCATCGGTCCTACGACCAAGCAGATGTGCAGAACCAAAATGGTACTGAACTTATTCCGGTGACAATTGATCACCCTATCATCAACTTACCACAAAAAAAGAAAAGAATCTCTGGTGGGCATTAAAAGACAAAGTGTCCAAATAATTTCACAACCTTTAGACGAACTTAAAACTAACATTTATCAACAAATTACTGCTATTTCTCAGAGGGAACTGCAGTGTGTAATGAGCAGTTTCCTAAATAGGTGTCAGGACTACATAGCAACAAAGGGACGCAATTCCAGTAACTCCTTGCTTAATAAATGTCAGTAATTTACTTTTCTTTTTAAGTCTTTATGTTATGTATGTTAGAAACAACTGACACGACAAACCGTACTACATTTGCTGCGGGCGTCCTGTCACCGGCGCCTTCGTCACAGCAGCCGGGCTCGCCGGCCGGCCGCGCGCAGCGAAAATTATTCCGGTAACAATTGATCACCCTGTCATCAACTCTCCCACCACAAGAAGAGATGCAGGTGCTTAAATTGCCTCCCTTCGTCACAAAGGGCTACATAGGTGTTAAGGAACTTCGGATATTTGAACATCATACAAGCAATGCATTTCGACTTTAACATAATCAGTCCCATTTCATCCAACACATTGACACTCACTTTGCAAGATATGCTGTGGCTCCTCTTTTCGCAGCTCACTCTGCAGGTGCCATAAAGTCCGTGCACTTGCTGTGTGGAGCATGCTGCGGTACGTCTACGAAGTATGCACAAATACCTGATTTCCAAAATGATTATGACAGTCATGATTCAGTTGTTGATTATAGAAATGGACACCTTCAGGCTAACATGATTTTTTATAAGAAATAATGTTGATTTACTGTTAGTTCAAAGTATAATTGACATTAAACGTTAATTTGATACCATTCACATATTATTTTCAATAATGAGCGATTTATTTTTATTAATCCCAAAGAAACAAATTAAACATATTTTGTAGGAAATTTGATATACACTGAGGTGACAAAAGTCATAGGATACCTTCTAATATCTTGTCGGACAGCCGAGCGGGGTAGCCGCGCGATCTTAGGCCTCTTGTCACGGTCAGTGCGGCTGGCCCCGTCGGAGGTTCGAGTCCTCCCTCGGGCATGGGGGTGTGTGTGTTGTCCATAGCATAAGCTAGTTTAAGTTAGATTAAGTGGTGTGTAGGCTTAGGGACCGATGACCTCAGCAGTTTGGTCCCATAAGACCTTACCACAAATTTCCATTTCCTTTTTTTCTTGTCGGACAAGTCGTTGAAAATCCCCTGCAGAAAAATTGAATAACGCTGCCTCTATACCCGTCCATAACTGCGAAACCGTTGCCAGTGCAGGATTTTGTGCACGAACTGACCTCTCGATTATGTCCTAGAAATCTTCGATGGGATTCATGTCGGGCGATCTGGATCGCCAAATCATTCGCTCGAATCATCCAGAATGTTCTTCAAACCACTCACGAAAAATTGTGGACCAGCGACATGACGTATTGTCATCCACAAAAATTCCACCGTTGAATGGCTGCAGATCGTCTCCAAGTAGCTGAACATAACCAATTCCTGTCAGTGACCAGTTCAGTTCAACGTAAGGATCCAGACCATTCCATGCAAATACAGCCCACACCATTATGGAGCCACCACCAGCTTGCATAGCGCCTTGTTGACAACCCAGGTCCATGGTTTCGCCGGGTTTGTGCCCGACTCGAACCCCACTATCAGTCATGTTGTTGTTGTTGTTGTGGTCTTCAGTCCTGAGACTGGTTTGATGCAGCTCTCCATGCTACTCTATCCTGTGCAAGCTTCTTCATCTCCCAGTACTTACTGCAACCTACATCCTTCTGAATCTGCTTAGTGTATTCATCTCTTGGTCTCCCTCTACGGTTTTGACCCTCCACGCTGCACTCCAATGCTAAATTTGTGGTTCCTTGATGCCTCAAAACATGTCCTACCAACCGATCCCTTCTTCTAGTCAAGTTGTGCCACAAACTTCTCTTCTCCCCAATCCTATTCAATGCCTCCTCATTAGTTACGTGATCTACCATCTAATCTTCAGCATTCTTCTGTAGCACCACATTTCGAAAGCTTCTATTCTCTTCTTGTCCAAACTAGTTATCGTCCATGTTTCACTTCCATACATGGCTACACTCCATACAAATACTTTCAGAAACGACTTCCTGACACTTAAATCTATACTCGATGTTAACAAATTTCTCTTCTTCAGAAACGATTTCCTTGCCATTGCCAGTCTACATTTTATATCCTCTCTACTTCGACCATCATCAGTTAACTATCAGTCTTACCAACTCAAATCGGGACTCGACTCACCAGGCCACGCTTTCAAGTTGTCTAGTGTCCAACCGATATGGTCACTGCTGGCTATGTGGTCCTGTTAGCGAAAGCACTCGCGTCGGTGCAGTGTCGTAACGGATTCGTTCGTCGTACGTCCCACATTGATTTCTGCAGTTATTTCACTCAGTGTTGGTTGTCTATTAGCACTGACAACTCTGGGTTAACGCCATCAGCCACGGCGTTGTCGTGATGAGAGGTAAGCCCCGAAATTTGATATTCCCGCACACTCTTGACACTGTGGATTTCGGAATACTGAATATCCTAACGATTTCCGACATGGAATGTCCCATGCGTCTAGCTCCAAGTACCATTCCACGTTCAAAGTCTGTTAATGCCCGTCGTACGGTTATAATCGCGTTGGAAAGCTTTTCACATGTATCACCTGTGTAAAAAGACAGCTCCACCGATACACCTCCCTTTTATACCTGTTGTACGCGATACTACCGCCATTTGTACAAGTGCATATCTCTACTCCATAACTTCTGTCACCTCAGTATAGTTTAACTTTGCACTCGGACACGTTTTCTCTGGAGGTCGCAGATTTCGAGTTACTCAAGAAAAATGTAAAAAAAGTAACCTTTAAACGCATTCCCACTCTAGTGCTCACCCTGAACCGGTTCGGAATTTTAGTACACTGTTCATGACGCTCTCTCTCACCACTTACAAAAATATGCGACGACACGAATTATTTCCCATATTTCCCTTCGTTGACAAGACTAGTTGAGAGAATTTTTGTGTCGAGATGTTACGAATTGAATGATCATCATAATAAAATAAGAGAAATCAGAGCTCGAACGGAAAGATTTAGGTGTTCCTTTTTCCCACGCGCCATTCGAGAGTGGAGTGGTAGAGAAGTAGTATGAAAATGGTTCGATGAACCCTCTGCCAGGCACTTAAGTGCGAATTGCAGAGTAACCTTGTAGATGTAGACCATGTAGATGTATATACGGGCTGGCCAGAAACAGCCATCAAAGTTCGTGAGGGTGTTGCAGGGTATGTTGTGCTGAGAAACAGTTATTCAGGAAAAAATTCGATACATTGCGCCGTTTCCGAGTTAATTAACACTGAGGTTAGCCAATCAGGTCGTTGCACGCGCAGATGCAAGTGGCCCCCCAAATGTAACGAAGAGAGGTGATTAGTGGGACCCGTCAACCAACGACTCTTACAGAATTACATGAACAACTCTGGCAGGCGTGGCGCAGCGTTTCTGAGACAGTATTCGCCATATATATGATCAACTGAACGCCAGAGACAGTGCCTGCATTGCTACCCGTGTAGGTTACTCCATGTACTAATTTGCATGTTTCCATATGGGTCGATGCCCAGTGACGCAGAATTGCTTGAGGTATGGACCTGTAAATGTAATCATTTCATATGCTCCGTATGCACTGTTACAACAATAAATCTTGAGTGAACTGGGAACCTCTAAAAGGGTGTACTAATTTTTTTCCGGCAATATACAGCGTGATTTTTTCCACCGTGTACAAACTCAAGGGGTTGGTCGATGAGAAGATGCGGAACAAAAAATTTCTAATGATGTTCGCAATTGTATGGTTTCTTTACTGGAGACCATTTATTCAATCATACTTTGTTACAGAAACTGCCATCTAACCTCCGCTGTAACACGCAGCCACAGCTACAGTATGCATGGTTTCCTCCTAGAGGGTGGTACTGTTCCTCATACGTCATGCCCTAGCGCTCTCTCCTGCCGTAGTAATTGTTAATGTTCCTTCTGATTCACTTCCCTTGCAGACTGACTTTGTGGTGGATGTGTTACAGCGTTGTACATAATGGTTTCGTATTCGAATCGAGAGTTTGCCGACATGGTGTTTACCTACGGAAAGGCAAATGGCAACGAGCGGTGGGCAGCAAGATCGTATCGGAAGGCCTATTCCCGCCTACAACAATCACAGCTTTCAATGTTTGCAACAGTGTTTCGCCGTTTGTCTGATACAGGATCGTTTCAGGAAGCAGGAATTCTTGAATGACGTACCCGAAATGTTCGGTCACCAGACTTGGAGGAAAACGTGATTAACGCTGTGGAAGCCGACCGCCGTGTCCGTACTAGGCACACGACCGTGTGGAACATTGGTTCAAAATGATTCAAATGGCTCTGAGCACTATGGGACTTAACATCTGAGGTCAACAGTCCCCTAGAACTTAGAACTACTTAAACCTAACTAACCTAAGGACATCACACACATCCATGCAGGAGGCAGGATTCGAACCTGCGACCGTAGCAGTCGCGCGGTTCCGGACTGAAGCGCCTAGAACCGCTTGGCCACCGCGGCCGGCTGTGCAACATTTTCCACGCCAATTTTTACTACCCTTATCTCTTACAGCGTATGCAGGGCTTACTAGCGACAGACGTTCCACATTGGGAGCCGTTTTGTCACTGGTTTCTTCACCAGTCAACCAATTCTAGGATTTGTGTCATCCATCGTATTCACAGATGAGGCCACGTTTACGTAAAGTGATATCTTCAACTTTCATACCAGTCATCTGTGGGATAGTACGCAGAATTCGCATGGTATGGTGACAGCGAATCACCAGCATCGGTGCAGTCGGAATGTGTGGGCCTGGCTAATTGGCGACCGTACTTTCAGCATTTCTTGCGGGTGGCTTTTCCTCTCTTACTGGAAGAAGTGCCACTGATGATTCGAAGTCTGCTGCATGATGGTGCTCCAGCCTACTTCGCCGTTAACACCCTGACACATTTCATTCGTGTCTCCTGGCCGATGGATGAGATGAGGGGGTCCAGTTGCATGGCTTGCTCGTTATCGGATACCAACCCGTGAGATTTCTGGTTATGCAACCATATCAAAAGTATCGTGTTTGCAGAGCCCGTTCCAGATATAGAGACACGGAAACAGCGCATTCATACTGTCTTTGACACTGGTCGGATGCAGCCTGGCCTACGTCGCCTAAACGCATGCCCTGAGGCACATGGAAAACTGTGGCTGCATGTTACAGCGTATATTAGATCGCAGTCTCTGTAACAATGTATGATTGAATCAATGGTCTCCAGTGTGGAAACCATGCGTTTTTGGATATAAGTTCATTAGACCTTTCTTGTTCTGTATCCTCTCATCGATCAATCGCTAGAGTCTGTACACGTTGGAAAAATCTCCCCGTATACACAAACAGTAGTAAGACCTCGAAGAGACCATTCCAGCGAACTGAGTTACAAAGACCAGCCTTCAGTTCGTTTTCTGGCAACTTTTAGTAATTACGTTATGACCTCAGTTAATGCAGACGAAAGAGGAATGTCACAAACGTATGGCAGGTGCTGGTACGACGGAACCAGGATGTACGTGTAATTGTGCCGAGAGTCAGTAACACTTATCATCTTATCATCATCTTATCATCTTATCATCTTTAGGCCTTGCAGATGTCTGAAATGCAATTACCGTCCCCAAGAGATTACGGATTAAAACCAATACAGCTGCAGTTCATCTCACGAGCTAGTCATAACAGTAACTTCAAGAACAATTACCATTAATGTCGAATAATTATATTCAAAAAATAAAATTATAATATTGATACTGTCCTCGAACTTTGGTTATAAAGAAAACATTATTGCGTAAAGACATAGTTACGTGCAGCTTGTCACCGTGAAGTTTTACCAGCAATGTCAACATTCTCGCAGGCTACATACAAAGTAACATCGCCATTGGATAACTGCAGGGAAACGTAAACAACTTTTCCACTTGCTTTCCACTTGATATGTTCCAGGGGAAGAGTGAGCCTAACAAGAGGCAAGGACAGTATTTTTATGAGCTACCTGTTTCTGGGGATACGTTGACGCTATGTTTATGGGGCGACCACATGGACTAGACGCCTTCAGCCGTTTGTTGGATCATTTTAATTGACTTCAAGACAGCATCTACTTCACAATGATGGACGAAAGGAATGGGTAGTTTCCTTTTCTGGGCGTTTTGGTCTACAGAAAAGATGATGGGATTCAGGGAAAGAGTGTTATTGAAAATCAGTGCATACGGGGTGCATCTACATGCGATGAATTGTGGTCGACCATACCAACACAAGGGGGTCCTGAAGACGTTTGTAAGAAGGACTTTTGCCATCTCGAGTGCAGAAACGCTGACATAAGAAATTTAACATCTCGAGTTCGCGTTCAAGTAGAATGGCTACCCTGACAAACAGATCCGTCGTGATTTGTAGTCCGGAACTTTGTCGGAACCAATGGAAGACATATATAGATCTGTTGCTTTCCTACCTCAAGTTGGTAGCGAGTCCTCAGATATGCGAAGGATTTTAAAATGATATAATATAAAAATGTGTTTGTCCCCCTGCAAGACTGGGGCTCTTCTTGGGTAGGTTGAACATGATCTACGATTGAGGAAACTGAGCCCTTACAGAATCCCTTGCCATTATGGGAAATCATACCTTATTGGCCAAATGGTTCGCCCGTTCACGACTGATGTTTTGAGCACCATCACCATACGTGACCACTCAAGGCTATGTAATCGGCAGTGCCAAAGTATTATCCTATCGTCCTCCCCGATTGCTGAGTGGTCAGCGTGATGGAATGTCTTGCAAAGGGGCCCCGGTTCGATTCCCGGCTGGGTTGGAGATTTTCTTCGCTCAGGGATTGGGTGTTGTGTTGTCTTCATCATTGTCATCTCATCTCCATCGACACACAAGTCGTAGAAGTGGCGTCAACTAAAAAGACTTGCATCAGGCAGCCGGTCGGTGTGGCAACGGTTCTAGGCGCTTCAGTCTGGAACCGCGCGACCCCTAAGGTCGCAGGTTCGAATCCTGTCATCGGGCATGGATGTGTGTGATGTCCTTAGGTTAGTTAAGATTAAGTAGTTCTAAGTTCTAGTGGACTGACGACCTCAGATGTTAAGTCCCCTAGTGCTCAGAGCCATTTCCATTTTCACTTGCATCAAGCAACCGGTCTACCCGACGGGACGTCCTAGCCACATGACATTACATTACATTGTGCTACCAACGGACAGAGAATGATGTATGATGGGAGGCGGACAGTCAGATCTCGGATTGAGATTCACCGGAAGAATCCTCGGGAATGCGCTCCATCAACAAAGAAAGTAGCTTACAAAACAATCGTTCGACAAAAACTTGAACGGTCATATGTATGCGTTGTGTACCAGATTGCATTGACAGAATAAATAAAAAACATCCAAAGAAGAGCAGTGCGTTACGTTACAGAATCATTTAGTAGTGCCAGAGTCACTGAGATGCTCCTTCAGCTCTAGTGGCAGACGCTGCAAGGGAAGCGCTCTGCATACGTTTTAGTCTACTGCTAAAATTCCGAGAATGTATATTCCTAGAAGAGACAACAAATATATAATTCTCGGAAAGATCATGAAGATAATATTAGAGAAATTAGAACGAACAGGGACGCTTACCAGCAATCTTTCTTCTCGCGACTGGAACAGGAACAAGTGAAGCGCCAATGGTACACAACGCACTCTCCGCTACATACCGTAAGGTGACTTCCGCGGAATAGATGTAGATGAAGAAAAGTTGTTCCTGCATCTCACTGTAAGGGACTGTTTCTCAAATTAATCGACTGAAATTATACTGGCAAATAATATTATACAAGGGTGAGTCACATGAAAACCTAAAATTTGTAATAACAAATCGAAATTTCGGCCGTTATCCTGTAAGTTGGTAAGCGTGCTACAAACAGCGTGCAGAATGGCCTGTAAGTGGCAGCATAGTGCAGATGCACACATACCGTGGCAGTATCAGTAAAAAGATGGCCGCCCCACTTGCGACTTGCACCAGGGAAGAACAGCGTTCTGTTATTCGGTTTTTAAGTAGTGAAGGTGTGAAACCTATTGAAATTTATCGATGAATGAAGGTTCAGTACGGTGATGCATGTTTGTCACAGCAGCAAGTCTAGGAATGGAATAGGAAGTTCGCAAATGGTGTGAATCAGTGGAAGATGCTCCTCGTCCAGGTCAGGCACAACGAGTTGTGACCACAGAACACTGCAGCAGTTGAAGCCATAGTGAACGAAAACCGTCGAGTGACACTGAATGACATTGCAGCATGTTTACAGATTAGCCATGGGTCAGCACACCACACTGTGCATGATGTGCTCCAGTTTCACAAAGTGTCTGCAATATGGGTGCCACGGCAGCTGACCCCTGAAATGAGAGAACGATGTGTTGATGCTTGTGAAGAACTTCCTCGGCGCTTTCAACGAGAAGGTGATGGCTTCCTTGCAAGAATCGTTACTGGGGACGAAACTCTGGTTCACTTCCACCAGCCGGAAACGAAGAGAGCGAGCAACCCAGACCTTGCCCCAAGTGATTTCCATATGTTTGGACCACTCAAAGATGCAATGGGAGGAAAGATGTTCCGTTCTGATGAAGAGGTACGCCATGCGGAGCATGAGTGGTTGCGTGGACTACCAAAAGAATTTTTTTCTAAAGGAATTTATGCACTTTGTAAGCGCTGGAGGACTTGCATTGAGCGAGGGGCACATTATGTTGAAAAGTGATACAGCTTTGTACCACTTCTGCACAATAAATTATATTTTAAAAAATATTTAAAGTTTTCATTTGACTCAACCTCATAAATAGAAAGAAGTGGTTCCCTCAGCTAAACGTGAAACCACGTTTCATCAGATATCAAAAAGTAACAGTCGTTGACTCACACGCAGGGCCAGCTGAAGAACATTTTTTCACACAAGTGACTTACTTTGGTGCCCCCCCCTCCCCCCCCCCCCACACACACATCCACTTTTTCTCGTACACTTTGACATGTGTCGGTTTTCGCTAATTGTGATACATACGGTCATTGTATACAAATCTTGCTCTTTGGCCCCCTTGTGCACCAACCGGCGTGTTGTGTTGCATTGAACTTAAAGCGACCCTGTTCGCCAGTGTACTTCGTAGCGAGTCATCTTTTCTGCCAGCTTTCGCCACTGGGGCACTCTTTTTATCCTCACTTTGCCTTGTGGGCTAATAGGCAACAGTTTCTCTCGCAGGCATTTTTGTTCTCAACGGCATATTTTTGCCGCTCTTTTTGTGAATGTTTGATGGTAATTATCGATGTAATAATTACATATGCAATTCTGAATATTTTATCTTGTTTCCAAAGAACATGTGTCTGGAAACGCGTTTGTGCTTGGTGGAGCCGGTTTGAAAAGGAACTTACACGTACGAAGAGCGCAGGGGTCAGATTATCAGCAGTGCTCTAGTTCCAAGTGAGCATTCCACCCCCACAGCAGCCCCCCGGAAGCGATGATCTTACTTGGCCCATATACCACGACAAATATTGTATTGAATTATCCTAATTAATAATTAGACTGGCTTGGCTGCCTGTACAGATAAACCCATGGTAATAACTGCAACAAAGAAGACGAATTCGTTTTTATACGATTAGGGGATTCAGGTAAGCATACAGAGCCCCTCGATACATCGGTCAAATGCCTTGTGGCAATAGCAAGAAACAGTTGTACCGATACACTTATCCCGTCCACCAATCCGTTCTGTGTAGCCTCAGCAGCGTTGCTCTCGATCCTTCCTACAACAAAGACGAAGCCATAGCGGTTCAGAATCCTCATTATCACCTGGTGAAACTATGCACGACCTAGTTGCCATGTAGGGAAATTGAAAGACATTTTGATTTTCAGTCATACGACGAAAAACGGATACACACCATCAATAATCGACTTGGCCATCGTTATGTTTACACTATCGATAACATTTTCGGCTGTCACCCACCTTACTTGCAGCAAAATTTAATGTAATTGCTGCTGTTTATTGTTCTGTGTTGTGTGCTGTTGTGACTTTTTCTATTTATGGACACGTTTGCAACGAGAAAGAAGAGGAAAATCGATTTTGATTCACGCATTAGCGTTGGAAAAAAAATGGAAATGAAGTCCCATGCTTCTTTACAGAGCGTAGGGGAACGATGCGGGAGACCCGCACCGCCTTACTAGGAAAGGTCGTAATGGAGGTGGTTTGCCGTTGCCTTCCTCCGACCGTAATGTGGATGAATGATGATTAGCGTTATGGTGCGTAAAAATATGTGGCACTACTGTAACAGCCTGATTACCTGTCTAAAGCAGTTTAATGTTAGGACTGGAGGCGGGTGGACTTTCAGGTTTGTAATATTCCAGTATTTCACAAGGCAACGGAACGGTAAATAGCATTACAAATAACATTACATTCAAATCAGCGCATAATAGTACACGTGGATTTGCCTGTCTCCTAAACGTTGATGGTTGCGTTTCTATAAAAAAAAATCGCTCAAAATTACATCTGCAGTAGCCCAAATGGCAAAATATCGCCCAATCTGGTGACCCGGGAAATACCCAACCATGGAAACCATTTCCGATACGTATCGATGGAGAGAGTTTTGTGAAGAGTTGAAAGGGTATGCGATGACAGAACATTCTATAGTTCGTTCGTTCGTTTCTAAAAGTTTACTTTAGCGAACCGACTGCGCACTGCATTCGCCCCCCCCCCCCCTTTCATCAAAACGTACGCTCTTGTTACACTACAGTAATGTGAATCCAAGCATTACATGCATAGTTAAATCTTAGAAATATCATGCATTCATGCACTATCAAATGACCAAACATGCACAGTTAAAGAAAAACACGCAATATCAGAATTTCTTCTGTTATTGTGATGCATTTTATTTTATTTTAAAACAATGTACAACAACCAGTTTTACGACATCACCACCGACTGTGATAAGTCTGCCCGTTGAGGCACTGCGCTGCCAGTCCCTGGATTCGGGAAGAGAGGTGGTTCGAATCCATCCGCCGACAATCTCGAAAATGGGTTTCTATGGTATCCCATTTCCAGTTTAGCCAAATGCTAGGGTTGCTACATTTCTACAGGCCACAGCCAATTCTTTCTCAATTCCTTTCTTTCCTGACAGATTACAATCCCTTAAACATGCAGCCTGTCTGCTTAAATCAAAAGCCGGCCGGGGTGGCCGAGCGGTTCTAGGCGCTACAGACTGGAACCGCGCGACCGCTACGGTCGCAGGTTCGAATCCTACCTCGGGCATGGATGTGTGTGATGTCCTTAGGTTAGTTAGGTTTAAGTAGTTCTAACAAGGGAACCTCCCCATCGCACCCCCCTCAGATTTAGTTATAAGTTGGCACAGTGGATAGGGCTTGAAAAACTGAACACAGATCAATCGAGAAAACAGGAAGAAGTTGTGTGGAACTATGAAAAAAATTAGTAAAATATACAAACTGAGTAGTCCATGCGCTAGATATGCAACATCAAGGCGAACTCTGGAGTGCCGTGGTCGCGTGGTTAGCGTGAGTAGCTGCGGAACGAGAGGTGCTTGGTTCAAGTGTTCCCTCGACTGAAAATTTTACTTTCTTTATTTTTGCAAAGTTATGATCTGTCCGTTCGTTCATTGACGTCTCTGTTCACTGTAATAAGTTTAGTGTCTGTGTTTTGCGACCGCACCGCAAAACCGTGCGATTAGTAGACGAAAGGACGTGCCTCTCCAATGGGAACCGAAAACATTTGATCACAAGCTCATAGGTCAACCGATTCCTCCACAGGAAAACACGTCTGATATATTCTATACAACACTGGTGACGGCATGTGTGTCACATGACAGGAATATGTTGTCGACCCACCTAACTTGTACGAGTGGGTAAAAAGATTCTTCTACCTTTCCCGATTTAGGTTTTCTTGTGGATGTGATAATCACTCCCAAAAAAGTGATGAAAACATAAGAGTTTGTCACGTAAACTGAAAATAAAAAATTAAAACTTTCACTCGAGGTAAGACTTGAACCTATGACCTCTCGCTCCGTAGCTGCTCTCGCTAAGCAGGAGACCACGGCGCTCCTGGACTCCCATTGTCCTTGATGTTGCATATCTTCGCATCGACTACTCAGTTTGTATATTTTATTAATGTTTTTTCATAGTTTCACACAACTTCTTCCTGTTTTCTCGATTGATCTGTGTTCAGTTTTTCAAGGCCTATCCACTGTGCCAACTTATAACTAAATCTGCGGGGGGAGCGATGGGGAGGTTCCCTTGTAAGTTCTAGGGGACTGATGACTTCAGAAGTTAAGTCCCATAGCGCTCAGAGCCAAAGGAACCATTTAAATCAAAAGAGCTGCATCGAAGGCGGTAAAAATAGAAGATGTGCGGTTGCGAATGTTCACACGAATGTGCACATACAAATCTTGGTTAAAAAACGTTATCGCAAATTTTGGCTCTCACGTAAGTCTCAGGGGATGATTTCCACACTTGGAGCATTAGTACACTTCCACACCTGCGCATTTGTAATAGTTTTTGAATTAATTATTCACTCAGACATAAGAACAGTTTATGCTAGGGAACAAAAATTCGGCGATTATTATACAAAAATCAGTTTTTCCCAACACAGTTCTATCACTATTTATTGGCGTTGTCCTTTTCTTTCACACAATGAAATTATCACTGGTGAGACGGTTTACAGTTTTCCTTCAATAATAATTTGACTCCGAGGCCCCAATAGCAGTAATGTAGGCTGCTATCAACGAAAATTATTTTCCATTCGTCTGTAAAGAATTCGCGTTAGTATTTTGCAGCCGTGATTTATTAAACTGATAGATCGGTAATTTTCGCATCTGTCAACACCTGCTTTCTTTGGGACTGGAATTATTATATTCTTCTTGAAGTCTGAGGGTATTTCGCCTGTTTCATACAACTTGCTCACCAGGTGGCAGAGTTTTGTCAGGACTGGCTCTCTCAAGGCTGTCAGTAGTTCGAAAGTAATGTTGTCTACTCCCAGGGACTTGTTTCGCCTTAGGTCTTTCTGTGCTCTGTCAAACTCTTCACACAGTATCGTACCCCCCATTTCATCTTCATCTACATCCCCTTCCATTTGCATAATATTGTCCTCAAGTACATCGTCATTGTATAGCCCCTCTATATACTCCTTCCACCTTTCTGCTTTCTCTTCTTTGCTTAGAACTGGGTTTCCATCTGAGCTTTTGATATTCATACAAGTGGTTCTCTTTTCTCCAAAGGTCTCTTTAATTTTCCTGCAGGCAGTATACATCTTACCCCTAGTGAGAAAGCCTCTACATCCTTACATTTGTCCTCTAGCCATTCCTCCTTAGCCATTTTGCACTTCCTGTCGGTCTCATTTTAGAGACGTTTGTATTCCTTTTTGCCTGCTTCATTTACTGCGTTTTTATATTTTCTCCTTTCATCAATTAAATTAAATATTTCTTCTGTTACCCAGGGACTTCTACTAGGCTAATAATAACAATAAAATTAGAAGTAATAATATTGTTGTTGTTGTTGTTGTTGTCTTCAGTCCTGAGACTGGTTTGATGCAGCTCTCCATGCTACCCTATCCTGTGCAAGCTTCTTCATCTCTTAGTACTTACTGCAACCTACATCCTTCTGAATCTGCTTAGTGTATTCTTCTCTTGGTCTCCCTCTACAATTTTTACCCTCCACGCTACCCTCCAATGCTAAATTTGTGATCCCTTGATGCCTCAGATCATGTCCTACCAACCGGTCCCTTCTTCTTGTTAAGTTGTGCCACAAACTCCTCTCCTCCCCAATTCTATTCAATACCTCCTCATTAGTTACGTGATCTACCCACCTTATCTTCAGCATTCTTCTGTAGCACCACATTTCGAAAGCTTCTATTCTCTTCTTGTCCAAACTATTTATCGTCCACGTTTCACTTCCATACATGGCTACACTCCATACAAATACTTTCAGAAACGACTTCCTGACACTTAAATCAATACTCGATGTTAACAAATTCCTCTTCTTCAGAAACGCTTTCCTTGCCATTGCCAGTCTCCATTTTATATCCTCTCTACTTCGACCAGCATCAGTTATTTTGCTCCCCAAATAGCAAAACTCCTTTACTACTTTAAGTGTCTCATTTCCTAATCTAATTCCCTCAGCACCACCCGACCTAATTCTACTGCATTCCATTATCCTCGTTTTGCTTTTGTTGATGTTCATCTTATATCCTCCTTTCAAGACACTGTCCATTCCGTTCAACTGCTCTTCCAAGTCCTCTGCTGACTCTGACAGAATTACAATGTCATCGGTGAACCTCAAAGTTTTTATTTCTTCTCCATGGATTTTAATACCTACTCCGAATTTTTCTTTTGTTTCCTTTACTGCTTGCTCAATATACAGATTGAATAACATCGGGGACAGGCTACAACCCTGTCTCACTCCCTTCCCAACCGCTGCTTCCCTTTCATGCCCCTCGACTCTTATAACTGCCATCTGGTTTCTGTACAAATTGTAAATAGCCTTTCGCTCCCTGTATTTCACCCCTGCCTTCTTTAGAATTTGAAAGAGAGTATTCCATTCAACATTGTCAAAAACTTTCTCTAAGTCTACAAATGCTAGAAACGTTGGTTTGCCGTTCCTTAATCTAGCTTCCAAGATAAATCGTAGGGTCAGTATTGCCTCTCGTGTTCCAATATTTCTACTGAATCCAAACTGATCTTCCCCGAGGTCGGCTTCTACTAGTTTTTCCATTCGTCTGTAAAGAATTCGCGTTAGTATTTTGCAGCTGTGACTTATTAAACTGATAGTTCGGTAATTTTCACATCTGTCAACACCTGCTTTCTTTGGGATTGGAATTATTATATTCTTCTTGAAGTCTGAGGGTATTTCGCCTGTTTCATACATCTTGCTCACCAGATGGTAGAGTTTTGTCAGGACTGGCTCTCCCAAGGCCGTCAGTTTTACTTTTGTTAGTATTCAGCTTTTACCCTGTTCTTGGAGCCGCTAGTCATTCAGTCCAACTGTTCTTAGGCAGTCGATTGCTTTCTCTGCAGAATTAAAATTCAGCATCGGATCTGGTGTTTTTATTTTTCCTCCCTGAAACTTAACTCGTTTACCAAATTTGTCTTGATTTATTTTACTACTTTCTCGATGTGCAGACTGAATAACATCGCGGGTAGGTTGCAACCCTATCTCAGTCCTTTCTCAGCTACTTCTTCCGTTTAATGTCCTTCGAGTCTTTATAACTATAGTCTGATTTCAGTGGAAGTCGTAGATAAAACTTCGCTACATCTGTTTAATCGCTGCTTGCGTCAGCATTCCGAAGAGGGTGTTCCAGTCAGCATTTGCAAAAGATTTCTCTATATCTATAAATGCTATAGAGGTAACTCCGTATTTCTTGATTCCACTTTCTAAGGTAAGTTGTAGAGCCAGCACTGCCTCGTGTGTTCCTGCATCTCTCCGGAAACTAAACTGATCTTCCCCGAGGTCGGCTTCTACTAGTTTTTCCATTCTCCTCTAAAAAATTCATATCAGTATTTTTCAAACAAGGCTTATTGAACGTCATTTGGTAATATTCTTATCTGTCAGCATCTGCCTTGTGTGCAATTGGAATTATTACATTCTTCTTGAATTCTGAGTATTTCTCCAGTCACATTTACTTTGTGTACCAAAACGAATAGCTTTGTCGTGGCTGGCTCTCCCATGGACTTCGGTAATTCTGAGGGAAAGTCGTCTAGTCCAGAGGCACTAGGTATTACAGTGCCCTGTTAAATTTTGCTCACACTATCGTATCTCCCACGTCATCTTTATCTACTTCCAGTTTGATACTGCTGCCTCGCATTTGTGTTCGTTGAAGTAAAAACAGCTACACTACTGGCCATTAAAATTGCTACACCAAGAAGATATGCTGATGATAAACGCGTATTCATTGGACAGATATATTATACTAGAACTGACATGTCATTACATTTTCACGCAATTTCGGTGCATAGATCCTGAGAAATCAGTACCCAGAACAACCACCTCTGGCCGTAATAACGGCCTTGATACGTCTGGGCATTGAGTCACTCTGAGCTTGGATGGCATGTACAGGTACAGCTGCCCATGCAGCTTCAACACGATGCCACAGTTCATCAAGAGTAGTGAATGGCGTATTGTGACGAGCCAGTTGCTCGGCCACCATTGACCAGACGTTTTCAGTTGGAGAGAGATCTGGAGAATGTGCTGGCCAGGGCAGCAGTCGATCATTTCCTGTAACCAGAAAGGCCCGTACAGGACCTGCAACATGTGGTCGTGCATTATCCTGCTGAAATATAGGGTTTCGCAGGGATCTAATGAAGGGTAGAGCCACGGGTCGTAACAAATCTGAAATGTAACGTCCACTCTTCAAAGTGCCGCCATAGCGAACAAGAGGTGACCGAAACGTGTAACCAATGGCACCCCATACCATCACGCCGGGTGATATGCCAGTATGGCGATGACGAATACACGCTTCCAATGTGCGTTCATCGCGATATCGCCAAACACGGATGCGACCATCATGACGCTGTAAACATAACCTGGATTCATCCGAAAAAATGACGTTTTGCCATTCGTACACCCAGGTTCGTCGTTGAGTACACCATCAAAGGCGCTCCTGTCTGTGATGCAGCGTCAAGGTTAACCGCAGCCACGGTCTCCGAGCCGATAGTCCATGCTGCTGCAAACGTCGTCGAACTGTTCGTGCAGATGGTTGTCTTGCAAATGTCCCCATCTGTTGACTCAGGGATCGAGAAGTGGCTGCACGATCCGTTACAGCCATGCGGATAAGATGCCTGTCATCTCGGCGGCTAGTGATACGAGGACGTTGGGATCCAGCACGACGTTCCGTATTACCCTCCTGAACCCACAGATTCCATATTCTGATAACAGTCATTGGATCTCGACCAACGCGAGCAGAAATGTCGCGATACGATAAACCGCAATCGCGACAGGCTACAATCCGATCTTTATCAAAGTCGGAAACGTGATGGTACGCATTTCTCCTCCTTACACGAGGCATCAAAACAACGTTTCACCAGGCAACGCCGGTCAACTGCTGTTTGTGTATGAGAAATCGGTTGGAAACGTTCCTCATGTCAGCACGTCGTAGGTGTCGCCACCGGCGCCAGCCTTGTGTGAACGCTCTGAAAAGTTAATCATTTGCATATCACAGCATCTTCTTCCTGTCGGTTCAATTTCGCGTCTGTAGCACGTCATCTTGGTGGTGTAGCAATTTTAATGCCCAGTAGTGTAAATGCACTACTCTGCAAACTTCGGGGACTAGCCAGGTAAAGTAACACAACATATTAAGTGCTTAATGGAAATGACTGAAAGTGTGGGAGCATGTTGCCAGAGGTCTACCAGTGGAGCACAGGAAATTGGTCATCACAAGACGTGAAACCAGCTTGGCCGAATGTGGCCGTCGAAGACGAGAAAAGACAGTGTGAGACAAACGGGTAGCAGTTACGGAGCACTGTGGTAGTGTTCTTCATTACAACACAGCCCGGAGACCAAGTCTGGACGGTTTCATATGGGAAAGAATCAGGAGAAAACTGGAAAAGCACGAAGTGTGAGGAGTATAACCCAAGAGTTTGGCACTGATCGCACATTTTCTCACGTGCATGTGAAGCACCCTGCAGCACAGGCGCTGCTACTCAAACGAGAGGAGTTGGTGACCACGGTCAACTACGGCATCAGATGATCGCTACTCTTATCATCTGAGTCTGTTGTCGGATATAAGTGGACTCGGCTCGCTCAGAGAGGAAAGTGAGTACAGGAGTTCGCAAGAATAACTGCTGACTCGCGGCATTCCCGCTTCTTACGCAATCGTTTTGAAAGAAGTTTTCGCCATAAATGATTATTCATTTCACAAAAAAAATGTGTTTGGCTTTATAGCTATTCTCAAGCTATTCTCAAGTGCAAGTTGAAATGCCTAAATGACAGAAGCAAGTCGTATACCAATACAACGACTCATCGATTAGCAGTGAATATTGTTGTTTATACATACATTTCTACAGATACAACATTTTCAAAGAGTGATGTAAATTTATTTTAATATCTGTTCATAGAATTTCTAACAGTGATGATGACATATACACACTTTTGAGACATTACCGTGTCTGTAAAAATAGTGCCATAAAAGATGACATGAAGGTTCAGTGCAGTTTCTCAATGGTGAGTCATTGTTAAAATATATTGTAGAAACGAATGATAAGCAACTGAAAACTCGCTGTTAGCCCATAGACGCAATTTGCCACGACCAAATGAAAACAGAAATAGAGTGCTTTTTTGTCATAGTGGTATAACAATGACAGTGCTCTGTGCCCAGTTTTCATCTGCCGCAGCAGGTACACCGCTTGACCATTGCTAAGGAACAGAGACATTACTGTTAGACAGAAATAATCTCAGGCAACATTGGTCGACATGAAACGTAACAGAGGTGGAGTGGTATATTTGTAACGAAAAATGGTACAGATTTCACCACATGCAAAAGCAGGATAACAAAAGATAAATAACTTTCATGTTGGACGCAGGTCAGACTCCCAACGTAAAGGTCGACATCGGACTACCATCTCTGGGCAATAACGTACATTTTGTACCTGATATTTATTCTGGCTGCCAAAATGTTGAGGAGTCCTTGGAGGACATTGCCCCACTCTTCTCTCAAAGCGGTTTGCACTTCTTGGACGCTTATAGGTGGGGTTGTTCGTTGAGAAACACATCCGCCAAGAGCGTCCCAGGGATGCAAGTTTAGGACCGAGCAGCATGCAGCCATTATATACGTTCACTATTTTCACTTACAAGTGTGTCCGACTTCTCACTAGTCCTGTGTAGGAGGGTACTGAAGTCCATAAACAGAAAATTGGGACCTATCGCATCCTTAAACATATGGACATTATTCAGAACAATCTCCCTGCAAAAACCCTGTGCAAAGGTAGGCAGCGGTGTTCGGCCATTGTTCATAATACCTGCCCAGGCCATAATGCCTAGGCCACGCCGAATTTGTTCATGATCATTCTGTTGTGTGTAACGTGTTTGCGATAGTGCCAAGAGCGTAGGAGCTGGACCAACGGGGAATGGAACCTCATGCTCTTCTCAGATGAATGCAAATTCCGTCTGAGTCGCTATTGTTATGACTTCTGCACCGCTTGTTAGCAGCAGACATCATGGCTGCGCCAAAGACTGAGACGGCGTGGAGTTTTACAGTTATTAATTGAACTTCCTTTACAATTTCTCCCTCGTCGTCGCTCCCCAGCCCTAGAGATCCCTCCGCCTGGCTGCTGGCTCCGCCTGGCCGACAATGCGCGCAACGCGCGCCGCTGATCGCACTCGGGAGCCTCAGGCCACCAGTGCTCCGCTGAAGCCAGGATGCCCTATGGTTGAGATGAACTCGTCGCCGCTCGGCGCCTCAGTACGGGCACACCCACGGAGCCGCGTCGCCGTGATGTCAGCTGCCGACGCCTGCTGCACCGGCGGCTGGGAAGCCATCAGTCACGATGTCCGCGAGTGCCGTCATGGACGGACCGCGCGCTGTGGGGCCGGGTTGCCATGAAGTCCGGGCGTCAGTCCCCGCTGCAGCCGGTCCTGCTGGAAGTTCTCGCTGTAGTTACTCAGCCATGGTGCCGACTGAACTCGGGCTGACCTCCAGAGCTGAAGTTGACATCTGGCGGCAAACGGATGACTCGTACGAGCTGGAACAGACTACCGGAATCGTCACCTACAAAGATTGAACATTTGGACACAGACCACGTCCGTCCTCAGACCCAAACTGCTTCCTAATGGCTTCTCTCTGTTGCTGCCTGCACTCCACTATTTATATCCGGCAGGAGGACGTTTTTTACCCTCAGTGGTAGCTTTTTGTTATTACTCGTGCAGTATATTGCAGCGTAACTTAGCGTGCTGGCCTCACTTCCCCTTACTGAGCACTCACCAGGCTTCGCTCGGCGCTCGGTCTGTGTGTGTCCCTGCGTCAGCCTGTTGGTAGACTGCTGCTGTCAGCAAAGCTATCTGTGCTTGCCTACTTCGCAACGCCTCGGTCGCCGGCATGCCTCTGTTTTGTCATTCTCCATTGTGTGAAGCAACGCTTACTACACGTGGCCGCAACATTATTCTAGACATATCTTCATATGACGAGAAGTGTAGGAATATGTGATGCACCCAGGAACTTGTCGAACATGATAGTTTTGGTGGTCCATGTGTTACACTGTGTGTGTGTGTGGGGGGGGGGGGGGGGGGGCGGCATAATGTTGCGTGTGCAGACTGGCCTCCAAAACTTTGAAAACAGTACATTCGCTGATCAAAGTTGTTATGACGCTGTACTTCTTCCTCATGTGCTTCTTTCCAGGGATGCATTCATCCCAGACCTTGTTTTTCTGACAGATAACACGCGACCGTGTAAAAAAAACAGCGCAGGTGGTGGAGATCTTGGAACGAGAGTATATTCAGCAAATGAGCGACCTTCCCGTTCCCCCCATGTTAAATCCCATTGTGCACGGGTGGGATGTGTTGGGGGGACGTATTGCAGCACATTCAATGCACCGACGGCCGCCCAGCGGCTGGCAACCGCCCTTGTGGAGGAATGGGATGTCCTCCTACAGGAACCCATTACCAAGCTCGCGGCCATTGAGGTAACACACTGTAGTGCATGCATCGCCGTCTGTGGTGAAGACACACCCTATTAACAACCATGCCACACCATCACGAATCACAGTGGCTTCAGAGTAATTATTGTCCTATCGTTTACCTTTTGTACTGTAGTGTAGGAGATCTTTCTATGTACAGTCCAAGTTTCATCAAGCTATATTACACTACTGGCCATTAAAATTGCTACACCACGAAGATGACGCGCTACAGACACGACAGGAAAAAGATGCTGCGATATGCAAATGATTCGCTTTTCAGAGCATTCACACAAGGTTGGCGCCGGTGGCGACACCTACAACATGCTGACATGAGGAAAGTTTACAACCGATTTCTCATACACAAACAGCAGTTGACCGGAATTGCCTGATGAAACGTTGTTGTGATGCCTCGTGTAAGGAGGAGAAAAGCGTACCATCACGTTTCCGACTTTGATATATGCCGGATTGTAGCCTGTCGCGATTGCGGTTTATCGTATCGCGACATTGCTGCTCGCGTTGGTCGAGATCCAATGACTGTTAGCAGAATATGGAACCGGTGGGTTAAGGAGGGTAATACGAAACACCGTGCTGGATACCAACGGCCTCGTATCACTAGCGGTCGAGATGACGGGCATCTTATCCGCATGGCTGTAACAGCTCGTGCAGCCACTTCTCGATCCCTGAGTCAACAGATGGGGACATTTGCAAGACAACCATCTGCACGAACAGTTCGACGACGTTTGCAGCAGCATGGACTATCAGCTCGGAGACCATGGCTGTGGTTACCCTTGACGCTGCATCACAGACAGGAGCGCCTTTGATGGTGTACTCAACGACGAACCTGGGTGTACGAATGGCAAAACTTCATTTTTTCGGATGAATCCAGGTTCTGTTTGCAGCATCATGATGGCCGCATCCGTGTTTGGCGATATCGCGGTGAACGCACATTGGAAGCGTGTATTCGTCATCGCCATACTGGCATATCACCCAGCGTGATGGTATGGGGTGCCATTGGTTACACGTCTCGGTCACCTCTTGTTTGCTATGGCGGCACTTTGAACAGTGGACGTTACATTTCAGATGTGTTACGACCCGTGGCTCTACCCTTCATTTGATCCATGCGAAACCCTCGATTTCAGCAGCATAATGCACGACCACATGTTGCAGGTCCTGTACGGACCTTTCTGGTTACAGAAAATGTTCGACTGCTGCCCTGGCCAGCACATCCTCCAGATCTCTCACCAAATGAAAACGTCTGGTCAATGGTGGCAGAGCAACTGGCTCGTCACAATACGCGAGTCACTACTCTTGATGAACTGTGGCATCGTGTTGAAGCAGCATGGGCAGCTGTACCTCTACACGCCATCCAAGCTCGATTGACTCAATGCCCAGGCGTACCAAGGCCGTTATTACGGCCAGAGGTGGTTGTTCTGGATACTGATTTCTCAGGATCTATGCACCGAAATTGCGTGAAAATGTAATCGCATGTCAGTTCTAGTATAATATATTTGTTCAATGAGTACCCGTTTATCATCTGCATTTCTTCTTGGTTTAGCAATGTTAATGGTCACTAGTGTACATGATGCCAAAATTACCTTCATGCTTAAGTTTTGCATCCAGTGTGTTTCGCGTTGAGTCAGTTATGTCTGTAAAGGCACCGCCTAGTGTGGCAGTAGGAAGGACACTTGCCGAGGCACCCACCCAAACAGACGTGCTGGCTCAGCGGATGGTAGCAGGTGAGTGAACTGGCAGCAGTAGCGTTTGCTGAGGAAGCAGTGGCAGTAGCGGACAAATCAGCAAAAACGAAGGCAGCTCTGCAGGAGTCCCCGAGACCAGCATCTCTGACTCAGACACCCCTTATTTGTTTCTACGAGGGCAGTTCAATAAGTAATGCAACACATTTTTTTTCTCGGCCAATTTTGGTTCAAAAAACCGAAAATTTCTTGTGGAATATTTTCAAACATTCCCGCTTCGTCTCGTATAGTTTCATTGACTTCCGACAGGTGGCAGCGCTGTACGGAGCTGTTAAAATGGCGTCTGTAACGGATGTGCGTTGCAAACAACAGGCAGTGATCGAGTTTCTTTTGGCGGAAAACCAGGGCATCTCAGATATTCATAGGCGCTTGCAGAATGTCTACGGTGATCTGGCAGTGGACAAAAGCACGGTGAGTCGTTGGGCAAAGCGTGTATCATCATCGCCGCAAGGTCAAGCAAGACTGTCTGATCTCCCGCGTGCGGGCCGGCCATGCACAGCTGTGACTCCTGCAATGGCGGAGCGTGCGAACACACTCGTTCGAGATGATCGACGGATCACCATCAAACAACTCAGTGCTCAACTTGACATCTCTGTTGGTAGTGCTGTCACAATTGTTCACCAGTTGGGATATTCAAAGGTTCTTCCCGCTGGGTCCCTCGTTGTCTAACCGAACACCATAAAGAGCAAAGGAGAACCATCTGTGCGGAATTGCTTGCTCGTCATGTGGCTGAGGGTGACAATTTCTGGTCAAAGATTGTTACAGGCGATGAAACATGGGTTCATCACTTCGAACCTGAAACAAAACGGCAATCAATGGAGTGGCGCCACACCCACTCCCCTACCAAGAAAAAGTTTAAAGCCATACCCTCAGCCGGTAAAGTCATGGTTACAGTCTTCTGGGACGCTGAAGGGGTTATTCTGTTCGATGTCCTTCCTCATGGTCAAACGATCAACTCTGAAGTGTATTGTGCTACTCTTCAGAAATTGAAGAAACGACTTCAGCGTGTTCGTAGGCACAAAAATCAGAACGAACTTTTCCTTCTTCATGACAACGCAAGTCCTCACACAAGTCTTCGCACCCGAGAGGAGCTCACAAAACTTCAGTGGACTGTTCTTCCTCATGCACCCTACAGCCCTGATCTCGCACCGTCGGATTTCCATATGTTTGGCCCAATGTAGGACGCAATCCGTGGGACGCACTACGCGGATGATGAAGAAGTTATTGATGCAGTACGACGTTGGTTCCGACATCGACCAGTGGAATGGTACCGTGCAGGCATACAGGCCCTCATTTCAAGGTGGCGTAAGGCCGTAGCATTGAATGGAGATTACGTTGAAAAATAGTGTTGTGTAGCTAAAAGATTGGGGAATAACCTGGTGTATTTCAATGCTGAATAAAACAACCCCTGTTTCAGAAAAAAAATGTGTTGCATTACTTATTGAACTGCCCTCGTAGTATTCGTTTTTTCTCGTTCATCCTTTGCTGCACTCCTTCATCGGCTACAATTCACCAGAGCGACTCTCCCAGTTTTTGGTAGGAATCTTCGATGTTAAGGCCCCCATTCACTGGCGGAGTGGTCCGCCGAACTGGTGCATGGACTCATTTGGCTGTGTGTGGTCACTAGCGACCGTCTGCAGTCTCTACCTGGCATCCATACAGTCACAGACCAGTGTAATGACAGAGTGTTGGTTTCCATTCAGAGGTCGGGGTAAGCAGGTAGCGGCCACCCGTATGTAGCATACCGACCATATACGAGCAGTGTAACGCAGCAGCACTGACAACAGGTGAGTATACGATGTTACTGTGATAATTCGACAAGGCCAACACAATGTTGTCAGGCAGGTTAGCTTGCTGAAGCAGTTGTAACCTCCCAACAGTTTATTTCCGTAACCTCGCTTTAAATATGTATCTAACCTCTCAATAAAAATGTGACTCATATGTAACTTTTCAATAATTAACTGACTGTGAATGTAAACTGGCAAATCAGGACGTCGACAGTGCTGCGCCACTGCCCTGAAAAGTCATTCTGAATAAACTGAAGAGTCATACCTCACTTGTATCGCCGGATAACGCGTATATATCTGCTCCTATAAGAAATTTTTTGGGTACAGCCCAGTGCAATGCTGGCCACTAGATTTTGTTAGGTATAAAAAAACAACTAATTTTTCTTTACGATAATTGGCATGACTATGGGTAGGAGAAAATAGTAAAAACTTTAAATTCAGATGAATGACTGTCAAAAGTTACCTTTATAAGAAAGATTATTATTGAAAAATTATTGAAAAATATTTACATGTGACTTTGATATAAGAATAATACAAAATGAGTTGCAAATTGCATACGCGCGCGGAAATAAATAATAATAATTTTTGCTTTACCTTATACTACATCGCTCAGGCACCGCCATCGTTCTCCACGACCGGCCTTGGTAATTCCATATAGGATATAAAAGCTCTCTGTGAGCTATACAACTAGACAGCTGCTCTCTAAGAGCGACCTGACCCAACCGCCCGACTGCGAGCTACTACCACTACTGCTGCCGACACTGCTCTCTGGTCTGCGATTCTATTGCAGCTTACATATCGCAGACAGCGCGTGAGCAGTCCATCGAAGTTATATCTGCTCGAGTGCGCTAGCAATAAATTCCTTAGTCTTGGACCTCTTACAAAGTGAACTCAGTGGTACTGCACAGACTACTGCAGCAAGGGCCAAGGCATATTTCTACACTGATAGGGAAGCAGTGGTTGGGAAAGGAGTGAGACGGGGTTGTAGCCTCTCCACGATGTTATTCCATCTGTATATTGAGCAAGCAGTAAAGGAAACAAAAGAAAAATTCGGAGTAGGTATTAAAATCCATGGAGAAGTAGTAAAAACTTTGAGGTTCGCCGAAGACATTGTAATTCTGTCAGAGACAGCAAAGGACTTGGAAGAGCAGTTGAACGGAATGGACAGTGTCTTGAAAGGAGGATATAAGATGAACATCAACAAAAGCAAAACGAGGATAATGGAATGTAGTCGAATTAAGTCGGGTGGTGCTGAGGGAATTAGATTAGGAAATGAGACACTTAAAGTAGTAAAGGAGTTTTGCTATTTAGGGAGTAAAATAACTGATGATGGTAGAAGTAGAGAGGATATAAAATGTAGACTGGCAATGGCAAGGAAATCTTTTCTGAAGAAGAGAAATTTGTTAACATCGTGTATAGATTTAAGTGTCAGGAAGTCGTTTCTGAAAGTATTTGTATGGAGTGTAACCATGTATGGAAGTGAAACATGGATGATAACCAGTTTGGACAAGAAGAGAATAGAAGCTTTCGAAATGTGGTGCTACAGAAGAATGCTGAAGATAAGGTGGGTAGATCACGTAACTAATGAGGAGGTATTGAATAGGATTGGGGAGAAGAGAAGTTTGTGGCACAACTTGACTAGAAGAAGGGATCGGTTGGTAGGACATGTTTTGAGGCATCAAGGGATCACAAATTTAGCATTGGAGGGCAGCGTGGAGGGTAAAAATCGTAGAGGGAGACCAAGAGATGAATACACTAAGCAGATTCAGAAGGATGTAGGTTGCAGTAGGTACTGGGAGATGAAGAAGCTTGCACAGGATAGAGTAGCATGGAGAGCTGCATCAAACCAGTCTCAGGACTGAAGACCACAACAACAACTAGGGACAGCAGTGTTTTATGATACGTGACTGACAGTGGCACGTAAGCGCGAGTGCACTGCTGCAGGCTATAAGCACTCGACATTGTTGTAATGGAGTTATTCTTAGACTCACAGCCTTACTAGGATGACAGGACTGTGCCGTCCAAGGATGCCACAAGGACCTACCAGCAGAGGTCACCGGTTCAACGCCAGAGCAGTGCAAGAGCACTAGGCACGAGGCACTAGGGCCCCCATCGGGTACACGCCACTGTCGCGGTGACCACGCAGCTGGCTTACTTAACGAGGCCACCGGCGCAGTGGGGTATCGCGGGGCGGCCAGTTCAGTAAAATTTAAAGGCCATCTGGCCACTGACGCGGTGTATCAGGCAGCGCAGGTGTGTCAATAAGGAACTTGTTACATTTGCAGCTTAATTCTTCTAGAGTCTCCTGGGTCCCACCTCAACTCCACTACCCACTCACACCATCCTGACTCATAGATGCTCTGCGCTGAGGGCGCTGTAGGTGGAGCAGACGGACACAGATCGGTTTTCAGGAGAGTGGAGAAAATGAGTAGATGAAAGAAAAAACAGTGAAGCACTGAAAATGGAGGAAAGGAGTTGTGTTACTGGGTTGAAGAGCTCCTAGATAACAGAACGCAGCATGTCATTCTCAATGGAGAGAAGTCTTCCGAAGTAAGAGTGATTTCAGGTATGCCGCAGGGGAGTGTCATAGGACCGTTGCTATTCACAATATACATAAATGACCTTGTGGATGACATCGGAAGTTCACACAGGCTTTTTGCGGATGATGCTGTGGTATATCGAGAGGTTGTAACAATGGAAAATTGTACTGAAATGCAGGAGGATCTGCAGCGAATTGACGCATGGTGCAGGGAATGGCAATTGAATCTCAATGTAGACAAGTGTCATGTCCTTCGAATACATAGAAAGAAAGATCCCTTATCATTTAGCTACAATATAGCAGGTCAGCAACTGGAAGCAGTTAATTCCATAAATTATCTGGGAGTACGCATTAGGAGTGATTTAAAATGGAATGATCATGTAAAGTTGATCGTCGGTAAGGCAGATGCCAGACTGAGATTCATTGGAAGAATCATAAGGACATGCAATTCGAAAACAAAGGATTAGGTTGCAGTACGCTTGTTCGCCCATTGCTTGAATACTGCTCACCACTGTGGGATTCGTACCAGATAGGGTTGAAAGAAGAGATAGAGAAGATCCAACGGAGAGCAGCGCGCTTCGTTACAGAATCATTTAGTAATCGCGAAAGCGTTACGGAGATGGCATATAAACTCCAGTGGAAGACTCTGCAGGAGAGACGCTCAGTAGCTCGGTACGGGCTTTTGTTGAAGTTTCGAGAACATACCTTTACCGAGGAGTCAAGCAGTATATTGCTCCCTCCTACGTATATCTCGCGAAAAGACCATGAGGATAAAATCAGAGAGATTAGAGCCCACACAGAGGCATACCGACAATCCTTCTTTCCACGAACAATACGAGACTGAAATAGAAGGGAGAACTGATAGAGGTACTCAAGGTACCCTCCGCCACACACCCTCAGGTGGCTTGCGGAGTATGGATGTAGATGTAGATGTAGAAGGGAAAGCAGACTTGGCTGAGCGGTTCTAGGCGCTTCAGCCTGGAACCACGCGGCTGCTACAGTCGCAGGTTCGAATCTTGCCTCGGGCATGGATGTGTGTGATGTCCTTAGGTTAGTTAGGTTTAAGTAGTTCTAAGTTTAGGGGACTGATGACCTCAGATGTTAAGTCCCATAATGCTTAGAGCCATTTGAACTATTTGAAAGCAGACTGGATCGAACATACACTACGAGGAGAGGAAAACGAAGCATAACAATAGCTATCGAAGGTACAGGGGAAGAACAGAAGAAAATAAGACGAAGAGAGTAAAAATGTTGCATGAAGTGAAAAGAGGATGATACGAGACTATGAAAGAGTTAGTTTGGAACAGGATCCGGCGGAAACAGCAATTGTGTCAGGAATCTACCAGTAGGCAAAGCAGCTTGTGGTGTTGAGGGCCTAAGAAATCCTAGCTGTTTGATAGCCGTTGCGTCACGTAGACTTGAAGGTAAAATTAGGCTGGTGACCCTCATATACAGTCCTCGAGGACAGGAGAGCGCCATACAACCTTTGGAGGGTTTGCTGGTTTAGTGATTCCTTTGAGTGGTGTCTAAAGATAAATTGGTGTTTAGAAAGACAACGATACATGGAAAAAAGATACATTACTTATGGACTATAATGAAATTGAAGAGCACGTCTGTGACAAAATTAAGGGTGTCATGGTTGAAATATTGCAAATATCACAGCGGTCAGTGAGCTGCTCCAGTGGCAAATTGTACGAATAGATACAGCGAGATGGACACCATCTATGGGACAGTATTTTCAAATACTGATGATCTGATTAGGGGCTGCTAAAATGCAATTGGTGTTAGATCAGATTCTGTCAAGAAAATTAATTTCGTCCAGTACAGTCGGATTTTTAGAAAGTTCGCCTTTTCTGCAGTCCTCCCAGTTTCCCTCCATCCTCTTCGTAGCTGTGGACCAAGTACTTATTTGATGTTGTCAATTAACCTGTACATTCTGCCACCTCTGATCTTTTTCCCAGCCACCACTCTTTCATGTGTATCCTTTATTACGCAGCCTCCTCTCATCCAGTTTCTTAGCCAATTTCTTTTCCCTCAGTAAACTGTTTCCAGTATTTGTCTTTTATCGATCACTGTTCGTAACATACTCTCATTCCTTACTTTATCAGCACGTTTCAAATTGGTTCAAATGGCTCTGAGCACTATGGGACGTAACATCTGAGGTCATCAGTCCCCTAGAACTTAGAACTACTTAAACCTAACTAACCTAAGGACATCACACACAGCCATGCCCGAGGCAGGATTCGAACCTGCGACCGTAGCAGTCGCGCGGTTCCGGACTGAAGTGCCTAGAACCGCACAGACACAGCGGCCGGCCAGCATATTTCACACCTTCGATTTTTCGCCAGATCCACATATCAAAAGCCTCTCGGCGTTTCTGCTCTCCCTGACGCGGTGTCCACGTTTAAGACACACTCCATACAAAACACTTCAGTAATCTTTTCCTTTATTGTTTATTTAACGGGCCACAGAAAATACTCCTCCTTTGTAAAATATTCCTTTTGCAGTAGCTAGACTTATTGTTATTTCTACATTATATGTCATGTTACTGGCAGTTTGGATCCTAGGTACCTGTACTAGGTACCAGTACTCCATCAGCGACTAGGTAAGGCGTTATGATTTAATTAATATATTTTTGGAAACTTTGGGATGCCCCCTAGCATTTTCCATACAAGTGGGGCACCTGTTTAGGTCGTCATCTTCTCTTCTTTTATTCTTGTCGATCTGAATCATTTTTATATAATTTTAGTTTTATTTTCTAATTACTTTCAATTCCCTTTCTCTGAGAGAGAGGGTTGAGCTGTTTGAGAGCGTCTTGGTTGCTTATTTCAGCCCTTCTTATTTTCTATATGTATAGAAGGTCTGACAAACGGGGTGGGCAGTAATCTGCGGCTGTTTGGTGATGATTATGCTGTGGTGTATGGGCAGGTATCATCGTTGAGTGACTGTAGGGTAGAAGATGACGTAGACAAAATTGTTACTTGTTGTGATGAATGTCAGATAGCTCTAAACGTAGACAAATGTAAGATAATGCAGATGAGTAGGAAAAATAATACCGCATGAGTAGTATGTTGCTTGACACAGCCACGTCGCTTAAATAACTGAGCGTAACGTTGCAAAGCGATATGAAATGGAACGAACACGCAGGGTTGTAGTAGGGAAGACGAATGGTCGACTCTGGTTTATTGGCAGAATTTTAAGAAAGTGTGGTTCATCTATGCAGGAGACCATACGCAGGACACTAGTACGATCTGTTCTTCAGTGCACGAGTGTTTGGGAACTGCACCAGATCGGATTAAAGGAAGACATCGAAGCACGGGTGCTATATTTGTTACCGGTAGGTTTGAAAAACACGTTAGTATTACAGAGATGTTTCGGGTACTCAAATGGGAATCCGTGGAGGGAGTCATCGAGTAAAACAGAAGTAATATCCGGCGTTCCCCAAGGAAGAGTTATAGGCAGATGATGCTGTCACTTACCGTCTTGTAAAGTCATCAGATGATAAGTGCAAAGTTATTCACATGAGTATTAAAAGAAGCTAAATTTCCATTACGCGCTAAGTCACACAAATCTGAAGGCTGTAAATTCAACTAAATACTTAGGGATTACAATTACAAATAACCTAAATTGGAACGATTACATAGATAATATTGTGGGTAGAGCAAACCAAAGACTGCGATTCATTGGCTGAACATTTAGAAGGTGCAACAGGTCTACTAAAGAGACTGCTTACAGCACGCTTGTCCGCCCTATTCTGGAGTACTGCTGTTCGGTGTGGGATCCGCATCAGGTGGGACTGACGGATGACATAGAAAAAGTACAAAGAAGGGCAGCTCGTTTTGTATTATCGCGAAATAGGGGAGATAGTATCACAGACTTGATACGTGAATTGGAGTGGCAATCATTAAAACGAAGGCGTTTTTCTTCTCATGAAATTCCAATCATCAGTTTTCTCCTCCGATTGCGCAAACATTCTGTTGGCACACACCTACATAGGGAGAAATGATCATCACGATAAAATAAGAGAAATCAGGGCTCGCACAGAAAAATTTAAGTGCTCGTTTCTCCCGCGTGCCGTTCGAGAGTGGAACGGTAGAGAGACAGCTTTAAGGCGGTTCAGTGAACCCTCTGCCAGGCACTTTATTGTGAATAGGAGAGTAATCACGTAGATGTAGATGTAGAAGCCGACGTTCTGTTCGAGGAAAGTTGTTGAGAAAATTTAGAGAACCGGCACTTGAAGCTGTTATTTAACATTTAAGCATCTTAAATTTACATATATCTTATACTTACACATCTTAATTTATTATGTATAATGTTTCCATATACGTTATAGACTTATATGTCTTTTTATGCGTTTTATTATGACGATGTATTTGATATTTTAGTTGATTAATTTTTATTGTGGAGATTTCTCTATTATTTTAGTGTTAGTGTGTTATGCTAGGTCACATGTTTTCAGCGCTGTGTGGTGCAGGGAAATTGGGTTTGCACTAATCTTAGTTTCTATATTGTTTTTATTGTCGTAAGGTTGTCCTACGGTCTCTCAAATATCAACGAAGCAGCTTCAATCGTATTAAACAGCTGGAACAGAAGAGGTAAAGTGAAATACGGGTTAGGCGGGCGCTCATTGAATTTACTGTTGAGTTGCGGGAAGGTGCATTACGGAAGTAGTATTTCTGAAACGCAGCTCCTTTGACAAACTTGCGGTTCAGAGACAAAAGACGTCTCCCGCCGGTGATTTCGCTTGCGCCCGCTCACAAAGAGGCCAGAGAGCCAAGTTTCGATTCCTCTTCCTAACGAAACTTTATCAGGCTTACTCGTTGTTTATCCCCTGTGAAGTTTTCAGAAAAGTTCGTAGTTCAGCGATTTCCTCACCAGTCCGAAGAATGTTTCTCCGCGCAGCGATTTGTCATGGAGGGCGGACTACGTTTCTTGCCCGCTTGAGTGGGCGAGATACGAATAAAATGACGCACTCTATGTTTACTTTCTGGTAATGGCCTGTCGTATTGCAGTATAAGAACTGATGCAGGTAGGTGACTTCTGCTGAGAGTAAGACATACGGAGACCATAAATCACCAGAATGTTATTGTTACCAGTACAGTACAAAAGAGGTCAGCTTCAAATTTTTCATTCTTAAACCACTCGCAATTTCTTTGATAGTTTTCTGTCAAACTTGTGCTGGTCGAATAGTTTCAGCCCCCCCCCCCCACGCTCCACAAAGCCCCTCATTTCTTTAATGAATCGAACTCTAATGTATAAAACAGCTTTAAACGTCTGATTAAAAATGAGTTAAACCGTTAAATATTTGACGTAAGGCATGTGAAACCTTTATGGCTGAAAACGTAGTTCATTATGCCTCTTAGTGTTCACGACGTCATATCTCCTGAACTAATTGTCGTACAGTGATACATTTTGCGGATATATTCACGGTTATACGTGGATACTGCTAACAAAATTTGTTGCGAATACAGTTAGTATAAAGAAGTACCAAAGTAAGAACGTCATGCCTGATGATGAAGTTTTACTGCGTCGACTGCTAAAATGCAGCAAGTGGTAAACTTTTTTTTTCTTTCATCATTCTGTGGGTGGTGTCAGAGAGAAAAAGTTTCGAAAAGGTTTGACGTTATGTGTAAAGGTTATTGGAAGTCGCTAAGTCCTCTCAGTTTCAAATACTGAATGAATACAGTCTCAGTCTGGGTAATTTGTGAGCCTCTAGAAATATACCGGTGCACACTGTCTGACTTTAATACTTCACTTGTTGTGTTAAACCTTTAACCTAAGATTATACCTCTTAATAAACTGATTATGACACCATTTTAATATTTTATTTTCGGTCAATAATTGTATAAAGTACTTAATAATCAGATTTTGGTTGCTCCTGGAAGTTGTTAGATAGGCAACCCAGCTTCGCATTCTCAAACGTGGAAAATAGTGGGAGTAAAGGGTAAAGCAGCCGGTAACGCATCATCGGATGCATTCACTGAAAAATCAAGAAGAGAACCAGAAGACAAAACAAAACTACTATCAGTAAATGATGCCTAAACATCTGCATGGGTGAATCTGGTGACAGATTATGAAGAGCAGCTGAGAGGCTAACAACCTTTGTTTCTTAGTGCGAGATAGTATTACATAATGAGAAGACTGCTGTTCGTTGTACAGTGAGGGGTGCCAAAGGTGGAAGGAAGTCTGAGTGCTACGAATTGCAAAAAGATTAATTTCTTAGCATCTGGAATGTTTGCTTTTGGAATTTAAGACCACACTGACTTTGTAAATTGTAGTATTTATGGTTTGGACCTGTGTGTAGTGCTTGGACGGTCAGAATGCAACATAGTACGTAGGAAAAGGGAAACTTGACGTAGTTGGTTTCTAGCACAGGCTTACAGAGGAAGATGCTGTGAAGTGGCTTCAGCTAAAGTGTGATGGTGTTACTCTTGCTGGGAAAAAGAATTGAAAACTGAATTTGCATCTGTCTTTCAATTCAAATACGTAAAAAATAGTTAAACAGAAACAGCCGAGACCCTTAATACAGACCTGTTAAGTGGTGCACGGCTCGTAAGTGGCAAGAAATTTTCTCCAACAATATTTGGCCATCAAGGGGATATGGTGGCGTAACGTTTATAATAATGGACGTTATACTAATCTCCTGTATGAAGTTCCCAACATCTCCGGGGTGTCTCATGTAATAATGGCTACTGACACTGTTGATTGTGATCAGATGGGATCATTAATCTCGAGGGTCATATTGGTGTTACTCGAGGTGAATATGCTATCTGACATCACTAGCTTTCACCCTTGCCCCTCCTTCATCATACGACAAACAAATCACAGTACACGCACGCACACATACACATACACACACAGTTGTTGTTGTTGTGGTCTTCAGTCCTGAGACTGGTTTGATGCAGCTCTCCATGCTACTCTATCCTGTGCACACACAGTACAATCACTTAAAATCAACAGATAAAGGTAAGACAGAACTGCTACACACCGCGAGAAAAAGGGCCATTGTGAGCGGAGGAAGGAAACCCCTTGCGATTAGCCAGCTGAAAAAGCCCTTCGTGTCTACCTGTCAGCAAAGCCGTACAACTCTTCTCTTCTAGGGTAATTCTACGAGTTCTACGACGGGCATTCAGTAACTAATACAGCACATTTTTCTCCACTGTCTTCAGTTAAAAATATGCGAATTTGTTATGGGACATCGTGGAAAATTGCCGCTTCAATCCTTACAGTTTCACGAAGTTCCGATTGGTGACGGCGCTATATGTAGTCTTCAAAGTAGCGTTTGTAATGGAGGTGCATTCTATGCACAGAGCTGTCATTGCGCTTCTTTTGGCAGAAAACCAGACCGTCACAGATATTCATAGGCGCTTGCAGAATGTCTACGAAGTCCTGGAACAAAAGCATGATGAATCGTCGTGCGAGACATCTGCCATCATCGCAGACCTATCAAGTCTCCTGCATGCCACCTGGCCACACACAGTTATCACTCCTCCAATTCATCCATCGCCAAAAAAATGCAAACGAATTTCTCCTTCTCCACGACAATGCAAGGCCTCACGGAAGCCTGTGCGCCCGAGAGGAGCTCACAAAACTTCATTGGACTCTTCCTCCTCATTCACCCTACAGTCTGAATCTCGCACCTTCCAACTTCCATCTGATTGGCCCAACGGATGATACTCTATGCGGGGATCAGTACGTGGATGATGGGGAGGCTATTGGTGCAGAAAGACCTTGGCTCTGGCATCTACCAGTAGAGTGGTACCACGCCGATATACAAATCCTCCTAGAAAGATGGCGTAAGGCCGTCGCATTGAACAGAGCTTATGTGGGAAAATAGGGTTTAGCAAGCAAAAGAGTGGGGAATGACGTGATCTATTGGGATCCTGAATAAAACCAATCTGCCTTCAGAAAGAAATATGTTGCATTCCTTATTGAACGGCCGTCATGAATTACGCATATATCTGGCTGTATGGCTGTATGCAACACACCAGTACAAAAAGGATGAGAGAAGAGTTTTCGGTCGAATGGGACAAACACAATCTCATCAAAAGTATCCGGACCCTGTGAGTGGACATAAATGCAGGGAACGTTCACACTTCGCGTTTATGACGGGTTGAACTCTGCTAGGGACATTTCCAGTGAGATATCTGAATGTCTGTGGAAGAATGACAGGCCTCAAGAGCCAAACCTAGACAAAATGTTGTATGAGATCTCAGGCTTTGCCGGCGAATGTGCTGTATCCAAGGTTCTCGGGTGTCCAGCCGGATCCGTTCGTCGAAGTTCCACGATATTTCGGCGGATAACCGTTCCGCCATCATCAGGTGGTGCTGATGGAATGATCTGTCTGCGCTGTGTACGTGGTATTTATGTCCGCGGGGTCCCGAGTCGTACCCCGGCGCGGGCGGCCGGTGGGGCGACGCGTGGCGGGAGGGAGGGGGGAAGCTGCAGCCACGCCCGGTGGTAGGCGCAGTCCATCTCCGTCCGCCGTGGCGGAAGGATCTCGCGTCCGCTCGTGCCGTTGCTCTTTGATGGTGTTTAATAACGGTTTCCAGGCCTTGCTAAGTTGAAACCCGGTGTCCCTGTTGATGAGGTTATCTGTTACTCGAATTTCTATCGCCTCCTTGTAGATACTGTCCCAGTAGGCACTTGTGGCAGCCAGGATTTTTGTCTCTTCGAATTTCGCTGTGTGTCCGGTTTCAATGCAGTGTTCTGCTAGGGCCGAATGGCTGGGTTGGCGTAAGCGGGTGTGACGTTCGTGTTCTTTGCATCGGTCCTCGAACGTGCGATACAAAATCCCTTGCGGCTGTGGCAAATCCTATATCGGCCAAACAGTTCGCACGGTCGAGGACCGATGCAAAGAACACGAACGTCACACCCGCTTACGCCAACCCAGCCATTCGGCGCTAGCAGAACACTGCATTGAAACAGGACACACAGCGAAATTCGAAGAGACAAAAATCCTGGCTGCCACAAGTGCCTACTGGGACATTATCTACAAGGAGGCCATAGAAAATCGAGTAACAGATAACCTCATCAACAGGGACACCGGGTTTCAACTTAGCAAGGCCTGGAAAACGTTATTAAACACCATCAAAGAGCAACGGCACGAGCGGACGCGAGATCCTTCCGCCACGGAGGACGGAGATGGACTGCGCCTACCACCGGGCGTGGCTGCAGCTTCCCCCCTCCGTCCCACCACGCGGCGCCCCGCCGGCCGCCCGCGCCGGGGTACGACTCGGGATGGTTCAAATGGTTCAAATGGCTCTGAGCACTATGGGACTTAACTTCTGAGGTCATCAGTCCCCTAGAACTTAGAACTACTTAAACCTAACTAACCTAAGGACATCACACACATCCATGCCCGAGGCAGGATTCGAACCTGCGACCGTAGCGGTCACGCGGTTCCAAACTGAAGCGCTTAGAACCGCACGGCCACACCGGCTGGCTACGACTCGGGACCCCGCGGACATAAATACCACGGACACAGCGCAGACAGATCATTCCATCAGCACCACCTGATGATGGGAGTCGCTCGGTGCCAGTCGTACTGTGCATTGATCGCGTGCGGAGCTGCGGGAGCGCTTACGATACTACACCGAGCCATAGGGACCTGCTTGCGGGTTATGTCTTGAGGGTGCGTAAAGCTTTGAAACTTACGCATACCAAGGACGCAGGAGCGGCCAACTGAGTTTTTGTTAAAACACAGTTTGGCGCTCAGTATCATCTGAGGGCAAAGCAACCTCAGGAAGTATTTTGAGTGGCATTGTCGTGCTTCTTGCCGCTGCGGAGATGTCTTGTGCAGGTGACGCCTTGGGGTCGAAGCGGTCTTCCGCTGTCGACAAAAGGCGCGTCTTGTTGTTGCCGCGAGCCGCGTCTCCGGCCGTTTCGAGCGCCCCAGCTGCCGCAGAGCCAGGCTCTGCCCCCCCCCCCCCCCCCCAAGGTTAGGGAAAATGTGGGCCAGGACCTGGGAGCCGGCCGCGGAACCGCAGAGAAGGTTTCCGCCGCCGCCGATCAGACCTCCGCGTCCACAAATACAGTAGGGCCAGCAATGCAGCCGGGATACCTAACGGTGTCAACGAAGGCTGTAACTGGCACCCCCCTGGCAGCAGCCCCACTTTCCGCCCCGGACATGGCAAGAAACACACCAGTTATACACAGTACGCCGACAACGAAATACATTGTCAGTACTTGCAATCCCACCCCTCCTAACCTCGTCCTGACCCCGCTCCTGCTTGCCCACGCCACCGACACATTACCTGAATACATTGCGTCCATGAAAAGTGGCAAGCAGATGACCCGTCTGCCGACAAAAATCCTCCCCAAACCCACCCCCTCGTCTCAGTCGTCCACCCGCTCCAAATACCTTAAATCCCCCCCACTCAAGTCCACCACATCCAACCAGCGGCGTGTAAGAAAGGACAGGAAGGAGAAGCACTCCAAGGGGAAGAAGAAATCCACCACCCCCACCCCAACCACTTCCACACCCTCTGAGGAGCCAGCGCCCCCGACAGCACCTGTCGTCGCACTGGGAGGGGTCCAGGAAACACCGGCACTGGAAGGGAACCGCGTAACCGGGAAGGACTCGGATGGTTTCGTGCTGGCGAAGAAAACGTTTCGCCAGCCGAAGCTTCCGCCAGCCCGGGGAGTGGAACCCACCCCGAACAGGTTTCAGGCGGTTGCTGATGAGCCAGAGACAACAGAAATCACAACACAAACACAGAACCAAGTCGCCCACCACCTCCCCCCGATTGTAGCAGAGTTTGCACAAAGCTATGAAGAGCTCTTCGAGCTGTTGAAGGCAGAAATCGGGGGAGGCAGTTTCCAGGCAAAACCTGCTGGTGGAGACAAGATCAAAATCACACTACACACACTTGAAAACTACACAACAGTCAAAACACTCTTTACAAACAAAAACATACCACACTACACGTTCCCCACAACAAAAACACGGAACAGGAACATAGTGATAAGAGACCTCCCAAGGCGAGTGTCCCCCCAGGCAATCAAAACAGATTTGACGGCCCAGGGGTACGTCGTAAAGGCGGTCCAGCAGATGGGCAACATCAACAGCAAGTGGCCACTATACCAGGCCACACTCCCGGACATCCCTCAGAACAAAAGGGAGATAAAGATGGTTCTGGCTGTGCCTGTCACCACTGAACCGCTGCGCCGTAAGAACAAGACAGTGCAGTGCTTCAGGTGCCAGGGCCTGAACCATATCGCCGCCTACTGCACCATGCCAGTAAGGTGCAGGAAGTGCGCCGAGGCCCACGATACTAGAACATGCACACTTCTACACACGGACCCACAAATAAGGTGCACGCTGTGTGGCAAAAACCACACAGCGGGTTACCAAGGTTGTGAGGTCCACAAACGACACACACAACAGGTAAAGGGCGCAAAGGCCGCCCCCCACACACACAAACAAAACACCATAAACCCACCCAGACACACAAGAAAACAAAACATGACAACACACACAGACAAGGCCTGGGTAAAACCAAGACCGGACACACCGAGGGCGACATATGCGGAAGTGGTTTCTCCTCCGAGGAACCATGAAAGCGTGGCCCAATCATCACAACACCAGACACTATCATGAGAACAACACCGGGAAATACACAGCAACAATGACCAGGTCCACCATGACGGAGGAAGCTCTAGGGAACCCCACACACACTCCCCCCCCCCCCCCCCCATGGATCAGTTGTTAGGCGTAATGGTGCAGACCATGAACCTCGTCATGGAAATGATGAAGGAATTCAGGGAAGCCCAGAAGCAGAACACGCAGATCCTCGTCGCCCTTCAGGCAACAGTCCAGCAGTCGCTCCCCTCTGCGACTTCCTCAGTAGTATCAAAACCCCATCATGAATAGACGACCGAATATTCAAGGCCTGACAATGTGCGTCTTCAACGCAGACGGCATTGTTAATCAAGAGGTCGAGTTCAGAGAACTCATGAAGGAGTTCTCCATCGACATATGCATGATGGGGGAAACCAACCTAAAACCGGGAATAAAAGCGACAGTTCCCAACTACGTTAGCTACCGTAAAGACAGGCCAACCCAAGGCGGAGGAGTGGCCATATACGTAAAAAGAGGGATCCCCCACCACCAGGTATTCTTACCAGCTACCAACAAAATCGAAGCAGTGGCGGTGGAAGTAACCACTGCCACTGGACCCCTAACAATTGTTGCAGTCTACCGACCCCCACATGACCAGATAGATGAAGGAGACATAGCTGCTCTAGGGCAAATTGAAGGCAAACTCATAATAGGGGGAGACTTCAATGCCAAACACCGTGACTGGAATTCTAGAGTAACCTCCAGAGCAGGCGCCAAACTGCAACAACTAGCGCGCACCCACCACTTCGAAACATGGGGTCCAGTCGAGCCCACACATTTTCCGAAAAACGGAAGCAGGCCCGATGTGTTAGACATAGCTCTCACTAGGAGGATCGCAGGATTTGTGACCGCAAGGACAATCAACAGAATGTCCTCCGACCACAACCCAGTGATTCTGGAGGTCGATGTGGGAGAATGGGTAGCACTCCCACGGTACCAGACGTCGTACAAACGTACAAACTGGGAGCGATACCAAGAAACTGTCGCCTCTGATATCGCTCGCGTTCCGCCACCTACTGCTGAAACAGTAGAACAAGCGCTACAAGACCTAACAGGCACCATCTTGCAGGCAGCGGAAGAAGCCACCCCTCCACAAAGGGATGGCCCACCGCCGCAAATACAGCTCCCGGAACACTTGCTAGCTCAAATTCGACATAAGAACAGAGTGGCAAAAGAGTGGAAGATCACCAGAAATCAGGCCACCAGGAGGCTGCTCAATCGTCTACAGAGAGAACTGAAGGTAGCGCTCAATGAGCACAGAAACCAGCAATGGCAAAACCGCCTCACAGCTCTCAAAGTAGACGATCATACACTATGGCAAGCGACCAAACAGTTTACAAAACGACGCGCTAGGATGCCGCCACTGCATGGCGAGCGGGGACTGGTCTACAGCCATGCTGGAAAGGCCAACGCCCTCGCCGACTCCTTCGAGAAGCAGTTCCAAGCGGCAGAACCCCAGGATGATGAGCATGAAAGAGTGGTCCGTCGTCAACTGGCTGTCTTCCTCAATGCTGAGGAGGACCCAGAAGACGAACCCACAGTTTTTGCCCCCGAGGACGTGGCAAGAGTAATCAGGTCCCTCCCTACAAAAAAGGCACCAGGGCACGACAGTGTCACTAATCAGTTAGTCAAAAATCTCCCACCCACAGCAATCACACACCTCGCGAACGTCCTCAACGAGATTACTCGATCCCGTGTTTTCCCAGCTTGCTGGAAACATGCGGAAGTGGTCGCGAGACACAAACCAGGGAAAGACCCTCTATTCCCGCAGCACTACAGGCCGATTAGCCTCTTGCCAACTCTCAGCAAGATCTATGAGCGCCTCCTGCTAAGACCCATACAAGAACATATTACCAGAGAGCAAATTCTGACGGATTTCCAATTTGGGTTCCGGCAGAACCACTCTGCCCCACAACAGGTCATGAGAATGGTCGAAGCAGCCACAGAGGGCTTCAACCACAGAGGCTACTGCGGGATAGTGCTACTAGACGTAGCCAAAGCCTTTGATTAAGTATGGCATAGAGGGCTACTCTACAAGTTGTACACACAATGGTTTCCCGGGAGCATAGTTCAGCTCATCAAGAGGTATCTCACAAATAGGACTTTCTCCGTCAAAGTAGAAACTGCCACCTCCACCAGAAGGCGTATTCGTGCCGGGGTGCCACAGGGATCGGTCCTGGGGCCCGTATTGTACAGTTTGTACACTGCGGACACACCAACGGCCCCCCTGGTGCACACTGCACAGTACGCTGACGATACAGCCTTCTACACGAGAAACGCGAACAAGGACCTGGTCATCCGTAGGCTACAAAAGGTTTTAGATGACACGGAAACTTGGGCCCGTCGCTGGCGCATCACCATCAACTCTGAGAAGACGCAGGCAATGCTGATTACCCGCAGGCTCGGAAGGCGCGAACCTCCTCAACGTCCCCCCCTCCACCTTCACCTAAATGGAATCCAACTCCCCTGGCGCAGAACCGCCAAGTACCTCGGTGTAACCTTGGACTCTCGTCTTACGTGGAAACCCCACATAGACGAGGTCCACAGGAAGGCCTGCGCCAGAATGTCCATCCTATACCCTATCCTGAACACAACCAGCCCCCTTCCCTGCCCAGTAGCAGTAAATGTTTACCAGGCCCTGATCCGGCCGGTAATGGAGTATGCGTGCCCTGTCTGGGGATACGCGGCAAAGCAGCACCTGGACAAACTCCAGAGGCTGCAGAACCGCGCCCTCAGGAGGGCACTGCGCCTACCTCTCGGATTCCCCACAGACGACTTGCACGCCGCAGCCGAAATCCCACTCCTGAGAGAGCGTTTCCAGGATCTGGCAAGGGCCTTCTATGAGGGTTCTTCCAGATCCGGAAACGCGCTCATCCACTCCCTAGGTCGGTATGACATGTCCCGCGATAAGCATAAGCGCCCTATGACGATCTTCGACGATTAAGTCGAAGAGAAAATCCCAATATCCAATCCCTAATCCAGTTCCTTCCCATATAACACCAATCTTTTCGCCTACCCCAGGCAAGTACCAGACTCACTCACAACAAACATCACAAGTCACAGACACCAAAAAACTATAGAAAAATCACACACACAAGTCACAGGGGAGTAAAAGCCGAAAGGCTACAAACTCCCCCTCACACTTCCCCAAAGAGGGGAAAGTAATAGATGTGAGCAGCAGCAGCAGCAACCTGATGATGGCAGAACGGTTATCCGCCGAAATATCGTGGAACTTCGACGAACGGATCCGGCTGGACACCCGAGAACCTTGGATATAGACAAAATGTTATTGTCCACAGTCGATTGCCTTACAGATAGTGTTTTATGACAAGCAGGGTTGTAATGCTGATAAAAACCTCATTGTCTCCGAACTGATCCTTTACTGTGCGCACTGCAAATGTGTTCATATCCTTTCTAATGTTGCGTTTTATTAAGCACAATAAAGTGACCACACCCTAACCACAAAAAGCCCCCCTCATATTGTAACATCACTTCCTCCGAACTTCACAGTTGCACAGTTGGTAATAATATATATATATATATATATATATATATATATATATATATATATATATATATATATATATATATATACTACTGTCCATTAAAATTGCTACACCAAGAAAAAATGCACATGACAAACGGGTATTCATTGGACAAATATATTATACTAACATGTGATTACATTTTCACGCAATTTGGGTGTATAGATCCTGAGAAATCAACGGGTATTCATTGGACAAATATATTATACTAGAACTGACATGTGATTACATTTTCACGCAATTTGGGTGTATAGATCCTGAGAAATCAGTACCCAGAACAACCACCTCTGGCCGTAATAACGGCATTGATACGCTTGGGCATTAAGTCAAACAGAGCTTGGATGGCGTGTACAGGTACAGCTGCCCATGCAGCTTCAACACGATACCACAGTTCATCAAGAGTAGTGAATGGCGTATTGTGACGAGCCAGTTGCTCGGCCACCATTGACCAGACGTTTTCAATTGGTGAGAGATCTCGAGAATGTGCTGGCCAGGGCGCAGTCGAAAATTTTCTGCATCCAGAAAGGCCTGTACCGGACCTGCAAATTGCGGTCGTGCACTATCCTGATGAAATGTAGGGTTTCGCAGGGATCGAATGAAGGGTAGAGCCACGGGTCGTAACACATCTGAAATGTAACGTCCACTGTTCCAAGTGCCGTCAATGCGAACAAGATGTGACCGAGACGTGTAACCAACGGCACCCCATACCATCACGCCGGGTGATACGCCAGTATGGCGATGACGAATACACGCTTCCAATGTGCGTTCACCGCGATGTCGCCAAACACGGACGCGATCATCATGATGCTGTAAACAGATCCTGGATTCATCCGAAAAAATGACGTTTTGCCATTCGTACACCCAGGTTCGTCGTTGAGTACACCATCGCAGGCGCTTCTGTCTGCGATGCAGCGTCAAGAGTAACCGCATCCACGCTCTCCGAGCTGATAGTCCATGCTGCTACAAACGTCGTCGAACTGTTCTTACAGATGGTTGTCGTCTTGCAAACGTCCCCATCTGTTGACTCAGGGATCGAGAAGTGGCTGCACGATCCGTTACAGCCAAGCGGATAAGATGCCTGTAATCTCGACTGTTAGTGATACGAGGCCGTTGGGATCCAGCACGGCCTTCCGTATAACCTTCCTGAACCCACCGATTCCATATTCTGCTAACAGTCATTGGATCTCTACCAACGCGAGCAGCAATGTCGCGATACGATCAACCGCAATCGCGATAGGCTACAATCCGACCTTTATCAAAGTCGGAAACGTGATGGTACGCATTTCTCCTCCTTACACGAGGCATCACAACAACGTTTCACCAGGCAACGCCTGTCAACTGCTGTTTGTGTATGAGAAATCGGTTG